>NC_136931.1:11988866-13347971 GCF_949752795.1 Hyperoodon ampullatus
ACCAAAATAAATAAATAACTGAAAATAAATATTTAAAAAAATAATTTAAAAAAATAAAGAGATGACTCCCTTTTCAGTGCATGTATCTTACTTGCAAGTGAAGAAACCAACAACAGCCTGTGCAGCTTATCAAAGAGCAAGCCATACTAGGAGGATCTGTCTCTAAACTTTCACAGAAGGAACCCTTCAATATAATAACACCTTGACCAGAACAAGGAGGAAAGACCTGGGGCTAGTTCAATGCTTTTGAAATGTCAGGTAGGGTGCTAATAGCCAAAGAATGTGGTCCATTCAATGTTTTTCATCTTTAGTCAGAAGAGGAGTCAGCAGTCACCAAAGATGTGCAAGCACATGCATCTAGTGGTTTATACACCTTTATATAAATATATACCTATGTTCACACACACACACACATAGATACACATGAACATGTATGTGTGCGTGTGTGTTTGCATGGAAACCTTCTAATGTAAAGTTACCCTGTTGATTAATTAGATCAACTAACATTCAAATTAAAGTGTACCTAATCCCTGAGCTGTCCCTGGTGTATAGAGTCCTGTCCCATGAAAGCTTTCGTACTGACGGCCTTGGGCAGTCTTGGGCTGACTCAGTGGATAGCAGATTTGCTCCTGGTGAATCAGCTGTAAACAGATAGAGGGAAAAAGTCTTTGTATTCACCCGAGAGACTGACCTTTAATTTCCTTTATTTTTATTCAGTTCTCCCTGACTTTAATACTGGTGTTCAAGATTGATTCATGTTTTAATATAAAGTCTTGTCCAAAAGAATTACTGGAGCTATTATAATACTTTAAAAACACTTACGCTGGTTGATGGTCACTTGTCACTATGCTGAATTACAACCTTGCTGGTAAACATACAGACTTGTTCCACCAAAAAAGATACAACACATGGAGTACCAGAACTTGGTAATAAGTACCTTGCTTTCTTTGCCCCCCACAAAATACTAATGAAATAAAACTTGGGAAATGAATTTTTTTGTTTTATATCTACTTCTGCAAATCATACTGTCAATGTGATAGTAACAAGAAATTACTAAATGCACCTTTAATTATCTGAAGTCATTTAACTACATACATGACACTTGAAGAACAGTCAACTCTTAAAACATATGGTAACCAAGAATTCCAACTTTAATATTTAAATGTTCCTAATAATTTAAAATGCTATAGGTTAAGTTAATCAAATGTTTAAAAGAGCATTAAACTACTTCCTGAAGAATAAACCAAGGCTAAAAGAATACAGAATCAGGATTGAAATTTTAAGTGTCAGGAGAGGCCCAGCCAGAGCTAAGCACCCATGAATATTCTGCTCTCCTCAGATCTTCTCAGCAGCTCATCTTTCCTTTGAAGAAGATATATTACAAAGAAGCTACTGAATTTCGATCTGCCTTTTATTGGACTTCAAGAAAATAAACAAATGTACACAACTATAGCCCAGTCAGTCACATCAATCAATGATAAACTCAAACAGTCAGCATATTGGAAAGACAAGACTGCCTCTAGGCCAGACTTAAGCTCTGCTTTTCTTAAGGGAAGGATGCTTCAAATGATGTGCTTTACATTGTAAGAGTGACCTCTAGCGCTTCCTTTTTTGCTGAACTTCGTTAGTTGGACGATGAATTACTTATGCGTTTTCTACAAAACTTTCTCTGTGTGTGTGTGGGAGGGGGTCTGTGTTGTTATTGTTTGTTTGTTGTAATGTTGGTCAAATGCTACTATTACAGCATTCCAAGATTTTGATTAGATGAAAATATGCACATTTTATTGACTCATGGGATTCTTACACCCCCAAATTAAAACAGAAGCTAAAACACAGTGCAGCATCTGAGTGAAGTTCTCTTCTTTCAGAGTGATAGATATACCACACCATTAAATGAGCTAATACTGAATGGAAGCACGGAATCACAGTGGCCCTTCAATGTAAATGAGCATTTGGCTTGTGCCAGTAAGGTCATTTATAATGTTCTTCCCACATCAGAGGGCTTTAGCGCACTCAAGGGATGTGCCATAGCAAATGCCTGGTTACTGGCTTATTTTGTCCCCCAAACCTAAACCTGCTTTAACTGTAGTGACATAAGTTCCTGATCAGGCCTCAGAGCCCTTTCTTGAAAAGCAGATGAGCTTTTCCTTTAAAGTCCAAGAAAGAGAGAAAAAGTTGTATTTGCTGAGCTTGTTGATCGTTCATCAGGGAGGGGGAAATTCTCCCATTTAGAGATTTTAGGCCAAATGTAACTTTTCAAACTTTTCCTTATCTCTAATAAAAAGTGGGTGAAGGGACCTCTTTCAAATTATTTTGGATGATACTTAAATTAGAAATAAGGTCTTAATAAATCTTCCCTGGGACCATTAACTCAGAATATTCAATCACAAATTTATAAAGTTAAAAATTCAAAAATAATACTTTTGAAAAAAGCACCTGAATGTATTTCTTTAAGCAAGATGTAGGAATCAAGCCCCCTCTTTCAGCAGTGTTCAAGTCTCATTCTGGTGGCAGTGAGGGCACAGTTCCTAATACTGAGGTTCACCTCTACCAATTCTGCCCCTGAATTCTGCAGTACATTTCAGTTATTATCCTGGCATCATTTTAAAGATGCAGCCAGCTATCAGTCTGCCAAATTGCAAACTTCAGAAATCTAAGCTAATGTAGCATAATGTAAAGTCTGCCAGTTGTTTCCCTGTTAGACATAATTCCAATAAAATTCAGTAAACCTAAAAAAGGGAAGAAACGAAGACATTCACAGGCTATTCCGTGATTAAGATGACGATTTAATGTTTTACTAGAACTTGAGTGTTCTCAATGAATACACAAAGAGGACAAGATTCTGCTCATAGACAAAAAGAGAAACGATACTTTGCATATTCTGAACTGACCAAGAGGAAAGACATGTGTAAACCCAGTCGTATTTGCAAGATTTTAAGGGGTGCTTCATTTATAGCAATGTGCTTTGCAGCAATTCCAGCTGCAAATAATAATCATAAAAAACAACAGAATTAAAGTTTTGCAGAGAGGCCCCCTTCAAGTTCTAAATCATTTGCTGTATACTTACAGGAATTCCCAGCTAAAACCCTGTTCCAGTTTGGAGTAGATAACAGAAGTAGCGTCTTGAGAATAGCTCCGGTGACAGGCCTCATGTTCACATTCACTGGGCTCCCCCAAAAGATCTTGAGTGGCTCTCCGAGGGCTCCAGTCCCGCTCTCAGTCTGTCTCCCAGCTCTGTCTGGATTTTCAGCACCTCTGGGTCTCTTGGTCTCTCTACCTCCTCCTCTTCCTTCTCTCTCTCCCTCTCTCTTTCTCACACACACACCAACACACACACCACAGCCCTGACTGCTCACTGAAAAGCGCTCAGCATCTTTCCGAACGAGCATCCACACAGCCGAGGCCACGCCCACTCCTCGCAGCCGTGGTCCCAGAAATTGGCAGCAGCAGCGTCCCTCCTCCAAATTCACAGCAGCGCTCAGAGCTCCGCCGTGCGCTGCGCTGCTGATGAAAGCTGGACTTGGAGGCGAGGCCTGCGGCTCCTGGGCCTCCTCGGGGCTCCCTCCCCTCTCCTCTATTCTTCAATAATCCTTAACCCTTTTCTCCCCTCTGGAGATGTCCGTGGGGGGACGGGCGAGGCGGTGGAGCCTCCTGATTTTCTGGAGGTCTTGCCTTCAGCAGAGCCAGTCAACATACTGAGCTAATTCCTGATTATCTGGGAGTGCATCCAGGTAAAATTGTGTTTTGTTTCAAAACAAAAGCATAAAATGAGACAGAAGTAACTAAGCAGCATTGGTAAATGGTAGCTAAAACTGTCCTTGGGGAAAATACTTGCTGTTGTTTTTCTCTGTTTATATAAAATTATCCTCTTCAGCTATGGTGCCAGGATTTTATTATGGAAATGCCTCACAAGGAAACAGACATTCCTGTTTGGCAGATATTTAAAATCATCTAGTAATAGTCTGCAAGAAATTAACATTTCTTATTTTAGTGCATCAGGAGTACAAATCCACAAACTGAATGCTTTGGATAGATCTATTTTGATGAATGCTTCAGGCTGTGAATACACAGTGCATTCTACAATCAAATTCTTTAATAATAATTCCCAAAAGGCCCAAAAATAAAAATGATGGGACACTGAAGAAAGGGCCCCCCCAAAACACACACACACACACTCACACTCACACCAAACCTCCTAAACAATATAAAGATGTAATTCAAAGGGCCTAAAGGTGAGAGGAGTAAAGTTGAATTCAGAAGGTCACCAGCTACAGAAAAATTACTCTTCAAATGGCTGATCCATGGATACTGCCAGTTCTTGAATAGAATATTAAAGTATTTAAATAATGGAGCTAGTATCACATAATGATAAGTGTATAACATGGTGTCACAGAAGGATAAATAAGCTCTTCAAAATAAATGTCAAGATATTTAACTTAGAATGTGCTAAATTTTATAACAATAGGAACGCTGAGGTTCTCAAGCACTTCTTGGTGATAACAAATTAGAAGAAACATAAGCATTCAGCAGCAGCAACCTTGCTATAGAGTGAATGAAATAAGGGGGAAATGACAGAAGCATTCACCATAAGAGCTAGCTCTTGCCTACAAACAAAGCAGAATAGATATTTTTAATTTCCCTATTTTGCAGATGAGAAAACAAGAACAGGGAATTCAAATGATTTGAGGAGATCATAGAGTTAGTAAATAAAGCACTGATTGAACTTTGTTTTTCTGACCCCCGTTTTACTGCTCTCACCCTAGGACTTGTTGCCCTTCACATAAGAGTACAGCTCCTTCCTGACCTCTGTCAAAGGCAGTGAAAACCTGAAGCCCTTAAAAAAAAAAAAAAAAAAAAAAAGCAGAGGAAAAGAAAGGTCATTGTTCGAGTGTTTACTCTGTATTTCTAGGCCTATGTCCCTGATTTTGTCATTTTCAAACATAACATGTTAAGCAAAAGCAGATATAAATTGACAATTTCTGTTAAGTAATTATTGAAGGGGATTAAATATTGTTGAACACATATTACATGCCACTTGTTATCTAATTAAATTATTAGAGCAATCTTTGAGGGAAATATCATTGTGCCCATTTAACAGACAAATAGATTGAGCCTCAGCAAAGTTAAGCAGTATGTCCGAAGTGCCACGGTGAGTAGGCTCGGTATTCTGGTCTGCAAAGCTCTGAAAGTATTTCCTTCAATGACTCCACACAGAGGGAACGGGTCTCAGGCTCTCCAGAAGAGAAAAGTTGTCTTCCTTTTAAAACTTTATACTTAAAATTGTTCCCATAAAATAAATTAGAGAATGCATTTTAAAAGGATCAGTACACATACCAAAAATGAAAAATAATTGAACCTTTCCTGGCAATAATAACTTCTTTAGGACAAAGTGTAAATTTTCATAGCAACCGTTAAAGATGGATTTTTCCATATCAATGGGCTATGGTAATAGAATGAGTTGGAGGCTGGCACTGAATAAAATACCTGAGTATTTCAAGCCATTGCACCACCAGACCCTGCCTGATGGCCACAGAGGAGAGAGAGCCACATGGACCACATGATGCAGTGGAGAGAGTTTAGACATTATAAACAGAGAAGCCCAGATATGAATTCAGCTTTCACTGTGGTTCTGATTAAATGACTCATTTACTCTGGTCTTCGATTTCCTTTTCTTAAGAAGTAAGAGAATAATGACTAAAGAGCCATTGTGATATAATGTGTGACAACCCCCACTGAGTGCCTAACACTTAGTGGGTCCACAATTACTCACTGGCCTTAGATATCTGCATGCTGACTGTACAGAGTAGTGGTTTGAGCAGGCAGTGTTGGAGTCTGGTAGCCCAGGTTCAAGGTCTGCTCCAGCGCCACCTCCAACCAGCCTGCCTGGTGAGCAAGCTGCATATCATCCCTGATTCTTAGTTTTCTCATCTGTGAACCAAGGACAGGTACAGTATCACCCTCATGGCTGAGACAATGCTTGTAAAGTGAAAGCCCCTGAGAGTTAGACAATCAATGTTGTTCTTGTAATCACTGTATTATTACAGCTGACTTTGCACAGATGAGAAATCTGAGGAGGAGAGGAGTTACGGACTTCCCAGAGGGACATGACTCATTGGTGGCAGAAAAGGGATGGTTACCAAGACCTACTGACTTGTGCTTCTTTTCTTCCTCTCTACCATTAACAGTGGTGCTTAATGTCAGGGAGAAAAAAAAAAAAAAAGAGTCTGAATGGGAAAAATCAGAGAAGTGTAGAGACCTAATTTTGCACATTACTGTACTGCTGATTCAGACGTCACAAATCATTTCTCCCTGTGTATGCATTTGTGGTTACATTTTCCACCGATTAAGATAAAAACAACTGCTGGTGCTTCAGGTTTGGCGTATGCATATTATGGGCCAGACCCTGTCTGAGAAAGCATTATAAATCAAACCAAAATGTTCCAATTTGTAAAATAAGGCTTTCAATTTCCTCTTGGTACAACTTGCCAGAGAACTGTATGGCCCACCACAGTGTGCACAGAGGCTCCTGGACTGTCCTTTGGATTGGAAAAGGATCATCGGGTCATAGTGGAACAAAGTCACATCAAAAGACTAGAAAGAGATTAAGATGCAACTCCTTTGTTTCTCTTATTCATGCGAATTGTGTTATCTGGTGCCTGAACCTCTTAACTGGTTTCTGGATTTCTTACAAAGGCAATTGGTTTGTGGATGTCTCCCTAGGGGAAGAAGAGGCTGGGCTTCCTATTTTGCAATTTTGTTGATGTTGCTACTCAAAATTTATTCTTTTTGTGATTTATGAGAAATATATTTTGGTCATCTGAATGACCAAATATATTTTTCTTATATATATGCTTGGTCTTCCTCCACAGTTCCTGGCTCAGGACCCCCCCAAACCTTGGAATTTCCTAAGTGTAGACAGTGGTAAAGGTGTCTTGTGATATGTGAATAGGTGACTTCTGGAAGCACCTAATGATGGGGGCTGGTTGCCAGGAGAACCAATCATGTGGTTAGAAGACTGGAACTTTCAGTCCCACCCCCTGACCTCCAGGGAGAGAAGGGGGCTAGAAGTTGAATCAATCATGCTTATGTAATTAAAGCTTCCATAAACATTCAAAAGGACAGGATTCTGAGAGCTCCTAGGTTTGTGAACACGTAGCGATGCCGCGACAGTGGTGCTCCTGGAGGGGGCATGGAAGCTCCATGCCCGTCTCCATAGCTTGCTCTAATGCATCTCTTCCTTCTGATTGTTCCTGAGTTATATCCTTTTATAATAAACCATTGACCTAGTAAGTAAAATGTTTCTCTGAGTCCTGGGAGCCACTCTAGCAAATTAATTGAACCCTCCTTGGGGACCTTGAACCCTTCATGGGAACCTCTGATTTATAGCTGGGTCAGTCAGAAGCACTGGTGAAAAACCTGGACTCATGACTGGAGTCTGCAGTGGGGACAGGATGACAGTCTTGTAGGCTGAACCCTTAACATGTGGAATCTGATGCAATCTCTGGACACTCTGCTGGTGTCTGAGAATTGCTTACTGGTGTGGGGGACACCATACACATTGAAATTGGTCTCAGAAACCTATTTATGAGGTAAGAACATTTTTGCCAAAAGCCCCTTCCCAAATATATTTATATTGGATATAAACAATGTTTTCTTTGCCCTAACAGTCAACATATAAGAATATTCATTGTTGTCACTGTTGGGATTGAAACTTTATCAAGTTAATATTTTATTAATGGCATTTACTTTTATTTTGTATTACATTTTCAGTTAAGAGACTTGACATTCTGTAACATAAATGCACTTTTCACGAGCGATCTTTATATGCCCTAAGTGTTACTATTTTGTTTTCCCTTTTAATCAGTATGTTACAAATAGGGTAAGTGATGACTTCCATAATAACACACATATTGAGTTTTGCAAGTTTGCAAACACCCAAAGCTCTAGCAGGTGCACTTCCTATTAACATCTCACTTGACACAACCCTTACATAATAAAGACAATTTGCAAATAGAGATACAAATTATAGGCAACACTGGCTACTCTCTTCAGAAGATTATATTGGGTTGGCCAAAAAGTGCCTTCGGTTTTTTTGTTTTGTTTTGTTTTGTCTTTTGCGGTACGTGGGCCTCTCACTGTTGTGGCCTCTCCCGTTGCGGAGCACAGGCTCCGGAGGCGCAGGCTCAGCGGCCATGGCTCACGGGCCCAGCAGCTCCGCGGCACGTGGGATCTTCCCGGACCGGGGCACGAACCCGTGTTCCCTGCATCGGCAGGCGGACTCTCAACCACTGCGCCACCAGGGAAGCCCTGCCTTCGGTTTTTAAGTAAAAATAAAAGACACATTTTTCATTTTCACCAAGAACTTAATTGAACAGCATATTCACCATTTTGTTCCACTGCCTTCTGCCATTTTTCAGGCAACTTCATAATTCCATCTTCCCAAAACTTTTTATCTTTTTGAGCAAAGAACTGTTCCAGGTACCTTTTACAGTCTCCCAGATAATAGAAATTTTCTCCATTAAGGGAATTTTGTAAAGACTGAAATAAATGGAAATCCAAAGGTGCAATGTCTGGTGAATACGGTGGATGAATCAGAACTTTCCAGCCAAGCTGTAACAGTTTTTACCTGGTCATCAAAGAAACATGCAGTCTTGTGTTATCCTGATGGAAGATTGTGCATTTTCTGTTGACTAATTCTGGATGCTTTTTGTAAAGTGCTGCTTTCAGTTGGTCTAATTGGGAGCAGTACTTGTTGAAATTAATCGTTTAGTTTTCTGGAAGCTTATAATAGAGGATTCCCTTCCAATCCCACCATATACACAACATCACCTTCTTTGGATGAACACCTGCCTTTGGTGTGGTCGGTGGTGGTTCATTTCACTTGCCCCACGATCTCTTCCGTTCCACATTGTTGTATAGTATCCATTTTTCATTGCCCGTCACAATTTGCTTTAAAAACAGAACGTTTTCATTACGTTAAGCAGAGAATCACATGTGGAAGTACCATCACGAAGGTTTTTATTTGCTTAACTTATGTGGAACCCAAACGTCAAAGCGATGAACATAACAAAGCTGGTGCAAATGATTTTCAACGCTTAATTTGGATACTTTGAGTATGTCGGCTATCTCCCACGTGGTATAACATTGATTGTTCTCTATAAATGTCTCGATTTGATCGCTATCAACTTCAACTGGTCTACCTGACCATGGAGCATCATCCAGTGAGAAATCTCTAGCATGAAATTTCGCAAACCACTTCTGACATGTTCGATCAGTCACAGTGCCTTCTCCATACACTGCACAAATCTTTTTTTACATTTCAGTTGCGTTTTTACCTTTCTCGAACTAATAAAGCATTATATGCCGAAAATGTTGCTTTTTTTCTTCCATCTTCAATATTAAAATGGCTACACAAAAATTCATCAATTTTGATGTCTTTTTTTAAATGCACACTGATATGACAGCTGTCACGTACAATCTAACAAAATTGTTTCGAATGAGGTTAAAGGCAACTAAGTGCTACTAGAGCCATCTTACGGAAAAAAACGAACGAACCTTTTGGCCATCCCAAATACATCTGCATGTCATACATAGTTAGCATAATTCAACAAGATTTAAAATGAGATATAGTTTTCAATAGAAAGTATTAAGGAGTCTCAGATATCATTCCAATTAAAATATTGTACAGTGAGTGTGATGTCATTAATGACTTTTGAAAGTCTCTATTTTTTAATGTTATTTTTAATGTTTTAAATACTTAATTTAAATTTATTTTTAATAAAAATAAATTTTAATGTAAAAACTTTTAGATTTATAGAAGAATTACAAAGCTAGTACAGAAAGTTTCCATTTACCCTCCCCTCCACCCCCCCCCACCACACAGTTTCTCCTATTATTGATATCTTATATTCGTTTTGGTACATTTGTTATAATTAATGAGTCAACACTGGTATATTATCATTAGCTAAAAGTTCACATCTTACTCAGATACCCTTCATTTTTCCTAATGTACTTTATGTATTCTAGGATCCCATCCAGGATACTACATTACATTTAGTATTTGTGCCTCATTAGGATCCTTTTGGCTATAACAGTTTCTCAGACTTTCCTTATTTTTTAATTATTTTAACAGTTTTGAGGCATACTGGTCAGCTGTTTTGTACAATGTTCTGTATTGGAATTTGTCTGTTGTTTTTCTCATGATTAAACTGTGATGATGAGTTTTGGGGGGAAAGGCTATGGAGGTAAAGTGCCATTCCCATGACACCATATCAAGAGTACGTACCGTTAATGTGTTATCATTGATGACGTTGACCTAGATCACTTGGAGAAGGAAGTGTTTGTGTTTTCCCCACTGTCAAGTTACTCTTTTTTTCATCCTTTCTTTGGAAGCAAGGCACCATATGCACACCACATTTAAGGAGTGGGGAATTATGTTCCACCTACTTGAGGGCAGAGTATCTATATCTATCTATCTATCCATCTATCTATCTAGTAAAAGTATATACTAATTTACTAATAGTATATTTACTAATAGTAACTATATATACTGTATATATTTGGAATTCTTCCACATGACAGACTTGTCTATTCTCCCAATTTATTTATTTAATCAATCATATGGACTCATGGATACTTTTGATATATGTTAGCTTATAATCCAATATTATTTTACTTTGTTGCTGAAATTGTTCCATCTTTAGATGAAAAGGTTTCCATCAGTATCCTTTTTAATTGGATCCTGTGTCCTTCTGACATACCTCCATCATCGTGTGTGTCTGTGTTGTGCACACAAGCACACTTTAGCACTTCCTTAATTTCTGGCACTATAATATTATCTAAGCTTATCTTTTTTTAATTTTAGTTTCTTTTTAATTTTTTTAATAATTTATTTTTATTACTTATTTATTTTTATCTGTGTTGGGTCTTCGTTGCTACACCCGGGCTTTCTCTAGTTGCGGTGAGCTGAGGCTGCTCTCCGTTGCAGTGCACGGGCTTCTCATTGCAGTGGCTTCCCTGTTGCAGAGCACGGGCTCTAGGCGTGCGGGCTTCAGTAGTTGTGTCTTGTGGGGTCTAGAGCTCAGGCTCAGTAGTTGTGGCACGTGGGCTTAGTTGCTCCACGGCATGTGGGATCTTCCCGGACCTGGGCTCGAACCCTTGTCCCCTGCATTGGCAGGCAGATTCTTAACCACTGGACCACCAGGGAAGTCCCTTTCTTTTAGTTTTTAAAAGATTTCATTTTTAGGTTATATAACAAAATTGAGGGACTTCTCTGGTGGTCCAGTGGTTAAGACTCCACACTCCCAGTGCAGGGGCCCGGGTGCAATCCCTGGTCAGGGAACTAGATCCCACATGCCGCAACTAAAAGAGCCCTCATGCCGCAACTAAGACCCAGTGCAGCTAAATAAATAATTTTTTTTTTAATTGAGAGAAAGGCACAGAGATTTCCCATATACCCTTATGTGCATAGCTTCCCCCAGTGTCAACATCAGACACTGAAGGGGTACATTTGTTACAAAAGAGGAACCTACACTGACACATCATAGTCACGTAAAGTCCACAGTTTACTTTAGAATTCACTCTTGGTCTTGTACACTCTGTGGTTTAGACAAATGTATAATGACATATATCCATCATTATATTATCACACAGAGCATTTTTACTGCCTTAAAAATCCTCTGTGCTCTACCTGCTCATTTCTCCCCACCTCACCCGTGGAAACCACTGATCTTTCTAAGCTCATCTTTTATACTTCTGCCCTGGTCTTAGATTAAACTATTTCTTTAAAGAGAAGCTGGTTCCTTTTACTGGAGAAGGGTATCCAAGATCTAGGTGCTAAGTGTGCTTGTTGCTACTGGATATTCTTACTTCTAGGTCCCCTCAGCTGAAAGAGCAAAGAAATATATGTGTACATACTAACTTGTGTATATCCAGATATCTGTAACTATTTGTATGTTTATCCATTAGGATCTATATTAAGCTAAATAGGACTTTGTACTGACGTCTCCAACTCTAACCTGTTACCACCTGGATTATTCCATTCCCTTCTTTTTCTTGTTTGTGAACTGCCATTCCAACAGTCAGAAATTTGACTCCCGTTATCCACCATAATTTATTTAATTGTTCATTTCAATGTGCCTTTAGCATAGTACCACAATTTATAATCTTTACCAACTAAAGTATAGTGCTTAGGTACTATTTTTTTAGTCTTACAGACTCCACTCATTTCCAAAGTTACTTAGTTCAGAACCTTTTTCACCCACCCCCTTGAATAAGGTTGTTTCATATGTTTCTAATACAAGTTCTTGTTTTGTCATATTCTACATTCCATCCAGGGAATCCTGCCCTCCTAAATGATTTTTTTCTAATTTGCTCATATTAAGGTTAACTCTTTGTGCTTTATAAGGTTCTATGGGTTCTGTCCCTTATGACAAATACATAGGGTCATGTATCCATAATCATAGTATAGTACAAAATGGTTCTTGGCCTTAAAGAAAAGTCTCCAATCTTTTACCTATTTAACTCTCTCCTACCCTCCCCTAACCCCCTGGTAACCACTGATCTTTTTTACTATCCATATAGTTTTGCCTTTTCAAGAATATCATATAATTGGACTCATACAGTATGTAGCCTTTTCAGTCTGGCTTCATTTGCTTAGCAATGCACATTGAAGATTCATCCTATGCTTTTCGTGGCTTAATAGCTCCTTTCTTATTCTTGCTTAATATACTCCATTGTTTGGGTATGCCACTTTTTGTTTATCCACTCACTATTGAAGGTCTTCTTGGTTGCTTCCAGTTTGGGGCAATTATTAATAAAGCTACTATAAACATTCACATGCAGTATTTTGTGTGAACACAATTTTCACCTCATTTGAGCAAATATCTCAGAGTGTGATTGCCAAATCATTAGTAAGATTATGCTTAACTTTGTAAGAAATTGTCAAATTGTCTTCCAAAGTGGCTGTTCCATTTTACATTCCCACCAGCAGTGAATGAAAGTTCCTGTTGTTCCATATCCTGGACAGCAATTTTATTGTCAGTTTTCTGGATTGTAGCCATTCTAATAAGTTGGTATCTATATTTTGTTGTTGCTCTAACTTGCAATTCTCTAATGACAAATGATCTTGAGCATCTTTTCATATGCTTATTTGCCATCTGTGTATCTCCTTTGGTAAGGTGTTCATTTAGATCTTTTGCCCATTTTCTAATTAGGTGTCTTATTTTCTCACTGTTGAGTTTAAGAGTTTTGTATATTTTGGATACAATTTATTAATCAGATATATGTTCTAACAATATCTTGTCCTCATCTGTGGCTTATCTATTCCTTGTCTTAACAGTGTCTCTCACAGAGCAGGTTTTTAAAAAATTTTAATAAAGTGTGTCTTTCCACTTATATCTATCATGGATCTTGTTTTTGATGTTGTATCTATAAACTTAAGAGCTCATAGATTTTTGCCAAAGGTTTTTAGTTTTATAGTTTTGCTTCTGACATAGGTTAACAATCCATATTGAGTCCATTTTTGTGAAAGTTAAACGTCTGAAAAAACTATCCTTTTTCAATTGCATTGCCTTTGCTCCTTTTCAAAGATTAGTTGACTATATTTATGTGGGCGTTTTTCTGGGCTCTCTCTTCTGTTCCATTAATCTGTATCCTATTCTTCCACCAATAGCATGCTGTCATGATTACTGTAGCTTTACAGTAAATCTTGAAGTTGGATAGTGTCAGTCTCGAACATTGTTCTTATTTAGTATTGTGTTGGCTATTCTAGGTCTTTTGTCTTTCTGTATAAACTTGAGAATCAGTTCACCAACATCTGCAAAAGAACCTGATCTAGGATTTATTTGGGATTATGTTACATCTATAGATAAAGATGGGAAGACATGACATCTTAACTATACTGAGTCTTCCAATCCATGAATATGGATCTATATTTTATAGTTTTCATCAAACTTGGCCAACTTTGGTCATTATTTCTTCCAAATTTTTTGCCCTTCATGTTCTTCAGGGACTCCAATTACATGTATATTAAGGAGCTACAAGTTGTCCTATAACTCACAGGTGCTCTTTTCATTTTTAATTTTCATCTGTATTTTATTTTGGATAGCTTATATTTCTATGTCTTCAAGTTCACTAATATCCTGTTCTGCCATATTTAATATGCAGTTACATCCAGAGTGTTTTTCATCTTAGGCACTGTCACTTTTAGGCCAAGAACTTCAATTTGCATCCTTTTTATTTCTTCCATGACACAACTTTTGGGCATATGGAATACAATTATAATAAGTGTTTTTAATGTCCTTAATGCTCATTATAGCATTTGTTAGATTATAATAATATTATTAGACTATCATTGATAACTTTCCTCATTATGGGTTGTGTCCCCTGCTTCTTTGCATGCCTGGTAAACTTTGGCTGGATGACAGGCATTGTGTGGATTTTACCTTGTTCACTACTGGTTATTTTTGTATTCCTTTAAATCTTCTTAGCTTTATTCTGAGATACAGTTAAGTTACTTATAAATAATTTGATTCATTCAGGTCTTGCTTTCATGATTTTTAGGTGGGTCTGGAGTAGTCCTTAGCTTAGGACTAATTATTCCCCACTACTGAGGCATGAATTTCCTGAGTATTCTATACAATGCCCTGTTAATTATGAGTTTTCTTATCTGGCTGGTAGGCATAGGCATTCTTCCATACCTGTGAAAGTGCCAGAACCTCTTTCCTCTAATATTTTTAGATGTTTATTCCTGGTCTCAGATAATTTCTTCACACACATGTGCTGGTTAACATTCTGCTGAATACTCAACTCAAAAGAAACCCACCATAGATGTCTGAGGTTCTCCCTCTGTGCAACCCTTTCCTCTGTGATACTCTCCTCTGTGAATTCTAACTGCTTTGGTCTCTCAAATCCATAGCTCCATCTCCTCAACTGAGGGAATCCACCAGACTCTGTCCGAGTTTCTCCTCCCTGAACCATGGCCTAGAAACATTCTAGAGGCAATAAACTGAGGCAATTTAGAGTTCACCTTGTTTGTTTCTCAACTTTCAGAGGTCATTGTCTTTGTCACCTGATATCTAGTATCTTAAAACCAATTATTTTTCATATTTTGTCTATTTATTTTGGTTGTCTTAATTAAGAGGATAAATCTGATCCTGGCCCCTCCACATTGGTTGGAAGTATAAAAAATGTCATTAAATACCTCTGCTGTACGTAAGGTGAACAAGCTATTATAGGAAGAATCTTCATTCTAAATTATGTCCCTGACCAAAAGTCAGTTAACTACCCATGAGGAATTGAGAGGTTAGAGGAGGAGAAAACAATGTTTTTAAAAAAGCTCTTTTCTAAACAACTTGCTTGAATTTTTCTTTAAGGTGAGTACTATGTGGATGTGCTCATGTCTAATTTAATATCATTAGGCATCATAACACCAGTATTCACTGATACATTTTCTTTATACGATCTTTCTTGATTTAGATGTCTTTTTTGACATAGAAAGATTAGGATGACCATAAGTCAGGATTAACTTTACACATAAGAACAGTAGGTGCACAAAATTAGAGTGAGAGTTCAGGACCTAGAAAATAAATCCTTGATTCCATCAAATTGTTTTAAATATATTTAGCATAAGATATGCTAAAAATACTCAATTCCTTAAACAGATATAAAATTGTGCTTAAAATTCAAGTACACTAAAAAAGATTGTCTTTGATCACCCTCATCTGAATTTCAACCCTTTTCCTAGGAACTGACCGGGATTTAGGAGAGAGCAAAGAAAGACCACCAGATTCAAGAGGGTCGGACAGAAAAGAAAAGGGGGGAAAAAAAGAATAGAGAGTAGATGTGGTAGGGGAAGGGCAGGATGCCGAAAAAGATAATTTCGTGTCAAAGATGGATTTGCCTCCTGTACATTTTTGTCTCAGTAAAACCTTGTGACTACAGCATTCAGAGTTTTATTTCTCTGATAGAAAAAGCTTATCCCAGTAGGAATGCATAGCGTTAAGAAATGTCATGCCTAGATTTGTGATATCTTTATAGTGAACTGATTTAAGCATAAGAGAACAGTTACTGTAGAAAACAAAGAATTCTGTAGATAAGGACTTTGAATATTTTTTATAACCACTAGTGTTTGTTTTAGAACTCTAGACTGCCTCATGCAAAGTATCCACTTCTCAGAATAATGAAGCAGAAACAATTTTGGTCTCGGTCAGGTCCAGGAAAATCAAATCCACCCACCACCTAGATCTTCAGATCCACAACGCACGGCAGGTTTAGTGCCTAGAAGCCGATGTGCCTTAAAGTGGCTTAAGGGAGCAGTTCTCCAACTCTCAGGCAGAAAACCACTGTTAACAAAAGAGTGAGGATAGCTGGGGTTAATCTCCTACAAGTAAAACTGGTCGTTACTTTTGCAAACATGGTAATGGTGCCATCTCTACAGTAGCAAGAAAAAGGAAGAGGGCAGTTACAGGGTTCACCTGCTTTCTTAAAAAGACTAGCTCACTTTCTGTGTGCTGTGTGAACAGTGTGGGAGGTCAGCCCTACCATGGGGACTGGATGCTTGAAGTCATTTCATTTTGACCTGCTGTTCAACATGGTACCCACTAGCCATATTAACATTAGAGTCCATTGTTCTGTTGCACCATGCACATTTCAAGTGCTCAGTAGTGGCTGCTACGTTGAACAATGCAGATACAGGACATTTCCACCAACAAAGAAAGTCATACTGGGCAGTGCCGCTCTAGATGTTTGCAAAGTCTAGGTAACGTTTTTATAACATGCCAGTATTTCAGTACCTAATTTTTCCATTAAAAACATTTAAAAGCAATTTTCCTTCCAAACTTAATGAAATCATGTGCATTGAAATTTCAGACTGCAAAGTCTCGAAAGAGGAAAAATGTCTCTTTGCTTTTTCTGGATGAAAAGTGAACTCAGCCTCCTGAAATAGCCACCTAGAGTGCTTACAGACAATATTCCTCTGTAATAGTAATAAACAGTCCTCTAATACAAATTAGTGTGATACTCTGGTTCATGTTTTTAAATAAATTAAATACATAAATAAATAATTTAAAACAAAAATAGTTTGGATATGAGGAAAGAAAGGAAAAAAAAAAAAAAAACACTTTAGAAAACCAGCCTGAAAATAGAATAAAACTGATTGCAGTTAAAACTTAGAGAGCACTGTGGCCCAGGTGAACGAAATGGTGAAGGGGATGAGACCAAGAGCAAGACTTTTGAATTTCCACTTCTTTCACCCACTTGACCAAGTCGCCAAATCTCTCTAACACTTATTATTTAAGCCTGCCTTACAGGTGTGTTGTGAATATTATACTAAAACAACTAACGCAAATTTTCTAGTTCCCATAAAACAGTGAGGGTTTAATAAATGGGTTGAATCATTATTAATCTAAAAATGAACACAAGAAAACATATTAAGTTGTATACATTAAATATAATACAGCTTTATGTATGTCGATTATACCTCAATAAAGTAGTTTAAAAAAATAAACCTTAGAAACTGCTTTTAAAAAAACTTCCGAAAAACACCTAACAGGGACTTCCCTGGTGGCGCAGTGGTTAAGAATCTGCCTGCCAATGCAGGGGACACAGGTTCCATCCCTAGTCAGGGAAGATCCCACATGCCACGGAGCAACTAAGCCCATGCGCCACAACTACTGAGCCTGCACTCTAGAGCCCAGGAGCCACAACTACTGAAGCCTGCGCGCCTAGAGCCCGCACACTGCAACGAGGAGTAGCCCCCACTCGCTGCAACTAGAGAAAGCCCGCGCACAGCAACAAAGACCCAATGCAGCCAAAAATAAATAAATAAATAAATTTATTAAAAACAAAAAACAATAAAAAACACCTAACAATTATAAATGTATTTGACGGCACTATGTGTTTAGCCCAAACCAGAGGTTTAATATACTCACCCTTAGATTTTAAAACATATATCATAGATATGAAATTTACCAGAGAGCAGTATGGAAGAATGTTAGTTTTGACCCCTTTAAATTCTTGTAGTTAATTGTTGTACAGTCAGATGATGCTACGTCAGATCCATTTTGCAATTTTAAAAAAAGTATTATTGAAATCCATTATATTTATGTTCTCTTTACTTGCAGAAAACATCTCCAAAATGATGTGAGACTTTTTCAGTTACAAAGTCCTTGTGAACTTCTTCTACATCACTGAATGCCCTGATTGAGTTAAGAATGTCAAAAGTTTCTTGCACAAGGACCACCATTTACATGCCACTGAATGCAGATCCACTGTCAGGTTACAATTATTAATTTTTAAAATGCGTTTGTGCTTTTTCTTAACTTGTGTTCCTTATAAGTGTATGTATATATGTATAGTTATATATAGTTATGTATCTAACAGTATTTCAATGACATCAAATTTTGAGTGTGTAGTTTTATAGGTATCATCGCTTCACTAGACTTGTTTTCAAGAAATTTTCAGTATCACAGGATCTCCCTGAAAAGGAGGGAGATTTATATATTATTAGCAAATCAGAATGTACACTCTGCTTCTCCTGCAGTGAAGTGAAACATACCCTCAACATTACTGAACAAAATACGTATTATACAAATTACAAAGCTGCACATTCTTGAATACACTGTACCTTTAGCCAATGACCCTGCTAATTTTGTTTAAAACATAGAGGGAAATTTTAAGAAACGCATGGATTCCTTTGAAAACATCTCAATACATCATATATTGTCAAAATCATTAGCCTGCTTATTAAATGGTATTTTTTCCTTGAAGATATGAACCAGTATTAGGATGAATATTTTGATCGCTCATAAAAACCTGCCCATTCCTCTTGTCCATTCACTTTCTTTCAGAAATTGAGATTTCTGACAATGACAAAGATTTATTCACTCATGGAATACTATCTGAAGAAAAATATATAAAAATACTATCAATTATAAAATAACCAATTGTTTATTGTTTTATATGGGCAAGGGCATTGTCTTTAAAAAAGTAACAATTATGAAAATATTGCAACTCTTTGCTACTCATTAAAGTAATCTAAAACTGAAGCAACTGTTGTATTTTTAGCTAAACTGCTATGTAAAAGCCACCCCCAAATGCAGTGGCTGAAGATAATAATGATTTATTATTCCTCCTATTTCTGATGGTTGGTGGACTAGAAAATCCAAGATGGCCTCTTTTCATGTGTGGTGATTGGATGCCAGAGGGAGCATTTCAGTTCTCCTCCACATCGCTAACTTGGCTTCCTTACATGGAGGTTTCAGGGCAGTGATCAAACAGGATGAGGATGTAAACTGCAAGGTATACTGAAGCCTAATCTCTGGAGGTCACATTACGTCTCTTCCAACACGTCTTATTCGTCACAGCAAGTCACAAGTCCAGCTCAGATTTAAGGGGGTGTAGAAGAGATTCCACTTCAGTGCTGGGGGGAGGTGGCACGTCACATTACAGAGAGGTATGAAGTGGGATGGGAAGCATTTGTAGCCATTAAATAACCTAACTCCTGCTGAGTCTTCTTTTTCTTTATTTGCATTTTTTTTTGACAAAACTGTGTGACCGCATGATAAGACATTGTTTGCGTCTGTCTGACTTTAACAATATAAACACAAAAAGTGAATTTTGCAAAAATATCTGTGGTCTTCAGTCAAGTTTTCCAAGGGCCTTTCTTAATCTTTTGATTTTCAAATCATTATCTTTTGAAATTTGAAATAAATTTGCCTTTAATTTGCTGGGTATATATAATGTTGACAACACCTTATACTCAACAATGACCTAACCTACAAATGACCTAACACAGTGAGTTAGGGGGGTCTCTGCTAGTGTTAAACAGAAATGATAACTGAGAAGTTTCTGACTTTCTAATCATTTTTTTAATGACTGCTTTGCTATTAAGAGTTTTGTGTCCCTATAAAGCCTTGTAATTGCAGCCCTGGAATCATATTTAGTTAGTAAGGACCTTCTCTCATCTAAATTATTTTTTCCACCCCTTATTTTGTATTAAACATTGCACTAGTTCCAAATATGAATAAAGAGAACTGTCCTATGAGTTTCAAACACAGGGAGTTTAACACAGAATTTTCTTAAATTGAAAACACTGGGTGTTGAAAGAGCTGTAAGAACAGAAGGAAAGGTTATCCAAAGATTAATAACTGCAGGAAAACACCACCACTCCTGAGGTGGAGAAGCAAAGGACTCGATAATGTTACCCAGGGCACTGTGCCCCTGGGGATGCACAGCTGGAGCTGAGTTGCATGAGGGCATGTCCAGAACCCTGCCTGCCCTCCCAGCTCTCCAGTGATGCTGCAGCCTTGGCTGCTCCTGGCACTTCCCTTGTGGCTCCTCGCGTGAGAAAGTCCAAGAAAGGAGTAGCTTCTCCCCTCTTTCTACCTCTCATTAACTGAACCTAATAGGACCCAGAAATACTAGGAGTCTGGGAAATGTACCCCACAGGTTCCCACCCTCCTTCAACACAGGCAGAACACTGAGAGGCAAGGATGGCGCTCAGACCAAAACAGCCACTGACCAGAACAGTCAGTAAGACATAGTACCTACCTCCACAGGGTCACAACGCAATGGTGGACATATATGTGAGGTGCCCTAAAACAAGTTCTACTGCAATGAGTACTATGATAAGGTAAAAATGAAAGAAGTTGAATACATTGGGAGATCAGAGGAGGTAAAGAAATAAACTGTATTTTAAAGGATAGACAGGAGTCTAAGTCATTATCTGGGCAAGAGAGGGAATTTCCAAGTAGAGAATATGATATTTTCTGTTTGTTTTGTTTTTAGGTGAGCCTAAAATACAAATTTGAAAGAGAGTTGTTTCTTGGATTTGATAGCATTCAAAGTGCTTACTTTTTATTAATAAGAAATATTTTGACAAGAGATTGAGGTTAGATTTAATCTGAGTTTCCTCAAAAGTGGCATCTCTTTACAAATACGTCAATAAAGCATTTTAAAACTTTTCTCTATTTAAGGATAGGCGAGAATAAATAAGGACATTTCCCATGTTGTCACGCCAATTTTATTCCTTTATATTTTAAGTAATCACTAATTTATTTCTCTGTCCTAACTTTTAATAAAGTTTATCTGAAGCAGCAGAGGGACTGGCTCAGTGGGGAGCGGCTGCTAAATTCCACTGTGACTGCACTTTGTAGAAGCATAATAAATTTGTGGTAGAGCCATCTCCCACGTGAGGAATACACTAGAATATTTGGGATTCACTTTCTCTTTCTCAAATTGCTTCTAAAAGCATTATTCTGTCCAGCATGACAGAAATCCCTCAGGTCACTACAGAAGGACTAGAAACCTCCATGGGATTTAGACACCAGGAGAAGTGACCTTGAATCCGGGCTTGGCTATGAACACTGTAACATTGGGAACTTTATCTATAGAATAAGATTTGAAATAGGTGATCTCAAATGCTTCTTTCAGCTCTGATAAGGTAAAATGTTCTGAAAATGCTTTAAAAGATATTTGAGTGAAAGTGCATGGGAGAATGCATCACAAAATTTGCTTTCAGTTTATTGTAAATATTTAAAACATCAGGGCTGTTGCCTGCATTTTTGTATAGCTATTTTCTTATTTCATTATTTTCAAACGAGGCTAGAAAAATATTAGGGGAGACAAACTTTGTATAAATTAGACTTATGGGTCTTAGAGAACAATGGTGCTAAAGAGTTGCCAGGAATGTACACTTTACATAACTTTAGAACTTTTGTGCAAAGCTCTCTTAAAGAACTACTCTTTTCTATTCCCCTGTTCTTTGTGGCAATGTGGTATGGTGGAAAGATACTGGATTTAAATCCCACTGACTGAATTCAGCTTCTGTACCACTGTATTTGTATGACATCTGACAAATGAATTAACTTCTCTGATCTCTAATTTCTTTTTGATCAGCTACATGGAATAGGATAAATCATAATCTTTGGTTCACAATTCCCTATCACCACAAGTTCACATATGGCTGTCCTTAATTTTATTTTAATTTTTAGTCTAGTTCTTAATTTTGAAACAATACGAATATAAGAAATACCCATGAACTAACTCTAGTTTTGCTAGTTTTTGAAGATATGAAGAGCCATTCTGCACATAGTCCTTTTATTTTTCATTCAATAGGATGTTACAAAAATAATCCATTTTGTCCTATTGCCCTTGGATAGTATAGTTCATTCATTTCATTGCTATCTATTGTGTGAATATAGTACAATTTTTAAAAAATTAGGCCATTTCTGGATTTTTAAAATGACAAACATTGCTGCTATGAATTATCTGCTTTATGTCTCCTGGTGCAAGGTGTAAAATTTCTACTAGATATATCACTAGAGATAGAATTTCTGGGTACATACATTTTCAAATTTATAAGCTAATATAAAACTAGTTTTCAACATGGTTGCGCTAATTTAAATTGCTGACAGTAATGAAAAATAAATTCTATTGATCTACATCCTCTCAAATACTGGGTATTTTCCCTCTTCGTAGTTTCTGCCAGATGAATGAGCACAACATAGTAGGTCATTCTACATGTTTCTGATTCTAGTGAATTTAAACTTTTCTTCAAATATTTAGTTATTGAACATGCATGCTTCCTTTCTGAGGAAATGCAAGTTCATATTTTTATCCATAACTTTATTGGCACCACATATGGACTTTGTATGTTATTGTGTTGGTCAGTTTATATACCCCTGTATCAGTGATTGACACTCCATATTAATTACCATGGTTTTAAAAATCTTGACCTCCAAATAAGAAAAGTTTCCCCTCATTATCCATCTTCTTGTTCAAACATGCCTTATCTTTTAGGACCACTGAACTTCTGTATAAACTTTAGAATCAGCTTGTCAAGTTTCATGGAGAACCTTTGTAGATTTTTACCGGAGAAGTCTCAAGTCTATAAATCAATTTAGAAAGAATAAATAGCCTCAGAAAATAAGTGTTTCCTTCACGAGCATGGAATTTGTAGAGATGTTTGTAGACCTGATCTAAGTTAGACTAAGCAATCCTTAAAGCCTCGTTCAGATCCAAGAAAATGATGAGAAATTATATATATCCATTTATTAAAGTTTTACTTAGTGTATTTCAACAAAATTTTAATAACACCCATGAACAGGCCTTGAAAAATTTTTGTTGGATTTATTTCTAGATTCACTATAATTTTAGTTGTAAATTATATATCTTAGATATACATACACACATATGTGTGTGTCTTCTAATTGTTTGTTGATGGTGTATTAAAAAAACTATTCACTTTTGTATATTGATCCTATATCCAACCTCATTGCTAGGCTGCTTGTATGAATCATCTACCATTTGAAAAATAAATCTGAAAACAGAAAATAATATTTACATCCAAATATTGTGTTTCCTTCTACTCCTAAATTTTCTTTCCAACCATGAGAATTAATAATTTTTTAAGAAATCCATATCCATGTAAAATCAATAAAGAACAACTCTTTCCCATGTATAAACATCTATTTTTAAAAGTCTAATATGGGGTTTTTGTACCATATACCGCTTTTAAAATTAATCTTTTCTCCCTTCCTTTGCCTTCTCTTGGATTAGTGAAATGTTAACTAAGTTATCACATTGGATTTAGTCAGTTAAAGCAAAGAACATATTCAAGAACACAAGTCATGAAGTGATGGCTTCATCATTTAAAAAGATATTATATATATGTGTGTATATATATATATATTTTAATACCATGAACTATGTAGCACCCCACACAAGAGTAAGAAGTACAGCTGATTTGGAAGATACTGTTGGATACTTCTACTGTTTAGAAGACAGAGGATGACTTAACCATGATAATTTTCATATGGATGAAAACAAACTCTGTTGCCAAAGATACAACAGATTCTTAAGATCCTTTAGATTTCTTTAGGTTCTCATCAAGGCAGAATTAAATTATTTACTTCATTTCCTACCTGAACAGCAACAACAAAAACAGAGTGTTTGGTGCCCCTTTCCCATCTCCCCTAGAGAGAAGTCTTTTGTGACTAACTGTACCTAGTAGCCACTTTGATTTGGGTAAACTTTAATGGGAAAGGAAAGAGCCTGAGAAAATCCCATATTGCCTGTCGTATAATTATATATTAGTTCAATAACTATGTGTTATTTCAAGCTTTACTAATCAATATTATTAATTCTTATTAATAATATTCAATATAAGTAAGAGTCTCTAAGACATAATTGGAATGCCTGTGGATGACCTCAAAAGGTTTGCTTTCCTTGTCATGGGATTTATTTAACAGGTACTGGTAATTCATTCCCTGGGAATTTGTAGAGATGTTTGTAGACCTGATCTAAGTTAGACTAAACGATCCTTAAAGCCTCATTCAGATCCAAGAAAATGATGAGAAATTATCTTAAAGGAAATAATATTGGTTTCTCTGGGGTAAAAGTTAAAATGAAGTTGATTTATTTTACACTGTTCCTAGTTTTACCTGATCTTACTTTAATTTAAAATTACCTCAATCTACTTGGATGTGTGGTGCTCACTGAAATAGAAACAACCACTTAAGTTATGTATAAATGAAAGATTTGCCAAACCCCAACCCATGACCCTCTTTCAAGATGCCTAACATTTCAGAATAGCATTCATCAGGATTTCTGGCCAACACAAAGTCCGCTTCCAAAAGTGCTGTCAGACATGACAAACATCAATTTAAAGCATTATGTAGTCTCTTTAGATCCAATGTTCTCACCGTTAAATTTTAAGAACATAATATTACAACATAATGATTCAGGAATATTATCTCAGGGATATTTAATTTCTTCAAAAAATAGAAGTGAGTAAATCTTTCATTGTTGGAATCTTTTAAATGATGTTTTTAAATTCACTACATTAATAAAGGAACTTAGTGAAAAAACAAAAGCTCACCGAAAAGTTTATAATAAACAACAGCAGTCTCCTACTTTAGCCATCTCCACTGTTTATTAGCTATGTGACCTAGGTCAAGTTACTTGCTGTATTTCTAACTCACTTTCTTCATCTGATAAATGGAGACGTTAAAAAGTCTCTGCCCCATAGAATTGTTGTGAACAGATGTGTGAAACAATGTGCACAATTCCTGGAATGTGGTAAAAGCAAAATAAGTGTTAGTTATTATTACTACCCTTACCTTCCCTGTCCTAATTTTCATGGTAAACACCCTTAATCTTTCCCCTAGCATTTACCTCCATATTTTAAAAAGTGATATACTTTTGTACATTATTTCTTTGCTTTTGACTCTGATAGATGATAACTTTGTGCATCCTCACCATCCCCCAATGTCTCTCAAACTCCCCATATATAGTTGTTATTTCATACTTTTGGTTAGCTCGAGACTCATCCATGCTTACATTTTCATTACATCAGTTAGGAATTTCAGATACAACTAATGGCAAAGCCAACCACAGTGATTTAAACCAGCCGAGGTTCTATTTTTATCTAGTTCTATTGTTATCTAACAAGAACTTTGGAGGTAGATGGTTGCTGTTCCTCCCTGCTGTCCTCAGTACTTTGCTTTGTATTCTTACAGTTGTCAAATCACATTACTTGATGAACTGACTCAGCTCCAGGCAACAGGACCACCTTCAAAACAGGAAGCGGGGGCTAGCCAGGGTGGCAAAATCCTTTCATCTCCTGTGGACTGCTCTTATTAGGAAGATAAATAACTTTCTAACATGTTACACAGTATAATTTCTCCTGCATCTCACTGACCAACACTGAATCCTAAGGCGACTCCTAACTCCAAGGCAGGCTGGGGCAGTTAGGATCTTATGCAAAAGAATGACATCGCTTTTATTGGCTTAGACCAAAGGGTCTCAAACTTTCTCAGTTCAAGGCTCCATTAGTGCTTCTGTGATTATTCTTACAGTGCCCCTAGGCAAAAGAAATACCAAATAATCCCCCTTTTTTAAGTAGCTGGGACCAAACAATGTAAGTATGTATCCATATCCCTAACAACTTAGTAGCCATTTGACTAAATACTATATATCAATTGCAAAAAAATAATAGTTTTTAATAAAAGGAAGTGTGTGCCTGTTAGGCACTGTACAACTTCTCAAATTTTAAAATCAGATTAAACATCAACACCCTCAGTCCCTATTCCACATTAATTTCCATGAAGCACAATCTACGTATCACAGAAATCACTGAAGATCCTGCTTCATAAAGATATGACATCCTGGAAAAGAAGGTAGTCGGAACTAAGGGTGAAACGAAGAAACTGCTTTGAGCTAGCTCAAGAAACTAAACTCCTGTATGTGCAGAGGGGAGAAAATTTCCTCTGTGCTCTGTCCACAGAATTTCAGCCAATTTCTTCCTCTTTTCATCCCAGGGCTTGACCCTCACTAAGGGGTAACTGGAAACCCCTGAGTACTAAGCTTCTCGGGGTTCCTCTGGGGCTAATGGTTTGACTATTCCTTCACACAAGGTTCTGGGCTCAGAATTACTTTGCTTCCTAAATTAGTTACCATTTCTCGGTCACCTTTCGGTCACCTTCTGATTCCCAATAAAGCCGTTGATATCTTTAGTCAACAGTGGACTCTCAGAACTCCTTCCATTTCCAGATGTGTTGATTATTTTTAAAAATACATTCTATCATGACAGTGGAATTTGAGAAAGGAAAAAAACAAGGTGGTCAATGTAACATTTTCAACTAAAAGTCCAAGGTGGATTCTGAAAATGACTCAACCTTGGCAAGATGAGAGATAAAGGTGGAGAATTCCAGGGGATACCACACATGAAGGATGTGCTATTATTAGATAATGCATGGTCATCCACCCTCTATACAAAGACTGTGAGGGACTATGTATTTTGGACGTCACAGAACTCCCTTTGCTGTTCAGGTAACTAATATTTCAGGTACTAATGGGCTAATGTTCACCTGATCACTACCCGTCCCCACCTGATCACACCAATGCTGCCCTAATCAATGCAGGAATATTGTCTAAAACAAGCCACCTCCTATCCCAAATACCCATTTGTTCTTTCACAGTGACTTAGTTTTTACGTGGGTATAGTACGAAATTAAGTTTTAAATCAGATATTAATTCCAGGTAATTGACAGTGGCCAACAGATTTATATTTGGGTTTTATCAACCTCCAGTTCAGCAAATTTTTTGCATTATAAAAAAAGTCTTAAAAGTACCTTTATACTTTAGCCTATTGTCTATTTTTGAATAACATTTTTGAAGACAAAGGTATTTTTTAGTTCTATTAAGGAATAAGATGTGATATGCTAGGGAAGAAAACTATATATATCCAGATTTAGTTGCAGATTAAACATTATCAGATTCTAAAAGCCCCTATATCATTCCCCTTACTTAGCTCCCTGAAAGACTATGAAACAGTTATTTCTTTGAAGATTGGGCTGCCAGGAATCTTCATATTGGTAAACACATAACTAGGTCTCACTACTGAACTTGGAATCAAAGTTGATAGGTACAACTTGATCTATTTTAGATGAAAGGGTACAGAAACAGTTTGTTTCCCTTTTTATCTTTACATAGGACGTGTGTTAAGTTCAGAGTTTATAAAGGGAGAGATGCCTTAAATATATCTATTTCTTTATATCCGATAAGAAGTTATGCTAGCAGGTAGGTTATGTAGAGTCACCTGTGCACTTGGTTACCAGCACATTTGGAAAATAAACTTTTCAGTATTTTAGCAGCTTCAAAAGACTTGAATTATTAGTATTTAAAATGAGAACTTTTCAGTTATGAGAAGGCAAGAGAAAAGATGGATGGATTTTATTTTTATTGGGAAAGTCAGTTATTGTATCTTATTCTTAAAGCTCCCTTTCAAATTATATGTGTTCTCTGGAGATAACAGTTCATGTTAAAAAATAAGTTTCTGGATTGGGTAGCTTTGAGAAAGTCATGTGGAGGTTTTTAAACACCCCAAAATATTCACACACAGAGTTGTTTTTCAAATTTTCCCAAGGAAAGTGGAAAGTTTTTCAAGTTTTCCTACCATGTGTGAGAAGTCCTTGGCACTTTATTGAGTTGCCTCAAAATACATCCTGTATAATATTTTGGTTTCTTAATATGCATATTAACACTAAGATTATTTTATTACTCTGTACTCACACTTTCCATACGGATTCACCTACTGCTGGAAGTTGTAAATTTTGGGGGGCATAGCCATGATTTTCCACAGTAAATAAAACTGCAACATCTGCATATTACTAAAACTTTAGCAAACCCTTAAGAAATTTATGCAAAAATATTTTGCAAAATTATATATCTTGGTTGCAAGCAAAAGAAACTAATACTGGTCACCATAAGCACGAAGGAAATATAATAGAAAAATAATGCAAATTCATGGGATCCCTCTCAAGGACTTGGGTTAGAAATTGCCAAGAAACCAAGGCAGCCCTAGGAGCTAAGAGCTAGGAACCATCTCTCCCACAGTCTTGGACTCATCAGTACCTGGCTTGAGTGGGAAGCAAGTAACCAGCCCAATCTCAGATGCATGCCCGCCCGCTGGCTGCCAGAGAGTCAGGAAGGAGGTGTGACCCACCCTATGGATTCCATATTGGCAGGAAGTCCTCTGCTTCTCACCAGGCAACCCACTGGGTAATGCCCGAAAACCAGGATGGAGGTAAACTTTGAGGAGGCAAAAAATTATAAATTTGCCCAATTACCTCACACATACCTTATCCCACATTACATTTCCAATCAAGAATGTTTCTCTGAATGTAATGGAATATATTTTTTACAAACAAAATTGTGCATATCTGTCCTTCAAGGAAGGCAAAGTCTCATCAGTGCAGAATCACTAGATCATGTCCATTTCTCCTCTAAAATTATGTCCAATCTCCATTTTTCTATCATTAAAATGCCACTTAAGTGCACAAGTTAATTACATTTTCCACAAAGGATGATTTATATACCTTAGGTTTCTTCTCTGTTTGATAACTATAGAAACCCAGATTTCTTACTTTATCTGTGCTTCAAATATCTCAACGTTTTAATTCCAAAAAATCCAATATTTGATATAAGTACCCTCTTCTATTAAATTATTTTTGGTAAATACGTCTTCTAGTAAAAATCCCATTGTGTTACTTTTTAGCAAATGAGAAAGTGAGTGCTTCCAATTTTCTTAGCATTGTCTTTTGAATAGGCTCCAAAACAAAAGTAAACATAGCTCTTTAGAAGTTTGGTTCAAAAAGAGTAGCTCATAAAGTAACCCTTAATAAATAGGCACTATGTTCTTGCATTATTCTTAAATTCTGATTAACATTTTTTTTTTTTTTTTTTGCGGTACGCGGGCCTCTCACTGTTGTGGCCTCTCCCGTTACGAAGCACAGGCTCCGGACGCGCAGGCTCAGCGGCCATGGCTCACGGGCCCAGCTGCTCCGCGGCATTTGGGATCTTCCCAGACCGGGGCATGAACCCGTGTCCCCTGCATCAGCAGGCGGACTCTCAATCACTGTGCCACCAGGGAAGCCCCTGATTAATATTTTTTAAAATAAATTTTTTATTTTATTTTATTTTTGGCTGCGTTGGGTCTTCGTTGCTGCACGCGGGCTTTTCTCTAGTTGCGGTGAGCAGGGTCTACTCTTCATTGTGGTCCATGGGCTTCTCTCTGAGGTAGTTTCTCTTGGTGCAGAGCATGGGCTCTAGGCACACGGGCTCAGCAGTTGTGGCACACGGGTTTAGTTGCTCCGCGGCATGTGGGATCTTCCCGGACCAGGGCTCGAACCCATGTCCCCTGCATTGGCAGGCGGATTCTTAACCACTGCACCACCAGGGAAGCCCAAATTCTGAATAACTTTAATGGGACCAGGGTGAACTTATTTATGGAAGAGTAGGTTCCATTTTCTTATTCTTTATTGCATTTTCAATACTGTACCATTCTCTGAAGCCATGAATTTACAGACCCTTAACGTTCAGAAAATGATGAGTTGGACTGAAATGCCGTACAAAAAAGAAAACGTTTATAAATTCTCCAGAAACTCCTCAGCCTAGAAGGTATCCAAATTCACAACACTGTAGTTATAGTTCCTTAGAACACAAATAATCTTTCCAAAGAATTATTTATATAGAAAGAAAATCCTACCATTAAACCCCACTTTAAATGGTACAATATTAGATAACATGAGAATTGCATAAATATCAAATATGATAACTTCAATAAAATTTTATTTCATTAAAAGCCTTTAGGTTAATCTAAAGTCTATTTAGAATCTGTTCTGATGAGTAGAATTTAATTAAATCGTCCCAATCATACAAATTTAAAATTTTGAGTGTCTATCCAATTCTTTTTTCATAATGTATATTCCAGCAGACTTATGTGTATAAGAATAATAAAAGTTATTATAAGGGTTAAAGGAAATAATGTATGTAAAGATATTAACACACACAGTTTTAACAATAACAGTGGTAAACAAAAACAAACATGTAGGGCTTCCCTGGTGGTGCAGTGGTTGAGAGTCCACCTGCCGATCCAGGGGACGAGGGTTCGTGTCCTGGTCTGGGAGGATCCCACATGCCGCGGAGAAGCTGGGCCCATGAGCCATGGCCGCTGAGCCTGCACGTCTGGAGCCTGTGCTCCGCAATGGGAGAGGCCACAACAGTGAGAGGCCCGCGTACCGCAAAAACAAAACAAAACAAAACAAACAAACAAACAAACATGTAGATATAGAGAACAGAGTAGTGGTTACCAGACAGGCAGTAGGGGAGGATGAAATGGGTAACAGGGATCAACCATAGGGTGACCGACAGAAACTAAACTTTTGATGGTGAGTACACTGTAGTGTATACAGAAGTTTAAATATAATGTCTTATACATGGAACATGTAATATTATAAACCAATGTTACCTCAATACATTTTTAATTAAAAATAAATAAATAATAATAGTGGTAGTAATAATACTTATATTCCACTCATTGTCTTTAGGAACAAGTAAGCTTTAATTTGAAGTTTTCCATCTAAAATCTTGACACACATTAAAGCTTCTATAATGACCTCTAGTATGAAAGGTTTTAGAGTCTTAATAGAGCATGTTCAAAATAGTGCTAAGGCAAGTCTACAAAAGTATTCTTAAAGTTGCACCAAATTAAGCGATATGCTTTTTATTTATACGTAGCAATCAGAGCAAACACTTTGAGTCTGAACATACGGGGAAAATTTAGCAAATGAACTTTTTATCTTAAAAGCTAACAGATGGGGCTTCCCTGGTGGCGCAGTGGTTGAGAGTCCGCCTGCCGACGCGGGGGACGCGGGTTCGTGCCCTGGACCGGGAAGATCCCACGTGCCGCGGAGCGGCTGGGCCCGTGAGCCATGGCCGTTGAGCCTGTGTGTCCGGAGCCTGTGCTCCACAACGGGAGAGGCCACAACAGTGAGAGGCCCACGTACCACAAAAAAAAAAAAGCTAACAGCTGCTCCACATGTAGCAATACATTATCTGGAAAAGATTAAAGGGTAAAGACACAAATAGATGGAACATGTGTGTGTGTGTGTGTGTGTGTGTGTGTGTGAGAGAGAGAGAGAGAGAGAGAGAGAGAAAAGTGGGGGGAAGTCTTAGAAAATATGCATAGTGACGTGATGCAGGGGATGAGGAAAATAACTCAAGCAACATCTCACATGAGGCTCTTCACTGCTGATCTAGTCTAGTTATTCTCAAACTTCAAGGTGCCTCATCATAATGACCTGAAGGGCTTGTTAAAACACAGATTGAGGGCCCCACACCAAGATTCTGATTAGTAGGTTTTAGGGGACCCCAAATTTTGTATTTCTAACAAGTTCCCATGTGATGCTGATGCTTCTGGCTGAGGACCCCACTATGAGAACCACTGGTCTGATTCGTAATAGGTTGACAGCTTATTGCTTTGTTCTCCTGCTTGATAAAAAATCTGAAACATGTTTTTATGAACAATATATATGACTGATACTACTCAGACTTTACCAATTATTATGAAGAATAAGTTATTAAAGTTTAATTATTATACGTGTATACATAACGGAAATTATTTCATATCCTGGGAATTGCATGTAATATATAGCTCTATCCAATAAACATATTTTAAAACATTTAAACATAAATTAGATGCAGTAAGCATTTTTGGCCATGGCCAATAAGTAAGAATAGAGAACATCGCTTATATTGATACAAATTAAAATAACAATGAAACGCCATTTTTCCCTTTCCAGAAAAGCAAAAACTAAAATGCTTTATAATGTCCTACACCCTGTTGATGGAATTTGAAGGTGAGACCACCTAGAAAGGGTGATTCCAGGGTATATCTAGTGGTGAGATTTGGACCTATTGTTTATAGTTTATTATAGTTTCTTGTATTAAAATAAGACTATAAAATGTTATATATGTAGTGAAAAATACATTGTAATGTTTTAAAAACTGGCCTTACTTCAGTGCAAGTTACAGATATGAGTAACATAATTTGTAATTAAACTTGTTTCTTTTGTGAATTCAAAACATCCTTTATCCTATAGTTAAATTCAATAATTTTGTAAACAATGTATTTAATAATTAATGACTGGCGATGGTAAAGAGGCACAGGAGGAGAAAAAGTCCCCACAGACAGACTGCAAAACAACCCGGAGAAAGGACCTGTGGTTGTGGAATCATGATTCCGTCCACTTGGGCTGTGTGACTCATACGTCATGACTAGACACCTTCTCCCTACAGAAATATCCATTAGCTGATTAACTGCTCCCACATGGCTCCAAGTGCCCTGACCACACAGGTTAATAACATTGCTTCTGGGCTAGCCGATGATGCTACATTCTCATATTTTTAAGGAATTATATACTAAGGAAGCACAGGCCAAATAAAGTACGTATATTACTTAACAGGGTACACTGAACAAAGGTCCTGCCACGTTTGCAGTAATTCCCTTTATTTCCTTCAACAAATATGCTTTATTCACAGGAGAAACTCTTCTACAGCAACATGAAATTTCCTAAATGTCATCAGAGTTTATACAAATATATATATATATATACATATATATATGTATATATATATATTTTTTGGAGGTAAAAGAACCAAAAAAAGTATGACCAAAATCAATATCGAAACCTCTATTGCTATACTGCCTAAAATGCACCAAAGGAATTAACATTTCTGAGAGTTAATTTTCTTGATATGTAAATCAAATAAAAATATGAGATAAACTAATCATGTTTCACGCTAAAGAGGTTAAACAAGGCCGGGAAATAGTAAAGAAATTAATCTACATTTAGTATAAAGTTAACCTGTTTTGGAAGCTTCTGGGAACCACTTAACAGAAATTGCATAATCTTGCATAATAGCAGATCGACTGAATAGAAGTTTGCTGATTTAGCATTTAATTCTTGAAGAGCAATTATTGGGAAAAGAAGTTCTGTCAGATAATAAAATTAGCATTGCTACAGTATTTACATTTTTAAAATCTCTGGTGAGAAGTTAAATTTCATGGAGACAGACAAAATGTGTGTGTGTGTGTGTGTGTGTTGCATATGTATACAACATACACACATGCCTACATATACACACATCCTCCAGTGGTATAATAAACCTCATTCTTTAACGATACAAATGTATCTCTTTTCCTGATTCCAGCTGAGTCAACTATGCCATCAAGCACTGACCAACAATAACACACATGGCTATTTCTTTTTTAATTGGTCCTAAGCTTGTGCAGATTGTTTTTCTATTTTTCTGTTTTCTAATGTCAAAAAACAGATATCCTTTAGTAAAATCTTGATACCCTTCCCCAACACTGGTATGTCTTCTAAGTTGATAATTTTCCTACAATTTTAATAAATTTTTAAAATTTCAAGTGAAAACAATCAACTTATCATACTTACAACACTAGAACATAAGAAATCAGAATCTCTATGTTTTAGAATCTATTCTTTCTCGCGCTTACATTTTAATGACTTCAGCACTGGTTTGCCCTCCCTTCACATTGACTACTCAGGTTATCTTTCTGAAACCCAGAAAGATGAGAAATTTCAACTGCTCAGAAACTACAGATGGTCCCCCTTTGGTTGCAGAATAATACTGGCACTCCTTACCAAGGGCACAACTTGATGCAACTTTTCAGTGCAGCCTCTACTCTCACTGTACAATTACACATAGCCTTTTCTCATCCCTCAACATCACTGTAATTCCTGTGCTGTCTATCGTCTATATTTCCTTTGCCCTCCCCAGGGATCAATCTCCATCATCATCAGCAGCCCTGAGATGATCTGATTACAATTCTGCCTGGCTTCTCTGGTGACCTAGATATATTCCAGCCTGGAGCTCCAAGAGCACAGATCTTCCTAGGTGAGCAGAGGGCCACTACTTAACAACCTTGTCTTTAATTCCTCAGTCTGCCACTGGGAGAAAGGCTGAGTATGAGGAACAGACTTTACTGATAGTTTAGGGAAGTTGAGAAGAAACTACAATATAGCAAATGAAATGTGACTGTTTACAGTAGGGAAAAAGACCAAACCCTTCTCATGGTGTTGTCCCCCAAAATGACCCCCACTGCTAGTTCTAATTGCCTTTTCCATGATATTGAATGGTCTACTACCCCATAGATTAATACCATGTTTTCAAAGCCTGACAGTCTATACCTTCATTCCTCTACAGGAAAATCCACCTCCTACTGACAGGGGTTCATATAATCTCAGTATTTGCCCCATCCCCACCCGCAACCAGGACAGTCTGGTGAACATAACGGTCCAGTGGCCAGAGTATGTTTCCCAAAGCCTGAGATATGATTTCAAAAATCACACCACAGTGGGACTAGGGCCAGACAATGTAGGGTTTGCCTTGGTTCTCCATGTCCTGCAGCGTGGTTCAGAGCAGATTCCAATGCACTACATCATTCTCTTTGAGTTCTTTTCACATGAGAGGGGAAGACATGACTCTTTACTCTCCCTTCAGTACCCCGGCCTCTTCTTGTAAGTTACCCTGCACAGGACACACACACTTGCACATGGACATGAACACGTACATTTGCCAGCACTCATTCATTCAATAGCTATCTTTTGAAACTTCCTATGTTTCAGCAACTGAGATCAGAGGTGTGCTTACAGTGGTAAGCAAAGCCGACTTGGAGCTTACAGTCATGCGAGGCAGACAAGTCACGTCAGCACAAACTTTAACTGGATGGTGTAATAAGCAGAGCTGAGGAAAATTGTAAAGCAGGCTCAAATTATCCACTCAAGGGTCCTAACCCGGTCTTGGGGGCAGAAGAGGTGTCTCCGAGGAAGTGACTCTGACTTTCTGTCTGAACCATAAATACTGATTGGGTGAAAGAGGAAAACTTGTGACTGACCAGAGGAAGAATCTCTTAAAGCTTACAATTGCACCAGAGTGCACCAAGCTGCTAAGACTGACTCAAGACAAATCCATCACTCCTAAAAAACATAATTCCAATAATATACTACTGTGGCGGTGCATCAATAACATCATATTATGAAGGACTGTAGTTTTTAAGCCCCAATTTGGCTATATTTGGAAGTAAGTGTATACATTTATCTTATATTTGAAAAGCTCTTTCTTTCAACATTTAACACCAGCCAATGCTAAAGTTATCTTTGGAACCATTTTCCTTTGATTACACAAGCCTCAATGGCACTTCATCTTCTGGCAAATAATAGACTGATTATATAGATTTGCTTTAACCTTCTGAAATTGCTGGGAAAGAGCATATCTATAAATACACAGTGATAATTGATGGTCAAAATGCCAGCCGGAGTTGGAGCTCATTGAACAATTTTAGGCTCAGGAAAGAGAACAAGTTAAAATTGCTCTAAGCTCATACTGCTTCTAAAGATTCTTTCCTTTATGCACCACGCTTTCTGAATGGGTTCCAGTGATATTGTTACAGTCATAATATGTCTCTCATCTGAGTTGTCGAAATACAACCATTATATTCTCTTAGCCTATTAATTCAGTAATGCTTGATTAAATGCATAGTAAAAATGAAAAATTCAAAAAGTAAGTAATCCAAATGGTATAAAAGGCTACCAAGTAAAAAAAAAAAAAGTCTCTCTTTTGACCCCCAGTCCCCAATTTTGCCAGCAGAAGTTTCATGCTATAAAAGTTCCCCTACGTTTTCTTCTTTGTCCTTATCAATACATCTTTCAGCTCTTTCCAAATAAGCACAGGAAGACCTCCTCCACAGCATTCCACCCCATAGTATGCCACCCTATGGTGGCATTTAACCTACCTATACTGATGGTCATTTTGTTTCTGTCACAGACACCATAGTTCTAAACACACTGTTGTAAAGTATACAAAACTTCTGTAAATATATATATCTTGATGTCTGTAGCAGACATACTAACATTCTCCAAATATTTAATTTTCTCCCCTGCATGGTTAGGCAATACCATGTGACTTTTATGTCCAGTGAAATGGCCAGTGAAAGGCCACAATTTGATCCTCCTGCCCTGCCATGGTGTTCTAGAAGTTTCAGCTACAGGATAGTGGAATTTCTATCTGATCAGCTGTAGGAGCCAGAACCTTGCCCCTACCACCCAATCCTAACCCACTTTGGACTCCCAGAGAAGTGAGAAATAACTTACTAACTATCAAGTAAAGTGATCATCTTTGTCATAGCACTTGTTCCATGGATTTGGGTACTCACTCAGTAGACAGCCTCTAAATACAATTGTACCCCTGTATCTTGTGCTTAAAAGCCACCATATAAATTATCTCCCTTTATCTTGCTGAGGAAAATTGATGCTCAGACATTTAAAATCCCCAAGTCTTTTTCTTTATAAGATTTTTACCAAACAGAATTGTTATTTAAAATCTTGTAAAATATAAATGTGATGTATATGTATACAAATAGGTATGTGTGTGTACTTCAACTGTAGTTCTTATTAGAATGCATATATTTGCTGTATAATATCATTCTTTTTCCTTGTTCTAGTCTCCCTACTTTCTTCCAGCCTGTGGACTGATAGTTTAACCTGACCCCCAGTCTTCTTCATTTTACCTGCAGCCGACTGAGATTGTCAGCCTCCATGGATAACTCAGATCACCTGTCCCTTGATTCCAACTACCTATTCCAATACTCTGTTGGAATTCCATGAGCACCACCATTGACTTAAATGATAATATGACCATTGTTGACATGTGACATATGTACGGTTATGCACAGCACATGTATTACAATTCGCTTCCTTAGCGAAGAGTCTCTACTATAAACCTTGTCTTCAGAGCTCACGTCACAATGGTTAATTCTATATTTGCTTGCATGCTTATTTAATTATTACATGACTACCCTCTACTGTAAGCTTCACGAAGGCAGGGATCCATTTGCTTCATTTCTGTACTTCAGCCCAAACCCTTGGACTAGCATCTGGCTCATTCAATTTGCTCAACAAACATTTTTAGAATACTTTATTTTGTTTAATTATAATGATGGGTGCTTTTATAATTAACATAATGATATTCGAAGCAAATGTTCAACAAAAAAAACCTTGGCGCATGAATATATAATTTGAGATCATTATTGTCCCTCTTGATTTTCCTTGACACTGATTGCACTGAAGTTTTATTTCATGTGTTTTGTAAAGTACTTAGATATGTTATGATTTTTACGTGCTCATATGCACCTGTACACCCTGATAAAGATCCAGTATATATGAGTATGTGTATTACACGCACATATATAAGTGAACTCTGTAAAATAGTAATTTAAATCAGTGGTTCTCAGGGGCAATTTTACCCTCCTCCCCAGGGGATATTTCATAATGTCTGGAGATATTTTTGGTTGTCACAAACCAGGGACAGAGGCTACTGGCTTCTAGTGGGTAGAGGTGGAATGTTGCTAAGTATCCTCCAATGCACAGGATGGCACCTCCCCCACCCCGAAAAAGAACTATTCAGCCCAAAATGTTAATAGTGCCGAGACTAAGAAATCCTGACTTAAACCATGACCTTTAAATTTTAATACAGAAAAAAGTGTAATGCATTTTTTCTGAGTTAACATGTGTGATGCATGTCATTATTCGCAGCAAGTAATATATTGGTTCCTTTTGCTGGAAATGAAATGTTTAGCTTCATCAGCTGTTGCAATCCATATAGTCTCAATGTCATCCTTGAAACTGGGAGAAAACGGAGTAAGTTTATATTTATAACATGTCTCTCTGAGCTAGGCTCTTCACGTTGGGATCTTGCTAACTTCCAAGCGGGTCTCCTTGGTGTGCAGGACCCTTGCCTGGAGGTGCAGGGTCAGCTGTTAGAAGACAGTGAATGTGAACTAATGCCTAATCCCAAAGTCCCCTCTAGAATCTGCCTCTATAAATCCTCATTCTCAGTGTGTTTATGTAAGGGCTCACTCATCTTCTGCATTAGCAGCACGTATAATTCCTTTGTGTGCCCAGAATGAACAATGTGAAAGATAAAATGGTGCTTCCCATTCCCTGGGGGAGATGATCATTTTTATGATGCTCTAAGCTACTCGATTAGTCTTTTACAACGGAACAAAGTAAGCTGTTCTATGTGTGCCTCAAGCAGAAAATCTTTTAAAACACATTTGCCTGAAACACTTTGAACACTGAATTTGACCATCCCTTCACAGCCTTGGAGGATTTAATAATTTACAGGTCTGTACATTGACCATAGGAATATTTTGTCATTGATGTTTCCATTAAATTATACTTGCTTGAAGTCAGCATGGGGTTGAAATTCTTTCCAGTGAATACTCTGATTTCTTTCACTGGTTTATCAAGGATGCTTATTGAAAGTTTACATGGATAGCATCCTGCCTTTCTACATCATTTTTACAACAAACAATCACAATGTTAAGGAAGATTCTTCATGAAGAAAAAAAAACTTGGACATCAATAAAAAAGTATATTTTTCATCATCACTTCCTTGCTTTTACACAAGTCGAAAATTTTCTACTTAACTTATCCTTGAATTCAGCATGAACTTTAGAGAAGCAAGAATTCAGATCCCATCTGGGAACTTGCTTCAGCTCCTTGATTGAGACCTAATGACCAGGTTGGGGCCGGGGGTGGGGGGAGTTTGGGCTTTCTCAAACTCTCTGAACTCAGAGAAGATGACATAAAGGTTATATTTTACATCTTCCTCCTCTCCCAAGTGAAATTATAAGAATGTGATGGTAAATTGAAAACAGTGGGTTTTCAGCTAGCTGTTTGATCAGAATTTAGAACATTAAATGGATATTTATTGAGCTATACCATGTGTTTAATTATAAACTCCATGGGAGGCTGAGATACAAAAAGGAACACATTTCAGTGTGAGGAATAAGATGATACATATATAACCATTATAAATGATAACTTAGTGCTAAGTAGCTCAGTGCTGTAGGAAGGAGGTACCATTTCAGCTGGTATTGGAACAAGAGAGGCAGGCAGAAATGGAAGGTAACAGTCCTTTTAATAGGGACCAATACAAAGGAGAGGAATACCCTAGGGTACTGGGAAGGGGGAAATCTGACTCTCTAGAGCCTTGCTGACCAATAGAAATTTAATGCATGCCACATACATGATTTTAAATTTCCTAGTAACCATAATATATAAAATAAAATAGATAAAATTCATCATAATATTTAGCCCAATCTATCCAAAATAGTATCATTTAACAAGCAAAATATAAAATTATCAGAGATATTTTATATTATTTTTATATTAAGTTTCCGAAATTCAGTGTATGTTTTTAAATTACAGCACTTCTCACTTTGGACTGGTCACATTTCAAGTGCTCAGTAGTCACATGGTACTAGTGGCTACCATATTGAACAGTGCAGCTCTAGAGTTTTTAACAAAGGCTATGGGGAGCCAGGAACAAGCTGAACAATGGAAAGAAGCAACATGCATTTCTCCGCTGTGGACTCTTTCTGCACCAGAATGTACAAAATGGGCAAAGGAATGCATGACGGCTTTGTATATTCTTCTGGACTACGTGTCCAGTGGTTCAGCTTGCAGGAAGGCTGCTGGATAATACAATGTACCACCACCCCTCTCTTCTGTGAATGGAGTTACCCTTAGGCAATAAAAACCTATGCATTCTTGTAGCCAGTAGAAAAAGGCCCTGGGGAGGAGGGACCATGTCTTAGCTGTTTCAGTGTTTGGCACTAGAGGCACTCTGGCAAATTTTGGCTCAATAAACTGTGATGAAGATCTATAAGTAGGAAATGGAATTAAGAACATAGAAGATTTGGGCTTCCCTGGTGGCGCAGTGGTTGAGAGTCCGCCTGCCGATACAGGGGACACGGGTTCGTGCCCCGGTCCGGGAAGATCCCACATGCCACAGAGCGGCTGGGCCCGTGAGCCATGGCCACTGAGCCTGCACGTCCGGAGCCTGTGCTCCGCAACGGGAGAGGCCACAACAGTGAGAGGCCCTCGTACCGCAAAAAAAAAAAAAAAAAAAAAAAAAAAAAAAACAAAAACATAGAAGATTAAAGACTGGCATGAAATATTTACATTCATGCATTTGTTTGTGTGTTACAGAATTTATATTCATATATAAGATATGCAACTGATACACAATGGATATAAACATTAATACTTGAAAATTAATAAACACTTGACCAAGACAGCCTTAACATTCTCTTCAGTTTCATTAAACGTTAGACAGGTTTCTTCCTGACTATAGGCTCTGACTTCCTTATCCTTAGAGGTTTTACTTAGAAAACTTGCATTTGTAAATTCCTCCTCTGCCCCTTTGGAAGGTATGTAAATCTCCCAGGCTCTTGTCAGATTTACAACCCAGGGAATGTTTTCTCAGGGTCTTGGGAACCATCTCTTTGAAAGTAAACATCTCAGGAGACAGCACCCATATCTCCCAGTCTCTGTGGAAGAATAGGAGACTAACTTTGATGGACACCAATTAGCAAACACAAAGGCCTAATCACAGTGAAAAACACTTGCAAACTCAGGAATAATTCTGATGTGCTCAACATATCCCACTGACCAAGCTCCCCCTTAATGTCCTCCAGGACATTTGCACTTACTCACCCCAGCACTTAAAATCCCTCCCACCTTATGTTTCAGGGGAGTTGAATTCAGTCTCTCTCCTCTATTACAGTAGTCTAAATAAAGTCTTCCTTCCAGTACCATCTTTGCTTTGACAACTTATTAATGTATAGTTTTCCTAGTTCCAAAAATACTGTAGGAAATGAAGTAGAGCTAAATAATAAACATGAGATGTAGAATAAAGAGAAAAATAAAGATGGGGACTTATAATGGAGCCAAGCAAACTGCCTTGGAACATCTAGAAGAGGTGACCCAGAGGGGGAAAAAGTCATGTATTCATGGGGAAAAGATGAGGTAGGATTTAATGAGCTCATCTGTATTTATGTGGGGAAAAATGAATTCACAAATATTCCCTGGAAGTGTACAACCCTATCTATACATCGAGATGGTCTGGGCCTATCAGTCATGTTTATCTGTCCAGCTAAGATGTCTCTCGGTGTCTCATGGAGGTCCTTCATCGTATACATTACTCTGTCATCTGCTAAGTGACTTCCTCATTATGTCCCTTTTTACTGTGAGTACTCTGCATGTTCTTGGCTTTCCTGGCTACTTGTGAACTCTCACCTGGACTTTAGAGGTTAACCTCTAAAGGTATCCTGGGCCTATCATTAAGTCCTGTTTCACAGGGCAGGGTCCATCATCAGCTTTATCTTCTGAATTGTCCTAACAGTCCAGGGAATTTATTCTTGTTCTAGGTATGGGCTAAAACAGAAGGATACAAAGGGTATCTCTAAAAGATCTAAAATATATATCACGTATAGGAGTCAGAATACATTTCAGATGAATAGATCATTAGCCTGTGGAGTGTGGCATTTAAAAAAATGTTTTATAGTCAAACATCCAATCAGAATATTTATAAGTAGTGCTCACATAAATCCTTTAGCGAATTATATCTATAAATGCAAACAAAAACATCTTGGAAGCATATTTTCCATCATTAATCATAAATATGTTGCTCCTCAGAGTTATGAATTCAGCAAAGCAAGCAGAGTTTTATATAACAACAGATCTTAAAACACTGTTAGGTGAAATATAAGATATGTAAGTTAAGATATTTAGCCTAGCCAAACAGTAAAGTCATTGGAACTAGCAAAAGCATAAACCTAAGATTATTTATATGAACCAACAATCACACAATGTGTATTTCAAAAAATAAGCATATATAACGAAAGTTGTGCAATGGGTGTCCATTTCCTTTTCCTGGAAGTTGGCTCAGTACTTCTCTCGTGCCCTAATATCAAAATAGAAACTAAAGTTTGTAGAGTTAAGAATCTCCAAATTGGTTGTTAATGGATTCTAGAAATTATGGATGGGATAGAATTTTTAAAATCTTTTTACAGAACTTTCATGCTTCTTTCGTCAAGTGAGTTCAGAGCTTTTCAAATATACCCTAGAATTCTATGAGTCACAAGAATAATGGACACAGTCTGGCATTTTATGAAAGGAGAAATATATTCTCTAGCTTTGTGAAAAAACAAATGCTTCTTCTCTGGAACTCATTAGATTTTTGTTTAGAAAACAAAAGAAGAAAGAGATAAGAGAACATGGGATTTTTTTTCTTTAGTATATATCAACTCTGAGAGTGCCCATATATTTTAAATAAACACTACATATTGAAATACATTTTATGTCTATATTTTACTAGTCCCAACAAAATATTTTCCATGTGCTTGTGGTCATTTTTCCTGTTCCAACTCAGTTCTTTTTCGATGAAACTACCAGATTTAAATGCAAAGTTATAACACAGAGTATTCACCAAGTGAACTATTATTCTTTAAAACTTATCATTTTTAAAATAACCCATCAAATCATGCAAACTAATAAGAATGGATAGAAAGGTAAGTACTTGCCAGTATTTACAACTGGAAGACTGTTTAAAGAATAAGTTTCTTTAAGTTTTACGTCAGATCTTTTTTTTTTTTAATTTTTGGCTGCATTGGGTCTTTTTTGCTGCGCATGGGCTTTCTCTTGTTGCGGTAAGCAGGGGCTACTCTTCGTTGCAGTACGCAGGCTTCTCGTTGCAGTGGCTTCTCTTGTTGCGGAGCACGGGCTCAAGGCACTCGGGCTCAGTAGTTGTGGCACACAGGTTCAGTAGTTGTGGCTCACGGGCTCTAGAGCACAGGCTCAGTAGTTGTGGTGCATGGCCTTAGTTGCTCCACGGCACATGGGATCTTCCCGGACCAGGGATTGAACCCGTGTCCCCTGCACTGGCAGGAGGATTCTTAACCACTGTGCCACCAGGGAAGTCCCCTAAGTCAGATCATTTTAAATTTAGAAAATAGACCTATGTGAAAAAATAGTTTATGAAGAGAAATGCAAATTAGAATGACAGAAAAAATAACTTCAATATGAGAGAAGACATTACTTGGGCTCTGAGACAAATACACTTCCTGAATTGACCTCAAATCCTACGTGATTTTTTGCTTAGACTTGTCCTATTATTTCTTCAAGAATTTAATATCCTAGCACTTTAGTTTCTTTCCGAAGTGAGAATTATCTGAAAAGAAGTGGGAGCATTTGACAGAGTGCATTGATTTTTCATTACCTGCACATTTGCTGATTTACGGTATTGGTTTGTAGGAAAAAAAAATAGTTAAATTATTGCAAAGCAATGATCAGCTTATGAAAAGCTAGAGAGTGGTCCAAACAAAAGCTCAGAGCCATGACATTATTGACTGCATGTCCTGTCTTAATGAACTGTGTAAACCACCCTCTGTTACAAATGCTGCTAGTTTAACCTAACTTCACATTGTTTTCTCCTTTAAATGTTTCAAACACTGAAGTCATAGAGTAATCTGAATCTCTATTGATGACCATCTCCTTGGGATCGCTACATCCCAAGCCCCACTTGAAGCTGGTCTAAAATGTTTTTACTTTTTACATTTAAATAACAAAGTAGAGGTGCCCAGGAAAGGTGAGAAGTGTTTTACTCTTCCTCAGGTCAAAAACACAATCATAGAATTTGTTTCACAAAAATTCAGATGTATTTTTTAATTTCCAACTAAGAATGAAAAATGTGACTCATGTTGTCTTGGTTAAAGCTGCACTCGGGGCTCATACTTTGCCTTAGTTTCTCAACGATCAGAATATTTTTCACCGAGATGAACTGTAAGTGGATCGAGCATTCAGCACTTTTTGAAAAGCTTTCATCATTCTTCTCAGTGTTAGTCATACCTGTACCCTATGAAAGAAGTCTAACCCAGTGTGCCTTTGAAGGTAAACTCCTAAAATCTACCTGGAGTAAACTGCCAGATGATACCCTGGATTAAATCAATTATAATGACAACTCGGATTGATTCCTACCCAACTATCCATTCAAAGTCAATTTTAAGCAATTCTTATACTGCATTATGTTGGTCCTCAGTTCTCTTCTAGGCTCTTGAAGGGCTAATATGCCCACCCCCTTGAGTGTCTATTATAGAACACAGCAGTTTTAAATACATCTATGCTTCCTAGGCTTGATTAAGTGTGGGCAAGTGAAGCTATTTTATTAAAGTGTTAAAACATGGAGGTTGCCACTGTGTGCTTAAACACTAGACTATTTCATCAACTAAAATGTGAAATGTTTGTTTTCACAGGATTAAATGCAACAAGGACACATATTATTTGATTGACACATATTATTTGATGCATGACATCTATTATTACTCTTGCTGAATTTTTAAATTAGGAAAGTTTAAAATTTTAAAGGTTTTACTGAACTATATACACAGAAAAGTGCTCATCTAATCAATTTACAGTCTAATAAATTCTCAAAGGCTAAAATTTGAACACCAAAGCTCAACATTTCCAAGTAAAAGTCTTCTGGTTTACACTACATTTTTTCCAGTTCTTTTTTTATTTCCATATAATCTAAAGCCTAAGAAATGTTCAGTTAATACCATAGAATTCAAAGATAAACAATATAAGCTTCAGGGTAGGGTTTTACTACCTATACGCTGATCTGAGCCTTTGTTCACAAAGAAATATAAATTTGATTGTTTTTCTTAACTGGGCAGTTAAAAACAGATTTTTTTTCTTCTGTGTTTGGGGGGAAGGTGAGTAGGGTATAAAGACTGGAATTAACTTTTATTGAGTACCTGTAAAGAGCCAGGCACTGTGATCGACACTGTCACATTGGTTTTGCACAGTAGGGATACTGTACACTTACAACATCCCTATGAAGAAAATATTCATTCTTACAGATAAGGAAACTGAGGTACAGATGGGTTGAGTATCCCGCCCAATACCCACACCTTGTAAACAGAACACTAGAATTCCAATTCCAGTGTGACCTCATGGTCTTGCTATCATCCCAGGTTGCCACTGATGCTGAAATTGTATTTCCAAGATCAAATAATCCAATTCCAACAGTTCCTTTTCCAAGACTGCTGCTAATAAGTTTTACCATTACAAATATTACTCCTCATATCAAAAATAGACTTAGAAAACAACTGTTTCTGGGCTTCCCTGGTGGCGCAGTGGTTGAGAGTCCACCTGCCGATGCAGGGGACATGGGTTTGTCCCCCAGTCCAGGAAGATCCCCCATGCCGTGGAGCGGCTGGGCCCGTGAGCCATGGCCGCTGAGCCTGTGCGTCCAGAGCCTGTGCTCCGCAACGGGAGAGGCCACAACAGTGAGAGGCCCGCGTACCGCAAAAACAACAACAACAACAACAAAACTGTTTCTCAGGTTCAGCTTGACAGAATTTTTTCTCATCCATAGGCCAACAGAACATTCCACGAAAGGCACACACCATCTTTTTTTTTGTGCTCAGTCTTACATGTCCATCTTTCACACTATTAGTCAGCATCAGAGGAAGTGAGCCAGAGAGGAATTTAAACCCACCAGCTAAAGAGAGTCAGAATAGAAAACTGATTGATGCCCCTGGGTATGTTTCTATTGGGAAAATCAGAATTCTGGCTTTTTGCTTTATTCCATTTCTGCATGACTCATTACCCATTGAAAATTTCTATTTGGAACTTCACATTCATTAATTTTTTTATCCTACAACACCCTGTCTTTGGAATTTTTCTTCCTCATTCTTATTTTCCCCAATCACCTACTATATAAATCCTGGAGAAATGTTTGACTTATCTTTCTTCATTCCCCTGTATCCAGTGGGTCAGGGAGTTCTGTGGATTCTTCATTTGAATTGTCCCACCTCTCTCTCGTTGTGCTTCTCACTGGACAAAACAATTCTCACTTCCTAATTCCCTCACTAACTTCACATCTCTCAGTCTCCTATTCCTAGTCTGCCTTAAGCTGTTTCAGTTAATGAACCTCTTGCCATGTCCTTCTTCTGCTTGCTTAACTTTTAAAGTAAGTTCCTTCCTGTTTCCCAGTTATTAAAGCCTCATGCAAGCTCTCCATAATCTGCCTCATCCAGGCTTTAAGGCACAGATATTCTCATTCTTCCCTCTGTTGGCCATGCCTCTCCCCACCAATACCCTACACACCCTTCCCCTTCATAGCATTCAACACTCTTATTTTAAGAGGCCACAACATGATATTCTAAGCAACCTTTATTCAGCACTATGCTGAACTAAGAAGATAACAGGTATGTGAAAATTAAACAGATGAGTGAACTTTATCAATATTTATTAACTGGTGTTCAGGATTTTTTCTCCTTAGAAGAACCAAAATGATATAATTAACTAATATAAGTTATTTGTATTCCCTCTTTTAAAACAACCATACTTGCATGAAAACCTTGCATTGCCTAAAGGGTATTAATGACTTTTCAAAATGAATGACAAAGCAATTGCTTTAATAGTAACTTTTCATTTTTAAAAAACTTATCCTCCATCAACATCTTGTTATATGTATGAAGTTCTTCACTTTGTTATCAACAACCTCATTTTTTCTTTTTCTTTTTAGCGTTCCTTTATTCTCATTATTGATTTCATACTTCAGGCACCATGCACTACTTTATTTCCACTTAATTAGTATCAGGCGTGTATTAGTGTCCTGTGGCTGCTGTAACAAATTACAAAATAATCTTCTCTTTTTCTTCTTCTTTATTTGTGCTGTACCCCAGTGTTCTGAAGAATTGCCTGACACATTACAAATGCTAATTAATATTTGCCAAATGTATAAATAGGTCTTGTCTTCATTTTTATCGTGATGCATGCATTTTTTTCAAGGGATTATGGATGGCCAACCATTGAATGTACCGTCTTAAAAATGGTGAGCTCCCTCTCTCTAAAAGGGCTCATATAAATGCTTAATGATCAACCAAGAGAGAGGTTATCATAGAGTTTCTATATTGAGAATCAATGTGGACCAAACGATCTCTTAACTCACCTCCAAACCTGATCCTACAGTTCTCTAATGTACTGGTGGAACTGGCCTCATTCACATTCATTCATGGAGCCATAAATGGAGCATTCATTTTTTAATCTTTTTTTCCACCTATTTCTTAAGGTATGTTTTGGGGCCAAGTGTCATGTGTTTGTTTCCTGTGGCTACAGTCACAAATTGGCACAAATTCAGGGGTTTAAAACCACAAATTTTTCTCTCACAGTTCTGGACACCAGAAGTCTGAAATCAGTGTCACTAGATTGGAGTCAAGTTTTCTGCTCCCTCCAGCTTCTGGTGACAGCCAACATTCCTTCATTTGTGGTCACATCACTCCAAGCTCAGCCTCCATGGTCTCAAAACCTTCTCCTCTGTGTGTGTCTTTTTCTCTTTTGTCTGTATCAAATCTTATTCTGTCTCTCTCTTATAAGAACACTTGTTATGGCATTTAGGGCCCACACTGATAATGCAGAATAATCACCCCATCTCAAGATCCTTAACTTAATCACATCTGAAAAGACCTCTTTTCTCCATAGAGTAACATTTATAGGTTCTGGGGAGTAGAATCTGAAATCTTTGGGTGGCAATTAATCAGTCTCCTACAGGCATATAGAAGATTATTGTAAGCCATTATTTCTTAACTGTTACTCCAGCTATGTAACAGTTTTGGAGTCAGAAATTTCTATGGAGCTGCAATTAAGTGATAACCAATAGGTGGCATTAAGAGTCAGACTCTCTCAAGCTCTTTTGTACTAAACAAGGAAGAGTTTTAGAAAATATTTTGCTTATAAAATTTTAGTGCTGATGAAAATGGTGATTTAAAATATAATAAAAAAATTTTATAAGTAAAAAGACTACAGGCATCCTCTGTGTAAAGCACTTCATTGATGGGTAGTTTTAGTTAAAGTACTTTTATCCATTTTTTTTTTTAATTTATTTATTTATTTTTGGGTGTGTTGGGTCTTCGTTTCTGTGCGAGGGCTTTCTCTAGTTGCAGCAAGCGGGGGCCACTCTTCATCATGGTGCGCGGGCCTCTCACTATCGTGGCCTCTCTTGTTGCGGAGCACAGGCTCCAGATGCGCAGGCTCCATAGTTGTGGCTCACGGGCCTAGTTGCTCTGTGGCATGTGGGATCTTCCCAGACCAGGGCTCGAACCCGTGTCCCCTGCATTAGCAGGCAGATTCTCAACCACTGCGCCACCAGGGAAGCCCCTAAAGTACTTTTAAAGGGTAGAACATAAAAAGTGGATCTACGTGAGATACAGAGAACAGGTTGGTGGTTGTTAGAGGCTGGGGATGGGGAGATAAGAAAAACAGGTGAAGAGGGTCAAAAGGTACAAACTTCTAGCTAAAAAATAAATAAGTCATGGTGACTACAGTTAAATAATCTGTATGGCATATTTCAAAGTTGATAAGAAAGAAGATCTTAAAAGTTCTCATCACAAGAAAAAAATTCTGTAAGAATGTATGGTGATGGATGTTAACAAGACATTGTGGTGATAATTTTGCAAATATACAAATATCGAATCATTGTGTTGTACACCCGAAAATAATATAATGTGATATGTTAATTATACCTATCTACATGGAGACTATTCATATGTAAAAACTTCACAAATATTTTTCTAAAGTTAAAAAAGAACATGGGAGAAAAAGGTATGTTATAAGAACCTGAAAGGGCAGTTTCAGGGAGGAGAAAAATCTTCAATTCTGGGATGGGATGTCATGGAAACATATTAGTAAATGAGTTTTCCTAATTATCTACAAGCGGAAATTCTGCTTGGGAAATTCTCATTACACTTTTAGCTAACCTTTTTTAAGAAAGTGTGATATTATGAAAAATTGTTTCTATGATATTTAAGGAAGTTCACGGTCTCAGATTCTGTTTTCTGATGGCTTTTTAACCGTCTTTTCCTAAGAGTCTCCTATGAGATTGGCAGTCCTTTCAGTTTGGGAGGATTTTTTTCCTAAAAACTTGGAAGTATTTCAAGAACTGTTTTTAGTAGTAATTCAGTGCTTTATTGGCTGATGTTGATTGAGAGGCATAAAAGGCATAAAAATTTAAAGAACTATTTTAAACTTTAAAACTGTTTCCATTTGATTTTAGTTTGAAAGTTTGAAGTAGCTCCTATTTTATAAGAATTCTTTCACCTACCATCAACTAATATCATAAAAAAGAAGTATTTGCTTACCCAGAATTTTATACCTGGAAAAAAGTGAGAAAGACTGAGACAGCACATCTTAAATAGTCAATGTTGTGTTAATATTCAGATACATTACATTAATTATAATTTTAATAAAATGATAAATAACCTTGTTTATTGAGACTATATATATCATTAATCTTGATTGGCTGCAATAATAAAAATTATTCAGATACTTTTTTCCATCTAATAAAAGCTTTAAACTGTTGAAAATGTCACTGTACATACGAATCTCTGATATTTTCTCCTTTTCTGTTATTAGAACTTTAATCCTCAATTACTGTGATTTCTCTGTCCCATACCCCTGTTCCTTCTGCTGCCTACCACTCCATTTCAAAAGTTTAATTCCCCACAGTTGGGAAGCACTGCTATTGGTCAAAATACCGTCAATGTCTTTATTATTGAACAAACACTTTCTAATTATTTATATAGTCATGCATACTTTACTCTCTTACTTCTTTCATGTATTCAGGAAATATCTAATAAACATGTTGCAGGCTTTAGACTTAATGCTGAGTACACAGAGATAAATAAGACAGAGCTACTAGCCGGGGGAAGGTCATAACCTAGTGGCTGGGGCAGAATCATCAACATGGGTCTCCCAACCTCAGCACTCCTGACAGGTGGGACCAGACAATTCTTTGTTGTGGGAGGCTATTCTGAGCATCATAGGACTTTTATCAGTATCCCTGGCCTACACCCAGTGGATGCCAGGAGCATCACCCCAGTTGTGGCAACCAAAATGTTTCTAGATATTGCCAAATGTCCCCTATGGAGAAAGATGGCCCCCAGCTAAGAACTATAGTTATACACCAATGTGTCACATTCAGAAATAACACAAAGGTTGGAGGTTGAGAAAAGATCAGAGAAGGCTATAGAGAAGAGGTGGAATTTGAGCCAAATCTTAAAGAAGATGCATCAATTAGCCAGTTTTACACTGTTTCCAGAAAATTCTAAGTAAGGGAAATATTACACACAAAGGTACAGAGGGGAGCTTTTGCATGATTAATGTGCAGACAGACAAGGGAATTACAAAACATGGGTGCTTTGAAAGGTATAAATGTAGCACATGTCAAGTAGTAAGGCTGAAGTTACAGGGAAATGTCAGATACAAAAGACTTTGGGTAACATGTCAATGCTATGGACTTTATCTTATAAAAAACGAGCAGCTGTTGCAACATGACGGGACAGCTGGATTTTGAATAGATACCTTTTGTATTCCCGTTAGAGTACAAGATCTATAAAGACAAATCGTGTGCGTTTTCAAATATGACACACACACAGCAGAATTATCATACATATTCAACAAATATTTGTTGAATGAATAATAATACTAACGATAATAGCATTAAGCACTGGTATTTATTACACTCTCATTGTGTGTGTGTGTGGTACTCTCTAACTGTTTACATGAACAACAAAGCTGGGGATCATACCTGTGATGGGAAGGATCTTGGAGGCAAGGAAATGATTAGAATGTACTGAAATATGACACATTTTAGAAATAATAGGAAAGTAAAAGCAACACTAGCAAATGCTAACGCCAAAGAATATCAAGTGATATCCATCCATCCATTTGGTGTCAAAACTCACACTCGATCTCATGTTAGGTTATTACCACCTACCTTTTTTAATATGATTTAATAATCATATTTTAATATGATGCTGCCCCTCTTATACCATAGTTTCCCTCTGTTAAGCTCTCTCTCTTTTTTTTTTTTTTTTTTTGGTTAGGCCTTCATTTACTTCTTTAATTTTTCTGTTTATAAAAGTTCAAAATTCAATTAACTATCAAGTTAAGAAGAAAAAAAGGGAATTTTATTCGAGCCAAACTGAGGATTATAGCCCGGGAAGCAGATTCTCAGAAAGCTCTGAGAACTGTTCCGCCTGTTAGAAGTTGAAGGCACATCATATACATTTTTAAGACAAAGGATCCTACATCAGAATGACATACTGATATTTTACAAAAAGGTCACCGACGATACATGGTCCAGGTAAGCACGGACAAAGTGAGCAACAAGTCACCATGACCCCTTACAGAGCTGGGAAAAACCACTATTCTTTTAAGAAGTTACACTGCTAGTGTCAGAAGAAAGAAAAAAAAATTGATCTTTACAGTTGAACAGGCTGTGTTAATGTATAATGCAGATGTGCACTGCACATTAGGGAGGGAAACAGCCCAAACAAAGACACAGAGAGAGAATTTTATGTTTAACTTTTTTCTTGTCCTGCCTTAAAATATAAATTTTATTGCCTCATCACTGTCAATGTTTTTGGCGAGTCTTCTTATAGACATCTTTCTGTGAGTACCACCACATGGCTTACTAATTATCAGGGAAATGCAAATCAAAACCACAATGAGAGGCTTCCCTGGTGGCACAGTGGTTAAGAATCTGCCTGCCAGTGTAGAGGACACGGGTTGAGTCCTGGTCCGGGAAGATCCCACATGCCACAGAGCAACTAAGCCTGTGTGCCACAACTACTGAGCCTGCGCTCTAGAGCCCACCAGCCACAACTACTGAAGCCCGAGCTCCCAGAGCCCATGCTCTGCAATAAGAGAAGCCACCGCAATGAGAAGCCTGAGCACCGCAACCAAGAGTAGCCCCCACTCGCCGCAACTAGAGAAAGCCCGTGCACAGCAATGGAGACCCAACGCAGCCAAAAATAAATAAATTAAAAAAACAAAAACCACAGTAAGATATCACCTCACACCTGTCAGAATGACTATTATCAAAAAGACAACAAATAACAAATGGTGGTGAGGTTGTGGAGAAAAAGGAACCCTCACACATGCTGGGAATGTAGACTGGTACAGCTACTACAGACCACAGCATGGAGGGTCCTCAAAAAATTAAAAATAAAACTACCATAAGATCCAGCAATTCCACACCTGGGTATCGATCTGAAGAAAATGAAAATCCTAGTTCAAAGAGATATATATCCCCCTATATTCATCACAGCGTTATTTACAATAGCCAAGATATGGAAGCAACCTAAATGTCCCTCAGCAGAGATAGATAAAGAACATGTGGTCTGTACACACAATGGAATACTACTCAGTCATTGAAAAGAAGAAGAAATCTTGCCATTTGCAACAACATGGATGGATCTAGAGGGTCACATGCCAAGTGAAATAACTCAGAGAAGACAAATTTCTCTTTTTTAAGCAAACATTAGTATCTACCTTGTCATCCTTACTTAAGTTCTATAATGAGCAAGTGAGATAACCTTTGGAAGTTGTTTAAGCAACATAAATGATCATTAAGACCTGCGGTTAAAATGTACATGGAAATATATGTTCTGTCCAATGTGGCATACACTTATATTCTATCAATTTCCTTCTTAAGAACATTCCCAATGTTCCTGCATATATTAGTTTATTGATTGGGTTTCAGTATAAATACAAGCATACCTCATTTTATTGCACTTTGATTTATGGTGCTTTGCAGATATTGCATTTTTTACAAACTGAAGGTTTGTGGCAACCCTGCATCAAGCAAGTCTGTCAACATCATTTTCCCAACATCATCTGCTCACTTCACGTCTCTGTGCCACATTTTGGTAATTCTCTCAATATTTCAAACTTTTTCATTATTACTGTATTTGTTATGGTGACCTGTGATCAGAGATCTTTGATGTCACCATTCTAATTGTTTGGGGGCACCATGAGCTGTGCCCATATAAGACAGCAAACCTAACTCATAAATGTTGTGTGTGCTCTGACTGCTCCCCCGACAAGCCATTCCTTGTCTCTCTCTGTCTCCTCAGGCCTCCCTATTCCCTGAAACACAACAACATGAAATCAGGCCAATTAATAACCCTACAGTGACTTCTAAGTGACCAAGTGAAAGGAAGAGTCACATGTCTCTCACTTTAAATCAAAAGCTAGAAATGATTAAGCTTAGTGAGGAATGCATGTCGAAAGCCAATACAGGTTAGAAGCTAGGCCCTTTGTAGCCAAACAGTTAGCCAAGTTGTGAATGCAAAGGAAAAGTTCTTGAAGGAAATTAAAAGTGCTACTCCTTTTAATGATAAGAAATCAAAACAGCTTTATTGACGATATGGAGAAAGTTTTGGAGGTCCAGATAGAAGATCAAACCAGCCACAACATTTTAAGCCAGAGCTTAATCTACAGCAAGGTAGGTCCTAACTCTCTTCAATTCTGTGAAGGCTGAGAGAGGTGAGGAAGCTGCAGAAAAAAAGTCTGAAGCTAGTAGAGGTTGGTTCACGAGGTTTAAGGAGAGAAGCCATCTCTATAACATTAAAGTACAAAGTGAAGCAGCAACTGATGATACAGAAGCTGCAGGAAGCTATCCAGAAGATCTAGCTAAGATCATTAATGAAGGTAGCTACACTAAAGAACAGACTTTCATAGCTAGCGAAGAGAAGTCAATGCTTGGTTTCAAAGCTTCAAAGGACAGGCTGACTCTCTTGTTAGGGCCCAGTGCAGCTGGTGACTTGAAGTTGAAGCCAACACTCATTTATCATTCCAAAAATCATAGAGCCCTTAAGACTTAGGCTAAATCTACTCTTCTTGTGCTCTGTAAATGGAACAACAAAGCCTAGGTGGCAGCACATCTGTTTACAACATGGTTTACTGAATATTTTAAGGCCCCCATTGAGACCTACTGCTCTGGAATAAAAGGGTCCTTTCAAAATATTACTGCTCAATAACAAGGCACCTGGTCACCCAAGAGCTCTGATGGAGATGGACAATGAGATTAATGTTGTTTGCATGGCTGCTAACACTACATCCATTCTGTAGCCCACGGATCATGGGGTAATTTTGACTTTCGAGTCTCATTATTTAAGAAACACGTTTTGCAAGGCTATAGCTGCCACAGATAGTGATTCCTCTGATGGATCTGGGCAAAGTCAATTTAAAACCTTCTGAAAAGAAGACATCATTCTAGATGCCATTAAGAGCATTCATGATTCATGGGAAGTGGTCAAAATATCAACATTAACAGGAGTTTGGAAGAAGTCCAACCCTCATGGATGACTTTGAGATGTACAAGATTTCAGTGCAGGAAGTAACTGCAGATGTGGTGGAAAGAGCAAGAAAACTAGTATTAGAAGTGGAGCCTGAGGATGTGACTGAATTGCTGCAATCTTATGACAAGACTTGAACGCATGAAGAGTTGCTTCTTATGGATGAGCAACGAAAGTGGTTTCTTGAGATGGATCCTACTCCTGGTGAAGATGCTGTGAAGACTGTTGAAATAACAACAAAGGATTTAGAATATTACATGAACTTAGTTAATAAAACAGCAGCAGGGCTTGAGAGGACTGATCCCAATTTTGAAAAAATAAAGTGCTATCGTGGATAAAATGCTATCAGATAACATCGCATGCTACAGAGAAATCATTCATGAAAGGGAGAGTCAATTAATGCGGCAAACTTCATCGCTGTTTCATTTTAAGAAATTGCAAAGCCACCCCAAACTTAGTAACCATCACCCTGGTCAGTCAGCAGCCATCAACATCAAGGCAAGAGCCTCCATCAGCAAAAAGATTAGGACTCACTGAAAGCTCAAATATTGTTTAGCATTTTTTAGGAATAAAGTGTTTTTAATTAAGGTATATACATTGGATTTTTTAGACATCATGCTACTGCACACTTAAGAGATTACAGTGTAGTGTAAATATAACTTTTATATGCACTGCAAAACCAAAATAATGTGACTAGCTTTATTGTGATATTTGGTTTATTGCAGTGGTCTAGAACCAAACCTGCAACATCTCCGAGGTATGCCTATAGATGGAATTGAGATCTCATCAAAGTAAATACAGAGTGCACTTGAATACATGAAAAAGCAAGTGTTTGCTTATCAAATATTTTAGACATGTGAAGTATCTTTTCTTTCCTTCTCTAAAACAAATGCACAGTAAATGTACTTTTACTTCTTAAAAGTAAGAACTGCTAACTATCTAAAAAGCTTTGTAAAGTTGTTGAAAATACAGAGATTTTTATCCTCAACAAAACTTAAATAGTTGAAACTTAACTGTGGAGTTTTAAAAGAATTTCATGCACATGGCATTTAGAAGTAAGTCAAGCATGTATAGACTTTATATCAAAAATTTTCATGCTGCCGGTAACAATGTTGTGACCAGGGATTTTGTCCTTTGTCTGTTTACAGCTTTTATGTCTGTTTTTCAGATGAGAAACTTTAATGATGGAAGTGCACAGTCAATGAGCCAACTGTGTCCCTCCTCAGTTTCATTCTATTTTGACAGCTCATTTCATTTCTCCAATTTAAAAAGTAAATTTTGAATCTTATTTCTGTGCTACAGACTGTATGTCCTCACATCCAACACGATGCCATTTGTGATTTTAATGAGACACATTGCCAATGCCTTCCTTTAAGTCACTGATATCTATTTTAAAATAACACTTGCCCCCTGCTGAACAGTACCAGAAGTTTTTTATTTTACTCTGTTGACAAGTATCTGAACAATAACTTATTGAATAGTTACCTCATACTTCTATGGTCTACAAAGTGCTATAAACTGACCAACAATTTCTGCAAAATAAATTAGCTTTGCTTCTCATCCCTTTTCTACCACTGCATCTAATCAGTTTCAAGATTCTCAATACCAATGGCGGTATTTATTTTAACAAAAGAAAAAATCTGTTTCAGAGTAAGTTTAGTTGTTATGTTAATGATCTGGATGAAAAGTTCTCCCACTGACTTAATAAACAGTCCTTCCCTTTGTCTTTTACCTTTTTGTCTGGAATCCTAAATTCCTTTTTATCCAGATTTTCACACCTCCCAGGTTCCAATTACATGCAAACTCTTATGAGCCTGGAGTCTCTGTGGGCATATACATGAAATGTAACCATCCATGTATTTCTTTTAGTGTTTTTTTGTTATTAAAATGTATTAGTCTTACTTCTTTGTTCAGGTGTTAATTTACATAGCGTGAAATACAAATTCGGGAGGCATTACCAACATTCTGCCTTGAAAATATAAAATTTTCAATAGAGCATTCATAGAATACCTAATTTTAAGGAAAACAAACTTCTTTTTGAACACTACCACACGAAACTGTCAAAAGTATATTCCCCTGTAACTCAATGATCTAATATATAATGTAACTTAATTAGGCTTTAATTAAATAAATATTACATCATGTGCACAATAAATGACAACTTTGGCATAGCATGGCAAACTGTTCTTTAGAATTGCAAGTCATTGTCTTTTAAGAGCCCTCCTACTGCAACTTATATTAATCACGTTTTTTGTTCGCTGTATTTCCTGATACTTTGATATCTGGGGCCTTGCCTACACTGACAGAGACATTCCTCTGGGATTTACTAACTCCTAGAGATAGCAACAACTCCACCAAATGCGTGCCTTTCATATGCAAACCAACCATTCCAAAGCCCATCCTCCTCCTTTATCTGGCTCTCACAAGGCACTCACACTGGCTCCAGTATTCCCCAGCCCTAATCACCCCAAGACCAGGTTACAGACAACTCCAGGTTATAGACAGCTAGGAGCAGCCCTCCATCCCAGAGCCTACTGAAGTTATTTAAAATAAACAATCCTAAACTTGCTTACCCTGCCTGACCCATTCCCTCCCGCAGAAACCTAGATAAAGGCTCTTGCCCACATTTTCTCTCTGTACCCTCTGCCTCCTGATGGACCCTGGTGCTTCCCTGTGTGGTCCTGTGTGGCAGGATGTGTCCTTCCTCTTGGGAGCTATGAGTAACAAACTGTTTATTCAATGGCAATTGCCTCCTGATCTGTTTGCCTCATTTTACCTGAATAATAATAAAACCTACATTTTTTAGAAATACCAATTAAAGTTGACATTAACTTTTTTTCCTGGGACAAGCTGTACCTTTTCACAAGACCAATTCAAGATCTTAGATCAGAGGGAAAAAAAGAAAAAAGTTGTTCAATTTTATACTTGAGAATTAATTTGGAATATATTTTATATGTATATGCTACTGTGAAAGGATTTCAATATAAAAAGGAATCAGAGGACATGGAAAAGAGAATCTCACATCGGGCCCTCAAGAAAACAAAATGTAAGAACTAAGAGACTGGACTTTCCTAGACTGGACTTTCCTGGTGGCACAATGGTTAGGAGTCTACCTGCCAATGCAGGGGACACGGGTCCAATCCCTGGTCTGGGAAGATCCCACATGCTGTGGAGCAACTAAACCCGTGCGCCACAATTACTTAGCCTGCACTCTCGAGCCTGCAAGCCACACTACTGAGTGAGCCCGCCACAACTACTGAAGCCTGTGCACTCTATGGTCCGCATGCTGCAACTACTAAAGCCCGCGCGCCTGGAGCCTGTGCTCCGCAACAAGAGAAGCCACAGCAATGAGAAGCCTGCGCACCACAACGAAGAGTAGGCCCCACTCACTGCAACTAGAGAAAGCCTGTGCGCAGCAATGAAGACCCAACACAGTCAAAAAAACAAAAACAAAAAAGGAACTAAGAGACTAAGTTCCCATAAATGCCTGATTTACAGAAGACCAAAACTAATCTCCTGACCAATAAACACCCACCAAGGATCTCTCCCCATCCTCAAGCCAATGAACTTACCACTTAGACTATGACTAGACTTTCCCCTCTTTGTACTCCATGCCCACCCCAAATACAGCCCAACCTGAACCCTCAGCAGACTCACCTGAAGCTTGCTACAGTTTGCATTTGCTAAAATGCAATTCCTCTGCTATTCCCAAATAAAATAAAATTCTGGTAATGCAAGCTTGCCTCTGTTTACCTCCTTATTTAGGTTGACTATATATATATAGATATAGATATAGATATAGTTAGGTAGATAGACATATAGATACAGATTTCATCTCTGAGATATCTTAATTTTTTTCCTCACTCTATTTTCTCCTTTTGTCATGTAATTTCAAATATTTGATCTTTTCTTTAAGGAATTTGTTTAGGGAGATCTTGATTATATAAATTATCCTGGTGACCTCTCCTCCTCTGGGCAATTTTTCTTTATGATCTATATTCTTTTTTCCCCTATATTTTAACTCCTTTTCCCTTTTGATTGGTGGTGGGGTGATTGTGCTCATATCTCATACTGGTTATTTTCTGACTGGCCCTCAGCAGAGCATTTCTCATCCATGTATCTCATGGAGGCATCTGTAACAGATTCGGGTATGCTACTTCAAACACACTCTCATCAAGCCTGTGATTTCTTCTCTTTCTGTACATCCCCCTTCAGCTTCAGTATCCATGATGTCAGTGTGATCACAGCAAATGTGTTAATATTAATTTTTGACCTGGCAACTGTTATTTACCTTCCCACCTTCTTTAGGTGAAGCATCAACATCCCCCCACCTTAGACTGTAAGCTAAGTTGTAGATTTAAAAAACCAACCAAACAAACAAAAAAGGGCTGCAGCACAGTTTTCCCTTCATCAGTATCTCCTCTGCCATTCTGAGGTGTTGCCGGTTCATATTCATGTATCCCATCTCTCTGAACTAAACAGAAAAGATTTATCTTGGGCTCAGTCACAGGCTACCAGGAGAATCTTTAATTTCCCTTATATCTGAAAAGGTATGTTTGGTTTCTCTTATCCTCACTTGTCTCTAAGCATTATTTCACAATACTTAACACATCTTCTTCCCATTTTGGGGTGTTGGCGTGTGATCATTTCCTTGCTTCCATAAAAGTTAGGTTTTTTTCCTCCCTTTTTTCTTGTTTTGCTTTTTTTCCCCAATGGATTTTGAAGCAGAGGGGAAAAAAGAAATTGCCTATTCTCTGCCTTATTCAAGCAGAAGGGACCTGCATATCTTTTTTTTTCTTTCATTAGTCTGGAGGAGTACACAAAAGCAATTATAGCAAGACCAATGGTCAAAAACTACAGTCAGAATAGTTGAGTGAATGACTTACCCTAAAAGTTGACACATACATGAGATAAAACAACAGTAATTTCTATATGCATGCAGCATGAAATTCGTGGGTTTTTTAAAATCTCATTTAATTTTCACAATAACCTGTGAATCAGGCAAATCAGGAGTTATTATCTGAATACTATAAATAAATAAGCCTGAAAGCAAATATGTAATTTGCTCCAGTGAGGATTAAAATACTAGTAATTCACATTCTATTGTCATTTCTTATAAATATCTCTGTTTCTTTGAATTTATAATATGCACTAAATGCAGAAGTATATATTAATAACAGGTAGTTGACTTCTAAGGTAAATAAAAAAGCAGAATCATTGTGTCTTAATTAGGATTCTCCAGGATAAAAGTGACAAAATCCCAATTCAAGCCAGCTGAAAATAGATGTGGTAAACTGAATAATGCCCTCCCAAGGATGTCTAGGTCCAGATCCCCAGAACCTGCCAATATGTTACCATACATGGCAAAAGAGACTTTAAAAATGTAATTAACTTATGGTTCTTGACATGGGGAAATTATCCAGGATAAAATGGGTAGGCCCACTATATCCCAAGTGTCCTTATAGGAAGGATGCTGGAGGGTTAGGGTTAGTACATGCAGCAGTCAATACCACTCTGGCCCTGCTTGCAGGGAGGATGGCACTTGGTTCCTGTTCTAATTGATCATACATGTGAGGAACTGAGCTGCATCATTTTTGCCCTTTCCATCTTGTTAAAAGAGCATAAAAGCCAGGGGCGGCATTAGAACGGGGTTAATCGCAGAACATCATTTTTCCAAAGTGGGATTTTCAAATAATAAAATTTCCTTCAGTTGATTCTTCAAATCCTTGGTCTGTAAGACAAAACCTAGAATCTGGATACAGACTCTTTTGTCTCTTAGCTCTGCCTGTTCCTAGCACCTCAGAACAATGGGCTGCTTTAATGACAGGCTCTCTTGCCTCCTAGCTGCATCTAGTAGTTGGTCTCTGTAAAATGGGTAACTGTTCATCTGTCAGATAATGAGTCCACATCAGCAGGTATGCCAGAGGAACCCAGGGAATCTGGCTTTGGTCAAAAGTTGCCCCATCCTAAGGGCTGTGTATAACCTTATTTCTTTGGGTTATCTGACTTTCTCTCCCCTTGCTTTTATCTCACTAATGAGCATTTGATTTTGAAAAAAATAAAATTACTAAATTCTGCACTTATTCTTTCAATTAAAGATTAAACCACTTCTAAAACTATATTACCTTATCTTATTAATTTATGTAATAATAATATCTTTAACTTGTTATTCAATTCTATTTGAATTCTATTCTATTCAAATAGAATTCTATTTCTACTGAATATGTTAGGCTCACGTTTTAAAACTCAAAACTCTATTAAAATTGGTGGGGTTTTTTAGAGTTCCTGCACATTTCGTTGTCCTGTTTTAGGTCTTCATCTCTCTTTTTCTTGCATTATATATGGGGATCAATTCCCGATCCTTCACAGGAATGAAGATGAAATTATTTTGTAGTCATTAAAAATCTGTGCAAATGACATCAACACTTACTTTTCTTATTGATCAGAATACTTCTTTAATCTTTGAACACTTATTCCTTCTTCATAGTTTTGAATGGAAGACAGTAAAATGAAAACAAAGGAGTAACTGCAATAAAATGATAGAGATAGTTTGGAGAGAGAGGGAGGGAGTGTGTGTGTGTGTGTGTGTGTGTGTGTGTGTGTGTGTGTTTTCTCCCACATTCCCATGCACTGGGCAATGAGAAAACATACATCTTAGTTCTGACAAACATTTGACCAAAGCGTTTAAATCACAGATTATCGCCAAAGTATGGAATTGTCAGATTCTATTTTTATTTCGTCAGTGCATTCCATCCACTGTACATTGCGGATATGGAGCACTCAGGCCCATTTTATGACCTGTGATGAAACGGAATAGAGATTCTGGCCACCCATCAGGTAAAATGCCTCCAACAAGTGTCAGTAAGAGCTGGTTTCCGGATTTCAAACCGTTAATCTTTTGAGTCCCAACTGGAGGTGATAATGTATTAATTGTTGCTTCATCTGGGGGGACTAACATAAACTATTTCATTAAATCCAGAAACGTTATGAAAAGATGATCCTCGTGTGCCCTGTGCTAAAAATCATGTGATGGTACTGAGATCCTCACGGCCTCAACACCTACCCAGAAAACATATTTTGGACCAGAATACTACCTGTGACAGCACTACAGCGTACATCCCTCATCCTCAGTATCGATTCCTGTTGCCGTCATTGACACGTGATTTGAGGAAAGGGTTGATTTCTCAGTTGAAAACCATCAATATATGAGAAAAAAAAAAAACCATATAGCTGTGAATATATTTTGTGTGTCAATCTAGAACACAAAAAACATGTGCTGTTTTGCATTTAGGATTTGGACCCTGGGAATTTTACCATCTGCCCATGAAGGACTCTCATGAGTCCCCATGCTTCTGTCTTTGACACAGACTTCCCCTAAACCAGGAACAAACAGAGCAAAGCGAGAACATAAGCACAAGAGACACAACTGCACACAGTTGTAATAAAATAGAAAATTGAAAATGGGATATGTTTAGAGAAAAGAACAGACTGAAGCATTCTGCATTCAGGCAAATGATGCTTTGTTTCCACAGGACTCTCCAAACCCTGCCCCCTACACATGAAGAAGGCAGCATTTACTAGAAATAGTGCATTGTTTCCAAGATTCCTCTGCTGAATAATGGTACAAAATGCTCTGGCTACTTCCCCAAGCCATACATTCTCTTGCTGAGCTCTCTGAGGTTTCAAGATGTGAGGTTATCTGCAAGGAAAGAGCACAGAAGGCAGTCTATTTCCTCTTCCCATATGTGGCCTCCTTCCCTCCTCAGAAAGCTGAACTATTTACATTTCTATCAGCCTTTACACTGGGAAGAGGTACTCTGTGTGATGTTAACATATCAAAGGGAGAGTTTATAAAGAAGAACAGAAAGAAAATACAGTAGTCCCCCTTATCTGCAGGGGACTGTGTTCCAAGACTCCCAGTGGATGCCTGAAACTGTAGATAGTACCGCCCTCTGTGTACAATATGTTTTTTCCTATACATACATACCTATGATAAAGTTTAATTTATAAATTAGGCACAGCAAGAGATTAGCAACACTAACTAATAATAAAATAGGACAGTTATAACAATATACTATAATAAAAGTTATATAAATGTGGTCTCTCTAGTGCTTTCTCAAAATATCTTATTGTACAAGTGTAATGCCTTTTCCATCCTAACTACTTGCCACTAACTGTGGCTGTAACTTTTTCAGTTTGAGGCACGACAGCAAAACTAGCATGAATTTCTTTTTTCTTCTTTACAAGTTAGAGATAGAAGATTTATTCTTACAATACATCTCAGCAACCTCAGCACAGGATTGTTTTTCTTCCCTTATTAAGTCCCGAACTTTCAACTTTTCACTTAAAGGAAGCACTTGAAGGCTTCTCTTTGGCAGATCCAAACTGTCAACATCACTCCTTTTGCAGTTTGGGGCCATTATTAAGTAAAATAAGGGTTATTTGAACACAAGCACTGCAACACTTTGACAGTCAATCTGAAAACCAAGATGAGTACTAAGTGACTAGCGCTAAGGAATGTGATGGGCAAAATGGTGATTCACAGGCGAGTTGGAACCAGATGGCGCGAGATTGCATCATGCTACTCAGTATGGAGCACAGTTTAAAACTTATGAATTGTTAATTTCTGGAACTTTACATTTAATATTTTCGGAGTGCAGTTGACCTCAGGTAAGTGAAACCATGAGAAGTGAAACCACAGATAAGGGAGGAACTACTGAATATACCCAAAGCCATTGAAATAGGATGGATTTCCCAAGCAGTATATTTTTATGAAGGAGGAAATCCAATAATGGAAGTAGATGTTGGGGACCCCAACCAGGGCAGAGAGAAGGGAAAAATCATAGTTCGCCCTTGTGGACATAATCTATGCATCACAATATCCTATGCACCTTGTAGGTGTTACATCATTCAATCCTCATAACAGCCTATGGGCTTAGATCTTTTTTTTTAGTGCCCATTTTACAGGTGAGAAACTGAGTGTTAAGTTACCTGCCTAAGGTCACACTACTTGTAAATGGTGGAGGTCAGATCTGACTGCAGGCAACCTACCCCTGGAACCCTGAATGTTAACCTTGTTAAGAGAAAACCACAGGCCCAAAATGGCATCACTCGTGCTAAAGCCCATGGAACCAAACCTAGATTTAATACCTGACCTAATTGCAGTTTCGACCTTCCCCAGGAACGTAATCTTAATCAGCCACTCTGGAATTTTCTGGTCAGTACCAATGAGGTAATCTGGCATATGGGCCTCTTCCTCTACCCACCCCCAATACACACACACACACACACAGAGGAAGAAGAGGTAATCCACATGAGAGACACTCGCCCTTCCCCCAAAAGAAGGTGACTGGCCTGAAACAATTCTTTCTCTTCTTTTGCTAGTCACTTCCTTGCCACAACCTCCTCCTATAACCAACCCCACCTCCCCCCCATTTTGAACAACTCCTCAGAGCGACCTTCTGTTTACTAGATGGGATAACGCCTGATTCATGAATTGTTGAATAAAGCCAACTCGATTTTCAAATTTACTCAGTTGAATTTTGTTTTTTTAACAACATCTACACTTTTCCTCTTTCTATTTCTATAATACGAGAGATGACATCAGACTCTGCTATCATGGCTTGGGAAATAGGGAGCTCCTTTTTGTCTACAGGCAATTTCGGTAGAGGTTAGGAAGAATGGTTTTCCTGTGTCTATGTCTCAGTTAATGTGCCATGGCGGAGCAGCAGATCACACAAAAACCAGGAGTACTCTTGAGGAATTATTTGATGCCACTTCTGATAGTAAGAAACAGTGATAAATATTAAATTGGGGGCAGTGATTTCATTCCCTGGGATCTGGGCGCAATTTCTTGTAGCATATGTTTTTCACCTTTGCAGCCCTAAAATATTTCTTTCAAAACATTGACTTCACTATGATCAAATGAGGGTAACCCATAAATATGATACTGAATGATTTATCTATACGGAAAATTGTTTATAAGACTCTACAGTGAACAGAACATTTGTTTAGATATTGAAATAAGTGGTCTTCAAGGGAAGACATGTTCATGAAGTAAATAAAGGAAAAAGCAAATAATAAAAGGAACATAATTTTGATTTTTTTCATTTGTGACTTATTTTGTACGGTGGTTTAAAAAATACTTGTTGAAACAGCATACAATGCAATAACAAAAAAATGAACAACCCAATCAAAAAATGGGAAGAAGACCTAAATAGACATTTTTCCAAAGAAGATACACAGATGGCCAACAGGCACATGAAAAGATGCTTATCATTGCTAATTAGTAGAGAAATGCAAATAAAAACTACAATAAGGTACAGACTCCACATGGGTCAAAAGAGCCATCATTAAAAAGTCTACAAATAACAAATGCTGGAGAGGGTGTGGAGAAAAGGGAACCCTCCTACACTGTTGGTGGGAATGTAAATTGGTGCAGCCACTATGGAGAACAGTATGGAGGTTCCCCAAAAAACTAAAAATAGAGTTACCATATGATCCAGCAATCCCATTCCTGGGCATATATCCAGACAAAACTATAATTCAAAAAGATACACGCACCCCTATGTTCATAGCAGCATTATTCACAACAGCCAAGACATGGAAACAACCTAAATGTCCATCAACAGATGAATGGATAAAAAAGAGGTGGTACATATATACAATGGAATACTACTCAGCCATAAAAAAGAATGAAATAATGCCTTTTGCAGCAACATGGATGCAAATAGAGATTATCATACTAAGTGAAGGAAGTCAGAAAGAGAACGACAAATACTGTATGATATCACTTGTATGTAGAATCTAAAATATGACACAAATGAGCTTATCTATGAAATAGAAACAGACTCAGAGACATACAGAACAGACTTGTGGTTGCCAAGGGGGATAGGGGGTGGGGAGGGATGAATTGGGAGATTGAGATTAGCCAATGCAAACTATTATATATAGAATAGATAAACAATAAAGACCTATTGTATAGCACAGGGAACTACATTCAATGTCTTGTGATAAACCATAATGGAAAAGAATATGAAAAACAATGTATATATATCATAACTGAATCACTTTGCTATACACTAGAAAATAACACAACATTCTAAATCAACTATACTTCAGTAAAGTAAATTTCTTTAACATCTTTATTTGAGTATAATTGCTTTACAATGTTGTGTTAGTTTCTGCTGTATAACAAAGTGAATCACCTATATGTATACATACGTCCCCATATCCCCTCCCTCTTGCGTCTCTCTCCCACCCTCCTTATCTCACCCCTCTAGGTGGTCACAAAGCACCAAGCTGACCTCCCTGTGTGATACAGCTGTTTCCCACTAGCTATCTATTTTACATTTAGTAGTGTATGGATGTCAAAACTACTCACTCACTTCTTCTCAGCTTACCCTTCCCCATTCCCATGTCTTCAAGTCCATTCTCTACATCTGCGTCTTTATTCCTGTCCTGCCCCTAGGTTCATCAGAACTATATATATATTTTTTTACATTCCATATATATGTGTAAGCATATGGTATTTGTTTTCCTCTTTCTGACTTACTTCACTCTGTATGACAGACTCTAGTCCCATCTACCTCACTACAAATAACTCAATTTCATTTCTTTTTATGGCTGACTAATATTCCATTGTATATATGTGCCACATCTTCTTTCTCCATTCATATGTCGATGGACAACTAGGTTGCTTCCACATCCTGGCTATTGTAAATGGTGCTGCAATGAATACTGTGGTACATGACTCTTTATGAATTATGGTTTTCTCAGGGTATATGCCCAGTAGTGGGATGGCTGGGTCATATGGTAATTCTATTTTTAGTTTTAAAACAAACCTCCATACTGTTCTCTATAGTGGCTGAATCAATTTACATTCCCACCAACAGTGCAAGAGTACCCTTTTCTTCACACCCTCTCCAGCATTTATTGTTTATAGATTTTTTGATGATGGCCATTCTGTCCAGAGTGAGGTGATACCTCCTTGTAGTTTTGATTTGCATTTCTCTAATGATTAGTGATGTTGACCATCCTTTCATGTGTTGGTTGGCAATCTGTTGAAGAAGATATGTTGGCATATCTTCTTTGGAGAAATCTATTTAGATCGTCTGCCCATTTTTGGATTGAGTTGTCTGTTTTTTGATATTGAGCTGCATGAACTGCTGGTATATTTCAAAGATTAATCCTTTGCCAGTTGCTTCGGTTGCAAATATTTTCTCCCATTCTGAGGGTTGTCTTTTTGTCTTGTTTATGGTTTTCTTTGCTGTGAGAAAGCTTTTAAGTTTCATTCGGTCCCATTTGTTTGTTTTTGTTTTTATTTCCATTTTTCTAGGAGGTGGCTCAAAAAGGATCTCGCTGTGATTTATGCCAAAGAGTGTGCTGCCTATGTTTTCCTCTAAGAGTTTTAGACTGTCTGGCCTTACATTTAGGTCTTTAATCCATTTTGAGTTTATTTTTGTGTATGGTGTTAGGGAGTGTTCTAATTTCATTCTTTTACTTGTAGCTGTCCAGTTTTCCCAGCACCACTTATTAAAGAGGCTGTCTTTTCTCCATTGTATATTATTGCCTCCTTTATCAAAGATAAGGTGACCATATGTGCGTGGGTTTATCTCTGGGCATTCTATCTTATTCCATTGATCTATATTTCTGTTTTTGTGCCAGTACCATACTGTCTTGATTACTGTAGCTTTGTAGTATAGTCTGAAGTCAGAGAGCCTGATTCCTCCAGCTCTGTTTTTCTTTCTCAAGATTGCTTTGGCTATTCATGGTCGTTTGTGTTTCCATACAAATTGGGAAATTTTTCATTCTACTTCTGTGAAAAATGCCATTGGTAGTTTGATAGGAATTGCATTGAATCTGTAGATTGCTTTGGGAGGTACAGTCATTTTCACAATGTTGATTCTTCCAATCCAAGAACATGGTATATCTCTCCATCTGTTTGTATCATCTTTAATTTCTTTCATCAGTGTCTTCTAATTTTCTGCATAAGGTCTTTTGTCTCCTTAACTAGGTTTGTTCCTAGGTATTTTATTCTTTTTGTTCCAGTGGTAAATGGGAGTGTTTCCTTAATTTCTCTTTCAGATTTTTCATCATTAGTGTATAGGAATAAAAGAGATTTCTGTGCATTAATTTTGTATCCTGCTACTTTACCAAATTCATTGATTAGCTCTAGTAGTTTTCTGGTAGCAGCTTTAGGATTCTCTGTGTATAGTATCATGTCATTTGCAAACAGTGACAACTTTACGTCTTCTTTTCTGCTTTGGATTCCTTTTATTTCTTTTTCTTCTCTGATTGCTGTGGCTAAAACTTCCAAAACTATGTTGAATAAGAGTGGTGAGAGTGGGCATCCTTGTCTTGCTCCTGATCTTAGAGGAAATGGTTTCAGTTTTTCACCATAGATAATGATGTTGGCTGTGGGTTTGTCATATATGGCCTTTATTATGTTCAGGTAAGCTCCCTCTATGCCTACTTTCTGCAGGGTTTTTATCAAAAATGGGTGTTGAATTTTGTCAGAAGCTTTTTCTGCATCTATTGGGAATATCATATGGTTTTTATCCTTCAGTGTTAATATGGTGTATCACATTGATTGATATGTGTATATTTAAGAATCCTTGCATTCCTGGGATACACCCCACTTGATCATGGTGTATGATCCTTTTAATGTGCTGTTGGATTCTGTTTGCTAGTATTTTGTTGAGGATTTTTGCATCTATGTTCATCAGTGATACTGGGCTGTAGTTTTCTTTCTTTGTGACATCCTTGCCTGGCTTTGGTATCAAGGTGATGGTGGCCTCGTAGAAGGAGTTTGGGAGTGTTCCTCCCTCTGCTATATTTTGTAAGAGTTTGAGAAGGATAGGTGTTAACTTTTCTCTAAATGTTTGATAGAATTCGCCTGTGAAGCCATTTGGTCCTGAGCTTTTGTTTGTTGGAAGATGTTTAATCACAGTCTCAATTTCAGTGCTTGTGATTGCTCTGTTTATATTTTCTATTTCTTCCTGGTTGAGTATCAGAAGGTTGTGCCTTTCAAAGAATTTGTCCATTTTTTCCAGGTTGTCCATTTTATTGACATATAGTTGCTTGTAGTAATCTCTCATGATTATTTCTCCAGGGTCAGTTGTTACTTCTCCTTTTTCATTTTTAATTCTATTCATTTGAGTCTTCTCCCTTTTTTCCTTGATGAGTCTGGCTAATGTTTTATCAATTTTGTTTATCTTCTCAAAGAACAAGCTTTTAGTTTTATTGATCTTTGCTATCATTTCCTTCACTTCTTTTTTACTTATTTCTGATCTGATCTTTATGATTTCTTTCCTTCTGCCAACTTTGGGGTTTATGTTCTTCTTTCTCTGATTGCTTTAGGTGTAAGGTTAGGTTTATGTTCTTCTTTCTCTGATTGCTTTAGGTGTAAGGTTAGGTTGTTTCTTTGAGATGTTTCTTGTTTCTTGATGTAGGATTGTATTGCTATGGACATCCCTCTTAGAACTGCTTTTGCTGCATCCCATAGTTTTTGGGTTGTCATGTTTTGTCATTTGTTTCCAGGTATCTTTTGATTTCCTATTTGATTTCTTCAGTGATGTCTTGGTTATTTAGTAGCGTATTATTTAGCCTCCATGTTTCCATTTTTTACAGTTTTTTTCCTGTAATTGATATCTAGTCTCATAGCGTTCTGGATGGAAAAGTTACTTGATAAAATATCAATTTTCTTAAATTACCAAGGCTTGATTTGTGACCCAAGATATGGTCTATCCTGGAGAATGTTCCATGGGCACTTGAGAAGAAAGTGTATTCTGTTGTTTTTGGATGGAATGTCCTATAAGTATCAATTAAGTCCATCATTTTTAATGTGTCATTTAAAGCTTGTGTTTCCTTATTTATTTTCATTTTGGATGATCTGTCCATTGGTGAAAGTGGGGTGTTACAGTCCCCTACTACGATTGTGTTACTCTCGATTTCCCCTTTTAGGGCTGTTAGCATTTGTGTTATGCATTGAGGTGCTCCAATGTTGGGTGTATAAATATTTACAATTGTTATATCTTCTTCTTGGATTGATCACTTGATCATTACGTAGTATCCTTCTTTGTCTCTTGTAATAGTCTTTATTTTAAAGTCTATTTTCTCTGATGTGAGAAGTGCTACTCCAACTTTCTCTTGATTTCCATTTGCATGGAAAATCTTTTTCCATCCCCTCACTTTCAATCTATATGTGTCCCTAGGGCTGAAGTGGGTCTCTTGTAGACAGCATATATACAGGTCTTGTTTTTGTATCCATTAAGACAGCATATGTTTTTTGGTTGGAGCATTTAATCCATTTACATTTAAGGTAATATCAATATGTATGTTCCTATTACCATTTTCTTAATTGTTTTTGGTTTATTTTTGTAGGTCTTTTGCTTCTCTTGTGCTTCCTGCCTAGAGAAGTTCCTTTAGCATTTGTTGTAAAGCTCATTTGGTGGTGCTGAATTCTCTTAGCTTTTGCTTGTTTGTAAAGGTTTTAATTTCTCCGTCGAATCTGAATGAGATCCTTGCTGGGTAGAGTGATCTTGGTTGTAGGTTTTTCCTTTTCATCACTTTAAATCTGTCCTGCCACTGCCTTCTGGCTTGCAGAGTTTCTGCTGAAGGATCAGTTGTTAACCGTATGGGGATTCCCTTGTATGTTACTTGTTGCTTTTCCCTTGCTGCTTTTAATATTTATTCTTTGTATTTAATTTTTGATAGTTTGATTAATATGTGTCTTGGCATGTTTCTCCTTGGATTTATTCTGTATGGGACTCTCTGTGCTTCCTGGACTTGATTATTTCCTTTCCCATGTTAGGGAAGTTTTTGTCTATAATCTCTTGAAATATTTTCTCAGATCCTTTCTTTTTCACTTCTTCTTCTAGGACCCCTATAATTCGAATGTTGGTGCAATTAATGTTATCCCAGAGGTATCTGATAAGACTGAAGAGCCAGTCATCTGACTCTGAGGTTCCCTCTGTTGTAAATCTTTTTGACTGAAAAGATCTTGAAAAACAAAACTCATTAGAGAGTTAAGGTAATGGTTCTCCTCCAAAATGTCTACTGTTCACTTTTATTGCTGTGTTACTGCCAGCAATATTGAGAGTGCTGCGTCACTCCAGCAGGAAATGGGTGGATCAGTGTCTTCCCCAGAGATAAATGAAGCAACAATGTGGTAAAAAGATCTTGGTTTCAGGAGGTGAACAGTTGGATCTTTAATTACAAAGGACTGAAATCCATTACAACACCACGGGGAGTGTGTTTAATTTGCAGAAAGAGAAAAATAGCTGGGTTTTGTGACTTAAATGACCTTAATACAAAAACCCAACAGGCCCCACTTCTGAAGGGCAATGTACAGCCTCTACTCTGAACACACAGACAGGCTGTAGGGTAAGAAATTTCTTCCTCTTGAAAAATTGAATGAGAAAAGGATGACACATAATCTCATTGTTGTCTGCGAGATTTACTCTCATGAGTTCTGCTTTATAGTTCAGTGAAATGCTTAAACCCTAACTTGTTTGTAGAAATAGAGCTATATTAGAAAGCAAGTGGGTATTGTATGGAATTTGTGTTTTTTTAACTTTGCTTTCTTTTCAAAGTATGTCACATCTCTGTTTTTGTTTTGTTGGATTTTCTGGGATTTTTTGAAGAAAGCAATATGCTTTTATCTTAAACAAGTATCAGTAGTTTGCAAAGTCCCCTACCTTATTAAGGACACAAAGAATGCTGTGAAAACATCTAACTCTCTTTACCCCCAAGTTCTGAGGATGTCACTGCTACTGTGAGCCTCTGGTAAATAGTATTAAAGCTTTTGCTTCAGCAAGGTCTTGGTCCTCAGCTGAACAAACAGAAACAGGCTCCTCATGAGATTCCGATAGTATTCAACACCCTCGTTAAGTAATTCTAAAGGAATCCAAAATGGCATTCATTATGCATTGTAATATTTGGTGTTATGAGATCATTGAGAGGTAGAGACAATCATTTCTAATGCTTGCTGTTTCCTTCCACAGGGAAAGTAAAGAGACATCAATTAGTTTAACATTCAGCCCTATGACAACTCCTCATTCACCTTCCCCCAGGAAAAAGGAATTATTAAACACCGTAAGTGTGCCAGAGGCTCAACCCCTGCTGCCCTCGTCCTCCCGGGTGCAGACCACTCAGAGGGAGTACCCTGCATGCTCTATGAGAACTCAATGGAATTTCATTTTAAGTTGATTCAACGAGAACTCCATACCACCTCCCTCCAACCACCCCTCTTCTCTTTCAAGGAAATTTTGATCTCAAATATGCTCAAATTTATTTTACAGACAAATCTAAAAACTACTTTTAAATGATGATTCCAAAACACATTTTGTTAAGCATTTTCAAAGAAATTATTGTTTGCCTACCTTGTTTAATTTAAAATTTTAAACAAAATAAAGTATTTAAAGTCCACATTGCAAAAGTCCATAGAATTTACATGTGTTATTTCTTTAAAAAGAGAAAGAACATAGAAAAACCTGTAGACAAATGTTCATACCATTTGTCATTAACTTTATTTGCAATAGCCAAAGACTGAAAACAAACCACATGTTTTCTGATGGATGAATGGTTAAATAAACTGTGGTACATCCATACCATGGAATACTACCCACCAACAAAAAGGAATGAATTACTGATACACAGAACAACTTGGAAATGTCATCAAGGGAAATGTGCTGAGTGAAAAAAGCCAAACCAAAAGGTTACATATCATATGATTCCATTTATATAATCTTCTTGAAACAACAAAGTCACAGAAATGGAGAAGAGATTAAGGATTGCCTGGGGTTAGGGATGGGAGGAAGGTTGGATGTAGTTATAAAAGGGTAACATGAGGGATCCTTGTGATAATAGGACTGTTCTGTATCTTGAATGTAGTGGTAAATACACCAACCTGCACATGTGACAAAACTGCATAAAACTAAACACACACACACATACACACGCGTACAGCTGACCCATGAACAAATGGGTTTGAACTGCATGGTTTACTTACACCTGGATTATTTGCAATAAATACAGTATGTACTACACAATCAGCAGTTGGTTGAATCCGAGGATATGGAACCTCCTTGGATATGGAGGGTTGACTATAGAACTTGAGAATCCCAGATTTTGGTATCTGTGGTGGGTCCTGGAACCAATCCCCTGCAGATATCAAAGGACAACTGTACATGTAAAAATGGGGAAATCTGAATAAAATCAGTGGATCTTATCCTGGTTATAATATTGTGGTACAATTTTGCAAGTTGGTGCCACTGGCAAAACTGGGTAGGGTACACAGGATCACTTAATGTTATTTCTTACAGCTGCACCCAAATCTAAAATTGTCTCAGAGTAAAAAGTTTGATGGGACAAGGAGGAAAAAATAAAATATACTTTTTTCCTTATAGGGCTGATCCATATCATGATCAGATATCAATTTTGGAACCATAGAAAAAGAGGTTTGCAAAAGTGAAGGACAAAGTACATCCAGTTCTGTAGGTAAAGTTCTTTCTCTGTTGCATAGTATATTTTACATATATACAATTATGTTTGTTTGTGGATCTTCTAAGAGAGAGTGGCTTAGACTTTTAAAAAACCTTTTTACAATTCTGATTTTCAAACTATTTCGTTTATGTTTTTACGTTATTTGGAATCAGTTAAATAAAAGCATTTTCATGACTTTACCATGAGAGTCATAATAGCTTTTATTTTCATCTATGATCCTTGTTTAGAGCTACAATGGCAGGCAGAAAGGTGGCATTCTTTCTTTACCCTATTAAACTGATCTTTCACTCAAATTTTTAAGACACAGTTATCTCTATTCCCTCATGACACTACCTAAAAACATGCACTTTTCTTTATATTCAGAAAATAACATGGGAGAGACAAGCCATTCCAAATCCATGGTTTATCTCATGTACCTACCTTGAACACTATGAGACTAGTGAACCAGGATATTCTAATTACTAGAATTGATTTTAAGGAAATTGAGTTGATTTTAAAGCAATTTATTGTAACTTTGAGTTCCCAAAATCCTGTTTCTGAAACTCAAGTAAAAGCAGACTTTTATCTTTAATAGCCAACCCAAGATTATGTACTGAGTCTTTAATATTCAAAATAATCATTCAATTAGTGCATTTTACTTCTTTTATCTACTTGTGATGACTATATCTTTAATTAACTAGAAAGAGGAACAGAACTAAACCCAGGTCAATTATCATGATTTATGTACCTTGATTAGTGCATGAACAGAAACATGACTAAAAGCACTCACAGTGATCTAATTTCAAATAATAAGAGACAAATGAGATAATCTAAACAACAGTCTCAACAGGAAACTAGACCTATTAAGAATAAGACTCAAAATTATAAACCCAAGGGGTAGTTTAAGTGATCACCATTTTTAGAAGACTGTATTTAATTCTATTTTCTGTTTATCTCTAATTAAAATAAACTTTTTTCCCCTAAAAAGCAAAGAATGAGGAAAAGAGCATCATGTACATGTCATTTAGGGATGTGAGAAAAGAGAAAATGTATTATTTGCTGAATGATTATATACTGAATCATTCTAAATAATATTCTGAACATTGTGGTGAAGCACTACCTACTCATTCTGTCCAGTTCTTTTCTGTTTCAGTTGCTGAATTCCTTCTGTGTTTAATATTTATCTCCTCCTGGAATTGTTATTGCTCCAACCTGCAGCCTTAATTGCCTCCATGTTGTTTGAGGTTTCTATCTTATTATCAATTTCCTTCTAGTTGATGACTGTTTTATCTACTGGTCAATCCCAATGAAACACCAGCCTATAAGATCCCCCTCTCTTTGTCAGCTGACAAATTAATCTGCAAATCTGATTTCAAAAGCAACAGTTTACAAAACTGATGGACCTTTGCTATAGACACAAAGATAAATACTTCAAAATCATACATTAATTGGTCGTACTGGTTCTTTAAGTTTGGTAAAAATATGTATTTCAGCTTTGCTTGTGACAAGTTTAACTGGGATCGCTACAAACGTATGTGTGTATCCAATATGGTAGCCACATGTGGCTACTGAGGACTTGATATGTGGCTAGTCCAAATTCCTATGTGCTACAGTTATAATACACATGCTAGATTTCAAAGACTTAGTATAAGAAAATGACTAACATATCTCCTTAAAGTTAATAATTTCTTATATTTGTTATAATCTGCTATAATTTATAGAGGAGTAAAAATAATCCAGAGTCTCTAAAACTTAATATCACATTGTATAATATACAAACTATAATTATTAGATACATAAAGAAAATGGAAAGTAAGACCCATACTTAAGAGGAAAGGCATTTAAAGAAGATTGATCCTGTAATATACCATATGTTGGATTTAGCATACAATGTTCTAAGCTATTGTAATTATACAATTATATACAATATATCAAATATTTAAAGGGAAATATTAATTTAATTATAAATAGGAAATCCTAGAGTAGAAATATAACTTAAAATATTATAAATTTCAAGACTGAAAAATATAAAATCTGAAAATTTAAAAATCCATTGGATGTTTTTAATAGTGATTAGAGATTGACAGATAGTGAACTTGAAGACAGATAAATAGAAATGATCTAAAGAGGAAAGATTAAAAATTGTTCTTTTAATTTAATGAGCATAAAGTCAGGAAACTATGCAACAATGTAAAAAGTTCTAGCATATGTGTAACTGGGTTCTGATGAGAAGAGAGAAAAGGTAGAGTGAGAACAAAAAATATATGAAGAAATAATAGCTGAATATCTTCCCAATTTGGTAAAAGACATAAATTCCAGAAATTCAGCCAATCCAAAGCAAAACAAATGAAAAGAAAATCAGAACGAAATATATTATAATAAAGATAGTGGAAATCAAACACAAAGAGTAAATTTCCAAAGAGCTACAGAATATGATACACTGCATACACAGGAACAAAAATACAAATAATCATGGGCTTCTACTCAGAAACTTATAGGGGCCAGGTGACATGACATATTTAGTGTATTAAAACAGAAAACAAACAAAAACTATCTTCTAAAGTTTAACAGCCAGCAAAGATATCCTTCAAGAATAAGCCAAAACACTTCATTTTCCAGTTGTTTTATATTAGTATATGGAAATACTTTTATTGATTTTTTTACACTATGGATTTGCTAAATTCATTTATAGCTTCTACTAGTTTATTGTAGATGGCTTAGGATTTTTGTATTTAAAATATTATGGGGTTTTCAAATAAAGACAGCTTAAATATGTTTATTTGCAAACATTTTTCCCTCTCACTTCTTTTACTTGCCTTTTACCATTACCAGGATCTCCAAGACTAATAATAGAAGATTATGCCTTGCATCTGGACTTAGGCAGAAAGAATTTCATACCTCATCATTAAGTATACATAATGTTAGATGCAGTTTTTTTTGGTAGCTGTCCTTTATCTGATGAGCCAGGTTTTATACTCCTTGTTTGCTAAGAGGTCTTATCACGAATTCATGTTGAGATCTGTTCAATGACATTTTTGCATCTATTAACATGATTATATCATTTTCTCTTTTGTAAATGTGGTGAATACCTTGATTGATTTTTAAATGTTAAAACAACATTGCATTCTTTCAAATGCATCCCTCTTGGTCATGATATATTATCTCCCTCTTTTTTTAATACATTGCTAGATTAAATTTGGTAATTTCCATCATGGATTTTCATCTATTTTCATAAGACATATTGGTCTTTAATTTTTTTGTACATGTTTATTTGGGTTTGGTATCAAGGTTATGGTGATTTCTTATGAGGATTTGAGACATTTTTCCTTCTCTTCTATATTCTGAAAAAGTTTGTGTAAATTGGTTTTAATTCTTCATCATATGTTTAATAGGGTTCTACAATGAAACCATATGTCACTGCAGTTTTCTTTGAGGGAGGTTTTTGATAATGCATATTCAAATTTCCTACTTTTTTGTCAGTTTTGGTAAGTTATCTTTTTTCAATGTATTTATTCATTTCACCGAATTGTATTTATCAGCAGACACTTGGACAGATATTCACTTATCACTCTTTTAATATCGCAGATTCAGTAGTGATGTCACTCTATAATTTTTTATATAGATAATTTTTTCTAAATCAGTTTTTCTGGGGTTTCAATTTTATTAATAATTTTAAAGGATAACTTTTGACTGTTGATTTTCTCTATTGTTTGCCCACTGTCTTTCTTTGGGTTTAATTTTAACTTTTTCTAGATTCTTTAAGTGGAAACTGAGATTACTGATTTTGGACAACTATTCTTTAATAATGTACGTTTTTAAGCTATAACTTTTCCTTTAAACACTCCTTTAGGTACATCATACAAAATATGATATCGCCCTGTGTATCATGTTTTGTTTTAATCCTTTAATGAGTAATTAAATAATTGATGGATGAAGTATTGCTACTGGAGAATCAGCAATCTAAAATAAGAGAGCTCTTAACAGTCATGCTTTGTTTTGTTTTGTTTTTTCAGTAAAAGTTGTGGTCATGCAAAACTAATTCTAAGATTTTCCATTTATTATTAATGAATGGAAAAGCTTTAAGAGTTTCACTGAGAGAAAACCATGAAAACAAGTACATATGCTCTTCCTGAGACATCATAAAATAGATCTGATAATTAAATTCTTTTTTTTCTTTCATCTGGACTTTTATTCATAATTTTATAAATATGCATATAATTTCTATACTATAGTTTTAGAAATTATATATTAAAAAGAGCTGTCATTTGGAAGATTCTATGTACATATGTTTCCACATAACAGAATTTATTTTTTCTGTTCAGAATGTTCCCTAAAGAAAAAAATTCTATATATTCTACCAGTACATTTGCTTTCTTTATGGAAAAGATACTTCAAGTAATATTTTTTGTTTTGTTTTTTTACTTTCAGACATTGATGGTCTTGTGCATAATCATATATTCTGAATCTGAAAAATGTAAATGAAAATCCTGCCTGTAACTATATAGTAATTGTTTTTTTATGGTTTCTCCCATTCAGTGTTTATGTTGTGACCTCTATTTCAGTTGGCATCAAAATTCCATGAATAGCTTATTATTTATATTATTCCTTACACATTGCTACAGTATATATAGCACAGCTAAGTTTTCTTTATTATCCTCACCTTGAGTCTATCTATAAAAGATAGGAATAATAAGGAAAGCGAAAGAGTACTGACATGTAATAAGCTCCTGTTCTCCTCTCGGTGTACATGTAGTACTTTTTATACAGTGACTCAAAATCCCTTTAAAAATCATTATTTTTACTGTTTTATTAATGCTGAGACTGAGGCTTAGAGTTGTTAGAGGACTTGCTTAAGGTTATATAGTTAATAAATGTCAGGGCTGGAAATGTTAGATCGGTGTTTAATAATTTTTACCAATACAGAGAGTTAGTTTTCCCAATCTTTACATAGAAACTCTTGCTTCTTAAAATGCTTTCTCTGTTTTGTGTATCCCTACCAACTAAGACAAATTACTGATTTTCATTTTTAGGTTCTATAACAAAGACTGTTAGTTCATTAAATGTTATTTTTTTAATGTAAATAATCTAAACCTTTTGTCCTAGACATTAATATTTATGCTCTTTCCCCTCTAATTACCCATTCTTTACAATGTACCTTAAGAATTTATGTTATTGAGATTCCAAAACTTAAATTCAGTCCATCTTTGTCAACTTCTCCTATTTCTCTTTTGGTCTGCTGTACAAAACGAATGCCCTTTCCCCATTCAAGGATGAAAAGATGAGTGGTAATCAGTAAGGAACCCACAATAGTAACTGCCAGGCAAGCCAAATGCTCTGTATCCCTCCCCTGCCTGTCCACCATTTGCCACAGGCAGTGAGAAAGAGAGGTGCTTCCCATCTGGCAGGAGAATGGATGTGAGGATGTGGGCCTAGGGAAGGGACTCAAATTTTAGTTAATTAATTACTTAATTTTTAGTGGAGGAAGAGCAAATGAACACAACTTATCATGCATATAAGACAACCACTAGAGATACCGAGAAACAGTAATAGTATTTAATATACATTGAGTTCCTACTGGGTTCTAAAGGCTTTTATATATGTACTTAACTCTCACAACAAACATATAATAGGTACTATTACCTTTTTCACAAAAAGTAAAGAAAATTAAGAAGACAGAACTTTTCAGTCATTTAAAGTGGCCTATCAATTTCATACAAATAGTAAATGGTGGAGACAGGCCCATTCAGCTCAAGATGTTTATACCATCTTGATATATATGGTGATATATCACTTAACTTCCTTCCAAATAAACTTGAAAACTTTAATGAAATGGATGGTTATCTAGCAAAATATAATTACAAATATAATATTTAATAATATAATAAAACTACAGTTGACCCCATCAAAAATATATAATATAAACAAATAATAAAGGGAAAAACCTACCACTCCCTAGTAAAAAATACAAATAAATTAAAAGGCAAAAATTCCAACAGATAATTTCATGAACTCTGTGACTTGTATTTAACATATCTACACTTTTCAGTCACTGAAAGCAAAGAAAATATTCGATGATGATAGAGGTGAGAAAAAATTTAAATAAGTCTTAAATTACACTGCACTTATATAAATGTGATAAATATTAGACTAAATAATGATAATAAAAATTAAATATGATAGGTAAGTTCTGACTCACTTATTTCTTCATTAATAATACAACTTTTTTTTTAATTAACTGGATTATTCAGGGTAATGCCCTCTAGAGAACATCACAATTTTATGTGCATTGGCTGGCTACTCCTCCCCTGCCATATGGTTTCTCACATATCCAGTCTTCTTTCCTGTGCTGCCCACCTTAAAGGACATGGGCAATAGAGACAGGAGAAAGGAAGAGCCTGCATGGGATCACACAAATGATCTCAGGACCAAGGCCTAGAAAAAGTATCCATCACCCCCTGCTACACTCCACTGTCCAGAACTAGCCACGTGGCCTCAATATACCTGCAAGGGACACTGGAATATGCACTCTTCCCACATGTCTAGAAACAGGAAATGTGATTGGGGAACATCTTGCCAGTTTCTGCCACAGTCTGCATTTGTCATATCCAAATACCCACTTGACTCTTCCTCACAAACATGAAAACACTCATGTTCTCTCCAAGGGTATCAACATAATGGCCATTCATTCCATGGATTCAGCTCCCATCCAGGTGATGCACAGTCTTTTCCTCTTATAAAACAGCCAATATTTCCCTGAGCTCATACTTTCCTTGTAATACTTAGCCAACATACATTACTAAGATTCTTTTTGCCAATCCCTTCCCCTAGAGCTCATTAGAAACATGGTCTGCCTTTCAAGTGTTCCCCAGCACCAATTATTTTACCTAACAACTTTTTGATACTATGCCATCCCCTGACTGAGTAATGTTAAAAGAAATAAAAAGAAAAGAAAATCATGATGCTCTCAGTATTCATGGATAAGGAAGCTGTTGATGATATGAATCACTACATAACACAATGGTCTCTTCATGATGAATTTCCTTCCAGTGGCAGTATTAAGAATTGTGTTTTTCTTATCATCTGATTCTTTTTGTCATAAAGACAGTATGAATCATTTCTATCCTTGCCTTTGCTACTATAAAATCAGGTAAGTTTGTGGTAAACTTTCTAAAATTCAGTTTTAAAACCTGGACTTAGGAACACAGAGCTTGAGAGAATGAATTTAGCAATTAATCTCCTTGGTTTCATCCTTTTTCTTCTTCTATCTATACTGTTCCATTGTTCCTCATTTTAAAAATATGTTTAGTTATATATTTAGTTATAAATTAGTTTAGTTATATATTTGATCAGTTTCTTATCCTCTTAGGATCAAGGCTGGAATATAAAAATAAGCAAGCAAATATAGGAAAGAATTAAGGTCATGATGACTTGTAGAATCTCGTGGTTTTGAGCCTCTTTCTCTCTGAAATGTTTAAGTTACGAAATACTAGAAACTATGGAGGGAAAAGGCTCAGAAATCTTGACTGGTTTTAAAAGTAACGCACATCTATTATCTAGATTAATATTCTCCTTTAAAAAGTGACCTGCAATGTAGAAGATGCCACTTAAGTTGTTTTTAATTTGCTGATGATTGACAAGGGAGGTCGAAAAGTCTCTCACTTTCTCTCTGGAAGGGACATTAGAACAAATGCTCACACACAGATTAATGGTCCATATATTCCAGTCTCTTGTTGCAGACCAGCTGATAAGGGACATAATTGTCCTTAACAATGGGCATAATTTATTCTTGCCTTAGGTGGCTGTTACCTTATACAATTAAAGCATGGTGACTGCTGGGTCCTGTTATGTTATCCAAGCAATTTAGCTGAATGTGCGATTCCTACTCATGTCTATATATCATGTCTATACATTGCTAGAAAATTGTATACTAAATGGTTTCAGCTCAGGAAATGTTTTTCTATTCTCATAGAATTCTAGCAAACATCATAAAATAGATGTTCTACCCCATTTTGATGAAGTACCCTTTCACTATGGAGTTAAAGCACATTTACATATCACTTTGGGGGGAAATATATATTTTTGACATTAGGTAGTCACCAATGCATATACACTTCATATGCAAATTCATCAGCACAAGAAAGTGATATCAGGGGAAGCACTAATGTGCAGAGGCATGGACTGTACCATCTGGAATACTCAACCCTGGAAGCATGCCAATGAACCATGAATTTCTAGGGTGTATCCCGGATTGTCCTTCTCATGTGAGAGATGTTAAACCACATGCTTCCTCCATTGTCTTCTAACCCACAAAGCACATGTCCCATAGCTCTGTGTTTTCCCGATAACTCATGATGGAGTCTTCCATCATGAGATCCTTCCTCCCCACCTTGTGAATGACTTTTAAAGCTTCCCAAAGATATAAACTGTCCCTTAGGTCTCAGAAAATCACAAAGACTATATTTTTGTTATGTAGGCCAACTCTTAGCAATTGTTCTCAACATATCACAGGAATTAATTCCGTAAGTAAAATACAACTGAAAGAAAAAGAATCTTAGTTTTTTTTTTTTTTTTTTTTTTTGCATTACGTGGGCTTCTCACTGCTGTGGCCTCTCCCGTTGCGGAGCACAGGCTCTGGACGCGCAGGCCCAGTAGCCATGGCTCACGGGCCTAGCCGCTCCGCGGCATGTGGGATCCTCCCAGACCGGGGCACGAACCCGCGTCCCCTGCATCGGCAGGCGGACTCTCAACCACTGCGCCACCAGGGAAGCCCAAGAATCTTAGTTTTGAGTGCAATATCTTTCAAATTTTCTATTCTTCTTACCATTAGCAATGGACAATAAAAGAAAAATGAGCATGATCCACACCATTTCAATAAACAGACTTTTCTTAATCATAGTAATTACTTAACTCTTACCCTGAAGGGAACCCCAGGAGGTAGCTAATTGATCACTCTACCAACAGTGATCCTTCATTAAGTCATATGGCAAAGATGGTAAGCAGTCTCTACTATATCACAAGATCTCCTGATTTCATAAACTTAAAAAGACCGTACTCTAGTTTATAATTATTCTTAAGATTTCCCATTATTTAACAAGCAGTACTCCTACAGAAATGTTAAGAGTAATAGCATATTAACACTAGACTATTAATCTTATTTACATATATAATTATGTACATACATAATCATATATATATATATACATATGATTAGTAGTCTGATGTAAATACATGGAGAGAGAGAAAGAATCAGTTTTCCTGGTTCTTCTTAATGCTCTAAATAACTCAAGTTTATTTTTACTTTTCTTTGTTTAGTTTTTTAAACATCTTTTTGAAGTATAATTTACATGCCATTATATGTCACCCATTTTAAGTGTACAATTCAGTTATTCTTTTAAATTTATACAGTTGTGCAGCCATCACCCCAGCCCACTTTAAGAATATTTCTATCACCCCAAAAAGATTCCTCAGGCCCATCTGCATTCGATCTCTGTTTCCACTCTAGCCCTAGGCAGCCACGAATCTTTGTCTATATAAATTTGCCTTTTCTAGACATTTCACATAAATGGAATCACACAAAAAATAGTCCTTTGGGTATTTTTTTCTTAATCAGTTATCATAATACTTTGAGTTTCATTCATGTTTTAGTAGGCAGTGGTTATTCATTTCTATGATTGAGTAGTATCACACTATATGGGTATACCACATTCTGCTTATCCAGTTTTGAGTGTTCCCACTTTCTGTCTATTATGAATAATGCTGCTATGAACGTTCACAGGTCTTTAGTCAACATACATTTTCATTTCTCTCGGGTAGATACCCAGAATGGAGTTGATGTGTTGTATGATATATTCATATTTAACCTCTTAAAAAACTGTCATACTATTTCAAAGTAGCTGTATCATTTTACATTTCACCTGTAGTGTTTGAGGGTTCCCTTTTCTCCACATGCTTGCCAATACTAGTATTATCTTTTTTGTTACAACCAATCTAGTGAGTGTGAACTGTTGCTCCATTGTGGTTTTAATTTGCAATTTCCTAATGACTAATGATGCTGAACATCCTTTCATGTGTTTATAAGCCATATATATATCTTCTTTGGTGAAATGTCTATTTGTATATTTTGCCCATTATTAACAGTTTTGTGAAATGTTATTTACATAAGATATCGTTCATCCATTAAAAGTACACAACTTAATCATTTTTAGTATATTTACAGAGTTATGCAACCATCAGCATAACCTAATTTTAGAACATTTCATCATCTCCAAAAGAAAGCTTGTACCCATTAACAATCACTCCCCATTTTTCTTCTCCCCCAACTTTTAAACTGGGTTATTTATTTGTTTTTTTATTGTTGAGTTGTAAGTGCTCTTTAGATACTCCTGATACAAATCATTCGTCAGATATATCATTTGCAAATATTTTAGCACAGTCTGCTGCTTATCTTTTTATTTCTTAAATAAGCCTTTTGGAGCACAAAACTCTTAATTTTGAAGTCAGAGTTTGCTATATATTCCTTTACGAATTGTGCTTTGGCTGTCATATCTGAGAACTCTTTGCCTAAAACAAGATCATAAAGATTATGAAAATACTTGGCCTTATGAAAAAAAACTATTATGCTATTCTTGTGGAGAAAATTGAATCTCATAGAGTTAACTAACTTCCTCAGGGTTTACAAATTAATAGCTAAGTTGTTATGTTTTGCTCTCCAATTTTTAGAAAGACATTAATAGGCTGTCTTACCTTACATTTGCTTTAATAAATACTTATTAAATATTGAATATTTAAAATGAAGCCTTAGAATCTAAACTTGTTATCTACATAGCTGCATCAGACGGAAGGCAAGTAGTGCATACAATTATTGCATTTTCAACAAGAAGGGATATTTTTCTATAAACCTTTGCAGAGCTATGTGACTGACTAATTAGTAGTATGCCTAATAATGAGGGGAGAAAAGCATTTGATTTTGTTTAAAGAAATAAAAGAGATCAACTAGGAAGTTTATAGATTATATAATGTTAGTGCATTAGTTTCTTTTGAATTAACATTTTTTTGCATTTTGTGATAATTTTGAAATTGCTTATTAGAAAAACTTTTAATAATGAAATAAACAACAGAAGTCATATAAAATTGGTATGCTCCATGTGGAAAAAGAAGAAGAAAAAAATCTGTTATTCATTTTCCTTTCTAGCTTCTGAAGTAGGTGGTAATAGCAGTTTCTTCTTTTTTGTAATTATAGAGAAAGTAAAGTAAAAACAGAAAACACAGCAACAGAAAAGCACAGTCAAATGTTTCTAATGGGCTCTTTTGCATTCTTAAAGAAACCTGCTATTATAATAGTGATTTTTCACTGTGTCATAGTGGTTTTGCATTAGTAATATTTTTCTATATGTATTCTACAACACTGAAATCTATTGAGATTTTATGGTGATAAATCAGCACTAAGAACCTTTGATAATAATATGATAGGAAAAAATTTAAAAAGGATGTCATACATTCATACATTTATCATAAGCTTCTGTCATTTTGAGAACATCCAGAACATGTACAATCAGAGTATGATTCTTCATAGCCCCTGGCACCTTGATTTTATAATTTTCAGCAACCATGTGTGCCTTTACCTATACTCACACATTGTTTCTATCACTCTTCACAGTTCAGCATCTTCACCTGTCAAACCCAAGAACTATGATGTGAATGAGTGAGGTCCACAAAGCAATCTATATTGTGCTACCAAACTATCTTGGGAGAATTCTAGATCCAGGTAACACTATCCTATAGAAGGCTATGATAGTTAGCATCAGGAAACAAGAATGTAAGCCCCATCAACACTAATTATTCTGAGTTGGACCTTGGAAAAATCACTCCTAGGTCTAGTTTACTCAACTGGAAAATAAAAATGAAAACAGTAGGTCATCCTTACCAGAAATGTTATGTGCCTAAATAAAACCATATGTAGTAGACCTCCCAGCTTGAAGTTGAATTGAAATCACTCCTGTGATGCAGGCATATCTGTGCAAGGGGAATATAGATTTCAGAGCCTATGGTAGACAGAATGGAAGGGACAGTGGAACACGGGTCAAGAGTACATGGCTTTTGAATGGACAGAGAAGAGAGCAGAAAGCATCAGAGAGGTGGACCAGAGGGAAGCAGAACAGAAACTGAACTGGTCCTGCAGAGACAGTCTCAGGGCTCACAGGGTCATGGGTACATGACACCATCTATATGCCTCTGAGTTTTTGCATAGTCCCTTTCAAACAACCTTCTTCATGAGTTTCAGTAGATTTTTTTTGATAGCTATCACTTCGTTATTTTACGTATCTGTCACCATGAAAAATTCACTTCTTAATCTGATCTACATCAGTTGCTTATAAAGCATCCTTTTAATTTAACTAAATGCTCATTTAACTAAATGCTCCAGCTTAGTTACTGAGCTCTGATGATGTGTGATCAAACCTTTCTTGAATTCCAGTTGGCCCTCTACCTTTGTGGTCCAATCTAGTTGCATTTCGGTCTATAATACACAGTAAAAATAGCTGGTTGTAGGAACTATGCATGTTCAATCTTACTTTAAACATGGTAAATGAAAACAGTACATTAGTACAGATAAGACCAAGGGCTTTACAATCAAATCTTGGTTTACATTCTGTTTACATGACCCTTGGCAATATTCATAGTTACTAACCCACAGGTCTGTGGTGAAAATGAAATAAAATGATGCTTGTAGAGTACCTGACAGAGTGCCTAGCACACAGGATCATTAAAAAATTGCTAGCTATCATTTTAAATTTTCTAAGTTAACACTACAGAAGGTCTAGTTCAACTGATTCCTCTGATCAAGTTCCTCAAAACATAATGTACTTCACTAAAAATAAATGAATACATAAGCATATGTTTCATAGTTTACAAAAACTACACCTATGTGAACTAAGGAGTAACGTATACTTGTTAAACCACTGGATGCTCTACATTTTTGCGCTATATTGATTTGCCTTGAACCCACTATACTCTAGGTGGACACCTTGGGGGTTCCTACTGTACTTCCTATGGAGAGTATGTTGTTTTGCTGACTAATTCTAACCTTTTCATTTCTTCTCCCAATCTTATCCTTTCCAACTTTTCATCAAACTTGCTTCATCAGGGCTTCCCTGGTGGTGCAGTGGTTGAGAATCTGCTAATGCAGGGGACACGGGTTCAAGCCCTGGTCTGGGAAGATCCCACATGCCATGGAGCATCTAGGCCCGTGAGCCACAACTACTGAGCCTGCGCGTCTGGAGCCTGTGCTCCGCAACAAGAGAGGCCGCGATAGTGAGAGCCCCACGCACCGCGATGAAGAGTGGCCCCCGCTTGCCACAACTAGAGAAAGCCCTCGCCCAGAAACGAAGACCAACACAGCCAAAAATAAATAAATAAACAAATGTGGGGTTAAAAAAGAAAAAAAAAACTTGCTTCATCAATCATGCTTTCTCGTATGCATATCCAAATGTTTTCTTTTTATGGATTGTATTCCTTCAACGTATAAAAATTCTAGAGCATTCCTCAAATGAAAAACAACATAACATCTTCCTTCCCCCAAACCCCTCACCCTGATTTCCCAGCTCTCAATGCATCTAATTCCTCTCCTTTAAAATCCAGTTTCCTGAAATGAGTTCCCATAAGTGCTGGACCACCACATACATACTGAGCAGTGAGCACGGGGCATCAGCAAAGCAAAGGCACAAAATACCAAGGAGTCCATTACAGCGTATTCATGCAGAGCTGTGCAGTTATATGATATACAAGAAAGCTATTCCAACTCTAGAATTCATGTGAATTTTGGGTCATTTTGAAAAATGCAATTGTATTGAAAATAATCTTTAAGAGAGTGGGCTCTATTGCCCTTATGCTTATAGGCACTAAAGGTCTTAACCTGATTTGGGCTGAGTTTTCCACTTATTTCCTCTCCTTTCATTTACCTGTCACATCCCTTAATACAGCTTCTAACCCAAAACAAATCTACTGAAACTGCTTTTGTCAGTATCACCATTGCCTGCCTTATAACTAACACAGTGGCCATGATCCCTTAATTTAACAATAAGTCTTCAGAATGTGGCAATGTTGACCCCCTCTTCTTGAAATCTTCTATTGCCTTGACCTAACACTCTGTATATCAGCTATACTGAAGCTCTCTCCGGTCCCTGAAAGAGTTAGATACTCAGTCTTACTTCCTGCCCTTGGACTTTCACCATTGTGTTTCCAATGCACATCACAGTACCTGTCACATAGTAATGGCAGGTACCCAGGGAAGATGGATGAACTCATTGTTGAGGGCCTGAATCTCATTATCCATAACACTGTAGCTTATATTACCCTGTTTGACTCCCATGTCTCCACTGATTTTCTGTCATAACTCATCTCCTCCCACCTCCCCAACCTGGTCTTTGCAATTTTCTGGTTTTCTTCTCTAGATTCTATGCCTCAAAACATTTTTAAAGTGAAAATGTATACAGACATGCAAAAGCCAGTTGTGTTTCTATATACTAACAATTACCAATCTGAAAAGGAAGTTAAGAAAACAATCACAATTACAGTACCTGTACCATTGAAGAGAATAAAATGCTTAAGAATAAATTTAACCAAGGAGGAGAAAGAGTTACTACACTGAAAACTACAAAACATTGCTGAAAGGCATTAAAGAAGACACATATAAATGGAAAGACATCCCGTGTTCATGGATTAGAAGACAACATTGTTAAAATGTTCATACTGCCAAAGCAATCTACAGATTCAATGCAATGCCTCTTAAAAATCCTAATGGCATTTTTTTTACAGAAATAGAAAAAAACATATAAAATTTATATGGAACCACAAAGGACCTTAAATAGCCAAAACAATCTTGAGAAAAAAGAACAAAACTGAAGGCCTCATACTTTCTAATTTCAAAACATATTACAAAGCTGCAATCAAAACAGTATAGTCCTGGTACAAAGGCATATAGACCAATGGAATAGAATAGAGATCCCAGAAATAAACCCACACCTATACAGTCAACTGATCCTTGATAAGGGTGCCAGGAACACGCAGTTGGGATAGGAAATTCTCTTCAATAAATTATACTGGGTAAATTGGATATCCATATGCAAAAGAATGAAATTGGGCGCTCATCTTATACCATATACAAAAATCAACTCAAAATGGATTAAAGAATTAAACATAAGACCTGAAATTAGACAAGCTAGACCACACCAAAACCAAAAGCTTCTGCACGGCCAAAGAAACAATCAATGGAGTGAATAGGTAACTTACAGAATGGGATAAAATATTTGCAAACCATGTATCTGATAAGGGTTCATTTCTAAAATACATAAGAAACTCCTACTACTTAATAGCAAAACAAAACAAAACAAAACAAATAAATAACCCACTTTTAAAAGAGGCAAAGGGCTTGAAAAGACATTTCTCCAAAGAAGACATACAAATGGCCAAAAGGAATATGAAAAAATGTTTAATGTCAGTAATCACCAAGAAAATACAAATCAAAATCACAATGATAACAGGAGATTAGAGCTGTGTTAAGGGCAGAAAAAAAGAAGAAAACACCCATTTCGTAGTGGCCTGAATATTGGTCTGATTGGATACTGGATATTAGTTTTTTTCACTACTGCTTTTGACCTGCAATGAATGACTCGAGCCATACTTTTAGAAGCCACTACGGAGACTTAAAAAATAAACTTATGGCTACCAAAGGGAAGCAGAGGGGATAAATTAGGAGTTTGCGATTAATATACACACACTACTATATATAAAATAGATAATAAGAACCTACTGTATAACACAGGGAACTCTATTCAGTACTCTGTAATAATCTATACGGGAGAAGAATCTGAAAAAGAATATGATATATGTATGTGTATAACTGAATCACTTTGCTGTACACCTGAAATTAACAAAACATTGTAAATCAACTATACTTCAATATAAAATAAAAATTTTTTTAAAAAGAAGCAACTACAGAGGAAAACTGTCCCTAAAATAAGTAAAGCCTCATCTTATATTTCAGTGGTGTTATACCAAAACTGTATTAGAAATATTTCTGGAATATTAAGATACTGCTAACTTTGGAGGAAGGAAAATAATGTTGGCTTTATATTAATAACTCATTATCCTATATCAGTCAACTCCTTGGCATAATATTAAAAATACCAATAAAAACGAACATTTAGTGGGAAAATTGTTAAAATGGCAAATTTTATATTATATATATTTTACCACAATAAATAATTAAAGCAAAAATTATTTTTAAAAAAATGAGGTATCACCTCATATCTGTTAGAATGGCCTTATCAGAAAAACAGGAAATAACAAGTGTTGGGGAAGATATGGAGAAAGTGAAACCCTTGTGCGTTGTTGATCAGAATGTAAAATGGTGCAGCTACTATGAAAACAGTATGGCGCTTTCCTCAAAAAATCAAAAATAGAGGGGCTTCCCTGGTGGCGCAGTGGCTGAGAGTTCGCCTGCCGATGCAGGGGACATGGGGTTGTGCCCCGGTCCGGGAAGATCCCACATGCCGCGGAGCGGCTGAGCCTGTGAGCCATGGCCACTGAGCCTGCGCGTCCAAAGCCTGTGCTCTGCAACAGGAGAGGCCACAACAGTGAGAGGCCTGCGTACCGCAAAAAACAATGAAAAATAGAGCTACCACGTGATTCAACAATCCCAATTCTGGGTATCTATCTGTTAGGAAAGGTGGTCTCATGCATACAATCGTTTGACACCCACTCAGCCATATGAATGGGTTTGGGCCTGGCACACTTCCTTACCACGAGATAGAGTCCCCACAGCCCGTGCTGAACTTGTCACCTTATGTGGGAATACGTTTTCCTATTTCAGACTCGATATGTGCTCCTTACATAATTCTGCTTAAGCATGTGCATCATATGGCACCTTGACAACTCCATGACTATATCTGTCCTCTGTAAGAGGTGAGGACAGGGTCCTTCTGCTGGAGCACAGAGGGATGCGTGCAGAACAATTAATCTCCGTCAGCTGAAGGGAGGGACCTGCTGGCCACGGGGGACTGACATCCACCATTGAAGCTGATCTTGCTCTGTCTCTTCTCCACGTGAGTAAAGCATTTTTCCATCCAATGCTTGACTGCATTATTTTTCGTGGTGACTCCAATGCCATGATGCAGTGGTCAGAAGAGCTCAGACTTCTACTCCTGACAATAGGCAACAGATGCCGCTTGTTTGACATTATCCAAAAGAATTAAAATCAGGATCTCTGAGAGATATGTGCATGTGCACTCCCATGTTCATTATAGCATTGATTTACCATAGTCAGATTTCATTTGCTAATGGGCAGCCCAATTCTCTGATGTATTTAAATCCACCTGGTGCTTTCCATGTTTCTCTGATGGGAAGACTATAAGCAAAATGCATGTGTTTGTATATTTCTAATATCTGCCTGATGGAGCAATCACTTAGGGCAGCCAGCAGGAGGTAAAATAAGCCAGAAAAAATCCAGGGCCCACCAATATCAACTATGCCAAATTTTTTAAAGCAAGCATTATTTTGAACTCCTTTAAGATAAGAAAAAGGAAAAGAGAGCACCCCAGAATAACATGTTTGAGTTTCATTTTGAATATGAGAAATATGAAATGACTCATTTTTACAATGAAAAATTAAGTTTTTAAAATCATTGTTATAAAATGAGAGTATATAAAAGAGAATGAAGAACAATTAGATGTAGCATAACCCATTCCTGCTTCATCAAATCTGTGATTCAGGCAACAATTAGTAGTCTTTAGAAAATGATTAAAGCATTGATACGGAAGTACATCTGAGCAAATACTAAGCTCCCCATCCCCTATTAGTTCCAGCATTAAAAAATCTAAAAAAAAAAATGTGCTTTCTCAAAATTTATCAAGTGGTCATTAATCTGCCACAAAAGCACCAAGGATTTTGTTGGCTCTGTTACAAGAGTAAATTGAAGTGTCTGGAACCACCATGCCTTAGGACTAGAGTGGCCCCCTTGTATCCACGGGTTTTACATCTGCGGATACTGACGGCTGGCTATATTACATCATTTTACACAAGGAACTTAAGCATTAGTGGATTTTGCTATCAGGGAGTTTCTGGAACCAATCCCACACAGATACCCAGGGATGACAGTATTGCTTTCCCATATGAGTGAAAGAGCTGGAAACCAAAGCCTTGTAAAATCAGCTCCAACCTTCTTTTTCTTTTGAATAACTCCTTTCCACACAAACCCTCTTCTTTGCTCCTATTAATCTGTTGCCCATTCTATTCCTAACTCTGCCATGGCTCTTGCTGATCTCATTTCCTGTAATTTCTTCCACTTAATTTCTGACTCATCCAAATTTTCTTTATTCTTCAACTCTCAGAACAGTTTCCTATCTTCTATGAACCTTTTCCATTAGTCCATGGAGAAGTCCTTTCCAATGGTCCACCTTGTCCTTTTAAATAAATACTATTTACCTCTTATTTTCTGTTCTTGTTCTTTGATGTGTACTAAAACACTAGAGTGTCTACATTCCTCCAACATTCTTTAAAGCTACTTTGCACCACCCATCTTATTTTAATTCTTTCTTGCACCCAGTAAATTATACGTATACAAGAAGCACTCAGTATTCATTGAAAAATACAAACAATGAACATGCAAATGAGTGAAAGCAAGTTGAGGCTATTATGTTGACTTTTCTTTGGAGATGGCAAATTAATGTTTACTTCTATTTAGCTACCCATGAAAAGGAGAATTTTTGAAGAATGTAAGTAAAGCAATTACAGCAGAAAAGAGGAAAAATAAATATGGACAACAATTTTGCATACATTTTAGGAAATGATTATGAAGTAAAATGCCACCCAAAGACTAAGTAGAAATAACTTAATATATAAATAAAAATAAAAAGGAAATTCAAGAAAACCACATTTCCAATTATATATCTTTCTTTCCTTTGATTTGAAATGCAAGTAATCTTTAAAATACATACATTTAAATATTTTTTCACACCAGCCAGGGAAGTAAATTTAACAAAGTATAGTAAGTGGTCAGTACATAATTCTAAAAACCACTCAACTTCAATGGCTTCACAGTTCCACCGTCGTCAAGGAATAAAGCAGAAAGAACTCAGCCTCCATTCAAAATATACCTTAATATTACCAATAAGTTGAATATAATTAGAATTACAATTAAATCTTATATCATTTTTAAAAGAAAATTATTTCTTCATCAAGTTTTATAATGGCCTTTGGCATAGTACAGTGAAATTGGACCTAAAAATAAAATCTTAAATGAAAAGCTCAGATTAACTAACAATTTTCATACTTCAGAATTTCCCTATGTATTTTTCTCCAGTGACCTTTCTGATGACAAAGTCTGAAATGACAGTCAATTAAATTTATATCCCAAGGCACACTATAAACTTGTCAGAAACAAAACAAGAGCACTGTGAATTTCATGAAATCAGCTCTGGGTACCAGGGAGCAGAGGTAGAGAAGAAATGGTGGGTCAGTCCTTGGTGATCACGTTGACATTGACATAATGATGCTTGAATCTGCATGAGGATGAAGGACCAAGAGAGGCCTTCAAAGCTTCCTAATATCAAGCATTTAATTACCCCAATTTATTTCAATATCAGTCCCCACAAGCAGAATGTGGCCCCATTCCTAGTCATGAAGCTCACAAATTCACATGTATGTATCTTCTCCTTGATAATTTAGGTGAAGCACAGACACTGACAAAACGCTCATTACCTTTTCGATGCAGATGAGTATAATACAGGATAGAGGATCTCAGTGTGCATTTTCTCTCAGATTATGACACCATATCTTACTCTTGGCCACTTCAAACTTTCATTTCAAGTGGACTGTTCTTCTTTTGTATTTTTTCTCCCTAAACAAGAAAAATTATATAAAATAAACAAAAAATTTCCAGTTTATTTCGATCCTTGTATGAGTGATGTCTAATGATGCCCTCTGTTATGTAAACCAGGTGAAGGTTGCGTTTCCTCATTATTTTTCAGTTACATGAGAACCATGGAATCATACTCTTCGAAGAATAGATGGGTGCCCATTCTTTTGAGGAACTGTTGTCAGGGGAAAATTTGTCTTGACATCCTATGAGTCCTTACATTCTAATGTATTTAAGTAACCCTATAATGGATGACGCACATCCCCTGTGTTCACCAACACTCTCTGTGCACTAGGGCAATCCCACCTGTGAATTCTTAAGGCAACAGATCAGCTCCGGACACAAACGGAACTGAAAATTGTTCTCCTCTAGACCTGAAAAGATATTTCTCAAAAGCAGGTGCTTATTCTCTTCTTACTTCCTGGGCTAAACACACATTCATTAGTAATTTTATATCACAAAGGTTTTAAAAAGCAGATTCATTGGCAGTAGGAAAGCATTTTGAGAAGTAAAATACCTTTAGAAACTTAAATTTCTTCTTTCTCTATTTTTTAAAGATTTCTCCCACATTTATGTTCAAAATATATGCTTCTTTTCCATTAACATTAAATATTTATCATGATATGAAAACATGACAGTGTATTAGAATGACTAAGTTAAATTTTAAACCATTAGAAAAAGCAAAAAGTTGTGGTTGCTGTTTTTATGTAAAAGGGGGTAGAAGGAAGCTCTTTAGAAATTACTAAACTGCTTCAAACATAACCTTTTCAAATACAGCGAAAGAGAGATTTGGTTTCAGCATGAAGCCATGTTTTGATTCTGTTTCCTGAAGAAAATAGTTGAGAGTTGTGTGAACTTTTCTTTTCATAATATCTTGACCCATTTAGAGAAACTCATCTGTTAGAATAGCATGGATCTCTCTGCAAGTCACCATCTCAATCAAGTGGAAATATGACAAAGCAATCAGGATGACCAAATAAACATGAAAGGGATTTCTGGGATTTAATCAGAAGTGAATATAAAAATACTTGTTCGAGTGGGAACTAATTCAAGTCTGACTCATTTGCCCTCCAACAAGGTAATTATTTGATATTCCATTATGGAGCATCCACTGTTGCAAAGGACTACTAAGAAAACAAAGACTTAGCTTCAGTCTTTCTTCTCAGAGTTTCACTTGGGGAGAAAGACTTTGATAGTGTCACCACAGTGTCAACTGTCATACTGTTATAACAAAGGTAGTACTTAATATAGAAATAGTGAAGAGAGACTGGTAGAACAGAAGGATGGAAAAGGACCATAAAGAAACATGTGCTACCTTGGGTGTATTTAATTAACGTTGATAGATGGCTATGGAAAAAGATGGGCAAGAAAAAAGACTTTCCAAACAGAGAGAACTATGTTAGAAAAAGTAAGTCAGAATGAGGGGCAGGAGATTTTGATTCTTGGCATGTGTTTAAAGAGGTTGAGCAAGAGAGTGGGACCAACAGGTATCTCTTTTGAAAAGGTAATGTTGGCAGCAATTTAGAGTTATGATCTCCTAAGTGAAATGTGCACACTCTGGATAGAGATGGGTAGGGTTCAAGAAAATCAACTAGCATTGATTTATTTTTACTTCATATCTGTAATTTCAAATGTGTTGCATTTTATAATGTTCATACTATTTCAGTACAATAGAACATGTCCATAAATTATAAATGTGTATGTATCTGTTTGGTACATACACCTTCCTTTGACTCTTCAATTTCTGCCGAATACCTCAATTCTGATACTAAAAATAATATTAACATTACCAGTACCAACAACAGCCCTATTTTGTCTTAGTTGAGATCAGAGATAACTGATGTAGAAGATGGCTTGGAAAGGAATAGATGGGATCAGGCTGAGTTAGAGAAATGCTACTATTAATCTTAAGCTTTCATTGCTTTGGAGAAGTAGAACTATAAGATACGGTCAGTAACTACATATAATTAAATAGGTGGAGAAGTGGAGTCCTTGAGATGATTTCAAGGCTTAAACATGAATCAAATTGGTATGATATGAATCAATAAACAAAATTCAAAAAAGTAAGAAAATCGAGGGAGAAAATATGAATCACTAAATTAAGACTCTCAAAAAACAAATAATCCATATATTCTCTAGTCTCTTCATCATGGTGATTTGCAGGACACAGCAAATTTAATTAGCTCAGCGAACAGCATTATGTTTCCATCCAAGGCCAAGCATCTTCTGCTCAAGTAACACAGCTGGATGAAGATAGATAATTCTCAGTGCAATAGGTACTGCCAATGGCTTTAACTTTTTCTCATTCCAATTAGTAGATATAGCTGGCAAACAATCATTTTCTATTTGGAAATGGGGATGGAATCAGAACCCACCCCAAGTTTACTGTGAGAATTAAATGAGTTACTAATGTAAAACATTTAGGTGAGTCCACAATACAGTATATTACTAAGGCTCAATACATGTGAGCAATTGTTATCTATAATTATTCACATCCAAACTATGTATGTTGAAATCCTGGTTTCTCTATTTATAAATTTTTTTACTTGGATAAGTGGAATCGTTTCTAAAACTCAATTCTCTCACTGCATAATGAACATAAAAGTATTATTCTTTAAAACTTGGAAAGAAGGCAAAAGGATGACTTTGTGTCATTTTACTGTCATACTGGAGCACTTTTGAATGGGTCTCCACAAGACAATGACTATTAATTCTAGAGGGGAATCTGTCTTTTTTTTTAAACTATGTATTTATTATTAATTTGAGGCCAGATTCTAGGAAGTTTCATATTAACTTGTAGAGTTGTTTTGTCTGTTAAAGCTGCCAATGATTTTGGTCTAGTAGAAAAGATAGCCCCCAAACTTAAGGTTGTATTGCCTTGTAGGACACTAAACCAATTTTGTACTATTATTTGGTGATCTTATGCCAGCATTTTTTGTTTTTGTTTAAATGTACAGTATATCTTGAATTCTTTTAAACCAGCTGTAACATTTTGGGTGTTTTTCCCTCATTAATGGACTAAACGAACCTTTACACGTGCTTACTATATATTTGTGTGAGTTATTATATAAAACATTTTGTTATATAAACTTTATTATGTAAAACATTTTATAGGGACTTCCCTGGCAGTCCAGTGGTTAAGACTTCGCCTTCCAGTGCAGGGGGTGCGGGTTCAATCCCTGGTCAGGGAGCTAAGATCCCACATGCCTCGGGGCCAAAAAACCAAAACATAAAACAGAAGCAATATTGTAACAAATTCAATAAAGACTTTAAAAATGGTCCACATCAAAAAAAATCTTTAAAAATAAATTAAACATTTTATAGAGTATTCTTTTTAATGGCTAGTATTTATTGAGTACTAATTAAATATTATGTATGATTATTAATTCATTGGTTTCTAAAAACAGCAATATGGGATGGGAAAGAGCATCATCCATATATTACAGACAAACTCTGCTTTGTGATCACCACTCATTGACTAAGTAAATGTCAAAGCTATGGGAAGTGTACCCTGCCCTGTGAATTACCATTCTTCAATTACCTCTATCTCTTGACTAAAGGAACTTAGTACATAATACCACAGAGATAAATTATCCTTTTATCCACCAAAACTTCATGGTTAGCATTTACCACTTTTATTCTTTGAGAGTCTTACTTTATGTTTCTTTATTTTCTCACTTGATTTCTCTTTATTCTGTATTCTGGGCCTTAATTCAGGTTATACTAACAGTCATTAAGATCTAATATTTTGACACTGTCTCAGGATCCACATTCCCAAATTTATAATTTTAAAAATCACAGACAACGATTCACAAAATTCTACAGCTTTTACCTCTACAAAGTGGAAGAAGGTATAAAATAGTAGGATATCTAACTTCTGACTCTTCTGCTGTTGCAGTTTCTGACTAAACCTGACTCCCATTTCTCCCCAGTCTGAGGTGTACCCTGAGCCAGACATCTCTAACCTCACTGGGACTGGGTATCACTACTGTTTTGTTGTTGCTGTTGTTGTTGGGTTTGAGGCATTTGGAAGAAAGTTGAAGTAAAAAAAAGTACATGCACCCTAAATGTATGTATATTAAATATAATACTATTCACGTTTTGCTTATACTTAACTTTTTGCATCTTACAGATCAAACATAATTTGAAATTTAAATGACTGTAACAATGAATAAAAATTAAAATTCAAAAATCTCTTCCTTTACTGCCAGTTGATTGTCTAGCATCCCCTATGTCCCTCCAAGATGAGAACATATCACATAACTCTATGTTTCTGCCAACATTATATTCTCACTCTCCTGCTCAACATCTTCACAAACACATGATGTCAAGAGACATAATCTGAATCTTTTGCTTCCTTGCATTGGGTAGTACAGTTTGCTCTGTTGGTAATGCCTCCGATATACCCACCTCTCTTGATATGCCCCTAAGAAAGCCTAAACACTCAAGCAATGCGAAATGTTCCAGAGTACCATCCCCTGTTCCAAATCACCTCCTTCCTTTAGATTTTTTTCTATCAGTGCTCCAACACTTTAGATAGCTTACCTTGTGTCATAGGCAGAATATGCCTCCCCCACCAAAGAAAGAGACACCCACTGTGAATATATCACCTTGCATGGCAAAAGGAACTTTCCAGATATCATTAAGCTAAGGATCTTGAGATGGGAGATCATCCTGGATTATCTGGGGGAGTGGGGGAGTGTGGTCCTGATGTAGTCATAAGGGTCATTATAAGATGGAGGCAGAAGGGTCAGAATCAGAGAATGAGATGTGATGACACAAGCAGAGACAGAGAGGTTTGAAGATGTTATGTTGCTGACTTTGAAGATGGAGAAAGGGGCCATGAGCCAGAGAGTGCAGAAGAACTGTAGAATCTAGAAATAGCAAGGAAACAGATTTTTCCCCTAGAGCCTCAGAAAGGAACAGAGCCCCACCAACCCATTTTATACTTCTGAATTCCAGAACTTTAAGATAATAAGTTTGTGTTGCTTTAAACCATTAAGTTTGTGGCAATTTGTTACAGCAGAAACAGGAAACTAATACATCTTGTATTGCCATGATTAAGTCTTCCCCTCCAAATGGGAAGTTCCCAGATGACAGACTATGGCTCAGTCAATTTTGTTCCCCAAGGACTTCTTTAAAAATAATTAGATCCTCAATTAATATTTATAGAATGGATTACTGTTTCAGAGCAAACAATTTAATAAGTCTCCGCTTGAACAGGATATTTATCCCCAATTTGGTTAGTCTAAAGGGACACCATTTATGATCCTGAATAGTTTCTTATACCTTTTGTTAGGCCAAAAGGATAATTGCTGGGCCCCCCCGGTGGCGCAGTGGTTAAGAATCCACCTGCCAATGCAGGGGACATGGGTTTGAGCCCTGGTCCGGGAAGATCCCACATGCCGCGGAGCAACTAAGGCCATACACCACAGCTACTGAGTCTGTGCTCTAGAGCCCATGAGCCACAACTACTGGAGCCCACGTGCCCCAACTACTGAAGCCCGCATGCTTAAAGTCTGTGTTCTGCAACAAGAGAAGGCACCACAATGAGAAGCCCGTGCACCACAACAAAGAGTAGCCCCTGCTCGCCGCGACTAGAGAAAGCGTGCACACAGCAACAAAGACCCAACACAGCCAAAAATAAATAAATAAAATTAATTTATTTAAAAAAAATAATTGCCAAATTTATCCCAGTTCTGGATAGTATGTAGGTTTATTTATGGGCCATGGTATTTAGGTACCAAATGGAAAAACAAAACTCCACATGCCTCTCTGTAATTTTTTTTTGGCAGGAAATAAAATTGAGACATATTTCCACAGTAAATCTAAATGTCTTCTATATTACCAGGTTTTAAAAGGTTATGCACATTAGATATTACATCACTGCTTGAAGTACGTTAGTGCTTTTGAAAACAGCTGCCTACAATCTCCATTCTCATAAAAAGAGCAACCACAGTTTGTGCTTTTTCTAATGGCTTTGAAATGTATGTTAACTTAGAAATTCCAATCCACATTAATGTTTGTGTATCATAATATAGAGTATTAATGGAAAACATAAAGGGGGAAAAGTCTTTACAAAATAGGGCAGAAGGAGAAGCTTAGGTTTCTCAAAGTGTTTTTGGTTTCAAAATGCTTTCCCTTTGGCAATGAATATGCTTTTATAAAAGTTTCATGAGGCAAAATTATTAATAAATGTGTGTATTTAGCATACAATGAGCGAAGAGAAAAGAGCCATTGATTTGGAGAAACCTTTCTATATGAGAAAAGTTTTGACCTTTGTATATTGAGCTGACTTCTATGACTTCTCACTGTGGTCTGTCCTACTGATCACAGAAAGTTGGCAGGCACCAGTGGCATGGGCTAAATGTCAGTGTGTTATCTAAACAGGCCAAATATAAGGGCGCCTATGGCTTCAAAACTAGCTGTACTCCAGCAACAGTTTCCTGATACACTGGGTGCACATTTTTTTTCTCAGAAAAATGTGATCTCCATCATCCTGGTTCTAACTGGGAACCCCTGTCTGGTTTACAGAGCAGTGAAAATGGAAAACTCATTCTTATAGCAAAGTGCAGCTTTATCACTCAAGATACAAGAATGGAAATGTACAGAGAAATGATGATGATGATGATGACGACGACGACTGGTTACTCATCCTTTACTCATTTGGGCAAGGCAAATATGAAGAGAAATTTGATTCCTTGAAATGAAAGGATGAACTGCCCAGCAGCAGGCAGCAAAGAGCAAATTCAGCGGAAGTGTCATTAACACTGCCCTGCATTTTGCCTACATAAAGAGGCAATACGCATTTCTTAAATGGCTGTTCCTTACTTGAACCAGCAGGGAGAGAACATATACATGACACTGTGGGCACTTAGTGTCTAGAAATGGGGTTAAGTGCTGCATTTGACTTTCTCAAGGCTGAAGGAAATGAAGATTTTATAAAAAATAAGACATGATGTTGGAGATTGGTGGCTATCTTGATCTTCTGCCCTGCTGCAGAGGTGGGCAGCATAACCTCGGGGTCTGTATGAGTAACAAGGCCCCCTCTCAGCCCACCTGCTGGTCACAAGGAGTATGGTGCATTTGTTCTGTGTTTGACAAGTTCACATTTTACCTTGGGATATATATTTAATGGACAGCATTCAAGATCTTTGTACATGGAAAGGGTGTCTAGGTAAAATACTAGAAGGAAATTCTGAGCCATGAAAATTGCCTGTTGATCTGAGCTAAATGGTTTCATAGAACAAACCACAGCCTGGAAGCACCTGCTTTCTGTAAAATATATTATTTTTTGTTGTTGTTTCTTTAGTTAACTACATCATTCATTTAAAAATATCAAAATATTTTATTTTTTAATTAAAATAAAATACTTTTAGAAAGTTGAAAATGACCAGGATTGTAGAGTGGGGCGGGGTGGGGGGAGCAGAAGAGGAATAAAAGAAAATGGTAAGAATCCAGTAGGAAGAATGGGAAGGCAACCTAGTAAGTGAGACGATGCAGTTGGACTTGTGCTAATGAAATACATTTGCAAAGCAGGTTTTCACTGGTCTGGCTAGAGAGTGTTTTAAAATGGTAAAACTGTTGTTTTAATGGCCTAACATTAGTACTGAATAAGGGAAGTACAATACAACATCTAAATGTTGTACATCACACTGATGAATACACAGGAACTCAATGTGTGTTTTTTAATAAATAAACGGATGAATGAAAGAATATGCAATTTACATTTCAGTTCATTTGAACAATTTATTATGTAACTTATAGACATTATTTTTTAAGTTACTAGTTTCCAAAGAATTTGAGTTTTTTAGAATATCTGCTGTTTTATGGGGATAGTAGGATAGAATATTTAAGCACAGTATTGTTTCAGGTGAGCGTGCCATCTGATAAACAGACCCAGCTGAAAGTCTTGTTTTCCAAAGTAGAACTGGAAATTATTTTACAGATGCATCATTGCAAATGTATCAGGTAAGTCTTCTATAAATTTTAACTTCTCTTTCTGTTCCTAATTTTTTCAGTAATAGTTGAATTAAAGTATTATTTACTTTTCTAAATAAACAGTCTAAAAAATATTTTAAAAATTAAGGTCCTGATGAGTCTCCTCATTATTTTAGAGGGAAATTTTGAAATATAAATATATCTTATTACCACATAACTATTATATTTTTGAATTATATCTATCAACCTATCTATCTGCAGTTCCTGGATACAAAACTTTATTCATTTGTGTTCTCTCCTCATAAAGCTATATCAGAGATTCCCTAATACTTTATTAACTATTCAAAAATTAATTTTACAATTTCCCCAAAATTATCATTAAGAGGTTAAACCTTGCTTGGAATTATCAATATTTTAATTTTTTTTTTTTGCGGTACGCGGGCCTCTCATTGCTGTGGCCTCTCCCATTGCAGAGCACAGGCTCCGGACGTGCAGGCTCAGCAGCCATGGCTCACGGGCCCAGCCACTCCGCAGCATGTGGGATCTTCCCGGACCGGGGCGCGAACCCACGTCCCCTGCATCGGCAGGCGGACTCTCAACCACTGCGCCACCAGGGAAGCCCTATCAATATTTTTAAATGAACTTTCTTTTTTTACTTTGCTTTACCTAATCTTTTAGCAGAAATCTAATAAACAAAAACCTCTTTAATTGTATTTAACATTTTAAAATTCCAGAAAGTTTTCATATTGATGGTGTATAGTTAAAAATCTGCTTCTTTTTTTTTATTTTATTTTTTTTACCATACTGACATTCTCTAATTTCAAAACTCTTTGGGAGCATTACAGAAAAGGAAAGAGGGGAGACCTTCAAGACGGCAGAGGAGTAAGACGTGGAAATCACCTTCCTCTCCACAAATACACCAGAAATACATCTACATGTGGAACAACTCCTACAGAACACCTACTGAACGCTGGCAGAAGACCTCAGACCTCCCAAAAGGCAAGAAACTCCCTACGTACCTGCGTAGGGCAAAAGAAACAAGAATAAACAGAGACAAAAGAAGAGGGACGGGACCTGCACCAGTGGGAGGGAGCCGTGAAGGAGGAAAGGTTTCCACACACTAGGAAGCCCCTTCGCGGGCGGAGACTGCGGGTGGCAGAGTGGGAAGCTTCGGGGCTACGGAGGAGAGCGCAGCCACAGGGGTGCGGAGGGCAAAGCGGAGATATTCCCGCACAGAGGATCAGTGCCAACCAGCACTCACCAGCCCAAGAGGCTTGTCTGCTCACCTGCCGGGGCGGGCGGGAGCTGGGGCCTGAGGCTTGGGCTACGGAGTTCGGATCCCAGGGAGAGGAGTGGGGTTCGCTGCCTGAACACAGCCTGAAGGGGGCTAATGCGCCATGGCTAGCCAGTAGGAGTCCGGGAAAAAGTCTGGACCTGCCAAAGAGACAAGAGACCATTGTTTCAGGGAGTGTGAGGAGAGGGGATTCAGAGCGCCGCTTAAAAGAGCTCCATAGACGGGCGCGAGCTGCAGCTATCAGCGCGGACCCCAGAGATGAGCATGAGATGCTAAGGTTACTGCTGCAGCCACCAAGAACCCTGTGTGCAAGCACAGGTCACTGTCCACACCTCCCATCCAGGAGCCTGTGCAGCCCGCCACTGCCAGTGTCCCGTGATCCAGGGACAACTTCCCCGGGAGAACACACAGCATGCATCATGCTGTTGCAACCTCACACCGGCCTCTGCTGCCGCAGGTTCGCCCCGCACTCCGTGCCCCTCCCTCCCCCCAGCCTGAGTGAGCAGAGCCCCCTAATCAGATGCTACTTTAAAGCAGAGGCGGGGCCAAACACAAAGCTGAACCGCAGGAGCTGTGCGAACAAAGAAGAGCAAGGGTAATCTCTCCCAGCAGCCTCAGAAGTGGCAGATTAAATCTCCACAATCAACTTGATGAACGCTGCATCGGTGGAATACCTGAATAGACAACAAATCATCCCAAAATTGAGACAGTGGACTTTGGGAGCAACGATATATATTTTTTTCTTTTTCTCTTTTTGTGAAGGTGTATGTGTGTGCTTCTTTGTGTGATTTTGTCTGCATAGCTTCGCTTTTACCAACTGTCTTAGGGTTCTGTCTGCCTGTTCTTTGTTGTTGTTTTTTTTTGTATACTTTTTAATGCTTCTTATAATTAGTGGATTTATTTTCTGGTTTGGTTGCTCTCTTCTTTCTTTCTTTCTTTTTATTTATTTTTCTTTTCTATTACCTTTTAAATATTTAATTTTTAATAATTATTTTTTATTTTAATAATCTTATTTTATTTTACTTTAGCTATCTTTCTATCTTTCTTTCTTTCTATCTGTCTGCCTTTCTTTCTTTCTTTTTTTCTGCCTTTTCTTCTGAACTGTGTGGCTGCCAGGGTCTTGGTGCTCCAACCGGGTGTCAGGCCTGTGCCTCTGAGGTGGGAGAGCCAAGTTCAGGACGTTGGTTCACCAGAGACCTCCCGGCTCCATGTAATATCAAACAGGGAAAGCTCTCCCAGAGATCTCCATCTCAACACTAAGACCCAGCTCCACTGAATGACCAGCAAGCTACAGTGCTGGACAACCTATGCCAAACAACTAGCAAGATAGGAACACAACCCCACCCATTAGCAAAAAGGCTGCCTAAAATCATGATAAGGTCACAGAAACCCCAAAACACACCACCGGATGCGGTTCTGCCCACAAAAAAGACAAGATCCAGTCTAATGCACCAGAACACAGGCCCTAGATCCCTCCACCAGGAAGCCTACACAACCCACTGAACCAACCTTAGCCACTGGGGACAGAAACCAAAAACAACTGGAAATATGAACCTGCAGCCTGCGAAAAGAAGACCCCGAACACAGTAAGTTAAGCAAAATGAGAAGACAGAGAAACAAACAGCAGATGAAGGAGCAAGGTAAAAACCCACCAGACCAAACAAATGAAGAGAAAATACACAGTCTACCTGAAAAAGAATTCAGAGTAATGATAATAAAGATGATCCAAAAAATACAAGAAACAAGGACCTAGAAAAACTAAAAAGCAAACAAACAAGGATGAACAACACAATAAATAAAATGAAAAATTCTCTAGAAGGAATCAATAGAAGAATAACTCAGGCAGAAGAATGGACAAATGACCTGGAAGATAAAATAGTGGAAATAACTACTGCAGAGCAGAATAACGAAGAATTAAAAGAACTGAGGACAGTCTCCGAGACCTCTGGGTCAACACTAAACGCACCAACATTTGAATTATAGGGGTCCCAGAAGAAGAAGAGAAAAAGAAAGGGACTGAGAAAGTATTAGAAGAGATTATAGTTGAAAACTTATGCAATATGGGAAAGGAAACAGTCAATCAAGTCCAGGAAGTGCAGAGAGTCCCATTCAGGATAAATCCGAGGAGAAACACACCAAGACACATATTAACCAAACTATCAAAAATTAAATACAAAGAAAAAATATTAAAACCAGTAAGGGAAAAACAACAAATAACATACAAGGGCATCCCCATAGGGTTAGCAGCTGATCGTTCAGCAGAAACTCTGCAAGCCAGAAGGGAGTGGCAGGACATATTTAAAGTGATGAAAGGGAAAAACCTACAAACAAGATTACTCTACCCAGCAAGGATCTCATTCAGATTCGACAGAGAAAATAAAACTTTTACAGACAAGCAAAAGCTAAGAGAATTCAGCACCACCAAATCAGCTTTACAACACATACTAAAGGAACTTCTCTAGGCAGGAAACACATGAGAAGGAAAAAACCGACAATAACAAACCCAAAACAATCAAGGAAATGGTAATAGGAACATACATATCGATAATTACCTTAAATGTAAATGGATTAAATGCTCCAACCAAGAAACAGAGACTGGCTGAATGGATACAAACACAAGACCCATATATATGCTGTCTACAAGAGGCCCACATCAGACCTAGGGACACATACAGACCGAAAGTGAGGGGATGGAAAAAGATATTCCATGGAAATGGGAATCAAAAGAAAGCTGGAGTAGCAATTCCCATATCAGACAAAATAGATTTTAAAATAAAGACTATTACAAGAGATAAAGGACACTACATAATGATCAAGCAATCAATCCAAGAAGAAGATATAACAATTGTAAATATTTATGCACTCAACACAGCTTCACCTCAATATATAAGGTAAATGCTAAGAGCCATAAAAGGGGAAATTGATAGTAACATAATCAGAGTGGGGACTGTAACACCCCACTTTCACCAATGGACAGATCACCCAAAATGAAAAGAAATAAGGAAACACAGCTTTAAATGACACATTAAACTAGATGGACTTATTTGATATTTATAGGACATTCCATCCAAAAACAACAGAATACACTTTCTTCTCAAGTGCTCATGGAACATTCTCCAAATCAAACCTTGGTATATTTAAGAAAACTGAAATTGTATAAAGTATCTTTTCTGACCACACATTATGAGACTAGATATCAGTTACAGGAAAAAAATCTGTAAATGATACATTCACATGGAGGCTACATAAAACACTACTTAATAACCAAGAGATCACTGAAGAAATCAAAGAGGAAATCAAAAAATACCTAGAAACAAATGACAATGAAAACACAATGACCCAAAACCTATGGGATGCAGCAAAAGCAGTTCTAAGAGTGAAGTTTATAGTAATACAATCCTACCTCAAGAAACAAGAAACATCTCAAAAAAGCAACCTAATCTTACACGTAAGGCAATTAGAGAAAGAAGAACAAAAATACCCAAAAGTTAGCAGAAGGAAAGAAATCATAAAGTTCAGATCACAAATAAATGAAAAAGAAATGAAGGAAACAATAGCAAAGATCAATACAACTAAAAGCTGGTTCTTTGAGAAGATAAACGAAATTGATAAACCGTTAGCCACACTCATCAAGAAAAAAATGGAGAAGACTCAAATCAATAGAATTAGAAATAAAAAAGGAGAAATAACAACTGATACTGCAGAAACATAAAGGATCCTGAGAGATTATTAGAAGCAACTCTATGCCAATAAAATGGACAACCTGGAAGAAATGGACAAATTCTTAGAAAAGCACAACCTTCCGAGACTGAACCAGGAAGAAAGAGAAAATATAAACATACCAATCACAAGCACTGAAATTGAGACTGTGGTATAAAATCCACCAACAAGGCTTCCCTGGTGGCGCACTGGTTGAGAGTCCGCCTGCCGATGTGGGTGACACGGGTTCGTGCCTCGGTCCAGGAGGATCCCACATGCTGGGCCCGTGAGCCGTGGCCACTGAGCCTGTGCTTCCAGAGCCTGTGCCCCGCAATGGGAGAGGCCACAATGGTGAGAGGCCCGTGTAACGCAAAAAAAAAAAAAAAACTGCCAACAAACTAAAGCCCAGGACCAGATGGCTTCACACGTGAATTCTATCAAACATTTAGAGAAGGGCTAACACCTGTCCTTCTCAAACTCTTCCAAAACACAGCAGAAGGAGGAACACTCCCAAACTCCCTCTACGAGGCCACCATCACCCTGATACCAAAACCAGACAAAGATGTCACGAAGAAAGAAAACTACAGGCTAATATCACTGATGAACACAGATGCAAAAACCCTCAACAAAATACTAGCAAACAGAATCTAACAGTACATTAAAAGGATCATACACCATGATCAAGTGGGGTTTATTCCAGGAATGCAAGGATTCTTCAATATATGCAAATCAATCAATGTGATAAACCATATTAACAAATTGAAGGAGAAAAACCATACGATTATCTCAATAGATGCAGAAAAATCTTCTGACAAAATTTAACACCCATTTATGACAAATACCCTGCAGAAAGTAGGCAGAGAGGGAACTTACCTCAACATAATAAAGGCCATATATGACAAACCCACAGCCAATATCATTCTCAATGGTGAAAAACTGAAAGTATTTCCACTAAGATCAGGAACAAGACAAGGTTGCCCACTCTCACCACTATTATTCAACGTAGTTTTGGAAGTTTTAGTCACAGCAATCAGAGAAGAAAAAGAAATAAAAGGAAACCAAATCAAAAAAGAAGAAGCAAAGCCATCACTGTTTGTAGATGACATGATACTATACATAGAGAACTCTAAAGATGCTACCAGAAAACTACTAGAGCTGATCAATGAATTTGGTAAAAGTAGCAGGATACAAAATTAATGCACAGAAATCTCTTGCATTCCTATACACTAATGATGAAAAGTCTGAAAGAGAAATTAAGGAAACACTCCCATTTACCACTGCAACAAAAAGAATAAAATACCTAGGATAAACCTACCTAAGGAGACAAAAGACCTGTATGCAGAAAACTATAAGACACTAATGAAAGAAATTAAAGATGATACAAACAGATGGAGAGATATACCATGTCCTTGCATTGGCAGAATCAACACTGTGAAAATGACATACTACTGAAAGCAATCTATAGATTCAATGCAATCCCTATCAAACTACCAATGGCATGTTTCACAGAACTAGAACAAAAAATTTCACAGTTTGTATGGAAACACAAAACACCCTGAATAGCCAAAGCAATCTTGAGAAAGAAAAACGGAGCTGGAGGAATCATGCTCCCGGATTTCAGAGTATATCACAAAGCTACAGTAATCCAGACAGTGTGGTACTGGCACAAAACCAGAAATATAGATCAATGGAACAGGATAGAAAGCATAGAGATAAACCCATGCACATATGGTCACCTCATTTTTGATAAAGGAGGCAAGAATATACATGGACAAAAGACAGCCTCTTCAATAAGTGGTGCTGGGAAAACTGGACAGTTGCATGTAAGAGAATGAAATTAGAACACTCCCTAACACCATACACAAAAATAAACTCAAAATGGATTATAGACCTAAATGTAAGGCCAGACACTATCAAACTCTTAGAGGAAAACAAAGGCAGAACACTCTATGACATAAATCACAGCAAGATCCTTTTGGACCCACCTCCTAGAGAAGTGGAAATAAAAACAAAAATAAACAAATGGGACCTAATGAAACTTAAAAGCTTTTGCACAGCAAATGAAACCATAAACAAGACGAAAAGACAAACCTCAGAATGGGAGAAAATATTTACAAATGAAGCAACTGACAAAGGATTAATCTCCAAAATTACAACAGCTTATGCAACTCAATATCAAAAAAACAAACAACCCAATCCAAAATGGGCAGAAGACCTATACAGACATTTCTCTAAAGAAGATTTACAGATTGCCAACAAACACATGAAAGAAAACAACATCACTAATCATTAGAGAAATGCAAATCAAAACTACAATCAGGGGCTTCCCTGGTGGCACAGTGGTTGAGAGTCCTCCTGCCGATGCAGGGGACACGGGTTCGTGCCCTGGTCCGGGATGATCCCACATGCTGCGGAAGGGCTGGGCCCGTGAGCCATGGCCGCTGAGCCTGCACATCCGGAGCCTGTGTTCCGCAACGGTAGAGGCCACAACAGTGAGAGTCCCACGTACCGCAAAAAAAAAAACAACAAACAAAAAAAAAACTACAATCAGGTATCACCTTACACCAGTCAGAATGGGCATCATCAAAAAATCTACAAACAATAAATGCTGGAGAGGGTGTGGAGAGAAGGGAACCCTCTTGCACTGTTGGTGGGAATGTAAATTGATACAACCACTATGGAGAACTGCATGGAGGTTCCTTAAAAAACTAAAAGTAGAACTACCATGTGACCCAGCCATCCCACTACTGGGCACATACCCTGAGAAAACCATAATTCAAAAAGAGTCACGTACCACAATGTTCATTGCAGCACTATTTACAATAGCCAGGACATGGAAGCAACCTAAGTGTCCATCGACAGATGAATGGATAAAGAAGATGTGGCACATATATACAATGGAATAGTACTCAGCCATAAAAAGAAATGAAATTGAGTTGTTTGTAGTGAGGTGGATGGACCTAGAGTCTGTCATACAGAGTGAAGTATGTCAGAAAGAGAAAAACAAATACCATATGCTAAGATATATATATGGACTCTAAAAAAAATGGTTACGAAGAACCTAGGGGCAGGACAGGAATAAAGATGCAGACGTAGAGAATGGACTTGAGGACATGGCGAGGCGGAAGGGTAAGCTGGGACGAAGTGAGAGTGTGGCATGTACTTATATATACTACCAAATGTAAAATAGATAGCTAGTGGGAAGCAGCTGCATAGCACAGGGAGATCAGCTGGGTGCTCTGTGACCCCCTAGAGCAGTGGGATAGGGAGGGTGGGAGGGAGACGCAAGAGGGAGGAGATATGGGGATACATGTTTATGTATAGCTGATTCACTTTGTTATAAAGCAGAAAGTAACACACCATTGTAAAGCAATTATACTCCAATAAAGATGTTTAAAAAAAAAAGGAAAGAAAATGAAAGAAAGTTATCTCTATCAGTTGTCTATTGCTAGGTAACAAAGTTTCACAAAATTAGTAGTTAAACATACACATACACAGGCTCACACTTATAATCTCACAGTGTCTGTGGGTAAGCTTAGCTGGGACCTCTGCCATTTAGGGTTTCACAAGGCAAAAATCAAGGTATAGCCTGGGATGCACCCTCATCTGGAAGCTAAGATGAAAAAGAATCTATTTGCATTCTCACTCAGATTATAGGCAGAATCAATTTCCTTGTGTGTGTAGAACTGAAGACATGGACTTCTTACAATCTGTGGGCTGGAGGTTCCCTTCTCCTAGAAGCTGCCTACAGTTCCTAGAGGCACCCCCAGTCCTCAGAGACTGCCCACAGATTTTTGCCTTGTGAGCTTCATCATATGGTGGCTTCCTTCAGCAAACAGCAAGGGTAGTCTCTAGAGCAAGTGTGCTAGCAAGACGGTCTCACAGAATATAACGTAAGCATGAAAGGGGCATCCTATGTGGGCTCTCATCTTTGTCATATTCTCTTGCTTAGAGGTGAGACACAGGTCCTACTCACACTCAAGGGGAGGGAAGCACTGAGACATGAACACTGGGAGGAGGGGTTACGAAGACCCACCTTACAGTATGTTTGCCAAGTTCTAAAAACAAATTTTAGTGGAGTCTGATTTTCCTCAGTTAATTCTTAATTTTAAACTTGAAGTGTAACTGAATTTTTAAAAGGAGGTTAGATATATCCACTTTTTAAACGTTTGAAGATAACTTTGAAAGAAAGTTACTACATTACCCTATAGGAGAGCAAATGTATATATATAAATATTTTAATATATATAAATATATATAAATATGATATATATAATAAAATATATATGTAAAAGATCTATATAAATATATATATATAAAATATATAAATATATTTTTAAAAGGAGACATTGAGAAAATTTTACTTGCTTACAAATGTATATAGACATTGTGATATGTAGGCATATTTAAAGTAAAAATGTAAAAAGTAGTTATGTATTTGTTGATTTTTTTTAGATTCAAAATGCATTGTTTATCACATCTGCCAATATTTCATTTTTACAGAGGCAAAGTCACCATCCAAATTAATAGCAGTAATTAGCAGTTTGGGTTTCTCACCACAGGCAAATGTCTGACTTTTAGAGTTACAAATGAGCATTTAGGAACTGAAGCAGGAGGCAATACAGTCTCTGGGAACAGAATGATTATTTAACATAATTTATAAAAAAAAGGATATCCATATTAATTCCTACTTAAATATAGACAACATAAATAAATTCTTCATATTCTATTTTATTAAAATTTTATTTATATTAACAAATGTGATAAGTACTTCTGAAAGTTTTTATTTGATAATTTTGCTTGATTTCTATTCTGTTGATATAGAGTTTATGAATCTTACTCCAATGAATTTAGGTGGGAAAGTCTCTTAATTAATTATATTTACTGATTCAGAAACTCACTCTGCTTAACCTGAAAGAGAGCTTTAATATGTAATTGATTGGGGGCCGGGAAGATGGCGGAAGAGTAAGATGCGGAAATTACCTTCCTCCCAACAGTTACATCAGAAATACATCTACACGTGGAACAACTCCTACAGAACACCTACTGAACGCTGGCAGAAGACCTCAGACCTCCCAAAAGGCAAGAAACTCCCTACGTACCTGCGTAGGGCAAAAGAAACAAGAATAAACAGAGACAAAAGAAGAGGGACGGGACCTGCACCAGTGGGAGGGAGCCGTGAAGGAGGAAAGGTTTCCACACACTAGGAAGCCCCTTCGTGGGCGGAGACTGCGGGTGGCAGAGTGGGAAGCTTCAGGGCTGCGTAGGAGAGCGCAGCCACAGGGGTGCGGAGGGCAAAGCGGAGATATTCCCACACAGAGGATCGGTGCCGACCACTCACCAGCCCGAGAGGCTTGTCTGCTCACCCGCTGGGGCGGGCGGGGGCTGGGAGCTGAGGCACGGGCTTCGGTTGCATCCCAGGAAGAGGACTGGGGTTGGCGGCGTGAACACAGCCTGAAGGGGCTAGTGCACCACGGCTAGCCGGGAGGGAGTCCGGGAAAAAGTCTGGAGCTGCCGAAGAGGCAAGAGACTTTTTCTTCCCTCTTTGTTTCCTAGTACGCGAGGAGAGGGGATTAAGAGCGCTGCTTAAAGGAGCTCCAGAGACGGGCGCGAGCCGCAGCTAACAGCACGGACCCCAGAGACGGGCATGAGACGCTAAGGCTGCTGCTGCCGCCACCAAGAAACCTCTGTGCGAGCACAAGTCACTCTCCACACCTCCCCTCCCCGGAGCCTGTGCAGCCCACCACTGCCCGGGTCCCGTGATCCAGGGACAACTTCCCCAGGAGAACGCACGGCGCGCCTCACGCTGGTGCAACGTCACGCCGGCCTCTGCCACCGCAGGCTCGCCCCGCATTCCATACGCCTCCCTCCCCATGGCCTGAGTGAGCCAGAGCCCCCTAATCAGCTTCCACTTTAACCCGGTCCTGTCAGAGCGAAGAACAGATGCCCTCAGGCGACCTACACACAGAGGCGGGTCCAAATCCAAAGCTGAACCCCGGGAGCTGTGCAAACAAAGAAGAGAAAGGGAAATTTCTCCCAGCAGCCTCAGGAGCAGTGGATTAAATCTCCACAATCAACTTGATGTACCCTGCATCTGTGGAATACCTGAATAGACAACGAATCATCCCAAATTGAGGAGGTGGGCTTTGAGAGCAAGACATTACTTTTTCCCCTTTTCCTCTTTTTGTGAGTGAGTATGTATATGCTTCTGTGTGAGAGTCTGTCCGTATACCTTTGCTTTCACCATTTGTCCTAGGGGTCTGTCCGTCGGTTTTTGGTTTTGTTTTTTAACTTCTAAAAAAACTTTTTTTCTTAATAATTATTTTTTATTTTAATAGCTTTATTTTATTTTATCTTAATTTTATTTTATCCTTTCTTTCTTCCTTTCTTTTTTTCTTCCTTCCTCTCTCTCTCTCTCTCTCTCTCTTTCTTTCTTTCTACTTTTTCTCCCTTTTATTCTGAGCTGTGCAGATGAAAGGCTCTTGGTGCTCCAGTCAGGAGTCAGTGCTGTGCCTCTGAGGTGGGAGAGCCAAGTTCAGGACACTGGTCCACAAGAGACCTCCCAGCTCCACATAATATCAAACGGCAAAAATCTCCGAGAGATCTCCATCTCAACACCAACACCCAGCTTTACTCAAAGACCAGCAAGCTACAGTGCTGGACACCCTATGCCAAACAACTAGCAAGACAGGAACACAAACCCACCCATTAGCCGAGAGGCTGCCTAAAATCATAATAAGTCCACAGACACCCCAAAACACACCACCAGACGTGGACCTGCCCACCAGAAAGACAAGATCCAGCCTCATCCAGCAGAACACAGGCACTAATCCCCTCCACCAGGAAGCCTATACAACCCACTGAACCAACTTTAGCCACTGGGGACAGACACCAAAAACAACAGGACCTACAAACCTGCAGCTGATCCAAAATGTTGGAAATAGAATAGAGAAAACGCAAGAAACATTTAACAAGGACCTAGAAGGACTAAAGAGGAAACAAGCAACAATGAACAACACAATAAATGAAATTAAAAATACTCTAGAAGGGATACATAGCAGAATAACTGAGGCAGAAGAATGGAGAAGTGACCTGGAAAATAAAATAGTGGAAATAACTACTGCAGAGCAGAATAAAGAAAAAAGAATGAAAAGAACTGAGGACAGTCTCAGAGACCTCTGGGACAACATTAAATGCACCATCATTCAAATTATAGGGGTCCCAGAAGAAGAAGAGAAAAAGAAAGGGACTGAGAAAATATTTGAAAAGATTATAGTTGAAAACTTCCTTAATATGGGAAAGGAAATACTTAATCAAGTCCAGGAAGCACAGAGAGTCCCATAAAGGATAAATACAAGAAGAAACACGCCAAGACACATATTAATCAAACTATCAAAAATTAAATACAAAGAAAACATATTAAAAGCAGCAAGAGAAAAACAACAAATAACACACAAGGGAATCCCCATTAGATAAACAGCTGATCTTTCAGCAGAAACTCTGGAAGCCAGAGGGAGTGGCAGGACATATTTAAAGTGATGAAGGAGAAAAACCTACAACCAAGATTACTCTACCAGCAAGGATCTCATTTGGATTTGATGGAGAAATTAAACCTTTACAGACAAGCAAAAGCTGAGAGAGTTCAGCACCACCAAACCAGCTTTACAACAAATGCTAAAGGAGCTTCTCTAGGCAAGAAACACAACAGAAGGAAAAGACTTACAATAACAAACCCAAAACAATTAAGAAAATGGGAATAGGAACATACATATCAATAATTACCTTAAATGTAAATGGATTAAATGCTCCCACCAAAAGACACAGACTGGGTGAATGGATACAAAAACAAGACCCATATATATGCTGTCTACAAGAGACCCACTTCAGACCTAGGGACACATACAGACTGAAAGTGAGGGGATGGAAAAAGATATTCCATGCAAATGGAAATCAAAAGAAAGCTGGAGTAGCAATTCTCATATCAGACAAAATAGACTTTAAAATAAAGACTATTACAAGAGACAAAGAAGAACACTACATAGTGATCAAGGGATCCATCCAAGAAGAAGATATAACAATTGTAAATATTTATGCACCCAACATAGGAGCACCTCAATACATAAGGCAAATACTAACAGCAATAAACGGGGAAACCGACAGTAACACATTCATAGTAGGGGACTTTAACACCCCACTTTCACCAATGGACAGATCATCCAAAATGAAAATAAATAAGGAAACAAAAGCTTTAAATGCTACATTAAACCAGATGGACTTAATTGATATTTATAGGACATTCCATCCAAAAACCAGAATACACTTTCTTCTCAAGTGCTCATGGAACATTCTCCAGGATAAACCATATCTTGGGTCAAAAATCAAGCCCTGGTAAATTTAAGAAAATTGAAATCATATCAGGTATCTTTTCCAACCACAATGCTATGAGACTAGATATCAATTACAGGAAAAGATCTGTAAAAAATACAAACACATGGAGGCTGAACAATACACTACTTAATAATGAAGTGATCCCTGTAGAAATAAAAGAGGAAATCAAAAAATACCTAGAAACAAATGACAATGGAGACACGATGACCCAAAACCTTTGGGATGCAGCAAAAGCAGTTCTAAAAGGGAAGTTTATAGCAATACAATCCTATCTTAAGAAACAGGAAACGCCTCGAATAAACAACCTAAATTTGCACATAAAGCAATTAGAGAAAGAAAAACAAAAAAACCCCAAAGTTAGCAAAAGGAAAGAAATCATAAAGATCAGATCAGAAATAAATGAAAAAGAAATGAAGGAAACAATAGCAAAGATAAATAAAGGTAAAAGCTGGTTCTTTGAGAAGATAAAGGAAATTGATAAACCATTAGCCAGACTCATCAAGAAAAAACGGGAGAAGACTCAAATCAATAGAATTAGAAATGAAAAAGGAGAAGTAACAACTGACACTGCAGAAATACAAAAGATCATCAGAGATTACTACAAGCAACTATATGCCAGTAAAATGGACAACCTAGAAGAAATGGACAAATTCTTAGAAATGCACAATCTGCCAAGGCTGAACCAGGAAGAAATAGAAAATATGAACAGACCAATCACAAGCACTGAAATTGAGGCTGTGATTAAAAATCTTCCAGCAAACAAAAGCCCAGAACCAGATGGCTTCACAGGCGAATTCTATCAAAAATTTAGAGAAAAGCTAACAACTATCCTTCTCAAACTCTTCCAAAATATAGCACAGGGAGGAACACTCCCAAACCCATTCTACGAGGCCACCATCACCCTGATACCAAAACCAGACAAAGATGTCACAAAGAAAGAAAACTACAGGCCAATATCACTGATGAACATAGATGCAAAAATCCTTCAACAAAATACTAGCAAACAGAATCCAACGGCACATTAAAAGGATCACACACCATGATCAAGTGGGGTTTATTCCAGGAATGCAGGGATTCTGCAATATGCACAAATCAATCAACATGATACACCATATTAACAAATTGAAGGAGAAAAACCGTATGATCATCTCAATAGATGCAGAGAAAGCTTTTGACAAAATTCAACACCCATTTATGATAAAAACTCTGCAGAAAGTAGGCACAGAGGGAAATTTCCTCAACATAATAAAGGGCATATATGACAAACCCACAGCCAACATCGTCCTCAATGGTGAAAAACTGAAACCATTTCCACTAAGATCAGGAACAAGACAAGACTGCCCACTCTCACCACTCTTATTCAACATAGTTTTGGAAGTTTTAGCCACAGCAATCAGAGAAGAAAAGGAAATAAAAGGAATCCAAATTGGAAAAGAAGAAGTAAAGCTGTCACTGTTTGCAGATGACATGATACTATACATAGAGAATCCTAAAGATGCTACCAGAAAACTACTAGAGCTCATCAATGAATTTGGTACAGTAGCAGGATACAAAATTAATGCACAGAAACCTCTGGCATTCCTATACACTAATGATGAAAAATCTCAAAGTGAAATTAAGAAAACACTCCCATTTACCATTACAACCAAAAGAATAAAATATCTAGGAATAAACCTACCTAAGGAGACAAAAGACCTGTATGCAGAAAATTAGAAGACACTGATGAAAGAAATTAAAGATGATACAAATAGATAGAGAGATATACCATGTTCTTGGATTGGAAGAATCAACATTGTGAAAATGACTCTACTACCCAAAGCAATCTACAGATGCAATGCAATCCCTATCAAACTACCACTGGCATTTTTCACAGGCCTAGAACAAAAAATTTCACAATTTGTATGGAAACACAAAAGATCCCGAATACCCAAAGCAATCTTGAGAACGAAAAATGGAGCTGGAGGAATCAGGCTCCCTGACTTCAGACTATACTACAAAGCTACAGTAATCAAGACAGTATGTTACTGGCACAAAAACAGAAATATAGATCAATGGAACAGGATAGAAAGCCCAGAGATAAACCCACGCACATATGGTCACCTTATCTTTGATAAAGGAGGCAAGAATATACAGTGGAGAAAAGACAGGCTCTTCAATAAGTGGTGCTGGGAAAACTGGACAGCTACATGTAAAAGTATGAGATTAGAACACTCTCTAACACCATACACAAAAATAAGCTCAAAATGGATTATAGACCTAAATGTAAGGCCAGAAACTATCAAACTCTTAGAGGAAAACATAGGCAGAACACTCTATGACATAAATCACAGCAAGATCCTTTTGGACCCACCTCCTAGAGAAATGGAAATAAAAACAAAAATAAACAAATGGGACCTAATGAAACTTCAAAGCTTTTGCACAGCAAAGGAAACCATAAACAAGACCAAAAGACAACCCTCAGAATGGGAGAAAATATTTGCAAATGAAGCAACTGCCAAAGGATTAGTCTCCAAAATTTACAAGCAGCTCATGCAGCTCTATAACAAAAAAACAAACAACCCAATCCATAAATGGGCAGAAGATCTAAATAGACATTTCTCCAAAGAAGATATACAGATTTCCAACAAACACATGAAAGAATGCTCAACATCATTAATCATTAGAGAAATGCAAATCAAAACTACAATGAGATATCATCTCACACCGGTCAGAATAGCCATCATCAAAAAATCTAGAAACAATAAATGCTGGAGAGGGTGTGGAGAAAAGGGAACACTCTTGCACTGCTGGTGGGAATGTGAATTGGTACAGCCACTATGGAGAACATTATGGAGGTTCCTTAAAAAACTAAAAATAGAACTACCATACGACCTAGCAATCTCACTACTGGGCATATACCCTGAGAAAACCATAATTCGAAATGTTCATTGTAGCTCTATTTACAATAGCCAGGAGATTGAAGCAACCTAAGTGTCCATCAAGAGATGAATGGATAAAGAAGATGTGGCACATATATACAATGGAATATTACTCAGCCATAAAAAGAAATGAAATTGAGTTATCTGTACTGAGGTGGATGGACCTAGAGTCTGTCATACAGAGTGAAGTATGTCAGAAAGAGAAAAACAAATACCGTATGCTAACACATATATATGGAATGTAAGAAAAAAAAAAGGTCATGAAGAACCTAGGGGTACGACGAGAATAAAGACACAAACCTACTAGAGCATGGACTTGAGGATATGGGGAGGGGGAAGGGTAAGCTGGGATGAAGTGAGAGAGTGGCATGGACATATATACACTACCAAATGTAAAACAGATAGCTAGTGGGAAGCAGCTGCATAGCACAGGGAGATCAGCTCGGTGCTTTGTGACCACCTAGAGGGGTGGGATAGGGAGGGTGCGAGGGAGGGAGATGCAAGAGGGAAGAGATATGGGAACATATGTATAACTGATTCACTTTGTTATGAAGCGGAAGCTAACACACCATTGTAAAGCAATTATACTCCAATAAAGAGGTTAAAAAAAAAGAAAGATCCCAGGAACCTAAAAAAAAATTAATAAATAAAAATGTAATTGATTAATTGACATGGTTCCTAATATAAAAAGATTTTAATAACTATCTGTGGATTATATTGATGGATGGAAGAATGAGTGAAGAAATCAATTTGTGTAACTATCTTTGATATTTGATTTATTGCATTGATGAGATTACTTTTGACAATTTACTATAGTGATCCTATTACTAAATTGCAATACCTTGGAGAAATTAATTAGCCTTATTGACCCCCAGTATAACATATACAGGAATTATTACCTAACAGGGTTGATTTGTAAGGAACTATGATTTGTAATAACTATTCTTATTATAGGGAAGCCTCAAAAACGTTGCCTACTTCATATCTGCCGTCACCCTCTATCACATATATAAATTAGTTCACCGGAATTAGAAATGAGCACAGATCATTACAACTTTTTATTTTGAAATAATTCCAAATACCAGAGAATCTGTAACCATATCACACAGATTGTTTATCATATCAGCTATATGTTTCATATTTACAAAGTGAAACTGCCTTCTAAATTAATAGTAGTAGGTAGAGCTATCGGAATTCACCAATAAAAAAAAAACACTCAAACATGAGTCTCAGATAAAAAACAAAGAATTTATTTGGAATAATTGAATAGAACCTCTATCTGGTTCTATTAATGTTTTTTGTTACTTACATACCCTCATACCTTACTGAATTTTTTTCATAATTGATTCTTTTGTTTTTATAAATTTTTTATTTATTTATTTATTTTTGGCTGCATTGGGTCTTCGTTGCTGCACACGAGCTTTCTCTAGTTGCAGCGAGCAGGGCTCTTCGTTGCGGTGCATGGCCTTTTCATTGCAGTGGCTTCTCTTGTGGCAGAGCATGGGCTCTAGGTGTGCGGGCTTCAGTAGTTGTAGCAGGTGGGCTCAGTGGTTGTGGCTCACAGTGTCTCAAGCGCAGGCTCAGTAGTTGTGGCACATGGGCTTTGCTGCTTGGCAGCATGTGGGATCTCCCTGGACCAGGGCTCGAACACATGTCTCCTGCACTGGCAGGCAGATTCTTAACCACTGTGCCACCAGGGAAGCCCCATTAACTGATTCTTTAGATTTCTTAGAGTTTTCCAGATATACATTCAGGTCAGCAGCCAAAAAAAAAAAAAAAAAAAAAGATAGTTTTACTGCTTCTTTATCTGTTTTATCTATTCTTATGCCTCTAAGTCATTTCTCATGATCAATTACTTTGACTAATATGTGCATTAAAGTGCTGATTAGTGCAGAGATTGTAGGCACAATTGCCTTGTTCTTTTTGGTAATATCACTACTGTTCCTTATTAAATAAGATGATACTGACTTTAGAAGATATGCATGTGTATGTGCATGTGTATATACACACATAATGCACACTGTGAATATACACATATAACACATGTGTGTATATACACATAATACATAATGTGTCTACACAGATATATATGACATTAGTGTACATGTGTATGTGTGTGAGTCAAAATGTGGAAAGTTTTCTTAGAGTTTTAAATACTATTTCCGTTCCACTGTTTTATTCTTCAGCAATTGAAATAACATGAATGTTACTCCTTCCTTTCCTGTCTTCCTTTTCCTCTACTTTCCATTTTACCCTTTTTAATCCTTTTTTTTAAATCTCATTTTTATTCTTTTGGGTTTTGTTTGTTGTTGTTCATTTCTATTATTAATTTATGAATAAAGGTGGTTTTTCATATTGTTAAATGCTTTTATGAATATATTTAATTCCATGTTAACTATTATTATACAGTTTACTTCTAATTTATGATTATTGTTTCAGGGAGAATTTCCGTCAATTGGTATATGTTGACTTCCTATTTTTCTTGCTATCTTCACTGTACTGAAGTGTTTTTACAAAATTTCTAGTTTAATGGTGCTCTGTCATTGTTGCAAAATCCAGTTACTTAGTGGATGTTCATCTTTGTTTTGGTGGTGTTAATGACAACAAATTAACAACTTTACATTAAAAAGTTATTTTTCAAATACATATTAATAATGCTTAGTTTTACTTCATTTCAATTCACCCTAAAGATGAAATAATTTTTCTGAATTACCAATGCTATTAAATTAAAATTTTAATAATTGTAAATTAATACAAACTAAGTAATGAACAGTAAAAGCATTTTTCCTCTTGTTTGTATTTTTTAAAATTGATGTAATGGGAAATAAACCTTTGTTCATTTAATGTTTAAATTAATATCCATTTAAAATTTTACAGGTAAGTGCATAAAGCCTGGGAAGAAACTCAAACTGGAATATGGGCTAAAATATAATTTTCTTAAGATAATGTCAAGATTCTGTAACAAAAAAGAGGTGTTTTCCCATTTATTTTGATATATCTTAACAGTAAACTGATGCTAAACTCAGTAGGGTAATTGGGGTGCTCTTTACAAAGGTGTGGGAAAATGTTAAGGACAACCAACAGGGCATGGTACTCTGAGGCCAGCCACATAAGAAAGCTATGGTACTCTGAGGCCAGCCACATGAAAAACCTATGCCACCTCTTCTGTAGGGGCAAAGGGCTGGGTGATTGTCTGAAACCTGAGGAAATTGCTAAATAGAAAGTGACAGTTGGCAGGAGGAAATTGCTAAATAGAAAGTGACAGTTGGCAGGAGCTGTGGCCATCAATAGAAGGGAACAACCAAACCAGGTGAGTTGGCAAGGATGGAGCCAGGGTAATAAGTACACTCCTCCCCTCTGTCTCACAATGCACTCAATCTGAAGAAAGATTCTGAGTGTTCATTGCAGCCTGGTATTTAATTGATATATTTTTTATTACTGGATAATTTATCTTTTAGTAATTATCAGTATTTCAATTTCCCTTAAAATATCCATCCATATCATTTTCCTATTTTATTTTTTTTTACTGTTTTTTGTCAAGATTTGTATGATATATGCATACTTTAAATATCTCTATATTAACTATTATTCTGTAATAAATGTTGTAAAGGTTTTTCTTAGTTTGTCATTTGATCTTTAATTCTTTGCAGTGCCTTTGATGTACAGAAGATATGTTTTGTAGGGCTAAGTATACTAGGGCTTATTGTATTATTTCTCCTGGGAATTTTTTAAAAATTATAAATGCCTTTCTTATCTATTTATTAGCCTAATATACTTGTAGATTTTTTTGTGATATCTACGATTTAAGTATAAGTGTAAGTATAGATGTTTAAAAGAGCTCAGAATATTTTTTCTTGCGATGTTAGATAAGAATTCTAAGGAGTGTATGTGTGCATGTGTGTTTGTGTGTGCTTATTTATATAGATAATTAGCCCAATGATTTTTTTAAAATAATCTATTCCTTTTCATTTTATTATATGCATCACATCAGAGTCTTTTTAAAGATAATGTAAATTGTTTAATTGATCTATTTATGCCAGCATCACACTGTTTTAATTATTATAGATGAATCATTTTGGGCTTCTGATAAGGCAAGTCACTTTGAAGCCTGTTTCTGCCCAGTGATGCTCATCTTTTACACTGAATCCTTCATTCAGTTCCATCAATCGTTTCCCACACAGAGAATGTAAATCCAATAGAGTTCCTGTGTTGAGAAACCTGGGGCGTACAGTAAGAAAATGGAACAATTTGCAGAACACTTTATGCAAACTCAAAAATGTACCTCATCCAATTTGGCAATATAAATCTCTCCACAAATTGCATTTATGTAAATTGGCTAGGGTGATCCAATCACCTGTAAGCCTCTTTAAGTTGTCATTCATAAAGGCAAAGTATAAAGTGGCTTTCTATCTATCATAAAATGTGTGTGAATAATTGTTCAGTTTGATTTCCGTATGTTTCTAATCAATGTAATATAGTTTTGAATTGAGAGTTAAAGGCAACTCAAATGAGGAAGAAAATTATTAACCAGCTTCAGATCTGATTCACATTAAAGCAAAAGTTATTTCCACACTTTTTAAAATAAGTGCTGAAATGTCCAGAAGCTATGCCTGCTTCCATGATGAACATGTTTTCTTGTTGCACCTTGGGGAACTGGGCTCGTGAATGCACAATGTTCATCAGCTCTCTCATTCTCTGGGCCACCTGCTAATTTGCTGTAAGCAACAGAAGTGATGATGATATTTTTGTGCCTTCACCCACTAAATTACTTTCATGCCCCAAATGTCCTAATTGGTATTCTGTTCCTCAAAGCGTCCATAGTTGACTTTCATAAGGAAATGAAAATGTCGGTGGGGTTGTCTGCCTGAGCTCCCCACAGGTAGATGAGTCTTATGACACACCGGCCACCACCTCTGCTCGGAAGTGATGCCGTGCTCAGTATCACTTGATGGGGCTCCTACATTAAGACATACAAAACCCTCTGTCCATCTCCGGGCCTGTGAGAGCGCCTCTCCTCAGCGGCCTCCGTCCTGCCGCCATGTACCGGTGCCTGGGTGAAGCGCTGCTGCTGTCCCATGTTGGGCCCACAGCCCTAGGTTCAGCGGCGGCCAACTCGGCCACACTGAGGGGCCAGGCCCGCGGGCAGCCCGCCGCAGCCACCGCTGCCCTGCAGCCAAGGCTCACGTCACCTGGCCGGCGACACTACAGTGAGGCAGCGGCCGACGGCGAGGACGACCCCAACTTCTTCGAGATGGTGGAGGGCCTTCTTCGACTGTGGTGCCAGCATCTTGGAATACAAGCTGGTGGAGCAAAGCAAAGATCTATGAAGAGAGCATCTTGGAGGAGGACTGTGACATACTGATCCCTGCTGCCAGCGAGAAGCAGCTGACCAAGTCCAACACACCCAGAGTCAAAGTTAAGAAGCCAAGATTATTGCTGAAGGTGCCAACGGACTGACAACTCCAGAAGCTGGTAAGATTTTCCTAGAGAGGAACATCGTGGTTATTCCAGATCTCTACTTGAATGCTGGAGAAGTGACAGTATCTTACTTTGAGTGGCTAAAGAATCTAAATCATGTCAGCTATGGCCATTAGACCTTCAAATATGAAAGGGATTCTAACTACCACTTGCTCATGTCTGTTCAAGAGAGTTTGGAAAGGAAATTTGGAAAGCACGGGGGAACTATTCCCATTGTACCCACAGCACAGTTCCAAGACAGGATATTGCATGCCTCTGAGAAAGACATCGTGCAGCCTGGCTTAGCTTACACCATGGAGCGCTCTGCCAGGCAAATCATGTGCACGGCCATGAAGTATAACCTGGGATTGGACCTGAGAACAGCTGCTTAAGTCAGCACCATCGAGAAAGTCTTCAAGGTGTACAATGAAGCTGGTGTGACCTTCCATAGACCGGACCAGACTGTGGCTGACTTCTTCACTACCCTCTTCACCTCTTCATCTGCAGACCTATCACAAGTTTACATGTAACCACAGAAATCTCTCTCTCATGACTTAATAGATAGTGGACACCATTCTCAACAAGTCAATCCAAATCAGCCCCTTAAGAAAAAAAGTTAGGGGATCATATATAAGCTTAAGTGATAGTAGAAATTAGCTAGGTCAGAGAGCCATTTGGGCATTTTGCCTTTAAATAAAGTCTTTTCCCTCTGCCTGTGCTGCCTTGCTCAATGGCTGTTTCCCAGCACAGTCAGCTGTAGCCCTGGGAAAGCACCTTTTGTCCAAGAGCAGCCGGTCACTTGCCACTTCAGCTCTGGACACATCTATCAGGTGCTTGGACACATTTAAGAATCAGGTATATGGCATTTTCAGGAGGTAGCATGGTCCTCAAGTGAGTTATTGGTATTTTAAATCAGCAAAATAACTCAATTTTACAGGTTACAAACAAAAAAACTTTCTCTTCATGCATTTTATTCTTTTAGAATAAAATAAGTACATGCTGCTGTAATAAAATTGCCTTTAATCACTTTATAAGCCTAACCTTGACTCAAGCAGTGTATGCCTGTAAACATAATAAATGAAAAAAGCTAGTATTTTTATAACATAAAACAGTATCATTTATAACTTGTCAATTGCATATTGTCATCCAGCAAAAATAAAAAGCCCGGTAGAGAATTAAGTTATCTTCATACCTGCAAATGATGGAGGCTATTTTTGTTAAGACTGCCAGAATTTACTAACCACAATTATGACATATAGTCCAAAGAGTGCAGTAACCTCCTTAACATGATAATTAATTGTCCTCTTTTGAAGATCTATTGTGTTGACTAATTGAACAATAATTCAAGTAGAGTGCCCCAGAAAAAAACCACTTGGGCTCCCTCTTTAGAGTCTGGCTGGCGATTCTAAGCATTGCCAATGGCCCCAACTCACCCTGAATTTATGTCCTCATTTAGAGGCCTCCTCTTCCATACATGGCTTCATTCCCAGTAGGCTGGAAACAACCTGGGGTTGTGTTTTGTTTGGAAGTTGTTTGGCCAGGGCCTTTTGAAAAGTAGGGTCCCAAAGAAGTACTGGATATTATTTATGTAAGAATGGGCTTTTCTTCTGTTAACAATAATATCCTTTCAGAAATTTCTAACTACTTGGTAACTGCATGACTTAACCGGGTGACAAAAGCAGTTATTAAAAAGACTACCAGGAGACCTTCAAGATGGTGGAAGAGTAAGACGTGGAGATCACCTACCTCCCCACAAATACATCAGAAATACATCTACATGTGGAACAACTCCTACAGAACACCTACTGAACGCTGACAGAAGACCTCAGACTTTCCAAAAGGCAAAAAAACTCCCCACGTACCTGAGTAGGGCAAAAGAAACAAGAAAAAACAGAGACAAAAGAATAGGGACGGGACCTGCACCAGTGGGAGGGAGCTGTGAAGGAGGAAAGGTTTCCACACACTAGGAAGCCCCTTCACGGGCGGAGACTGCGGGTGGCGGGGGTGGATCTTCGGAGTAGTGGAGGAGAGCGCAGCAACAGGGGTGCAGAGGGCAAAGAGGAGAGATGCCCGCACAGAGGATCGGTGCCAAACTGCACTCACCAGCCCGAGAGGCTTGTCTGCTCACCCGCCGGGATGGGCAGGGGCTGGGAGCTGAGGCTCGGGCTTCGGAGGTCAGATCCCAGGGAGAGGAGTGAGGTTCGCTGCATGAACACAGCCTGAAGGGGGCTAGTGCGCCACAGCTAGCCAGTAGGGAGTCCGGGAAAAAGTCTGGACCTGCCTAAAAGGCAAGAGACCATTGTTTCGGGGTGCGTGAGGAGAGGGGATTCAGAGCACCACCTAAACGAGCTCCAGAGACGGGCGCGAGCCGTGGCTATCAGCACGGACACCAGAGACGGGCATGAGACGCTAAGGCTGCTGCTGCAGCCACTAAGAAGCCTGTGTGCAAGCACAGGTCACTATACACACCTCCCCAACCAGGAGCCTGTGCAGCCCGCCACCGCCAGGGTCCCATGATCCAGGGACAACTTCCCCGGGAGAACACAAGGCATGCCTCAGGCTGGTGCAACGTCACGCTGGCCTCTGCCGCCACAGGCTCACCCCACATTCCATACTCCTCCCTCCCCCCAGCCTAAGTGGGCAAGAGCCCACTAATTAGCTGTCCTTTAACCCCATCCTGTCTGAGTGAAGAACAGATGCCCTCAAAGACCTACACAGAGGCAGGGCCGAATCCAAAGCTGAACCCCAGAAGTTGTGTGAACAAAGAAGAGAAAGAGAAATCTCTCCCAGCAGCCTCAGGAGCAGCAGGTTAAATCTCCACAATCAACTTGATGTTTGTACCCTGCATCTGTGGAATACCTTAAATAGACAATGAATCATCCCAAACTTGAGGCAGTGGACTTTGGGAGCAATGATATATATTTTTTCTTCCTTTTTGTCTTTTTGTGACTGTGTATGTCCATGGTTCTTTGTGTGATTTTGTCTGTATAGCTTTGCTTTTACCATTTGTCCTAGGGTTCTTCCTGCCAGATTTTTTTTTGTTTCTTTTTTTTAGTATAGTTTTTAGTGCTTGTTATCATTGGTGGATTTGTTTTTTTGTTTTTATTTTTTTTTTTGGTTTGCTTGCTCTCTTCTTTCTTTCTTTTCTTATTGCTTTTTAATTTTTTTATTTTTAATAATTATTTTTTATGTTAATAACTTTATTTTATTTTATTTTTTCTTTCTTTCTTTCTTTCTTTGTTTCTCCATTTTCTTCTGAGCCGTGTGGCTGCCAGGGTCTTGGTGCTCCGACTGGGTGTCAGGCCTGTGCCTCAGAGGTGGGAGAGCCAAGTTCAGGACATTGGTCCCAGAGATATCCCAGCTCCATGGAATATCAAACAGGGGAAAGTCTCCTAGAGATCTCCATCTCAACACTAAGACCCAGATCCACTCAACGACCAGCAAGCTATAGTGCTGGACACACTATGACAAACAAATAGCAAGACAGGAACACAACCCCACCCACTAGCAGAGAGGCTGCCTAAAATCAAAATAATGTCACAGACACCCCAAAACACACTACTTGACATGGTCCTGCCCACCAGAAGACACAATCCAGCCTCATCCACCAGAACACAGGCGCTAGACACCTCCACCAGCAAGCCTACACAACCCACTGAACAAACCTTAGCAACTGGGGGCAGACACCAAAAACAACTGGAAATATGAACCTGCAGCTTGTGAAAAGGAGACCCCAAACACACTAAGTTAAGCAAAATGAGAAGACAGAGAAACACACAGCAGATGAAGGAGCAAGATAAAAACCCACCAGACCTAACAAATGAAGAGGAAATAGGCAGTCTACCTGAACAAGAATTCAGAGTTATGATAGTAAAGATGATCCAAAATCTTGGAAATAGAAAGGAGAAAATACAAGAAACGTTTAACAAGGACCTACAAGAACTAAAGAGCAAACAAACGATGATGAACAACACAAAAAATGAAATTAAAAATTCTCTAGAAGGAATCAATACCAGAATAACTGAGGCAGAAGAACGGAAAAATGACCTCAAAGATAAAATAGTGGAAATAAGTACTGCAGAGCAGAACGAAGAAAAAAGATTGAAAAGAACTGAGGACAGTCTCAAAGACTTCTGGGACAACATTAAAAGCACCAACATTTGAATTAAAAGGGTCCCAGAAGAAAAAGAGAAAAAGAAAAGGACTGAGAAAATATTTGAGGAGATTATAGTTGAAAATTTCCCTAATATGAGAAAGAAAATAGTTAATCAAATCCAGGAAGTGTAGAGACTCCCATACAGGATAAATCCAAGGAGAAACACTCCAAGAAACATATTAATCAAACTATCAAAAATTAAATACAAACAAAAAATATTAAAACCAGTAAGGGAAAAACACAAATAACATACAAGGGCATCCCCATAGGGTTAGCAGCTGATCTTTCAGCAGAAACTCTGCAAGCCAGAAGGGAGTGGCATGACATATTTAAAGTGATGAAAGGGAAAAACCTACAACCAAGATTACTCGACCCAGCAAGGATCTAATTCAGATTCGATGGAGAAATTAAAACCTTTACAGACAAGCAAAAGCTAAGAAAATTCAGCACCACCAAACCAGCTTTACAACACATGCTAAAGAATTTCTCTATGCAGTAAACACAAGAGAAGGAAAAGACCTACAAAAACAAACCCAAAACAATTAAGAAAATGGTAATAGGAACATACATATCGATAATTACCTTAAATATAAGTGGATTAAATGCTCCAACCAAAAGACAGACACTGGCTGAATGGATACAAAAACAAGACCTCTATATATACTGTCTACAAGAGACCCACGTCACACCTAGGGACACATACAGACTGAAAGTGAGGGGAAGGAAAAAGATATTCCATGCAAATGGAAGTCAAAAGAAAGCTGGAGTAGCAATTCTCATATCAGATAAAACAGACTTTAAAATAAAGACTATTAAAAGAGACAAAGAAGGACACTACATAATGATCAAGCAATCAATCCAAGAAGAAGACATAACAATTGTAAATATTAATGCACCCAACATAGGAGCACCTCAATACATAAGGCAAATGCTAACAGCCATAAAAGGGGTAATCGACAGCAACACAATCATAGTAGGGGACTTTAACACCCCACTTTCACCAATGGACAGATCATCCAAAATGAAAATAAATAAGGAAACACAAGCTTTAAATGACACATTAAAAAAGATGGACTTAATTGATACTTATGGGACATTCCATCCAAAAACAACAGAATACACTTTCTTCTCAAGTGCTCATGGAAAATTCTCCTGGATAGACCATATCTTGGGTCAGAAGTCAAGCCTTGGTAAATTTAAGAAAACTGAAATCGTATCAGATACCTTTTCTGACCACAACGCTATCAGGCTAGATATCATTAAAGGAAAAAATCTGTAAAAAATACAAACACATGGAGGCTAAACAATACAGTACAAAATAACCAAGAGATCACTGAAGAAATCAAAGAGGAAATAAAAAAATACCTAGAAACAAATGACAATGAAAACACAACGACCCAAAACCTATGGGATGCAGCAAAAGCAGTTCTAAGAGCGAAGTTTATAGCAATACAATCCTACCTCAAAAAACAAGAAACATCTCAACTAAACAACTAATCTTACACCTAAGGCAACTAGAGAAAGAAGAACAAAAAAAACCCCAAAGTTAGCAGAAGGAAAGAAATCTAAAGATCAGATCAGAAATAAATGAAAAAGAAATGAAGGAAACAATAGCAAAGATCAATAAAACTCAAAGCTGGTTCTTTGAGAAGATAAAGAAAATTGATAAACCATTAGCTAGACTCATCAAGAAAAAAAAGGGAGAAGACTCAAACCAATAGAATTCGAAATGAAAAAGGAGAAGTAACAACTGACACTGCAGAAATACAAAGGATCCTGAGAGATTACTACAAGCAACTATATGCCAATAAAATGGACAACCTTGAAGAAATGGACAAATTCTTAGAAAAGCACAACCTTCTGAGACTGAACCAGGCAGAAACAAAAAATATAAACAGACCAATCACAAGCACTGAAATTGAGACTGTGATTAAAAATCCTCCAACAAACAAAAGCCCAGGACCCGATGGCTTCACAGGCAAATTCTATCAAACATTTAGAGAAGAGCTAACACCTATCCTTCTCAAACTCTTCCAAAACATAGCAGAGGGAGGAACACTCCCAAACTCCTTCTAAGAGGCCACGATCACCCTGATACCAAAACCAGACAAAGATGTCACAAAGAAAGAACACTACAGGCCAATATCACTGATGAACATCGTCGCAAAAATCCTCAACAAAATACTAGCAAACAGAATCCAACGGCGCATTAAAAGGATCACACACCATGATCAAGTGGGGTTTATTCCAGGAATGCAAGGATTCTGCAATATGCACAAATCAATCAATGTGATACACCATATTAACAAACTGAAGGATAAACACCATATGATCATCTCAACAGATGCAGAAAAAGCTTTCGACAAAATTATACACCCATTTATGAGAAAAACCCTGAAGAAAGTAGGCATAGAGGGAATATACCTCAACATAATAAAGGCCATATATGACAAACCCACAGCCAACATTGTTCTCAATGGTGAAAAACTGAAACCACTTCCACTAAGATTAGGAGCAATACAAGGTTGCCCACTCTCACCACTATTATTCAACATAGTTTTGGAAGTTTTAGCCACAGGAATCAGAGAAGAAAAAGAAATAAAAGGAATCCATATCGGAAAAGAAGTACAACAGGCACTGTTTGCAGATGACGTGATACTACACATAAAGAATCCTAAAGGTGCTACCTGAAAACTACTAGAGCTAATCATTGAATGTGGTAAAGTAGCAGGATACAAAATTAATGCACAGAAATTCTTGGATTCCTATACACTAATGATGAAAAATCTGAAAGAGCAATTAAGGAAACACTCCCATTTACCATGGCAACAAAAAGAATAAAATACCTTGGAATAAACCTACCTAAAGAGACAAAAGACCGGTATGCAGAAAACTATAAGACACTGATGAAAGAAATTAAAGATGATACAAACAGATAGAGAGATATACCATGTTCTTGGACTGGCAGAATCAACACTGTGAAAATGACATACTACTGAATGCAATCTACAGATTCAATGCAATCCCTATCAAACTACCAATGACATTTTTCACAGAACTAGAACAAAAAATTTCACAATTTGTATGGAAACACAAAAGACCCCGAATAGCCAAAGCAATCTTGAGAAAGAAAAACGGAGGTGGAGGAATAAGGCTCCCTGACTTCAGACTATACTACAAAGCTATAGTAATCAAGACAGTATGGTACTGACATAAAAATACAAATATAGATCAATGGAACAGGATAGAAAGCCCAGAGATAAACCCATGCACATATGGTCACCTTATTTTTGATAAAGGAGGCAAGAATATACAATGGAGAAAAGACAGCCTCTTCAGTAAGTGGTGCTGGGAAAACTGGACAGCTACAAGTAAAAGAATGAAATTAGAACACTCCCTAATACCATGCACAAAAATAAACTCAAAATGGATTATAGACCTAAATGTAAGGCCAGACACTATAAAACTCTTCGAGGAAAACATAGGCAGGACACTCTATGACATAAATCACAGCAAGATCCTTTTGACCCACCTCCTAGAGAAATGGAAATAAACACAAAATAAACAAATGGGACCTAATGAAACTTAAAAGCTTTTGCACAGGAAAGGGAACCATAAACAAGACAAAAAGAGAACCCTCAGAATGGGAGGAAATATTTGCCAATGAAGCAACTGTCAAAGGATTAATCTCCAAAATATACAAGCAGCTCATGCAGCTCAATATCAAAAAAATGAACAACCCAATCCAAAAATGGGCAGAAGACATTTCTAAATAGACATTTAAATAGACATTTCTCCAAGGAAGATATACAGATTGCCAACAAACACATGAAAGAATGCTGAACATCACTAATCATTAGAGAAATGCAAATCAAAACTACAGTGAGGTATCACCTCACACCAGTCAGAATGGCCATCATCAAAAAATCTACAAGCGGTAAATGCTGGAGAGGGTGTGGAGAAAAGGGATCCCTCTTGCACTGTTGGTGGGAATATAAATTGATACAGCCACTATGGAGAACAGTATGGTGTTTCCTTAGAAAACTAAAAATAGAACTACCATATGACCCAGCCATCCCACTACTGGGCATATACCCTGAGAAAACCATAATTCAAAAAAGTCATGTATCACAATGTTCATTGCAGGTCTATTTACAATAGCCAGGACATGGAGGCAACTTAAGTGTCCATTGACAGATGAATGTATAAAGAAGGTGTAGCACATATATACAATGGAATATTACTGAGCCATAAAGAGAAACGAAATTGAGTTATTTGTAGTGAGGTGGATGGACACAGAGTCTGTCATACAGAGTGAAGTAAGAAAGAGAAAAACAAATACTGTATGCTAACCCATATACATGGAATCCCAAAAAAAAAAGGTTCTGATGAACCTAGGGGCAGGACAGGAATAATGACGCAGACGTAGAGAATGGACTTGAGGACACGGGAACAGGGAAGGGTAAGCTGGGATGCAGTGAGAGAGTGGCATTGACATATATACTCTACCAAATGTAAAATAGATAGCTAGTGGGAAGCAGCCACATAGCACAGGGAGATCAGCTCAGTGCTTTGTGACCACCTAGAGGGGTGGGATAGGGAGGGTGGGAGAGAGACTCAAAAGGGAGGAGATATGGGGATATATGTATACATATAGCTGATTCATTTTGTTATAATGCAGAAACTAACACACCATTGTAAAGCAAGTATATGCCAATAAAGATGTTTAAAAAATAAAATAAAATACATGTGTTTTAGGTAAAAAAAAAAAAACTACCTTTTCCAAAAAAAAGACTTATCATACCCAATTTAATTTGATTAGCTATCTTTCTGACAACTTGTTAGCCGTCTCTTTCCTTACCTCCCCCCCACATGAAAGACCTTTTACAAAGTATCTTATAAATAAATAAATTTGACAATCTATAGCATATGACTTGTCATTCTTATGATACTGACAAAAGCAACTGGATTTGAAGATGAAGTTTTTGCATGAGGAATGGGAAGAAGGAATGAAAAAGAATGTTTAAGAATGCAGACAAACACATGCAGACAGCACAGATCAGCTTGGTTGTGCCCGCCACATGGCCACTGGTTCATAGGCTGATTTAGCCAGTGAGGAAAATCTCCTTTAAACCGAGTGGGAAATTATAGTTACCAAATTAATAATTTCTTCTTCAGCATATATATGCTTCATTGCTCTGTTTCCATCATTGCACGGGTCACTTCTGACGTGAGAGCTCTTCACAATTCTTGATTTCATTAGTGTAAAAAATATGCCCCCTAAGCACTGACTGGCAGAAAGATCAACTGCATGAACCAAGCAGAGTATCTTCAGGAGACCCTGACCTGCTATGCTATGAACTAGCTCTGCAGACGGCTAATGCTTTGTTGGGAGTTCTTTCAACATGAAAACCATCTGATGCATCAGCTTAGAAGAAGTGGGGCATATGCACAATCTAGAAGGGTGAAATGCTAAGGTCTTTCCCTCTGAAGAGGCCAGTGGCCACACCAGGTTCACATTACGTAAGGACATAGCTTCTTCACAAGCTCTGATGGCCTCCACAGTGCATGCCGATCCTCCAAGTTTAAAGCCGGGACATTCTGTGCTATGTATAACAAACTGAGGACTCTGCCTTACCTGCATTCCCTGCTTCTTCTATACTACTTATTAAAGTATTTTGTGATCCATGATGAGTCTGTGTTCAATGACTGATTACTCAAATGTTTATGAGCATCTATTACAGAGAACAACTGATGACAGGTGGCAGAATTTAAAGGAGAAACAACATAGTCATTGCCTGGCCTCTGAGCTAAATATCCTGCAAGGGAGACAGTACATTAAATAAGAAATTATGGTAACAGTTCATAAGAACTGTGATAAGAATTTGAAGGGACTGTAACATGTACCAAGATCACCTCATCTAGTCAAGGAGGACCAGATAATATATTTGATAAATACTAGTTGGGCATCATTAAATAAGACGACATTTAGGCTGGTGCCTGAAAGATGATTTGGAATTGGTTCAGTGGAAAGGTGACAATGTAGGCATAGGAATGGAGATCAAGACAGGCAGAAGGATGAGTAAGGGAGAGAGCAAGGTGTCTGAGGAACTGAAAGAAGGCCAGGACAGCTGTCATGGGGGATGTGCCTGGGGGAGTGATCAAAGCTGGTGCTGGAGAGGGAGGCCACAAGAGGTCTTCCAAGCCAAGTTAAAAAAACTGAAATGTGTCTTTATGGATCTTGATGATCACATTACTCATAAGGTGCCTACGAAATAAGAGTAGACTTGCTTTTGTATTACTAAAAAGAGCAAATTTATAAATTTCTGAGCACTAAATGAAGGTGTCATGTGAAAATGCATGGCACACAGAAAGTACTCAATAAATGTTTAATGACTATGCAACTGAATGACTTTGCCAAATAGAAATTATAACTTCATCCATTTGTAATGGTTTTGTAATGCACATATGTGCAAATTTCCTTATTTATCATCTTAGCAAATAATATTTTATCTTTAAAAATAATTCTTTAACGTTTGGCAGAAGTTTAATTTCAAAAAACTTAAAGGCACTGAAATAGATGATTGCATACCTCCATTGCAGTGAGATATAATTATAAGCACCTTGAATGGGAGCACTATAAATAAAAATAACTCATCAGATTGATTTTACAACCTGAGCAACGCAGAGTAATTAAACCAAGAAATTAAATTCTGTAAAATTAAAAATGCAATTCTATACATCAGATTTAGCAATGATTTTCAAGGAACTGAGATCTCACAGTTCTGAAACAGCTGGTTTGGTTAAATTGTAGTCGATGACTAGTGTGTTTGCTATTTCAAATACTGTCTTCCATAAGCAAATTCACAATTTAAATTTTCAAGTCAACTTGATTTGAATAATCCATATAGTTTAAAAATGTGTGTGTGTGTGTGTGTGTGTGTGTGTGTGTTTCTGGCAAAGGCTTTACAAGAGTGGTTTTCATTAAAGCCATCTCATAGTATGATTTGTATTGTGAGATAGTCTTCATAGTTACAGAAATACAGGCTATTGCTGATGACAAATTATTCATGCTATTCTACTTAAAAATGTTATGGTTAAACCATTATAGACTATGAAACATATAGAGTATTTTTCTATGTGTACATGTAGAACATGAACAGAAATACAGAGGGAGTTATGAATTGACTATAATTATCTATGAGAAAATCATAACATTCTTCATAGTATTCCAGGTATTCTGTGAAATATTTTCTTACAGATTTCTTATCATACATCAATAATCAATCCATATTATTTTCTATATATGAATGAACGCTTCAGTGATTTTAGTCTCTTCTCCATGTCTCAGTGTATCTTGAAGAACACACGTTATTTTTTTCAGTATTTTTAAAAAGAGCTAAAAACTGCTAAAATGTTAGTTTTTGAAAATGCATATACATATGCACACACAGTTTATTTCTAAGAATAAAATGAGAAGGATTATCTTCCCTCCTCCACTTCTCTTCCAATTAAAAGAGACAGACCTCTGTCACATGGAAGGCTGGGAGCTAAGAAAGAAGAGGCTCTTTGTCTACAGCTATACTCTGTTGGAACTTGCTCCTTCCCCTGGTACCTTCCAAAGAGTAAAGACTAAAGGAGCTAGAAAGTAAAATCTTCTTATTGCTTCTCACCCTTGTATCTTATGCTATCCTTCTGGGTGCCATTAACTCCCATCCGCACTTCTATAAATGGTCCCTTAACTAATTCTCCTCAATCACCCCATTTGTGTTCCCTCTGCTCCTTGTGAGAACCTTGGCAGATACAGCAACTGATACAAGAAGTGTCCCAGGAAATAAACTTTCAAATGAGATTCTGAAATGTGTTGCTCATATTTTTGAGGGATACTCAAAAAGCCACTTTGCTGTGGGACATTGGTACAATGTTAGGCCACAGGATGAGATGGCATCATGATTATTCAGATTTTTCCTGGTGATGACATGGAATGACATGCAAGTGGAAGGCAAGATGTGAGAGATCATGTAGCTGCTCTCATGGAATTAGTAACAATCATGAAAATGGGGTTACCTGGCTGCTTCTGAGAGCTGATATATATGGATTAAAAATATAAAATGAAAACCTATTTAGAAAATAAGTAGAAAATCAGAAAGTCTTGATGGCAGCTTTGAAGGAACACCTCATCTCCTATTGTCTTGGGTTGGACATGACTGAACACCAAGCACAGCTGAGGATATGATTTTAAGTGTTGAAGAGTGACATCCATCTCCCATCATCCCTGACTTATAGAATCACTTATCCATTACCATTTCATCCCATACAGCATTGCCTCCGACCAGGGGAACAACTTTTACAACAAAGGAAGTTCAACAATCGGCTCACTCCCATGTAAATCACCCGGCTTATCACAGGATCCAGTCTCCGAAGCCAGTTGAGGGAGAATGCTTTGCAAGGTCAAGTGCATCACAACACAATATGCTATTTCCTGACACAGACTGTGCAGGAATCTACGGGTCCAAAACCAAAAGATGGAGGTAGGAGTGTCCCTGTTATGCTAAGAAATGCACTTAATGAATTCTTTGTTTCTTTGTCTGGCAACACTGTGATTGAAGGAGTTTGAAAGTCCTAGTGTCCAAGGGAACAACGTTTCCACCAAAGAATATAGTCAAGGACTGATAGAGAGTTAAATGATGCGGCAAGTCTCTGGCCATTTGGAGGTACCCAGGTGCTGGACAATCAGGGTGAGAAGGGAGCTCAGCAGACTGATTTTATTTCTGAGGGGGAATCGAGTTGATGCTACACAATGGTGGGGAGAGGTATGTACAAATAAAACCATATGTGACACCTAAGGCATTCAGTGGGGTGCCACTTAGTATACCATTGTCCAATAGTCAGTGAAAAACTGAGATAAATCCTGAAAAACAGGAACACCAAATATTAAGGGGTTTTTTAGAAATGAAGGTTTCGCTCACACCTTCAGGAAAAGAATACCATTACTGGTGATGGACAGTAAGTGAAACACAAGATAGTAGGAGAATAAAGGTCTAATTATTGACTTTGGCTTTGTGAAGAGCTACATAAATGGGGACTGTACCAATAAATTCCTTTCTTCTTGTTGCCGTTAATTGTTCCCCCCCTTTTCCCCTGCTACCTTAAATAACAGTGGTATAGCAAGCATTTTAGATTTACAGATAGGAATATGTTCTAACTGGTATTTCCTCAAGATATTACATTATGTAATCAGGCTTGTGAATTTGTGTTGAGTGCACAAATTTTCCACCCATATAAAAATTGAGTGGATGTAAAGACAAAAGCAGTGGGTTATGCTACATATCTTCTGTTAATCTCTCCAATAGTGGGCACTAACTGGATATCAGAGATAGAAGGAAAGGAAGTTGGTGGCTTTATTCTATTGCTTCCTCCCTGCTGGATCATCTTCAGTTGGCTCTCTACCAAAGGCCGAACTCTTTTCTACACAGCTACTATCCCTGGGTCTCTCGAGTGCAGCGGAGGTAAGAAGTCCCTCACTCTTACTAGGTCTGAGGCACTGAATTATTCTTTGTTAACTTCCCTAAACCCTGCCCACCCCTTTGTAAATATTCCTTTCATTAACTTTCCTTGTGAAAAATATCTGCGTACAGAATTCTAGATTTTTATTATCCTTTCTTACTCTTTTCTACCTTTGTCAACAGGAAAAAACTTTAAATGCCTTCCTATATCAAGTCTTTCCAGTGCATTCAATGTGATTTTTATAGAAACAACTCTAATTTTGTATGAAACCATTTTCAATGGGCACAATCTCTAACTAAAATACACAAAATATTATGATGTCCAACTTGCCTAAGCGGGTTTGGGAACAAAAACCATTGACCAAGATAAGCTTGCAACGTTTCTGGTAGGAGAAAAAGTAGCAAATGCAGTCTACCAGGCACAATAGTTCAACATTCCATGACAATCAATGGACATAGTTCACTGAGAATGGCATCCGTGAAGCCAGCACATCGGTTAAGCAGAGAGAATCAGCTAAGAGAAATACTATAAGTGCATCCATAGAAGGGGATGAGAGCACCTGGGAAAAAAGTGTAGAGTATGATCAAAAGTGTCTAGGACAGAATCACAAAGAACACTGGCATATAAGAGATGTGTCAAGAGGAGGAGCTGAGAAAGGAGACTAAGGAGAGAACATCTAAAATAATGGAGACTTACAAGGAATTTCTTGTTAAATAACAGGGCATCTTCTATCCTAATGCAGTTGAATTCACAAATTCTATGGTGTTTTGGAATGAGCACAGAATTGTACATTTTTTTAAAAATTTTTTTGATGTGGACCTTTTTTTTTTTAATGCCAGCTATTTATTATGGTCAATGTTATCAAGGAAATCTTTCTCACGTCTTCCATATGACACTCATATTTCCTACTCAAGGAGAAGGCTTATCTAATTCCATGGGCTCACACTGATATTCAAACACATCTTTCTTTGAAGTCTTAAATATTTTATCTGAATCAAACAAGTTAGTGCTCGTATACACAATAATTTGTATTATCTTTTAATTGTTTCATGTTTGGAAGCCTTGCTCCTTCTAGCAAGGTGAACTATGGTTTAGGAGTCATATTTTATATTTATTGTGGGTTTACCACTGCATTGTACAATATATATAGTCAATATTATTACTATTTCTATGATTATATTTACTACATATATAATATACAGTATACATATTGCTTATATTTACTATTATTTATATATCTATTGCTACTTCAACAAATTATTGCAAACTGGCTTAAAGTAACACAAATATATTATGTAGGTTTGAAGTACAATATGGATCTCACTGGGCTAAATTACAGGTGTTAGCAGGGCTAACTCTTTTTTGAAAACCATAAGGGAGATCAGTTTCTTTGACTTTTCTAGCTTCTAGGGCCACCTGCATTCCCTGGCTCCTGGACCCCTTTTGCCATCTTCAAACTTTTGACTGCAGCAGTGGACCAAACCTTTCTGATGTCGTATCACTCTGAGTTAGTAGAACTCATGTTATTAGATTGGGTTCAGCCAATTAATCCAAAATAATCTCCTGATGTGGACCATTTTTAAAGTCTTTATTGACTTTGCTACAATATTGCTTCTGTTTTATGTTTTGGTTTTATGGCCACGAGGCATGTGGGATCTTAGCTCCCCCACTAGGGATCCAACCTGCACCCCCTGCATTGGAAGGTGAGGTCTTAATCACTGGACCACCAGGGAGGTCCCCCAGAATTGCAAATTAAAGAGTCCTGGCAGTGATTTCTGCCTCTGACTCTGATGTGTCACAATGACTCTTTGTCTCTAAGCCCCATTTACTTTAACTGTAAACGTAATAATTATAACTCAGAGAGTGGCCATGGGGATCATGTAAAGTGTCTTGTACAAAACTAACTCTTCACAAGTGCTCAGTAAATGTGCATTTCCTACTTTCCTCTTCGGCACAATATCTCAAGGATACATTCTTAAGTGGCTGAATACTGAGAAGGAATTCCAATTCATTTTTTCACAAAATATGTGTGAATTGCTGCCTCTTGTTTGCCTTATTCTTAATCTGGGCTACTTACTGACAATTTCTCTACAACTGAGGGAAAATGTTCTGCTTTATAGCCCAGAATATATGCCTTGTGATTTCCTGATTAATTTTATTGACTTTTATTTCATACTACTCAAGGTCTTATTTCTCAATTTAGGTGTTCTCACATACCATGCCATTTCAATCGTTTAGCTGAGCCCCTATAGAACTGTGCAATCAAACAGTCCTGGTTGAGACCTCAATTCTCTTCAGCAAGACATCTTCCGGGGGGGTGGAGGCTGTCCTAGAGCCAACCTAGGTGCCCATAAAAGTATCTGCTATAGAAACAGCACTTCCTCCAAAGGTGCGATGGAAGAACCATTCTCTGGTTATAATATTGAATGCCATGAGAATAGGTTAAACTATGGAGTTAATGTATTAATAGATAAAACTAATGTAATCCTTTATGTGATCTAACAGTTAACTTTATGCACAAAATATACAAAAAATGTAGAAGATACAAACTGGCAAATTTCTTCCTTCTTACATATTATTATAAATCTAGGAATTTAAAACATAAATTTCAAGATGGTCTTAAACCTAAATTTCCCAAAGATAAAACCCAAAAGAATTCCACAGACTCATCTACTCATGATTTGCCCACAGTGTTTCATTGGTCCCCTTGAATCTGCAAGATTCAAACCACTGAATCAGACCAACTTTAGAGACAGCAGTGTGGCAAGATGTAGCTGCAGTTAGAATTGGAAATGCACGTTTAATCCATGTAAAAAGTTCAGGATAGAGTTACTACTCTATCCTGAAATGTACCAGTATAGAGTTCCTATATTCAATTATTATTGTTCTTAAAGAAAAATTGGTAGAGAGTCCATGATGGTTGTTATTATCATGACAGGTTCTGAGATTTATCAGACTTCAACCTGTTTTGAGATCTGTATTCGTTAAAATATCTCCAAATGGACACCTCAAATTCAAATACTTACTTCTGAAGTAATGAATGAGATTATTAAACTCCGTGCCCCTCTAACACCCACCTAAGTGGACAAAAGAGGTTATCGTTGAAGGGAAATCAAGTGTGTCACTGGAATAATATTTTAAATGACATTTTGAAATGTTTTTCAAAATATTAATGACATTTCCATCAGTCAGTGAAATATTTTCACTCTTGTCTTTTAAATTATATTTATTTTGAAAATCCCAAAATAAAGTTGCGTGTGTATACGTGTCTATGTGCATGCCAGTGTGTGCAAAATCTTGTTACTACTGGTCTTTTTTAACAAGAGACATCAAGATGATTCAAGAGCAGGTAAAATATGTGTATGAGAAAATTTCCTAATCTAAATTTGAATAATCTCATATATCTCACTGACAATTCCTTTTATGAGCACAGATTTTATGCTCTGCGGTTATTTCATCCCACCATAAGCATGAGACCAGACAGATTTAGGGTTTTTTTTTAGAAATATGGGTATGGAAATTTTATTTTATTTTTTAAATTTTTTAATTTTTTTGGCTGTGTTGGGTCTTCATTGCCGTGCACGGGCTTTCTCTAGTTGTGGTGAGCAGGGGCTACTCTTTGTGTGGTGCGCAGCCTTCTCATTGCAGTGGCTTCTCTTGCTGCAGAGCATCAGCTCTAGGCACGCGGGCTTCAGTAGGTGCAGCTCGTGTGTTCAGTAGTTGCGGCACAAGGGCCCTAGAGCACACGGGCTTCAGTAGTGCGTGGGCTCAGTAGTTGTGGCTTGCAGGCTTAGTTGCTCTGTGGCATGTGGGATCTTCCCGGACCAGGGATCAAACCCACGTCCCCTGCATTGGCAGGTGGATTCCGTGCCACCAGGGAAGTCCCCAGATTCAGTTCTTAACAGCCATCTGGGGTTGGACATCAGTTTGGGGACTAGATACACTGCACACAGAATTTTCCACCATGCAGTTAATTTTGCTTCCACCAAAGAATCTAATCAGAACTCTAAGCAAAGATCATTGTTTTAAAGAATTACTTAACAATGGGCTTCCCTAGTGGCGCAGTGGTTGAGAATCCGCCTGCCAACGTAGGGGGCACGGGTTCGAGCCCTGGTCTGGGAAGATCCCACATGCCGCGGAGCTACTAAGCCCGTGCGCCACAACTACTGATCCTGCGCTCTAGAGCCCGCGAACCACAACTACTGAGCCTGCGCTCTAGAGCTTGCGTGCCACAACTACTGAAGCCCGCGCGCCTAGAGCCTGTGCTCCGCAACAAGAGAAGCCACTGCAATGAGAAGCCCGCACACCGCAACAAAGAGTAGGCACCGCTCGCCACAACCAGAGAAAGCCCGCACACAGCAATGAAGACCCAATGCAGCCAAAAATAAAAATTAAAAAAATAATAAATTTATTTAAAAAAAAAAAGAATTACTTAATGACACTCTAGGTAAACTTCTAAACAAATGCACTAATGAAATGAAAAGTACAAAAATTTACAGGTCTATGATTCTGATGGGAATTTTGTTTAGGAGCTGCAAGAATCCCTTACTCAGTCTAGCTAGGTCAGCATTCTTACTCTGCTGGCATCTTAGCTGACTCCATATGCCATTTACACAAACACTTGCTCTTGTGCTTCAGCTTTCGCTGATTTGGAACTGTCCCTTTTCTGCACCTCCCCTTTCCTACATTTTCTGCATCCTCCCCTGTAGACTTTACTTCTCTTGCTTCTTTGCTCAGCTCCTGAAATCTACTGTGAATCATGTATTTAAAGGACATTGCATGTACCAACTGGTTCTTTGAGGAGGTCTCTCCAACAGAAAATACACTGTTTTTTTTCTGATACTATCCAAAATACAGTCTGTGTACTTCTTGAAAGCCCCATCATCTGCACTTTGTCCCTGACTGATAAGAACATTTCCTTCAACAATCTTAGGGTTTATAGCAGAAAGTCTTGGGTAGGGTCACTTCTCCTACTCTCAAAGGAAAAAAATAACCTTCCAAAAAAATCTTGCTTCTCTTGCACATTCATTTTTCTACACTTATAAACATCCTCTTGTGGCTAGAATGGAATATCAGATTATAGTAGCCTGGCAGAAGTACCCTGTTGGCCCTTTTAAAAGTTCACTCCTGAAACGTGGGTATTTGGATCTCACCAAGTCATTTGACTAAACTTTTCATTAAAACTGACAAAATGGTGAAATATGGACTCAATACTCTTTAATGGCTTTGCATTTTAATTTATCTACATTTGCCAAAGCTGCTGGATTGATTTTCACCGTGAGGGACATTTACATTTTATGACAGGGGACTCTGGACAGTGCTGACCTGTCCAGCATTTGTATTGATGATCTGAAGTAGAATACAGAAAAAAAATATTTACTATATTCAAGAAACATAAGAAAAAATACCTTACAGAGCTGAATCGCTAAAATAAATTTTTGAGATAGGTTTATTTAAAATATTACAAAATAAAATATTACAGCTAGTAGGCAGCTATTAATTACAGCTAGAAATTAGCTATTTCTCCATTTTTGTTGACTTCCCAAGTTCTACATTACATTTAAAGACCAATTCTTGTTGCTAACAATCGTTGAGCAATGAAATATGTTACTGAAGGGTGTGTTTTGAGAATCAACCGTAGCTCTGAAGTCAGACTGCTTGTGTATAGATTCTGGATTCCATTCTCACCAGCTGTGTGACTTTATTTAAGTTCCTTAACCTCTCTCTGCCTTGGGTGATAATACTAGTATCTATCTTATCTGGTTCCTGGGAGGAATAAATAACATAATGAATGCAAATTATTTGAGCAATGCCTGGCAGATGGTATGTGCTCAGTAAGTCCCAGGGATTATTATTATCTTTTCTTATTATCTTTTCTAAATAGCCTTGCAAATGCAATATGTTTTCTTCTATATTCAGGCTTAAATTTTATCTTCAATAAAACTGATACGGCAAGGGAAATCCTCAATTACCTGAAATTCCTTTTTAATTTTTATTTGAATGTTGGTTTATGTATTCACACAGTATTGACAAATTGGGAGGTTTCCTTAAAGGAAATCCCACACTTCAGCACTGTGAAAAGAAATGAGCAATTCAAGAGAAAATTAGATTAAATCCTTAAATTAAATCCCAGGTTTAAAAAAGATCTTAGTAGAAAATGTACCAGTCTGGCTTCCTATTAAGATCTAACATTTTCCCAGTTGTGTAGTAATGGCGGTTGGGGGAACATCCCTTAGGCATTCTCATGAAAAGCTTTGGATAAACAACTAGACAGTGTGATTAAGCCCTCCTCAATAACATCAAAATCACCTCCAACTTAATTCTACTCACTCAAAGAAAGAAATTACTTCATTTCTAAGTTAATACAAGGTTCCCTTTTAATGTAATAATTGGCAGACAATATTATTTGGCTTGCTATGCAATAAGCCTAAATGTACTTTGAGGGTTATTAAATCAGTGGGATCTTCAAGGCCACAGAGAACAAGACACAGTTTTATTTTTTCTCAGGCTTTCCTCTGTGACTTGAATGTTCAGATCTTATTTACCAAGTGATTTTTGTATGGAACAGGTAATAAAAAAAAAATCATGATTTTACCAGAAAAGACTGAGAATTAAAGTTAATACAGTAAAAGAAAAAAGTGAACCAAAGTAAGATGTTTTATTTCCATTTTATCTGCTTCTTGTTCTTCATATACGAGACGGAAAAAAATGGATATTTACATTGAATATCAGAGAGTTTGACATTCTCACCTAAATACGTCTTCAACAGAACATTTTCAGAATTCTTTTCTAAACATCCACGAACATTTTCCTAAGGCTTATTTCTAAATCTAAGAGAGCCTTGTGAGAGGGAGACTTTGCGTCTCTTGGAAGCTGCCTCATCGAGCGCTCGGCGGACATGAAATAACTCCTCTTTAAATCAGGAGCTGGGCTGCGGAACAACTTTACCAAAGGTACACAGAGGACTTTAAATATCTGAAGAACACTGAATACAAACATGTTACATGGGTACAAAGTAATAACACGTATTTTAGAGCTTTAATTTATCTCTGATCCTAAACAGAATGAAATAAAACCCAAAAAAGAATCCTTTAAACTAAAATGGAATCATACATGCTGCCCTATGGGGGAAAATAAAAGGAATATACGTACATACATACACACACACCCCCCACCCTTCCTCAAGCCGTCTCAGTGTTTCACTTCACCATCAAATGCCTTAAATATTATGCACTGTATGTAACTATTTTACCACCATTCATTCCTCTACGTTACTGCAAACTGAATTTTTATCTATCTGTATGTGATTCTGATCATTCCACTGTAACTTCTCTCAGGGAAAACAGTGCCCTCCCCGCAGTCAACGTCTTTCCCTCTTCCTCCTCATTCAATTTGTGCTCTCAGCAGGAAAACATGGTAGATGGCTGTTCCTCCCTTGGGCATCTCCTGCTTCCAGTCTTCCCAACTCTCTTTTACCTCATTTCCCTTCTTGCAACTGCCCTGACACACAGAGAGAATTCTTTATAATTCCTTGTATGTAGGTCGCTTGCTGAAACTACTTGTTAGTCCTTCTCTGATACTAAGTAACCCAGAGGGAGTGTAGCGGACCAGCACCATATAGAGAATTTGAGGTTTGGATCCACTGAGCTTATACCTTGAACGGGTTGAATACTCTCCAGAAAAAGAAATAATTTCAAAAGGAAGTAACTAGAATATTGGTATCAAAAATATTTTGTCTTAGCCAAGGGGGATTCTTAAGAGTAATTTATCCTGTGAGGACAAAGTCTATTTTTATACACACTGGCAACATGCTGAAACAAGGACTTAATGCTCAGAATTCTGTGCTCCTCTTTACCTCACTGTCATCTTCTTCTTCCCCGTCTCCCACTTCCTACTACAGGAGATGGGACTGCCCACCTGTTTTCCTCTTTGCTCATCCTAGCCCCATGCTATTTCTCCCCTGTGACCCTCCCTTGGCTAAGAAGTCTCCCTATGCCTTCTGCTGACTCTCTTACTGAGCCTGTACATCTCAGATTATCTGTGGCTTCTTTTGCAACACTTCCCAGACCAGCCCCAAGTTGGTTCATGCTTCTTCCCAATACTACATTAATACCCCGTATGCATTTCTATGGTTGCACTTGGCCAGACTTCATTAAAGCCCTCGGATTTCCTGGCGGTTTGTCCCAGTACTGTGAGCTCCTAAGAGTAGCTGTGATCTCCTATTTACCTTTGAGTCCACTGGGCTGAACATAATGTCTAACATATAATAAATGCTCGGTATATACCTGTATCAGTATATGGATGAATGAACAAATATTGAATTTAAGGTTCCTGATGATACTATCTTGAAACTCATCATCAACGAAAAAAAGTTTAGTAAACACAAAATACATTTTCTGAACCTCACAAATTATTTACCATAACCTTATTAATGTATACTACTATGTTTTCACTATTATTACTAATTAATCAACTTTATACACTGATATTCTTATGGAGAGGCTTATTGCACACATCATGTCATTTTGTTTACAGAGTCTCAAAGAAAGATACTGTGAACAAGGTCACACGTCCCTTCTCTGAGAGGGTTTGATAAATCAGTGCTCTCAGAGCACAGTTGGTATTATAAAATATTATGGGGGCTAGAATGATGGATCCAAATTAAGGACAACATCAATTTCTACTCACCTAGATAACAAATTTCAACAACATGTACTGTTATGACAATTTAGGTGCCATCAGAAAAAAAAAGAATGATTTTTAAAGTTTAGTTTTATTACTGAAAAATATGAAAAAATTTTTAATTTAGTATGGAAATCTAGGCAAAGTAATCCCATTAATGTCAAAAATTTTAGCAAATGTGCTTGTGTCTCAGGCTACTTTATAAAAATATGTAGCAATGTGAATTACATTCAAGAAATAAACCAAAAAGATGAGAGATGCACGGACAACCTCCCTCATGATTGGGGCTCGTTACTAGGACAGGATATCAGTAACTTAATAAAAATTCTACTGGGGGGCTTCCCTGGTGGCGCAGTGGTTGAGAGTCTGCCTGCTGATGCAGGGGACACGGGCTCTTGTCCTGGTCCGGGAAGATCCCACATGCCGCGGAGTGGCTGGGCCCGTGAGCCATGGCCGCTGAGCCTGCGCATCCGGAGCCTGTGCTCCGCAACGGGAGAGGCCACAACAGTGAGAGGCCCGCGTACTGAAAAAAAAAAAAAAAAATTCTACTGGGGCTCATTTTCAAGAAGGCTCAAATATTTTACCGCTTGAAAATATAATTAATAATGTGCAAGAGATCAGGAAAATAGATATTGATTGTAGTCATAAGATTAAATTCCACCTTCAGATATCTTATTTGTTAGCTACATCCTACATAAGTTAATTTCTCAAGCAGCAAAGAAAAAAAACAATTTGGTCAATAAAGGCATCATAGTGTTGACATTTAAAGGAAAACTGTGTCAGTGCGCTAGTTATCTAGGCAATCACCTCAAATATCATATGTATTTCTATTGCTGAGACGTTTGGACAAAGTTTGTGTATCCCAAACTGAAGTTGCAGGCCCTTCGTATACAGTCCACTGCAGTACCTGGACAGGAGCCAGACAGAGCTGAGAACATTTCATTATCAAGAGGGAAGAAGATATGATAGAGTGCTATAAGGAGAATGACTCAGAGTTGTTTTCATACTTCGTAGGGAGGTTTATATTTATAATTGCTGGATTGAGTTGTTTACCTCAGTCATTTAAAGGATGCTGTCTTATAGTTTCTTAATCATTTAAAGAGCTCTGTCTTATCACAAATCATTTTTACTTAGGACCAGTATCATGTGGTCTTTTGAGGATTTTCCTTCTGAGCCAGATAAATACATTATTTTGTAGTGGTGAACACCGGATCATGTCATCCTATAAAAAGAGACAGAACTTAGAGAAAAAGGAATGAAAACAGGACTGATTGGGTATAAAATTCCCAGTGACTGCATACATAGTGATTTGAACATGTTCATTAAATATAATCATGGTATAGTTTGTTTCTTAATGAAGTAATAGAGGAGTACAGTAATAAAAGAATAATGAGTAAGATGTGAGAGAATGTTGTTTAGGTCTTGTCTGCATAATCAAAAAGACAGAACTTCTCTACACAGGAGAGAACTGCAGCTCTGTAAGAGGATCAAATACAAAACTACCAAAATAATATTCTGACTTTTCTTTTGGCTACTTGCAAAAAAATGACATTTAATTTCAGCAAAGCAACCACTCTTAAAGTTTGTATTCGTGTTTTGTAAAGAGGAGAGGGGTAGAACATAACTCACCAAACTGACTGGAATGAATCACGAGCTGCACAGATATTGTTAAAGATGAAGAACTATTGCATCTAAGTGAATAAGAGAAAAGCTGAATCATCTAGTAGTTATAGTGGCAAGCTTTAACATAGTTCTAAGGGTAATGAATTTCCTTTTATTGGTTGAAAACAAAACCAAAATATAAAATTGTATATAAAAAAGATATTTTCTTTTTAATTATGTAGAAGTTATTAATGAAACATAATTCAGTCTACTTTTTAAAAAAAATTTATGGTCTGAAAAGATTTTATTAACAAAAAAATCAAACAAAACAGAAAATTTCAAAAAATAAAAATCACTGCAAATATCTCAATATCCAGATATCATTACTATTTTCAGTGATATGTATACAAAATGCTAAGTATACTTGTAAAAAAGCTATCATAGTAATGAACTACATGAAATAAATTGCAACTAACTTTTTTCTCACTTAATACTATACAATGGCCTTATTTTTTTTTAACATCTTTATTGGAGTATAATTGCTTCACAATGTTGTGTGAGTTTCTGCTGTACAACAAAGTGAATCAGCCATATGCATACATATATCCCCATATCCCCTCCCTCTTGCATCTCCCTCCCACCCTCCATATCCCACCCCTCTAGGTTGTCACAAAGCACCAAGTTGATCTCCCTGTGCTATGTGGCTGATTCCCACTAGCTATCTATTTTACATTTGGTAGAGTATATATGTCCATGCCACTCTCTCACTTCACCCCAGCTTACCCTTCCCCCTTCCCGTGTCCTCAAGTCCATTCTCTACATCTGCGTCTTTATTCCTGTCCTGCCCCTAGGTTCGTCAGAACCTTTTCTTTTTTTTTTTTAGATTCCATATATATGTGTTAGCATACGGTATTTGTTTTTCTCTTTCTGACTTACTTCACTCTGTATGACAGTCTCTAGGTCCATCCACCTCACTACAAATAACTCAATTTGTTTCTTTTTATGGCTGAGTAATATTCCATTGTATATACATGCCACATCTTCTTTATCCATTCATTTGCCGATGGACACTTAGGTTGCTTCCATGTCCTGGCTATTGTAAATAGTGCTGCAATGAACATTGTAGTACATGACTCTTTTTGAATTTTGGTTTTCTCAGGGTATGCCCAGTAGTTGGACTGCTGGGTTGTATGGTAGTTCTATTTTTAGTTTTTTAAGGAACCTCCATACTGTTCTCCATAGTGGCTGTATCAATTGACATTCCCATCAACAGTACAAGAGGGTTCCCTTTTCTCCACACCCTCTCCAGCATTTTACAATGGCCTTATTTTAAATTCAATGCAATAGGTCTACCCGCTTTTTTCAAATTGTTAGAGTGATATCCATAGTAATTTATTTAACTACTGCCCTCTTAATGAAACAGTTACTTGAGTTCAGTGTATTGCTACCAGTAATAATGTTATAACAGACATCTTTCTATATGCTTACATTGTGTGTGTATTTAAATTTTTGAAAATTGTGAAATCAGCAATATTTGTCATGACTGAGAAATTTTACTTTAATCTTTGCATATTTATAGGCAAAATCAATGTCATGGTTTTCATCTACATTTATTAGTGGGACATCAAATGGTCTTTTCAGATATTGTTAGTGATCCTTCTGCCAAATTTTCTATCATTCCAGTCATCATTTTGCTTATTTTGTAAGAGTTTTTTCATGTACTATAGATTTATGTGTTATATATCATTTATGGAATGCATGAAATCCTGTGAGGAAAGTACTGTTATGGACTGAATGTATGTCTCCCCCAAAATTCACACGTTGAAGCCCTAACCCCCAGTGTGGCAGCATTTAGAGTAAAAAAGGTTAAATAAGGTCATATGGGTGGGACTCCGATTCAATTGAATTAATGTCCTTCTAAGAAGAGACACCAGAGAACTCAATTTCTGCACGCATGCACCAAGGTAAGGGCACATGACGATACAGCAAGAAGGCAGCTGTCTGCAAGCCAGGAAGACAGCCCTCACTGAAGACCAAATTGACCAGAACCTTGATGTTGAACTTCTAGCCTCCAGAACTATAAGAAAATAAATTTCTGATGTTTAAGCAACCTAGTCTATCATATTTTGACCAGAATTTAGTATTTTGATCATTTCAGACCACTAAGATCTTTTTGATCAGAATTCAGTTAAAATTGGAGAGCATATTAGCTTTCTGCACTGCATAACACACTACAACAAACTTAGCAGTTTAAAACTACACTCATTTATTATCTCATGGTTTCCATAGGTCAGAAGTCCAACCACGACTTGCCTGGGTTCTCTATTTCAGAATCTCACCTGGCTAAAGTCCAGGTGTCATCCAGGGCTGTGTTCCCATTAGAGACTCAAATAGAGAAAGATATACTTCCAAACACTCTCAAGATGTTAGTATTATTCATCTCCTTGCAGCTGTAGGACTGAGGCTTTTGTTTTCTTTCTGACTGTCAACCAAGGGTCATTCTCAGTTTCTAGAGGCCACCCATGTTTCCTTGTTCCATATCCCTGTCCATAGGCCCTCTCACAATATGGAAGCTTAATTCTTCAAAACAGTGATAGAGAGAGAGAACATTCCTCACCTCAGTGAGAGCTCAGTCTTTCCTTTAAGAGCTTTTATCTGATTAAGACTGGCCCACCCAGGAAAACCTGCCTTCTGATCAACTTGAAATCAACTGATTTGACACCTTAATTACACCTGCAATAATCCCGTCACCTTTTCCATATTCTATTGGCCAAAAGCAAGTCACAGGTCCCTCCCACAATCAAGGGGAGGCTTACACAAGGCATGAGCACAAAGGCAGGAATCATGGGGGATGCCCTAGAGTCTGTCCATCAGAGTGAGTATTTTGTGTTTTGCTTTGTCTCTAAAATTCATGTTTCTTCCCACTAACTTTTGACCAGCAGCACTATGAAAACTTAGAGACAGAAGAGATAGGTGGTCAGCCAGGAGCTATAGGGGAAGAACAGAAAGGGTATAACAAGAGGAAAACAGAAGTGATTGGAGAAGGGGAGAGATATCCATGCAGTGGTGAGTAGAAAAATCATGTTGGAGCAATGACTTCATGTGAACGAAAAGGAATTGAGTTTTAACTCTCTCTTGTGTCCTACTTGTCCTAAATTACACAAGTTTTTCTCAATTTTACTTTTCCTCTATGTCAATAAGACACCAGTTTTTCTTGCCAATAACAGCACTGTCATGGTGCCTCTTGCTTATCCTTCATGCCTCGGCTTGAGATAGGCTGGGATCTGGAACCCTTTACTGGAGTGCTTGCACCTGGACAAATGTCTCTTCAAGCAACAGAATATAAAGAAACTATAAGGGACTAAAAGTAACTGCATGCATGCCCAGTTGGGGCAAATTATGAACAATAAAATACAAAAAGGCCAAAAGCCAACTGCCACTTTTGAGGTGCTGGGAGCAAAAGCAGGGTACTATGCATGATCCCCGCATGCAACACCACCAAGCAGGTGGGCGGAGCACCCCACCTAAGCTCGGGAAGCAAGCAAGGGCACCTGCTACTTGTTCTCACTACCTTGTGCTGCAACACAAGTCCCAGTAAAGCTGTGCCTGAATTTCTCATCTGGCCTGTTATCAATGTTTATAAATCAAAGAGGCAAAGAACCCAGGTCAGTAACAAGCTGAAATGAGAAATTACACTCTCTGGCATCTGTTTGTTTCTTCCAGCCTTATAATTTGAAGAACAGGCCTCATACATAGAGAGTTCACCTGGGTCTCCCGTCTCTTGAAATTAGTATAAGATGTAGGACAACTACATCTTGGGGTACGACAGAACCTTCTCCAATGTCTACACAGACAATAAAAACTTTATTCTTGGGTCCTCTCTGCCTGAGGCTCCACTGAACTTTTCTGGAATCTATCTCTGTTCACATCACTCTCTGCAGGTCCCTTTTCACACATCATTCTGAGGTTACTAAACTCAATGGTAGTTTTAAAGAGAGAGGCAATGTTTGAAGGGTGTGTTTACATGACAGGACTGTACATGATTTGGTTTTAAACATGAAAAACCTCTTAAAATGTTTGCTAGCTTCCCTTCATCTCATTCCCCCTCCCCGCCAGTCCTCACACAAAATAAGCTCACCAGGTCCCTTTTCTCCGTGTCTCTACTTTCACTTTTATCCCTCCACTTTCCAATCAGAAAGAAAAAGATAAAAGAACCAAAAAGTCATCTGATTCCCTCCTACTGAGTAGCTCTTGTTGGTGACTGGGTATTGTGGACATTCATGCCCTGTCATTTCACCTCCTAGCTCAAGTTGTCTACCGGGATATTTCCCTCAGAATATTTCCTTCCCTAAATGGAAACCTCATGCTTGCTGTCAAAATAATAAAAGTTACACACTGGTGGCACATTTATAGTCTTCCTAGACCAGAGGTCTTGGAGGATGCTTACTCAATTTGTCTTATTCATCTTAGGAACATCCAGCCCCCCGCCTCGTGTCCAACAAGTCTTCCTTATGTATGTGCTGCTGCATCCATCACAGGAAAGATATATTGCAACTTAGCAAGCTCACATAGTAAATACCATATGAGTGTAACCTGGGTTCCTTGTTAATTTGCAGGAACTTGTATTTCCTTCCATGTTTACTGGACTTAAGGAACATAGAACTTCAAAAAAGTAGCGTAAAATACAGCATCGTATTATACCACACCCCACACTCCCAGACCTACCATCTCCAATACAGCACATTGTGTATGACGTGCCACATCTCAGAACACTACACAGCACATCTATAACTCCTACTGTATCACATGCCACCCTGAACACCATACCCCACAGCACGCGCACACACACACACACACACATGCATACCCCATACCCCTATCACCCTAACCATTCACACTGTACCACAGAGCATAGCACACACTATACTACACTACACTACACACCCATTTACCATCCCCAACAGACCACATTACCCAACCATACAATACACCATGCCACGTCCAACACACCACCCCACACTTACCATTACAACATACCACACACCACATCAATCCATCCCACACCAAACATACAAACATAAACTTTTCAAATGCTGTACACCTGGCACTGGCTCAATCCTGACTGAAAAAAAGAAATGTTGACCATCAAAGATATCTCATTCTTCTACTGTTTCATGATATTAGAATACTGACCTAAATAAAAGTTAGTATGGACTTCAGGGACAGATTTTTATGTCCATATTTATAAAATACATGAATACTTAGAAGGAAACCTGTAGCTATATATAAACAAGCCAGAAAACTGGGATGGGAGAGGAAAAATTAAGTTGAATCCTGATCATCTGTGGGTGATCAGAGTGACTTTCAAGATCATGTGTTGGTTTGTCCCCCAATCACTCTTCTCAGACCATAGAGCATTTATCATAATATATTATAAATATTACTTTGTCTTGTTTTCCAACCTACTTGATGAGGACAGGAATCAAATATTTTTCTATTAATTTGCCCAGAATTTTTCCCAGCACCTGACACACAGTAGGCATTACATAGTTTTTACTGATTCACAGCTTTGAAGAGAGAGAATAACTTATTATTGAAGTTATAAAAATAAAATTTCAAGATGTATCTATTCTAAATAAGTCTATAAAATTAAATAATATCGTTAGGGGACTTTTCAAGCCCTTGCTCCTTCATTTAGTTTCATCCCCTTTCAAATTTCATGGGACACTTTGGGGCATTCAATTTCAAACAGAGTTGTGTAACAGATTTCAAATTAAATAAAAGTAGATTTCCCGGTGATCTTAAAATGGATAAGTTTCTAATCAATTATGCATATAGTTCACTTGGCTTGTCCTTCATAGCGTAGAATTTCTAAAGGTGTTTAAAGTTGGGAAAACCAAGAACAGCCTCTCCACCATATGCTATCATTTGTTTAATTACAGTCCTATTTGGTTTCTTAATGAAGTAAAAATAAAATCCAATATATAAATGTTATGACATTTAGGGATACCTAATTTATGTTCTTATCCTGTGACTGATTTTTCTTAATGAAGAATTAGAGTGGGTTAAGTCCTTTAAAACCAAATATATTCTAACCTACCTCAACATATCAGTTTCCAAATAATTGTATTTTTATTTTCAAAGCCATTCAAGTACAGCATTTTACATCTCCTGTGAGGCCATCGTTCTAAGCACAGGCACCTTCATGAAAATGCAATCAATGTAATTTATCATGTACTTGAATTTGAAAAAAGGCCAGTCTAAACTACACATTAACTCTGAAGACAACCACACCGATTCTTGTTCATCACAAAAATATGTTTTATGTCACCCCATTCTATTCATCTTTACGTTATGAGTTAGTGAATGGAAAATGAGATAGTAAATATTATAAATAAAAATATCTTTAATAAATTGTAAGATTTGAAACTTACATTTTCTAATATTAAATAGTGATTATAACTATTTTAGTTTGAGCAATCATGTATCAGACTAGGGGTTTAAAACTTTGCACTTAAGAACATTTCAACATAAGAATCATAGTTTGAGAATATTTTAATATACAAACTGAAGATGAAGTAAACAGTTTTGTTTTTGTTTTGTTCCTCTTGATTTAACTTTTTTAAATCTCCCTGAGAATGGAAAGTGAAAGAGTAATTAACATACATGTTTTTCCCTCAATATATTATGCCATAACAGACATGTCAATAGGAGAATTGCGCAGAATTCTACAATTACTCCCTGTGATTCACGTCCTTGTATAGCCCTCTTCTGTTGAAAGTGGGAGGTATATGACAGAATATGACTAGGTTGTATTATATGGCACAAATGACTTTTAAAAAGAATATTATCCTCCCTGGGCCTGACCTAATCATATGAATACTAAAAATAGATAAGGTTCTTCCTGGAGAAAAAGACTTAAAACACAGGAGGGAGATTCAAATTGAAAGAGAGTCTTAGAACATGCTATATAGCACATGGAACTCTACTTCACTTTGCTGTACAGCAGAAACTAATACAACATTGTAAAACAACTATACCCCAATTTAAGAAAAAGAAAGAGAGTCTTTGTTGGTGGCTTTGAAGATGGAGGGAGTCACATGGCAAGTTAACCTAAATGTATCAAAGCCTAAATGAAAGAGCTAAAAGTATAAAATTTTTGAAATACTACAAAAATTTTAAAATAATACATAGAAGAAAATATCTATAACCAGGTTCATGCAAAACTCTCTTAGATGCAACACAAGAAACACCATTCATAAATGAAAAAATGGATAAATTGGACCTTATCAAAATTTAAAACCTTTATGTTTTAAAAAACACCATTATGAAAACTTAAAAACAGGCATCAGATTAGCAGAAATTATTTGCAAAACAAATACCTCATAAAAGACTTGTATCAAAACTATAAAGAATTCTTAAAACCAAGGAATATAAAAACCTGATTAAAAATGAAGAAAAGTGTAGAATTGACATTTTACCCCAAAAAAAGATAGATTAATGATTAAGAAGCACATAAAAGACAGTCAACGTCATTAGTGATTAGGGAAAGGTAAATTAATACCACAATGTGATTCCACTTTACACCCACTAGAATGGCTATAATTAAAAAATTTTAATAGACAATAAGAAGTTTCAGAAAGAACACAGAGAAAATTTCTAGTGGGAATTAAAACAGTGTTGCCACTTTGGAAAACAGTTTTGTTGTTTCTTAAAATTTCAAACATAAATTTCCCATATAACCCATCAATTCTACTTCTAGGCAACTACTCAAGGTAAATAAAAAATATGTCTACACAAAGACTTGTGAATTAATGCTTCCAGTAGCATTATTAATAATAGTTAAAAAGTAAAAACAATCAAAATGTTCCTCTACTGATGAATAAATAAAATGTAGTATATTCATGCAGTAGAATACTACTTAGCAATAAAAATGAATGAACTACTACACGCAAAACATACACATGAACCTCAAAAGTGTTATGCTAAGTGAAAAAAGCCAGACACAAAAGACCATATATTTTATGTTTCCATTTATAGGAAATGTTTCCATATTTAGGAAATGTCTAGAAAAGGAAAATCTATAGAGACAGAAAGCAGATTCTTGTTTGCCTGGTGGTGGGAGTGGGAACTGAAACTGACTCCAAATGGGCACAAGGAATCTTTAGGGGGAGATGGAAATATGGGATAATGATGTTATTTGCAAAATTCTGTAAATTTAGCAAAAATTATTGTACACTTAAAATGGGTAAAGTTTATGGTATGTGAATTATATCTCAATAATGCTGCTTAAAAAATCACACAGGTAGGGCTGCCCTGGTGGCGCAGTGGTTGAGAGTCCGCCTGCCAATGGAGGGGACATGGGTTCGTGCCCCAGTCCAGGAAGATACCACATGCCGCGGAGCGGCTAGGCCCATTGAGCCATGGCCGCTGAGCCTGCGCGTCCGGAGCCTGTGCTCCGCAACGGGAGAGGCCCGCGTACCGCAAAAAAAAAAAAAAAAAAAAAAAAAAAAAATCACGCAGGTAATAGGTATTACACAGACAGTAACCTGCAAATGTTGGCGTTTCTGTCTTCACAGCCAAGGCTACGCTATACGGTTTTCCTAAATATACCAAGATCCGTGAGATGTACTTTTGGCCTTGGAGTCTCTAAACTGCTTTCCTGCAGCTGAAGCATTCTGTATTTCTGTTGCTTGTCACAATTACCAACACAGCTCGGGTATGTGGATTAAAGTGAACTGTAGGGCTTCCCTCGTGGCGCAGTGGTTGAGAGTCCGCCTGCCGATGCAGGGGACATGGGTTTGTGCCCCGGTCCGGGAAGATCCCACATGCCGCGGAGCGGCTAGGCCCGTTGAGCCATGGCCACTGAGCCTGCGCGTCCGGAGCCTGTGCTCCCCAACGAGAGAGGCCACAACAGTGAGAGGCCCGCGTACCGCAAAAAAAAAAGAAAAAAAAGTGAACTGTACTTGTCAGTCACAGTGTTAACAGTACTACTTAGGGGTATGGTGCACATGATTAAAGACTTGATTCCTGGCTAATAGCCAGGGGTGGGAGGAGAACAATTAGATATTGAATTAGACTTACAGTGAAACTTTTATTATTAACATAGGCAGAAACCTGTACTGACAATCATGCCAATGAAAGAAGGAGTTGGCTGAGATAAGTTCATTGATCCAAAATACAACAATACAATACACTTATGTATTTGCAAAGAAAGAAATCTGAAGGATTTCTTTCTCTTGAGGGATACTAATAAACATTGTCAGTATTTTAACAATGGAAGTATCAATTAGACATACATTAGAGAATTTGCTAGAAGGTCCTCTTTGCCTCGGACATTAACCTGGTTTCCAGCTTATGCTGAATATATAAATTAGGTCTGACTGAATAACACTAAATTGGAAAGCATAGTTTATAGCTTTCAAAATCATATTTAGCTTTCTTAATGTGTCCCTAGGGCAAATTCCCTTCAGGGTATATTAAATTTATATGGCATTAAATAATGGCTTGTGAACTGCAAGCAATGTATATTAGCAATAGAGAAAAAAGTAGACATAATATTGAAATCACATTACATGAGATATGTTTCTCGTATTTTCAGAAACTAGTATCATTTTTTTCTTGATTCCATGGATAATGAATTTAGTTGAATCCTTATAAACCAACTCCCTGTGTTTATCTGAAAACCTGTTCTTTTAATATAGATATTCCTATAGGACATGTGTTTCTCAGTTTTTTAATTTTAATATTTTCCCTTAAATCGACTCATGTTAATAACAAAAAGACAATAAACAAAAAAAATCATGTACAATACTTGATACCAAAACATTAAATTGAACTAGAAATACTATATCTCACTAAGAGTAGATTTAATAGGTAAATTAGTTTGGTTAAAGGTACAGAAAATTTTGTTTCCTATCTCAAAATAAGGTTATTTTGAAATAAAAGTGGTAAACGTTTTAGTAGTGCATAAATATACCCCAAAACTGATAAATCTGATATAAAATGTTACAGACTACATAAAATTCAGCAGATAACATATGATAGTAAAATGTAGAAAACAGTAAAATATATTAGATTTCCATTACATTGTTAGATGACAATAAAGTGTCTGGAGTCTAGAACTAGGACTTTGTTTCAAAAATAATTTCTCTTGAAATGATGTGTAAATGCATTATCCATAATAAGCACTTCATCTCTATCTTCTATTCTATGTCTGAAGTGACACAGTTTTTCAGAGATTCTTATTTTCAAGTTCTTCATGTGGATCTGAATTAGACATGTTAAAGTATTAAATATAAAAGATTAGACTACTGAGCAATATTTTCTCTCTCCTCATTTGATCTGGTTCTTGTCACAGGCAAATATTGAAATTACTCTGACCTTCTCTCTCAGTGTTGGTCTCCTGATTATATGCAATGGTTAACCCAATATGTTTTGCTTTACCAAGGGGAACCATTTCCTTCTACATGACAAGGAATCTGTGTGCAAATAAGTCATGGAAGAAACTACTGGGGATATTTGTTAGACACTGGCGATAAAACCCTCCTGTAGTCCTACTGGCCTCAGAACTAAAGTATCCTTGAAATATATGTTCATACTCAATAATATAAGTATACAGGATAAGTATGGTTCTTGACCTAAAGTTTTACTACGTAGACTATAGACAGGTATAATCCTGTACTGTGCATTCAGCATAATTGATGCTATTGCTGATGCCAATGTTCTAAATTGCAGTTATAAGACCTATAAAATGGAGAGACTTACTGATGTTCAAAGTAACCTTCAGCTCAAAGTTTAAAAAAAAATTTTTTTAATTCATTCAGTTTTAAGCACAGTCATAAAATTAAGTGGACATAAGTCAGAAGTTTGAATAACAGTGAAGGGTTGATGAAAACTTTCATGGGTCAGAGAACACCTGTATCTAACAGTTTTAACTATAAGAACTTTAAAATTACATGTTTATCCATTTGTTTAATAAATAATTTTGTAGAATTATTACTATACATAAAGAAGAAATAAGAACTCTGGTTTGGGAAATGGCCAACCTCACCCCTGAGAACCACCCTCTAACTGAGAATAATTACAAAAACTGCAAGAAAAAGAATTATAAAATTATGTGTGAAGGCATCAAAGAATCAATGAGGCAATAGAAAAATTAAAGAGTGGGAGTCCAGGGTAAGAAACTCAGTGAGATGAACCCAAAATTAAAGTCCATATTTATCATAGAAATTGCTGTTGATTTTAGAAGAGCCTAAGCGGCTGAAAAGATCAGCAAGGCTTTTGACAGGTTTACAAGTTTAGGAGTACAAAAAAAGAATGAAGGACTTTCCAAGTAGAGAAAACCTTGGTTAATCACAAAGGCTATCCAATAAGAGAAGGGTGAGCTAGAGATACATCAGCCTTCATAAGATCAATGATTCCTCATGACCCTACCGTCCATTCAAAGCAAACTTAAAACCTCTCTGGAGAAAGAGTACATCCTTTTAGGGTGCAAATTATTTTTGACAATTTCTTATTCACAATATACATCACTGAATGTTTTAAAAAGTCACTATTAGCAGATGATACTATGACAAAATCAAGGAAGCAACAGAGAATACAAATAAATCTACACAGAATTCAGGTAATGGAATTATCATGAACTTTAAAATAACTCTGCATCATATGTTTAAGGAGATAAAAGAGATCAAAAACTTTGGCATAGAACAATAAACTACAAAAAATACAAAGAGAATTCATATAATGAGAAATTATCAATTATTGAGACTAAAAACAATGAATGTGCTCAACAGCAGATTATACAAAGCTAAGGAGAAAATCACTTACCAATAATACAGTAAAAAGTAAAATGGCCAAACCAAATAATAGAGGGGAAAAGAGTAAAAGTAGGGTATAAGTTACTTTGGGGATGAAAAGAGTTTACATGTTAAGAACTGAAAGAACAAGGAGAAAAGGGCAGAAAAGAAGATTGGCTGAGAATTTTCCAAAACTGACAAAAGACATCAAGCCACAAATTCAAAAAGCTGCAGGGAAAAAAATAATTAAACAAATAATAATCAAATAATTATACGCAGATCATATTTTTGAAAAGTTTCTGAAATTCTTTGAAAACCAAATAAAAAGAAAAAAACTTTTAAGTATTAATGGGAATAACATGCAGTACCTTCAAAGAACCAAGAGTAAGTCTGGCAACAGACTTCTCAACAGAAATTATGGAAACAGACATAGAAGGAAATCTACAGAGTGATATTTTTAAAATGCCAACAAGGTATTCTTTTCTGAGTGAAAGTGTAAAATATTAGGTGAATCTAAATGAATGTTGACTGCAAAAACAATAATAACAAGGCATTGTGACATTTAAAATATGTAATACAGAAAATTAAAGTGCCTGAGAACAATAATAGATCAAGTTCATATACTGCAAGAATTTTGTTTTCTCTATGAAGTAAGAAAAAATTTTAATATATGTTAACTTTGATGAGTTAACATGCTATGTATGTGGCATGAATCTCTGCATCTCTAGGAAATTACTGAAACAGTTTTCAAGGACTGTGTAACTTAAAAAATCATAGAGGAGAAAAGACAAAAGAAAATATACATTTTAACTTACAATATGAATGGAGAGGAAAAGAAGCAAAGAATAGGCACATGAAATAAAAACAGTAATTTAAAACATATAGGTAGCCAAAAGGCACATAAAAAGATGCTCAACATTGCTAATCATCAGGGAAATGCAAACCTCAAATGCAAATTTCAAATTTTGAAATGCAAATCAAAAGCACAATGAGATATCACCTCACAGTCAGAATGGCTCTTGTCAAAAAGACAAGAAATAACGAGTGTTGACAAGGATCTGGAGAAAAAGGAACCCTAGCACGCTGTTGGCAGGAATATAAATTCGTGTAGCCACTATGGAAAACAGTATGGAGTTCCCTCAAAAAATTAAAAATAGAACTACCATATGATCCAGTAATTCCACTCCTGGGTATTTATCTAAAGAAAATGAAAACACTAATTCAAAAAGCTATATACACCCTAAGTTCATGGCAGCATTATTTACAATAGTCAAGATATAGACACAACCTAAGTGTCCATCAACAGATAAATGAATAAAGAAGATGTGGTATTTATACAATGAAATATTACTCAGCCATAAAAAAGAATAAAAATTTGCCATTTGCTACAACATGAATGGACCTGGAGGTTATTATGCTTAGTGAAATAAGTAAGATAGAGAAAGATTAATACTGTATATTTTCACTTATATGTAGAATCTAAAAAATAAAACAACCAAACAAATATAGCAAAACAGGAACAGACTCACAGATACAGAAAACTAGTGGTTACCAGATGGGTAGGTGTGGAGTGAGGGCCAAAATAAGTGAAGGGGATTAAGAGGTACAAACTACTGGGTATAAAATAAATAAGTTACAAGGATGCAATGTACAGCACAGGAAACATAGCCAATATTTTATAATAACTTTATATGGGGTATAATCTATCAAAATATTGAATCACTATGTTGTATACCTGTATCTAGTATAATATTATAAGTCAACTATACTTCAATAAATATGTATGTTGCAAAATAATTGATAGAATCTAAAGGAAAAATAGAAAATCCATCTTTTTTTTTAACATCTTTATTGGAGTATAATTGCTTTACAATGGTGTGTTAGTTTCTGCTTTATAACAAAGTGAATCAGTTATACGTATACATATGTTCCCATATCTCTTCCCTCTTGCGTCTCCCTCCCTCCCACCCTCCCTATCCCACCCCTCTAGGTGGTCACAAAGCACCGAGCTGATCTCTCTGTGCTATGCGGCTGCTTCCCACTAGCTATCTATTTTACGTTTGGTAGTGTATATATGTCCATGCCACTCTCTCACTTTGTCACAGCTTACCCTTCCCCCTCCCCATATCCTCAAGTCCATGCTTAGTAGGTCTGTGTCTTTATTCCCGTCTTATCCCTACGTTCTTCATGACCCTTTTTTTTTTCTTACATTCCACATATATGTGTTAGCATACGGTATTTGTTTTTCTCTTTCTGACTTACTTCATTCTGTATGACAGACTCTAGGTCCATCCACCTCACTACAAATAATTAAATTTCGTTTCTTTTTACGGCTCAGTAATATTCCATTGTATATATGTGCCACATCTTCTTTATCCATTCATCTGTTGATGGACACTTAGGTTGCTTCCATGTCCTGGCTATTGTAAATAGAGCTTCAATGAACATTTTGGTACATGACTCTTTTTGAATTATGGTTTTCTCAGGGTATACGCCCAGTAGTGGGATTGCTGGCTCATATGGCAGTTCTATTTTTAGTTTTTTAAGGCACCTCCATACTGTTCTCCATAGTGGCTGTATCAATTTACATTCCCACCAACAGTGCAAGAGTGTTCCCTTTTCTCCACACCCTCTCCAGCATTTATTGTTTCTAGATTTTTTGATGATGGCCATTCTGACCAGTGTGAGATGATATCTCATTGTAGTTTTGATTTGCATTTCTCTAATGATTAATGATGTTGAGCATTCTTTCATGTGTTTGTTGGCAATCTGCATATCTTCTTTGGAGAAATGCCTATTTAGGTTTTCTGCCCATTTTTGGATTGGGTTGTTTGTTTTTTTGTTATAGAGCTGCATAAGCTGCTTGTAAATTTTGGAGATTAATCCTTTGTCAGTTGAAAATCCATCATTAATGTAACATTTTAATTGATCCTAGTACCTAATTAAAGCCAATAAAAACTAGCAATAATATAGAATAACTGAACAAAAAAAATTTTTTAATTAGTAAACCTAACTCTTATATACTAAATACTATGCCCCAGAACTTTGGAATATATCTGATTTTTCCTCTATTTCCAAGAAGAACCATTAAAAACAATCACATCCTGAAATGTAAAACAAGTCCTAAACTCAGAATTGATTGATATGTAGTAAATAATCTTGCACTATAATTAGGCTTGAATTTAGTAACAAAAATATAACTAGAATATATATTAAAGTAAGCAATATATATATTAAAGTAAGCAATTCTTATTTAACTAAACTATAGATCAAGAAGGAATCATAATTTAAATTTTAAAATACTTGAAAATAAATGTTAGTTTTAAAACATGGCCTCAAATACCTCTGAAATCTCTCCTTTTTTTTAATTGAAGTATAGTTGATTTACCATGTTGTTGACTCATCAAGAAGTGAGATCCATGTGCCTTCCCCTTGAATTTGGGCTCTGTGTTTTACCAATAAAATAAGGTAGAAAAAAGTACTGTGCCTGTTTCTGGCCCCTGCCTTAGGAAACTGGTAGGTTCTACTTTGTTTCTTTGGATCCTCACTCTTGGACCCCAGACACCATGCTGTGAGGAAGCTGGAACAGCCTTGGCAAAGACTTAGGTGGAGTTGCCCACATGGAGGGAAACAAAGGTGCCAATTTGTCAGCCACGTGAGTGAGCCACTCTAAAACTGGAATTTGCTCCCACTGAAGCCACATGCAGGAGACACAAGTGTTCTTCACTGAGCCCTGACCAAAACTGCAGACTCACGAGCTAAATAAGTGACTGATGTAGAAACCAGAAACTACTTGCTATCAGCAAAATATGCCTGTTTGAAGAGGCAAGGCTGGAAAACTGGAAGAGTGTGAATCTCACATGGGCAGCAGTTTACTGAATCAGATTCCCCAAAAAGAAGGTCTTGTTTTGGTAGGTAGGCTTACAGTACGTATTCTCCCATCAACTGATTAGACGCCCAAACTGCGTATTACACAGCTTTCTTTTTAGCTGAAACACCAAACACATGTTTAAGGATGGCAGAATAATTGGTAGCACTTGATGGCTTGCTTCCTTCCAAGAATTCACAGACATTGTGTCTGTGCTGTAACCTTGTGTGAGCAAGTCCAAAGCCGTGGAACTCATCTCAATAATAACCTGAAAGAGTATGAGAGATCTGCTGTCATAGAATGTGGGTTAAAGCCATTGACCCCTTCATAGAATATCTCTCATCATTAAAAACCAAATAGATATGTTTGAAAATTGTTAGAAAGAAAACAAGCCCAAATTTGTAATGTCTATCTCGGACTTTCATATTTTAAAGACAGAGTTTGACAGATACTGATAGACAACATTCTAAAGATCAGACTATAGAAACCCCCAAATTTCTGTCTAAAAGTCTGCATACTCTCAGAATTTGTAATCCTTGGTTAGATTCTCTCTCTCCTAAATTGAAAAATATTTTGCCTCCTTTGTGCCTTCCATTTCAGAGTTCAACATATTCACCTCCGCCCATACTTTGGGCAGAGCATAACGGGAATTTATTCTAAATTTAAGAAAAATATGAGATACAATTCTTATATCTTAGCTAAGGAAAGCAAGCTATGTTGCTTATGGTTACACACTGTGGATTTATTTGCCTTCTCTTAATGTCTTCAGCATAATATAGCAAAGTATTAAAGTACTTGACCTGGGACCTCCTTGGCGGTCCAGTGGTTAAGACTTCACCTTCCAATGCAGGGGGTGCGGGTTCAATCCCTGGTCAGGAAGCTAAGATCCCACATGCCTCGTGGCCAAAACCCAAAACATAAAGCAGAAGCAATACTGTAACAAACTCAATAAAGCCTTCAAAAAAATGGTCCACATCAAAAAAAAATCTTTAAAATAAAGTACTTGACCTATATAATATTGTTAACTATATATAACCATTTTCAAAGTGTGCAATCAGCAGCAATGATCATTTTCATAGCTCCAATTTTGTATTTCAAATTGATATAGATATATATATTCCTATAGATTAGATAGATATTTGGATAGATAGATAAATGGCAATGCACTTTCTTTCTTGTTGCCAATGATGTCCATTTTTGACAAACATGTTGTATTAATACATATATTTCACACGTCTTCATAACATGTTACAGCTTAGGGCTTGTAGACCATTTGCTAGAGTGCTTGTCACTGCTTCTCCAAACAAATATGTGTTTAATAAGAGTGAGTGGAGATATTTCTTATGTCTTAAGCTAATTGTGCTTGATATATATGAAATGTAATTAAATTATAACAAAATTATAATGAAAAAACAAAGAAATCTGAGGGAGAGGTGATACCAACTTCTTCTGAGAAAAGTAACTTGAATGCTTTAGAAAGATGCAATAAAGAAACAATGTAATAATGCTTTTGAATTAGACATGAATAACAGTCCAGGACAACCTGAGGAACACAACCGGAAAGATTTTGATCTTAGACAGCTACACAAGTCTCTTCAACATATTACTTTACTTAAAAAAATGCCATCAGGAGGGGGCAATGGGGAGTTGTTTAGTAGGAATAGGGTTTCAGATTTGCAAGATGAAAAAGTTCTGTTTCATGACAAAGTGAATATTCTTAACACTACTGAACTGTACCCTTTTTTAAAGTCAAATTAGATATCACAGATAATAGAATTACAGGCGTATTTTCCCCAAGAATTACAATTAACTGAACACTGTTCTTCAAAAAAAATAAAGAATTGGTTCTGTGCAAAAAGACTCAAATAATGTGCATGTGTGTATTTTTGAGTGAACATAAAACACTGGGTTCACATGAATATTTTTATGATTTGTCCTCTTTAACCAACACGGTTGTGTCTAATATGTTTGTGGTGACTATTATTGTACATAAGACCCTTGTGGCTATTAAATCTGAGCATGCTGTCTTTCTAAACTTTGGTGTTAGAGTTTTAAAATGGCATTTCTTGACTGGAGTCCTAGGATACTGAGGCAGAGCATCTAGAACTGTAGCGGTGGGGACGGGAGTGGAGGAGGGAGATCGGAAGTTGGAGAGAGGGTGCAAGTGAGGTGGGGAGAGGAAAGCAGACAGAAGAAGAGGCTCCAGGACTCTGAACGCAGGACTTCAATTCCTCTTCAACCAAAACGCTCGGAATTCATGTGGTACATATTGGGTGCCAGGTGAGAGTTCACTAGAAAATATAAGCCTCTGTGGGTTTTAAAAGTTTGAGAAACGTGGTTTTTAATGTCAAAAGACAAGGAGAAGGAATAGCACATGCTTATTTTCTGCCAGGAACTATGCTAGACCTTTTTAAAACATAGGTATTGTTTCATTTTCACAGCAAATGTAAGAGAGAGTTATTATTATCTAATTTTGCTGAGAGAAAATATGCCTCAATTACATTAATTAATTCAGGTAAAATCACATTGCTTATAGGAAAAGTCAGGTATTTGATAAGCCTGTTCCCATGCTGAAATAATTTTATAATTTCTCTATGTCACCTCTTTCTAAATATAATTTAATAAATTTTACCAATTTTCTTCACTAATTGACTGATTTCTAATAATCAGTTCTGAGGAAGATCTTACTTTTTGTTCTGAATCAAGTTATCTTGAATGAACAAGCTCACCACAAATGCAGGCAAAAGGACCTATGTTTCTAGCCAGGAAATCAATGATTTTAGCTCGAAACTCAGGGATTCATTTCACTAAGATAAATTTATATAAAAACAAAATCTCAAAAAGATTTCTTTACAATTTAGCTATTTTCTGAGTAAGAAAGTTGATTACTTTCCTTTCACTGCACAAACAGGAAAGGCCAAGTGCAAAGAACACTGCTGAAGTCCCTGATATAAGTTCCATGATATTCAGCTTGTTGATTTACTTCCGATTTTATAGCCATGTATGCAGTTTTGTCATACAAATTCTCATATAAATTATCCTCTTATAAATAAATTGTTCAGAGACGTAACCCTTAGAATTTGATAAGTTTATGATTTTTGTTTCTCTTGGACAAATCATAGCATCAGAGTTCTGCTTCTGCTTATCTCTACATTTTTATTATCCGATAATTTTCCACTCTTGGGGGGAAAAAAAAAAACCTGAAGTAACAGAAATATAAGGGACACAATGCAACAAAAAATAAGTCCCAGAAACCTTAGATTTCCTTTTCTATATTGCTGTGCAATCAAACATGGGATTGTTCTTTGTCCTAATACTTGTTGAATAACAATATAGGAATATGATCTTGATGATTCGACAAAGGGAAGGGGAAAGGGCAATCTCAAATCAATTTTACATTAAAGCAAAGAATTTTGAACCTATTGCCTTCGCTTGCAGTCTCCTACAGGCACCAACAAAAGCCCCATTTTCGGTGGGGAGAGGGGACATGCTTTAAGAAAAGAAAATAGCTTTTTCAAAGGCTGTTTATCGCTTTAAATGTTGTTTAAAAGCTTTTTAAAATGCAGCTTTTTTCTTCTCCTTTGGCATCAACAGGAGATAATTGCCTTAGCATGCTTTTAAATAATCTTGTTTAAGGCACAAAGTAGTATGGAAGCCTGTGCTTGGAAAACTTTTTACTTAACTGGATTGTGTGGGTGTGGATCTGGAGTCAGAGAGAGAACCTCTCTACAAATAACAACACTTTGAATTTTCTTTTAGGATGATTTTTTTAAATTTTATCTTTTAAATTGTCACACAGTAAAATTGACTCTCTTCTTTTTTCTGCTGTACACATCTGTGAATTTTAACACATGTATAGATTCATGTTACTACCATCACAATCAGGATACAGAATAATTCTATCACCCCAGGAAAAAACCCCTATACTATCCCTTTATAAGTCATACCTTCCTCTTTTCCCTTAAGCCCTGGAAAACTGTGGATCCATTTATCACATACTTTTGTCTTCTTGAGAATGTCAGATAGGGTTCGACATGTTTTGTCTGTGACTGGGGAAATGACCAACTTGAAAGCTGAAGGGTGTCATGACTTTTTCTGCACAGAAAATGAACTAAGGAAATGAAATCAGCTGTGAAATACAAAATTCTTGTGCCATCTATGGCAGCTGCTTACCCACTGTTCTTTAAACTTTCAGAAGGATACACGGGGACGTAGGCAAATCAGAATAGGTGACATCTTTCTACAGAGGCAGAACATTCAAGTTCTGCAAAGGCTGTGAGTTATGACATCAGGACTAGAAGCGTCCATCCACTCCTTTTGAATAACCATTGCATTAGTAAGCAGAATAAACTCTTGGGTATTTTTGTCACTCCAACCTGCACTGAGCCCTTTCTTATCTGCAGCAAACCAGAACATGTTATAGTGCCACCTGAATATGAAAGAAGAAAATCAAGCAGCTTCATCTTAAAGCAGAAATCTAAGTTTCCATTTCATTTAAATATAATTGACCTTAAGGTTTATTAATTTTACTCTTCATTTTGAGAAATTTTAGGAAATGATATAAACCTAAATTAGCAAAAGATATTCAACTATTTTTAACATAATGAAAGAACTGTTTGGGTCAGTTTCACAGTATTTTATGACTTGAAAGTAAAAACATTTTGGATTCTGTTTGAGATATTCTTCCCCCCTGCCAAAATTTAATAGTATAATGATTCTAACTAGATTGTATGAATTTTAGCATTGTAAAATGTTATGCATTCCTTGTTTTAGATTGTGCTAGGGTGAGCAGATGTTCAACGATTTGAAGTCTGTTTAGAATCTTCCTACCTGCTGGGTTTAATTTCAGAAGGAAGCAACATTCTTGAAGACAGACAAAATGTTATTTGTTCTTTTATTCATGTACCACGTTGCACTAATTTTCATCATTTCCAGCTCTGTTTATGGCAGGTCATTTCTGGTATACATAAAATCTAATTGTAATCCTTAGAAGAAATGGGTAAATTTTGTTCCTGTGTCTGGTAAATAAAATATTATTAAAATCATTTGTGATATACAGCACGTACATACTGATGCCTGGTTTTGAGTTGAAAATAAAAATCCATAGATTTTTCTACTCTATTAAATGCTAAGACCTTAGGAAAAGTGTTTATTCACCTTCTTTATAAGTTTGTAAAATATCAAATTAGACTATTTTATACCAATTTTATATATAGCTAGATACTAGTGTATTCTAATTTTTTGTGCTTAGATTGCCAAAATAATTTCTATGTACACATTTATGTTTGTAACGAATAATGGCCGGCTTCCTTTTACTTATTCTGTTCACTTCAATGTCTGCATTACTGAATTGGTTGAGCTCTCCACTACCATGTTGAATGACGTAATGATAGCAAGGCTCCTTGTTTTATTCTTTCTTGAAATGAAATCTTTGATATTTCAACATTAATGATTATTTAGAATTTTACAGATTCTTTCATACTACAGAAGTTTCTTTCCATTGATAGCTTGCTAAATGTTCTGAACAATGAGTGTGGAATTATCAAATGATTGTTATTCATCTACTGAGGTAAGAATTTGACATTTCTCATTCATTCTGGTAATGTTTAAATTGTACTTATTGATTTAAAAATGTCAAATCAACTTTGCATCTCTGGAAAAAACCTCATATCATGATACATTGTCCTATTTTATAATCACTGGATTTGATTTATAGATTTATTTAGAATTTTACATTCATATTAATGAAATATATTTGTCTATATTTTTCCTTTCTTGAATATTCTTGTTGGGTTTTGGTATCAAGGATATACTAGATTCATGAAATGATTTAGGAAGCATTTCCATCTTTTTTGTGAAGTAACTGGCATAGAAATTGAAATATTCCTTCATTGAATGTTTTCAAAACTCACTAATGAAACTACGTAGGACTAAAGATTTTTCAACAAAGATTTTTCAAACTATGTAGGACTGTAAGAGTTTTACTTAGAGTTTTAATGAAGTTAACCATTATTTCACATTCATATTTCCTTTTTGTTCTGGTTTTAGTTTTGTACATTGTATTTTCTGAGAAAAAAATTCTATAAAATTTCATTTCACTTAAATTCTAAGATTTATTGCCATAAAGTTATTCATAATATCTTTTAATGAAGTTAAAGACATTTCCATTATTAGTGATAAATTTTCTCTTAATAAACTTTGAGGAATGCTAAGGAGCCAACTGTTTATTATGGAAAATAAAGGAAAAAATATCGTTTTTTCTATCTAAGTCACATCCTTGAGTAACCACATAGTTGACAAAAGAGATCTTCTGTTTTTATAAATATTTCAACTAATATTTGAAAAGGGAATAGGAGAATTAGAATACCACTGTTTTGCATGTGGCATCAGAGAGAGAGAGAGATGGAGATTGGAATTGGGTACCTTCTAATGGAAGTATATAAGGCCATCTGTGAAGCAGTTTTGCCCCAAAATTTTAACTTGAATTTGATTACACCTACAGATCTAACTTCCAATCTATAGGAAACACAGACAACAGAGGAACATGCTAAGTATCACCAGAAAGATGCACGATTCAAAATCCAGACTGTGGAAAACTCTACAGAATAAATAAATTTATTCCTTCCATAAATAAGTTGCATGTAAAGAGACATGGAAATAGAATTTGTACATTAAAAGATACTTAAAGATATGTAAATAGTTTGCAGTACCTGAACCTTATTTGGATCTTGATACAAACAGTTAAAAAATGATACAATCGGTGCAATCAAAATCCCAGAAAGCTGTAGTGAGGTGGATGGACCTAGAGTCTGTCATACAGAGTGAAGTAAGTCAGAAAGAGAAAAACAAATACTGTATGTTAACACATATGTATGGAATCTAAAAAAAAAAAAAAGGTTCTGAAGAAACTAGGGACAGGACAGGAATAAAGACACAGATGTAGAGAATGGACTTGAGGACATGGAGAGGGGGAAGGGTAAACTGGGACGAAATGAGAGAGTGGCAGGGACTTATATATACTACCAAATGTAAAATAGATAGCTAGTGGGAAGCAGCCACATAGCACAGGGAGATCAGCACGGTGCTTTATGACCAACTAGAGGGGTAGGATAGGGAAGGTGGGAGGGAGACGCAAGAGGGAGGAGATATGGGGATATATGTATATGTATAACTGATTCACTTTTTTATAAAGCAGAAACTAACACACCATTGTAAAGCAATTGTACTCCAAAAAAGATGTTAAAAAAAAAAAATCCCAGCAAGCTATTTTGTGGATACTGACAAACTGATTCTAAAGTTTATATAGAGAAGCAGAAGACCTAGAATAGCCAAGGTCTGTTGAAGGAGAAGAACAAAGTTGGAGGACTGACATTACCCAACTTCATAATTTTCTATAAAGCTATAATAATCAAGATAGTGTGGTACTGGCGAAAGAATAGGCAAATAGATCAATGGAACAGGATAGAGAGCCCAGAAATAAACCCACATAAATTAAGTCAAATAATCTTCGACAAACAAACAGAGGCAATACAATGGAGAAAAGACAGCCTTTTCAACAAAATTGGTTCTGGAACAACTGGACATCCACCTACCAAAACAACAACAACAACAAAACCCTGTAGAATGCAGACACATAGACACAGACCCTACATTCTTAACAAATATTCGCTCAAAATGAATCATAGACATAAATGTAAAACTATAAAACTCCTAGAAGATAACATAAAAGAAAATCTTGATGACATTCTGTATGGCAATGACTTTTCAGATACAATACCAAAGGCATGATTCACAAAAGAAGTAACAGGTAAGCTGGAATTCATTAAAATCAAAAATGTCAAGAGAATGAGAAAACAAGACAAAGACTAGGAGAAAATATTTGCAAATGACATATCTAATAAAGGACTGCTATTCAAAATATACAAAGAACTCTTAAAACACAATAATAAGAAAACAAACAACTCAGTTTAAAAATGGCCAAAAACTTTAACAGACACCTCAAAAGGAAAATATACAGACAGGAAATAAGCATATAAAAATGTTCAACATCATCTGATATTAGGGAATTGCAAATTAAAACAATAATGACATACTACAACACACCTATTAGAATGGCCAAAATCCAGAACAATGAAAACCCCAAATACTGGTAAGGATGTGGAAACACAGGATCTCTCATTCATTTCTGGTGGGAATGCAAAATGGTATGGCCACTTTAGAAGTTAGCTGGTCAGTTTCCTTCTTATCATATGATCCAGCAATCATGCTCCTTGATATTTACCCAAATGAATTGAAAACTTCTGTCCACACAAAACATATGTCCTGCACATGGATGTTTATAGCAGCTTTATTCATAATTGTCAAAACTTGGAAGCAATAAAGATGTATTTTAGTAGCTGAATATAAATAAACTGGTATATCCAGACAAAGAGATGTTATGCAGTACTGAAAAGAAATGAGCTACCAAGCTATGAAAAGACAGAGAGGAATCTTAAATGCATATTGCTAACTTATAGAAGCCAATTTGAAAAGATTACATACTGTATGATTCAAACTATATGACACTCCTGAAAAGACAAAACTATGGGGACAGTGAAAAATCATTGGTTGCCAGGGGGTGGCAGGGAAGGAGGGATAAATAGGCAGAGCACAGAGAATTTTTAGGGGAGTGAAACTATTCTGTATGTTACTACAATAGTGGATACATGTCATTAGACATTTGTCCAAACCCATAGAATGTACAATGGCAAATATGCCCCCTAATGTAAACTATGGACTTTGGGTGATCATGTATCAATGTAGGTTCATCAACTGCAACAGAAGTACCACTCTGTGCAGGATGTTGATGGTGGGGGAGGCTGTGAATGCATGGGAACATGGTTATATGGGAATTCTCAGCACTTTCTGCTTGACTTTTAAATATTTATTATTTCTCTGAAGATTCTTTTCACATGTTTCAGGTTTCATCATTTTCATGGAAGGCACTTGTGTTATTTCAGTCCTCTGCTGAAATAGGTATTAAAACAGTATATATTCATCCTTTAAAGAGTATGTATCCATATTTTAGTAGGAATGTATTAATCTGCTTCCATTTCTTCATAAATATATAAAAATTGTGACACCACACTATGAAGTGTCATATACTGTCAAAATTTTAACTGTTCTTAGAAGTTTAGTGTATAAAGAAATCTCTATATGTTTGGAGGAGTTCAATTTCTCTTTCTTTTCTCCAGCCTATGAGAGACACCATACAATGTCCTGGAATGGTCCCTTGGTAGATGCCATTATTTGCATCTGCTTCAGTTAATGTCCAGCCTAAAACAGTTATTCATTATTTGAATTCTTGCTTAGATATTTATCTTTCATATCTGAAAGTAAGATACTTCCTTCCTTTTTTTACGTTTATTAAAAACTAAGGTCAGGATGGGGTTCTGTAATTTGCTGCAGCTGTCATACGCTGCCATAGCTATACAATATATAAATTTCCTGGCACTGTTTAGCTGTGACAAAAACTCATTTTGAAAAATAAGGATACTGGACTTTAACTTTTAACCAGGCTTCAGTGTCAAGAGCCCTAATACACTTGTCATAAGGAAACCTCTCTTATCATGTTAAGGCACCCTAACCTCAATCTCTCACCCTGGGTGAGAGAAAATCAAAACCCAGTTTTTATCCTTATTTGTGTCAGTCACCTCTTTGTTCATGAAACATCTAGACAGTATGAGGAACTGAAATATTAGCCAATCCAAAATAAAATGTTAAAATTATGTCTGGGTTCTTTCATCCGATCTAATAGTTCAAATATCTAGTTTGAAATTTAGATAATAAAAAACCTCCATCAAGTTGGGAAGATATAAAAAGGGAGCACCCATTTGAAAGTTAGGAACTTTCTCCAATGAGTGTAAATAAAATTGTGTTACTGAAACTCCAAAGAGGGAAATGTAATTTCACCATACTACTGTGCTCTATAGCATGTTACCTACATACTCAAATTCATGTCAATTAACATTCATTAGTTTTCCAATAGTTGTAACAATTACTGACATAATTTTTTTTTTTTTTTTTTTTTGGCCCTTGCTCCCGCTTACCAGTCTTCATCTCACCCAGGTTCCAGGTCTATCATTTTACAGGCCATTACTAGGCAACTTAAAATATTTGCCCTTGGGATTCTCTGCCTGAAACACACTCCATCCAAATTACCACATCAGACTCCTTCTTACCATCCATGCCACACCTAACTATCACCTTATAAAAGCACGTCATTCTATCTAAAACAGTCCCCATCCACCACCACAGTCCCCTTTTAGAACAGTTTTATTCACTTAAAAGCACTGATTGTTTTCACATGTGATTTTACCTATTGATCATGTGTGTACTTTATGTGAATTTTGGGAGGGCAAGGAGCCAGTCAATTTGATGCACCTCTCCTAACTCAGAACCTGCCACACTGACAGGCAAATTGTAAATACAGAGTAAATATTTGCTAAATGAATCAAATAATTTATAAACAGCACAGAAGATGTAATGAGGGTCACAAAACAGGATGTAACTTTTTTAACTTTGCCAAAGAAAAATGAAAGTCACACCTGACAACTCTTGGAAGGTGGGGATTAGTGAGGAGAAGGGAATTACAGGACCAATAATAACACTTCTTAAAAGAGGGCACTGAGCATTTAGGTTGTTACATAATACTGAGCAGAGTTCCCTGTGCTATACAGTAGGTCCTTGTTGATTAACCATTTTAAATATAGCAGTGTGTACAAGAATTTTAAAAAGAATAGATACATGTATATGTATAACTGAATCACTTTGCTGTACACCTGAAACTACCTCAGCATTGATAATCAACTATACTCCAATATAAAATAAAAAGTTTAAAAAAAAAGAGGGCGTTGAGGGGGCAGGACTTCTGGAAAGGAGGTGTGAGGAGCTCTGCAAAACCTCTCCCCCAAAAGCAATGATACAGCTGGACAAAACTGACAGAAATAATTTCAGTACTCTGGAGAGCAACCAGAGGCATATTTTTTTAAATGAAGAAAAGTTGATTGAAGAAAAACTACCAAACGCGAGGCAAAAACTGCGGGACTTGATGGAGTTTTAGCTTGGGGCAGCTTTCATCTGCCCCACTCCTACCCCACTAGCTTGCTAAGCAGGAACCAACTGTTCTACTGCTAGAGGGCACTGACTTAATTTGAATCAGAACGTAGAAAAATCCCAAACTCCTGGACATTAGCCAAAACAGTAGCAATTCTGGTGGCAAACAAATGGGGAGACTGAAATCACAGCTAGCATGAGACTGTAATTCGGGTTGAGACAGGCAGCAGACTGCCCAATTAGCCAGAAATTTAACACGGATCATAGAATGATACACTCATAGTGGACCCTGATAAGTTCCCATATCTCTAGCTTCCTGGAAGGCTGTGTACATGTGCGAAACTGCACAAACACTCAGAATAGAGAGGGTCCTATCCCTCCAAATATCACTGTGTGGGTCATGAGGCCTTACGTATTCCCAGAGAAAATACAAGGAGACTCAGGAGAAAATTAAAAGCCAGGGGAGACTTATGAACTGCCAAACTTTGACTGTGTTCTCCGACCCACAGAACAGGTAAACAAATGAATGCGTCTGTGTTCCAATAAAATTTTGTTTACAGAAGCAGGAGGTTGGGCCACATTTGGCCCACAGGCCATTGTTTGCTGATCATTGTTCTAAAAACTGTAAGCTAACCTATTGTGACATGAAACAGATCACTGGTTGCCAGGGTTTTGAGAGGGCAGAAGGGATTATAAAAGAGCATGAGGAAACTTTGGGGAGGGGGGTGGTAGAAATAGTAATTACCCCAATTGTGGTGATTGTTTCACGGGTGCTTAGATATATTAAAATCTAATAAACTGTTAATTTTAAATTTGTGCAGTTAATTTTACATTATATGCAAATAAAGTTATATTAAAAATCAATTAATACATTTTACCACCTTAATAGAATAAATTAGAACAATCGTATGACCGTATCAGTAGATCCATAAAAAGTATTTTTTTCTAATTTGACCCTCCTTCACAGTATATGACACCCAACAAAATGCTTGACAATATATACATACAATAAAAGTAGTTCTTACTGTGGGACACAGTGGCAGAATGGAAAAGTATAGTGGAAATAACTCTGGCTTTTGAAAGAGGTAGGCTACTGTTCAAGTCCAAACTAAGCTGTTTACTAACTGTATAAATTAGAGCCAATAACAGTTACCTTACTGGTCTGTGTTATAACCATGGGACTAGCATACATAAAGTGTACCGTAAAACTCCTGACTTTCAGTGGGTAGCCATTACTGTTCTGGTTTTCTAAATTTAACATTTTTAAATCCATACAGATCCTGGCATGCTGTGCCCAGCAGACTAATCAATAATTAATAGTGATCAGTTAGTTACATATTGAAACTACTTATTATGTCAATTTTCAATCATACACTAAAATAGAGAGGATAATGAATTTTCATATACTCAAAACAGTTTCCACAGTACTAATCATTTTGCCATTCTTCATCATCTATCCTTTTTTTGGATGCAGTATATCCAAATAAACTCCAGACATCATAGCACTCTACCTGTAATTACTTAAATACTTTACGTCTGAGATAGATTTGTTTTAATTAAAGACTTTTTAAAATATATATATTTTTTAATTGAACACGTGTGTTATGTGTTAGTTTGTTAAGTATTTTATTTTTTTAACATCTTTATTGGAGTATAATTGCTTTACAATGGTGTGTTAGTTTCTGCTTTATAACAAAGTGGATCAGTTATACATATACATATATCCTCATATCTCTTCCCTCTTGCATCTCCCTCCCTCCCACCCTCCCTAACCCACCCTTCTAGGTGGTCACAAAGCACCAAGCTGATCTCCCTGTGCTATGCGACTGCTTCCCACTAGCTATCTATTTTACATTTGGTAGTGTATATATGTCCATGCCACTCTCTCACTTTGTCCCAGCTTACCCTACGCCCTCCCCGTGTCCTCAAGTCCATTCTCTAGTAGGTCTGCATCTTTATTCCCGTCTTGCCCCTAGGTTCTTCGTGACCTTTTTCTTTTTTTTGGTTCCATATATATATCTTAGCATATACTGTTTATTTTTCTCTTCCTGACTTACTTCACTCTGTATGACAGACTCTAGGTCCATCCACCTCACTACAAATAATTCAATTTCGATTCTTTTTATGGCTGAGTAATATTCCATTGTATATATGTGCCACATCTTCTTTATCCATTCATCTGTTGATGGACACTTAGGTTGCTTCCACGTCCTGGCTATTGTAAGTAGAGCTGAAATGAACATTGTGGTACATGACTCTTTTTGAATTACGGTTTTCTCAGGGTATATGCCCAGTAGTGGGATTGCTGGGTCATATGGTAGTTCTATTTTTAGTATTTTAAGGAACCTCCATACTGTTCTCCATGGTGGCTGTATCAATTTACATTCCCACCAACAGTGCAAGAGGATTCCCTTTTCTCCACACCCTCTCCAGCATTTATTGTTTGTAGATTTTTTGATGATGGCCATTCTGACCGGTGTGAGATGATATCTCATTGTAGTTTTGATTAGCATTTCTCTAATGATTAATGATGTTGAACATTCTTTCATGTGTTTGTTGGAAACCTGTATATCTTCTGTGGAGAAATGTCTATTTAGGTCTTCTGCCCATTTTTTAAAAATTAATTTGTATTTATTTATATTTATTTTTGGCTGTGTTGGGTCTTCGTTTCTGTGCAAGGGCTTTCTCCAGTTGCGGCGAGCGGGGCCACTCTTCATCGCGGTGCGCGGGCCTCTCACTGTCGCGGCCTCTCCCGTTGCGGAGCACAGGCTCCAGATGCAGAGGCTCAGTAGTTGTGGCTCACAGGCTTAGTTGCTCCGCGGCATGTGGGATCTCTCCAGACCAGGGCTCGAACCCGTGTCCCCTGCATTGGCAGGCAGATTCTTAACCACTGTGCCACCAGGGAAGCCCTTCTGCCCATTTTTGGATTGGGTTGTTTGGTTTTTTGATATTGAGCTGCATGAACTGCTTGTAAATTTTGGAGATTAATACTTTATCAGTAGCTTCATTTGCAAATATTTTCTCCCATTCTGAGGGTTGTCTTCTCATCTTGTTTATGGTTTTCTTTGCTGTGCAAGGGTTTTTAAGTTTCATTAGGTCCATTTTTGTTTATTTTTGTTTCTATTTCCATTTCTCTAGGAGGTGGCTCAAAAAGGATCTTGCTGTGATTTATGTCATAGAGTGTTCTGCCTATGTCTTCCTCTAAGAGTTTGATGGTGCCTGGCCTGACATTTAGGCCTTTAATCCATTTTGAGTTTATTTTTGTGTATGGTGTTAGGGAGTGTTCTAATTTCTTTCTTTTACACGTAGCTGCCCAGTTTTCCTAGCACCACTTATTGAAGAGGCTGTCTTTTCTCCATTGTATATTCTTGCTTCCATTATCAAAGATAAGGTGACTATATGTGCGTGGGTATATCTCTGGGCTTTCGATCCTGTTCCATTGATCTATATTTCTGTTTTTGTGCCAGTAACATACTGTCTTGATTACTGTAGCTTTGTAGTATACTCTGAAATCAGGGAGCCTGATTCCTCCACCTCCGTTTTTCTTTCTCAAGATTGCTTTGGCTACTCGGGGTCTTTTGTGTTTCCACAGAAATTGTGAAATTTTTTGTTCTAGTTCTGTGAAAAATGCCAGTGGTACTTTGATAGGGATTGCATTGAATCTGTAGATTGCTTTGGGTAATATAGTCATTTTCACCATGTTGATTCTTCCAATCCAAGAACATGGTATATCTCTCCATCTATTTGTATCATCTGTAATTTCTTTCATCAGTGTCTTATAGTTTTCTGCATACAGGTCTTTTGTCTCCTTAGGTAGGTTTATTCTTATGTATTTTATTCTTTTTGTTGCAATGGTAAATGGGAGTGTTTCCTTAATTTCTCTTTCAGACTTTCCATCAGTATAGGAATGCAAGAGATTTCTGTGCATTAATTTTGTATCCTGCTACTTTACCAAATTCACTGACTAGCTATAGTAGTTTTCTGGTAGCATCTTTACGATTCCCTATGTATAGTATCGTGTCATCTGTGAACAGTGACAGCTTTACTTCTTTTCTGATTTGGATTCCTTTCATTTCTTTTTCTTCTCTGCTGTGGCTGAAACTTCCAAAACTATATTGAATAATAGTGGTGAGAGTGGGAAACCTTGTCTTGTTCCTGATCTTAGTGGAAATGCTTTCAGTTGTTCACCACTGAGAACGATGCTGGCTGTGGGTTTCTCATATATGGCCTTTATCATGTTGAGGTAAGTTCCGTCTATGCCTACTTTCTGGAGGGTTTTTATCATAAATGGGTGTTGAATTTTGTCAAAAGCTTTCTCTGCATCTATAGAGATGATCATATGGTTTTTCTCCTTCAATTTGTTAATATGGTGTATCACATTGATTGATTTGCGTATATTGAAGAATCCTTGCATTCCTGGGATAAACCCCACTTGATCATGGTGTATGATCCTTTTAATGTGCTGTTGGATTCTGTTTACTAGTATTTTGTTGAGGATTTTTGCAATATGTTCATCAGGGATATTGGCCTGTAGTTTTCTTTCTTTGTGACATCACACAGCCCACCCCAGTCCTCTCCCTGGGGTCTGACCTCCGAAGCCTGAGCCTCAGCTCCCAGCCCCCGCCCGCCCCAACGGATGAGCAGACAAGCCTCTAGGGCTGCTGAGTGCTGATCGGCACTGATCCTCTGTGCGGGAATCTCTCTGCTCTGCCCTCCGCACCCCTGTGGCTGTGCTCTCCTCCGCGGCTCCGAAGCTTCCCCCCTCCGCCACCCGCAGTCTCCGCCCGCGAAGGGGCTTCCTAGTGTGTGGAAACTTTTCCTCCTTCACAGCTCCCTCCCACTGTTGCAGGTCCCATCCCTTTTCTTTTGTCTCTGTTTTTTCCTTTTTTCTTTTGCCCTACCCAGGTACGTGGGGAGTTTCTTGCCTTTTGGGACGTCTGAGGTCTTCTGCCAGCGTTCTGTAGGTGTTCTGTAGGAGTCGTTCCACATGTAGATTTATTTCTGATGTATTTGTGGGGAGGAAGGTGATCTCCACGTCTTTCTCTTCTGCCATCTTGAAGCTCCCCCTAATTAAAGACATTTAAATGTTAGGACCTTGTATTAGTTTGCTACAGTTGCCATAACAATGTACCAGAGACTGGGTGGCTTAAACAACAGAAATTTTCTCACAATGCTGGAGGCTATATGTCCAAGTTCTAGGTGTTGGCAGCGTTTGTTTCTTCTGAGGCCTCTCTGCTTGGCCAACTTGATGGCCATTTTCCCCCTGTGTCTTTACATTGTCTTCCTTCTCTTCATGCTTGTGTCCTAATTTCCTCTTCTTCTATGGACATGAGTCATATTGGAATTAGGCCCACCCTTACAATCTTATTTTACTTTAATTACTTCTTTAAAATACCCTATCTCTAAATACAGTCACATTTTGAGGTACTGGGGGTTAGGACCTCAATATATACATTTGGGGGAGGACACAATTTAACCCATAACAGACCTATATAACGAGAGAGAATTGTGATGGCCATGGAAATGCCTGGCTCAGGTCTCCCTTTGTAGATTTTCTGCAATGAACAGCATCGGCGGATGGCAGTCTCCAGTGGCTACACCTTGAGATCTGCTGTAATGTTTACACCAAAGCCACACTCTCTCCAAGATGCTCTCAGCCAATGATGGCACAGTGAGGACACTGGAGCCAGGCCATTTCTGCCCTACATGGATCTCCTCTAATGGGCAATAATTTCTGTGTCTCTTCAACGTCCTGGTTGAGACTTTCTCAGAGCTGCACACAGTACAAGGACCTTCCTCCCTCCCTCCCTTCCTTCCTTTCTTCTCTTTCTCTTTTTACAAGTGTGAGACCTGAATCATGGTCTAAAACCTCTCTCTACCTACTCCTGTTCTCTCTTTTCTTCTTCCTGCCCAGGTATTTCCCCTAATAAACCTCGTACATGTCTAATTCTATCTAGATGTCTGCTTCTCGGACAAAAGAAGCATACAAATAATAAATGTTGAAATATATAATAAAGCCATTAAGTAAATGAATGTTGGGAGTCAGGTTTTTCACTGTTGGAATGAGATGTTTCAGATAAGCAAGAACAGGAGGTAGTCTGTGTGGTAATGGATTCCAGTTGGAGACACCAACATGAACTCATGTTTACCTTAATGTACATGAAGATGGTTACATCTGAAATACTTATAGATATGTGCATATACATGGGTTAGTGTACACACATATATTTCTTTTGCTTTGTCAGCTAAGAAAACTCAGAAAAATGACATTTTGGTAGCAAGGTAACTCATATCTTGGTTTCTAATGCTGTTCTTCAATAAAGGGAATCAGGGCTCTTTGAAGAAATAGTTGATCCCAGTACTGGGGCAGGATATCTACAAGATGAACCTAGAGCATCTTTTAAATGCCAGGAAGTATGGAAGTGCTAAACAAAAATAATAATTAAAAACAAACAAACAAACATCCACACCCACCCACATGGAAGTACATCAAAGGGACCTAGGAGCCAAAACAAATGGTCCCCTATGGCCAAAGCTGGAATAATTTGAGCAAAATTAACTTGTATTGGAGTCTAATGCAAAGTAAAAAATAAATATTTACAATTCCATATGGATATAAGTACATGATTAAATAAATAAATAAGTAAATAAATGGGGGGGTTTCCTGAGCAGAAGAACTTCAAATAATTTATGTAGATACTCCACCCTGAAGGAACTGCAGCATAACTCCCCACTGCCTAATTGTGGGCTGCACATAGTGACTTCCTTCCTAAGAGTACAGTATGGAAAAAGGGGAGAAAGAGTAACTTTACAGTGGAGAAACTGATAAACACAACTTTAGCCAGATGATCAAGGTGAGCATTAAGAATGATAAATCATATTGATAGTATGTACCCTTGATATGCTGTGATGAAAGTAGTACTTTACTTCTGTGATCATGCTCTCAAAAACTCATAACTCCAGTCTAATCATATGAAAAGCATCAGACCAATCCAAGTGAGGGACAATCTATAAAATCCCTGACCAGTACTTGTCAAAACTGTCAAGGTCATCAAAAACATGGAAAGTCTGAGTAACTGTCACAGCCAGGAGAATCCTAAGGAAACATAAGAACTAAATGTAAAGTGGCATCCTGGATGGTAGCATGGAACAGAAAAAGGACATTAGGTGAAAACTATGGAAATCTGAATAAAATGTGGACCTAACATAATTGTTTCATTAATTACAATTGTACCATACCACTTTAAGGTGCTCATAATAAGGGAAACTAGGGGAAAATAGGGTTATGTGGAAACTCTTTGTACTATTTCACAGTCTTTCTGTAAATCTAAAATTGTTCTAAAATAAAAAGCTCATTTAAAAATTTTTTCAAATCTATAAGACAAAATGCCATGTGGATTATGATTGCAATAACTAATATTTATTTAGCACTCTCCAGGCTACAAAGCATTAACTCATTGAATGATAAATCCATAACTCATTGAACGATAAATCCATTACCTTCAGAATTTTATGATGAGATCATGCTATGAAGCCTGTCTAAAAAGCACATTAATAAAACATGTAACTGTCATTATTTCAATAAAATCATGTTCTGCTCAGGAAAAAAAAGAAGAAGAGGAATTATAAAGGACCTGAATTTACCAGCACAGCTTTTAATTTCTGGCAAATTTCACATCTCTGCCTTGTGTGTCAAATCTGTTCTGGGCATGTTGGGTTCTACTCTGCAGGTCTCCAGTGATTTTAACAGTAGTTGTGAATACTTAATGAAATTCATCATGCATTTGTAACAAATTGCTCACCATTCCCAACCCAGAGAGAAATGTGGAAGTAGAAAAAAAAAAAGGAGTTCGTGATGAATTCTATCCCTCCTCACCAGAGCGGGATGGAGTAATTGACAGGTGCCTGCCAGAGATCCAGCTAGTGCTCTGGTGTTTCTGGGCTGCCCCCTTCCATATGCAGCTTTCTGTTCATCCTACTCTCCAACACCACTCTCCCTGCCATGTCACTTCACTCCTTCGCATTCTTCTGCTCATGTGTCACTTTCCCCTCTCCTCTTCATTGCTTTAGGCTAATCAGGAAAACTCAGAAAATCCCCCAAATCCTACTGATGCCAGCATGTGGTACTCAGGAAAAATAGGTGGCTAACTGTAGATTAGAGTATTAATACACTTCTCTGATCCCACAAATGCCCTAGAGCACTTACTCACTTTTACAAAACTTCTCATTTTCTTATTTCATTTTCCCTTGAACATATGAAAATCAGGCAGGAACCAAATATGGGGGCAGTACTCATGTATGGGGTGCCCTCACACTCGAAATGGAATTAAGCATTTCGAGGGGCCTGTGAGGAAAATGACTATAACTCATCATAAACCTATAATATGTAGACTGAAAAGAAAATCCTCACACCAATTCCAAATATTCTTGATCATAAGGCAACAAAAGGACTCAGGTGCAGAACCTGAGTGAAGGCTCTGACACATTTTAACCACGTGGCCTGAGACTCACAGGCTCAGTGTCCTTATTTGTAAAATTGAAATATTAACAGCAGCACCTAAAGGGATCATGAAATATAAAGGTAATAATGTGCTTAGGGTACATTATTAGCATTCAGTAAATATCAGAGAAGAAAAAAATCTATTTGGGATGAGAGTAGCATATGCTACACTGACTCTTGCTTCCAGGTCCACATTGTATAAAAAAAACAAAAATTCATCTTGATCACAGGATGGTACATGTTAATTTTCTTTTCTGTTATGCTTTTGAAGGAAATCTTGAACATTAGTTTAAATAAATTATGTAGCCTAGTATTCATACATAGAGTTACAAACATTAGCATATCAGAAATACCTAGCCCTAAATCTGGCACTTACTTTTAGAAAGACAAACGCTAATGAAATATGTATGTGACTTAGAAGTTGAAATTATCAGTGTTCAGTCAGCTTTTCGGAAGCAAACCATTTATTTAAAAAAATTTTTTTTAATATTTATTTATTTGGTTGCACCAGGTCTTAGTTGCGGCTCACCAGCTCCTTAGTTGCAGCACGTAGGCTCCTTAGTTGTGGCATGTGAACTCTTAGTTGCAGCATGCATGTGGGATCCAGTTCCCTGAGCAGGGATCGAACCCAGGCCCCCTACATTGGGAACGCAGAGCATTATCCACTGCGCCACCAGGGAAGTCCCTTAAAATATATTTTTTAATAAATTTATTTATTTTAGTTATTTATTTTTGGCTGTGTTGGGTCTTCATTGCTGCACGCGGGCTTCCTCTACTTGTGGTGAGCGGGGGCCACTCTTCCTTGCAGTGAGCGGGCTTCTCATTGTGGTGGCTTCTCTTGCTGCGGAGCACGGGCTCTAGGTGTGCAGGCTTCAGTAGTTGTGGCTCACAGGCTCTAGAACGCAGGCTCAGTAGTTATGGTGCACGGGCTTAGTTGCTCCACGGCATGTGGGATCTTCCCGGACCAGGGCTCAAACCCACTTCCCCTGCACTGGCAGGCGGATTCTTAACCACTGTGCCACCAGGGAAGCCCCCTTAAAATATTTTTAAACCAAGCACTTAGCAGTATTCTTAGCATATAAGTTTTCTATATATTTTGGATGAATGAATGATAACAAATATATTAAAATACTACATAATATTTAGGGAGAACATCTGATGAATATACATAGTATATAAGTAAAACTAACTTTTAAGTTCTCTATACAGAGAAATTTTTAAAAATCTATCAGAACAGTTCTTTGGGTACCTCTGCTTGCTGCATTTGGATGGCTACCTTATCATCACCACCACCAAAAAAATTTTTAGACAAAATCATTGCCATGTCTTAAAGCATCTGATATGGACTCTGCTTCAGAGTTCAAAATGGCTTCAAGTTGTGTGCCAATTAAGCACCCACAATTCAGTGGTAGACAAGAGCTATAATCAAGATTGCTGTACATCTCTCCTTATCGCAAGGAACTGAGAAGTTTGGAGCAAGAGTGAGAATGACAGGATTAAGTAGGATGCATATAAAAAAGTAAGAAAGGAGCACATAGAATTTAAGAAATAGGCAAGCTTAGTCTGCTTTTGCACACTAGATATTAATCTAAAAGCATTTTTGATACCTAACCTAGAAGAGTAAGGTAATATTTCCATACCCCTGGCTTCTGAGTGGCATCTCATAGAAGGAAATGAATATTATCTCAGCAACTCACATTCTTTCTCAGAGAGAACAGAGCAAACTTTTTTCCTATATCAAATGGACATGATAAGAAAATTTAGGCATGTTTTTCTTTTTTTTTTAATATTATTAGATAAACATTCAGTTGTGACTAGTCCTCATGATATATAAGGCATAAGCTGTTTCCCTCTTTTTTTTTCCTCCAACATGTAAGTAATTGTTAAGGGACACTCCTTACATCAGCAAACAAGATGATACTGACACTCTGTCCAACTCTTAATATAGAGACAATTAATTAGGCAAAATTTGTCGCTGTTCAGGAAACATTCAAACTTCACATCATTCACTAAATGATACGTCACTTAAGGCATCATATTTACAACTCAGCTCACAGGCACATCTTTTTGAATACATGAAGCTGAAAACTACAAAGAAACCAGTTGGTTCATGGAGAAGCCTTCAGCCAGTCAATAAAATGAGAGCTGGAAAATAGGTCATAGAAAAAGTCACTATAAAGCAGAGTTCCAAATTCAATGGGGATGTGGCTTTTTGACCTGCTACCAACAAAGACTGAAATGTTATTTATTTCCCCCATATTTTCATGTAAATTTAATTTTAATGAAATGGTTGACTTGCTAACCCTGGAGACTGGTGATCTATTAATCTACAGAAGGAGTCTTAATGGTGAACTCTTCAAACAAGAACTTTTTCATTCCTTTAACCTCTCTTTCCATTTAAAACACTATGCTGTGCCCCTTTAGAATATAGTTACTGGAATGAAAATGAAGAGAAATATGAATGTTTTATACTTGCTCCCTTACCCCCAAAGGAATGAGCGTATGATCCTTAAAAGCCAGATAGTTACTCCCTGAACATGTCATGAAAACAACAGGAAATTTAAAAGTCTAATCCTTTCTCATAAAATAAGAGCAAAGAAACTACCCAAAAGATGTAGAGATTGGCAGAAAACAATGAATCAAAGGTGACTGAAAGAGTCATAATGTAAGAATGCCTTGAGCTTGACTTTTCACTTCTAGAAAATTGGATGTTACATTTTTCAAATGTTCCTTGAGTTTTCAAAATGTCATGGAAGAAGGCAGTAACTGCTTTTTTAAGTTCTCATTAAAGTTTCTTTGATTCACATATGGATATATGAAAGAAATTGATTTCTGCCATTAGTTATGTTGGACCAACTCTCCCCCGAGAACAACTGTAATAACTAGATACATTTTTAGATGCTGTCTGAAGGCATCAGAAGGCTATCAAATCAGTAAGGACTTGAAGGGTCCAGAATCCAGGTATTTAAAAGTACTTTTACACATAAGGAATCTTCTAATCCCCAAGCAGTGGCTAAAAGGCAGAAAACCCTATCAAAAAGTAGTGGCTACAAATCTGTCTTACTTTGAGTTTTTCTGGAAGCAGACCCTGACATAAAGATATTAGTGTAAGTAGTTCATTTTGGAAGATGCCAGGAACATCAAGAGGGAAGTGGGAACTGATATAGGAAAGGGAAGCAACCAATAAAGAGTACCCTATTAAGCAAGATTCAAGGGACAGCTATAACGTAATACTAGAGTCATTCTGGGATATGTTGTAAAGCACATACTATGTTCAGATATATCCCATCTGAGGCTTGATGGGGCTGAGGTTTTTGTACATTCTTTCCATCAGGCATTGGGTGAGAGATACTGCTAAGGTGTTATTTAATTCCAGAGCATTTCTAGCCTTCCTTGGGTACAGCAGAGTAGCCTTCCAGAACAAGTCATGAAGCATGAATATACAGATACTGGCAGTAGTCAATTACCTAGAGCACACAGATATGATAAGCTTTAGGGTATCTGAGAAGGTACCAACTGAATTTGCTACATGTAGTCTGCCCTTTGTAATACTCAAAACAACTCACACCTCAAGTTAAGTTTGCTCTACCTTGTCACCTCTTCAAGGTCAAATATTTTTTAAAATGCATGTGCAAGAGTTTCAGTGAAAAAAGAGACATGCATCCAAAGGTTGCAACCAATATTAACTATATGTCTATTCTACCATTTAATCTCCCCATGTAATTGGCCTGTACTTCTGATGATCTGGGATAAAGCAGATCCTTATCTTTGAAGGCTCGAGCCTCTGGTTACCATGCTCTTGTTAGGTCATGCTTTCTGCTGGTACCCATTTCTCATAAATTACTAGATAGGGGAAGACAGTGACTCTTCCTGCCTTCATCATGCAGCAGCAACTCTATATTCTCATGATAATAATGATCAATTTCCACTGACAATGTAACAACTTTTTAAATGCCTCTGCACTCCTATGTGAGAGCCCAGAATGACTAGGGTTAGCTATAATTTTAGCTTTTGTGGATCTCTTGCTGTGCAGCCTGGCAGAAGCTTTTCTCTTCTGGAAACTGAAGCCCAAATTCCTCAAGTGGCTCATGAGGAGTAACAGTTAAAGGGACCACTTCTGTTACTCCCACTCTTAGTCCTTAGGCCCTGCAGGTGCCTATGATATTCAGCGGTCTTTGGGGTCACCAAAATTTTCATAATATTGAGATTTTATTTGCCTTTATCACCATGTTGACAACTGCAAAAATGCAATAGTGATTGGTGCTATCACTTGGTTAAATTTATGGCAGTTCCCCATAATTTTCCATACTATATTGATATTCAGGACTCAGACTAGTTAACTGAATGGAAATATGATAGGGATCACCAACCCTGAATCCTTTAAGCCTACAGGGTGACACTAAATCTGTCATTTTTCTCAGGATGCATTATGGCTTCTCATTTACTCTCTTGACCAGGGAGTAATTTTAGGGGATTCTACTTGTTTTTCCCAAACATTTTGCTTCTTTCTCCATAAGTCAGGCAGCCAATGGGAAAATTATGCCAAATTATATGTATCTTTATTATGTAATGAGGGACCAGGGAATTCACTAGAGTACCTAATGAACCATTGAATTCACAGTGAGACAGAGTTGGGCCAGGACTCCATATATCACCTGACCTCTATATTACCCTCCTAAGCAGGAGGGCCATTAAGAGTCTTTTTTTTTAGTCTCCTGGGATTAGAGTAGACTCAGATCCTGAGATGAGGATTCTATCACAAGTGGTTTATTTGGTTTATCTGGGAGTGAAAGGAACATTAACATAGAGGAAGTGATGCAGAGAAGCAATGGCAACTAACAAAAGATACATTATTACACTAGCTAATGGTATAGGGGAAACTCAAGTTTTAAAAAAATGGTGTAAAACACATGCTCCAGGATTATCCTACCCAAGGGTGGGGGAACTGTAAAGATTTATATACCAACAACTGCCAGTCATTAGTTAAGGACTGCTTTGGGGGATTTTTAATTCCTGAGCAATTTTAGCATATGAATAGCTAGAGCAGCCTTCCAGAAAAATCCATCAGGCACATATATGCAGATTTAGTCCACTAATGATGTAAAAACTCTGACAGGAAGAGGTAAAGCTGAAAACATCATCTACAGATTCTGAGGAACATCACCTACAGAATCAGCAGAGGTTTCCACATTTTCAAAGAACTGGAAAATTCAACATGCACCAAGGCATAAATCCTAAAATCTGCTGGAAAAAAGAGACACATCACCCTCAAAGGAACAACAATAAGGCTGATAGTTAACACTTGAATAGAAACTGTGAAGCCTAGAAATCAGTGGAATGGCATCATCAAAGTGCTGAAAGAAAAGTATTTCAATTTATATAGCTACACCTAAGAAAAATAATCCTTCAAAACGGAAGTAAAATGAAAAGAGCTCCAGAAGAACAAAACAGAGAGTTATTCACCAGCAGACAAAAAATTTTAAGTGCTAAAATTACTACACATTAAAAAAATATTAGTAAAATGTTAAGTATAATCTAAAATATATATGTAATTCAATTGACTATAAATGTACTACATACTTCCTAAAAGAAAGTTTGAGAGACTGGCTAAATAAAACAAAGCACAACAATAAGATATGCATTAAATACAAGGATAAAGAGGTTTTCACAGTAAAAGAATAAAAAAATGATATATAATACAAACATTGCCCAAAACTGTTCACATAGCTATATCAATAGAAAAAAAGTCAACTTCGAGGCAAGAAGATTATTAAGGAAAAAAATAAGATACTTTATTGCCCAGAGATAAACCCCCAAACACAGTCACCTAATTTATGACAAAGGAGGCAAGAACATACAATGGAGAAAAGACAGCCTCTTCAATAAGTGTTGCTGGGAAAACTGGACAGCTACATGTAAAAGAATGAAATTAGAACACTTCCTAACACCATACACAAAAATAAACTCAAAATGGATTAAAGACCTAAATGTAAGACTGGACACTATTAAACTCTTAGAGGAAAACATAGGAAAAACACTCTTTGACATAAACCACAGCAAGACCTTTTTTGACCCACCTCTTAGAACAATGAAAATAAAAACAAAAATAAACAAATGGGACCTAACGAAACTTAAAAGCTTTTGTACAGCAAAGAAAACCATAAATAAGATGAAAAGACAACCCTCAGAATGGGAGAAAATATTTGCAAACGAAGCAACGGACAAAGGATTAATCTCCAAAACACACAAACAGCTCATGGAGCTCAATATCAAAAAAACAAACAACCCAATTAAAAAATGGGCGGAAGACCTAAATAGACATTTCTCCAAAGAAAACATACAGATGGCCAAGAGGCACATGAAAAGATGCTCATCAGCCATAAAAAGGAATGAAATTGGGTCATCTGTAGAGATCTAGATGGACCTAGAGTCTGACATACAGAGTGAAGTAAGCCAGAAAGAGAAAAAACAAATACCGTTTATTAACGCATATATGTGGAATCTAGAAAAATGGTACAGATGAACCAATCTGCAGGGCAGGAATAGAGATGCAGATGTAGAGAACGGACATGTGGACATGGTGGGGGAAGGGATGGGTGCGACGGATTGGGAGATTAGGGTTGATAGAAATACACTACCATGTGTAAAACAGCTAGTGGGAACCTGCTGTATAGCACAGGGAGCTCAGCTCGGTGCTCTGTAACAACCTAGATGGGTGGGAGGGAGGTCCAAGAGGGAGGGGATATAGGTATACATATAGCTGATTCACTTCATTATAGAGCAGAAACTAACACAACATTGTAAAGCAATTATACTCCAATTTAAAAAAAATAAAAAAATAAGATATTTTATTGTGATTAAATAATCCATCCATCAGAAAGATTTTTGTACCTCGTAAACTAGTATAGGAAGTATATAAGCAAAGTAATAAATTTTAACACACTGCACTCAGTAACTAATAAGGGAAGCCAGTATTAACAGTAAAGATAGAAAAGTTTTGAAGAGCGAAATTTTAAAATTTTGATCCCATCAACATATACAACACCATCCTCAACAACTAGAAAATACACATTTTTCCCAAGATGATGAGGAGACTTTTTCAAAATTGATAATATACTGTTCATAGTAAGTCTCAACAAATTTACAAGGACTGAAACAATTCCATGTGCATCTCTGACCAGGGGCAATTAAGTTAGAAACAAGTAACAGAAGTACAACTAGAAAATCTCCCAATATTTGAGCCAAAGTTAATGTTACAGTGTAATTTTTAAATCAGTCAAATGGAAAGATAATAAACATAATTATATTGAGTCTTGTTGGACACTTGTAAAGATTCTATGATGGAAATTTATAGCCTTAAGGCATATTTAGAAAAAGAATAAATGCTCATACTCCATGATCTAATAAGCATCCAACTCAGTAAGTTATCCAATGAAAGTAAGGTAATAGAAAAATAAGATAAGAAATTAATGAAACACAAACAAAAGCACACAAAGAAAAAATTTTCACTGCAATGTTCGAAAAATAATAGTTTAATAAAATAAATAGTAATTTAATAAAACTGTAAGTTCCATGGGAAGACTTTGGAGAGAAACACAAAGAGAGAAAAATCCAAACAAACAATATTAGGAATGAAAACTACAAAACAAAAGTAAAAATATATGAACAACTTTATATAAATTTAGATTAAATGATGAACAGATTTCTAGTGAAGCACAACTTTGTAAATCTGGCATAAGAAGAAACAGAAAATCTGAGTAATGTATATCTGTTAAGAATTGCAGCTCAAATGAAAATCGTTAGAGAAAACTTCAGGCTGAGATGATTTTATAATTGAATTTCTCCATGTATTTAAGAAATAATTAACATCGATCTTATTTTTAAAACTATTCTAGAGAAATAGAAAAAAGAGAAAATTCTCAACTTATTATATGAGACCCACATAACTATCATACCAAAAATCTGACAAAAACATAAACATACATATGAAATCCTACATAAAATATTAGCAAAAATAATCCAGAAATATATACAAGTTGGATTAATTCCAGGAATGAACAACTGGTTTTAACATCTGAAAATAAATCATGTAATTCATCACATTAACAGAATAAAGGATAAAAATGTATGGTCACCTTGATAGTTTCAAAGAAAGCATATGATAAGATTTAACATTCTTTCATGTTTTCATGAGAAAACTTGTTATATACTAATAGAAGTCTTCCTTAAGCTATCTAAAAAAATACCTTACACCAAAAAATTATATTCAACAGTACAGTCAATGTGGAGAGCAGTATGGAGGTTTCTCAAAAAACTAAAAATGAAATTACCATACGACTCAGCAATTCCACTCCTTGGTGTAAAACAAAAACAGTATTTCAAAAAGATACATGCACCCCAATGTTCATAGCAGCATTATTTACAATTGCCAAGATATGGAAGCAACCTAAGTGCCCATCAAAAGAAGATGTAGTACATAAAGCTACAATGGAATACTACTCAGCCATAAAAAAAGAATGAATTGTGCCATTTGCAACAACATGGATGGAGTTGGAGGGTATTATGCTTAGTGAAATAAGTCAGACAAAGAAAGACAAATACTGTAGGATATCACTTACATGTGGAATCTAAAAAATAAAACAAACTAGTGAACAAAACAAAAAAGAAACAGACTCACAGATTTAAAGAACAAACCAGTAGTTACCAACAGGGAGAGAGAAGGGAGGAGGGGCAAGATAGTGGTAGGGAATTAAGAGGTACAAACTATTATGAATAAAATAAGCTACATGGATATATTATACAACACAGGGAATATAGCCAATATTTTATACTAACTATAAATGGTATACAACCTTTAAAAGTTGTGAATCACTGTATTGTACACTTGTAAATTATAGGATATATATTATAATAATTATATATAATATGTATTATATATAATTATATAATAATGTATATCAACTACACTTCCATTTTTTAAAATTCTGTAATAAACCTCCTTGTGTACAAAAAAAAAGTAAATGGGCAAGAATCTTTTGCAACTTCTTCTAAAATGAGGATAACTTGTGGTCAATAAACATATGAGAAAGTGTTCAGACTCCTTAATCACCATAAAATGTAAACTAATTCCAAAATAATTTACAGTTGCATATACATCAATATGACTGAAATTTAAAAGACTGTAACCACCAAGCACAAACAAGGATGAGGAGAATCTGGAACTCTCATCATTTCCACTTTGAAAACTGTTTGGTACTCTCTACTAAAGATGGACATGCACATACCCTATCACACACCCCCAACAATTATAAATCTAAATATAAACCCAAAACATGCATACATATATTGACTGAAAGGTTTGCATGACTACATTATAACAGCATTCTTTGAATAGCTGCAAACCAGAAACAATGCAAATGTCAATAAAGATTAGACAAATTCATAAAAATAAATAACTATTTCTGAAACAGAATGGAAAAACAGCATACACATAACTTTGAAAGAAAGAAACCATACATGAAATAGTACATACTGTATGATTCCATTCAGGTAAAAATAATCTAAAAGTGAAAGAAGTTTGTTTCCTCTGGAAGAGGTAGGCAGTAAAATGGAAGGACATTTGTGAAAATTCTTCAAGGTCTATACTTATTATTTGTGCACTTTTCTGTATGTACATTACAATTTGATAAAAATTATTTTAAAATACAGATTAAAAATAATGGAAATTATAATGTTAAAATTAAAACATAATGTCAGAAATAATCACAGAAGAAACCAGAGGATAATTAGTGTTAGGACTTTGTACTAGAAAGTAAATCAAATTTCTTGACTCATTCTTTAAATGATTTAAGTAAAGTTTTGAAAATTCTTTGAAAGATCAAATTATTATTATGAAGTGAAATATTACATATTAAATACAAAATGAATAAATTGGAGAATTAATTCAATATATCCACAGGGTATCTTGGATTAGATGAGAAAATCTCAATTATAGAATTTCACTATTAAAAAATAGAAAGTCTACATGCCTGATGGACTGGATTTTTGCATTAATGAATTTAGACTGGTTTGTCTTAAAATCAATTGGAAGTACCAGCAACCCCTCAAAGCATTTTAACCCCACTTAAATGTTTTATCTTTCCCCCAAAGCTGTTCCTAGTTGCTGTAAACAACAGCCTAGTTTTTTAATCATTTACATTTAAAACCTCAGTACTACCCTTAACACTACCCTCTCTCTTCCACTGATGGATCCTTTTACCTTATTAGTTTTCACATCTATCACAACCTTTACATTCCAGTGATCAAACTCTCATTCAAGCCCACAATTACTCTCTTCTAGAATATTGCAAATATTCTTTCTACTTCTAGTCTCTGGATGTCAGTCAGGGATATACAAGCTAGCAGACTAGTCTTTTTGTGGGCAGCACTAATCATGTTATCCTTCATTTCAAAAACCTAATTGAGTTCCTATTATCTAGAGAATGAACACTGGTATCCTTAGTTTGACTTCCAAGATCATCCAAAATTTAGTCCCAAACTAATTTCCAACAAGCATGGTATATTTCAGTAATGCAGCAGTAATTACATTCACCCTACTTTTCTGCCTGTTTCCTTGACTGAGCTACTCCAATTGTCAAGAATGGCTTTTTTTCCTGTTTTCCACAATTTTACATTCTCTACAACCTTTAAAATTCAATTTGTCATGAAGGGTTTTGCTACTGAGTGAGGTCAGGAAAACTAGAATAATAACTTGTTTAAGTGGGTTTTTAAAATTTTTATTTTATATTGCAGTATAGTTGATTAACAACATTGTGTTAGTTTCCGGAGTACAACAAAGTGCTTCAGTTATACATATACATGTAACTCATTCTTCTACAAATTCTTTTCCCATTTAGTTTGTCGCATAAAATTGAGCAGAGTTCCCTTGTTGGTTATCTATTTTAAATATAGTAGTGTGTATATGTCAATCCCAAACTCCCAATTTAAATTGATCAGGTTTTAGAATCACCTGAGGAGCTCAGGTCTCATATCTGCTGAAACTCTAAGAGGGCACATTTAGAGTTACAAAAGTCTATGAATCTTAAAAGGAAGCCCTCCTTAGTGGTGGTAAACACCAGCCGGAACTAGTTTTGGGGGACCTGATGGACTAAAATCTGTGGGCACAGAGGTTGACAGGACTAAGCACTAAAGTAGGGTTAAATCATATCAGACTCCCCATGTATGTAGACAACCATGATCCCAAATTGAAGATTGAGGTAAGAGGAAATTCTCTGATATGGTCACAAAAGCTCCTACCAAACTGACTATGCTATAGATTACATTTATTAACTCTGGAGAAATTACTAAAGAATAAATCAAAAAAAGGCAGTACAGTGTAGAAAACTGAGCCAGTTCTAGATAAGAGGCAACATTATGAAGAAAGAAAGAACACAGTTACAAAAACACCATAAGAAACCAGTCCAAATATAAAAATTGCAGAGAAAACATTGAAAGAAGGTGGAAAAAAGCAAACAAGTAAAAGCAAATATACTTTACAGGAATATCTGTAAAATGTTTTTCATGAATGTAGACAGATTTCCAGCTTCTGTCTAAGATGTAGAAAGCTGGTAAGAACATCACTCCCATCCTAATGACCAGAAAATGCAGGATAATGTACAAAATTATAATGTTTCTTGGACACATCAAAAAGCTGTGGTAATAGAATAACCAACTACTCTAATATCAAAGGAGAGACAGCACTGTTGTTAACAGCTGCAGCAGGAGGAAGATGAGATCTTCATACAAGAGGATAAAAGGGGTTCAACTAAATTTTTAGTGAATTGTGGAAGGCCCAGTGTGAGCAACTGTAAGAGAAGAGAAACGCTAAGAGTTGCTGACACACAGCACTTTGCACCCACTTAGAGACTCTTCTCCGTGAACTCATCAGGTACATAGGACTCACTAGGTGCATAAGACAAAGCAGTGGAAAAGAGGAAAATAGGAGAAAGCCTCGGTTGGTGTTGCAGGCCAAGAGGACGGGAGAGGCAGCCCCTGGGGAAAAACACAAAGTACTACCTGGTGCCTTCTTCTCTAGGTAGCAAAAGATTTAAGCCATCAGGGAAAGGGCCACAAATGCTATGCCTGAGGGCAGAGTAAAAGATCCACTGTGGTTGTGGAAATTGGAACAAGGGAAAAAGAAAATTCCCTTCAGGAATGAGTAGCAAACCATCCTGGACTCAGTCCATTAGATGTTTCCTAATACAGGGGCAATGGCAGGATCATGGAGAAAAGCCCACCCCTGAGAATCAGGGACTAAGGATCTGCATAAAACTAAGGCTGGCCCAGGAAAACGGAGACTCCCGTTGCCTCCCAAAACAGGCTAGCATGCACACGTAACAGTCAAAAGCAGTTTACCACTCAGGGAAATGCAAAAGCATAGAAACATACCCTCTGAGTTTACAATATATCAATATCACACTATGAAGTAGTGTGATATCCATTATTTGATAACTAATTAGATAACTAGATAGGAATAATGCATGTCACACTATGATAGAGAGATAGAGACAGACAGATAAAGATAGATATACAAATTTGTACCATAGAAAGTATCTTAGAAGCAAATACAGGGAGCTGTAAACATTCACTATTTCAGGGAATGTATTTTGGGGAGAGGTGAGTAAGGAGTTTGAACCCATTATTTTACTCATCACTACAATATTTGAATTATTATTATTTCAGTAAACTTCTATTTCAAGCATCTTGTAAAAGCTAAAATTACTATATTGATGTTCATAAAGGTACAGGAAAGCTACTACTCTCAAGAACTACTGCTAAATTTTTAGATCACTATAACCTTTTTGGAAAATAGTTTTATAATATACATCCAGGGTACAGAAAATGTTAATATTTCTCTTTTGGGGCATAAATTTTAATCATGGACATATATCCTAAGAAAATAATCCACAATATGGCAAAGATGATGTGTGCAAATATATTTAACAAAGTACTCTGCCAAATTTTTTTAATGTAACTACAATTTTCAACCTTAGTTCAGTTTTAGGCACTTGCACTTAATGGACATAACATACTCATTAGAAATTATTGTTATAAAGCCTACACAGCAACATGGACAATGAAAGTAACATAATCATATTAACTGCAAAGTGCAGATGAAAAGATACAATGCTGCAAAATTGCACATAGGTAAAGGACCAAACTGCGAAAATTTGTGTCCTGGAAAATTTACCACTCCGAACTTCAGTCTTCATGACTATTAAATGAATGTAATAATATATGTATTACATATTTTTCACTAGAACTGAATGAGAAAATAACTGGAATGTATGAATTAGCTGAGTGCTTAATAAATATTACTTATTAGTATTGTTATTACATAATATACAAATGGATTTTATACAAACACATAGATGTAAATGACACTAGAAGGAAAAAATCATACTAATGAATATAGACAGGTTCTTTGCCAATATTATTGGAATTTTTTCCTTTTCTAGATTTTTCCATTTTTGTCATAGTGTGGATTGTTTTACCTTCATAATTAAAAGAGTTATTTTATTAGATAATGTGATTTTCATTCATAGTTGAAATTTTTCTGCTAGAACAAATCTACTCAATCTGGAACTGCTGGCCATATTGGGAACCTTCCTTCAGTGTCCCTTCAAACACATAATTTGAGGAGGAATAAAATTTTTTCATATATTCTACTTATACTTGAACCTTAGTTTCCTATAAAAATGGCTCTCTTACATAAAATTCTCTTTTGCTGGAATATTTAAGGCTTTTAGAAAAAAACTATACATTCAACGAACACATCCACACGTACAAACTTCATCTGGGAAAACCCATGCTCCAGTCATCTAGAAATTGATAGAAAGACTCCATCAAGTGCAGCTGCAGACCCCATTCCTAAGTGAGGGACTTAGCTCATTATGGAGCCAAAGATTTGTGGGGCCACAAAACAAATCCCTGACACACATGTGATTGATGACATTGCCCTAGATCTAGGGAGTGTGACTTTATTCAAATATATCCCTGGACTGCTGACAACACTCAAATCTATACAGTCCCAAATGAAGGCTTGAATAAGCAATTTTCAGGTGAACTTAAGAAGAACATCATGGGGAGACCTTCAAGATGGTGGAAGAGTAAGACATGGAGATCACCTTCCCCCCCACAAATACATCAGAAATACATCTACATGTGCAGCTCCTACAGAACATCTACTGAACACTGGCAGAAGACCTCAGACCTCCCAAAAGACAAGAAACTCCCCACATACCTGGGTAGGGCAAAAGAGAAAAGAAAAAACAGAGACAAAAGAATAGGGACAGGAGCTGTGCCTCGGGGAGGGAGCTGTGAGGGAGGAAAAGCTTCCACACACTAGGAAGGCCCTTCACTGGCAGAGAGGGAAGGGTGGGGTTGGGGGGAAGCTTCGAGCCACGGAGGAGAGCACAGCAACAGGGTTGCAGAGGGCAAAGCAGAGAGATTCCCACACAGAGGATCAGTGCTGACCAGCACTCACCAGCCTGAGAGGCTTGTCTGTTCACCTGCCAGGGTGGGCGGAGGCTGGGAGCTGAGGCTCAGGCTTCAGAGGTCGGATCCCAGGGAGAGAACTGGGGTTGGCTGCGTGAACACAGCCTGAAGGGGGCTAGTGTGCCACAGCTAGCCGGGAGGGAGTTCGGGAAAAAGTCTGGACCTGCCTAAGATGCAAGAGACTATTGTTTCGGGGTGCGTGAGGAGAGGGGATTCAGAGCACCGCCTAAAGGAGCTCCAGAGACGGGCGCGGGCTGCAGCTATCAGCGCGGACCCCAGAGACGGGCATGAGATGCTAAGGCTCCTACTGCAGCCACCAAGAAGCCTGTGTGCAAGCACAGGTCACTATCCACACCTCCCCTCCCGGGAGCCTGTGCAGCCCGCCACTGCCAGGGTCCCGTGATCCAGGGACAACCTCCCCGGGAGAATGCACGGCGCGCCTCAGGCTGGTGCAATGTCATGCTAGCCTCTGCCGCAGCAGGCGCGCCCCGCACTCGTACCCCTCCCTCCCACCCAGCCTGAGTGAGCCAGAGCCCCCTAGGCAGCCGCTCCTTTAACCCTGTTCCTGTCTGAGCGAAGAACACATGCCTTCAGGCAACCAACACACAGAGGTGGGGCCAAATCCAAAGCTGAACACTGGGAGCTGTGCGAAGAAAGAGAAAGGGAAATCTCTTCCAGCAGCCTCAGGAGCAGTGGATTAAATCTGCACAATCAACTTGATGTACCCTGCATCTGTGGAATACCCGAATAGACAACGAATCATCCCAAAATTGAGGTGGTGGACTTTGGGAGCAAAAATAATTTTTTTTCTTTTTCTCTTTTTGTGAGTGTGTATGTGTATGCTTCTTTGTGTGATTTTGTCTGTATAGCTTTGCTTTTACCATTTGTCCTAGGGTTTTGTCTGTCCGTTCTTCTTGTTTTTTTGTTTTTTTTTAACTATAATTTTTAGCACTTGTTATCATTAGTGGCTTTGTTTTTTGGTTCGGTTGCTCTCTCCTTTCTTCCTTTTTTTTGCCTTTTTTAATACTTTTTTTTTTTTTTTACTTTTCATAATTATTTTTTATATTAATAACTTTATTTTTTTTCCTTTCTTTCTATTTTTCTCCCTTTTCTTCTGAGCCGTGTGGTAGACAGGGTCTTGGTGCTCCGGCGAGGTGTCAGACCCGTGCCCCTGAGGTGGGAGAGCCGAGTTCAGGACATAGGTCCGCCAGAAACCTCCCAGCTCCACGTAATATCAAATGATGAGAGCTCAATCAGAGATCTCGATCTCAATGATAAGACCCAGCTCCACTGAACGACCAGCAAGCTACAGTGTTGGACACCCTATGCCAAACAACTAGCAAGACAGGAACACAACCCCACCCATTAGAAGAGAGGCTGCCTAAGATCATAATAAGGTCACAGGCACCCCAAAACACACCACCGGACATGGTTCTGCCCATCAGAGGGACAAGATGCAGCCTCAATCACCAGAACACAGGCACTAGTCCCCTCCACCAGGAAGCCTACACAACCCACTGAACGAACCTTAGGCACTGGGGACAGACACCAAAATCAAAGGGAACTACAAACCTGCAGCCTGCGAAAAGGAGACCCCAAACACAGTAAGTTAAGCAAAATGAGAAAACAGAGAAACACACAGCAGATGAAGGAGCAAGGTAAAAAGCCACCAGAGCAGCCAAATGAAGAAATAGGCAGTCTACCTGAAAAAGAATTCAGAGTAATGATAGTAAAGATGATCCAAATGTTGGAAATAGAATGGAGAAAATACAAGATACATTTAACAAGGACCTAGAAGAACTAAAGAGCAAACAAACAATGATGAAAAACAAAATAAATGAAATTAAAAATTCTCTAGAAGAGATCAATAGCAGAATAACTGAGGCAGAAGAACGGATAAGTGACCTGGAAGATAAAATAGTGGAAATAACTACTGCAGAGCAGAATAAAGAAAAAAGAATGAAAAGAATTGAGGACAGTCTCAGAGACCTCTGGGACAACATTAAACGCACCAACATTTGAATTATAGCAGTTCCAGAAAAGGAAGAGAAAAAGAAAGGGACTGAGAAAATATTTGAAGAGATTATATTTGAAAAATTCCCTGATATGGCAAAGGAAAGAGTCAATCAAGTCCAGGAAGTGCAGAGAGTCCCATACAGGATAAATCCAAGGAGAAACATGCCAAGACACATATTAATCAAACTACCAAAAATTAAATACAAAGAAAAAATATTAAAAGCAGCAAGGGAAAAACAACAAATAACATACAAGGGAATCCCCATAAGGTTAACAGCTGATCTTTCAGCAGAAACACTCTAAGCCAGAAGGGAGTGGCAAGACATATTTAAAGTGATGAAAGGGAAAATCCTACAACCAAGATTACTCTACCCAGCAAGGATCTCATTCAGATTCGACAGAGAACTTAAAACCTTTACAGACAAGCAAAAGCTAAGAGAATTCAGCACCACCAAACAAGTTTCACAGCAACTGCTAAAGGAACTCCTCTAGGCAGGAAACACAAGAGAAGCAAAAGACCTACAATAACAAACCAAAAACATTTAAGAAAATGGTAATAGGAACATACATATCGATAATTACCTTCAATGTAAATGGATTAAATGCTCCAACCAAAAGATTCAGACTGGCTGAATCGATACATAAACAAGACCCGTATATATGCTGTCTACAAGAGACCCACTTCAGACCTGGGAGCACACACAGACTGAAAGTGAGGGGATGGAAAAAGATATTCCATGCAAATGGAAATCAAAAGAAAGATGGAGTAGCAACTCTCATATCAGACAAAATAGACCTTAAAATAAAGACTATTACAAGAGACAAACAAGAACGCTACATATTGATCAAGGGATCAATCCAAGAAGAAGATATAACAATTGTAAATATTTATGCACCCAACATAGGAGCACCTCAATACATAAGGCAAATACTAACAGCCATAAAAGGGGAAATCAACAGTAACACAATCATAGTAGGGGACTTTAACACCCCACTTTCACCAATGGACAGATCATCCAAAATGAAAATAAATAAGGAAACACAAGCTTTAAATGATACATTAAACAAGACGGACTTAATTGATATTTATAGGACATTCCATCCAAAAACAACAGAATACACCTTCTTCTCAAGTTCTCATGGAACATTCTCCAGGATAGACCATATCTTGGGTCATAAATCAAGCCTTGGTAAATTTAAGAATATTGAAACCGTATCAGGTATCTTTTCCGACCACAATGCTATGAGACTAGATATCAATTACAGGAAAAAATCTGAAAAATATACAAACACATGGAGGCTAAACAATACACTACTTAATAACGAAGAGATCACTGAAGAAATCAAAGAGGAAATCAAAAAATACCTAGAAACAAATGACAATGAAAACACAATGACCCAAAACCTATGGGAAGCAGCAAAAGCAGTTCTAAGAGGGAAGTTTATAGCAATACAATCCTACCTTAAGAAACAGGAAACATCTCAAATAAACAACCTAACCTTGCACCTAAAGCAATTAGAGAAAGAAGAACAAAAAAAACCCAAAGTTAGCAGAAGGATAGAAATCATAAAGATCAGATCAGAAATAAATGAAAAAGAAATGGAGGAAACGATAGCAAAGATCAATAAAACTAAAAGCTGGTTCTTTGGGAAGATAAACAAAATTGATAAACCATTAGCCAGACTCATCAAAAAAAAAAAGGCAGAAGACTCAAATCAACAGAATTAGAAATGAAACAGGAGAAGTAACAACTGACACTGCAGAAATACAAAAGATCCTGAGAGAATTCTACAAGCAACTATATGCCAATAAAATGGACAACATGGAATGGACAAATTCTTAGAAACGCACAACCTTCCGAGACTGAACCAGGAAGAAATAGAAAATATGAACAGACCAATCACAAGCACTGAAATTGAAACTGTGATTAAAAATCTTCCAACAGGGCTTCCCTGGTGGCTCACTGGTTGAGAGTCAGCCTGCTGATGCAGGGGACACAGGTTCGTGCCCCAGTCTGGGAAGATCCCACATGCTGCAGAGCAGCTGGGCCCCTGAGCCATGGCTGCTGAGCCTGTGCATCCAGAGCCTGTGCCCTGCGACGGGAGAGGACACAGCAGCGAGAGGCCTGCATACCGCAAAAAAAAAAAAAAAAAAAAAAAAAAAAGAGTAAATTGTGTGGTACATATGTGCCTTATCATATTTTAACAGTTGTGTAAAAGTAAGTATATCTCTGTGTTTCTTTGTGTGCAAGTTTAAATGCATAGAAAAATGTCAAAAGAGTGCACACCAGGTTAACAGTGGTGGAGATTACCCTGGGAAGTGAGCTGAGACAGCACAAATGCACATGTGTGTGCATGTATGAGAATTCTTTATCCTGTATTCTTCCATTTTATTTGTTTTCTTCAGTAGGAGTATATTCCTTTAATTTTCGTGTACTTGGAAATAAAATGTTATGTGTTGTAATGAGACACTTTATATACACAAGCAACTACTAGAAAACAATACATAACAAAGAACAATGACGCCAAACAAACAGAATGTGAACAATTACTGTGCTAACATTCAGTAACAGGTTTTCAAAGAGTAAAGAGATCATTGACAGTGGAAAAAAATACTTCCTAATGTCAAAACTATAAGGAAATTGGAAATAATTCAAAACTAAATAGAAACAATAAAAATTCCTAATATCTAGCACAGTGCCTGGCACATAGTAGCTATTCAATAATCATTTCTTAAATGCCAGTAGTTGTCATGAGATCCTGGATAGATTACACCTCTGCAGCAGAGTTCTTGTGTTTTTCAAATAAACTGGTTTTCCTAGATTATCTTAAAGATCCCATTAAGGTATAAAAATTTCACTGATGAATTGTATCACTTCTATGCCAATCTATTACATTCTGAATTTGTAACAGATTTTCTGTGACTTTCAATTTTTTAAAAAATCCATCCCATGGTCTGCAGAAGTAGAGATAAAGGAGTCTGATTTCTTGTAATATTTAATTTACAAAAATCTGACCAATGTATGTATGCCTTCTACTGACAAGGTATGTAATTTCACTGACAAGGCATCCACTTCAGGCCTGCAAACTTAAAAAACAATTCTCACCAGCTACCACCAGACGTAGGCTTAGGAATTACCACTCTAGAATTGATTCTAGTTTTAATAAGGCAAACAATCTCAGTAAATCAATAGAAAACTTAAAAACCAATATTTGTCTACATTAAAATATTAAGAGAAAGTAATGCTTCCCAGAAGAAAAATATTTCTTTGAAAACGGACTAGATATAAAGAACACAGCAATAAATATTGGAGGGGGTGTTAGGATTATATACGAGAATCTATCAAACGAAAGCAAGATGCTATACAAGGTAATTGCTAACTTTGTGAATTGTAACTGATTTTTTCCCCAAGTGTAAATAAGTTGTAACTGCAAGAAAAGAAATACATGTACTTTGCTTTTTAATAAATCATAAATCACAGAAAAAGGAAAGTAGATATTACACATAAAATGCATAATCCCACCATCCACAACAGACGAACACTGCTAACATTTTTTTCAACATCCTTCCAATCATTTTTTTCCCAAAGCACACACATCATACACTTTACATGATTGAATTTATAACATTTTATAATCTCTTTCACTTTAAAATATAGCATTATACACATATACACTATTGATACTATGTATAAAAACAGAAAACAAATGAGAACATACTGTATAACACAGAGAACTCTACTTAATGCACCGTGGTGACATAAATAGAAAGGAAATCCAAAAAAGAGGGGATATATGTATATGCATGGCTGATTCATTTTGCTTCAGAGTAGAAACTAACACAACATTGTAAAGCAACTATACTCCAAAAAAAATTAACTACAGGAGGGACTTCTTCCCTGGTGGCGCAGTGGTTAAGAATCTGCCTGCCAATGCAGGGGACACGGGTTCGAGCGCTGGTCCGGGAAGATCCCACATGCTGCAGAACAACTAAGCCTGTGTGCCACAACTACTGAGCCTGTGCTCTAGAGCCCGCGAGCCACAACTACTGAGCCCATGTGCCACAACTACTGAAGCCTATGTGCCTAGAGCCCGTGCTCCACAACAAAAGAAGCCACCACAATGAGAAGCCTGCGCACCACAACAAAGAGTAGCCCTCGCTCGCCGCAACTAGAGAAAGCCCGCGTGCAGCAATGAAGACCCTACGGAGCCAAAAATAAATTTATAAAAAAAGAAATTAACTAAAAAATAAAATAATTACAAAGATGAAAAATACAGCATTATAAAAATAACATAACCTATGTCATAATATAATAATCTTCTATCGGTGAATGCTTAAATTCTCTCCAACTTTTCACTAGTGAAATATGTTACAATGAAATATCTAGAAAACACGTTTTTACAACTGTTCTAAATTCCAAGTTAAGAATCTAAAAAGTAAGATAGAAAGTACTTCTCTAAGGATGAGATTGTTGAATTTCCTGTAGAAAAATTAAAGGAAATAGAAACAGAGCAAAGCAGAGAGCTTCTGTGGAACATTCCATTTGGCCATTCCTCCAGAAGAGGGGTGGATGTAGAGAGAAGCAAATAGGCACACATAATCCCCTGCTTTACTGCAAAACACTTGTGCAGTCAACTAATCAACACAGCTCTGGAGATGTATCTGGAGGTACAAAGGATTTCAAGGAAGAAGGTGAAAAAGATTGGCAAGTCTCTATAGGCATAAATAAAATGCTGATTAACTTTTATTGAGGTATAACTGATAAAAAATTGCACATATTTAAGGTATACATCATGATGAGTTTGGACATATGCATACACCCATGATACCATCACTATGGTCGAAGTACTAAACATATCCATCACCTCCAAAAATGTCCTTACATTCTTTTGTGGGCTTGTTTCACTGTGTTTTGGGGTTAAGAAAACTTAACATGAAATCCATCCTCTTAACCTGTATTAAAGTACACAATACCATACTGTTAACAAATGCTGCACAGCAGATCTCTGGACGTATTCATCTTCCATAACTGGAAATTTCTACTCCTTGAACAACACCTCCCTCCTCCACCCCAGCAACCACCATTCTATTCTCTGCTTCTATGTGTTTGACTATTTTAGATACTGAATTTACGTGGAATGATGCAGTATTGTCCTTCTGTGACTGGCTTATTTCACGTCACATAATGTCTTCTAGGTTCATCCATGTTGTCGTATATGGCAGGATTCTTTCTTTTTTAAGGCTGAATAATATTCCATTGTGTGTATATACCACATTTTCTTCATACAGTCACCTGTTAAGACGTATGAATTATTTCCATATCATCATTATTGTGAATATTGCTGCAATGAACATGCGGATGCAGGTATCTCTTCAAAATCCTGAGTTCAACTCTTTTGGATATATACCCAGAGGTGGGATTGTTGGATCATATGGCAGTTCTATTTTTAATTTTATAAAACAGAAAAAAATTAAGAACAACAAAAAAATTGTTTCAAGGGTAACTAAAATGGGAATGCTTATAAACATGTAAATGAAACATATTCCCAGGGGGATAAACCACGTCATGCAAGAGGGTAATAAAACAGTTGATAAAGGAAAAATGAAAATTTCAAAGCAATGAATTCATGGAAAATTGATTTGCAGTCTGTGAAGATATACCTTTGCTTTATTTGGTGAAGAAAGAAAACTAAAACCATAACTGTGTAATCATATTCTGTAATTAAAAATTATTTAATGTCAAATGAATTTGGGTGAAGGCCTCTTGTGAAGTGTTAATAGTAAATATGTCACATTTTTCTTATTTCTATGGGAAATATCATAGGCCCACAGGGCTCCTTTCTTGAAGAAGAATTGGGACCAAGGACACATAAATAAAAAACTTGTGTCTGGATGAAATTGAAAAACAGAGAGCAAAGAACATATAAAATTTAGAAAGCCATGAAAGCTTTCTTCCACATGTAGCCACCTCAGCCACTTCTACACGCATCAAAATAAAACATCCTGTATTCTAACTGTGAACCTCATCAAAGAAAATGCCCTCACATAAAATTATTGATACCATCAGGTAGAAAAAACATACAATGGAATTAAGCGTAGAAAAAACTTTTAAGTGTCTGACCTAACATCTTTTACTGCATCTTCCTTCCACGGTCTTTAGAAGAATAAAAACTTCCAAAACAATAACAGTTCAGAACACCTCTCTGAAATGTCTGTGTAGTGCCAACTCTATTCATCGGTTGGAGACAAAAGACAGGTGGACACAAAAGCTCTGACAAGTAGTGATAAGATCTAAATTAAAACATATTCTATAAGGAGGGCTTCTGAAGTGTATTCCAGTGATTTTGAAGAAGCAGTGCTTCAGTTGTTCCCGTGCCTAGAAATAATCTTATTGAAGGTGAAGTTTCCCTGTGTCCAACAGCTCTTCACAAAAATGAAACATTTTCTCTTTGAGTACATCCAAAGCAAGGTAGTGAGATTTAGGCTGGGTGCAAGAGTGACTATAATAGACCTCAAAGAGAAAGCATCTATTACACAGTTTTCATTCATCCAAATTCTTCATTATCCCAAATTTGTTTTAAAGAATTTTTCTTAAAGTCCTGCAAACAATGTCAGCAATGACTAAACTTCCATGTCACCAAATAAGCTTGGACAGTTATATGAAAACTATGCAAAAAATAACCAGGCTGCTAGCAATAGTCTGACCCCCGGTAACATTGTAATATTTTTTAAATTATCAGCTTCATCCTCTTGTTGCTTCACTTGTTACTAATCATATTAGTTGGTACATAAAATTCTTGTTATTTTCTCTTCCTTTTTATTAAAAAAATTTTTCCTTATGGGAAATACAAAAAAAAAAAGTTTCCATGAACAGACACCCATGAAAATGAATTAAATCCATTTACACCCAGATTGACTTCATGCTTACTTTGCCATCTTTTACTTAGATTAATATATTTTTTTTTTAGATCTGTGGTAGGGTAGAGGTACTCTTGCCTTTGTGGAGTATAATGGATTTGAGTACATTATGCTCAGAAAAATAGAAATGGCTCCATTTCAAGTCCTTTAAATATGCTTACTTCTAAAAAGATTGTGAACTGATTTTCCATTAGGCAATTATGTATCAAAGAAAAAACCTGCAAGAACATGCAATTAGTTCTTCAGTTAAACCTCTTTCTCAAGAATGCTTCCATTTCACCAAGTCATTTCATATTTATACAAGATATTCTGTTAAAAAATTAATATTTAGCAAATTTAGAGTCATTCCATCATGAGGGTCTTCAATTAATTTGCATGTTAGTTTTTATTAATTTCTCCATCCTTTTCAACAATGTATTTGTTTCCTATTGTTGCTAGAACCAATTACCACAAAATTAGTGGCTTAAAACAACATAAGTTTACTATCTTATGGTTCTGGAGGTCATAAGTTTAAAAAGAATCTCACTGAGCTAAAATCAAGGTATCCACACAGTTGCCTTCCTTTCTGGAGGATCTAGTGGAGAATCCATTTCCTTAATTTTTTCAACTTCTAGAGGAGGCCTGCATTCCTTTGCTGGTGGTCCCCTTCCTCCATCTTCAAAGCCAACAACTTCTGGCTGAGCTCATCTCATGCTGCCATCTCTTTGGTTCTCTTTTCAGATTCCTTCTTCCACCTTAGAAGACCCTTGTGATTATAATCTAGAATAATCTATTTTACAATTACTTGATTAGCAACCTAATTCCATCTGCAACCTTAATTCCCCTTTGCCATGTAACTGAACATAAAAGAAAAACTACTTGTAGATCAAAATTGCCATTCTATCAATTGTTCATCCTAAAAGCTGAGAGAGTTAGGTTCATCTAAAATCCCCAAAACGGTAAAAATGGCAAATTCAACAATAATCAAAGGACTTCCTAAATTCTATAATACTTCAGAAGCCCCTACTCCTTCCAAGGAGAATAGATACTTGTACTAGAAAGATGATCTGCTTACTAGGCATGGTGAATATTTGGGGCAGGCAAATTTGCAAGGACAGTAGTTGTCAGCCCAGAGTAAATTCTTCTGTACAATAAAGTTGTAAGAACTTTGAATGCCCTTGCCTACAGGGGATATCAATATGAAAATGAACAGGAACCAAGTGGGCTATTGCCAAGTGCTATGAAGATGTGGTGATGAGAATCACCATCAGTAACAAGAGAGAAGGGAAACTTGGAAGAAAAGATATATTAATAAGGATTGGTGAAATCCATGACATCTATAAGAATGTTGCTCTAGAATGCAGAACTCATTAATCGGTGAATATCTAGTTCCCAAGGTCGAGGCCAGGCATTACCTTTCCTATTAAGTCACCTTCTGAATGGAATTCTGGGAAGCTGTTTTTTGCGTTATCCCTCCCCTACTTCCTCTTTATCTAAACCTTTGGCATCCCATCAGTGCGAAGTTTCAAGCCCTGTTCTCAGTGCTATCTATGTGTAAGAGTGACCTGGAAAACTTTAAAATATATCTGTGTCCTGGGCCCACACAAGACCAATTAAAGTCAGGGTTTTCGGTCATGGGGCTAGGCATCACTGTTTATTTTTTACAGCTGCTCAGATGTTTCTAGTACACAGTCAGCATTGAGACCTATAACCCAAGGGGCAGCAGCAGGTCCTTGTTGCTCCTCATGGGAAGGGTGGCAGGTCTTTCAGATTCTTCAAAGCAAAGCATCAATAAAGAAGACAAGGTATAACTGGCAACCGAGTCTCCTAGTATAACTGAATTTTCTACTTCTTTTTTCTGTTTTCACAAAGAGTGGAACTGGAAAGAGGGAAGTCAAAAAGAAGGTGAGATAGAAGACACCTGCTCCTATAACACCTCCCCTTGTTGGATATGAATTGCCCCCAAGAGGGAAGGAGAGCTCTCTCCCTAATTCGTGTGTTGGGAGAAATTGGAGACTACCCCTGCAACCTATGTCAAAGGAGAAATTTGACTGCTCTCTCAGACAACACTAAGAACCCAGGAAATTTGATGACTCTCTCAAGCCTTCTCAGCCTAGACACCCCACTTAGTGCTACATCTGTGTCTTATGAGGGAGGAAACTCTTTCAGGCAGACCCATCCCATACTCTGAACATCAGCAAGGCACAATGTCTTCTCTGCGATGATCCAGAGGTTGTCTCAGTCTCCTTCAGTTGGCCAGCAGAAAGCAAGAACAAGAAAAAAGAACATCATTGGTCTCGCTTTCATTTCAATCTCTGATTTCTGGATTTGGAACCTGGTCAAGACATGGGAATGAAGAGGGACTTTCCCTGTCCTAATACATAATCTCCCCAGAGCAAATGATTATATCAAATACGTATTCACAGCCTTAGTTTTTGATTCACAAGTCTTCTTTGCTATCAAAATATAGGAGCCCATTCTATGAGTTTCAACAAGAGAGCTGAGAGAAAAGGGCAAGGAGGGGATCATAAAAGAAATAACAGTTTTGCCTCTATGGGGACCTAGTACAGGCCACTGGATTTGTCTCCGTGGAGAAGCTATAGAATGAAAAGAGAGCATGGACTTGAAGAAATACAAAAGAACTATGAGACATTCCTGAGGAGATCAGAGATTGCTGTGGGTTGTACTGTATCTCTATATGAGGGTATGTGTGGTATGGGTGGGTATGGGGGCTTTGATAGACACAGCCTGGGCAGAAGACCGTGAGACTAGAGCTTGTAGGAGAACTCTGGAAGCTCTGTTTTAGTCTCCATCCATCTTCACCTCCTCCCCTACACATGGTGCTTTGGAACCACCCTTACCCGACATTGCTGTCAGGAATCCCAGTGTTCTCAGAACACTATGACAGCAGAGCACCAATGAAAATACGTATGGGGCACTGTGTTGCCATCTCCCATTGATTCGTCCATTCTCTAGTCTAAAACCCTAAACTCCAAACCAAAGGAGGTTCCTACTCCCTAACTGGAGGGTTCACCTGGGGGAGAGAGCCTTTCAGAGTTGGGGACAACAGTTCTATGGTGCCTGCAGCTGCCCATCGGGGAGCTCATCCATTCCCTTATGTCCAAACACACTGGTATAGGCACAGGCCAGGACCTGCTCCAGCCCTTCCTACCAGACAGGGTGGCTAATAATTGTGGCGGGGGGGACATAAGCAACCCACAGGCCATAAAACCGGGGCGGGGGAGAGCAATGTAAACACAGTAAGAAACACAAGAGCTGAAAAATACATATTATCTGAATTACTGAAACATATGGACCAAGAATTTTAAATAAATACAATAAATACCCTCAAAGACAAAACAGAGAATGGTAGTAACATGAAAGAGGAACAAGAAAAAAAGTCCCAAGAAGGGGTTAAATGGAGTTAAACTCATAAAATAATTGCATCATTTTGGAAATCTAAAAGGTATTCATTTAAAATAAATTTTAATAAGTCAAGGATAAATATTGCAATCAACTTAATAACTACTAAAAATGAGAAAAGAATGGGAATAACAAAAACACTTGATTAATCCAAAGATATGCAAGCAAGGGGAGAAAAAGAAACAAGGAAAGAGAAGGGGGAAACAGAGAAAAAGCTAGGTAGACTTAGTAATAAATAATTACAGTAATAACTAAATTAAATGTTAATGGAAAAAACATTCTATAAAAGGCAAAGATTTTCAGGTTGGATAGAAATAAAACCTTGCTATATGCTGTTTACAGGTGTATGTTTTAAATGACAAAAACTGTCTAAAACGAAGGGATGAGGAAAGATATACCAAAAGATCACTAACTAAAATAAAGCTGGTGTAACTATATTAATATCAGACAAAGAAGATTTTTAAGCAAGCAACAGCACTTTATAATAAAAAGACATCTCTTAAGGACAGAAAGGTCATAAGGATAGAGTTTAACTGAACTTAGTCACAGTAAATTTATTTTTAATACACTGCCAATTTCTAATGTTCTCTTTAGAACTAATATATGCATAGTCATATGAGAAACTGGGCTGTTGAATAGTTTTCTTTATTTTTTTCTTTTTGTCAATTAGTCAAGCTTCACAATGGCATAAACAGGGAGGCCTGTAGCAGCCTTCTCTGGAATAGTATTAAAGAGCACTAGGATAATAAAAACTAACATTAAGCTCCTTTGGTATGCTTGCCAAGGCAATGAATGTTACATGTATTGTCTCATATAATGGGGGAAAATACTGCTATTCAGACCTGGAATATGAAACTGAATTGAGCTTCACACTCTATTCCTGACTAATTTTTGCTTCATTACTAATCCATGGATCCCAAAGGAGCTACAGGCATTCCTTGCTTGTTTTCCTTAGAAATATACAGGTGTTAAAGCTATGCATCAGGCCATTTACAGTGCTGAATGTCAGCAAAACAATAAAGTGTGACAGTTGTAATAATAATAAATATGAATATTTTCTGAGTTATCATCAATAAGCAGAATTATCAAGCCAATACGATCCTCATTGTTTTTAACTAATAATCTTGAAAGGAAAAAAATGACTATTTATCTGACTTGAAGAATTATTTCAAAGGATTTTACTGTACTAAGAAAAAATTTTAATGGATTGAAAAATCTTAAAATCTTTCTTTGAACAATATACATTAAACCAGTGGTTCTTAAATTCATGCATTCCCCAGAATCCCCTGGTAGGCTTGTCAGAACAAATTTCTGGGAGCCATGGAGGAGTTTTTGAATCAGTAGGTCTGGAGTGGGAGTCGATAATTTGCATTTTAAACAAATTTCCAGGTTATGCTGATGCTACTGGTCCCCAGAACACACTTTGAAAGAGCCACTGCTTCAAACAAATGAATAGACCCACCTGGGAATTATCTAATCTCCAGTACCTGAGTGACTTTTTTTTTTTGCTCCTCTAAAACACTGAATTAGTTTAATGTGCATGAGATTTCTCCCACACGAAAAGTTAACAATCACTTAATTGGACGTTTTTCATAAAATGATGGCTGGTACTGATCCAATATCCAAAGACCCTCCATGTTTCTCTACTTCACACCTGCTCAGGGAGCTGCAGTGATTCAACACAACAGTGTTCCATAATGCTCCTTCAAAGTTCTAGAAGTCCCAAAGGCAAATTTTATTGTGGCGTTTGGCCTTTCAAATTTGTTCACATCATTGCATTTTATGCTGCACCCTAGTCCCATGAACACTGAGTCTCATTAAAGTAGGAAAACACTGCAATTGAAACCACCCAAAGAAACCAAGGGTATCCACGAGACACTAGTATTTGTCTTCTCCCCTTTTATCTGATGTTTAGTGCGTCTAACTTACAACAAGGAATGGATGTAAACAAAAATCTTAAGAGCAGCAATAAGCTGGGAAGAAAATCAAGTGGGACATCAGACACAGTCTCTTGAGTTAGGCTGGCATTCAGGGCAGCAGAACAGAAAGAGATGAGTTCCTGTAGAGGTGTATCTGATAGGTCATGTGCCGTACAAAGAAGTGTCCAAAACAAGAGAGGAATCAAAACAATCAGCAACACTGCTCCTAGATCACTAGAGGGCATAATTATAACAGTACTGACCAGGACAAATTAAATATGTTCTAGAGATCTGCTGTACAACATTGTACCTGGAGGCAATGATATTTTATTGTACACTTAAAATTTTGCTAAGAGGTTGATCTCATATTAAGTGTCCTTACCAAAACAAAATTTATTTTAAAAAATATATAGACATGTATGTATAAAGATAAGACATCATCATGAAACATCACGAATTCTGTTTTGTAGATGAGATCTTAGCAATGGCAAATGTAGTTGTTTCACTCACAGAAAGTTTGTGTTCTGTGGGGCTGAGAAGGTGGAGAAATGATAAAGACAGGAAGAAAGAAAGGGCGCTATGTGAATTTGATTGCTTTGGGGAGAATCTGTGAAGAGGAGATGTGTGGCTAAACGTTTGTGCTACAGGGTAGGCCCTCTGCACAGGCACACACTAGGGACTGCCTTATTTAAATTCAAGTCGTCTTGCTTTTCAGCACCTTTGAAATGATGTAAGTCTTAAATATTATTTATTAGCTCAGTTTCACACTGGTGCTTTTTCAGGTGCTTCGCTGAATAAAATCACATATGATATAATTGTTTTAAAGGCACTTTGTAAGGTTTGCTTAAAATAAACTAAATCACTCTGTGTATCTACAACCTCTGAGTGAGGGATGAGAAAATACTTTCAAAATAAATAGGTATAACAAATATGATCATTTCACTTGTCATTACAAGTTATTTAAATAAAGAAGTTGGAAAGTACCACTTGCAAAAGAAGGGGAAATCATTTTTTTCCCTCAGCATTGCTAAAAAAGTTTTAGAAAACTTGGTATTTTGTCAATATTAAAACCATCAGATAGGTGGACCTAGAGATTATCATACTAAGTGAAGTCAGACAGAGAAAGATAAATATCTTTTGATATCTTACTTGCAGAATCTAAAAAAAAAAGATACAAATGAAGTTATTTACAAGACAGAAACAGACTCACAGACTTTGAAAACAAACTTATGGTTACCAAAGGGGAAACGTGGTGGGGAGGGACAAATCAGGAGTTGGGGATTAACATATACACACTACTATATATAAAATAGATAATCAACAAGGACCTACTGTATAGCACAGGGAACTCTACTCAATATACTGTAATAACCTATATGGGAAAAGAATCTGAAAAAGAGTGGATATATGTACATGTATAGTTATTCAGTTGAATCCCTTTGCTGTACACCTGAAACTAACATAACAGTGTAAATCAATTATACTCCAATATAAAATAACACTTAAATTAAAAAAAAAATCAGAACCAATAAAATTCTTAGTTTGCTTAAATTAGTAGAGCAACTATAAGTAATATGTTTTGGAAATTGTATTATGTACATCTCATACGTAGGTAAAATTCACAAAGAGTGAGATACATTTACAAGAATGGTACTTTAACACAAAATTGAAGCACTCCTCTTTTCTTGTCATTGTATCTGAACAATGTCTAAAATTTTTATATTGGCTCCAAACGACACCCAGACTTGATGTGATTATGTCACCATGTCTTCAAGTCCTCAGACATAAAAAGTACAACCCTTTCACTTATCATCTTTGTGTCTACCGTGAAATACTCATGTTCTCCTTTTCACTAGGCAAATTTTCAAACATAGCAAGAAGTACAGAAAACACTCTAATCAGCCCTTATATACCATTACCCAGCTTTAACATATGGCCAGCCTTAATTCAACTACTGCCCGCATATTTTAGCCAGAATATTTTAAAGCAAATTCCATACATCATGGCATTTCAACTGTAAATACTTAGTATGTTTCTCTAAGACTATTTTTAAACAATCAACATACTTTAAAAGTCAATAATTTCTTAATACCATGAACATTTCCTGTGTACTTGATTTATCTGAATCAAGATCCTTCAATGTCCACATATTGTATTAAGTTGCCATATCCCTTAAGTTTTATTTACTCCATTAATACGTACTATCAAATGTCCCACATTCTGCATTGGATTGATTAATTCCTCATGATGTGTATACTAACTTTCCTCTCTCTCCTATATTTCCTATAAATTGACAGGAAGACTTTGGAGGACTTAAGATAATCAGGCTCAAGTATTGTGACAAACATACTTCATATGTGGTGCTTTGTACTTCCTATTACTTAACATCATTGAGACTCCATGATATCTGGCTGCCCCATATATAATGATGTTAAGATTTATCTATGAATTCAGATGATGTTAGCCTGTCCTCCTAAAATATCCAGTCAAGCTTTCCCCTAATTTTATGATTTACTGTGCTTGTTGCCTAGAATTACAAAATGCAGCTTTAGAATTCTATCACTCTTTCATCCATGTCATTTCATTCATAAAAAAGCTGAATTTTTATAGAGAAGAACTTTCCTTCTCCCAACTTGTTGTTATGTTCCCTTTCAAGATCATTTTCCTTCTTCTAACTTGAAGAATATTTTTTTATCTATAGGAGTCAAAAATATTCTCTTGTCCTATTTTTGGACGTATAGCCGTGATCTACTTGAGAGCCTGGGGAATGTTAAATAATGCCAATAATGAGCTAGATCATCCCAGTGCATAAATTATCCTCAGGCTTACATCCCTTACTTTAGAAGCTTCATTAATTGCTCTAGTTCCATTAACTTTTAAAGGCCACTGGGGTCCCATTAAGTTACAATTATCTTATGACTCCATCTGAGGTGCTATCCCCAGGGAGTAGTTTGTATGTTAAAAGAACTTGGGGTGACAAAAGAGAGAAAGCATTACATTTAGTTGCAAGTTAACTCAAAAAGAATAAGCTCTGCAATAATAACCATAAAATCCATTTATTTAAAGCTTCATAAAATTTGACTGAAGTACTCTTAATAGGCTAGCCACACTCTTTTAAAAATGTGGCCATTTTTTGCAGCTTGATGAATCACAGTGCTTGTGAGGCCTGGGTTTGCTCCCAATGGATGGGCTGGTTAATATCATGAGAAAAGAACAAACAACTCTGGAACTTCTGCATCTTGACTCTGGTGCCTATCTTGAAAAATGCATATAATTAAACTTGGAACAGTAGAGAAAGACAGTGCATATTTCAGTAAAATAACTGCTTGAAAGAGATCTGACTATTGGAGAAAAGAAATGCACATATTTAAACAACAACAGCAAAGATCTGAAGGCACGGCAGTAAGTAAAATACATTCAGTGTAACAGAATGTGCCTTTAGCTCCCATGGAGCTATACCTCTGGAGGATTCATATTTCTTTCAAATATTTCCATATACGTCTTCCCTCTCTAAAAAAATATACTACCTCCAACTCACAGAATAACTTTAACATCATACCACCTCAAAATGCAATTTTTTCTCTCTTCATTCATTAACCAGGATTCTCAAAAGACTAATTAGACTTCTGCTTAAAAGAAAGAGATAGACTGAAAGAGGACAAAGAGAGAAAGCTCGAGCAAGCACATTAGAGAGACAGAATCAGAGCAAGACAGAGAGTCAGAGAAGCAAGAGGAATTGCTTTAAGAAATTAATGGCTCTTTGGTGGGGCTAATGGCAGACTCTGGGAGGGCTCAGTCCAAGGAGTACTTCCCAGAACTTCTGCTGTCAGTGTCCTTGTCCTCACAGTGAGACACAGGCACCCCCTGCCTCTGCAGGAGACCCTCCAAAACTAGCAGAGACCAATAATCGTCTGTAAATATCAACATCAGTCTCTGTGAGAGAGGAAGAGTTGACAGGATACAGACCACACCTTCACACTAGGCTACCAGCAGAAACTTCCAGTTTACGCCTTTGTCACCTGTGCTCCAAAGCCGTGTGGATGAAAGGCTCTTGGTGCTGCAGCCAGGAGTCAGTGCTGTGCCTCTGAGGTGGGAGAGCCAACTTCAGGGCACTGGTCCACAAGAGACCTTCCAGCTCCACGTAATATCAAATGGTGAAAATCTCCCAGAGATCGCCATCTCAACACCAAGACACAGTGTCACTCAACGACCAGCAAGCTACAATGCTGGACACCTTATGCCAAACAACTAGCAAGACAGGAACACAACCCCACCCATTAGCAGAGAGGCTGCCTAAAATCATAAGTCCACAGACACCCCAAAACACACCACCAGGCGTGGACCTGCCCACCAGACAGACAAGATCCAGCCTCATCCACCAGAACACAGGCACTAGTCCCCTCCACCAGGAAGCCTACACAACCCACTGAACCAACCTTAGCCACTGGGGACAGACACCAAAAACAACGGGAACTATGAACCTGCAAGATGCAAAAAGGAGACCCCAAACACAGTAAGGTAAGCAAAATGAGAAGCCAGACAAACACACAGCAGATGAAGGAACAAGATGAAAACCCACCAGACCTAACAAATGAAGAGGAAATAGGCAGTCGACCTGAAAAAGAATTCAGAATAATGATAGTAAAGATGATCCAAAATCTTGGAAACAGAATAGAGAAAATGCAAGAAACATTTAACAAGGACCTAGAAGAACTAAAGATGAAACAAGCAACAATGAACAACACAATAAATGAAATTAAAAATACTCTAGAAGGGATCAATAGCAGAATAACTGAGGCAGAAGAACAGATAAATGACCTGGAAGATAAAATAGTGGAAATAACTACTGCAGAGCAGAATAAAGAAAAAAGAATGAAAAGAACTGAGGACAGTCTCAGAGACCTCTGGGACAACATTAATGCACCAACATTCGAATCATAGGGGTTGCAGAAAAAGAAGAGAAAAAGAAAGGGACTGAGAAAATATTTGAAGAGATTATAGTTGAAAACTTCCCTAATATGGGAAAGGAAATAGTTAAGCAAGTCCAGGAAGCACAGAGAGTCCCATACAGGGTAAATCCAAGGAGAAACACGCCAAGACACATATTAATCAAACTGTCAAAAATTAAATACAAAGAAAACATATTAAAGGCAGCAAGGGAAAAACAACAAATAACACACAAGGGAATCCCCATAAGGTTAACAGCTGAACTGTCAGCAGAAACTGTGCAAGCCAGAAGGGACTGACAGGACATATTTAAAGTGATGAAGGAGAAAAACCTACAACCAAGATTACTCTACCCAGCAAGGATCTCATTCAGATTTGATGGAGAAATTAAACCTTTACAGACAAGCAAAAGCTCAGAGAGTTCAGCACCACCAAACTGGCTTTACAACAAATGCTAAAGGACGTTCTCTAGGCAAGAAACACAAGAGAAGGAAAACACCTACAATAACAAACCCCAAATAACTAAGAAAATGGGAATAGGAACATACATATCGATAATTACCTTAAATGTAAATGGATTAAATGCTCCAACCAAAAAACATAGACTGGCTGAATGGATACAAAAACAAGACCCATATATATGCTGTCTACAAGAGACCCACTGCAGACCTAGGGACACATACAGACTGAAAGTGAGGGGATGGAAAAAGATTTTCCATGCAAATGGAAATCAAAAGAAAGCTGGAGTAGCAATTCACATATCAGACAAAATAGACTTTAAAATAAAGACTATTAAAAGAGACAAAGAAGGACACTACATAATGATCAGGCAATGAATCCAAGAAGAAGATATAACAATTGTAAATATTTATGCAGCCAACATAGGAGCATCTCACTATATAAGGCAAATACTAACAGCCATAAACGGGGAAATCGAAAGTAACACATTCATAGTAGGGGACTTTAACACCCCACTTTAACCAATGGACAGATCACCAAAATGAAAATAAATAAGGAAACACAAGCTTTGAATGACACATTGAACAAGCTGGACTTCATTGATATTTATAGGACATTCCATCCAAAAATGACACAATACACATTTTTCTCAAGTGCTCATGGAACATTCTCCAGGATAGACCATATCTTGGGTTACAAATCAAGCCTTGGTAAATTTAAGAAAATTGAAATCGTATCAGGTATCTTTTCCGACCACAACGCTATGAGACTAGATATCAATTACAGGAAAAGATCTGTAAAAAATACAAACACATGGAGGCTAAACAATACACTACTTAATAACCAAGTGATCACTGGAGAAATCAAAGAGGAAATCAAAAAATACCTAGAAACAAATGACAATGGAGACACAACGACCCAAAACCTATGGGAAGCAGCAAAAGCAGTTCTAAGAGGGAAGTTTATAGCAATACAATCCTACCTTAAGAAACAGGAAACATCTTGAATAAACAACCTAACCTTGCACCTAAAGCAATTAGAGAAAGAAGGACAAAAACATCCCAAAGTTAGCAGAAGAAAAGAAATCATAAAAATCAGATCAGAAATAAATGAAAAAGAAATGAAGGAAACGATAGCAAAGATCAATAAAACTAAAAGCTGGTTCTTTGAGAAGATAAACAAAATTGATAAACCATTAGCCAGACTCATCAAGAAAAAGAGGGAGAAGACTCAAATCAATAGAATTAGAAATGAAAAAGGAGAAGTAACAACTGACACTGCAGAAATACAAAAGATCATCAGAGATTACTACAAGCAACTCTATGCCAATAAAATGGACAACCGGGAAGAAATGGACAAATTCTTAGAAATTCACAACCTGCCAAGACTGAATCAGGAAGAAATAGAAAATATGAACAGACCAATCACAAGCACTGAAATTGAAACTGTGATAAAAAATCTTCCAACAAACAAAAGCCCAGGACCAGATGGCTTCACAGGCGAATTCTATCAAGCATTTAGAGAAGAGCTAACACCTATCCTTCTCAAACTCTTCCAAAATATAGCAGAGGGAGGAACACTCCCAAACTCATTCTACGAGGCCACCATCACCTTGATACCAAAACCAGACAAGGATGTCACAAAGAAAGAAAACTACAGGCCAATATCACTGATGAACATAGATGCAAAAATCCTCAACAAAATACTAGCAAACAGAATCCAACAGCACATTAAAAGGATCATACACCATGATCAAGTGGGGTTTATTCTAGGAATGCAAGGATTCTTCAATATACGCAAATCAATCAACGTGATACACCATATTAACAAATTGAAGGAGAAAAACCATATGATCATCTCAATAGATGCAGAGAAAGTTTTCGACGAAATTCAACACCCATTTATGATAAAAACCCTGCAGAAAGTAGGCATAGAGGGAACTTTCCTCAACATAATAAAGGCCATATATGACAAACCCACAGCCAGCATCGTCCTCAATGGTGAAAAACTGAAAGCATTTCCACTAAGATCAGGAACAAGACAAGGTTGCCCACTCTCACCACTCTTATTCAACATAGTTTTGGAAGTTTTAGCCACAGCAATCAGAGAAGAAAAGGAAATAAAAGAAATCCAAATTGGAAAAGAAGAAGTAAAGCTGTCACAGTTTGCAGATGACGATACTATACATAGAGAATCCTAAACATGCTACCAGAAAACTACTAGAGCTAATCAATGAATTTGGTAAAGTAGCAGGATACAAAATTAATGCACAGAAATCTCTGGCATTCCTATATACTAATGATGAAAAATCTGAAAGTGAAATCAAGGAAACACTCCCATTTACCATTGCAACAAAAAGAATAAAATATCTAGGGATAAACCTACCTAAGGAGACAAAAGACCTGTATGCAGAAAATTATAAGACACTGATAAAAGAAATTAAAGATGATACAAATAGATGGAGAGATGTACCATGTTCTTGGATTGGAAGAATCAACATTGTGAAAATGACTCTCTACCTAAAGCAATCTACAGATTCAATGCAATCCCTATCAAACTACCACTGGCATTTTTCACAGAACTAGAACAAAAAATTTCACAATTTGTATGGAAACACAAAAGACCCCGAATACCCAAAGCAATCTTGAGAACGAAAAATGGAGCTGGAGGAATCAGGCTCCCTGACTTCAGACTATACTACAAAGCTACAGTAATCAAGACAGTATGGTACTGGCACAAAAACAGAAATATAGATCAATGGAACAGGATAGAAAGCCCAGAGATAAACCCACACACATATGGTCACCTTATCTTCGATAAAGGAGGCAGGAATATACAGTGGAGAAAGGACAGTCTCTTCAATAAGTGGTGCTGGGAAAACTGGACAGCTACATGTAGAAGAATGAAATTAGAATACTCCCTAACACCATACACAAAAATAAACTCAAAATGGATTAAAGACCTAAATGTAAGGCCAGACACCATCAAACTCTTAGAGGAAAACATAGGCAGAACACTCTATGACATAAATCACAGCAAGATCCTTTTTGAGCCACCTCCTAGAGAAATGGAAATAGAAACAAAAATAAACAAATGGGACCTAATGAGACTTAAAAGCTTTTGCACAGCAAAGGAAACCATAAACAAGACGAAAAGACAACCCTCAGAATGGGAGAAAATATTTGCAAATGAAGCAACTGACAAAGGATTAATCTCCAAAACATACAAGCAACTCATGCAGCTCAATATCAAAAAAACAAACAACCCAATCCAAAAATGGGCAGAAGACCTAAATAGACATTTCTCCAAAGAAGATATACAGATTGCCAACAAACACATGAAAGAATGCTCAACATCATTAATCATTAGAGAAATGCAAATCAAGACTACAAAGAGATATCATCTCACACCAGTCAGAAAGGCCATCATCAAAAAATCTACAAACAATAAGGGCTTCCCTGGTGGCGCAGTGGTTGAGAGTCCGCCTGCCGATGCAGGGGACCCGGGTTCGTGCCCCGGTCCGGGAGGATCCCACGTGCCGTGGAGCAGCTGGGTCCGTGAGCCATGGCCACTGAGCCTGTGCGTCCGGAGCCTGTGCTCCGCAATGGGAGAGGCCACAACAGTGAGAGGCCCGCGTACCGCAAAAAAAAAAAAAAATCTACAAACAATAAATGCTGGAGAGGGTATGGAGAAAAGGGAACCCTCCTGCACTGTTGGTGGGAATGTAAATTGATACAGCCACCATGGAGAACAGTATGGAGGTTCCTTAAAAAATTAAAAACAGAACTACCATATGACCCAGCAATCCCACTACTGGGCATATACCCTGAGAAAACCATAATTCAAGAAGAGTCATGTACCAAAATGTTCATTGCAGCTCTTTTTACAGTATCCAGGACATGGAAGCAACCTAAGTGTCCATCAACAGATGAATGGATAAAGAAGATGTGGCACATATATACAATGGAATATGACTCAGCCATAAAACGGAATGAAACTGAGTTATTTGTAGTGAGGTGGATGGCCCTAGAGACTGTCATACAGAGTGAAATAAGTCAGAAAGAGAAAAACAAATACCGTATGCTAACACATATATATGGACTATAAAAAAGAAAAAAAATGATCAGAAGAACCTAAAGGCAAGATGGGAATAAAGATGCAGACCTACTAGAGAATGGACTTGAGGATATGGGGAGGGGGAAGGGTAAGCTGTGACAAAGTGAGAGAGTGGCATGGACATATATACATTACCAAATGTAAAATAGATAGCTAGTGGGAAGCAGCCACATCGTACAAGGAGATCAGCTCGGTGCTCTGTGACCACCTAGAGGGGTGGGATAGGGAGGGTGGGAGGGAGGGAGATGCAAGAGGGAAGATTATGGGGACATATGTATATGTATAACTGATTCACTTTGTTATAAAGCAGAAACTAACACACCAATGTAAAGCAATTATACTCCTAATAAAGATGTTTAAAAAATTGTAAAATTTAAAATGTAATACATTTTATATTTATAATTAAACAACTATCCATGTGTCAAGATTTCCACTGAGCATGAGGATGTTCCTTAGCCGAGTAACTAGGAATTTCAAAGAGGAAGGACACCCAGGCAGACAGGGTTTGACCTCATATGTTCATCAGCTTTATATTTCAGGAATTATAGAAGCTAAAGTGTTTCACATTAGTATGCATTTAGGATATCCATCTTCAGTTTACATTATCCAAATGCATGTTAAAGAGAGTGAGGGCAGGTTTTACAGAAGTATACAGGACTCTGAAGAAAGAGGTAAATCAAGATATTAAACTAATATTTGCAAAATGTCACTGCTAGTAGAAAATCCTAGGAATTTCAGCTCAGATATGAATTCAGAGAAGACATTTGTCAGTGGATTATCTGCAAAGATCAGTGGTCTGGTTCTCATTATGGGCTTGAGTGAGTCACAGGGAAAAGTTCGCTACAGCATCAGGATATAGCCATTGCTATGCTCTGAAGAGGGCCCTCACCCATTCATGCTGGTACCCCAATCTCAGACTTCCAGCTTCCCAGACTGTGAGAAATGTTTCTGATTTTTATAAGCAACCCAGACTGTGGTATTTTGCTATAGCAGCACAAACAGATTAAGACAGACACTATAAACTTTAGCATCACCATCTACCTGAAATCTGCCTCATCAAGACAGGGCCATGTACTAGAAACAGTAAATTTTCTCTGCCAAACTAATGCCTTTAAACGCTTCCACTGACTTAGATCCTTCTGATGAGTTAGATTTTAGTTATTTTGACTCAGTGCAAAATGGAGTTGACACGGCACAACACAATAATGCTGATTAAAATCATAATTATTACCAGAATATGTGTAAACAATCTTACATGCAGACTCTCTTCTGAGTTGTTTTATTTGTGTTTATTAGGTTATACTTTCTCTTTAAGAAAAGGATCGTTAACTGGAAATAGATGGACTTCTTGTTTCTCTGCATTAGTTTGTTATCGAAATAGAAGTTTTAAAGAGAAATGATAGCTATTATTTTAGAGATCTGTTCTAGTTGAACACAGAAAACTTCCAGAAACAGTCTCCTTGCATATTTCCCTTTATGGTTCTCCCTGTCTTCCCACCAACCAACCTGATCCATTTAACAGGACCCAGCCTCAACTTTCAGGACAAAGAGTCTCATTACACTTGCAATGGCTAATCCCAAACTTTCCTGTTCTGCAGTAGTGTGATCACCACTTCTAGAGTGTGTGTTTGTCTGTAAGTGTCCTCCATTAAGTTATCTTTACCCATTGAAAAACCTAAACTTCTATCTTTGAATAATTCTAGGTTATTGTCACCTTGTCTCTTATCTTCTCAGACTGTGAACAATTCCCCCTCCATCTATATGGCTACCTTGAACGCATTTATACAGGGGCAATGTGTTTCCCCTGAGCTTTCTTCTTTGTACCTGATGATTGCCTTGCTGGAGGGAGGCGGATGGAAAGGAATCATGTATTCTTCACCCTTTAAAAAGTAAAGCAACTCAGATTTAAGATGTCACACTGTTTTATTGGAAAGTATAAAAAGAAACTGTTTTACGGTGTCATTACAATGACACGGTGCAAGGGCTGGCTCTAAAAGATACTTCTGCCTTGGGAGACCAAATAGTTTAAGGCAGAAACTACCAAACGATCTCATGCTAAACTGTTTATCCATCAATGGAGAACAGAATTTTTTTCTCTAATGGAGCATCTTGTCTTGTTATACATTTATTGAATACTGAAATCACCACTGTGGAAACTAATACTGAGGGGAAAATTCATGTGTCATTTGATAATCTAGTTAAGGACACATGTTCCAGATTGAACAAAGTTTAATCTCAACAGTCAGAGACAAAAACATTATTGAAAGATTTTATCTCTATGCTAAGGGTTTAGCTGCCCCCAAATGCAAAAAATTAATAAAATATGTTTTACTTACTTCTGTTTTACTTAATAATTACTCTCTTGGACTGACCAATCAAAAATCCAAACAAACAAAAACTCTTAATTCCCAATAGTTTTTAACCTAAAAAAAAAGACATTTTCTTGGCTTTTTTTTTAACACTACCTTGATTCACCATATACAACTAGATCCTTAGAAACACCTTTTATACATGTGTCTTTACATAGTGTATACCATGCACCAAAGTGTGGTAAACACATTCTTTCACTGAAATAACACAGCACTTATTCACATAGATAACCAGCATTCTAAAAGCAAAAATAGACAAGTGAGAGTACACCAAACTAAAAAGTTTCTGGACAAGTAAGGAAACAATCAACAGACTGAAAAACAACCTAAAAAATGGGGAAAATATCTGCAAACAATATATCTGATATGGGGTTAACTTCTAAAATATACAAGGAAGTCCTATAACAACACAGCAAAAACAGAAAAAAAAAAAAAAAACTTAAGTGGACAGACGACCTCAATAGACATTTCTCCAAAGAAGACACAGAAATGGCCAACAAGTATATGAAAAGATGTTCAACATTAATCAACTCACACTCGATAGGATGGCCATTATCAAAATTGGAACCCTTGTACACTGTTGGTAGGAATGTAAAATTGTGCAGCCACTATGTAAAATAGCATGGAGGGTCGTCAAAAAATTAAAAAGAGAACTACGGTATGATCTGGCACTCCCACTTACTGAAAGAATTGAAATCAGGATCTCAAAGAAGTATCTTCACTCCCATGTTCACAGCAGCATTGTTCACAATAGCCAAGATTGGGAAACAACATAAATGCCATCAATGGACGAGTGGATAAAGAAAATGTGGTATATACATACAATGGAATATTTTTTAGCCTTAAAAAAGAAGTGAATCCTGCTATACGTGACAACATAGATGAACCTGGAAGACATTATGCTAAGTGAAATAAGCCAGTCGCAGAAGGACAAATACTGCATGATTCCACTCATATGAGGTATCTAAAAGATTTAAACTCATAAAAACAGAGAGAAAAGGGATGTTTTCTAGAGGCTGGAGGGAGGAGGAAGTCACTATTCAACAAAATGAATACATTTAGTTATGCAAAATGAATACATTCTAGAGATCTGTTGTACAACACTGTGTATAGTTAACAATACTATAGTTAACAATACTGTATTGCACTCTTAAAAATTTGTTAAGAGGGTAGATCTCATATTAAGTGTTCATACCACAATAAAAAATTTTTCACTTTTATTTACATTTTTAAAAATGTTTCTAAGAATGCTCGTTGTATATGTGAATAAGGACAGTGTTAGTTCAGTGAAAAAATGTGTTCAACATGTTGCAGTGCATGGAATAATAGACATTTTTAAAGCAATATGAATAATGAAGATAGTTTTTTTATTGACATTTTCACGGTCAATAATCAGGGAACATGATATTTTTAGAATCCAAACTGGATCACTGCTAGAAATTCTTCAGTGGTTTCTAATGCACTCAGAACAAAATTCATCTTTCTACCATGGTTTACGTTTTTTGCATTATGTGGGTTCAAGTCACTTTTCCAGCTTCCTCTGTTGGGCCTACTCCATCCCACCCCACCCCAGCACACAGTGCACTTAGGACACTACTCCTCTCTCAGCTGCTTCCAGACATCAAGCTCTTCTTCCACCTCCAGGCATTGGCACATGCTGTTCCCTTTGCCTGGAGTGCTTCCCCTCTCCACTCTTCCAAAGGATTGGCACTTTTCTCTGAGCCCTTAATTAATCTGTCCATAGCTTTTAAAATTTTTATTTAACTTCACTTTTTAATTTTATCTTATTTTATCTCTTATATCTTATATGTGCCCCTGATGCACAAGTACAGGAGCTCTGTGTGTTCCCAATTATTTCAACACCACCCAGGACAGTATGTGTAGGCACACAAGATACATATAAAGAATGAACGAATTAATTAATGATTTTAGGGAAACTTTTTAAAGGTGAGTCTTATTCTTTTCCTCAGTATATAAACTCACAAGACCATGTGTAAAATTGTATGTTCTAGTAAGTATTCAGCTTCCATCCATAAAAACCAATAACCACATATTGTTCTTTTCCAAAAAATAAACATGCAATCCCCTCTTTCCCTCCTCCTCCTCCATCTCCTCCTCTTTCTTCTTCCACTTCTTCTTTGAGCAGCAGGAAAATCCTAAAGTTTGTGAGGGGAAACAATCATTTCATGAGCATGTGACAGGCATATTTACATTACATATCACTTTATTCCACAAATGAGGTTTTTTCTACAGTCTGTCCCATAATAGCAGGTTTTGCCTAATGCCAAATATTGGATCACGATCCTCACAATGGGGACTAGATAGAGGTGTGAAGGAGATTGTGCAAATCAATCCTTAACACCAGCAGCACAAAGGAGTGTGCTTGCTTATTGATTTGATAGAGAGCCAATAATTATCCTAAGGTAGGTCAGGTCTGTAATCAGAAATCAGAAATTTTATCTTTAGAAATCTTCAATTCAGTCTTCTAAACTTCAAATGGCATTCTACTTCAGCAAACTACTTCAGCGAAGCCAAAGAATGTTTTTACATTGATCTAAAAAGATGTACCCTAGCTTATAAGCCCTATTCAAAGCTGTATCTCTTTGATTCCAGACTACTAGACACTTTAGTAGATTCCTTTTAATAATAAGTACTTAATTACACAGCTAATATCTTAATAAATTTCTGTAACAATATTTAATATAGGTGAACCAAATTAGTTCTTTTTCTCCAACCCACAACCTCAGTCTCCCCTGTCTCAGAAACCATTGTTATCCCTTATCCATGCGACGTGTGTCCTACAAGACATTCTATACTATTTAGGAATGCACACATCATCCTATACTAAAACAGAATTCATTTTTCCATTTTAATACAATACTTTGCATATTTTCATCTTACTTTTCTCCTATCATAATATATACTGCAAATCAGTCTGCAACAAATGTCATATTTTGTAACTCTTCCTCGTCATAGCAATATGGTTGCTCCTTAGTTACTTTTTTATGCCCTACTGCTGGACATACAGGTTAATATCAGAAAGAAGAATGGCAGTGTCATAAAGCATGCACATTTAAAACTTAATAAATGCTACCAAACTTCCCTCCATAGTGTCTATACCAATTAATAACCCCACTAGGATTCAAAATATCTGATATATACCTTTACCCTACTTGATATTAGCAGTATGTTTTAAATTGTCATTCTATATAAAAATTTGTCATCCTATTTAGGGAAAATTTTTCAATTAATTTTTATTATAAAATATATGATTGAAATATATATTTACTATACATATGTATTTACTGAACTTTGGTGTTTCATCTTTTGTGAACTGTCTTTTTCTATTCTTTGTCCATTTTTATTGTGTTACGGATATTCTTCTTAAATTTTTGAAATGTTTCTTTTTGGAAATTCTAGATGTTACTCTTTTATCTGTTAATACAGTAAAGGATATCTCCCCCACCCTCCGCTGTCACTTATATTTAACTCTGTTGACTGTTTTTTCATATATTATTTATCTTAATAGAATCAAATTTACCAGTGGTTCTTCTCATAAAGGAACGTGTCAAATTCTATTTAAAAATCTATTAGGGGGGCTTCCCTGGTGGCACAGTGGTTGAGAGTCTGCCTGCCGATGCAGGGGACACGGGTTCGTGCCCCAGTCTGAGAAGATCCCACATGCCGTGGAGCGGCTGGGCCCGTGAGCCATGGCCGCTGAGCCTGCGCGTCCGGAGGCTGCACGTCCGGAGCCTGTGCTCCACAAAGGGAGAGGCCACAGCAGTGAGAGGATGTACCGCAAAAAAAAAAAAAAAAAAAAAAAAATCTATTAGGTGTTTTGTTGGGACCACACTGAATTATCCTTTAATTTATAGAGATATAATACATCTTCAAAATACTGAGTCTTCATTTCAGGCAAAATGGCATATCGTTACATTATTTGGCATGTTTCTATGTCCTTCAGCAATTTTTTAAAATCACAATGTCTATGTGACTTTGTACGATACAAAAAATACAATATATGAATACAGGTAAGTGCAGAATGGTTATTTTTTTTCTTCAAGAGGCTATGATTCTCATTTTTAGTCAAAATAGACATGAGCTGCACACACAGAGGAAACAGCTTGGTCATTAGCTTCATAATTTTGACTCCAAATGACCAATAGGTGCATTCTTTTCTGATCTTTCATAAAGTCTGAAAAGATAGCTAAAGGAAAACTTTACTCTCTGGTTCCAACTATCTGAAAGATGTTATAGTCTACTGTAGTACAGCCAATATATGGAAAAGTGCCCATATTAAACATTATTTCAAAAATGAAGCAGTAATGATAATCTTCCTGTTAAACAGGTCACTGCATGAGAATAATATATTTTTTACAAATTCAAAATGATAAGATGCTGCTATAAAAACCCTCTGGGTACATTTTATGCATATAAATGCTTCCTTTATTGTGTGTATTTTTAAACAGTAGAAGTCTCAAAAAATAGAAGCAACTGTTGCAGACTAAACTACATTATTTTATATATTGCAATGAATAGAATATTTGAATCGTAATTATCCTACAAAATATCAAATTACACCATAGTAGGGAACTACATCCCAATTAAAATATTCTAGTATATTTCTGTTTTGGAATATCATGTAAACAACCAATTACCCAAAACACACAAATTTAAGTTGTAGAGTAAAATGTGCTTTTGCATTAAATTGAAGACATTAATTTAATTAAAAAAATAAAAAGGAAAAGTAGAAATGGTATTTTGAGTGTCACTTTCTAAGTTCACAACACTAGAAAATTCAAGGTTTCTATTTTCCTTATGAACAACATCAAAAGCAATAATATCAATAAATTCAGCCCTAAAAAAGAAAAAAGAAAGAAATCTTGCCACATGTGATTACACAGATGGACCTGAAAGACAATATGCTAAGTGAGATAAGTCCATCACAGAAGGACAAACACCACATGATTCCACTTATATGAGATATATAAAATAGTTATACTCATAGAAACAGAGAGTATAGTTGTGGTTGCCAGGAACTGGGTGGAGGAGAAAATGAGGTTTCTGTTCAACAGGTATAACATTTTAGTTATGCAATATGGATAAATTATGAAGATCTGCTGCTAAACAACCTTGTGCCTAGAGTTAACAATACTGCATTGTGCACTTAAAAATTGGTTAAGAGGATAGATCTCAAGTTAGGTGTTCTTACTACAATTTTTAAAAAAACAATGATTACAAATTTTAAAGGTATAGATCTTCCTCAACTAATGATGAGGTTACATCCCAAACCTCTCATAAGTTGAAAATATTTTAAGTCTAAAACACATTAAATACACCTAACATACCAAACATCAAAGCTTAGCCTAGCCTACCTTAAACATGCTGAGAACACTTACATTAGCCTACCGTTGGGCAGAATCATGTAATACAAAGGCTATTTTATAATAAAGTGTTGAATGCCTCATGTAATTTACTGAATACTGTACTAAAAATGAAAAACAGAATGGCTGTCTGGGTACAGAATAGTTGTAAGTGTATCACATGTTCACCCTCGTGATTGTGTGACTGACTAGGAGCTGTGGCCCGCAGCTGCCTCTGCCCAGCATCACAAGAGAGGATCAGACTGCACATCACTATCCCAGAAAAAGATCAAAATTCAAAACTGCAAGTACGATTTCTACTAACGGCTGCCACTTTAACACAATCCTAAAGTCAAAAAATCGCTAAGTCCAACCACGGTAAGTCAGGGACCATCTGATATAATAACCTATTTTTTACCCATTAGATTAGCACAAACTTTACAAGGCAATAACACTCATAGCTAATGAGGGTAAGTCATCCTCCGACTTTGTTCACTTGAGTATGAGCTGCTACAAACTGAGGGAATTAATCTAGAAATGTGTATTAAAATGTAAAATATGCCCATTTTTAAACTAGCAATACTACTTTGGGGATTCTTATTGTGATTTAAAAAAACACATATATAAGATAAATGTATAAAGGTGTTTGTTACAACATTGTTTGTCACAGTAAAAAACCAGAACTTTTTTTAAAAGTCTTGAGATTCACTGTGATTAGATTGCCTTGGGTTGTATTTTTATTCTTTTATCAAGACATCATTTATCTTGAGATCAGCTTCTCAAGAAATAGATAATCTGGGGGCCAGTATAGATGCCTAGAGAAAAAGTCTGGGTACCATTAGAAAGTGAAGACACGGTTGGATAGACAAACAACAAATACACAACAACAGCACCAACTGGCCCTTTGAAAACAGTAAGAGCAGAGGGAAAGCACTACATATACTATAGCTGAGCCCTGAGAATTTGACAGGACCTTTTCAGTGGAGAGCTAAGAAATGCTTTCTCTCGGGGAGCCCAGTAGATATCTGCAGAATAATGGAAAAGTGGGAAGGACATTCAACTTTATTAAGTAACTCCTATGTACCTAAATATTTAACATACATTTTTAAACTTAATATATGAAAAACTCTATGCAGATATTACTATTAGGTCCTCCATTAAAATTATTAGATTGAGAAACTTAAGTTTGGAGATCTGGCCTAAGGTCACATGGCTTGCTAAGGGCAGAGCTGAGATTTAGAAGTTGTGAGGCAGGTCAAGGGAGGGGGAGACTTCGGGGTAATTCCACTTGCTGCGTGAGTTCAGATCACAAGCACTGCTCCTGCACATCAGGCATGGCTATGCCTTCTACAATGCACAGCTTCCCTGAAACAACAAGCTCACACAGAACAGCACTGGCAATGTGGAATTTATTACATATCTAGACAGGGAGATGAGGAGAGAATATTCACAGAAAATATTTTGAAATTCCCTCAGGTAATTCTCCAAATCCCCTTCAGCCAAGTGTCCAAAAGCCTTCCTCTCTCCCTTTTTTCCATCTGAGCTCTATTTCATTAGCTCCACCTGGCTTCCTCCAGGATTTCCTCACTGAAAACCATATTTCTTTACTATTATTCATGCAAAATGGCATCCCTCCACCTGGGAGACCTGGGTATGGGTGGATCTAAGCCCTAGAAGCTCAGGCTCTGCCTCTGAGGATCCTAGACGAAGCCACTCTGAACATAGGAACAGCTCTCCTACAAGGGACTCTCATGCTAGCTGGCAGGAAAATAAACCTGTCTCTATAGGTTGCTTTCATGCTGTTCTCTAAAGAGAAATTTTACAAGAAACATTGTGACCTTAGAAGGGGGGGGGTGTGGAAACTTGAATGTAAAGGAGGGGCATAGCAATTATTGAAAACCAGTCTCTTCTCCTAGACCATAACAAAGACATAAAAATAAAACAAAACGTCTCAAAACCCCATGTGAGACAGAAAAGTTAAACCCGCCACAAAGGGGCTGTTAAAATTGGTTCATTATTTCACCTAGGATAAGCTTTACTGTTCAAGTATTTCAGTCAGTATTTCAGCTTTTTCCCACTAGATTGCTTCAGGTATCTTTTATAGAAAAATTATTAAATGCAAAACAATCCAATGTCTGAGTGGAACAACTAATCCCATGAAAGTTACAGTCCACTTTTATGGTAAGTCAAGCTCACTAAGAGATAATTCCAAAATGGATACTGAGGGTAGAAAGCACTCAGTAAATATTAGCAACTACTACTATTATCCTTAGTAGCATTATTCTTATTGTCCTTGGTCTTCATATTGCAGATTTAATACTTTAGTGGTGCTTGACGTGCAAGGATATAGACTAACAATATGTAAGTATTATAATCACTCCTACAAGTGAAAAGTAATACAGTTTTGGAAATTTTAGAGGCATTTCTTAATCATTTGATAAATGTCTACAGACGTGATATGTCTTCTGTGGTCAGAAAATGGACATTTGATCTTGTCTCAAATTGTGAATTACTTTTAATAGGAATTAAGCATGGCATGTGTGCTTTATAGTTATATCTGAACTCCCCCATTCTCTTATTCATTCTATCACCTACCCACATTGTCTTAATACAAGTTCTTTTGGGGAACTTATTTTTCAGTTTATCACAGAAAGTACATAGAACTCTGTTTTCAATATCGTGGACATCCTCTGTTTCCCAGGGAATATGAAATCCTCTGGGAAACCTTCTTTGAACCTCCCATCTGATTTAGATGCTTTTCTTTGTTGCTCTCATGGTAACCTGTGGATACAATGGTGGTGTTGTTTTCCAAACCGTGGATTGTGACTAATTAATGGGTTATGAAAACAACTTAATGGGTTATAACCAGAATTCAATTTTCAATGGAAATAAAATAGAATATTGTAGAAAATATCAGATAACATCACATACTCTAAGGGTAAGTGTAAGTTGTGTGAAATTTTTGTTTCAATTGCATATGCCTATTTATGTATATAAATATGGTTGGACCAGATGTACGTCTTATAGTATGTTATGGTCAAAAAAAAACTTTTAAAAATACTAATGTATGTATAATAAGTTTTATTTTTCCCTGCTGGTAAGGCTTCTTCAAAAAGCAGGGCTCTGGGGCTTCCCTGGTGGCGCAGTGGTTAAGAGTCTGCCTGCCGATGCAAGGGACACGAGTTCGTGCCCCGGTCTGGGAAGATCCCACATGCCGCGGAGCCGCTGGGCCCGTGAGCCATGGCCGCTGAGCCTGCGCACCCGGAGCCTGTGCTCCGCAACGGGAGAGGCCACAACAGTGAGAGGCCCGCGTACCGCAAAAAAAAAAAAAAAAAAAAAAAAAAAAAAAAGCAGGCCTCTGGTTCTCATAACCAACAATGAATGACATCTGACTTCTACTGACTTCTATGGACTACTATATGTACGATGATACGCGTTTTAATTTACAACATAGATAATTCACAGAAAACCCAAAACTGGCCACATCCCTCTCAAACTCCATTTTCCCCCAAAAGAGGAGGAATAGTGCTATATATCGGTCAGCTTCAAGGAAATTATTAACTACAGTCCTACCATATGGAGCTTTCATCATTCTGGCAGAATGGGAGATCACGACTCAGAGTTCAAATAGAGATGACCTCTTGTGGTATTCTTCCTTCAATGTGGGAGGAAGACAAAGTTTTCTCTTGAGTGTTTGAGAAACAGAAAGTAGGCCAATGTGCCTGGAGAACAGAATAATGGGAAGAGTGAAAAGAAAGAAAAGATGTAGATAAGAGCTAGATCATCTAAAGTTTGGAATGGGAAGTGCTTAAATGGTTTTAAGCAAGAGAGTAATATAATGTAAGACTATCTTTAGAAAACTCTCTCTGGCTGCTGGTTGAAAACTAAGTTGCAGGAAAGCAAGATTGGAGAGTATTCAGAAGACTGGTACAGTGGTCCAGGTGATTGACAATGGTGGCTTAGACTAGAGTTATTATACATAAGATGGTAAAAGTTATATCTTAAATTTATTTTGAAGATTGTGATGTCTGAGCTTACTGTTAATAATCAAGGATGATTTGTAAGTGTTTGTACCAAGCAACAGATGAATGATGGTACTATTTGCTAAGATAGGGCAGACACAGTGATTGAGAATGTCAGTTTGGAGGAGGGCTATGCAGTAGTTCATTGTGAGCAATATGAAATAGAGCACATCTATATAAAGACTCCCTAACCTACAGATGGGATTGGGTGAGATAATCTACAAAAAGAGAGTAGATGAGAGGAACCCTGAGGACAGAGACTAGAAGTCCTCCAAAGCTCAGACTGGATGAGTAAGAGCAGATTGAGAAGGAGCAGCAGGTGAAATAGGAAGGAAACTACTAGGTGAGTGTGACGTTACAGAAGTCATTCAGAATAGGGTTTCAAGGCGGAAGGTGAAGTCATCTATGTAGGACCTTGAACAGATTCATTACAGTGAGAACTCAAAACTGACTACACATTTTGTCAAGGCTTAACTTACTAATGATCTTAAAAAGATGATTTTATTGTATTTGTGGGGGGTAGAGAGCTTGGTAAGAGTGGGCTAATCAATGTACAATCAGAGTCCATTAGATCCAATTTTCACTTTTAAGTTCCTCTTTTGAACAGTTCTGTTTGTGAAGATTAACATTTCATTACTTTTAGTCTTAGAGATTTCCCAAAAATAAACAAAAAGTTCATGTTTAATAGAATAAACCCATTCTATTTTAATTACCGTACTGAATTTGACCTTTTATAAATCTAAGGTATATGATGGGATCTTAGTGATCTTATGTTTCCTATATCTAGGAACATTTTGATATTTCATAATCCTAGAATTTATTTCTTTACTATTTATCAATTATTCCCATGTATGCTAAGAAAAAGAATAAAATAGAAAGATGGGAGAATATTAAACTCACCTAAAAGGATAATACGATAGTAAAATAAATTATCATCCAATTTTCTATTGTGTTACCCAAAGTATTACATCATCTTTCAAAAAGGTACTTTTTAGAAAACTGGACAAACTATCTCTGTAGCCTGTTTTTACTTTTCATTGAAGACAGCTGAGAATTCAGATTTTTTTTTCTTGCCTATAATGGCAAAGAAAATATACAAGACATTTCACAATTATTAGAAAGATGAGTACAAAGGAACAGCAGCACTCTGGACACTAATGATGATGAAATTGATCACATAAGTGAAATATATCATATATGAATCTTCAGATGATGGTGTAGATGATTTTCTCAAACTCAAGAATCATTGTGTGAACAATATACTTCTAAGGACAAAAAGAAATACAGTATTTTCATCCAATTAGTTATTTAATAAGGAAGAACGCCATCATACAATTTTTTATGACAAAAACCGGACCATGCCTTTTTGCTAAAAGAACATATGACAATATTCTTTAGTCCTTAATAAGGTGCAGGCATCAGAAATTACTTGATATAGAAAGGTTTGCTATGTTTAACACTTATTACAATTTTGAATAGTAATTTTCACCATCCCTTTCTTCTTCTTTCTTTAAATTATTTGCAAAAAAAAACTAATAAATATTTTAAATAGATGATAGCCCATTAGACCCCAATGATAAATGACAATGAGTGTTTTTCCTAGTATACTAAGAGTTAAGAGGAAATGTGAGATGAGTCAATGAAGACTATATGTTTTAAGCAATATTTTTAGGACTATTGCTGTTAGGAGGAGCAGAGAAATGGGCAGTAACTGGATAGAGATGTGTGTTTAAGGGATATTAAAGTGGATGCTGTTACTCAACAAACAATGCTGGGTGATGCTAGAACTCAGCATTGGGAAAAGGCCTGTACTTTGACCTAGCAAGGCCACTTGACGATTATAATACAAATGTAGGCTTAAGTGGCCATGGGGTAATCGCCCTCAATCCTAGCTGCTGAGGCTCAAGGGGCACACCTATGGGAATCAAGGCCCTCCAAGCTTAAGGAAATCCTCTGGGAAATTACTATAATTTACATCAATATGCTATGATTGCTCTTGCCCCCAAAACAGGTCAAAATCAAACATATCCTGGGATATAGTTAGTAGGAATAGAAACTATTCTAAACACCACTGTGTCCTCCCCATAGGAGGGAGGTGAGCCCTACTATGTAACAACACAAAATGGAAACCAGTCTCAGTACAAGCCTGTGCAATGAGGTTGTCCTCAATTAACTGGGAACCCAGACATAAATGAGTCATGGCCAATGGTAACAGTGCCTGTTTTTAATAATATCTTGTGTATGGGCAATGGTAGATTCTGTTGGGAAGGCAAAGCAGACACCTTACTGATTCTTACATATTCTTACTGATTTGTTCTGTAATGAAACTGAATGATGTCAGGATCATACCATTATGGTATCATAGTGGTGGTGTTGGTAAGACTCAACTACCTCATGTATCAATAAATACATCTTATGATAATACTGACCTCAGTGGCCAAATGTATTGGGAGAATGAGTTAAAGCTTCCTCAGTATGTAATACCCATGGAAAATGACTGGCCTGAGGAAGAACTGCATCAAGCTAACCATTAGCTGATTTCTGCACTAAATAGTTCTGTACAAGTTTATCATAAGGTACAAACAGCAGTCGATCAAGGGGTAGGGGGAGAATAATTAAATTGTATAAGAATGTAAAAATGTCTGTAATGCTTTTGTAAGACAAATTAGTTGTTTCTTTAAATCTATCCCTATCTCAAACAGGCTTCTCCAGACCTTAGGCACATTCACGTTGGTACTACTGCTACATCTGTTCTATAAATACTGCACCAAATGTAAAAGCTCTGAAAGATAAGATCATTTTGCTGTAAGGGGTCCATGGCCTGAGACTAGAGGGTGGACTATGACATATTAAGAAATATATATTTGGTCTCTGTCCCTGGTTCCAGACACAGAGGTCCTAAAACCCTTGTAATTTCCTGAGTAATAGGGGTGCTAGGAGTATTTTATACAGAGCTCCTAAATCCTTTGGAATTTTCTGGGCGACAGGACCATCCTTTGTTCTAATAAGGCAACTCTTGATGGGGTCCTGAGTGGGGGCTGGTCACCAGAAAGATCAAGCATGATTAGAAGCTTGGAACTTTCAGCTCCATTCCCCATCCTACCAGGAGGGAAGAGGGACCGGAGACTGAGCTAATAAGCAATCATGCCTACATGATGAAGCCCCTATTAAAATCCCTCAACCAGGATGCTAGGAGAATTTTGGGCTGGTGAACACACCCATGTGCCAGGAGGGTGGAGCACCCCAACTCCACAGGACAGAAGTTCCTTTACTCAGGACCCTTCCAGACCTTGCCCTGTGTACCTTTCTCTGGCTGTTCATCTGTATCCTTTTTTATATCATTTCTAATAAAACAGTAAATGTAAATAAATGTTTCCCTGAGTTCTGTGAGCCATTATAGCAAATTATGAAGCCTGAGGCAGGGATTGTGGGAACCCATGATTTATAGCTGGTTGGTGAGAAGTACAGGTACAACCTGGGACTTGTGACTGGCATCTGAAGTGGGGACACTCTTGTGGGACTTAGTCCTTAATCTGTGTGGTCTGCAGTAACTCAAGCTTGTTAGTGTCATAACTGAATTGTGGGACACCCAACTGGTACCCAGAGAGCAGAAGAATCAGTTGGTGTGGGGGAAAAAATCCATCACATGTGGTGTCACGGCGCTATGAGTATAGGAAAATGTTTTTTTCCTTTAGGTAGATAGATATTCCCATGAATTTGTAAGTAGGGAGAAGAGGTAGTGCTTGTCTGATTGCATCTCTCTTCTCTAGGAGTTATGAAGCAATCCACATAAATGAAGTAATTAAAGGTCACACAGCTAATCAGTGGTTGAGAAGACTTGAAAGTAAACCTGATTGCATAGTTCAAATGCTAACTACTGTACCATGAAGGCAACTACTTATCTTACAGTAATCCAGTCACCTATGCTCAAGGTTTCCTTCATATTTTTGTTATAGCACTCACCATATTGTTTTTTGACTTATTTGTTTATTGTGTGTTTTTAAACTAGATCTCAGTTCCCTCTGTGGCAAGCAATGTGTCTGTCAAACGGATGTGCTTATCCAGTATTTGGTGAATGAAGTCAAGGAAGGCAGGGGAGGAGAGAAAAGAAAGAAGCAGGGTTAAAGAGAAAGGAGAGAGGCAAAGATGGATAAAGCATATAAATAAATACATGGTCCTGATTCTGCCATGGACTGGCTTGTAACTGGGGAGAGAGAGAGATAGATAATAGATAGATAGACAGATAGATGATAGAAAGATATAAATTTTCCATGTGTCCTAGTTTCAGCATAAGTTGAATGTTTTGTACCAAGTCAACATTTTTCAGACTCTATTTTTCTGTGAAAACTTTCTTTAAATAATACCTGATCCAGACTGTAAACAAATGAATTACTTAAATGCTATTGTGGTTGATAAGGTATGAGGAAAATCTAGTCAGTTCCCTCTGCCCTCAGCTCACCAGAGTGACTCTGTAGAGCCACACATGTCTAGAATTCTGACAAGAGCACTGGGGAAACACTGAATAAGGTGGGTTCCATCTTTAAAGATTGGTCAACCCCCCACAGATGAGTTTGGCAAACCTCAGAGTTGTGGGGAGAGGAGGTGATTCTTCTGTAAACTGTTCATTTCTCCAGGCCCACCACTATCAACCCTTTCCTGAATAATACATTATTTTAAAGGGCAACAAAAAGAAATGACACGGCAAGCCTCAACTAAGGAGCCTACAAGCTGCAACTAAGATCTAGTGCAACTAAATAAATAAATATTTTTTTTAAAGTTCATAAGCCATGTGATTATATTTTTCAGAGAATATAAAGCATGCTATACTTGATTATTACTGTTATTGGGGGTTTTACCTTTTTCTTTATTTCCATATTCCTATATGTATTCTATATACAGATAACTTTATGAGTAAATAAAATTTAGCAACAGGGGATATGGGGAAATATGTATACATACAGCTGATTCACTTTGTTGTACTGCAGAAACTAACACAACATTGTAAAGCAACTATACTCCAATAAAGATATAAAAAAAAAGATACGTGCACCCAAAAAAATAAAGATAAAGTTTATCATTCTTTACTCTTTAAAAATGAGAAAATAAACAGCAATTTTTCATTATCTTTCCTTTTTTTCTGTTATCAGTTTTTACTCTATTAAGAGTTCTGAGGATAACTTTCTGTTAAAGCATCAAATCAAACTAATTACTCAGAAACAGTTTAAAGATAAACTGAATAATTCCAAAGATAAAAAGCACACCCACATTCTCTCAAGAAACCTCTGTTGATCAGATTTGGAATGACTCTTAACAATAACAAAACAACATCCTGAAACAGCAACAGACAAGAATATAAAAGAGAGTAGGTCATTCATGGTAGGGTCTTCCTTTGAGGCCACTCTCAATTTATTTCCAAAGCTTTAGGCAACAATAAACCTCTTTCTCCCCACATTTGCAGTACCATTAACTCCAAGTCCCCATCACAATAGGATGGTGTTACAACCATAAATTCTTTTCATTAAAAAGCTCTGATTCGGGCTTCCCTGGTGGTGCAGTGGTTGAGAGTCTTCCTGCCAGTGCAGGAGACATGGGTTCGAGCCCTGGTCTGGGAAGATCCCACATGCCGCAGAGCGACTGGGCCCGTGAGCCACAACTACTGAGCCTGCATGTCTGGAGCCTGTGCTCCGCAACAAGAGAGGCCCGTGCACTGCGATGAAGAGTGGCCCCTGCTCGCTGCAACTAGAGAAAGCCCTCGCACAGAAACGAAGATCCAACACAGACAAAAATAAATAAATAAATTTATTAAAAAAAAAAAAAAAAAAAAAGCTCTGATTCAACTCTGTGGGGGAACACACTGTAGATATAAGCTCAGTTCTCAATTCTCTCTCAAAAGAAATACAGCAGGTTCCAAGGGCTTTTCCTGGAATCATTAGCTGAATAGTTACAAAATCTGCTCTATTCACCATCTTAAGATATAGGTAAAAAGCAAATAGCTGTACCTTGAAACTTACAAACTTAGTATTCATGATAAACCTCTACTTATGGATGAGACACAGGACCATGACTGGCAGTGATGTGTAATTTTGTTGAGGTATATACCATTCAAGTACAAAGGAATGGGTCATTCTCCATCCATCACTGGACCCATAAGTTGTCATATGAAGTGATTAAAAGTTTGTTACTTCATCTGAAAATTGACTCCATGGGAGGAGAGAGAACCAAAATAAACATTCTGAAGCAGCTATTTGTGAAGTAAAGATTATATAGAGGCGGGCTTCCCTGGTGGCGCAGTGGTTGAGAGTCCGCCTGCTGATGCAGGGGACACGGGTTCGTGCCCCGGTCTGGGGGGATCCCACATACCGTGGAGTGGCTGGGCCCATGAGCCATGGCCGCTGAGCCTGCGCATCCGGAGCCTGTGCTCCGCAACGGGAGAGGCCACAACAGTGAGAGGCCCGTGTACCGCAAAAAAAAAAGATTATATAGAGGCAATGTACAAATCTCAATCACACATATGATTCAGGCTAGAACCAGGAACTTGTCACATTAGTTTAATATTTGTGAAGTCCTAAAGATCCTGTTTTCTGTTCCTCACAAATGTAAAATTTTGATTCCAAATATGCTTTTTTAAAAAATCTGTGATCACAGATGTGAAGCTGTAGTGATTTTTCTCAAATATTTCCACCCCAAAAAGCCTTCTTGAACTTCCACCATCAATAAAATCAAATCATTCATTGTATTATGGCTTTACCTATAGAATAATGAAAACTGTTAGGCCTTATCAAGCCTTATGTAGGTTCTTGCATTTTTAATGATTATTCCTATATCAAGTACACACTAAGTTTATTTTACAGTTTGCATTCTAATGCAAAATGGACCTAGTGTGTGTGTGTGTGTGTGTACTTGGAGCCTCAATTAACAGCTGACGTCAGCTCATGTGGCAAGTGCAGCACTAGCAGGATAACCCAAGTGCTGTTCATGCAGCCCGCATATAACTGCCAAGATTAGCAGGAAGAGAAGGGAAGCTCCTTTGGAAGAATAAACATTCAAGACATGCTTGGAACCGAGAAGCAAAACAATAGAGACTCGCCAAAGAGAGGGAAGAACTTTTTAGGCAGAGTTTAGAACATCAAGATGTGGAGCTGTAAAATTATGTGATCTATATAAAGACATAGTTTGTTGTGGCAGGAAAAATATGCCTTGACTTTAGATACACAGACCTGGTTCAAATCCTGACTTTCCAACTCTTACACTGTGACTACTTTCTGAACTGTGACTATATGCAAGTCAATAACTACGTTTTTTAATGGAATTTCGTCTTTCATGTGACATATTTGCGGCATGAGAGAAGACGGGTGAAAACAGATTCAAAATCTTTTGCAGCTTTACAAAATGCCTGTCCACTAACCCGAAGCAAATGTGATCTTTATTTTTTAAATCTATTGGGAAAGTGACCTTTTCTAATGACGTAAATACATTTAAAAGTAATTTAAAGATATCAATTCCTTCAAATGCCTCTCCCCACTTTATACACAAATCTTGGAATTTTCCTTGCTTGACACAGTATCAGTACTAACTTCCTCCCTTAGATTACTTTAGAAAGCTATGAAAAAATGTGAAAATTGTAATAATACATTTCATTTTAGTTTTAATTTACTATCCCTATTTCAGTGATCAGATACATAGTGCAAACATAGGGTGATATGCAACTACAGGATTAATAAGAAAATGCTAAAAAATAGGTCTGTCTTTAATTTTAAAAAAATCAAAACTGAGCCTTGGCTACTTTGTTCATTTTTTTTAAAATCCTATTGCTTTGTTTCACCAAAAGAAATGTAATTACAAAATGTTGATTGAAACATTAATGTTGATCTAACCATTAAAAAATAATGCATTTTCTATCGCTAGCACAGTGATCTAAACCATCTTTAAATTATTCTGCCCTCCCCATTATTTTCTGAAGTATTTATGTTACAAGTGTCTCAATGAATACTTATCATGCCATTGCCCCATAGTTGAAGACAAGTATTTCAGACTTGAATCCATTTCCAATTAGTGAAACAGAGGCAATGAGCAAGATTGAGGATAGTTTTAGAACCCTTTAATGGACAGTGGCTGTTTACAAAAGCTGTTGATCTCAGTGTAGGTTCTGAGTTGATTTTCCAGGGAGTTCAGGAAAGTTTGTTTTCTAATAAATAACAATACACCCAACTTTCTATAAAGGAGCTAGAGTCCAGCTTAGAAACAGCACTGTCCTTTGCTTACCACGCAGCTCATTTGTCTACAACTTGGTGGACAAGCATTGTTGAGAGAGGATGCAATGTGCTGACCTGTCCCTAATCTAATTCTCAATTGACCTATTTCTGCAAAACTTTCCATAATGCACTGCTCTCCACATCCTGTCTGTGATCAGTAACTTTCTTCAACCTTGAAATACTTATAGAGTGTTTTTAACCTGCTTTCTCTTACTGAAACCCAGCTCCTCCCTGGGACTCCTCTGCAACACTCTCTACCAGGAACTGGTTTTTGTCACATGCTCTGCATAGCTCAGTCCAGTCCAGTCTTCATTCAGGTGTCCTCCTAGCTGCCCAGACGTTTTTCACTCCACACTTTGCTTTCCTCTCGTTCCTAGCATTCATCTTTGCAGCTACAGCATCCTCTCTATTCCCACCACACCCTCTCCTCATTGCACTTCCTTGCTATCTCCTAGACATTCTTCATTAACTAAAGAAGGAAGGTCCTAACTCAGGCAGAGTCTTCTTCATTCCCCCAACTTCTTGCCAATATTCTCAATGACTACAGTGTCCACATCGATGGGCTAACATCTTACTTTTGGTACTTTGATCTCCTTCTCCCCAAACTTCCATCTCCCACACTGCCTCCTCGCATCTTGTCTTCACCAGACTTGACACCATTTCTGAAAAGTGAATTTTAAGCATCCACTTTCTGATCACACCAGTTCACTTGTTCAAGTATGCCTCCACCACTGGCACATCCCACGACCACCTGAGACCTCCAGTCCATTGACATGGCATTCCCACTGCCATCAGTCCCACCCTAACACTGCTCCTTGTCCAGCCTCTTTCCTTGGTCTGTCATTTTAATCACTCCTTTAAAATGCTCTTGACTTGATTCCCTTCACTCTCTTTCACTCTCCCTGGGAATAATCACAGGTTATTTGCTGAACCTTAATATCAATCCACACAACACCTCAACCAACAACCCAGCTGATTGCATTCCCTTTATAGTCATGATTGCAAGTTGCAAACTGGCACTTACTACTTCTCACTAATCCTATTATTTTCTAGTAAGCTTACTTTCCCACTCCTGAGAGGAATATTTCATACATTTTCCTATCCGTCAAAACCCTTTCACTTTTCCTCCTCAAAACTGATTTTTCTTGCCTCATATTTCCTTGAGAAAATGAAAGTAAACATACATGAGTATACTGATTTTTCACCAACAAATTTATATACCTATCCTTGAATCCGTTTCCTTCTTCCTTCCTGTCACAAGGCAGTAAGTACCCCATACCCCCACAGAATTCTTAATACCTCCCCCTACTTAGTACCTAGGTTCCACCTCCTGGACCCAACCTAAACCCTTTACTCATGTGGTTATTCCCTCCCTATCTTTCTTTAAACTGGATTATTTATTTCAGCAAACTCATGTAACTTTCTATTACCTAAAAAGAAATAAGGGACTTCCCTGGTGGTCCAGTGGTTAAGATTTTGCCATTCAATGCAAGGGGTAAAGGTTTGATCCCTGGTCAGGGAGCTAAGATCTCACATGCCTCACAGCCAAAAAACCAAAATGTAAAACAGAAGCAATACTGTAACAAATTCAATGAAGACTTTAAAGATGGTCCACATCAAAAAAAAAAAAACTTTAAAAAAAAGAAATGAAACTAAACTAAAACAGCATAATATAAAATTACATATACATATATATACACATATAATAACACACATATACTCATACTCCTATAGCTTATGCCTCATTTTTTTGTTCCCCTTTACAACAAGATATCTCAATAGAGTTATCTCTAGAACTTCCCCAATTCCTAACCTCGAATCCACCCCAGTCAAGCTTGAATCCCCACTTCTCAACAGACATCACTCTTGTTAGGATCATCAGTGACCTAACTGCCAAACCCAACCTAACAAGCAACAAGTGTTACTGGAAATCTTCTCATGCCTTAGTTGCCAAGTTGACCATTCATAGTGATCCTCCAAAGAATAGGGAATGGACAATAGTACCGAGTCACAAGTTACTCTGCAACAGAGTTGAGACAGACAGTGGCTCAGAGTCAGAGAAAGAGTTAGGAGGAAGTAAATAGAAAATGGAGGTCGACACAAGGCCCCAGTCAAAGCCAGGAACATGGTCAGGAAGACATAAAGGTAAAGAGTGGGCCAAAGACAAGGAGGTTTGCAATGATAACAAGACTAAATCCACTGACTGGTTCTGCAGAGCCCAGGGGCACACTGGACATGGACATAGAAGTCAGTTGCCATTAAGGTCTAAGAATACATATATATACATATATTTGTGACCTTTTGAAAGGATACAATCTTTTATAAATTTATCAACTCTTCTGTAATAATTACTTGCTATATTTATATAAATTCTATGTTTATAACAGTGTTTCTTTTCAAACACACATATAAATTAGGTCACTGCAAGTATAGTATTGAAAAAAATGAACTTTGGTGCACTTGTATCTCTCTATATATAAATGGAATATTTTGGATAAATAAATACAGTTCTATCTACTGTTTGTGAAAATGTAGCAGTCTCTACACTGTCACTGTTCTGTTTGTGTCAAGCCCATCTGTTGTAATTATCCAAATGTCTATTTTTATTATTCAATTTCCCAATAACATGTGTCTGCCTTCCTTGTCCCATTAACTTTCTATTCTTTTATGTGCTTCCTATAGAATAATCAGCTCTATTCACTATATTCCACTGGCAAAAAATATTTTAGGAAAGAAGAGGATATGGACAAAGGGCAACTTTACATAGTGTTGATAATTATCGTGGTCTTTGATACACAACACCTATTTACCCTATAAACAAGATTGACCCAGACAGAATAATCTTTTCCTAAATTTGTATGTAGTACTAATAGGAATAGAAATATTAAAAGTAACTATATTGATCACCGTACCTAATTGGGTTAAATTATATTGTACAATATAACACCCCCCAAATTAAAATGCAGATGAATAGAAAGACCATTACTGAAATGTGGGACTGTTGGTGGTTGTCACAGATTTCTCTTCTGGATAGAACTCATGCTTCCTCTTCCTTGGGAAAGCTATCTTGGTGTATGTAATAAAGTCCCCACACCAGGTAATGAGCAAGCTCTTGCATACTTTCCTGGGGCCTTCCTTATATTCTCAGTAGGAGACAAAGCAGTATATTAACCATCAGCCACTCTGCCCACCCAGTGATCCCAGACTCATTGCTAGTTTCAGGAAACAATGTTGAGGAATCTCACAACTGGATCTAGCCTCAAGTCAAAACTGACTTGTAGCCTAGTACTGCATTTGCCAATCCTGTGTGCTGTTAGAGCCCTATAACCAGAGCAGAGTCTTTGATCTGACTTACAAAGTGTGTCAGAAAAACACTAAGGATCCAAGGACCACTTTTAAATAATTTCACTAAAGGACAAATGTTCCTGAAAAGAAATATATCAAGGAAATATGTTTGTTTGTCCTTAAATATTTACCTTAGTTCAAAAGTCAAACAGCTTATGCATAACTATATATTAGTTTATTATGTTAAACTATATATTACATTTTCTATAATGTAATAGAAAACTAGATTTGGCATCTACTTCTGGTTCAGATACTAACTAGTAGTTTTCCCTTAAGGAAGAGATTTAACTTCCATTCATTCAAAATATATTTATTGACCACCTACTATTGACCATCTGTGAGGACATGTTTTGTGTATCCTTTTAGCCAAGCATCGACCATAAATAACATTCTATAGAGCATAAAAGCAACATCTCTTAAGCTACATGTTATTTTTCTAAAAGACAAAAAATAGTTTCATTTCCCACAGGAGCAGAGATTATGGTTTTAGGTCTCCTTAGCACTAGTTTAAAAAATTTTGCAAGTTTTTTTTTTCAAACTGTACTGAAAAGATATCATAATGTCCCTCTTTGGAACAAGCTACCCGCAAGCAGAAATTAGGGCTTGTTTTCCATCGATACAGAAACACTTTCACAGGAGAAAACTGCTCTCAAAATAAATCAAAGAGTTTACCACCAGATCATATCAGTGCTAAGGAAAGCATAATAAAGACATATAACTAATATCATCTGGTTTTTCTAGGTGACAAATATATTGCCTCTCAAGAATATAACCTATCCCTTCAGCCAATTTTCCTGGCTCAGTGACCAAGGATGATCTGATAAGCTAAAGAAATCTTTATTCTCATTCCATTAAACATAATTTCAAACCACTTTATTAAGGTATAACTGACATACAAAAAGCTGTACATATTTAATATACACAACTTACTGAGTTTGAAGTATACACCCATAAAACCACCGTGAAACATGACTGTGAAAACAACTTTTTCCTGGATCTTGAACCATTTCCTCATCTTTTATCTTAGAATGGGGTAGCTTGGAAAAGAAAGTGCAAATTCTAAGTCATAAAATATAAATATTTGAATCAAAAGGGCTAATAATTCCCCTACAAATGTATTTTGATGTCAAATCTTGAATTATTTGCATAAGTACAGAAATGATGCTCTTCAAGTTAGCAGTTAGCAAATAAATCTCCCAAATTTCATGATGATGTAGAAATGATATACAGAACACACCCACTCTGGGCAGGTAATGCTCATGGCATTTGGAACAAAGACTTTCTAAGCCACATGCCAAGAGGAATAATAACAAGGCAAATTAATAACAAGGTAATAATTCTTCCAACTTTGTTCTTCTTCAAGACTCTTGGCTATTCATGTTCCTCTGCAATTCTAGCTATACTTTAAAATCAACTTGTCAAATTCTATCAATAATCTTGAGGGTAGGTTGATTAAATCTATAATTTTTTTAGAAAATACCACTTTATAATATTGAATCTTCCAATCCCATCATTTATTTCAGCTTTCTTTAATTATTCTTGTAAATGTTTTATAATTTTCTTTTAGATGTTCTATGTATGCTTTAGCAGATTTATTCTGGTACTTAGTGTATTTATTTTGTTCTCAATAGTATTTTTTACCATGAGAGTTAACATTTAATATACAATTTATATTCTAACTCATCTACATTTGTGAATCATAAAATAGTCCCTAATTTTGCACTAATATTTTTTCTAATATATGTACTAAGCAGAAAAGATCATAGCTATGAGCACAAAGACATTTACCATAAAATTGTTTTGTTATTTTGGGTTTATCAGTCCATGTCTGATTATGATGGAGGAACAAAAGAAAGTTGGGACTGATCCACAAGACAGATACTCAGGGAGGCTTGATCACCATTACTTGGACTTGAAGGGGAAAAGAATGGGCACAGTAGCTCAGAAGCTGAAATTTTGGTAAATGTAAAGATATAACTTTCATCCTAATGTCATAAAAGGAAGTTTTCCAAAATCCACATCCTGGAAAATTCCCACTCAGTGTTAACTGGAGATTTACCCAGAGGGCAGTCCATGCTCAGTGCTGGCCAAAAAGTAGCTTTGTTGTCTCAGACTTAAGGTCCGGAATCCAAACTCTGTACACAGTTGGATCTCTCCTCGTTGGTGAACATACTCTCAGCAAACTCCCAGGCCCCATTTTTTGCTTTGTCCCACATTGTTTCCCAGTAGTGACAGCCAGAAATGAGGCAAGGGGAGCTCAAGACACAAAATGAGTAGCTGAATCTCTCAACACATGCTTACACCCTCTGATGTTCCCTCATTGGACATTCCTCAGGTCATCTAAAATGATGAGGAATTCATAGGTTGTGTCAACATCCAAAGTCATATTCATTTAGAAGTTTAGCATCCTTGGATTCATCTACAGAATAGCTCTCAGCTGAAGCTCTTGTTCCTTGAACTTAGAAACCAGTTCCCCCATCTGGCAACTGGATCTGACGTTGTTCTTCTGAAAGACCAAAGAGCAGAAGGGGCACAATAAACCCTCTCCCACTGAGCTACTTCTGCAGTGAATTGATGCCTTGGAGGCAACATACCCACATTTCAGGTACATGGGTTTTTCAAGATAAAATAGGCAGACAAGACATCTGGTTGCTTCTTCTAAGTGTTCAGCCATGGCAGCTGTGTCTCCTCCACTAGATTCTCTTCTGGCTTCCAGCTATTTCCACTGACAGCTCAGTTCTGGAGTGAGATTGACCTACAAGGGGCTTTGATTGGAGAGGGCCTCTCCTCCCACCTCATTCACATCCTGCCTCTCCTCTGTAATCTAATCAGATTTCATTTAATAATAATTCTGGCATAAGTGAGTATTTTACTAATGTCATAGAGAGATTACCACAAAGGAAAAGATTGTACCTAGAGAGTGGTATTTTTTAATTAATATGGACAACATATTACCCTGTTATCATTCTGCATTAGACTTTGAATATTATGTCTGTTGATGATAAGATGTAGAATTAGGATGGAAATTTTTAAAATGAGACATTATTAACCCTTATAAAGTGAATGGAGCTAGTTTTAAATAGTTTTTGATTATAAAAGCAAAATCACCTCATATTCTGATCAAGGAAATTAACTAAACCTACTAAGAAGTCTTTCCTAAAGTTCCACTTAATAGACACAATCACTTCCTCAAAAGGGCTTTTTCCACCACAACTGAGAATATCCTCCTTTAGAAGTTTGGTAAATAAATCCCCAGCTGTTTTCTGACAGTCAGTTAGTCAAGATCCTGGGGGTTATTTGTTAGTTAAGGTATCAAAAGTAAAAGATATTTTTGTAATCTTACATCCTTTACATCATAACATATATATGGATTTTTTTTAATGTTCAAAACTGTTTTTCATTGACTTCGATGACTCACAGATGATCAGAGTTTGAGGACTAAGAATGAAAATTTGGGTGGGGAGAGTATTTGAGATAGGGGTGGAAGAGGCATTAGTTTACATTTAGATGATTAAATAGTCTTTCAATTAATTATTTCCACAGTAATCATTAGATACCCTCATCATTTCATACCCAAAGCAAAGCACATTCCAAGCTCTCCAGTCACGTTGTCTTATTAAGGCAGAGAAACACACAACTCTAAATATAACTTGCGACCCATTTTTATTAGTTTTTTTACATTGCATTTCTCCATTGCTTTGGAGGTACCATAAAGTGTCATATAAACATATATATATGAAGTTTGAATTTCTTATTATTTTAATGTTTCAATTAATTTACATTGTAACTCCTTTTAGAATGGTCTCACATTTTGTAAATATTCTCACGTTTGTAGTTTAATTAACTCTTGCTCACGAAGGACTGGTCCCTGATGTGTGGTAAGAACACTTTTTTTTTCTTGTGGTACAAACACTTAATGTGAGATCTACTCTTGTAACAAAATCTTAAGTGCACAATATAGTATTAACTATAGGCACGATGTTGTAAAACAGATCGCTAATATTTATTCATCTTTATTACTGAAGCTGTATATCTGTTGAACAGCAATTCCCCATTTCCCCCTTCCTTCAGCCCCTGGCAACCACCGTTCTACTGTTTCTATGAGTTTGACTGTTTTAGATACCTTATATAAATGGAACCATGCACTATTTGTTCCTCTGTGACTGGCTAATTTCACTTAGTATACTGTCCTCAAGGTTCATCCATGTTACTGTATATGGCAGGATTTCCTTCTTTCTAAGGCTGAATAATACTCTGTTGTATGTACGTATAGACCACATTTTGCTTATTCATTCATCTGTCAATGGATATTTAGGTTGTTTCCATTCACTATTGTGATTAATGCTGCAATGATCATGAAAGTTCAGGTATCTCACTGCGATCTGGATTTCAAATATTTTGGATATATACTCAGAAGCAGAAGTACTGGATCAACACAAGTTCTTTTTTTTTTTTTTTTTTTTTTGCGGTACGTGGGCCTGTCACCGCTGCGGCCCCTCCCATTGCGGAGCACAGGCTCTGGACGTGCAGGCTCAGCGGCCATGGCTCACGGGCTCAGCCGCTCCGCGGCATGTGGGATCCTCCCGGACTGGGGCACGAACCCGCGTCCCCCACTTCGGCAGGCGGACTTTCAACCACTGCGCCACCAAGGAAACCCAACACCGGTTCTATTATTAATTTTTTAAGGAAATGTCATACTGTTTTCCACAGCAGCTGCACAATTTTGCCTTTCTACCAACAGTGTACAAGGTTCCAAATTCTCCACATTTTCATCAATACCTAATATCTTTTTTGTTGTGTTTTATGGTTTTGGGTTTTTGTGTGGGAGGGTTTTAATACATCTTTATTGGAGTATAATTGCTTCACAATGCTGTGTTAGTTTCTGTTGTACAGCAAAGTGAATCAGCCATATGCATACATATATCCCCATATCCCCTCCCTCTTGAGCCTCCCTCCCATCCTCCCTATCCCACCCCTCTAGGTTGTCACAAAGCACCGAGCTGATCTCCCTGTGCTATGCGGCTGCTTCCCACTAGCTATCTATTTTACATTTAGTAGTGTATATATGTCAGTGCTACTGCCACTTTGCCCCAGCTTCCCCTTCCCCCACCCCATGTCCTCAAGTCCATTCTCTATGTCTGCATCTTTATTCCTGCCCTGCCACTAGGTTCATCAGTACCTTTTTTTTTTAGATTCCATCTATATGCATTAGCATACGATATTTGTTTTTCTCTGACTTACTTCACTCTGTATGACAGTCTCTAGGTCCATCCACCTCACTACAAATAACTTAATTTTGTTTCTTTTTATGGCTGATCCATTGTATATACGTGCCACATCTTTAACCATTCATTTGTCGATGGACATTTAGGTTGCTTCCATGTCCTGGCTATTTAAATAGTGGTGCAATGAACATTGTGGTACATATCTCTTTTTGAATTATGGTTTTCTCAGGGTATACATACCATGTTCTTAGATTGGAAGAAATTAATATTGTGAAAATGACTATACTACCCAAAGCAATCTACAGATTCAGTGCAATCCCTATCAAACTACCAATATGGCATTCTTCACAGAATTAGAACAAAAAATTTTACAATTTGTATGGAAACACAAAAGACCTCGAATAGCCAAAGCAATCTTGAGAAAGAAAAATGGAGCTGGAGAAATCAGGAGCCCCGACTTCAAACTATACTACAAAGCTACAGTAATCAAGACAGTATGATACTGGCACAACAACAGAAATATAGATCAATGGCACAGAACAGAAAGCCCAGAGATAAACCCAGGCACATATGGTCACCTAATTTATGACAAAGGAGGCAAGAACATACAATGGAGAAAAGACAGCCTCTTCAATAAGTGGTGCTGGGAAAACTGGCCGCTACAGGTAAAAGAATGAACTTAGAACACTATCTAACACCATACACAAAAATAAACTCAAAATGGATTAAAGACCTAAATGTAAGACCAGACACTATAAAACTCTTAGAGGAAAACATGGGAAAAACACTCTTTGACATAAACCACAGCAAGATCTTTTTTGTGGGGCTTTTTTTTTAATAGCCATCCTAACAGGTATGCGGTAATATATCATTCTGGTTTTGAGTTGCATTTCTCTGATGACTAGAGATGCTGAACATCTTTTCATATACCTATTGGCCATTTGCATGTCTTCTTTGGAAAAATGTCTATTCATACCTTAGTGCATTTTTAAACAGGGTTTTTTGGTTTGTTTGGTTTTTTTTTTTTTTTGGTATCAAGTTCTAGAAGTTTCTTACGTATTTTGGAGATTAGCTCTTTAACAGATAAATGGATTGCAAATATTTCCTCCCATTCTGTAGTTTGCCTTTCCACTCTGTTTACTGTTTCCTTTGCTGGGCAGAAGTTTCTTAGTTTGATGTTGTCTATTCTTACTTTTGTTGCTTGTGCTTTTGATATCATATCCAAGAAACCAATGCCAAGACCAATGTCATGAAGCTTTTCCCCTATGTTTTCTTCTAGGAGTTTTACAGTTTCAGGTCTTATATTTAAATCTTTAATACATTTTGAGTTGTTTTTTTGTGTGTGTTACAAGATAAGCATCCAATTTCATTCTCCTACACATGGATATCCAGTTTTCCCAACACCATTTACTGAAGAGACTATCCTCTCCCCATTGTATATCTTGGCACCCTTGTAGAAGATAAGTTGACTATATATGTGTGGGTTTATTTGGGGGCTTTCTATTCTGTTCTACTGTTCTATATGTCTTTTTTTATACCAGTACCAATTAATTGCTGTAGTTTTGCAATACAGAACTATGATGCTGTCAGCTTTGTTCTTCTTTCTCAAGATTGCTTAGGCTATTCTGGGTCTTGTGTGGATCCATATGAATTTTAGGGTTGTTTTTTCTATTTCTGTAAAAATGCCACTAGGACTTTGATAGGGATTATATTGATTCTATAGATTGTGTTGAATAGTGTAGACATTTTTACAGTATTAAGTCTTATAATCCATGACAATGGAATGTCTTTCAATTTATTTGTGTCTACTTTAATCATCGCTGTTTTATAATTTTAAGTATACAAGTACTTTACCTTCCTAGTTAAGTTTATTCTGTATAATATCTACAACCCATTTTGAGTTAATTTTTGTGTATCATGTGAAGTAAGGGTCCAAATTCTTTCTTTTCCATATGGATATCCAGTTGTTGAAAAGATTATTATTTCCACCATTGAATTTTCTTGGCATCTCTCAAAAATCAACTGACCACAGATGTCCAGATTTCTTGCTTCATTCTCGATTTTATTCCATTGTTCTATATGTCTACCTTTATGCCAGTATCACAATGTCAATTACTGTACCTTTGTGGTAAGTTTTAAAATTACAAAGTGTGAGTCCTCCAACTTTGCTTTTCTTTTTCAAGATTGTTTCGGCTATCAGGGTCCCTTGCATTTCCATATGAATTATAGGATCTGTTTGTCAGTTTCTGCAAAACACCAGCTGGGATTTTGATAGACATTGTGTTGAATCTGTAAATCAATTTGGATAGCATTACTATCTTAAAAATGTTAAATCTTCCAAGCCATGAACATGAAATAGCTTTCCATTTATTTGGGTCTTCTTTAATTTCTTTCACCAGTGTTCTACAGTTTTTAGTGTATAAGTCTCATAATTCATTTTTTAAATTTATTCTTGAGTATTTATTCTTTTTGACACTATTGGAAATAGAAATTTTTCTTCATTCCCATTTCAAATTATTGATTGCTAGTGTAAAAAACTACAGCTGATTTTTCTTATTGATCTTATATCTTGCAACCTTTATGAACTTGTTTATTACTAGATGCTATATAATTTTATCTCTATTTTCACAACAGTGGTTATTATTTTCACATAGGGTTATTATGCCATTTTTACAGATGCTGCTGGGAATAGGAAAGAGGAGTTCTGAGACTCAGAGAACTTAAGAAAAATGCATTATAAACGAAGATAGTAAGTGGTAAAGGCTATAAGCCAATCCTATAGGTTCAAATGACCTCTAATATCATCTATTTTCTAATATGTCATGCACCTTCCAGTAAGCCTGTTCTCTTTACCCTTAACAAATTATTCTTAACATCACCTTACAAGCAAATAGTTTTGTCTATTTATGCACCTGAAGTGTGCCACATCTCTGTTTTACTAAGTATATCTGCAAAATAATAACCACTTGGATTATCCTAAAATGACCTCATCCTTAGTAAAATGTCCTATATGATAGTTCTTATTCTTGAATCATGAATCAAATACTTTATAAGAAAGACATTTTCTCTTTTTCCAATTATTTAATTCTCTTTGAAGGTCTAAATATACATAATGCTTGAAAATTAGAAAAAAAAGAGGGAAGGAATTATTTTAAATGTTTACAGTATTTTTAATCTGTTATTGATTTCATTTGCTCCAGATTAAATAGAATTCTGGACACCAGGGAAGCTTATAGAATTGTGGGAGTGTGGCACGCCAGAAACATGAAAATTAATGAAAGTTCAAATGATAACCTTGATAGGAACTAAATACAACTTTTGTTTTCTCAGTTTTTATTGCAGGCAACTGGTTGTCTCACACTCTAAAGTCTAAATAGTATTATAGACTCAATAAACTAGTGAAATCCGTTTTCAAATACTTTTTTATTTCACTGAATTTCAACAGCTCTTTAAAGCAGCCCCTTTTATCTGGAGTTCACTTGGGAAAGATGGTGTGCCACCACTCAGAAGAACAAATCTCTTGGCTATATTCACTTCTACATTGTATTCTGACTAAAGTCCTCTGGAAAAGGAAATTGCTGCATTACAATTTCAAAAATAGCCAGAGATTGAAAATTAATGCACCATAGAGCACGCTGTTTTGGCCTTTTGTCTAAAGGGCAAATGCAGACAAATCAGAGTCTAGAGCTGTGTGCCATATATAGGGATTTGTTTCCTGCACAAAACTCCAGAGAAAACAGTGCATTCAAATGGTAATGAAAAGAGGGCCTGCGTGCAGATAATGGTATATTAAACTTGGATGAGCTAACTGTGCATTTTCATGTGAATCAGCCTCCTGGTAAGACTCATTAGGAATGCACATTAAAGATATAGACAAGTGTGCCGCCTTTTAATCAAGTGTCTTATTTCCAACAACACTATTAGTATTGTGAACATTCTGGTAAGTGGAATTTTTGACTGAAATTTAATTGTACCGCCTGGAAATTTGATTCCGTTTCAAAGCTGTAAGAATATCTGCATGTGAGGGTAGAATGAGAAGAAGTGGGGAGGAAAAAGAGAGTCAACTACAATAGGAATTGATCGATTACTTTCTTTTCTCTTAAAAACTAAATACGCTGGCCTGCTGAGCTCGATGCTTATTTGGAATCCATACAGATTCTCCCAAAATATCAATATACGGATGTAGCTAAGGAAATGATACTCAAGACCATAGCAGCAATGCTTAGGAAAAGCGAGAAGCATTTCGGCAAGAAGATGATAGAACACATGTGGAGCCTGAGATGGAGAGATGCTACGTACAAGGCAACCTGCATCTAGAAAAGCAGAAAAATACTCATATGATTATGATTAGACATGTAGCAGAAGAGCAAAACATGATTTAGCTTATTAAGAAACAAATTCAAGCGGGTCAGCCTTGAAATTCTGAAGTTCCTTACAGAAGAATGTTCACTTTCCTCTCAATTGACATTTAGCACCCTTGTAGGAGGCAAACACTTAAAATCTGGTTGCATTTGATTCCAAAGCATGTTAAAGGGAGAAAAATAAAGAAAAAAGACCACTACATAAGATTTCTTTTTCTTACCAAGATACATCTAAACGCCAAGGTCATTCCTGTGGGATTCTGGGATAATGGAATGCTAGTCACTGTACTTTCCTTTCCAATACCCTCTCTAGAGGAGGTGATAGACCCAGGAAAGCATGCTTCTGGTAGACCTTGGAGGATGCATCAGAGGCCACAAGTCCTGCTGGGATCTCTAAGGAAGGGAATGGGCTTCCCTCTGCAAGGGACCTGGAGTGAAAGGTAAAGGTTTGCCTCTCCTCAATCTTGGGAAAATGTTCATGAGTGGTCCCAAGTGGCTAAAGCTTTGTGATCTCTGGAGGATGGGCAGCAGATGTCTGTCTACTTCTTGTGTTCCTTAGAACAGTTACTAGTAAACCTTAGTGGTCCCTGGTGGAAGGAAGTAACACTTATAGTCAAAGCCTGCATCTGGGACATAGCAGTGTCCCCTTAGAAAAAGAGAACAGAGAGGCATCCTCCCCAAACCATAGCAGAAGGGTTAGAGTCTACAAGCTTACCCACTCTGAGCCCACATGAGAACTGCCATGCCTTCCATCACCTGTTAATTTGCCACAGTAGAATATGACATGTCACGGTATATAGTTAATGGGATACACAATCATGACTAGGTTTAGGAAATGCGTATAGTCTTTTATCATACGACTTAAGAAAAAGAAAGAAACTGTAGATATATAAAGTTGAATTTATGAAAAATATACAATCTCATAAGGAATTTAAGATGTAAGAGCAACAGTGAGACACTAATTAAAATCCTGAGGAAAACTATGAAATTTGATTCAAGAGACAAATAATCTCCACAGACACACAGTCATAAAGTAAACCATTAATTAAACTACCTTTAAGATGACCTCACTCCAGATTGTTTTATAGCTGAATTCTACTGAATTTTAAGAAACACAATACTATTTCTTTCCAGGTCACAGGAAAATATGGAAAGAATTTCAAAGCATCATATAAAGCTAGCATTTTTTTTTTTGCTAATGAAATTAAAGAAAACTTAACCCCAATCTCATATAAAGTATAAAAATAAATCTCCTGGTAAAAATTATGAAAATTTCTCTGGAGAAAAATTTTATAACATGCTATATTAGTCAATGTTCTCCAGAAAAACAGAACAAATAGAATATACAGAGAGATATATATAAGAGGAGACTTATGATAGGAATTTGTTTATGCTGCTGTGGAGGCCAAGAAGGCCCACAGTCTGCTAGCTGGAGAACCAGGAAAGCTGGTAGTGTAATTCAGTCTCAATCTGAAGGCCTGAGAATCAGGGGGCTGATGGTATAAGTCCCAGTGGAATCCAAATGCTTGAGAAAGTCTAAGGACAGAAGAAGGTGGATGTCTCAGCTCAAGCAGAGAAAGCAAATTCACCCTTCTATCTTTTTATTCTATTCAGGCCCTCAACAGATTGGATAATGCCCACCTGCACTGGTGAGGGTAATCTTTAGTCAGTCTACTAATCCAAATGCTAATGTCTTCCAGAGACACCCTCACAGGCACACCCAGAAATAATGCTGTATCAGTTATCTGGACATCCGTTAGCCCTGCCAAGTTGACACATAAAATTAACCATCACATGTACCTGAGGGGATTTTCTTAAGATAACCCTATTTTAGGACATAAAATAACCATTTGCCAAAACCTCTATAAACAAAAGCAAAGGATAAACAACAGACTAGGAACATGACAAACAAAAAGATAGTATCTTTAATGTACACAAAGTTCTTTCTAATTAATAAGAGTAAACTAAATAAAAAGCAATAGAAAATTTAGCAATGCACATTAGCAGGCAAGCCAAAAAAAAGGACGCACAAATGGTCATTAAACACGAAAAGATTTTCAGTATCACTAGGCATCCAAATTATACATAATGAATGAGACATACTTTTTCACTCATCAGATTAGCTGAAGTTTAAAATATTTATGGTATTCTGTGATGGAGAGAATTTGGGGGGAAAGGGCATGTCCACGATTATTTTGAAAGTGTGGATTGCAAGATTTTTTTGCAAAATAATCAAACAATTTCCATAAATTCAAAAGGCAACTGTTACTTGAACAAGCTATCATACAAGCTATCAATGGAATTGTAGAAATCAATTCCAAGAGTTTCAGACTTTAAACTTTTTTGTTGAAAAATAAAAGAATGAAAGACAGAATAGGAAAAGAGTATGTGTAAACACAGGGAACGGTTTACAGAAATATTCTTACAAATTGTTAAAAGGCTGTGTTGGGTGAAGGGGGTACTGAAAAGATGATATTCAATGTATATTTTTTATTTTTTTATTATTTATTTATTTATTTATTTATATTTATCTTTGGTTGCATCGGGTCTTAGTTGTGGCATATGGGCTCTTCGTTGTGGTGCACAGGCTTCTCTATAGTTGTGGCGAGCAGCCTCCAGGGCACATGGGCTCTGTAGTTTGCAGCACATGCACTCTAGTTGAGGCACACGAGCTCAGTAGTTGTGGCACGCAGGCTTTGTTGTTCCACAGCATGTGGGATCTTAGTTCCCTGACCAAGGATCGAACCTGCATCTCCTGCATTATAAGGTGGATTCTTTACCACTGGACTACGAGGGAAGTCCCTACATTTATTTTAAACATTTCTGTATTTTTTATTTATAATTATAAATTTGTACTTTTTTCTTTGTGGTTAAAAATATATTACATATACATACACATATGTATCTTGTGTAGATTGTATATATCATGTATGTCATACATATATATTGTATATACCATTCATATATACATATATACATTTGAAAAGTACTAAATCTCTACCATTAGCTCATTAGTTTACAGTTTTTTTTGTTTTTTTGGCTGCGTTGAGTCTTCATTGTTGCGTGTGGACTTTCACTAGTTGCAGCGAATGGGGGCTACTCTTTGCTGTGGTACGTGGGCTTCTCATTGCCGTGACTTCTCTGTTGGCGGCACATGGGCTCTAAGTGCACGGGCTTCAGTAGTTGCAGCACGCGGGCTCAGTAGTTAAGGCATGCGGGCTCTAGGGCGTGTGGATTTCAGTAGTTGTAGCTTGCAGGCTCTAGAGCAGTGGCCCCCAAACTTTTTGGCACCAGGGACCGGTTTCCTGGAAGACAATTTTTCCACTGACAGGGGGAGGGGGAGGGATGTTTCAGGCAGTAATGCAAGCAATGGGGAGCAGCAGATGAAGCTTCACTCGCTTGCCTGCTGCTCACCTCCTGCTGTGAGGCCCAGTTCCTAACAGACCACGGAATGGTATTGGTCTGCGGCCCGGTGGTTGGGGTCCCCCGCTCTTGGCACAGGCTCAGTAGTTGTGGTGCACGGGCTTAGTTGCTCCACGGCATGTGGGATCTTCCCTGACCAGGGTTCGAACCCGTGTCCCCTGCATTGGCAGGTGGATCCTTAACCACTGCGCCACCAGGGAAGCCCCTACAGTTCTTGAATCACAGAAATATATGGTAATAAGAAACTTTATAATTAAACATTCCTCAGACTCAACTGAAGATTTGGGGAGTATGAAGATGCATCAGTGCATTCTTTCTTGACTGCTGACAAGGCCACTCTGTCCCATGCTAGATGAGATTTAGAGGAGCCTGTCTCTTCTAGCAATCTGCCTCTTAAATCTGATTTAAAACTGTTCCCCAAAATTACATTCTCCAAGGGAGGATTGTATTGGTTCTTTCCACAACCCCAAAATCAACTGCTTTAAAAGGACAAACAGATTTGAAGAATAGTGCAATTTACCCAGAATAATATAGCTAATAATAAGGCATGTGCTTGCAATTTATATAAAAGAGTGTGGAACGAAGGATTCATAGTCAGACCTGAATCTGGGTCAGCTTGTGCTCCTTAAATAAGGTGACAGCTCCTGTCAACTGCCAAACTTGGAAAACAACAGTAATAATCTTGTTGGCTGCAGATATATATTACCCTTGTATGCATTAGAAATAATGTACATAAAATCCATAGTTCATGATTTTGTGATTATTTATTCAATATAGGGTAGTTACTACTATTAAGGCAACAACTATTCATGTATGGGATGGTGTCTAATAATGTCGCCTCATCTAGGTAAAAACTGATGATATTTTATGGTATTTGTAATAAATATTTAAGAAATGTTGAGCAGAAGAAAGATTAGACATGTCCAACAGTATGGAGATTCCTTAAAAAACTAAAAATAGAACTATCATACGATCCAGCAATCCCACTCCTGGTCATAGATCCAGAGAAAACCATAATTCAAAAGGATACATGCACCCCAATGTTCACTGCAGCATTATTTACAATACCAGGACATGGAAGCAACCTAAATGTCATTGGAGGAATGGATAAAGAAGATGTGGTACATATATACAATGGAATATTATTTGGCCATAAAGAAGAATGAAATAATACCATTTGCAGTGACATGGATGGACTTAGAGATTGTCATACTGAGTGAAGTAAGACAGAGAAAGACAAATATCATATGATATTGCTTATATGTGGAATCTAAAAAAAAAAACGGTACAAATGAACCTATTTACAAAACAGAAACTGAGTCACAGATGTAGAAAACAAACTTATGGTTACAAAGGGGGAACAGGTGAGAGGGATAAATTGGGAGACTGGGAATGACATACACACAATACTATATATATAATAGATAACTAATAAGAACCTACTGTATAGCACAGGGAACTCTATTCAATATGGCCTATATGGGAATAGAATCTAAAAAGAGCAGATACATGTGTATATATATAACTGACTCACTTTGCTGTACAGCAGAAACTAACACAACATTTTAAATCAACTATACTCCAATAAAAAAACTTAATTAAAAAAAAAGAAAGACTAGACATGTCCCACGATGGCTCTGGAGGATAGAATTAGGAACACTGTTAACGAACTGATTCTAACTTAGTAAAAGAAAACTTTGTATTTGCCTAAGGATGGAATGAATGATTCTAGAACTCAATGGTTTTCTTTAATGGAAGGTATGGCACCAGATGATGTAAGCCTTAGGTTATTTCTCTTCCTGTGATTCTGATTCTCTGCCTTTGCACTCTGCTGGCAGCAAGTCAAGGAGACAGCTAAGGCCAAGGGTGTAGTGTACGGGTAAGACAGACATAAAACAATGCTCCTAAATCAGAATAAGATTACTGTCACAGAGAAAATCTGAACATCAATTAAATACAGTAGTTGGCTATTAGCTACCATATTGGACAACACAGCTTTCATGTGTTTGGATCTAGTTAAATCCCACAGTCCCATATAAATCTTTATCTTTTACAGATTTTTGTTTACACTTTCTTTAGCAGTTTTGTCACTTTCACCAGGATTTACTAAAAGCAGCTCAGCCATTTGTTTTTCCAAATCCCTCTGTGTTAGTCTAGACTTTTATGGACATTTATTTCATAATGCTTACAACCATAAAAGCTAAAATTATGGCTTATCTCCTGTCTTGAGATATAGATTTACCTACACATTTTTAGCTTGACTTTCACATTTTCAAAAACTCCAAGTCTGGGCTTCCCTGGTGGCACAGTGGTTGAGAGTCCACCTGCTGATGCAAGGGACACGGGTTCATGCCCTGGTCCGGGAAGATCCCACATGTCGCGGAGCAGCTGGGCCCGTGAGCCATGGCTGCTGAGCCTGCACATCCGGAGCCTGTGCTCTGCAACAGGAGAGGCCGCAACAGTGAGAGGCCCACGTACCACAAAAAAAAAAAAAAAAAAAAAAAAAAACTCCAAGTCTGCTTTACTGATTCTTCCCAGAAGACACTTGTGATTTGATAGAAAATATAAATAGCAAAAATGAGATCGGAATGCTCATTGTTCTTCATAATAAATTTCATTTCCATAAAGCTTGTTCATGCTATGACCTGTTTAGTAAAGAGGAAACAAGGCTAACATCTTTGCTTAATCTACACAGTGTCAGATTCAAGTATCATACAGAGACTCAAGTAACTAGATACTAAGAAAGGGAAATGTCTGATTAATCATAAAGACTCATTAACTTAGAAGTTCTCTATCTGAAGCAGCAAACTGAATGAGACATGGATACAATATGATCAATAAAATAGAAGAAAATTAGGATCTCTAATCCAAGGAAACAAGTATAACTAATTACGCTTTATCATCAAAATTATTCCTTAACTTGTTTGAATTCAGGATAGAAGTCTCAATTTTAAAACTGAGAAACCACTGGAAATATTCACATAGGACCTAAATGTATTGGAGAATAAGTAACATTCCTGACAATATCTTCAATAGCAGATTCATGATAACCACTTAAACATTTTAAAAATTATGTTTCTTTCATTTTAGTTTCTCTTCATTTATTTTTATTTAATTTGAGGTCCAGGAGTAGTTTTGCTTCTTTGTCAACTAGGAGAAATTCACTCAGGCATGCCTGGGTAGAGTCTGTTTTACAGTAACAATGGAATGTAGACAGAGTTAAATGCAGCAATTATACAGGTACAACCTACAAAGAGGAAAAATCCTGTTTGCGTTTATACCCTTCTGCAAAAATCATTACAATTTTCAGGCTTCCCTGGTGGTGCAGTGGTTAAGGATCCACCTGCCAATGCAGGGGACACAGGTTCAAGCCCTGGTCCGGGAAGATCCCACATGCCGGGAAGCAACTAAGCCTGTGCACCACAACTACTGAGCCTGCGCTCTGGAGCCCACGAGCCACAACTACTGAGCCCACATGCCTAGAGCCTGTGTTTCGCAACAAGAGAAGCCACTGCAATGAGAAGCCCACGCACCACAACGAAGAGTAGCCCCCACTCGCTGCAACTAGAGAAAGCCCACGAGGAGCAACAAAGATCCAACTCAGCCAAAAATAAATAAATAAATATTTTTTAAAAATCACTACAATTTTCACAAAAGTATTCTTTAGTAAGGATTGGAATGAAAGAATAAAGCAATGGCTTTAATGATCATTGGACATAGGTTACGAGATTATAATTTTAGTTCCTGATTTAAAATATCCATTAGTCTCCCACTAATGATAAAATAAATTCCAAACTGACCATATACAAAAAAGCATCATTCTATTATACTGTTATCCACTCCTCCCAAGTACGTAAACACTGCTAGAGTAGACTTTACGTCTCTGTTACATGTACTGAGAAACTTCCCTTCTTTTAGCACTTATCTGTTAAAAATGTACATGGATTTGTCCTCATTTGCTTAATGTCTGACTCCCCATTAAGTGGTAATGGCTAGATCTATTTCTACTCACCATAGTAGCCACAATACCTGACATCCAGTAGGTATCTAATATATCTTTGCTTTAAATGAATGAGTAAATCTTTTGCATCACCACCTTTTTGTTTGTTTTTATTTTTTTGGCTGTGTTGGGTCTTCGTTGCTGTGTGCGGGCTTTCTCCAGTTGCAGTGAGCCGGAGCTACTCTTCATTGTGGTGTGCGGGCTTCTCACTGTGGTGGCATCTCTTGTTGCAGAGCACGGGCTCTAGGTGCACAGGCTTCAGTAGTTGTGGCTCGCAGGCTCTAGAGCACAGGCTCAGTCGTTGTGGCACACGGGCTTAGTTGCTCCGTGGCATGTGGGATCTTCCCGGGCCAGGGATCGAACCCACGTTCCCTGCATTGGCAGGCAGATTCTTAACAACTGCACCACCAGGGAAGCCCTCAACACCTTTTTTTGATTACTATTTTCATTTCTTTCATTATTTTTCATGTTACAAAAACTCCAATAATATTTAGTTTCACATTCCTCAAACTATTCTGAGTACTATTGTCAGTTAAGTTTTTCCAAAACACAGCTGTATCAAGACACAGTTTTAACTCACATATTTTCCATGTTTCCTTATTATCTAGAGTCTAGACCAGGCTTTCTCAATGGAGGTTCCCAGAAAGAATTAAACTTAAATGTTCTGGGCACCCATTCTATGTAATGAATTAACTTCCCTCCTATGCATTTAGACTGGTGATAGCTATGTAGTAACTTCAGGAGGATTGAGAAAATCATCACTCAATTTATTTTATGTAAGGCCTAATTCTCTTGTGGAACTCCAGTTGGGAAAGACTAATTCCAGGAAAACAATATGGACCTGCCTTACTTTTCTGGTCTATTCTCCTGTAACTCGTCTTCACATTCCCTTGACATTATTCAAATTGGATGCAATAATCGTCAGGCATTTCTGTCTCCACCAATTAGCATTCCCATTTCCTTGCATATGCATTGTGCATTTCTTTGGATGAGATCTCACCCAGTCCTTAAGATTAATCACAAATAACCCATGAAGATTTCTTTTACTTGCATCAGTAGATTTTTTATTTCTTCTTTGGGCTTCCTGGATTCTGTTGCACTTACTACATTTAATTTACCATTACAGATAATTTTTGTGTATTTTTTTTAACCTCTCCTATGAGTTCTTTGAAAGCTGAAATTTTGTCCACAAAAAAGAGCCTCATGTCTTTTGCAGGTTAGATGCTAGGTTCAGAGGGCAAACCATCATGCTACTGGGGGAAAAGATCTAAGCAGAGCTACAGAATTATGGAAAGATGTAGGAGAACGTGAAAAAGACCTCTGATACGAAATGTCAGCCTTTCACCACTGCCTGGCATAAAAAGCCAGTGCTCATAATGATCAGCAGCATGGCAAGGACTTAAACCTCGGGAGAAAATATCACGGAATTATTATTCACGCTTCCTTTGCATATCTGTGTTCTTAATTAAAACACAGGACCACACACACATACACACACCCATGAACTTTCTATGTTACGGAGAGAAATAAGTTCTACACTTAATCACTATCTATTCCTGGGAAAGTGATTGGCATAATTGAAAAGAAGGTGAGAAGATTCCTTTCAAGATCTGATAGTAACACTGTCCTTCAAAATTCAGGATGTTCTCTCTGACTTTGACTGAGACTCACTTTCTTGAGCACATTATCTGTCCCTTTATTATGCAAATATTAGTCTTTTGAGCAACTATTTACCATTATTATATGATCATATAATAATTTCCACATTATTATAGTGTCCACATACACTCTTGTTCTAAATATATTATATATGTATATATATACACACAACACATATATACATATACATACATACACACACATACGTATATATGTACCTTTGAATTTAAAGCCAATTTCCACATCCTATTATTAAATTGCCAACTTTCACAAAATCCACTGCAGTATACATCCTGTGTCTCTGAAAAAGTGACTGTGATACTATTTTATTACAAATGTCTTTCTAGCACATTCTCATTTATAATATTTAATACACTATTGCTGCAATATGCTAAATAGCCCCCCCGTGGTTACTGTAAAAAGGTGAATATGCACTTTTAAGTACTTAGAGAATCAGAGTGTAAATTAATTACTGAAAGTACATAACAGTCAATGTTTTATTATAAAATTGTGCTGTTGGCTTAGAGGTTGTTTACTAACCATATTTAGAAAAGTGTCTATTATTTGGAAATCAATTCAATTAAAAGCTTAAAATACTTTTAAGCCTGAGCCTAACAGAAATCAAAATAAACATGAAAATTTGAAAAGTGTGTTTTAAGAGGTCATTATGAAAATCAACTCTGTTGGTGCCAGTTATTCTGGTAGAGAGTAGCTGTTAGACTTCAATTTGCTTAGAGTAACTTGTCTACCTACAAAATGATAAATTGGAAGCCATCATGTAATTTCTGCCATATAACGTCTTTACATTTAAAGTTAAAACAAACATCAATAAAGATATAGAGATAAGTGTATAAGTATGTGTGATCATAATTTAACATTACAACAATTAACATTGAAATAATTTGTTTTTAAAGGTCATGTGAAGACCCCAACTTTTTTTTTTTTTTTTTCTTTTTTCTGGCTGCGTTGGGTCTTCGTTGCTGCACACAGGCTTTCTCTTTCTCTAGTTGTGACAAAAGGGGACTACTCTTCGTTGCGGTGCGTGGGCTTCTCATTGTGGTGGCTTCTCTTGTTGCAGAGCACAGGCTCTAGGCGCACAGGCTTCAGTAGTTGTGGCACACGGGTTTCAGTAGTTATAGTACACGGGCTTCAGTAGTTGTGGCTCACAGGCTCTAGAGCGCAGGCTCAGTAGTTGTGGTGCATGGGCTTAGTTGTTCCGTGGCATGTAGGATCTTCCCGGACCAGGGCTCAAACCTGTGTCCCCTGCATTGGCAGGCGGATTCTTAACCACTGAGCCACCAGAGAAGCCCCAACATCGAAATAATTTAAAACATATTCTCTAAATCTTCAAAATTATTATAAATGGATGAACACAACAAAGAAAACAAAAACCATATAGCATAAGATATCAGAGAAATATTAAGACAGAAATTATACAGTTTATAAAATTAAAAAGCAGAATAAGTGATTTATCACAGTAAGTGGAAATAAGATAAATTCTCTATTAAACCCCTGACTAAGAAATAGGTAACACCGAGTGTTACTCTGCCCATCCAGGCAGCTTAAAACTAAGATCTTTATTAAAAGAAACCCATTAAAATTATACCAAGAGCAACTCACATTAGCCCCAACAAAAAAAAAACCTTTTTTTTTGCAAGGGGAAATGGTATTACACTAGAAAACGGGTAAATCTTCAAGATACTATGTGAAGGTCCCAAGACGGCAAGTACCAACCACCTAGTTTTAAAAAACAGCTGAAGGACTTCCCTGGTGGTCCAGTGGTTAAGAATCCGTCTTGCAATGCAGGGGACACCGCTTCAATCCCTGGTCAGGGAACTAAGATCCCACATGCTACGGGGCAACTAAGCCCATCCACTCTGGAGCCCGCATGCCACAACTAGAGAGAAGCCCACACAGCTCAACAAAGAGCCTGCATGCTACGACAAAAGATCCCGGGCTTCCCTGGTGGCGCAGTGGTTGAGAGTCCGCCTGCTGATACAGGGGACACGGGTTCATGCCCCTGTTGGGGAAGATCCCAGATGCCATGGAGCAGCTAGGCCCATGAGCCATGGCCGCTGAGCCTGCGCATCCGGAGCCTGTGCTCCGCAACGGGCGAGGCCACAACAGTGAGAGGCCCACGTACCGCAAAAAAAAAAAAGATCCCACGTGCTGCAACTAAGACCCAACACAGCCAATAAATAAATACTTTTTTAAATAAATAAATAAATAAATAAATAAAAACCAGCTCAGAAACCAAGCAGCTATATGAAGAAAGCATGTAATGTAACAATACCTTGCAGTTCACAATATTACCAAAGTCCTAGCTCTTGAGAAAGCTGGAAAAATAGAAAATAGATGACAAGTAAACAAGTAAAAAAAAAATACTCTTCATACAAAGAATGAGAAGCAATATGGCTCAAAATGCTGTCTGCTTGGAAAGATACGTTAACCCTCCAATCTTCAGTCATTTCATTGTAAATATAATAGAAACCCATTTTTATTACCTTCTCAACTTCCATCTCTTTAAAATGCTACATTCTGTAGGCTGGCATACAAGACACACTTTGCAAATACTCAGTAAATGGTGGTCATTACTTTCACCATTGTCTCCTAATGCCATGAGCAGCCATGTGAAATGCAGAGGGTAAGGCTCCAGCTGTGCAAAAGAACAGTGGATTGTTGTCATTTGTACATTTGACTTATTCAAATTCAAGTGAGCTGTTTGAAGAAAAGAACAGGAGCAAGTGTTGGCAATCCACTCTCCATTCCTCTCACTGAACAGATGCCACAGAGCAAGTGGGACCCCAAGAACAGAAGCTGCTGTTTCTTCAGTCAACCCATCTGCCTCCAATACTGTGAATATCTCAGCTCAGAAGCATGATTCTGGGGTTAAATATACATATTTTCCCACATAGCATGATGTCAAAACATAAGCGAAAACATTATCTGAAACTCAGTTGAAGAAATGATGGTTGGATCAACGTTTCAAGAAAAGCTGCCTGAATTTGTTGGTCTTACTGAGGCTCTCCATGTCCATATATTGTACATTTTGATTCATTTGTGGAAATTTTAAGGGGAATAATTTACTAGATTTCTGTTCTATCTTACAAGAAGACCTTAAATGCCTCCTCTTTGTAGGATGTAGCTCCCCTTTATAAATATGAGAGGGGAAAAGAAACCCACAGGGAAAAAGACGAGAAATATCTTTAATGGTCCCACCAAATCTGAGGTTTGCAACAAAACTCAAATCCAATCCAGAAACATAAACCCTGAAGATGGCTGGATCAGAGTGAGCCAGATGAAAGTTTACGTAGTTAATTTTTACCACATATTTTACGAGTATGGAGCAGAGGTGTTGCAGGCATCAAAAACAAACCTGAACCCTAACCAGAGGATGGTTCAGAGTGGAGTCCTGGGAAATGCTAACAACATCAACCCATGGACTAGAGACCTGGCTAAAGACTCAGGAGACAGGAAAAAACTAAGAGGTAGTGGTGGTTACTTTGCAGACAAATGTCTCTTCGTGTGTGTTTATGTAGGATGGGTGGGAGGTGGTGTGAGTGTACACACATGTACTAGCTCATAAGAGAAGGACAGCGATTGAAGTGGCAGGTAGTAGGGAGACTTAAAAAGAATACCAGAAGCTGCTGCTGCCAAAGGATGCAGCACTGAACATGTAAGGGTTCTGCTGCCTGGGGATGACAGTCTGGGCTATATGGTCTCCTGTTGCAGGAAAGGAATCGTAAGCACCTCTTTGGCTGGACTCCACTGGTCTTGGTTAGGGGGTCACTTGGATAATTACTGCAGACATTTAGGATTCATCGGTGTTGTGACTATTAAATTAACATTTGTTAAGTAGAGCCCTGGGATATCAGATGCTGAACTGAACTGAGAGTCTTAACAAAAGACTATATGGGGATTGAAACAGAGGAATTTACTACTCACAGGTCCTGGAGGAAGTACAGATAGGTGTTGAGGGGCCACAGGGGGAGGTCAAGGCAGGATGCAGGCAGAGAGTCCTGCAGGACCTAGGACACATGCCTTTATTAGGGTCCACAGGTGGAGTGCTTCGGGGTTCCTGGGCTAAGGCCATATTAGTCAATTCAAACCAAAAAGAGAAAAGTTTTGGTAAGCTTCTCGGGGGGTTTATCTAGGGGGCCACACAAGGGCAAGGCCCTGGGAGGCAGGGGACAATGCTTATTACAAGGGCCACTAAAGGAGTCTTATCAGGAATTCACATTTACTTGTGACTCTGCAAGCTGTTGTCTTTGGCATGTGCTTGGGGGAGGGACGAGAGTCAGTCCAAGGCCCTTGCAGGTCACTTGGCCACACAGAATGGATGCCAAGGCAGGGATGTATGGAATAGTTTAGCTAAACTCTCAACAATGAGGAAAGACTAATCTGTCAAGAATGGAAAAGTAGGAAACCAAACTAATGCAATCCTTCTTCCCCAGTCATCTATCAATAGTTTAAAAGTTTGCCTTGCTCTCAGTGACACACATGATGTGTGTCAGATAGTCATGAGAAGAAGTGACAGGGCACCCTGGATGCCTGAGATGTTCCTTTACAGGAATCTGTGATGATTACCAGCCCTGGGCTATACTGTTAAATATAGGTTTAAACTCTCTCTGGAATATTCCTCTGCCTGATAGTTGCTGTTGCTCTACTGGGGCTAGGGTAGGAAGAAGATGAATGTGAGGCCCCTTGAGTGACACTTACTGTGAGGGTAAAGAACTTGACAGAGGCAGAGATGTCTGATAAGCATCCATTGCTCCTCCATCAACAAAGGCTTCAGGCTCAAAGCAAGAGAGAAAGAGTTACAAAATCAATGTGGTGAAACTGGCTGCATCTTCAGGAAAAGGACTGAGGATGTGACTTTTTATCATCTTCAGTTTTTGCAAATACCGAGGTAATGAACACTGCCGACAGCCCTCATACTCTATTAAAGGGACAGCAATTATGTCAAAACAAAAATATATTATCTATTCTCAACTAATGTTATCTACTTGATATCCATTGCTGGCAAAAAGATACAGCAGAAAATATTCAATAAGAGAACTGCAAAGCAGCTGGCCAATCATGGACTATGCAATTATTATATTTTCATTCTGGCTCTGAAAAAGAAAAAGCTGAAAATGAATGAAATATGCATCAGTGCTTCCAGCAACGAAATTAAGCCACCTAATTAACTGTGCAATTTTTACAAAGGTTTTGAGAAACATTCATTAGGACTTTTGTTTGAAGTGAACTTCATCTCCTGCCTCATCTTAATTCCTAGAATATAAAGCAAGTCTACTTAAACACCTTGGTTTTTACTGAAAGATGATAAATAAAATACTCTGAAATTTTGGAAATAGAAACATTTTTAAAAGGACAATATTAGCTGTTTCATACTGTATTTAGCTTGTTCATTATAGTGATGATCTTATTGTTACTATTATTATTCACTATTATTATCACTACAGTCAAACTATTATGCTATGTGCTTATACAATATACCATTAATACTTTAAAAAATTAGGCAAGACAGGAATTACCATGATCATTTCCTAGGTAAGGAAAAAGTTTCTGAGTATAATTAACTTTCTGAAGCTCTCACTGCTAATAAGTCCCAAAGCCTCTATTAAATCTCATACTGGAACAATTCCAAAGTCTATAAATATCCATCCCATCAGTCATGTTTCTATACAAAAACTTGTCAAGGATCGATGAGAAAATCCATAATTGATATTTTACTACTATATCACTCAATCTAATAATACTAACATAATGAGATAGTTTCATTAAATATTAGCTATGTTACCCATAAAGTTTTATAAATATTAATATCAAATTATTGAAGTCTCTAAATACTTAATATTAAATGCTCACACATTATTATTGCTTCTTCATCTTTAGGAACTCATCCAAGGAAATAGTCATAAAATGAGAACTTTATTGGAATTTTTTATCGCCCAGTTTTTAATCACTTTGAAATGATATTTGGCATTCTCAACTAGGAGAATGGTGCTATATATTCAATTGAAGAGATTATGACTAAGAGGATTAACAGTAAGTCCACAGGAAAGGAATAAGCCACCTAGAAATTGTGTTTGATTGCAGGAATTTTTTCAACTCCCTCTCACATCCTATATTAACAACCAGGAAAAAAAAGGAAGGAAAACTAAAACAGGTATAAAACAGCTACCTGCACAATTAAATTAAAACCCAAACTCCTACTCTGAATAATAAGTATTAATTAATTCATCTAATTCATACTATACATATCTTCATAAAAATCTTCTAAACCACCAACACCCTCCATGCCTATAAACAAAGAGTCTGCAAGTAGAACAACAGATCAAATCAAGGCTACTTAATTGCTCTACCACTGAATGGGTTGAATTCCAGTCAGCTAACAGGTTGACAACATCCTCACCATGGATGATAATACCTGCTCAGATAATCCTTTCGGTTGAAAATCTCAACCTACATAATCCCATAAAGTTACTTACAAAGCTCATACGAATTATAAAAACATTGAGCATATACTCTCTTCTAAAAATATACAGTGTGAACCAGGTTTTCATGTCGTACTCATTTGGGGTCAATATTATCATTTGCATACTTTTGAAACTGGAGGGTTCCTTTCCACGATGTCCACATTTTACAATTTAAAATAGGCTAACAGAAGAGCTTCTGGACACAATTTCAAAGGCTATTTCTAACAGAGGTGAATCACTAGTAATTAAAAATAATAGGAATCTGATATGATTACTTCAGGCCTGGGTATTGACAAATCACTCACATTCAGGCACAAGCTAATAAACAAGAGACAAGAGCTTGGAGGAAAGAAAAATGCAGGTCTATAGAATGTGCTTGATTGAATTCACCCTATTCAGGTACTCATAACTTAGTAGAAAAGAAGCAACAGCAGGCGAATTACCCAAGTAATGGGTGATCAGAAATCCTCAAGGGGTAATGGAAGACACTGGATTAGGAACTAGATTTTTTTTATAGTCTTGGCTTTGACACAAACTATTTTTGTGAGCTTAGGCAGGTTGTTTCCTGTCTTTAGGCTTCAATTTTCTCATCTGTAAAGGGACATTCACAGAAAGTTGGTCTGATAAATCAGGTTTAGGTTCCAAGAAGTTCAAGTTCTGAAATTCTCAAATGTCAGAGAGCAGAATAGGTTGTTTCCTTGAGCTCTTTGCTTCAGCCCAAGTTTCAGTGGCCTGGGTGCAAAGCATGGCAGAATATCAGAAAACCGCCCCTCATTACAGTTTGCTGGACCTGTTCAGACCTCTATTTCTTAACAAAGAGGCCAAGGTGGGGTTGATGTTATTTGTACACATTCCTTCACATATGGACTGGTTTCCCCAAAATGAAGATGGTAGGGTTATACAAGGTTATGCGAGCATAGTTACCACATACCTGTTCAGTTGTTCAGTTGTCCTGGGCTGGATGCAATTGGAACATGCCATATACTTGTCTAAATTAGATGTGGAATGAATGTCCATGAAATAAAAACCTACTACATAAGGACCAGTAGAAAGAAAAGCATCATGTGGAACCATTGTGAATTTAGCTATAATCTTAATGGGAGTTATATTTCACTGATGACTATTAACTCTTATTTTTTTGAAATTTATGAATTACCATGTCTTGAAGGGAAAGGTTAAAATTATAACTTTATATGTGCATTTCTGCCCCAAATGCTTTTAAGGTTAATCAAACACCTAAAGAGAAAATTAAGGGTTGGTATGAATAGGAGCATTTAGTATATTTCAAAATTAAATGCATAAAATTTAATTTTATAAATTCCTAGAAACATATAATTCTCCAAGACCAAATCAACAAGAAATAGAATATCTGAACAGACCAATTACTAGTAGTAAAATTGAATCAGTAATCAAAAAACTCCCAACAAGCAAAAGACCAGGACCAGACGACTCTACAGGTGAGTTCTACCAAATATTTAAAGAAGACTGAATATCTATCTTCCTCAAACTACTCCAAAAATTTGAAAAGGAAGGATCACTACCAAATTTGTTCTATGAGGCCAACATTACCCTGATACCAAAACCAGACAAGGATATCACAAGAAAAGAAAATTATAGGCCAATATCCCTGATAAAGATAGATGCAAAAATCTTCAAAAAATAGTAGCAAACCAAATTCAACAATATATTAAAAGGATCATACATCATGATCAAGTGAGACTTATTCCAGGGATTCAAGGACTTTTTAACACCTGCAAATCAATCCATGTGATACACCACAATAACAAATTGAAGAATAAAAGCCATATGATCATCTCAATAGATGCAGAAACAGCATTTTGTAAAAACCAGTATCAATTTATGATAAAAACTCTCAACACAGTGGCTATAGGGAGGACATAGCTCAACATAATAAAGACCATACATGACAAAACCACAGCTAACATAATATTCAATGGTAAAAAGCTAAAAGCTTTTCCTCTAAGTTTAGGAACAAAATAAGGATATCCATTCTTGCCATTTTTACTCAACATAGTATTGGAAGACTAGCCACAGCAATCATACAGAAAAATAAATAAATAAAAGGCATCCAAATTGGAAAGGAAAAAAGTAAAACAGTCACTATTTGCAGATGACATGATACTATATAGAGAAAAACCCTAAAACCTCCACTAGACGTCCCTGGTGGTGCAGTGCTTAAGAATCCGCCTGCCCATACAGGGGACATGGGTTTGAGCCCTGGTCCAGGAAGATCCCACATGACACGTAGCAGCTAAGCCCATGCACCACAACTACTGAGCCTGCGCTCTAGAGCCCACAAGCCACAAATACTGAAGCCCGCACACCTAGAGCGTGTGCTCCACAACAAGAAAAGCCACTGCAATGAGAAGCCCATGCACCGCAACAAAGAGTAGCCCCCACTCGCCGCAACTAGAGAAAGCCCGTGCGCAGCAGGAAGACCCAACACAGCCAAAAATAAATAAATTTTAAAAAAAACTCCACCAAAAAACTATTAGAATTAATAAATGAACTCAGTAAAGTTGCAGGATACAAAAATAACATACAGAAATTCATTGTGTTTCTATACACTAATAACAAAGTAACAGAAAGAGAAATTAAGAACACAAGGTCATTTACAGTTGCATCAAAAATAATAAAATTCCTAGGAATAAATTTAATCAAGGAGATGAAAAACCTGTACTCTTAAAACTGTAAGACATTGATCAAAGAAATAAATAATGACATTAAAAAATGGAAAGATATACCATGCTCATGAACTGGAAGAATCAATATTGTTAAAATGTTCATACAACTCAAAGCATCTACAGATTCAATGCAATTCCTATCAAAATACCAATAGCATTTTTCACAGAGCTAGATTAAATAATCCTAAAATTTGTATGGAACTACAAAAGACCTCAGAGAGCCAAAGCAATCGTGAGAAAGAAGAACAAAGATGAAGGTATAATGCTTTCTGGTTCAAACTATAGTACAAAACTATAGTAATCAAAATAGTACTGGCATGAACACAGATAAAAAACCATGCTTATATGCCCAATTAATCTATGACAAAAGAGGCAATAATATAAAATGGGGGATAGAGGGTCTTTTCAATAAATAGTGTTAAGAAAACTGGACACACACACACAAAAAATTGTCTGTCTCAAGCCATATACAAAAATAAACTCAAAATGGATAGACTTAAATGTAAGATCTGAAACCATAAAATCCTTGAAGAAAACATAAGCAGTAAACTCTGTGACATCAATCTTAGCAATACATTTTTGGATCTGTCTCCTTAGGCAAAGAAAATAAAAGAAAAAATAAATAAATGGGACTACATCAAACTTAAAATATTTGCACAGCAATGGAAACCATCAGTAAAACAAAAAGGCAACCTACTGAATGGAAAAAGATATTTGCAAATGATATACCCAATAAGGGGTTAATATCCAAAGTATACAAAGAACTCATACAACTCAATATCAAAAAAAAGCAATCCTATTAAAAAAATGTACAGAGGACATGAATAGACATTTTCTTAAAAGAAGATATAGATGGCCAAAAGGCATATGAAAAGATGCTCAATACCACTAACTATTGGGGAAATGCAAATAAATCAAAACCACAATGAGGTATAATCTCACACTTGTAAAAATGGCTATTATCAAAAAGACAACAAATAACAAGTGTTCACAAAATTGTGGAGAAAAAGGAACACTTGTACACTGTTGGTGGCAATGTAAACTGGTGCAGCCACTTGGAAAATGGTATGGAGGTTCCTCAAAACATTAAAAATAGAACTACAATATGATCCAGCAATTCGACTCCTGGGTATCTAGCCAAAGAAAATGAAAACACTAATTCAAGAAGATATACACACCTCTGTGTTCACTGCAGCATTATTTACAATAGCCAAGATATGGAAGCAACCTAAGCATCCAGTGATAGGTAAAAGGATAAAGAAGATGTGGTGTGATGGAATATTACTGAGCAATAAAAAGGAATAAAATCTTGTCATTTGCTACAACATGGATGGATCTAGAGGGTTTTATGCTAAGTGAAATATGTCATACAGAGAAAGACAAATACCTTATGATCTCACTTATATGTGAAATTTTAAAAAACAACAAATGCATAAACAAAACAAAGCAAAAACAGACTCAAAGATATACAGAACAAATGGGTAGTGGCCAGGGGGAGAGGAGTGGGGAGTTGGGTGAAATAGGTGAAATAAGAGTTACAAAAAAAAAAAAAAGAGGTACAAACTTCCAGTCATACAATCAATGAGTCATGGGGATAAAAAGTACAACATAGGGAATCTAGTCACAATATTGTAATAACTTTGTATGATGACAAATGGTTACTAGACTTATTGCGGTGATCATTTCATAATGTACATAAATGTTGAACCAATATGATGTATGTCAACTATACTTCAGTTAAGAAAACAAAAACTAAATAAAAATTGAATACATAAATAGCTCTATTTATTCGCATCCAAGTTCAAAGGGAGATAAATCGCAGTTTTACCCCTCAATATTACTGAAAATAATACAGTGTAAAAGAAAAGTTCCCCATATGCCAAATAAAATAGAAAAATTTCACAATGCATTTTAAATAACTAACTATACCTCCATATGCATTTGGGAGTGTGAATACTGTGTGGATGTGTGCAGTCGAGTGTGAATGCATGCGAGTTTGTGGACTAATGTGTATGTGTGAGGGTATGAGAAAGAGAGACAGAGAATAGTGATCTTGAATGTTATTATGAATGTGTGTGCATTTCCTAATGTGTTTTTATTCAGGGTGGAAATCACTCAAAGATCATATATCCTTCTATAACCAGAAGCACACAAAAATCTTCAGCTTCATAGGAAGTTTTCCCACTGAATAATGAATTATGCCGGTGTACACAGTAAGAATTTATTCTTGGTGATTTATGGAAGCAATTTAAACAAAGCATGGAAAGATTTAGGTATTTTACCATGTACAGGTAGATGGTAATTCTTTAAAAGCTTTGATATGAACCTAGAAATACAAAGGGCAAATAGAGGCCACCACCACCCTGATACCAAAACCAGACAAAGATACTACAAAAAAAGAAAATTACAGACCAATATCACTGATGAATATAGACGCAAAACTCCTCAACAAAATACTAGCAAACAGAATCCAATGACAGAGGAGCCGGAGGAAGATGGCGGAAGAGTAAGACGCGGAGATCACCTTCCTCCCCACAGATACATCAGAAATTCATCTACACGTGGAACAACTCCAACAGAACACCTACTGAACGCTGACAGAAGACCTCAGACCCCCCAAAAGGCAAGAAACTCCCCACATACCTGGGTAGGTCAAAAGAAAAAAAGAATAAACAGAGACAATAGGATATGGACGGGACCTGCACCAGTGGGAGGGAGCCGTGAAGGAGGGAAGGTTTCTACACACTACAAGCCCCTTCGAGGGCGGAGACTGCAGGTGGCGGAGGGGGAAAGCTTCGGAGTAGCGGAGGAGAGCACAGCAACAGGGGTGTGGAGGGCAAAGCAGAGAGATTTTGGCACAGAGGATCGGTGCCCTCAGGCACACACCAGCCCGAGAGACTTGTCTGCTCGGCCGCCAGGGCGGGCGGGGCTGGGAGCTGAGGCTCGGGTATCGGCTTTCAGTCGGAGCGCAGGGAGAGGTCTGGGGCTGGCGGCAGGAAGAGACCCTGAAGGGGTTAGTGCTAGCCCGGAGGGAGTCCGGGGAAAGGGTCTGGAGCTACCGGAGAGGCAAGAGACTTTTTTCCCTTTTGTTGCCTGGTGCGCGAGGAGAGGGCATTCCCCTCCCTCCCCTCTGCCTGAGTGAGCCAGAGCCCCCGAATCAGCGGCTCCTTTAAACCCGTCCTGTCTGAGCGAAGAACGGACGCCCTCCGGCGACCTACGCGCAGAGGCGGGGCCAGGTCCAAGGCTGAGACCCGGGAGCTGTGAGAGCAGAGACAGGGAAATCTCTCTGTGCAGCCTCCGAGGCAGCGGATTAAAGCTCCACGGTCCATTTGATGTGCCCTGCGTCTGTGGAGTGCATGAATGGACAGCGAATCATCCCAAATTGAGGAAGTGGACCTTGAGGACAAGATTTAAGACTTTCCCCCCTTTTTTTTTTCCTCTTTTTACAACGAATTATCTCAAATTAAGGAGGTGGACTTAGCAAGATTTCAGACTTTTCGCCCTTTTCCTCTTTTAACAACGAATTATCCCAAATCGAGGAGGTGGACTTGGAGAGAAAGATTTTTGATTTTTCCCCCTGCTCTCTTTTTGTGAATGTGTATGTGTAATCTTCTGTGTAAGATTCTCTCTGTATAGCTTTGCTTCCACCATATGTCCCAGGGTTCTTTCGGTCCGTGTTTTTTTTCAATAATTACTTTTTAATTTTAATAACGCTACTATATTTCATACTTTATTCTATTTTACTTTACCTGCTCTTTCTTTTTTTCCTCCCTTCCCTTCCTCCCTCCCTCCCTCCGCTCCTCCTTTCCTTCTTTCTTTTTCTTTCCTCCATCCCTCCCTCCCTCCCACCCTTCTTCTTTCCACTTTCTTTTTCTTTCCTTCCTCCCTCCCTCCTGTCTTTCTTTCTTTCTTTCCTTCCTCCCTCCCTCTCTTCTTCCATTCACTCTTCCTTTTGCTTTCATTCCTCCCTCCCTCCCTCCTTTCTTTCCTTTCTTTCCATCCTTCCTCCCTCCCTCCTTTCTTTCTTTCTTCCTTCCTTCCTTACTTCCCTTCTTCCTTTCTTTCAATCTCTCTTTCTTTCTTCTACTAATTATTTCTTTCTACTTTTTCTCACTGTTATTCTGAGCCGGGTGGATGAAAGGCTCTTGGTGCTGCAGCCAGGAGTTAGTGCTGTGCCTCTGAAGTGGGAGAGCCAACTTCAGGACACGGGTCCACAAGAGACCTCCCAGCTCCACATAATATCAAGCAGCGAAAATCTACCAGGGATCTCCATCTCAACACCAGCACCCAGCTTCAGTCAACGACCAGCAAGCTACAGTGCTGGTCACCCTATGCCAAGCAACTAGCAAGGCAGGAACACAACCCCACCCATTAGCAGAGAGGATACCTAAAAACATAATAAGGCCACAGGCACCCCAAAACACACCACCAGACGTGGACCTGTCCACCAGAAAGACAAGATCGAGCTTCAACCACCAGAACACAGGCATTAGTCCCCCCCACCAGGAAGCCTACACAACCTACTGAAACAACCTTAGCCACGGGGGACAGACACCAAAAACAACGGGAACTACGAATCTGCAGCCTGCAAAAAGGAGACCCCAAACACAGTAACATAAGCAAAATGAGAAAGCAGAAAAACACACAGCAGGTGAAGGAGCAAGATAAAAACCTACCAGACCTAACAAATGAAGAGGTAATAGGCAGTCTACCTGAAAAAGAATTCAGAATAATGATAGTAAAGCTGATCCAAGATTCTATTTCCCAGATCCAAAATCTTGGAAATAGAATAGACAATATGCAAGAAACAGTTAACAAGGACCTAGAAGAACTAAAGATGAATCAAGCATCGATTAAAAACACAATAAATGAAATGAAAAATACTCTAGATGGGATCAATAGCAGAATAACTGAGGCAGAAGAACGGATAAGTGAGGTGGAAGATAAAATAGTGGAAATAACTGATGCAGAGAAAAATAAAGAAAAAAGAATGAAAAGAACAGAGGACAGTCTCAGAGACCTCTGGGACAACATTAAACGCACCAACATTCGAATTATAGGGGTTCCAGAAGAAGAAAAGAAAAAGAAAGGGACTGAGAAAATATTTGAAGAGATTATAGTTGAAAACTTCCCTAATATGGGAAAGGAAATAGTTAATCAAGTCCAGGAGGCACAGAGAGTCCCATACAGAATAAATCCAAGAAGAAATACGCCAAGACACATATTAATCAAACTGTCAAAAATTAAACACAAAGAAATCATATTAAAAGCAGCAAGGGAAAAACAACAAATAACACACAAGGGAATCCCCATCAGGTTAACAGCTGATCTCTCAGCAGAAACTCTACAAGCCAGAAGGGAGTGGCAGGACATAATTAAAGTGATGAAGGAGAGAAACCTGCAACCAAGATTACTCTACCCAGCAAGGATCTCATTCAGATTTGATGGAGAAATTAAAACGTTTACAGACAAGCAAAAGCTGAGAGAGTTCAGCACCACCAAACCAGCTTTACAACAAATGCTAAAGGAACTTCTCTAGGCAAGAAACACAACAGAAGGAATATACCTACAATAACGAACCCAAAGCAGTTAAGGAAATGGGAATAGAAACATACATATCAATAATTACCTTAAATGTAAATGGACTAAATGCTCCCACCAAGAGACACAGATTGGCTGAATGGATACAAAAACAAGACCCATATATATGCTGTCTACAAGAGACCCACTTCAGACCTAGAGACACATACAGATTGAAAGTAAGGGGATGGAAAAAGATATTCCATGCAAATGGAAATCAAAAGAAAGCTGGAGTAGCAATTCTTATATCAGACAAAATAGACTTTAAAATAAAGACTATTAGAAGAGACAAAGAAGGACACTACATAACGATAAAGGGATCGATCCAAGAAGAAGATATAACAATTGTAAATATTTATGCACCCAACATAGGAGCACCTCAATACATAAGGCAAATACTAACAGCCATAAAAGGGGAAATCGACAGTAACACAATCATAGTAGGGGACTTTAACACCCCACTTTCACCAATGGACAGATCATCCAAAATGAAAATAAATAAGGAAACACAAGCTTTAAATGATACATTAAACAAGATGGACTTAATTGATATTTATAGGACATTCCACCCAAAAACAACAGAATACACATTTTTCTCAAGTGCTCATGGAACATTCTCCAGGATAGATCATATCTTGGGTCACAAATCAAGCCTTGGTAAATTTAAGAAAATTGAAATTGTATCAAGTATCTTTTCTGACCACAATGCTATGAGACTAGACATCAATTACAGGAAAAGATCTGTAAAAAATACAAACACATGGAGGCTAAACAATACACTACTCAATAATGAAGTGATCACTGAAGAAATCAAAGAGGAAATTAAGAAATACTTAGAAACAAATGACAATGGAGACACGACGACCCAAAACCTATGGGACGCAGCAAAAGCAGTTCTAAGGGGGAAGTTTATAGCAATACAATCCCACCTTAAGAAACAGGAAACATTTCGAGTAAACAACCTGACCCTGCACCTAAAGCAATTAGAGAAAGAAGAACAAAAAACCCCCAAAGTTAGCAAAAGGAAAGAAATCATAAAGATCAGATCAGAAATAAATGAAAAAGAAATGAAGGAAACGATAGCAAAGATCAACCAAACTAAAAGCTGGTTCTTTGAGAAGATAAACAAAATTGACAAACCATTAGCCAGACTCATCAAGAAAAGAAGGGAGAAGACTCAAATCAGTAGAATTAGAAATGAAAAAGGAGAAGTAACAACTGACGCTGCAGAAATACAAAAGATCATGAGAGATTACTATAAGCAACTCTATGCCAATAAAATGGACAACCTGGAAGAAATGGACAAATTCTTAGAAATGCACAACCTACCAAGACTGACTCAGGAAGAAATAGAAAATATGAATAGACCAATCACAAGCACTGAAATTGAAACTGTGATTAAAAATCTTCCATCAAACAAAAGCCCAGGACCAGATGGCTTCACAGGCGAATTCTATCAAACATTTAGAGAAGAGCTAACACCCATCCTTCTCAAACTCTTCCAAACAATATCAGAGGAAGGAACACTCCCAAACTCATTCTACGAGGCCACCATCACCTTGATACCAAAACCAGGCAAGGATGTCACAAAGAAAGAAAACTACAGGCCAATATCACTGATGAACATAGATGCAAAAATCCTCAACAAAATACTAGCAAACAGAATCCAACAGCACATTAAAAGGATCATACACCATGATCAAGTGGGGTTTATTCCAGGAATGCAAGGATTCTTCAATATACGCAAATCAATCAATGTGATACACCATATTAACAAGTTGAAGGAGAAAAACCGTATGATCATCTCAATAGATGCAGAGAAAGCTTTCGACAAAATTCAACACCCATTTATGATAAAAACCCTGCAGAAAGTAGGCATAGAGGGAACTTTCCTCAACATAATAAAGGCCATATATGACAAACCCACAGCCAACATTGTCCTCAATGGTGAAAAACTGAAACCATTTCCACTAAGATCAGGAACAAGACAAGGCTGCCCACTCTCACCACTCTTATTCAACCTAGTTTTGGAAGTTTTAGCCACAGCAATCAGAGAAGAAAAGGAAATAAAAGGAATCCAAATTGGAAAAGAAGAAGTAAAGCTGTCACTGTTTGCAGATGACATGATACTATACATAGAGAATCCTAAAGATGCTACCGAAAAACTACTAGAGCTAATCAATGAATTTGGTAAAGTAGCAGGATACAAAATTAATGCACAGAAATCTCTGGCATTCCTGTACACTAATGATGAAAAATCTGAAAATGAAATCAAGAAAACACTCCCATTTACCATTGCAACAAAAAGAATAAAATATCTAGGAATAAACCTACCTAAGGAGACAAAAGACCTGTATGCAGAAAATTATAAGACACTGATGAAAGAAATTAAAGCGGATACAAATAGATGGAGAGATATACCATGCTCCTGGATTGGAAGAATCAATATTGTGAAAATGACTCTACTACCCAAAGCAATCTACAGATTCAATGCAATCCCTATCAAACTACCACTGGCATTTTTCACAGAAGTAGAACAAAAAATTTCAAAATTTGTTTGGAAAAACAAAAGACCCCGAATAGCCAAAGCAATTTTGAGAACGAAAAACGGAGCTGGAGGAATCAGGCTGCCTGACTTCAGACTATACTACAAAGCTACAGTAATTAAGACAGTGTGGTACTGGCATAAAAACAGAAAGATAGATCAGTGGATCAGGATAGAAAGCCCAGAGATAAACCCACGCACATATGGCCAACTTATCTTTGATAAAGGAGGCAGGAATGTACAGTGGAGAAAGGACAGCCTCTTCAATAAGTGGTGCTGGGAAAACTGGACAGGGACATGTAAAAGTATGAGATTAGATCATTCCCTAACACCATACACAAAAATAAGCTCAAAATGGATTAAAGACCTAAATGTAAGGCCAGAAACTATCAAACTCTTAGAGGAAAACATAGGTAGAACACTCTATGACATAAATCACAGCAAGATCCTTTTGGACCCACCTCCTAGAGAAATGGAAATAAAAACAAAGATAAACAAATGGGACCTAATGAAACTTCAAAGCTTTTGCACAGCAAAGGAAACCATAAACAAGACCAAAAGACAACCCTCAGAATGGGAGAAAATATTTGCAAATGAAGAAACTGACAAAGGATTAATCTCCAAAATTTATAAACAGCTCATGCAGCTCAATAGCAAAAAAACAAACAACCCAATCCAAAAATGGGCAGAAGACTTAAATAGGCATTTCTCCAAAGAAGATATACAGACTGCCAACAAACACATGAAAGAATGCTCAACATCATTAATCATTAGAGAAATGCAAATCAAAACTACAATGAGATATCATCTCACACCAGTCAGAATGGCCATCATCAAGAAATTCTAGAAACAATAAATGCTGGAGAGGGTGTGGAGAAAAGGGAACACTCTTGCACTGCTGGTGGGAATGTGAATTGGTACAGCCACTATGGAGAACAGTATGGAGGTTCCTTAAAAAACTAAAAATAGAACTACCATATGACCCAGCAATCCCACTACTAGGCATATACCCTGAGAAAACCATAATTCAAAAAGAGACATGTACCAAAATGTTCATTGCAGCTCTATTCACAATAGCCCGGAGCTGGAAACAACCTAAGTGTCCATCATCGGATGAATGGATAAAGAAGATGTGGCACATATATACAATGGAATATTACTCAGCCATAAAAAGAAACGAAACTGAGCTATTTGTAATGAGGTGGATAGACCTAGAGTCTGTCATACAGAGTGAAGTAAGTCAGAAAGAGAAAGACAAATACCGTATGCTAACACATATATATGGAATTTAAAAAAAAAAAAATGTCATGAAGAACCTAGGGGTAAAACGGGAATAAAGACACAGACCTACTAGAGAATGGACTTGAGGATATGGGGAAGGGGAAGGGTAAGCTGTGACAAAGGGAAAGAGAGGCATGGACATATATACACTACCAAACGTAAGGTAGATAGATAGTGGGAAGCAGCCGCAGAGCACAGGGAGATCAGCTCGGTGCTTTGTGACCGCCTGGAGGGGTGGGATGGGGAGGGTGGGAGGGAGGGAGATGCATGAGGGAGGGGATGTGGGAACAGATGTATATGTATGACTGATTCACTTTGTTATAAAGCAGAAACTAATAAAAAAAAAAAAGAATCCAATGACACATTAAAAGGATCATACACCATGATCAAGTGGGATTTATCCCAGGGATGCAAGGATTCTTCAATATACACAAATCAATCAATGTGATACACCGTATTAACAAGTTAAAGAAGAAAAACCATATCATCTCAGTAGATGCAGAAAAAGCTTTTAACAAAATTCAGCACCCATTTATGATAAAAACTCTCCAGAAAGTGGGCAGCATAGAGGGAACCTACCTCAACATAATAAAGGCCATATATGACAAACGCAGAGCAAACATCATTCTCAATGGTGAAAAACTGAAAGCATTTCCTCTAAGATCAGGAACACGACAAGGATGTCTACTCTCACCACTATTACTCAACATAGTTTTGGAAGTCCTAGCCACAGCAATCAGAGAAGAAAAAGAAATAAAAGGAATACAAATTGGAAAAGAAGAAGTAAAACTGTCATTGTATGCAGATGACATGATACTATACATAGAGAATCCTAAAAATGCCACCAGAAAACTAGAAAACTAGAGCTAATCAACGAATTAGGTAAAGTTGCAGGATACAAAATTAATGCACAGAAACCTCTTGCATTCCTATACACTAATGATGAAAAATCTGAAAGAAAAATTAAGGAAACACTCCCATTTACCATTGCAACAAAAAGAATAAAATACCTAGGAATAAACTTACCTAGGGAGACAAAAGACCTGTATGCAGAAAACTATAAGACACTGATGAAAGAAATTAAAGATGATACCAACAGTTGGAGATTTATACCAGTTTCTTGGATTGGAAGAATCAATATTGTGAATATGACTATACTACCCAAAGCAATCTACAGATTCAATGCAATCCCTATCAAATTACCAATGGCATTTTTACGGAACTAGAACAAAAAATCTTAAAATCTGTACGGAGACACAAAAGACCGCAAATAGCCAAAGCAGTCTTGAGGGAAAAAAACGGAGCTGGAGGAATCAGGCTTCCTGACTTCAGACTGTACTACAAAGCTATAGTAATCAAGACAATATGGTACTGGCACAAAAACAGAAACACAGATCAATGGAACAAGATAGAAAACCCAGAGATAAACCCACGCTCCTATGGCCAACTAATCTATGACAAAGGAGGCAAGGATATACAATGGAGAAAAGACAGTCTCTTCAATAAGTGGTGCTGGGAAAACTGGACAGCTACAGGTAAAAGAATGAAATTAAAACACTATCTAACACCATACACAAAAATAAACTCAAAATGGATTAGAGACCTAAATGTAAGACCAGACACTGTAAAACTCTTAGAGGAAAACATAGGAAGAACACTCTTTGACATAAACCACAGCAAGATCTTTTTTGATCCACTTCCTACAGTAATGAAAATAAAAACAAAAATAAACAAATGGGACCTAATGAAACGTAAAAGCTTTTGCACAGCAAAGGAAACCATAAACAAGACGAAAAGACAACCCTCAGAATGGGAGAAAATATTTGCAAATGAATCAACAGACAAAGGATTAATCTCCAAAATATATAAATGGCTCATGCAGCTCAATATTAAAAAAACAAACAACCCAATACAAAAATGGGCAGAAGACCTAAATAGACATTTCTCCAAAGAAGACATACAGATGGCCAAGAAGCACATGAAAAGCTGCTCAACATCACTAATTATTAGAGAAATGCAAATCAAATTTACAGTGAGGTATCACCTCACATCAGTTAGAATGGGCATCATCAGAAAATCTACAAACAACAAATGCTGGAGAGGGTGTGGAGAAAAGGGAACCCTCTTGCACGGTTGGTGGGAATGTAAATTGATACAGCCACTATGGAGAACAGTATGGAGGTTCCTTAAAAAACTAAAAATAGAATTACCATATGATCCAACAATCCCACTACTGGGCATATACCCAGAGAAAACCATAATTCAAAAAGACACATGCACCCCAATGTTCATTGCAGCACTATTTACAATAGCCAGTTCATGGAAGCAACCTAAATGCCCATCGACAGATGAATGGATAAAGAAGATGTGGCACATATATACAATGGAATATTACTCAGCCATAAAAAGGAATGAAATTGGGTCATTTGTTGAGACGTAGATGGATCTAGAGACTGTCATATAGAGTAAAGTCAGAAAGAGAAAAACAAATATCTTATATTAACGCATATATGTGGAACCTAGAAAAATGCTACAGGTGAATCGGTTTGCAGAGCAAAAATTGAGACACAGATGTAGAGAACAGACGTATGGACACCAAGGGGGGAAAGCGGTGGGGGAGGGGGGTGCTGAATTGGGCGATTGGGATTGACATGTATACACTGATGTGTATAAAATTGATGACTAATAAGAACCTGCTGTATAAAAAAATAAATAAAATTAAATTTAAATAATTTTTTTAAAAGGGCAAATAAACACTAATCTCGTAAAGGAAAAAAAATCCTAAAAATTAGATAATATAACTTTATTTTTATGTAAAGGATTGTTAACTGTGTGATTTTTATTTTATAGAGACACTTAGTTCACAAATAAATCATATAAGTATAGGCCAAAAGTCAAAGTAATACAAAAGGCAAGTGATTTGCATCATTTTGCAAATATTAAATGCTTTTAGAAATGACAAAATTATTATGGTGAGTAGTAGGGTGGCAATGATGCAGCTCTAATTTTTCAATGGTTATTGAGAAATTAGGCAGTTAAACATTAATGGTCATACTAAATTCGTATTGAGGAGGCAAACGACACATTAACACATACCATATGTTTACAATAGTTTTGCTACAGTTACTCTGCCATCTCTAAAGGGAAAGAAAAAGTTCAATTTAAATTGAGAGGAGAAATAAGAGTATATTCTACGCTGAAGCCAAAAATACAAGCGATTCTATCTTCTCCTTTCCACCAGGAACCTCAACGTCTCCCTCCTTTGTTTCTTATTTTCTTAATGAGCCATTAAATTCTCTTTACTTCTTTAGTTTATCCACTCTTCCCTGTCTCCTCCGACATACGATCAGCTCTCTTCTCTCACCCTTGTCATTCTTCTCTCCTTGTCCTCACTTCACCTGTCCCATATCTGCCTTTTCCTCTTTGTGGCTTAGCTTAACCAATTTAAATCCCTGAGCCCCACCATTCTTCTCCTGTATGTTGGGATGCATGGACTCATTCACAATGTCACTCACAAGTCACACCTACCCTCCCTATTCACCCACACTCATGTGTTTAAATTCAAAATAGTACCTTCATGAAGTAGTTTTCTTCCATTTAATTGCCACCCCCCAACATGAACTCCCAGAACTCTACACAATCTACACACATGTTGAAGGACAAAACTTACAAGCATCTTTTGAGTTTTTTAATCTAGTTTGGAAAAGTGCTCAGTTACGTCCCTATAAGCATGACATAGAAATGACATAAGCACAGTAGTTATTATTAATTAGCATCCTTTCTGTTGATGACAGCTTCTTTTGACTGAATCCCTGTCATGTGACACACACAGATTTACGCTGTACCTACTACTCAGAGCAATCCTGGGAGGTCTATGGTATCACTTTACAGATTAGGAAACACACAATCAGGCAAAGGAAACAACTGTAAACCTGGAATTCCCACTCAAGGATGCCTGATATTGGCACCAGTGCTTTATTCACTATGGCACCAACTATGTAAAACCATTTTAAAAAGTCTACAGAGGACTTCCCTAGTGGCACAGTGGTTAAGAATCCACCTGCCAATGCAGGGGACACGGGTTCGAGCCCTGGTCCGGAGAGATCCCACATGCTGCAGAGCAACTAAGCCCGTGAGCCACAACTACTGAGCCTGTACTCGAGAGCCTGCGAGCCACAACTACTGAAGCCCACACACCTAGAGCCTGTGCTCCGCAACAAGAGAAGCCACTTGTGCACCTCAACGAAGAGTAGCACCCACTTGCCACAACTAGAGAAAGTCTGTGCACAGCAATGAAGACCCAACACAGCCAAAAATAAATACATTAAATAAATAAATAAAAAGTCTACAGACCAGCCACACTTGATTTTAACCCTCCTCTGTTTTCAGTCATTGTTGCCGTTTATTTCTTTGTTGTCCATTTGTTTTTAATACCAATAACCAATTAATATGGTATAAAGCTACCATGGGCATGTCCTCAGTGAAAAACATGTGCACATATTAGGGAATAAAAGAGGGGCAATGCCCCTTTTACCAGCATCTAACTGTTACATTTTTAATATTGTTAATATAGCTATCTCACTTTGATCAAAATAAGAATCAAAGAGGAACTGAAAAGGTGACATCAGTGAAAATGACAGAGTAAAACCCTCCAAAAATCCTCTCCTCTGTAGAAGACTACTTTTTTTTTAATGGTCAGAATCAACATTTTGGAACCCTGGAATTAACCGATGGCATGCAGCAATCTGGAGAGTGTTATTTCAAGGAAAATTGCTAAATCACAATAACAGGAGCTTTGTGGCATTTTTAACTTGCCCTATTCCCATTCCCCCGTACCAGCTCAATATAGTCTTGAAAACTATTACACGAAAATCAACAGCTTGGCAGCAACCGGAGGGAGAACAAGAAGACTGGAGCTCCTTCAAAGCCCCATTCAAAAGAGTTTTTATTATTTAATCAGTCTGCTAGTTCCCCGGAAGATTCCACTTGCAAAGTTGTCTTTATTTTAACTGACTTTCTTAGTCTACTCAGGGTGCTATAACAAAAATGTCATAGGCTTGGTGGCTTCAACAACAAATATCTATTTCCCAGAGTTCTAGAGGCTGGGAAGTCCAGGATCAAGGCACAAGCAGATTCAGTGTCCAGAGAGAGCCTGCCTCCAAGTTCAAAAAACGGCAGTCTTCTCGCTGTCTTCACACAACGGAAGGAGTGAGGGAGCTCTCTAGAGTAGGGGTTCCCAACCCCAGGGCCATGGACCGGTACTGGTCCGAAGCCTGTTAGGAACCAGGCTGCACAGCAGGAGGTGAGCGGCGGGCAAGTGAGCAGTGGGCAAGCGAGTGAAGCTTCATCTGCCGCTCTCCATCACTCCCCATCCCTCACACCGCCTGAACCTTCCCCCCCCGCCCCCGTCCGTGGAAAACTTGCCTTCCACGAAACTGGTCCCAGGTGCCAAAAAGGTTGGGGACTCCTGCTCTAGAGTCTCTTTTATAGGGGCACAAATCCCTTTCATGAGGACTTTGCTCTCATAATTATCCCCCAAAGACCCCACTTCCAAATATCATCACTTTGGGGATTAGGCTTCAACATACAAATTTGGGTGTTGGGGGAGGGGACACAGACATTCAGTCTATGACACTGACTCAGAGCTCACTCAGTGCAAATAGACTCTTTGGGAGGGGGACTTGGGAGTAGAAATATCTGTCAAAGACAATTAGAGGCAATTGTTTAATAGCATGAATGCCTGAGGTAGTGGATAAAATTCAGACAAACAATAGGCTAATCATTAAGCTTAAAAGGAAAAGCTGAGGGTGACATCCCTGGTGGTCCAGTGGTAAAGAATCCACCTTCCAATGCAGGGGACGCAGGTTCGATCCTTGGTCGGGGAACTAAGATCTCACATGCCATGGTGCAACTAAGCCCACGTGCCACAACTACTGACCTCACACACTTCAACTAGAGAGCCCACGTGCTCTGGAGCCCACGCACCACAACTAGAGAGAAGCCCGTGTGCAACAACGAAGACCTGAAGCAGCCAAAAAATAAATAAATAATTGAAAAAAGGAAAAGCTGGGGAATGAAATGTCCACAGGAATGATGGGTTGAAAAGCTCCAACACATTTCCAGAAATCTAGAAGTCTATACCCATAGATAGGGCTATGCACATGCTCAAGAAAGAACTGATGACATCCTAAGTTTTCACTTCTGGTTAACCTGGAGGCTACACACAAGCAAGCAGTGAAGGCTACGTAGCGTTACAAAATGCCTACTGGGTGTTGATGTTATGCCTTAAGACATTCCCTGAAAAACAAAACTGAGAGAGTTTATGCTAGCAGATCTGTCCTATAAGAAATACTGAATGGAGTTCTTCAAACTGAAATGAAAGAACACTAGGCCATAATTCAAATCCATATGAAAAACTAAAGAGCAAAGGTAAAGGTAATTACCAGTGATGCTTTAAATCTACACAAGAGTCTCAGCCACCTGCCATTTGACAACTCACAGCTCAGATAAGGATATTTACAATATTTTTTAAACCAATTCAGATGTATTTTCTCTTTTTTTTTTTTTTTTTTGCAGTACGTGGGCCTCTCACTGTTGTGGCCTCTCCCGTTGCGGAGCACAGGCTCTGGACCTGCAGGCTCAGCGGCCATGGCTCACGGGCCCAGCAGCTCTGCGGCACGTGGGATCCTCCCGGACCAGGGCACGAACCCACGTCCCCTGCATCGGCAGGCGGACTCTCAACCACTGCGCCACCAGGGAAGCCCCTCTCTTTTATTTTTTATTAAGGTATAGTTGACGTATAATATTATATAAGTTTCAGGTGTACAACAGAGTGATTCACAATTTTTAAAGGTTAAACTCCATTTATAATTATAAAAAGTTGGCTATATTCCCTGTGCTATACAATATATCCTTGTGGCTTATTTATTTTATACATAGTAGTTTGCACCTCTTAATCCCCTATCCCTGTCTTGACCCTCCCTCCTTCCTTCTCCCCACTGCTAACCACTAGTTTGTTCTATCTGTGAGTCTGTTTCTGCTTTGTTATATTCACTAGTTTGTTTTATTTTTTAGATTCCAATTACACGTGATATCATACAGTATTTCTGTTTCTCTGACTGACTTATCTCACTTAGCAATATACCATCCAAGTCCATCCATGTTGTTGCAAATGACAAAATTTCACTATTTTTTATGGCTGAGTAGTATTCTATTTTATATATATACATATGTATACCACATCTCTATCCATTCATCTGTTGATGGAGACTTAGGTTGTTTCCACATCCTGGCTATTGCAAATAATGCACTATGAACATTGGGGTGCATATCTTTGGATATATACCCAGGAGTGGAATTGCTGGATTATATGGTAGTTCTATTTTTAGCTGTTTAAGAAATCTCCATACTGTTTTCTACAGTGGCTACACCAATTTACATTCCCACCAACACTGTACCAGGGTTCCCTTTTCTTCACTTCCTTGCCAACGTCTGCTTTTTGTGGTCTTTTTGTTGATAGCCATCTTGACACATGTGAGGTGATATTGTGGTTTTGACTTGCATTTCTCTGATAATTAGTGATGTTAGCATCTTTTCATACGCCCACTGGTGATCTGTATGTCTTCTTTGGAAAAATGTTTATTCAGGTCTCCTGCCCATTTTTAATTGAGCTTCTGATGTTGAGTTGTATGAGCTGTTTATAATTTTTGGATATTAACCATTTATCAGTCATATCACTTACAAATATTATCATCCATTCAGTAGGTTACCTTTTCATTTTGTCAATGGTTTCCTTTAAAAAGCTTTTAAGTTTAATTAAGGTCCCATTTGTTTATTTTTGCTTCTGTATCCTTTGCCTTAGGAGATAAATTCAAAAAAATTGTTATAATTTACGTCAAAGAGTGTTCTGCCTGTTTTCTTCTAGGATTTTTATGTTTTCTGGTCTTACATTTAATTCTTTAATCTATTTTCAGTTGATTTTGTATATGGTGTTAAAAAATGTTCTAGTTTCATTCTTTTACATGTAGCTCTCCAATTTTCCCAGAACCACTTATTGAAGACTGCCTCTTCACCATTGTATATTCTTGCCTCCTTTGTCATTGATCAATTGACCATAAATGTCTAGCTTTATTTCAGCTCTCTATCCTGTTCCACTGATTCATGTGACTGCGCTTGTGGAAGTACAATACTGTTGTTTTCTTTTTTTTTTTTTTACTATTTTTTTGATGTGGACCATTTTTAAAGTTGTTATTGAATTTGGTACAATATTGTTACTGTTTTACATTTTGGTTTTTTGGCTGTGAGGCATGTGGGATCTTAGCTCCCCGACCAGGGATCGAACCCACACCCCCTGCATTGAAAGGCGAAGTCTTAACCACTGCATGTCCAGGGAAGTCGCCACCATACTGTTTTGATGACTGTAGCTTTGTAGTATAGTCTGAGGTCAGTGAGCATGACTTCTCCAGCTCTGTTCTTTCTCAAGATGGTTTTGGCTATTCGGGGTCATTTGTCTTTCCATACAAATTTCAAAATTATTTTTCCTACTTCTCTGAAAAATGCCATTAGTATTTTCATAGGGATTGCACTGAATCTGTAGATCACATTGGGCAGTATGGTTTTTTTTTTTTTTAACATCTTTGTTTGATTATAGTTGTTTTAAAATGGTGTGTTAGTTTCTGCTGTATAACAAAGTGAATCAGCTATAAATATACATATATCCCCATATCTCCAGCCTCTTGCATCTCCCCCCCACCCTCCCTATCCCACTACGCTAGGGAGACACAAAGCACCAAGCTGATCTCCCTATGCTATGCATCTGCTTCCCATGAGCTATCTATTTTACATTTGGTAGTGTATATAAATGCCACTCTCTCACTTCATCCCAGTTTACCCTTCCACCTCCCCATGTCCTCAAATCCATTTTCTACGCCTGCATCTTTATTCCTGCTCTGCCCCTAGGTTCTTCAGAACCATTTTTTTTTTTAGATTCCATATATATGTGTTAGCATACAGTACTTGTTTTTCTCTTTCTGACTTACTTCACTCTGTATGACAGTCTCTAGGTCCATTCACCTCACTACAAATAACTCAATTTTGTTTCTTTTTATGGCTGAATAATATTCCACTGTATATATGTGCCACATCTTCTTTATCCATTCATCTGTGGATGGACACTTAGTTGCTTCCATGTCCTGGCTATTGTAAATAGAGCTGCAATGAACATTGTGGTACATGACTCTTTTTGAATTATGAATTTCTCAGGGTATATGCCCAGTAGTGGGATTGCTGGGTCATATGGTACTCTTATTTTAGTTTTTTAAGGAACCTCCATACTGTTCCCATAGTGGCTGTATCAATTTACATTCCCAACAACAGTGCAAGAGGGTTCCCTTTTCTCCACACCCTCTCCACCATTTATTGTTTGTACACTTTTTGTTGATGGCCATTCTGACTGGTGTGAGGTGAAACCTCACTGGAGTTTCAATTTGCATTTCTCTAATGATTAGTAATGCTGAGCATCCTTTCATGGGTTTGTTGGCAATCTGTGTATCTTCTTTGGAGAAATGTCTGTTTAGTTCTTCTGCCCATTTTTGGATTGGGTTGTTCATTTTTTTGATATTGAGCTGCATGAGCTGCTTGTATATTTTGGAGATTAATCCTTTGCCAGTTGCTTAGTTTGCAAGTATATTCTCCCATTGTAAGGGTTGTGTTTTCATCTTGTTTATGGTTTCCTTTGCTGTGCAAAAGCTTTTAAGTTTCATTAAGTCCCAATTTTTGTTTTTCTTTCCATTTCTCGAGGAGGTGGGTCCAAAAGGATCTTGTTGTGATTTACGTCATAGAGTGTTCTGCCTATGTTTTCCTCTAAGAGCTTTATAGTGTCTTGCCTTACATTTAGGTCTTTAGTCCATTTTGAGCTTATTTTTGTGTATGACATTAGGGAGTGTTCTAATTTCATTCCTTTACATGTAGCTGTCCAGTTCTCCCAGCACCACTTATTGAAGAGGCTGTCTTTTCTTTATTGTATATTCTTGCATCCTTTATCAAAGATAAGGTGGCCATATGTGCATGGGTTTATCTCTGGGCTTCCATCCTGTTCCATTGATCTATATTTCTGTTTTTGTGCCAGTGCCATACTGTCTTGATTACTGTAGCTTTGTAGTATAGTTTGAAGTCGGGAACCCTGATTCCTCCAGCTCCGTTTTTCTTTCTCAAGATTGCTTTGGCTATTTCGTGTCTTTTGTGTTTCCATACAATTGTGAAATTTTTTGTTCTAGTTCTGTGAAAAATGCCATTGGTAGTTTGATAGGGATTGCATTAAATCTGTAGATTGCTTTGGGTAGTAGAGTCATTTTCACAATGTTGACTCTTCCAATCCAAGAACATGGTATATCTCTCCATCTGTTTGTATCATCTTTAATTTCTTTCATCAGTGTCTTATATTTGTCTGCATACAGGTCTTTTGTCTCCCTAGGTAGGTTTATTCCTAGGTATTTTATTCTTTTTGTTGCAATGGTAAATGGGAGTGTTTCCTTAATTTCTCTTTCAGACTTTCCATAATTAGTGTATAGGAATGCAAGAGATTTCTATGCATTGCTTTTGTATCCTGCTACTTTACCAAATTCATTGATTAGCTCTAGTAGGTTTCTGGTAGCATCTTTAGGATTCCCTATGTATAGTATCATGTTGTCTGCAAACAATGACACCTTTACTTCTTCTTTTCTGATTTGGTTTCATTTTATTTCTTTTTCTTCTCTGATTGCTGTGGCTAAAACTTCCAAAACTATATTGAAAAATAGTGGTGAGAGTGGGAAACCTTGTCTTGTTCCTGATCTTAGTGGAAATACTTTCAGTTTTTCACCACTGAGAACAATGCTGGCTGTGGGTTTGTCATATATGGTCTTTATTATGTTGAGGTAAGTTCCCTCTATGCCTACTTTCTGTAGAGTTTTTATCATAAATCGGTGTTGAAGTTTGTCGAAAGATTTTTCTGCATCTATTGAGATGATCATATGGTTTTTATCCTTCAATTTGTTAATATGGTGTATCACGTTGATTGATTTGCATATATTGAAGAATCCCTGCATTTCTGGGATAAACTCCACTTGATCATGGTGTATGAACCTTTTAATGCGCCGTTGGATTCTGTTTGCTGGTATTCTGCTGAGGATTTTTGCATCTTTGTTCATCAGTGATATTGGCCTATAGTTTTCTTTCTTTGTGACATCTTTGTCTGGTTTTGGTATCAGGGTGATGGTGGCCTCATACAATGAGTTTGGGAGTGTTCCTCCCTCTGCTATATTTTGGAAGAGTTTGAGAAGGGTAGGTCTTAGCTCTTCTCTAAATGTTTGATTGAATTCGCCTGTGAAGCCATCTGGTCCTGGGCTTTTGTTTGTTGGAAGATTTTTAATCACAGTTTCAATTTCAGTGCCTGTTATTGGTCTCTTTATATTTTTCTATTTCTTCCTGTTTCAGTCTCAGAAGGCTGTGCTTTTCTAAGAACTTCTCCATGTCTTCCAGGTTGTCCATTTTATTGGCATAGAGTTGCTTGTAGTAATCTTTCAGGATCCTTTGTATTTCTGCAGTGTCAGCTGTTACTTCTTTTTCATTTCTAATTCTACAGATTTGAGTCTTCTCCCTTTTTTTCTTGATGATTCTGGCTAATGGTTTATCAATTTCGTTTATCTTCTCAAAGAACCAGCTTTTAGTTTTATTGATCTTTGCTATCATTTCCTTCATTTCTTTTTCACTTATTTCTGATCTGATCTTTATGATTTCTTTCCTTCTGCTAACATTGGGGGTTTTTTGGTCTTCTTTCTCTAATTGCTTTAGGTGTAAGCTTAGGTTGTTTATTTGAGGTGTTTCTTGTTTCTTAAGATAGGATTGTATTGTTATAAACTTCCCTCTTAGAACTGCTTTTGTGCATCCCATAGGTTTTGGGTCGTCATGTTTTCATTGTCATTTGTTTCTAGGTATTTTTTGATTTCCTCTTTGATTCCTTCAGTGATCTCTTGGTTATTTTGTAGTGTATTGTTTAGCCTCCATGCGTTTGTATTTTTTACAGATTATTTCCTGTAATTGATATCTAGTCTCATAGCATTGTGGTCGGAAAAGATACCTGATATGATTTCAATATTCTTAAATTTACCAAGGCTTGATTTGTGACCCAAGATATGGTCTATCCTGGAGAATGTTCCACGAGCTTTTGAGAAGAAAGTGTATTCTGTTGTTTTTGGATGGAATGTCCTATAAATGTCAATTAAGTCCATCTTGTTTAATGTATCATTTAAAGCTTGTGTTTCCTTATTTTCATTTTTGATGATTTGTCCATTGGTGAAAGTGAGGTATTAAAGTCCCCTACTATGATTGTGTTACTGTCAACTTCCCCTTTTATGGCTGTTAGCATTTGCCTTATGTACTGAGGTGCTCATATTTTGGGTGTATAAATATTTACAATTGTTATATCTTCTTCTTGGACTGATCCCTTGATCATGATGTAGTGTCCTTTTTTGTCTCTTGTAATTTTTTTTTTTTTTTTTTTTTTTTTGCTGTACGCGTGCCTCTCACTGTTGTGGCCTCTCCCATTGCGGAGCACAGGCTCTGGATGCGCCGGCTCAGCGGCCATGGCTCACGGGCCCAGCCACCCCATGGCATGTGGGATCCTCCCGGTCCGGGGCACAGACCCATGTCCCCTGCATCAGCAGGCGGACTCCCAACCACTGCACCACCAGGGAAGCCCCTCCTGTAATTTTCTTTATCTTCAAGTCTATTTTGTCTGATATGAGAATTGCTACTCCATCTTTCTTTTGATTTCCATTTGCGTGGAATATCTTTTTCCATCCCCTCACTTTCAGTCTGTATGTGTCCCTAGGTCTAAAGTAGGTCTCTTGTAGACAGCATATATACGGGTGTTTTTGTGTCCATTCAGCCAGTCTATGTCTTTTGGTTGGAGTATTTAATCCATTTACTTTTAAGGTAGTTATCAGTATGTATGTTCCTTTTACCATTTTCTTAATTGTTTTGGGTTTGTTATTGTAGGTCTTTTCCTTCTCTTGTGTTTCCTGCCTAGAGAAGTTCCTTTAGCATTTGTTGTAAAGCTGGTTTGGTGGTGCTGAATTCTCTTAGCTTTTGCTTGTCTCTAAAGGTTTTAAATTCTCTGTCGAATCTGAATGAGATCCTTCCTGGGTAGAGTAATCTTGGTTGCAGGTTTTTCCCTTTCATGATTTTAAATATGTCCTGCCACTCCCTTCTGGCTTGTAGAGTTTCTGCTGAAAGATCAGCCGTTAACCTCATGGGGATTCCCTTGTATGCTACTTGTTGCTTTTCCCTTGCTGCTTTTAATTCTTTTTCTTTGAATTTAATTTTTGATAGTTTGATTAATATGTGTCTTGGCATGTTTCTCCTTGGATTTATCCTATATGGGACTCTCTGTGCTTCCTGGACTTGATTGACTATTTCCTTTCCCATATTGGGGAAATTTTCAACTATAATCTCTTCAAATATTTTCTCAGTCCCTTTCTTTTTCTCTTCTTCTGAGACCCCTATAATTCAAATGCTGGTGCATTTAATGTTGTCCCAGAGGTCTCTGAAACTGTCCTCAATTCTTTTCATTCTTTTATATTTATTCTGCTCTGTGGGAGTTATTTCCACTATTTTATCTTCCAGATTACTTATCCATTTTTCTGCCTCAGTTATTCTGCTATTGATTCCTCCTAGAGAATTTTTAATTTCATTTATTGTGTTGTTCATCATTGTTTGTTTGCTCTTTAATTGTTTGGCATAGGGTGTTCAGCACTGTAGCTTGCTGGTCGTTGAGTAGAGCTGAGTCTTAGCATTGAGATGGAGATCTCTGGGAGAGCTTTTGTTGTTCGGTATTATATGGGGCTGGGAAGTCTCTGGTGGACCAATGTCCTGAACTCGGGTCTTCCACCTCAGAGACTCAGGCCTGACACCCGGCTGGAGCACCAAGACCCTGTCAGCCACACAGCTCAGAAAAAAAGGGAGAAAAAAAAATGAAAGAAAGAAAATAAATAAAGTAAGTTGTTAAAATTAAAAAATATTATTAAAAATAAAAAAATTGAAAAGTAATAAAAAAATTTAAAAGTAATAAAAAAATAAAGAAGAGAGCAACCAAACCAAAAAACAAATCCTCCAGTGATAGCAAGCACTAAAAACTATACTAAGAAAAAACAAAAAAAAGGACAGACAGGACCCTAGGACAAATGGTAAAAGCAAACCTATACAGACAAAATCACACAAAGAAGCATACACCTACACACTCACAAAAAGAGAATAAGGATAAATATATATATATTTTAAAAAAGAGAGCAACCAAATCAATAAACAAATCTACCAATGATAATAACTTCTAAATACTAAACTAAGATAAACATAAAACCAGAGACAAATTAGATGCAGAAAGCAAACCCCAAGTCTACAGTTGCTCCCAAAGTCCATCACCTCAATTTTGGGATGATTCGTTGTCAGTTCAAGTATTCCACAGATGCAGGGTTCATCAAGTTGATTGTGGAGATTTAATCTGCTGCTCCTGAGGCTTCTAGGAGAAATTTCCCTTTCTCTTCTTTGTTTGCACTGCTTCTGGGGTTCACCTATGGATTTGGCCTGGCCTCTGCATGTAGGTCGCCTGAGGGTGTCTTTTGGGAAATCTGGGGTCTTCTGCCAGTATTCAGTAGGTGTTCTGCAGGAGTTGTTCCACATGTAGATGTATTTGTGGGGAGGAAGGTGATCTCCACATCTTTCTCCTCCGCCATCTTCCAGGAGCCACAGGATCTCCTTGGGGAGGGTGGCAGCGGCTTGTATTTGGCGGGCGGCAGGCAGCCGGGTAGGCTGCAGCAGCACCTGACCCTCTGTCACCAGCACCACAGGGCTCAGTATGGTCATTTTAATAATATTAATTCTTCCAATACATGAACACAGAGTATCTTTACATCTGTCTGTGTCATCTTCAATTTTTTTCATCAGTGTCTTATAGTTTTCTGAGTACAGGTATTCTACCAACTTAGGTAGGTTTATTCTTAGGTATTTTATTCTTTTTGATGCAATTGTAAATGGTATTATTTCCTTAATTTCTTTCTGATAATAGTTTATTGTTCGTGTATAGAAAGGCAAAAGATTTCTGTATATTGATTTTTGTATCTGAACTTTACCAAATTCATTAGTGAGCTCTAGTATTTTTTGGTGGTGTCTTTAGGATTTTCTAAATGCATATTCTCTTCATTTTGTAGAAGTAATTACACTACCTTTACAACGTTTGGCAGGTACACTAGTCACAGGTTTTTTCAAGAAAATTGAAAACATATTTATAAAAATATAATAATGAGTACTGCATAATGAGTTTAGCAAATCATATATATACAAATGTATTTATATTTAAATTGGTGAGTATATCTTTGCTTAAATTATCAGATAAAATAAATTGATGAGATGATTTTAAAATAGTTGATTTTCTTTCTGATTCCCATCTGATGGCAATCAATGAATTTCCATTTTATAAAAATATACTCAAGTAATCAAACATCTGGCACTTTAGAATATTTATCTAGGCAATAATGTTCAGGAACATAGTCTGTGAAACTATTTGTCAATTTAGAGATAAGTTGATTTGTGTTCTATATTATTTAGTGATAGAAGCTTTACATAATAATATATTTTATTTGTATTCTGTACTTCTTTTAGAAAGTGTGTACCTTTCAAATTATTAGCTCCAAGATTAGGTTAAAGATATATTATATGTTTAAATTAAAATACTTTCCTAGGTTTATGTCATGCTAATATCAAATGCTGAAAAACAAGGAGGTATGAGTGGACATCAACAGTCAGGGAAGAGAGAAAAGGCACCCATAGTATTTCCATGATACAGTTCTTCACCCTTGGTAAGGATAGAGATTATGAATTGATAGATACTAACATCTGTGGCCAGCAGTGGTAGGCAACCTAGGAGTAAGTAGGTTTAAATAAGATAGACAATTAGATTGAAGCATGGTTGGGATTTTGCCAGGTAAACATGATGAAAGGACAACCAATCAAAAAGTGAACAGCAGGCTTCCCTGGTGGCGCAGTGGTTGAGAGTCCACCTGCCGATGCAGGGGACGTGGGTTCGTGCCCCAGTCTGGGAGGATCCCACATGCCGCGGAGCGGCTGGGCCCGTGAGCCATGGCCCCTGAGTCTGCGCATCCAGAGTCTGTGCTCCGCAACAGGAGAGGCCACAACAGTGAGAGGCCCACGTACCACAAAAAAAAAAAAAATGAACAGTATTTCTAAGAAGAACTGAAGTTGAACCGAAGAAGAAGTTGGAGGTGGGTATGAAAGGCAGTAAAGCAATAAGGGCCTGATTATTCCCATATGTGCATAATTACTCTTGTGACAGCTTATCTAATTTATTCATGAAAATATGAAATTATAAACACTTTGTATCCTAAATCCCAAAGCAGTTCCTCAGAATTTCCAGCTCTGTTACTAGATAGATATATGTTCTTACCAAGTCATTAAATCAGAATAATCCTCAGGATTATGTGTACATGAAAGCATTCTATAAACTATCATTGCTATTACTTTGAAGGAAAAATATATAAATGTATGACAATTTTATAAAGATACTAAACAACCTAATTTCCTTTCCTTGGGAAGGATCAAGATGACACAAGAACAGCTTAAAGGATTACAAACCTTTCCACAAAATTTAAGATCAAGCTACATGAACTTCAGTGATGTAAAGTAGGAGTAAAGCCTATGACATAAAATATATTCATTATAAATTGCTTCTGGGACTATCAAACATTTTAGCTTAGTTATTTGTTTTTTATTTAAGCACATGAAAATATATGTATTGGTTTAAATATTTTTTGGCTTGCTACATCATCTCTAAATAATAAATATCATTTTGTATCATCTCCATCCTGCTGCACAGAGAAACAGAGCTTTGTGATAAGTGCATTATAGCAATTCACATAATTTTATCTGTCATAATTCAAGGTTTAAGTTACCAATTCAAGGATTTTCAACAGAACAAAACTTGTCTCTTTGTATGTACCTAAGAATAAATACACAAACAGTAAAACAAAATTCAAACACATAACTTAGAATAAGACGACAGCAGATGAACTAAAATCATACACTCTGTCACTCATTTTACCTAGGCTGTTTTAATTCCTTGTTTTGGAGGAATAGAAAAAGAAAAACACAAAGTAAAATCCATTGGACATAGGTCTTGCAGAATAGAAGTATTAAAATTCACAATCTTGAAAGTTATTTCTGTGTTTTGTGGTTTCTAGCTTGAGAAGCAGTATACCTGAAACTAACATAATATTGTACGTCAACCATATTTCAACTAAAAAAAAATTTGAGGGCTTCCCTGGTGGCGCAGTGGTTGAGAGTCCGCCTGCCGATGCAGGGGACACGGGTTCGTGCCCTGGTCCAGGAAGATCCCACGTGCCGTGGAGCGGCTAGGCCCGTGAGCCATGGCCACTGAGCCTGCGCGTCCGGAGCCTGTGCTCCGCAATGGCAGAGGCCACAGCAGTAAGAGGCCCGCATAAAGCAAAAAAAAAAAAAAAGTTTGAGTTACAATATTTCTGTAAACAAAGTCAGTATTATAATCTTAATATAATACTAAGATATTATAATATCTGTTCGTCAAACTGTAGAGAGTAGTGGAAGTAAGTCACACTTTAGTCAGAAAGTGTTTAAGCTACCAGACATTTTCTTTCTCTTATTTGACACAAGCCAAAGCACATTATCAAAGCTTGCTTTGGGTGTGCATATAAAGCTCTGTGTGGGCAAGCCAATGGAAAGGAGGTTTGTACAATACCTATTTAAACCAAAGGAACTGGTTCCAGCATTGGAGGCCTAGAGAGCTGTAGTAAGTGAGGAAAATGTAGGGGGGAAAATGGAAAAAGAAAACTTTTTTCAAATATACCAAAACCGCAATTTTTTATTGAAGTATAGTTGATGTATAATATATATAAATTACAGATGTACAATATAGTGATTCACAATTTTTAAAGGTTATACTCCATTTATACTCCATTTATAGTTATTATAAAATATTGGCTATATTCCCCATGTTGAACAATATATCCTTGTAACTTACTTTATACATAATAGTCTGTACCTCTTATAGTTATTATAAAATATTGGCTATATTCCCCATGTTGAACAATATATCCTTGTAACTTATTTTATATATAATAGTCTGTACCCCTACCCTAATATTGCCCCTCCCCCCTTCCCTCTCCCCACTGGTAACCACTAGTTTGTTCTATCTGTGAATCTGCTTCTTTTTTGTTATATTCACTAGTCTGTTACATTTTTTTAAATTCCACGTATAAGTGACATCATACAGTATTTGTCTTTGTCTGACTTATTTCACTTAGCATAATGCTATCCAAGTTCACACATGTTGCTGCAAATGGCAGATTTTCGTTGTTTTTATAGCTGAGTAGTATTCCATTGTGTATGTATACCACATCTTCTTTATCTGTTCAACTGCTGATGGACACTTAGGTTGCTTCCATATCTTGGCAGTTGTAAATAATGCTGCTATGAACATTGGGATGCATGTATGTTTTTGAATTAATGTTTTTGTATTTTTTGTATACATACACAGGAATGGAATTGCTGGGTCATTTGGTGGTCTGTTTTTAGTTTTTTTGAGAAATTTCCATACTGTTTTCCACAGTGGCTGCATCAATTTACATTCCCACCAACAGTGTACAAGGGTTCCCTTTTCTCCATATCCTCACCAACATTTGTTATTTGTGTTCTTTTCAATGATAGTCATTCTGATGGGATTGAGGTGCTATCTCGTTGTGGTTTTGATTTGCATTTCTCTGATGATTAGCAATGTTGAGCATCTTTTCATGTGCCTGTTGGCCATCTGTATTTCCTCTTTGGAAAAATGTCTATTCAGTTCTTCTGCAAAATGGCAACTTTTAAATGATAATACCCAATGTTGGGCATTTTTATCGGCAGTTGTTTTTACCCAGTTTAATTCAGAGGTTCTGTGCTTTGACTCTAGACACTTTCTATGTCAATTTTCAAGTCATGTCCCACCAGGAGTTACTATTAGCATTTCTAATCACTTCCCAGGGGCCTTAATGTTGAGACATTGGTTTTTATACACAAGAGGTTGTACATTTATATGCATTTGTTGTTAAAGATGCAATGACTAAGTTGAAGATCCTTTACTGCATTTTCATGGATAATACAATAGCATAATGAAATTCATTCCTAATATAATAATATACATTTCAACCAGCTCAATAAAACCAGTTCAATAGCAATAGTCTAAAAACTTGATACTGAACTGCCAGACAATGCTGAGTTTCAGGAACAAAAGTTGACAATAGAGAGTGCCCTTCTTATGTCTAGCTGGTGCAACAGAAGTCATGGGGAGTCTCTCAATGCATGTAGTGTTGGTTCAGGAAAACAAACAAACAAGCCACCTCTGCTAGGTGAATTTCTCCTTACTAGGTGGTCATGATAAACAACCCTCCTCTACTGTACTGACAAAAAGCAGTACTGTTTGAAAAATGGAAGAGTTATAAACACTATGTGAGTACCTTGGTACTATAAAGAAACTTGTCAGACTTAAATGGACGTACCAACAGTGATGAGGGTTGAGTGCTGGCCAAATGGGAAAGACTGTTGGTGAAACAAATACAATCAGAATACTGAAATAAGCAAGAAACCAGTTATCAAGAAAATATGATCCTCAGAAAAAATACAAATAGTATTCTCCTATAAATTGTTTATTTTTTCAGTGTCTGTGGTATTGTCAGTTATGCTTTATATTGTGTATTTACAATGATCTAATTATTGAAAAAAAATATATATATATATATTTTTTTTTTTTTTTGCAGTACGCGGGCCTCTCACTGTTGCGGCCTCTCCCGTTGTGGAGCACAGGCTCCGGACGCGCAGGCTCAGCAGCCATGGCTCACGGGCCCAGCCGCTCCGTGGCATGTGGGATCTTCCCGGACCGGGGCACGAACCCGTGTCTCCTGCATCGGCAGGCGGACTCTCAACCACTGCGCCACCAGGGAAGCCCTTGAACATATATTTTAATTATTATATCTTTTCATATTTTCCATAATCAAACATGCCGGCAGTTTGCTTTTTCTAAAGGCCCATATTTTGGCATATATTTATTCTTTCAACTATATGTTTTTTCTATTTCTTTTTTTAATTCACTTACAATATTATATTAGTTTGGGGTATACAGCATAGTAACTTGTTATTTTTCTGGAATACACTCTATACAAAGTTATTATAAAATACTGATTATATTCCCTGTATTATACATTACACCCTTGTAACATTTATTTTATACCTAGTTGTTTGGACCTCTTACACCCCTCTGCCTATTTTGCCCCTCCCCCCACCACTCTCCCCTCTGGTAACCACTAGTTTATTCTCTGTATCTATGAGTCTATTTCTGTTTTGTTATATTTGTTCATTTATTTTATTTTTTAGAGTCCACATTTAAGTGAAAATATACAGTATTTATCTTTCTCTGACTTATTTCACCAAGCATAAAAACTCTCCAGGTCCATCCATGTTGTCACAAATGGCAAATGTTCATCCTTTTTTATGGCTGAGTAATATTCCATTGCATATATATTCCATTGTACCTATATTCCATTGTTTATTGTAAGTGCATGTATATACTTCTTCTGTTTCTCTAATTTTATCTTTTATATCACTAATTATTGCTACCTTCATCCTTTCATATATTGTACCATGCTTTTTTCTAGTTTCTTAACTTAAATAGTCATATTTTCATGTGGCTTTCTTTTAACATTAATAATAACTTTTTCTGAATAAAGCAATGGCCATGTCACATAAGCTATGATATAAACTGATATTTTTGTATTTGCTTATCTAGATAATTTGTGATATTCTAAATTTCTTCTTTAATTGAGGGTTTGTTTTAATTTTAAGTAATTAAGAATTTTACAGTAATTGTAGTGCTGGTTTCTAGTTTTATTGGCCATAATTAGAAACGTGACCTGAAAAATCTCTAAATTTTTATTATTTTATGGTCTTATTCATGCCTGTTAATCAAAAAATAATGCTTGCTTTTGCACATAGCTAAAATGTTTCTTTAGAACATATTGCTTTGAGCTTTTAAGTACATGAGTGAAATGCAAGGTAGCCTGTTTTTTATTGCACTGATCACTAAAATTTTTCTAACGGGTTATATTAAAACCTACTGCTACTATCATTTTATTTGGTCCAACTCATTCTTGTTTTTTAGAGCTTCATCACACGTTCAGTGCATTCAAGTAAATACCATCTTGATTGTACCAATAGTTACTCAATCTTCTTTGTGCACTTTGCATTTTAACCTCCTATAAGAGCTTCTGACTTGTGTTATGGAAATTACTTCAGTATTATGAAATAATTATTATTATGTCAGTATTTCTCATGTACTGTGATAATGTATATATTTGGTTTTATTCTTATACTTTAATCTCATTTGATCTATTTATCATTTCATTTTTATCTTTGTTGTTCTCATTTTTACTTTCTGGCAATTTCTTATTTTTATTTTTTTGTATTATTCCTCATACCCTCCATCCATATGCCTGAATTTTTTGGAAAGATAACCATAGTTTTCAACACTGGTTATATATCCATTCCTAATAGTTATGATGAAACCTACATTTCTCTATTGATAATGCTAGATTAAGTAGTCACGCAGCCAACCAAGGCAGTTTCCTTGCCCACTGCATTTCCCTGGCACCAAATGAAAATATTAGAAGGCTTTTACTCCCAGTCTGTCTCCACTTAGCCAACCACCCCCATCATATATTCATACTATATTACTCTCAAGACTTTTCTATTATACTTGAATAATTTCTTATCCGAAATGGATTGGTAGCATGCATATTGAATCCTGCATTCTCCCAAAAAAATTTTTTTCCTAAGAGGAAAATGATCCTTAGAGTTCTGACCTTAAAGTATATAATCAATTATATGTTCCTATACCCCCCACTTGGTATTTGAGGCCTTTAATTTCAATGCTATTTGGGAGTCATTGAGCCTTTCTAAATTTTACATTTAAGTCATTCTTCCACTCAGGAAAAGGTTCTATTATTTCTTTCATTATTATCTATCCTCTATTTATTCTTCTTCCCTCTTAGTCATCAGTTAATTATCTTTTACTTCTGACTTCCATTTCTTTTTATCTGTCTTGTAAGCTACTTATTCCATTAGATTTTCAAAGACAATAATTAAGTTCTCGCCCAGTGACGTATTTTTTAAATTCTTTAACTGTACTGTAAAATCCAGAATTTTTCCTTTCAGAAAGTAGTTTTTTGTTGTTGTTCTATTTCAACTACTTGAAAGTTTAATTCTTTGTTTCTGTGTTAAGGCCCCATGTTATTTCTCCATTGGTTTTCCCTCAAGATTAATCACTTTTTTTAACTAGTGAGTGTGCTCATCCTGAGTCATATTAAATTAGTCATTTGCAATCTAATGTAGCCATACCTTAGAAGCCCTTGAGAACATTTTAAGATATACTGGTACCTGAGCCACAGCCTCAGCTATTCTCATTTCATGGTCTGCAAAACATCAGGCATAGGTATTTTTGGAAATGTGAATGTGTATCCAGAGACAGAAAGACTCCCTGGAGCTGTTAGGACACAAGATGGCCCCTCCAGGCAGGGGGAAATGTTGTGATTCAGCCCCCTGGGCCAGGGGCTCTGTACCTCTGTGCAGATGTAAACAGTGAGGAAGCCCATCCCAAGGACCAGAGCCACAGGGAGCAGACAGTGGCAGCTCTTTCTAAGAAGATCTGCCCCATCTGTTGGCAGAGCAGAGGCCTGGGCCATCACTCCAGATAATCAAGTCCCCGCACCTGCCCTCCTTCAGAAACATGTCAGGAAATCTCATTACCAGAAACACACCCTCGAAGCACTATCTCCGTGCACTGGGTGGATCCCGCATGGGAGCTGTGAGGAAAAGAGAGTCGGGTATGCATGTGCAGGCCATCATCTTCCAGATCCCTCTCCTTGGGCTTGGCTGTGCACTCCACATGCTGTAGCACAACGTCTTGCCCAGGTGCTAAATCTCTGGTAGTAAATGAGGTTTGAGTTATCCCTGCCCTACAATCCTTAAACCCTGGGAAATCTTCCAACTCCAAAGTGATATAGTGACTGTTTTAAGAATGCCTATCAGGCTTCCCTGGTGGCACAGTGGTTGAGAGTCCGCCTGCCGATGCAGGGGACGCGGGTTCGTGACCCGGTCCGGGAAGGTCCCACATGCCGCGGAGAGGCTGGGCCCGTGAGCCATGGCCGCTGAGCCTGCGCGTCCGGAGCCTGTGCTGCACAAAGGGAGAGGCCACAACAGTGAGAGGACCGCGTACCGCAAAAAAAAAAAAAAAAAACAGAATGCCTATCTACAAATCAGTTATGCTTAGAAATCAACACTGATACTTCTTTGTTTATACTTACTCTCCCTACTTATTACAAACAGTATTTTTTCCATGTATAGGTCGGTGATCCGCACTCTCTGTGAGATTGCAGAAAACATGTCTTAGCCATTGGTGAATTCCCAATGTCCTGCACAATGTCTGGCACGTAAGTGGTCAATAAATGCTTGATGAAAAAATATGGTGTTTTCCATAAAGCACCTCCTCACAGGGGCATCGAAGGATTAAATCAGAGAATATATGTAAAACACTTAGTTTCCTGCACAGATTAAATAATAATAAATAAACCATAGCCTTTGTTTCACTTGAATCAAATTCCTGCTTCTTTCAAATAGACCTATATAATTCATACCATTTTCTCTTTGTCATTCCATCTTCTCTCTCACCGATGATAATAGTGGGAAGTTAATCACAAATATATATTAATCATTTTATTATTTGACAGTAGTCCCCTGTACTCTCTTCCCAGCTCCTTCCCAATATACACTGTATAAGTGCAATACTGTTATTTAAGAAGAGAAACATGCTTTCCATTTCCATGCCAATTATTTGTACAATGGGCCCTAAATTCCCCATTCATTAAGAAAAAATGACTGTGTCAGATTAAACTATAGGGTACACATGTCACAGATGAACTGTTCTACAGTGACTGTGCAGAATGTCAAGAGCACCAAGGTTGAGTGTAATTAGGTAATTCACAAAGCTCTTATTCTAAAAGCTAATGAACTATGCTGAAACTCTCTTACAGTCACATCCTCCTGTGCTACACAACATGGGATTTGAAAAAATTAAAACAAAAATAAATTTCATACAGTATTTTTACTGGCTTTCTGTCTGTTAACAGCTTGGTAGAAATCTTAAAGAGAACAAAATCGCCAACTCAATTTATTTATTTTCCAAATATCACTCTGGCACTCTGTGATAATTACATAAAGTATTAATGGCATTTAAATTTTATTTAGTCATTAGACCTCTTTAGAGTTTTAGCTCCAGAATCCAAAGTGCTTTATGAAGAATTGATAAGCCCCATTATCCAGAAAGTAAGAAGCAAAAGAACTCATTTAATTATACATAACTGTGTGCTGATGTTTTTGCGTATATTTATAGAGGGAAGAGGTCAGAATACCATTAAATTTAATGTCAGCAGAAGCAGCAGCATTATCATCATCATGAAATAATAATACCATTGTTGGGACTTCCCTGGTGGTCCAGTGGTTAAGACTCTGCACTCCCAATGCAGGGGGCCCGGGTTCAGTCCCTGGTCAGGGAACTAGATCCCACATCCCGCAACTAAGAGTTGGCATGCCACAACTATAAAGATTCTGTATGCCGCAACGAAGATCCCGCATGCCACAAGACCGGGTGCAGCCAAATAAATAAATATTTTTTTAAATACCATTGTTTATTGAGCCCTTACAATATGCCAGACACCATTCTAGATGTTTAACCTCAGAATAATCCTATGAGGCAATGATCATTAATTGCATTTTACAGACAAGGAAACTGAAACTCAGAGAGTTTTAGTAACTTGCCTAACATTGCACAGCTACTGAGTACCAAAGCCACTGCTTAAACTGAGGTCTGACTCCTACACTTCTTATACCAGCACATGCTATTCTAACACAGGTCCATGTATATGACACTTGATGTCCCTAAAGCTATGGCACCCTGGGAAAATCACAATGCACAATCCCTTTCTATCAAAAGTTTTTACGCAAGGCTGCCCAAGCATGTCTGGGCTCGTGTGAAGAGATGCCTCCTACTGCAATAACAGGGAGGAAGTCAGGAAGAGGCAGCTAATGGAAGGAAAGATATGAAAAGTAGGAAATGCTTTCAAAGACAAACATTTTTTCACAAGTTCACAAGAACTTCAACTGGCCAAACAGTTTTGCCCATCAAAGGTCACATTTCAAAGATTAATCAGTATATCAGTTTATGGTAAGTGCTTCTAAAAGAGTTCTAAACAACTTGTATTTTTAGGTCAATCAAAAGGTCTCATTGCAGGACTGATTCAATCAGTAATCTCCTCAAGAAAATCTCTTTATATAGTTGGTACAAGGACCACCTGTTTGCAAGCTTCTTTCCAAGGGAGCACAAAGTTCAAGTCATCAGATTTGGCAATAATGCATTGGGGGAGGGGTGGAGATGACCTACCAGTTCTACTTTTGGGGATCATCTGAGAGCTCCTAGGAATGTTGATTGGAAAACCAAGGTCCTTATGACTCATATTGTTTATACAGTCGGTTTTACGGGGTGAAGGCTGGGCCTCTTGAACCAGACCAGTCAGTTGTTTTGACGTGGCCTTAACTCCCACCTGTATAAGACATATGTTGTCAGCATGTAGAATGCTCCCATGTGTCCTTCCCAGGCAATATCTACCACACCAAGAAGTAACAGCTACTCCAACTCTTCTACCTTCTATAACTGTTGATTAGTTTTGCCTGTTCTTGAACTTCACATAAATGAAATCATACATTATTGACTAGATTTACAACTGGATTCTTGAGCTTTTCATTACATCTGTGAGATTCATCCATATTGTCCTGTGTAGCAAAAGTTCATTTTTCTTTCTGTTATATCCTTTTATATGAATATACCACAATGTCTCCATTCTCCTGTGGATGGGCATTTAGCTGCTTTTTAGGACTGGGATATTTTGAATAACACTGCTGTGGATAATCCTGTACTTGTATTTTGGTAGATTCAGTTCTCTGTGGTATGCACCTATGAATAGGTATACTGGTCCATAGGGTAGATGTAAGTTTAGCTTTAATAGGTACTTCCAAATAGGGATACCAATTTACACTTTTTGAGATTTATTTTATGGCTCAGTATATTATATATCTTGAAAGTTCCATGCCACTTGAAAAGAATGTGTATTCTAGTTATAGAACATTGTGTTTTATTAAGCATCAATTAGATCAAGGAGGTTGCTAGTGCTGTTCATGTCATCCATTCTATTGATTTTTTTTGGTCTAAGTGTTGTATTAATTATTAAGATAACGTGAATATCTCCAACTATGATTGTGCAATTATCTATTTTCCCTTTAATCTTAACTATTTTTGCTTCATGTATTTTGAAGTTCTATTATTAGGCACATATGTATTAATAATTGTTATGTCTTTGTGATGAGCTGGCATTTTTTCATGATAAAATGTCCCTCTTTATCAATAGTCTTGTCTTGAGGTCTATTTTGTCTAATATTAATATAGCCATTGCATCCTTCTCATGTTTATTGTCTGCTTGGCATATGTTTTCCCATCCTTTTGCTGTCACTCTTTATTAGTTTTTATAATTAAAGTATGTTTTTGTAGATAGGATTTAATTGGATCTTGCTTCTTTTTTTTCCTCCTGTTTGACAATCTCTGTCATTTAACTGGTATATTCATTCCACTTACACTGAATATAACTTTAGCTATAGCTTGATTTTGGTTTACCATTTTGCTGTTTGATTTCTAATTGTCCCATCTGTTTTTCTTTTCTCTATACCTTCTTTTCTGCCTCATTTTGAGCTAATGAAATACCCTTAGTATTTCATTTAAGTTACTTTATTGGCTTTTTAGCTATATATCTTTGCACCTTTTTCATGTTAACTTAGAGGTTACATTATGAATAATAAAATTATCACAATCAATTCAGTGTTAATAGTGTACCATCTTACATGAAATATATAAATTTTCAACGGTGTAAGTCTATTAACCTTAAATCCCCACTCTTTGGCTACTGTTGTGATACATATTCTATCTTCATGTGTTATAAACTGCACAAGTAGAATATGTTATAAACGGCACAATTTAGAGTTGTCATTTTTGCTTTACATCGTCAAATCTTAAAGAATGTCATTGCCTCTTGTGTGGACCAGTACAGTAGCCTCTCAGCTAACTTTCCACTTCCATTCTTTCCTTCCTTTTTCATGTCATTTTTTACACAAGAGCCAGAGATATTTGCTTTCAAATGTAAAATGGACGATGCCACATGTCCCAAGCTTAATTTGCCTCAAGGACTTCCCAGGATGAAATGCAGACTCCTGAAGTGGTCTTATATTAATCTGCCAAGGCTTCTATGACAAAATACCAGAGGCTGGAGGGCTTAAACAACAGAAATTTATTTTCTCACAATTCTGGAGGCTAGAAGTCCATGATCAAGGTGCCGGTAAATTCGATTTCTAGTGAGATCACTCTTCCTGACTTACAGAAAGCCTCATTCTTGCTGTGTCATCATTTGGTCTTTCCTCTGTGAGTGCTGGGAGAGAGAGAGAGAACTCTAGTATCTCTTCTTCTTATAAGGACATTAGTCCTATCATATAGAACCCTACTCTTATCAGCTCATTTAACCTTAATTACCCCCTTATAGACCCTATCTTCAAATATAGTCTCGTTGGGGATTAGGGCTTCAATATAAGAATTAGGGGGCAGGAGCACAACTCAGTCCACAACAGGTCTGAAATGCTCTGCCTGGGGCTAAGGCGGAAAAGATCTGACTGGCTTGTACACAACCCAAAACAACACACAGGCACAAACACAACAGTTTAACCCTATTAAGGAGTCTATATCAATGCAGGATGGACCTCACAAGGCCTGTCTGCATATGTATAATTTTTATGGACTCAGACCCTGCCTCTCTGAGCAATTTGAATTCTGAAAAAAGGAAATCATATTTTGAACTAGTGAAATTTCAATACAATTTAAACCTAGGTATGATCCAGGCATGGTCCATCGGAACACCCCTGTGCCTCCATGTTACATCTCTATGTGATTCCTGAGTACACATGGATAGAGTTCTGCATGCTCAGGAGGATCCCCAACACAGGGTCCTAATAGCAAGTAGCTGGTGCTCAAGGAGCCCTAAGAAGGCGGCCAGGGAGAAGGACAGAAGTTGAACCAAAAGTAAGTGAGCTAAAAAGATAAGAGTTGACCCTGAACAACACGGGTTTGAACTGCACAGGTCCACTTACATGTGGATTTTTTTCAATAGTAAATCCTACAGTACTACACCATCCGAGTTGGTTGAATCAGCAGGTGCGAAACCATATATACAGAGAAGCTGTGTGTGCGAAGGAACCATGAATTTGAAGGGTTGACTATAAATTATACACAGATTTTCAACTATGCAGAAGGTTGGCACCCCTGATTCCCCCAGGTTGTTCAAGGGTCAACTATATATTCAAGCACTGATATTGTAGAAGATTCAATTAATTGCAGAGAAAAAGCAAAGAAGTTGGTATAAAACTTGACCTAATTGCTGGCTACATCATTTTTCCATGACAAATGATTGATTGTTATAAGAAGCTTGAGCAATTTCAGTTGACCCTTACCCAGAAACAAAAAGAGAAATAGTTCACTAAAATAATTTGGAAATTATTTTTTAAGACCTCAACAAAAAAGTTATGTCTCCTATCTCCTAGGCCTGTGTGAAAATGAAAAGTTATCTTCTGTGGTAACATATAACAAGTCTGACTCTTGTGTAGATGTGCCCTTTATTCATTATTTTAACTGACCTGAATGTTTGCCTGAGCTGTTAATAATGGGTGTTTTCAAATGTAAGAGCAAATACAGCTTCGCCTATTCCACGTGGCAGCTCGTTCCAAGTGCTGAAACTGATGAACCCAAAGAAGACTCCACTCTTAATCTTTTTCATTCATTCACCAACATTTATATTAGTTTCCTATCACCACTCTAACAAATAACCACAAACATAGCGGCCTACAGTTTTGTAGGTCAGACAACTGATATGGGTCTCATCCAGCTACAATTAAGGTATTGGAAGGACTGTGTTCCTTTCTGGAGGCTCTAGGGGAAGATCCTTTTCCATGGTCATACAGGTTACCGGTGTTTCAGTTCCTGTATTTGTAGAACCAAGATCTCTGTTTCCCTACTGGCAATCAACTGAGGGCCATTTCCAGCCTCATAGGATATCCACACTCCTTGGCTCACTCCTCCATCTTTAAAGGCAGCAATGGTGAGTCCTCCTCATACTCTGAATCTTTCCCTCTTCTTCCATTGCTTCTCTCTGTGACCAAGCCAGATTAGATTGGGTCCACCTGAATAATCCAGAATAAGGTCCACATCTCAAGGTACATACCCTTAATCACATCTTTGAAGTTCCTTTTGCCATGGAAGGTAATATATTCACAGGTTCCAGGGATTAGAGCGTGGACATCTTTAAGAGGGCCATTATTCTGCCTACCACACCATTGCAAGAAGGTCTTTAGGTCCATATATTGAGTGCCTCATTGCTGCAGTATTTTTAGGCTCTCTCCTCTTCTTCCCCATTATCATGCAGAGAAAGTCACTGTCACACGCACAAAGGTTATCATTTCCACTTGCACTGGATTTTTAGCCTCTCAGATTGGGTGGACACCTGAATGGTGTCACTTAGACTCTGTTCCTCAGTAAAGACCAGGCTTGTCATCACTCCAGCTGCAGAGTCTCTGCAAAGGGTCCAATTCTATATTTATATTCTCCAATATTCATGCCCAACACTTGCAAAATACAGCCCTTTTGTGAACCATTAATGTTATCATAAAATGAAAAAGGTGAGAGAACATAGCAATAACTCTTGGTATTGATCACTTCCAGGAAAGGTGCTTCAAAATGACTTCAATTTAAGACCAAAAAAATATATTAATGACTAAATGAACAAAAACAAGGGGAAGGAAGGATTCCTCTTTAAAGTTAAATAGATTTAAATTAAACAATTTGTTGATTGATCTACCACTTGAATCTATTAAAATCACGTACAACGATTTGGCTTTTGTATTGAAAAATAAAGCTAATAGATATTCTTTCTTATGTCTCAATCCTTTCTAGATACAAATAAAAATAAACGATAATTCAGTTAAAGAAAATGGGGTCTGATTATGCATTCATTTATTTTTGCGCAATCTGCATTAAGACCAAATGCATGTAAAAGGGGCAAATGCCTCATCTCCATGGCTGTGACCCCATTTTCTTAGTGCTGGTGGCTTTGCCTGCATCTGTTCCATACGCTGCTGTTTAGGACATAACTTGCAAACCTGGAAAGTGTATTTAAAATAAATCCCTATGGCTGTCTAAGGCTACTCACCTATCATCAAGATTACCTATCCTCCTTTCCTCCCTTATTTTTCTTCTTTGCACTTATCACTTATACTATATTTATTATACTTATCATAAGTATCACTTATACTCATTTATTTGTGTATAAATAAAATGGCTATATTGACATATAACAGTAGCTGTGAAGCACCCCACCCTTTGAAGCAGCATCAGCAGTGCGGGTTGCACAGTCCAGAACGTTATATAAATAATAGTAATGACATCATAGAGCCAAGGCAAGGGATATGACATTTATTATAAATGAATCATTATTCTTAGAAGGTTTTATTTGAATCCTTCTCTTTCCTTTTAGCCTCAGGGGAGGAAAATATTTATTTGATTTTTTTTTATTGTCCACATATCTTCTGTTGCTCAGTTCAATTTTTTCCCCCTCAGGTGAACTAAAAACAGCAACGGCAAAGACCTGGGTGATGGTAGGACAATTCTGAGCACCAACAGCCATGAGAAAGTGATTCAGCATGTGTTCTGCAGAAACCTAACTCATAGACTAACATCTCTGTCTGGCTGGCTTCAGTGGGAGCATCTAGTCATCTCTGAGAAAGAATGCAGGCTTTGTTCAGAACGTTCTGCCTTAGATAAGTGCCCAGGAAATCAAGTAACTACCTCCAAATCAAGGTCTAATATCATGGTAGAGCACAGGAGCTATGAATTTCCTTCCCACATGAGCTGACAGCTCTGAGGTCTGAAGTAAGTCCCTAAATTCTCAGTCCCCACTACTTATCTATATAATGAACATTCTCTAGTAGAATTATAGGCTTCCTTCCAGCTAGAACGGATGTTCTATAATTTTAGTCATTCATTGGAATAACCATCCTCCAATGACATAAAACATGCTTAGAATTCAGAGGCACAAAAGGATCGTAACCTAGTTCAGAAACGGGTTTTTTCCCTTGAGGTCCAGTCTACATCCACTTTCAAGGACAAATAGAATAGCTGATGAGGAGTCCTATTTCAGCCTATCATTCATTCTATAGATAAAAGGAAAATCTGAAAGCAGCACATTGGCAATGCCCCTTCCCATGTAGCCTCAGGAATTAATATTTAACTCACTTCAACCATCATTTGTTGAACTCCGACTATGTGCCATGATGCGCTGGTTGGTACAACCACAATGAGAAATGAGACAACAGCTATAATATTAAGATTAATTTGATCAGGATAATTTAAAATATTTTGTAAGACTACCTGCAATACAATATGCTAAGGGTGATAATAAGTGCTGGCACAAGAAGTGTAAGGTCAAATGGAATTTATTTTGACACAATGCCTGTTTGTCCAAGGAAACAGTATCTATGTACTAAAACCATGCATTAAGAGAAGATAAAATTAACTGCCTCTGAAAAGCTGACATTAAAACAGGACCGATGCTTTTGTGCTAAATAAAGACATCCATTTGTCCACTCTTCATACGTATGGTAAAATCACAATGGAATGTAAAGGGAAATAAAAGTTAATGATTTTGGAAGAAAGCTGCGTGATGCAAATGCTCCCTTGGGAATAAACAGATGAGGAGCAAGTTAGAGGGTTCTGTGAGATGATGGTCAGTTTCCAGTCCATTCTACAGAATCAATACAGTGTCTTGGACTTACAATAAGACTCACAAGTCATAGATTGACTTGGTCATGTATCAACTTCCACTCAGCACGGCTCTCAATACCTCTCATCGACAAGCATTGCTAAGCAAAAACCTGTAATCAGAATCTGCAACTGGAGTGGATTACTGCCCACACTTAGACTGGCAGGGAAACAGAGTGGACAGCCAACAGCAAAAAAGTATCATCACTTTCAGAAGACTCTGTGTCAATTCCAGAATTGATTTCCAAAGTCAAAACTGAAACTGCCATCAGAGGCTTCCTCTGAAATTCCATTTCATAGATGAGATTTGTCTCAACGAAAATTAACATTCTTCACAAATCATAAAGGTCCAGAGAATCATATTAATGTGCAACCTTCTTTTTGATGTGCCTTTCTCATGGGAAAATATGTGAAGAAATAGAATAAGAAACAAAGGGAACAATAAGCACTAGGAAATATCATTCACTCCTCCCGTATTGACTGAGCTAGGCACTCTTCCAGGTGCTAACAGTGAACAAAAATGGTCAAAAATCCCTGCCCTCCTAGAGCTTACATTCTACCAAGAGGAGACAGAAAATAAGCAAATAAGTGTGTCATGTACAGTATATAAGAAGGTGTGCTATGCAATGGAGAAAGAAAGCATAGAAGGCAAGGAGGTATTTGTGGGGAGTGGGGCTGCATCAGACAAGCTGATGTTGCAATCAGGTAGAAAAGTGTGCTTTATTAAAGCACAGTTTTCTGATGCCATCATTCCAGAAGCGCTTGCTGTCCAGGCAAAGGGAAGACAAACAATTGGCTTCACCCAATTCCTGTTTGTGTTTTGACCTCTTTGAGCTAGTAATCAAAAACTATAGAAAGCAGGATGCTTGGGAGACATTCCCCAGGCCCCTGCCTCAATCTAGGAATTTATTTGATGAGCCAGAAACATAAAATTCTGACTATAATAATAGCTAACATTTACATAACTTTTTCTGTGATCATCAGGCACATTCTAATAGCTTACACATGTTGATTAATTTAATCCTCATGTCACATCAGTAATATATGTCTATCATCCCATTTTTAAGATTAAAAGACCAAGACAGTGAGGTTCACATTCTGGCTCCACAGACTGTGCTCTGAACTACCACTGTACAGCAGCATATGCCTGCATCTAATGCTCTAACTGAGGTTTCCATTTGGACAGCAAACAGGCAACACGAAATTAATGTGCTCAAAACAAAACTCTGGATCCTTAATACATCTTCCCTCCCCTCCTTTTCCACCTCTGCACACCTGTTCCTTACCCAGGCTTCCAGAACTATCTTTATAAATAGCACACCCTTCACACAGTTGCTCAGGCCCAACAAGTAAGCCTTGATTTACCTGTTTCTCTCACACCCTACATCTGATCTGTTTAAAAAGCCTGCAAAATATTTTTCAAAACCAGCGACCTCCAGTTACTTCCCAGCCGCTGTCAGGTCTCACCTACAGGACCAGAACAGCCTTCTAGCTGGTCTCTCTGCCTCCCTCTTGTTGCCAAGAGTCAGTTCTCCCTCCCTAAAGTAACAGTGATTTTTGAAATGTAAATCAGACCATACCATGCCCTTGCTCAAGTAAGTCAGATGGCTTCTATATTAGGGTTCTCCAGAGAAATGGAACCAATAGGATGTATGTATGTATGCATGTGTGTGTGTGTGTGTGTGTATATATATATATATATATATATATAAAGAGAGAGAGATGAGAGAAAGATTTATTTTAAGGAATGGGCTGATCAAGTTGTGGAAGTTGGCAAGTCCAGAATCTGCAGGGTAGGCTAGCAGGCTGGAATTTCAAGCAAGAACTGATGTTGTAGGGCTTCCCTGGTGGCACAGTGGTTGAGAGTCCACCTGCCGATGCATGGGACACGGGTTCGAGGCCTGGTCTGGGAAGATCCCACATGCCGTGGAGCAGTTAGGCCCGTGAGCCATGGCCGCTGAGTCTGCGCTTCCGGAGCCTGTGCTCCGCAATGGGAGAGGCCACAACAGTGAGAGGCCCACGTACCACAAAAAAAAAAAAAGAACTGATGTTGTAGTCTTGAGTCTGAAGGCTGGAAGCTCAGGCAAATTTCTATGTTTCAATGTGGAGGAAGAATCCCTTCCTCTTCAGGGAACCTCCATCTTTTCTCTTAAAGCTTTCAACTGATTGGACGAGGCCCACCTGCATTATGGAGAACAATCTGTTTTACTCAAAGTCTACTGATTTAAATGTTAATCCCATCTAAAAGATACCTTCACAGCAACATCTAGACTAGTGTTTGGCCAAACAATTCAGCACCACAGACTAGCCAAGTTGACACATAAAATTAACCATCACAGCTTCCCATTACATTCAGAACAAAACCCATGGCCTACAGTTTTTTTCCTATCCTTACTCTCTCACCTTCTCCATTTTTTGGATCACCTGGCCTTCTTTCTATTCTGGGTACCTGACGTGCTCCTTCATATCTGCAAAAAAAATGCTTCCTTTTGTTGTCGTTGTTCCTTGTACATGGAATGCTCTTCCCCTAGAACTCCAGGTGGCTCCCTCCTTCACTTAATTTAGGCCTCTGCCCCAACGTCACCTCCTCAGGGAGGCCTTTGCTGACCTGCTTATCTCAAAAAGACCAGGGCTCCTCTCTCTATCTGCCTTCATAATACTTCTCAGTGCCTGGAAGCATATTATGTGCTTGTTTACTGTCTCCTTCTAACCTACCAGCATGTTTTACTTAAACATTTAAAATGCTCATTTTATTCATCATATGGTCAGATAGTTTCTGCCATATTGTAGGTGTTCAATGAATGAAGCTGAATGAATGATGAACATCGTGAAAGTACATTTTTTTTATCCTTTGGTAGAAAGGGACTGTGGAAATATCAAGAAACATTAATATCACTTTTTAAACATTTATAATGTAAATGAAACTATAAAAGATATTACATTTTTGCTGTAATTTATACTCTATGCAACATTCATTTTTTGTTATAGTTGTTTTTATCTAAGGTTCTTGCCAATTTTTTGTTAGTGATTTTTTTTTTTTAACTTGAGGCCACAACACTCAATGTTCTTTTCCTCCTAGAACGTTATGCTTGGATCAACCCACCTAATCAAAACACCCTGTACTGAAAAATCACACTTTTAAAAATCATACAAGGGCTTCCCTGGTGGCGCAGTGGTTGAGAGTCCGCCTGCCGATGCAGGGGACACGGGTTCGTGCCCCAGTCCAGGAAGATCCCACATGCCACGGAGCGGCTGGGCCCGTGAGCCATGGCCGCTTAAGCCTGCGCATCCGGAGCCTGTGCTCCGCAACGGGAGAGGGCACAACAGTGAGAGGCCTGCATACCGCAAAAAAAAAAAAAAAAAAAAAAATCATACAACACTAAGTTATACAGCAGCTCTCTAGAACTTATTCATCTTATATAAAACTCTACAGTATATAGTTAACAATACAGTACTGTGCACTTAAAAACTTGTCAACAGGGTAGATCTCACACAAAGTGTTCTTACCACAAAGAATAATAAAACAAGGAAATACAAGAGTGCTTTTGGAACTAATAGATATGTTTATTACCTTGTTTATGGTGATGGTTATTGAAGGTGTATGCATATGTCCAAACTCATCAAATGTATACATTTAAATTCATGCAACTCTTTGCATATTAAGTATATCTCCATAAAGTTTTTTTAAAAATCAGTAAGCTCCATTCCTCCACAGAACCTTGACCTCCATGCTGGCTGAATTGCAGCTCTGCCTGTGTACCACCCACCCCTTTCTTTGTCTGAGTATTGTGAATTGTTGTAGCCCATTATATACCTTAAAAACAGCATTCAAGCCAGAATTGGTATTTAGAAAGAAAGATGGGAAAATCACTGGAGTCAATATTAAAAACTTATTTACATAGTGACTAATAGTTAATGTTCTTTGTTTTCAAGGAAATTGCTATCATCTCATTATGTGAGTCATCCAAGAGGATTTTGAGTGTTCTTAATTCCAAGTCTGCAAATTAGATAACCAAGAAAAAGTTAGTGCTATCACTTTCTGCACTGAGTCAAATAAATATCTTCAGAAATTCGGAGGGAAACATTTAAATTTACTGTTTGATTCCTCGGTGTTTGGCAGAGAAGGCCATTACTGGGAATTTTATAAGCCAGATGTCTTTTCCCTCACAATAAATAGAGATACAGAGATTTCAGTGTCTGTTTATGGTCACAAAGATGGTCCCTTTGCAGAGTCAAAATTCAAACTCAGGATGTTCTGACTCCAAGCCTGTGTTCTTCTCAGTGACTCAGCCACCCTGGGGACAGAAGCCCCACGACGCCAGGGACTCAATACAAGTTCCACAGGTGGATGCTGAACACCTGGTCAGAATCTGCAACCCCTCAACTGTCAAGAACATTTTCAGAAGGGTTTCTACCACCAGCTTATACTGCAAGAATCTCCAGCATCCCAGCGAGGCCCTTAGATTCTATGCCTGTAAGATGATGGAGGAGTAAGATAGGGAAGTCTTTGGGGAGCCCAGCAGTTTCCCATGTCCCTGCTACCAGGGCTGTGGCCACAGGACAGAGCCCTCTCCCCACAGGGGCTAAGGATTGGAGCCCCAGCATCCACTTAGACAAACCACTTGTTGCTCAAGGAAGAGCTCTGATTTCCAGCATGTCACTCATCCAAAATCACTCGAACATTTTGTGAATATTATGCTTTCATGGTTCCTCCAGAAATGGAAAAAAATAAATATATAAATAAATGAAGTGGGCATTTTACTTATAAGTGGGCATTTAGTTTATAAAAGAAATTACAGTTCCAGAAAGAATTCCACCAGCAATCATGTGAACCATGTGAATGTCAGGCACCAACCTCTCTGAGCCTTACTTTCCTTAGCTATAAAATGACAAGATTGGGATTCTATAAAATCCACTCCAGCTCTAAGAGTCTGTGAGCTAAAATCAATTAAAGCCCTTTTGTTTTCCTCTCAAATTTCACTTCACCTTGTTCACTTCAATTGTTTCTCAGTTAAATACAATAATATTCTATTGAAAATAAGATCTTACCCCACCTTTTAAAAAATGCATCTTGTCTTCCCATTTTGTGTCTCCTCTTTGTACATCCCAGCAGTTGCCATTCAAGTGCTGCTCTATTTTGTGCTGAGTTTTATTTCCTTCAGCTTTCCTCTTTCTTGGAACAGCAGGTGCCAGAATAACAAGGCAGTGTGAAATTTATGGAAACAATGTGTTTATACACTAGGCTACCTTGTCTAAAATGGAACACTCTTGGACTCGAAATCAGATGCCTTGCCATATGTTACAAGGTACAAAGAATACTGTACAGACTAGTACCTACCATTTTTTGCACAAAGGTATGCGGTCCCAAAATTACTCTTCTGAAATACAAAAATTTCTATGAATCCTTTTGCTGTATCTTTATGGCAACCAAAACACTCAAACTGAGATTATTCCCTGTTTACATTACAGAGTATTTAATAAAGTCCCAAATAAAAACTGGTCACAGCAATAAGAATCCTTTAATTTAAGCATATTAAAACACTTGACTCATACTGAAATTTCTCGTAGAGGTGGACTATAAATTTCAATTCTTTTTTGAACAAATAAGACATTTCAAGATTACCACATTTCCTTGAGAAATTTACTTTATAACTGTTTCTGTGAGAGCCCTCTCTCAGATAAATTTGTTTTATTTTAATTAAAGTTGAACAGAAAATTTTTTCTTTTAAGCTACATATCTGACCATATAGATATCTCCTGTTTGATTCTACTGAAAGATATGGTTTAATTTCTCCTGGATTTGAGATATTAGCCATTGTTTGCTACCCACCCACAATCAGTATTAGGAAAGCTGACAAGGTAATTGTATTTTCCTGTTTTCCTACCTTTGACATTTCCACTTCTCTCTTCCTTGTGAAACCATTAAGTTTGTATGTTCCAGTGAGGGCATAATATAAATAGTCACTCCCTTCAACCAATGCTCTTACAGTGTACATGGATTTATTTTAAATCTAATTCCTGGACTTCCCTGGTGGCACAGTGGTTAAGAATCCACCTGCCAATGCAGGGGACACGGGTTCAAGCCCTGGTCCAGGAAGATTTCACATGCCGTAGAGCAACTAAGCCCGTGCGCCACAACTACTGCGCCTGTGCTCTAGAGTCCACAAGCCACAACTACTGAGCCCGCATGTCACAACTACTGAAGCTCACATGCCTAGAGCCTGTGCTCTGCAACAAGAGAAGCCACTGCAATGAGAAGCCCATGCACCACAACGAAGAGTAGCCCCTGTTCGCCTCAACTAGAGAAAGCTCGAGCGCAACAACAAAGACACAACACAGCCATAAATAAATAAATAATCTTTAATAAATAAATAATTCTAATTCCTGCATTATGGGCTTCTTATCAGCAATGGTAACATAATGAATCAAGTTCTCTACAAGAATTTAGCCTTGGGTGCCACCCACAAAGCCTGCATAATGCATCAAAATCAGTACCTTTACTATCAGGTATTTCACACTACACACCCTGGTGAACACCAGAGGTAGAGTTGGAAAAGACACATTTCTTGTCCTCCATAAGTTTGTTACAATTTTAGGACCTGAGGAAGCCCTCTCTATTCCAAAATATTCCCCCAAATGTCCTGACCATGGGTCTGAGATTCCCATGCTCCTGGTTCTTTTGGAGTGAGGCATGGAAAGCACTGTGGGGGACACCAGTACACAATGTCGTTAACACTTGATATGACCCTTGTAGACTAGGGCCCAGGAGGATCAACCTATGGACAATCTCAGTATCCTCTAACCCAGTTACCCCCAACTCTGCTGATGATTAGAACCACCAAAAATATGTTTATTAATTCAGGAAGCTGGACATGGAGCCCAGGAATCTACATTTTTCAACCAGATTTGACTAGCTCTCTTGCTGTTCTCTTGCTTTCCCTCTCCCTCTCCTCCTCCTCCTCCTCCACCTCCACCTCCTTTTGCTTCTCCTCCACCTCCTCCTCCTCCTCTTTCTCTTCCTTCTTCAAATAAATAACAGAAAGAAAATATGATAAAGGTAGTGTTCTCCTAAAATATCTTAGAGGTGAAGATTCTGAATGTGATAGCCAGAACTGTCCTGCACTTACACAGTTTAACTAATTCATTCATACTCATCTTAGTCACTGGGAATATTCAGATTAAATGTGTAAAAGGCTCAAGAAAACCTGGTAATTTTATTTTATAGAGATGCTAAGCAAATGCCTTGACTGTCTTCATGTGAATGCCTTATCACAAGCAGACACAGGGGATGTGGAGTGCTTAGGTAGTCCTACACACGGGTAATTTGAGATATTTGTAATACTCGTTACATTTACATTCTAACAAAGAGTTACGGCCCTTTAAATATCTTCTCCGTTATTTCAGACACACTTCACTTACATATATATGTGTGTGTGTGTCTGTGTGTGTGTATGCTTGTATATTTCTGAGAGGTCTAAAGGGAATTCTCAAGGATTTTTTTTTAATTTCCGCACAATTCTTTCAGCAATTGCTTGGTTTTTAATAACATTTCTTAAGCTACACTTTACAAAGGTTTATGACCTTTAACCCAGATTTTAAGGTTTTATGACTTTAATATATATTGAATGAAGGCATCTGGGATTTTGTTTTATTTGCTTTGTCTCTCCAGAAAGCAATATATGCAGGTAATTATTTTAGGAAACATTCTACTGTCATTTATTTTATTGCTTACTTATTTTGGCTTTGTCATATTGCTTCCATATCTTCAAGTCTAACTGCTAATTAGCCTTCCCTCAAATATCTTAGGATTAATGTAAAACAAAGTTGGTATATCATTCCCTTCCATTTGATATACTTTCTTTTGCACAGCAAATATTTATTCCATTGATAATTGCCATTACAAACTAGGTATGCAAGGCTACTATCTTAAGATTACTCTGAATTATTTTTCTCTTTTATAAAAGAATGTTTTTCATCTCTCCAAAACCTGTCAAATCATGTTGTCTTAAACACTTTGGAATTTTCTTTTTGGTAGTCATTAACACTTTGCAGGAATCTTATCATGAAAAGAGCTCTCTCCTGATCTGGAAATAATCTTAATCAATTACTTTCATTAAAAGGTAATTTAATCAATTACTTTGATTAAAAGGTAATTAAATCAAATTATATTGCTTTTTGCCCTTCAATTTCGTTCAAATATTTTTTCTCATCCAATTACTAAAAGTAATGTAATGTAAGTATAAGGAATTGTAAACTATTTGGTCCAATTATTTTCGGATCAATAACAATAGGCTAGACATAGCATCCGGTTCATATTCGTTTTTATTAAGTGAAATGCTCTAGTGAAGTATAACATATATAGAAATGTCAACAAATATAAAGTGTATTGGGACACTGACCAAAAAATATAAAACAAGAGGGCTTCACTGGTGGCACAGTGGTTGAGAGTCTGCCTGCCGATGCAGGGGACACGGGGTCGTGCCCGGGTCCGGGAAGATCCCATATACCGCGGAGCGGCTAGGCCCGTGAGCCATGGCCGCTGAGCCTGCGCATCCAGAGCCCGTGCTCCGCAGCGGGAGAGGCCACAACAGTGAGAGGTCCGCGTACCGCAAAAAAAAAAAAAAAATTAAATATATATATATATATATATATATATATATATATATATAAATAAAACAAGAAAGAAAATACAAAATAAAAAACTAAATGTGTACTGGTTGATGAATTTTCCATCTCAAATGTAGTGTTCAGTACACTATCAGGTCCTCAACAAACACTGGCAACTCCCTGTCCTTTAGCCACACATTTTCTCTGAACTTTACATTAACCCAGTGAAGACATGCTTTCTACTTGGGAGAGCCATGTGCAGAGACTGAAAACGTGAGTGTCTTCCTGAAATAGGCACTATGGTCATGTTGCCCAAGTGTGAAAATCACTTTTTTAAAAACCCTTTTGGGGACTTCCCTGGTGGTGCAGTGGTTAAAAATCCACCTGCCAATGGAGGGATACGTGTTCAAGCCCTGGTCCGGGAAGATCCCACATGCCGTGGAGCAACTAAGCTTGTGCGCCACAACTACTGAGCCTGCGCTCTAGAGCCCACGAGCCACAACTACCGAGGCCTGCATACCTAGAGCCCATGCTCCGCAACAAGAGAAGCCCGAGCACCACAACAAAGAGCAGCCCCCACTCGCCGCAACTAGAGAAAAGCCAGCGCGCAGCAACAAAAACCCAACGCAGCCCCAAAATTAATTAATTAATTAATTTTAAAAATACTTTTGTACAGCTCCTGGCTGTGAGAAGACAACAGCTATAAGAGCTGGAATTCGGGTCTTGAATCCTCTATAGGAGTCACCCTGAAAATCACTGAGTTTAGAAGAAATGGTATTGGAGTACCTACTGGAAGCCAGGTCCAGTGCTAGATACTGGGAATACATTTCCCTTGGGGGCCTTTTAGAGTTAGGAGGAATCCAAACCACATGGGGGTAGGAGAGATACTCCACAGCAGTGTTCAAGTTATGCATGGAGCAGAGAAAAGGGCACTTATGCTTGACTGGAGAAGTCAGAAAGATTTGCTGAGGTTGGAAACTTGTAGGGGGCCTACAGCGTCATCCACCCCACCAGTGGTAACTCCTGAAAGGCTTGCAGCCTTGCAAGCGAGGCTTACCTTGCTCACCAAACCACAATGGACCTCTAGACTAAAAAACCCAAATTCTTCCAATGGTGACTGAACACCCTAGTTAGCATTCAATGTGGTTCTGATGATCTTTCCTTCAAGCAACACTAGTTTTCATCTCTTCTGCTTATTCTTTCTTCTGTGTTGCCACCTAAAATACCTTCATTTCCACTAGCCACTTACTCAAACCTTCTATTTTTTTTCACAGTCCGGCTCTAAACTTACTTCCTCCAAGAAGCATCTGTCTACATACAAATACTTCCTTCCCTATGATTTTCTTGTCTGTTGCACTGTCATAAATGTGTTCAGGTGTTATCTTGAAAGTCTCTGTTGTCTAAGAGCACCTTATCTCTCTACAGGGATTCAATTTCAAAAGGCAATGAAAGTAGGGTTCTAGAAGACTGTTCAAAAAGCAGGAGGTTGTGAGAGCAGTACTTCCCTTCCCTTACCCTCAACTTTCTCTGGATAGTGTAGCAGCTACTGGTTTCTTGTTTTAATCAATTAAAGTGAAGATACGTTCCCTCTATCCCCAGAATCTATGCTGGGGAGGAGCCCTCCAGCCTGGGGTTGTGAAGCATTTAATAAAAGAACATCAGGAAGTCAGTGGCTCCACTTAACAGCCCAGGTTCTCCAGATACAGGGAGGGTGGTCTCTGGGGGATTGTCCAGAGCTAAGTTGTATTAGTTTCCTAGGGCAGTAGCAACAAATTACTACAAACCTGGTAACTTAACAGAAATATCTTCTCTCACAGTTCTACAGCCCAAAAGTCTGAAATCAAGGTGCCAGCAGGGCTGGACTCCCTCCAGAGGCTCTAGGTTGATAATCCATTCCATGTCTCTCCTAGCTTCTGATGACTGCCAACAATGTTCTTCCACGGCTTGTGGCTGTTATCACTCTAGTCCCTGTCTTCGTGGTCACATTGCCTCCTCCCCTCCTCCCTGTTTCTCTGTCGAATCTCTCTCACAGGTGTTTCTTACGAGAAATTTATCACTGCATTTAGAGACCACTTGGATAATCCAGAATGACCTCTTCATCTCATGATCCTTAGCTTAATTACATCTGCAAAGACTCTTTTCCAAATAGGGCCACATTCACAGTTTCTGGGAATTAGTTCACGGACAGCTTTTTGCAGGCCACCATTCAACCCACTAAGAGTATCAGGATAACCTAATTACCTAGATGATTACCATGATAACCTAACGTTGTCACTAACAGCGGTGGTTTACAAAGCATGCTCATCATTTAGATGAGGTATAGCAAATCATTAAGTTACCTCCTGCCCCTGAGCTATTAAAATTGTTCAAGGAGAACTGCTAGGTGCTTTGAGGGAAAAAAGATGAATTAAGTCTTCTTTCAAGGATATTATAATTTAGTAGGAAAAACAAACATGTACACAAGTGCAGGGAAGTTGAATGAAGGTGCAAACGCAATGCTTTGCAAAGATTAGGGGGACAGTAAAGCCCACTCGTTCCTTTTTCCTCTATTTCTTCCTCAACATTACTCCTTCTCACAAGCACTCAACACCTTATGTATAGCACAAATGCCCCATTAGCTGATGTTTTGGTTCATTTCTTTCATGGACACCAAAGGCAACTGGACACCTTTGCTTAATGTAATCTTATGGAGTTCTCATGAACCCAAAATCTGTCATATTTAAAATACAGATTACATTAAAAAATACAGTAACTGCCCGATAAACTCTCAAATGAAAGCTATATATATGCTAGAGTATTGTTTCAAACTTATTTTCTTTAATAACGTGAGAATCTACAGACTATATACAGTTGACCCTTGAACAACACAGGGGTTAGGGGCACTGACCTACCATGAAGTCAATGCAAAGAGAATATCTATCCATTCTATACCTTGCCCCCCTGGCTCTCCATATACAGAGAGCACTTCCTAAGTGGTAGAATTTTTTTTAATGGATGTTCTCACTCTATTACAGATTAAATGCACCACACTGTGAATTAATCAAACTATCAACATGGATTGAGAAGTAGTTCACATGCCTTCTGGATTTGTGTAATTAGCTCAAAGCTGATTATCCAACTACTTTTCTATAAAAGTGAAGCCCCGCAACTATAGATCTGGAGAATCCCCCCTTCAGAAGAGATCAGCAACTTGGCCTTGTGATCACATCGTGCTCCCTCGGCAACCCCACCCAAAACAAAGTTTTGGATGGTAGCCACCATCAACTACAAAGCAGTAATTTGGAGAGTATGTAATTAAAAGTGATTTTGCATCCACCTATATATTCTTTTTAATCATTTTACTATTTCCCTGTTGAATTATTCTGAAGGCTGAACCTCACGGTACAAAGGGCTGTTTTTTTTTTTTAATCCATAATACAGCATGTTCAAGCTTACAAAGTCATTTTCAAACAGATAATGATCCACATACAAAATTTTTCCAAACAATGTTTACCAACTTCTTTGTCCTTTGAACCAACGCAAGGGACATTCCACAGAAATTGGAAGGTGAACAAGAAACAGCCAATCATTTTCACGAAGCTATGGTGGGCAGAGTGAGGGTTTCAGCAAAAGGCAGATGTGACAGCTTATCAAACCTTTCAGAGTATTCTCCTACATATCACCAACTTCAGGGATGAAGGCAAATGGATGCATTGGCAGAGGTATCTTGAAATTCCTGAACTTACTAAATATATTTTCTCCACCAACACTTCCATTCATTTTAAAACCTCCTAATCCCCTGTATTAATTCCCTTCCAGTTTGAAATACCTAGAATAATTTCCTTTCTGCTAACCAACTCCTGACTAATCCAATAAGGAATACAAATTACTCTCAGATCAGTTACTTCTATGTTTAAAACATGAAATAGTTAACTTTATTTAGTCCAAGCAACAAGGATTTAATTGAAAATTAATATTTCTACTGAGTCAAATAATAATGGTCATTTCCAACCACGCTTCATCATCTGACACAATCTGGGATCATGTGATCATATGGTTGGTTGATTTACCAGCATTCATTTGATCACTGAGCACTGCACTTCATTAAATGTTGACAGTGGCCCCTCAAGTTATTAATATCATCTCCAATTAACAGTTGGGGACACCAAGTCTTAGAGCTATTGCATGAGTTGTCCTAGGTCCCACATGCAGAAACTAGACAAATTTGAAATCAGACCAGATACTGCCTTATGCCTGAACCCTTTCTGCCACAGGAATCAACTTTTCACACCATAGTATGTGATGTTAGAGATTGGTCATTACGAACATTTTGGTAATTAATATAAGGTAACCAACACCATACATTGCTTTGTGATAGCATCCACATTCTGAAATCGCTCCCTTCTGGCCAGATATTGTAGAAATTTTCCCAGCCAGTTCACGGTAGTAGATGTGTGGCTTCTGAGATGCCATGAGAACCTACTACCACATGGGTCCCAGTGGGAGGGGCTCTCAAGTGTCAGAAAAGCTCTAACAAAGGGGCTGACTAAAGGATATGGATTTAATGCAACAACAATAACAACAACAATCACAAAAACATAATTCCCCAGATGCATGTCACTGGAAGACATGCTAGCTGTATTCGCCTGGGTCTTCTATGAAACACACATGTTGACACATGAAACACACATGTTTCTCCCAAGAACCATTACTTCTTTCAACTTCCTTAACCCAATTCTGGAAGTTCTGAGGCTCCTACAGATAAGACGTGCTTTTTGCTGAGAACAATGCAACAGCAGAGCCCTCTCTTTGGCAGTCAGTACTCAAAATATGCCCACTGGCCTTCACAGTGAGAGATTTGGCCTCCCCTTGGGGCAAGAAATTGTACCACCAGCAATTTTCCCTGCCAATCCTTCTACATGACAAAGCGCATATGGATGCAAATAAGCTAATCCTTCTCTGGAAGAGTAAGCTGCACCTGACAGTAGCTGCACCTGACAGAGTAAGCACCAGACAGAGAAAATGTGATTGTGAGGTACCTAGGGGATAGCCACAAAGCAGGCTGGGAAAATCCCCACCTGGGATGCCTTAGATAAAACCTAATCATCTGCTGGGATAATTGGCCTCTGAAAGGAATACATGCTAATAATAGCATCAAGCCATAAGGTTATTAAACTGCTGAAAGGTTAGGAATATTTGCCTATTGATTAGAGGATTCCTGAAGATAACAAAGCCACCAGTTAAAACAAATGAATCAAATGACATGTAGAAGAAGATACTGTGCATCCTCTTAAGTGATAAAGAAGATATTGAGGGACAGGTCTTCTCATGTAACAGAACATAGAGAAATTTCATAAACAGCCTGATGCACCTCTGTAAAAACTGGGAAACCACCTGCCCCCAATTACCACCAAACTACCAAAATAATGATGTTGGTACAAAATATATTTAGGAAAAGGAAAATATTCTTTTTTTTTTTTATTTTTTTTTTTATTAGTTTCTGCTTTATAACAAAGTGAATCAGTCATACATATACATCTGTTCCCACATCCCCTCCCTCATGCATCTCCCTCCCTCCCACCCTCCCCATCCCACCCCTCCAGGCGGTCACAAAGCACCGAGCTGATCTCCCTGTGCTCTGCGGCTGCTTCCCACTATCTATCTACCTTACGTTTGGTAGTGTATATATGTCCATGCCCCTCCCTCCCTCTGTCACAGCTTACCCCTCCCCCCCCCCATATCCTCAAGTCCATTCTCAAGTAGGTCTGCGTCTTTATTCCCGTTTTACCCCTAGGTTCCTCATGACATTTTTTTTTTTTAAATTCCATATATATGTGTTAGCATACGGTATTTGTCTTTCTCCTTCTGACCCACTTCACTCTGTACGACAGACTCTAGGTCCATCCACCTCACCACAAATAGCTCAGTTTCGTTTCTTTTTATGGCTGAGTAATATTCCATTGTATATATGTGCCACATCTTCTTCATCCATTCATCCGATAAGGAAAATATTCTTAAATGGATTTGTAGGGACTTCCCTGGTGGCGCAGTAGTTAAGAATCCACCTGCCAGTGCAGGGGACACAGGTCCGGGAAGATCCCACATGCCTCAGAGCAACTGAGCCCATGAGCCACAACTACTGAGCCCGCGTGCACAACTACTGAAGCCCGTACGTCTAGAGCCTGTGCTCCACAGCAAGAGAAGCCACTGCAATGAGAAGCTCTTGCACCACAACAAAGAATAGCCCCCGCTCGCCACAACTAAGACCCAATGCAGCCAAAAATTTAAAAATAAATTTATTTTTTTAAAAAGGATTTGTAAATATGTGGTCTAACTCATTTTCCAAAATATGCCCCTTTAATTTCTCTCTCTACCCTGAATTTTCTAATGACAAGAAATGTTTTAAAACATGTCTACAATATCACTGCTATTCCTCTCATAGACAGATGGGTGTATATCCCCCCCTCCTTAAATAATAGTGACTTGCTTGTAACCAATGAGATGCAGGGGAAGTGATGCTGCATGACTTCCAAAGCTAGGCAAGGGAAGACAATGCAGCTTCCAACTGGTTCTCTTGGAACACTCACTCTAGGGAAATACAGGCTTCATATAATAAATAGCTGCCCTGAGACCACCATGCTGGAGAAGGTGAGGAATGAAGCTTTCACTCACCATACCAGCTATGGTTCCAGCTAACCACCAGCTTCAACTCCCAGTCATGTGAATGAGCCATCTTGGATGTCCTGCCAGCCAAACCTTTAGATGACTGGAGCCACAACCAACATCTGATCACAGCAGCACAACAGACCCCAAACAACAGCTCGTCAAGCCATTTCCAAATTCCTGAGCCACAAAAATATGAGCAAATAAAATGGTGGTCTTTTCCAAACCACTAAGTTTTGGGGTAATTTGTTACACAAAACATTGTTGACCATTCCCCAAACTTCCAACAAATAATAGCTAACGTTTTGCAATGCCTTTCAATCGACCAAGTGCAATGATATCATCTCAATTAATTTGTATAAATATCATGTGAAACAGGTATAATAATCACTCATTGCAGTGACTGGGACAAATGCTCAATAACACAATCAGGATTCAGATCCATGTCATCTTATTCCAATGACCTTCAACATTGTGCTGACTCCCAAACATGGTAAATGAAATATTTTAAGTGGCTAAAAATTTTATCAATTCAAAAATGCTGGATAGTAATAAAAAACTAACAGCATTGTTACTTTGCTTGTTATTTCCAGATGGACTGTCTCTTCATACGTTTATATATTTTTATAAAATTTTAAAAGTAATAATAAAGCAATTCCTGGAGAGTCTAGCTGACAGCCAATTCTTGCATTCCTTTACATTTGTAAATAACAAGATGATTTCTCTGTAATTTTACCTTCAACATTATAAGGAACAGACCAGTTTTCACTAAATGAAATAAAGCTGAATTTTAACCAGGCATGGAGAGACTTGTATTTCATAACAACTCTCTGGATTTCACATCTTTAAACACACATTGAGAATTGATTGATTGGGGTCCTTAAAATTTAGAAGGTGCTTAATCCTAAAAGAGTTTGCCAAATCTGGCATGCCTTCTAGGTATTTTGAGCTCCCCTGCATTAATTTTTTACAGTGGATAAATCAACAAAAACACATTTACTTTTTCCTATTAAGGGCACCGATGTGATACAATTAAGTATAAAATGTGCTTCCAGCCTTACAAAAGCTTACAGTCTTGTTGGGGCTGTTCAGAGATAAATTTGTATGATGCAGACGAAAGCATACTGGATTAGGAATACATTTCCCTACATACCTAAAAAGGGTGCTGTAAAGATTAAGAATGAAAATGCCTTAAAGTCACAAAACACTAAGCAAATGTAATATAAAATGTGTGCAAATTAAAACAGAAAGATTTTATCCAAATCGGTGGTTGCAGTGCGTGGTACAATATTTCTGCTCTGTTTTTAGAAAGTATTAAGTTGTATCTAACTGATTCCAAAAGAGATAGCCAATTGCTACTAACCCCTTCTGATTACATACACCACAGGAGAAGAAAAAATAAAACCAGGTTTCCTAGGAGTGGTAATCAAGACGGACATTAGCGAAAATCCAGGAATTCACCATGAAGTAGGGGGTCACCAAAAGTCTAAGTCAAGCAAAGGCTTATTAGCAGAGATGATGCCTAATTAAAGTGAAAAAGACAAACGAAACTGTGAGGTATATATAAACCATTTCTATAAATTTCTTACAGCAATTTATCTAGACTCCCTGAGAATAAATATTTACATACTCTATGGTTGCTACGAAGTCTTTTCCTGAAGTTATTTTTTTCTATCACCACTAAGAGGACGTGACGTGTGACAGAGAAATAAACTGGAGAATCAGGCATAGTTCTCTTGTATCAGGCATCTAATTAATGCTATCAGGAAAATCTAAGAAATATGAGGTTCTCTTGAAACATTAGGGATACAGAAGATGCCTGTTTCTCTTCATTTCTGTGTTTAAAGACAAACCAGTGGACGAAACCGTCCTCCTTAAAGTGATTCAAAACACCAGCAGGATGGGACGCTGGCTTGTAAATCAAGATGCTAATATCTTGATACCAATGCCCCTATGTTGTACTACAATCTTTCAGCACACTTTTGGCTTCAGTTTTCTATTAAAAGAAATAACCGCAGTGGAACACAGAACGTTCAGGAAAATCTTATTAAGGAGATTCCAGTCCAAGACGGTGACCTACACACCAAACCTGCAACTACATATGGAACAATTTCCTCTTGAAAAAAAACACACTGAAAACTGGCTGAGCAGCGCCTACGCCGCAGGCAAAGGAGAAAAGGAGCAGGTAGGAGAGGCCAGACAGGGATGGCCATAAGCACCACCCCTGAGGGTCAACCCACAGTCACAGCAGGGAGCTCAAACCCTGAGCTTCTCCCTGAAGAGTGAAGGCTCTGAACCCCACATGGGACACCCCCAACCTTTAAGAGCTGCACCTGAGACATGAGCCCCCAAAACATCTAGCTTTGAAAACCAGTCACTTCACGATACCTGCACAACAGCCATCCGAGAGACAGCTCTGGAAGGCCCGCGCTCAGACTCACCAGCCCTGGGTCCAGCGTGGAAGCCGCCTCCAGGGATGCCCCAACGGCTGGGGGAGAGGCTCTGTTTGCTGGTCCTGAAGCATCGGCCCGAGGGGCAGGCCTCCGATTTAACACATTTGGGAGACTGCTGGTGTTCTCTCCGAAGGAGACTGGCAGGCAACATCTCTGTGCCCTCCTTCCAGGGCCAGGATCTCCCAGGAGGGAGTTTTCACATGTGTCAGGTACCTGGTTTTACGTCAAGTGCCCCAGTTTTATGTCAGGCGCCCGGTTTTACCTCTGGTGCCCCAGCATTATGTCAGGCGCCTGGGGAGTCTGGTGCCCAGGTTTACATCTGGTGCCCGGTTTGACACAAAGTGCTGGGTTTTACATCTGGTCGCCCCGCTTTACAACTGTTGCCCCTACTTCTCGTCAGGCGCCGTGGATTTAGGTCAAGTGCCCCAGTTTTACGACTGGTGCCGGGTTTTATACCAGGTACCCGGTTTTACCTCAGACGCCAGCTTTACGTCAGGCACCGGGTTTACGTCAGGCGCCCGGTTTTACGTCAGGCGCAGAGCTTACGTCAGACGTAGGGCTTATGACAGGCGCCCGGTTTTATGTCAGGCTCCCAGTTTTACGTCGAGTGCCCGGGGTTTACATCAAGTGCCCCAGTTTTATGTCAGGTCCCAGGTTTACGTCAGGTACTCGGTAATACGTTAGGTGTCGTGGTTTTACATCAGGCGCCCGGGCTTACGTAAGACGCCAGTTTTACGTCAGGCGCCCAGTTTTACGTCAGGCGCCGGCTTTACGTGAGGCACCGGGCTTACGTGAGGCAGCGGTTTTACGTCAGGTGCCCCTGGGGTTTACATCAAGTGCCCCAGTTTTATGGCAGGTCACAGGTTTACAAAAGTAACACGTCAGGTGTCATGGTTTTACATCAGGTGCCTGGTTTTATGTCAGGTGCCCCAGCTTTATATCTGATGCCCCGTTTGTTTGGGGTTTCTTTTTTTTTGAAGTAAAACTTTTATTATTTGCAGTTTACGAGAATATTTAAAAATAATCAAAAGAATCTACATACAAACTAATAGAATTAGTAAATTATTTTAGCTAGGTATGTCTCTGGATAGATCAATAAACAAAAACTGTATTTTCATACACCAACACCAAAAAATTTGCAAGTGCAGTTTAAAATGAATTCCATTACAGAGCATGAAAAAATATTGGATATCTAAGGAAATAAGTAGATCCCCCTTATTTGTGGAGGATATGTTTTAAGACAGCAGTCCCCAACCTTGGCACCAGGGACTGGTTTTGTGGAAAACAATTTTTTCACAGATTCGGGGGGAGGAATCGTTCAGGCAGTAATGCCAGCAATGGGGAGCCATGGAGAGCGGCAGATGAAGCTTCACCCACTCACTCACCCGTTGCTCACCTCCTGCTGGGCAGCCCAGTTCATAATAGGCTGTGGACCTGTATCACAGCCCGGGGGTTGGGGACCCCTGTTTTAAGACCTCCCCCCTCCAGTGGATGTCTGAAATCAAGGGTAGTTCTAGACACTATGTATAAAGTTTTTCCTACACATATGTACCTCTGATAAAGTTTAACTTATAAATTAGTTACAGTAAGAGGTTAACAACAGTAACTAATAATAAAATACAACAGTTATAACAATATACCATAATAAAAGTTATATAAATGTGGTCTCTCTCTCTCTCTCTAAATATTTTGTTGTACAAATTTAATACCTTTTCTGTCTTTTAAATAAGCACTTACACACTGTGGCTGTATCTTTTGCAGTTTGAGGTGTGACAGCAAAACTAGCACAAATTTCTTTTTCCTTCTTCACAATTTCATAGACAGAACATTTGTTCTTACTAGATCTTAGCAACCTCAGCACTTATTTTTTCCTTTATTAAGTCAAGAGCTTTCACCTTTTCACTTAAAGGAAGAACTTTATGGCTTTTCTTTGGTATATCCGAATTGCCAGCATCTCTACTCGTGCGCTTTGGGGCCATTGTTAAGTAAAATAAGGTTTTCCTGAACACAAGCACTGTGATGCTGTGGTAACCAAGCAGGACCTACGGGGTCTTCCCGGGAAAGACCCCTCCCCCCAAGTCCCCTGCTTTGGGTCCTCTGTGAAGTACCTAATAACAGTATCAGATGAACGTTTCCTGAGTTGTTTTACAGATGCTAAAACCACCACCAAGTGGAAGAGGTTAACTACTTGATGACCATGATGAGCATGTAGCCCCCAGACCGACTGGAGCCTCGGGATTGACAACATTAACCCCTGTGACATCACCTTCTTACCTCACCATCAACCTTTCAGAGAATTGTGCCCAAGCTGATCACATACCCTAGGTGTCCCCTCCTTCACCTTGCCTTTAAAAATGCGTCCCTGAAACTCATCAGGGAGTTCAGGTGTTTTCGAACATTAGCTGTCCTGGACTCCTTGTCTGGTGCTTTACAGTAAACAGGGCACTTTCCTTCACCATAACCCAGTATCAGTAGATTGGCTTTACTGTGCATGGGCTAGCAGACCCAAATGTGGTTCAGTAACACAGTAACAGTCGATTTGATAACCAAGAGGGTTACTAGGTAAATAACAGGTGGGACAGAGGAGGAGGGCATGAGATTTCATGCTACTCAGCAAGGTGCGCAATTTAAAATTTATGAATCATGTCTGACATTTTTCATTTAATATTTTCAGACTCTGGATTGGTGCCCCAGTTTTACCTCTGGTGCCCTGGGTTTTGTTTTGTTTTGTTTTTAAGATCTTTATTGGAGTATAATTGCTTCACAATACTGTGTTAGTTTCTGTTGCACAACAAAGTGAATCAGCTGTATGTATACATATATCCCCATATGCCCTCCCTCTGAAGCCTCCCTCCCACCCGCCCTATCCCACCCCTCTAGGTCATCGAAAAGCATGCCCTGATTTTTGAGGCTGCCTCCAGGGGACACCTCTACATCACCTGGCTCTGGTGGCCATGGGGCCTATGCTTTCAGCCCCACAGCACTGTTTATATTTGCATATTTTAAAATCTACTGCCTGAGGGTCTGGCTTCCAATCAGCCTGAATCTAGGTACTGACTGAGATTCCCCCACTTTGTAACACAGACTGGTCTTGGCAAACCCTCGTCTACTAGGAGCCATTAAAAATAAAATAGGCTGTTTGGACAATCACTAAGGTTTGAGAGACAAGAGTGAGGCAGGACTGAATGATCAGGCTCATCTCCCGCAAGAGGCCACTCCTTTAAGTCTGGCTACTTTATCTAATGCATAGAAACCAACAGAGAGTCAAGCAAAATGAAGAAACAAAAGAATATGTTCCAAACAAAAGAACAAGACAAAACCTCAGAACCAAACCTTAATGAAACAGAGATAAGTACATTATCTGATAAGGAAAATCTTACTGAGCACTGGTCAGTGGGATGAAGAAATGGGGGTGGCCAACACAGGCAAGATGGAGAAACACAACAGGAAAAATAAATAAACAAGAAAAATATTAGATACTGAAAAGTACTATGAACAGTACTACTTATAATAGCATAATAAAATAGTAGTATTAAAATAGAGCTGATATGCAAGGCTTCTAAACCTTGGAACTTGATACTTTGGACTGGATAACTCTCTGTTGGGGGGGTGGGTTTCTTGTGCATGGAGGGATGTTTTCCAGCATCCCTGGCTTCTTCTACCTATTAGATGCCAGTAATATGACCCCTTCAGTTGTGACTCAGGACATTGCCAAGTGTCCCAGAGGGAGAGAGAAATCGCCCCCAGTTGAGCACCACTGCAATGGAGCCACTAGATGATACCTTTCAGCTCCAAATGTTTATCCTCATAATGAAACCAGAATACTGTACATAATGAACCTGCCCCATCCTCCCTTTTCAACCAACCTTTGTAATGATCGATGCCCTCCTCTTCTGTACCTAATTGTAAAGCTTGCAGAGCTGTTTGCCTCAATAACATTCCAAACCTGTATTGTAGGGACTGAAAACACCATCAGACCCTGTAAAATAGATGACAAGGTGTCCTGGACTATTGACATAGCTAAGAACCTCCATGAATAGCGCTTCTAAGCTATTATGTGGAGACCAATAGGAATGTTGAAGAGTTTTTCCACATGAAAGCACTTATCTGCACAGTCATAAAAGATAACCCATTACCATGGAAGGAAATCAAAACTGCAATAAATTTCAAAAGAGAAGAATGAGGAGGAGTAGGCATAAAGGACTAGTAGAAAGTCTCAAGTGAGAACATGCTCAACACAGAAAGGGGAGGCTGTGGAGGCCATGACTGCATTGTATAGGGAGTGACCTGGCACTGCTGGTGAACAAGGAGACACTTCGAAAACAGATGCAAATGCATCAAGAGGGTCTAGAGAGTACCGTTTAGACAAAGCCTTCTCTCCATCGTCCAAATCATATTCAAATTAAGTTGAAACCATGACAAAGAAAACCTTTGTATTTGATTCTGGCCACTGAGAAATTCCATTTGGAAGCTGTTAAATAGCTCATGAAATTAAAACTCACACCTGAACTAAAAGTCTCCATCTTCCTTTGTTTGTGCTAAAATTTTAGGGCCTATCCCATAAAATATTTTTAGGACAGAAACTTTAAAAACTCTAGGAAACATGTTTAGTGAGCATAAGAAGAAATCATTGCGATATAGATATTTATGGCAAGTAAAAATTGGTTTTCATTAGTTACCTTTTCTAAATAATACTCTTACAGATTAAACTAATTTTTAATAGAGAATTGACATGACTCTCTACTTATCTTACAAGTTTCTCTATTTTGCTTCTCTATTATATTAATACAATTTAAAGAAATAAAACACAGGAATCTTGAATTTTTTAAAATTTTATTTAATTTTTGGCTCATTGGATCTTCATTGCAGCACACAGGCTTTCTGGCTTTCTCCAGTTGTGACAAGCAGGGGCTACTCTCCCGGGGGCTACTCTTCATTGTGGTGCACGGGCTTCTCATTGCGGTGGCTTCTCTTGTTGCGGAGCATGGGCTCTAGGCACGCGGGCTTCAGTAGTTGTGGTGCACAGGCTTACTTGCTCCACGGCATGTGGGATCTTCCTGGACCAGGGATTGAATCCATGTGCCCTGCATAACCACTGCGCCACCAGGGAAGTCCCAGAAATCTTGAATTTAAAAAAATATAAAATGTTAGACCAACTGCTTCCTTTGTTTTTCAGAAAAACACAGATTTTATCACAGATTTCCCTTAAATAAGAAGTATGGGCTGGAAAGGGCACAGGAGTCAGATGCCTTAAAACACCTCTTCTACCATTAGCCAGCTACATGATTCTGTTCATTCATTTAATATTGCTGAGAAACAAGTTTCTCATATAGAGACTGGATATAACAATTATATACCATTCATGGGGTGGCTGTGAAAATTTTTAAAAATGGCATATGAGAAAAGGCTTTGCAAACCGTAAAGTTCTATCAAGTGCTGTTTTGTTATCATCTTATCATTGAATTAACATAAAATGTGGCCACAGTGTGGTTTACATAAAACATTCAAGCATGCAGATGACCAAGAGGTCCAGCTTGAAGAAACTTTAGTCAGGCTTCTTCCAGACTATAGACCCTGACCTCCCTTTCCTCAGAGGATTTTCTTTATAAACTTATAAATTCTTTCTTTGCCCATTTGATAAGTAAATCCTTTTAAAAGCCTCTAACTCCTTGTACCTTAAAGGAATATCTTCCTCCAGGAGCTGGGAGCCATCACTTTGAAACACTAACATCAAGCCCCCCAATCTCTCAGTTTCTGTGGTAGGGTAGGAGCCCAACTTCCATGAGCATTTTGCTCCAAGTTGTAAAACTACCTTCTAGTCATGAAGATAAGAGAAAGTTTACTTTTCCTTTGGGAAAGACCCATTAGTAAATACAGACAGCCTATGATCCCCCATTCCCCAGCTATTCAAAACTCACCCACCCTTTGTTTCAGCAGAGTTAAGTTGAGACTTTAGTTCTGGCCTTTCTCCTCTTTGCAACAGCCTTGAATAAAGTCTTCCTTGCCTGTTAAATTTTGTCCTGTACAATTTTGGTTTTGATGCGTTTGCAAAAGAATGAAGATATATCCTAGGATTCATTTGCAGCAAAACTTAACAGCCCCCGACTCCACTTGTGACTCACCCAGGTTATAGCTCACATTAGTCTCTTATAGATTGAAACCTCCTGGAGGTGAGGGACTAACCAAGTAACTGACTGCGTCTAACAATGTCCTCTCTGTATAACCATGTATTTATGTATGTGAATCAACATGTAGTTATTACTGTTTTCAGTCCCTGAATTAGTATACACATCAGAGTTTAACTTCTCAGAAGCCAGAGCACTTGATACACTTCCACAGGTGGTAGATCTGGTGATGTTGCAAAGCAGATTGCAAGATAAACACATTTTTAAACCACTTTATTGAGGTATGATTGACATACAAAAAGCTGTACGTATTTAATGCACATGACTTGATAAGCTTGGAGATAAGTATACACCCATGAAACCATCACCACAATCTATGCCATAAGCCTATCCATCACCTCCAAAAGTTTCCTCACACCCTCCTTACTTATCATTTTTTGGGGGGATAAGAACATTTAACATAAGATCTATCCTCTTACCAAATTTTTAAGTATATAATACAGTGTTGTTAACTATAGGCACTATGTTATACAGTAGATATCTAGGACTTATTCATCTTGTATAACTGAAACTTTGTACCCTTTGACTAATACCTCCCCATTTTCCCCAACCCCAGTCCCTAGCAACCACAGTTCCAACTCACTGCTTCTATGATTTACTTTCCTCTTGTAAGTGGTATCATGCAGTACTTTTCCTGCTGTCTGGCTTATTTCACTTAGCATAATGCCCTCCAGGTTCATCCATATTGTCACAAATGGCAGGATTTCCTTCTTTTTTAAGCTTGAATAACATTTCATTTTATGTGTTTGCCATATTTTCTTTAGCCATACATCTTTTGATGGCATTTAGGTTGCTTCCATGTCTTGGCTATTGTGAATAATGCTACAATGAACATAAGAGTAAAGATCTCTATTTGAAATACTGATTTAATTTCCTTTTAACATATACCCAGAATGGTATTGCTGGATCATAGGGTAGTTCTACTTTATTTTGAGAAACTGCATACTGTTTTCCACAGTGGCTGCACCAACTTACATTCCCAGCAGTAGTGCACAAAGGTTCCCTCTTCTTCTCATTCTCCCAACACGTATCTTTTGTTTTTTGGTTTGTTTGTTGTTTTTCTTTATTTTAATATTTCTTAAAATATTTATTTATTTACTTGGCAGCATCGGGTCTTAGTTGGGCACACGGGATTTTCATTGCCATGTGCAGGATCTTCCTTCTGGCATGTGGGATCTTTAGTTGTGGCATGCAGAATCTTTAGTTGCAGCATGTGGGATCTTTTTTAGTTGCGGCATGCGAACTCTTAGTTGTGACATGTGGGACCTAATTCCCTGACCAGGGATCGAACCCTGGGCCCCTGTGTTGGGAGCACAGTCTTAGCCACTGGACCACCAGGGAAGTCCCCTGTCTTTTTTTTTAGTTAAGAGATTTTATTCTAATAGCTGTAATTACAGTGCTTGTTTGTCGAAATGAAAACTGAAAACAAGTATACAAAACACTTGATTACTAACTGTTTTGAAAGCAGTAAGAGGTTCCACAATACCAAATAAACCAGTTCTGAGGTTTTCCCCAAGATAAAGTTTAACAGCTCCAGCTTCTTCAGTGTTTATCAAAATACAAAAGAAAAAAGTAGAGGTTATCATTTTTCGATGGCAAATCTGACCGTTGCAACCTGAGGGAGTGAAAGCACACGTAGACAGGGGCTCCGAAGGGCTGGGGCTCAGGATGACCACCCGCGCTCCTGCTGGTGAGACCCCAGAGAGCCCGGAGTAGGCAAGCAAGGGGACTGCAGGGCTCCCGCTTAAACCAGGGCGTTCCAACCAAAGTGCCCATGCTGACCCAGGAAAAGGCTGGGGTTCCTCCAAGGGGTCTGAGAGCAGCGGCTGCAGCCTCCAGCCCATCTCCTGGACGACCATGTAAGCACAGGTGCAAGCACAAACGCTATGGGGTGTGGGATGACCCAAGACAGAGCAAATCACATGGACCCTATTATGACCATGCAGAATGGATCATGGCTGGTTCTGCCCCGTTTCATGTTCCCAACGGGAAACAGACCACTGGTGGACTGGACTCAGGTCATTACTGCAGAACCTACACTAAGCACATTTCTCCCTTTTGTGTGTTCAAGTGTTCTCCTTATCTTGTACTTGTAACTTTTTTTTTTTTTTTTTTGCGGTATGCGGGCCTCTCACTGTTGTGGCCTCTCCCGTTGCGGAGCACAGGCTCCGGACGCGCAGGCCCAGCAGCCATGGCTCACGGGCCCAGCTGCTCCGCAGCATGTGGGATCTTCGCGGACTGGGGCACGAACCCGTGTACAGGCGGACTCTCAACCACTGCGCCACCAGCAAAGCCCTACTTGTAACTTTTTTTTACATGCACTGAGTTTGGGTTAAAAACCAGCCACCAAAATGGATCTCAACACAGATCTAAAGCCCAGAGGAGGAGCATCGGGCTTGTCTGACACAGCGACTCCTGGATGACCCGTGTGCCTAAAATCCCTTCTCAGTACTAAACAATGGGTTGGTTTTCTTTTTATAATTAAAAAAAAGTTGAGTAATATTGCATAGGAGTACCAGAAACTGCCTCATTGGAAACAAAAACTATTTACATTAAATAAAAACCCAGGTGCAGGCTGTGTCTGCACATTTACAGCATGGTGAAGCACACTGTGACCGACCATGGAGACAGCTTCTGGCACTCACCCCCCAGGGACACGTTTGCCACATGAGAGTAAAGCGAGGGCAGAAGGAGGGAGTGGAGGGGAGGAGAGAGGAGTACAGCTCACTTCTGGTTCTGGAGCTGATTGGACAGCCAGTCCAGTCCCTCATAGAGCCCGTCCCCGCTGGTGACACAGGTGGCCTGAATGTACCAGTTCCTGTGGCACAAAGAGTGCAGACCCAGCTTGTCTGTGATCTCAGCTGCATTCATGGCATCGGGGAGGTCCCGTTTGTTAGCAAACTCTGAGCAGAACGGCATCCCTGAGCGCGTCTTCTGCCAGCATCCTCATAAGCTCCTCTCGGGCCTCATTCACACGCTCCCTGTCCTTGCTGTCAACCATGAAGATGAGACCTTGTGTGTTCTGGAAGTAGTGGTGCCACAGAGGCCGGATCTTGTCCTGGCCGCCCATGTCCCACACAGTGAAGCTGATGTTCTTATATTCCACGGTTTCCACGCTGAAGCCTAGAGTGGAAATGGTGGTCACGATTTCACCCAGCTTCAGTTTGTACAGGGTGGTGGTCTTTCCCACAGCATCTAGGCCCACCATGAGAACGCACATTTCTTTTTTGCCAGAAAGGCCCTTGAAGAGGTTTGCAAAAATATGCCCCATGCTGTAGACCCGTGGGAGCAACACTGGCCAGAGAAACCCTCGGCGGCCGGCGCAGCTGCTACCCTGAGGCAGGCGCTGGTTTCGCTCCCACAAGATGGCGGCTCTGATGGCGGTCCCCCTGTTTTTTTTAAATTATAGCCATCCTGACAGGTGTGAGGTGATATCTTATTGTGGTTTTGATTTGCATTTCCCTGATTACTGGTGATGTTGAGCACCTTTTCATATACCATTTGGCTATTTGTATGTCTTCCTTCAAAACTGATGCATTTCAATGCAACTTTAGAAAATAACGATTTGAAGACGGATTATAGATGTGTAAATATACAAATCTCAAGCAATAGCAATATCAAACATTTGTCAATATTAAACATAATTTAAACCTAGCTAATTTAGCTCTAAAATGCTTTACTGAAAGATGCAGAAAGAATAGATGTGGCACAGGTACAAGACAAATGAGAAAAGTACAGTCTCAGGAAAAAATAGAGAATATAAAGCTCCACTCTTAAAATCCTTCTATAGTTTCCAATTACTTAAAGCATAAAGTAAAACACCATAATACTTCAAAAACTTTGGCCAAATCTGGACCAAATCAAATTTCTCCCCTTTCTCTCTTTGCATTTGCTTCTTCATCCCTTATACTCAGTGTCTCCTTGTGAATGGAGAGGAACTTCCCCCTACATCTCAGAACCTGAAACAGCCAAATCTATTACTACAATCACCTAAAACCTTTTTTTACCTGAGAGGGTTTGCAAATGGGTCACACAATCACTGTGTCACACCCAAATCCAAAAGCCCTATGAAATCTCCTCCCATCTCAATATGACTAGGACTCTACATTTTTCAAGGCAAGTTCATCTATTATCTTTACCATCACTAGCAGTGAGTTAATTATTAAGTCCACTTTATTTGTGAGAAATCTGATGTTGATAGAGTTTATTTCTTGCAGCTTTATGAGGTATACAAAAACTTCACATATTTCATATGTACAATTAGATGCTGAGAGAGTGCAAATTTCTTACTTGTGTCAAGATAGGACTTAAGAAAGTCCTTCAGCCCATTTCTATGTGGGATAATCAGATCCCAGGAGTGATAAAAAGCAATCTCTGATTCCGTACAGCCTGCTGTATGTTCCCAGAAGGGTGCTAGGACTGAAATGCATCCAAAGTGATAAAAGATGGACATAACATCCCGAGGACAACCAACAGGGTTAACTTAAGTTTTTCCTGATTCCCCAGAGCAGCAGGTAAACACATAACACAGACTTAGAATGACAGGTGCTTCTCTGTATAGTCACAGGAACATAAAGGCCAGAGGGGCAGACTGGCCTTCTTCTCAGACCCAGGTTGAGCTTCCTGAAAAAACCTGCCTGCCTATGGAGCGCCTCTCCACATACAAGCTGTGTCATTGTCTAAGGCTGTGGAAACTGCCCCTCCAAAGGGAAGAATACTCCTGAGTCTCCAACTCGGTATAGCCATCACCATGCTGTTAAATCCTTTATCCTTTACCTACTTTAAAGGGATTTGTGTCTCTTGATATCTCACTATCAATCACTTTCTCCCTTGTGAGAAACATGAAAAGAATCACAAAATAAATAAATAGATTTGGTAGTTCAGAAATTCCAATTACATGCCCAGTACCCTTCTACTTTCTGCTTAATATGTAAAGGAATCCTGTAATACAAACTTTATAAATCACAGAACTGATCCCAAAGTCTAAAATTATAAAATAATAAAGGCTTTACTAGTGGGAAGCAGCCACATAGGACAGGGAGATCAGCTAGGTGCTTTGTGTCCACCTAGAGGGGTGGGATAGGGAGGGTGGGAGGGACACACAAGAGGGAGGAGATATGCGGATATATGTTTATGTATAGCCAATTCACTTTCTTATACAGCAGAAACTAACACACCATTGTAAAGCAATTATACTCCAATAAAGACGTTAAAAAAAAAAAAAAAAAAAAAAAAGGCCCTCCCTGGTGGCGCAGTGGTTGAGAGTCCGCCTGCCGATGCAGGGGATACGGGTTCGTGCCCCGGTCTGGGAGGATCCCATATGCCGCGGAGTGGCTGGGCCCGTGAGCCATGGCCGCTGAGCCTGCGCATCCGGAGCCTGTGCTCCGCAACGGGAGAGACCACAACAGTGAGAGGCCCGCGTACCGCAAAAAAAAAAAAAAAACCCTATCAGTGAGTGTCAAGTGACAATTAAGCTGCATCTGTTGGCAGGCTTTATAGTGGCAAGTGAGTTGATGTACTTCAATAGTATAGCTGCATCTGGTGGCAGGCTTTAAGTCAGAATCCAACACTTATTTTAGTCCATGCGTAGCCCGCCCATTACTTTATTTACCACCTCGTCCACGCTGTGCACTTGTCTCAGTCAGTTTTGGTAAGCCCACAAGCTAACCCTAGCCAAAATGAGTAAAAAACAAATGTCTCTGGAGAGCTTCTTTGAAAAGGGGGAAAGACCCAATGATGAGACAGCAGAAGACTCTAAGACTGCCCACAAAAAGAAAGCTGCATTTAAAAGAAAATACCGGGGCTTCCCTGGTGGTGCAGTGGTTGAGAATCTGCCTGCCAATGCAGGGGAGACAGGTTCGAGCCCTGGTCTGGAAAGATCCCACATGCCGCAGAGCAACTAGGCCTGTGAGCCGCAATTACTGAGCCTGCGCGTCTGGAGCCTGTGCTCCGCAAGAAGAGAGGCCGCGATAGTGAGAGGCCCGCGCACCGCGATGAAGAGTGGCCCCCACTTGCCACAACTAGACAAAGCCCTTGCACAGAAACGAAGACCCAACACAGCGAAAAATAAATAAATAAATAAATTTTAAAAAAAAAGAAAATACCAAAAGTCCTACTTAAATTCATTGCAACAGGTGATTCACATTATCCAAGCCCACTTTGTATAATATGTGGCTACCGGCTATCCAACAAAGCCATGAAACCTTCAAAACTGCTCACCTATCTCAGCTTTCAAAAGAGTTTGAGGGCTTCCCTGGTGGCGCAGTGGTTGAGAGTCCGCCTGCCGATGCAGGGGACACGAGTTCGTGCCCCAGTCCGGGAGGGTCCCACATGCCGCGGAGCGGCTGGGCCCGTGAGCCATGGCCGCTGAGCCTGCGCTTCCGGAGCCTGTGCTCCACAACGGGAGAGGCCACAACAGTGAGAGGCCCGCGTACCGCAAAAAAAAAAAAAAAGTATGTTTGAGACAACTTCAAATCTCCATACATTCTGGATTAAAGTCAAGGCAGAGTATCCTGAGATTGCCACAAAAGCAATGAAAAGCCTGCTTCCATTTCCAACGTCCTATCCTTGTGAAGCAGGGTTTTCTGCAGTGACAGCGACCAAAACGAGATCACGGAGTAGACTGGACATAAGCAACACACGTCCGGTATCACTGTCTCCCATCGCCCCCAGATGGGACCATCTAGTAGCAGGAAAACAAGCTCAGGGCTCCCACTGATTCTGCATTATGGTGAACTGTATAATTATTTCATTATATATTACAATGTAATAATAATAGAAATAAAGTGCACAATAAATGTAAAAAAAAGAAAAGAATAAAAGCTTTAAAGTTGTTGAGGGAGTTCTGTTTCTGATTAGGATGTAGAACAGTGCAAAAGACCATCGTCTCCATGGTAACAACAAGAAAAACAAAATTACTTTTCTATAAAGCTATCAAAGAGCCGTGACAAAAAAGCAAAGAAGCATTAATGAACTATGATCCAGAGAGAGAAAAGCAAAGAGCCGCAGATGCTTCCACACTTAGCAGCAAATTCCAATCTGACTTTGCAAATTCCAAGCAAACTTGCCAGAGATGGAAGGGAGAGGGATTAGGAGAAACCAGCAGGTTTTAACAGTGAGGACAGGCAAAAGACAGAATCTATGATAGCTCAAATACAAAAAGAACTGTTCAGGCCAACATATCTCCAATCTACCACCCACTAGGAATTTTTCTGAGAAAGTGGCAGAAATAATTATGAGGACAGGGCTAGCTAAAAGACAGAAAAAATGTTGGCCATTTCATGGTGCTCAGATCCCAGGACCCTGTAAAACTTGAATCCGTAAGTAAATCATAAGCAACTAAGCTAAAAATCAAACCCTTTCAAGTTCAAACTTGGGAAAATCAAAAGGATTAATTTGTCCCTTAGTTGTAGCAAGAGTAGTAAAGAACATTGGGGGTTTCCTTATCTTGGCTATTGTAAATAATGCTGTGATTAACATAGGAGTGCACATATCTTATCAAATAGGAGTTTTCATATTCTTTGGATAAATATTCAGAAGTGCTGGATCAATGATACGTCTATCCTTAATTTTTTGAGGACTCTCCATACTGTTTTCCATAGTGGCTACACCAATTTACATTCCCACCAACAGTGTAGGAGGGTTTCCTTTTTTCCAGAACCTCTCCACCACTTGTCATTTCTTTCGTTTTTGATGATAGCCATTCTAAGGGGCATGAGGTGATATCTCGTTGTGGTTTTGATTTGCATTTCCTTTATAATTAGTGATGTTGAACATCTTTTCATGTGCCTGTTGGCCATCTGCACGTTTTCTTTGGAAAAGTGTTTGTTCAGCTCCTCTGCCCACTTTTTAATTGGATTGTTTGGTTTTTTGTCATCGTGTTGTATGAGTTCTTTACATATTTTGGAATATTAACCCCTTATCTGAGATATGATTTGCAAATATATTCTCCCATTCAGTAGGTTGTCTTTTCACCTTGTCAATGGTTTCCTTTGCTGTGCAACTTTTTCGTTTGATTAGGTCTCACGTGTTTATTTTTGATTTTGTTTCCCTTGACTGAGGAGACATGCAAAAAACATATTGCTAAGACCCATGTCAAAGAGCATACTGCCTATGTTTTCTTCTAGGAGCTTTATGGTAAGCATACAACCTAAGTGTCTATCAATGAATGAATGGATAAAGAAGATGTAATACACATATATACAATGGAATACTCCTCAGCCATAAAAAAAAAAAAAAGATGAGATTTTGCCATTTGTGACAACATGGCTGGACCTTAAAGGTATTATGTTAAGTGAAATAAGTCAGATGGAGAAAGACAAATATAATATGATTTCACTCATATGTGGGCTATAAAAAAATTAAAGTTTTTGATTAATTTTTATTGGAGTATAGTTGATTTACAATGTTGTGTTAGTTTCTGCTGTACAGCAAAGTGAATCAGTTATACATATATATATATATATATATATATATATATATATATATATACACTCTTTTTTAGATTCTTTTCCCATATAGGTCATTACAGAATATTGAATAGAGTTCCCTGTGCTATACAATAGGTTCTTATTAGTTATCTATTTTTTATATAGTAGTGTGTGTATGTCAATCCCAATTCCCAATTTATCCCTCCCCCCTTAACCCCTTGGTAACCATAAGTTTGTTGTCTCCATCTGTGACTCTATTTCTGTTTTGTAAATAAGTTCATTTGTACTGTTTTTTTAGATTCCACATATAAGTAATATCATATGATATTTGTCTTTCTCTGTCTCACTTCACTCAGTATGACAATCTCTATGTCCATCCATGTAGCTTCAAATAAAAATAAATGAACAAACCAAACTAAACCAACAAACCAAAAAATAACAACCACACAGAGTTGTAGGTACCAGAGGGGAAGGGTGGGGTGGGTGAAATGGGTGAAGGGAATCAACAGATGGATGGATTTTTGGTGGTGAGCACACTATAGTGTACACAAAAGTACTGGAGTCAGACAAGTAGAACAGTAAGACAAGAAAAAGAAATAAAAGGTATTTAAATTGGAAGGGGAGACTTCCCTGGTGGTCCAGTGGATGGGACACCATGCTCCCAGTGCAGGGGGCCCAGGTTCTATCCCTGGTCAGGGAGCTGGATCCCACATGCACGCCACAAGTAGGAAATCCACATGCCACAACTGAGAAGTCCACATGCCACAACTAAAGATCCCGCATGCTGCAACTAAGAAGTCCACATGCTGCAACGAAGATTCTGTGTGCTGCAACAGAGAGCTGGCGCAGCCAATAAATAAATAAATATTTTTAAAATAAATAAATAAATAAATTGGAAGGGAAGAGGTAAAATTGTCATTATATGCAGATGACATGATACTATATATAGAAAACACCAAAGACTCCACACAAAAACTACTAGAACTGATAAACGAATTCAGCAAGGTAGCAGGATACAAGATTAACATTCAGAAATCAGTTGCATTTCTTTATGCTAACAATGAAATATCAGAAAGGGAATGTAAAGAAAATACCTTTTAAAATCACACCCCCAAAAATAGAATACTTAGAAATAAACCTGACCAATGAGGTGAAAGACTTATTTGCCAAGAACTATAAAACATTAATAAAGGAAACTGAAGATGACTCAAAGAAATGGAAAGATATCCCATGCTCTTGGATTTGAAGAATTAATATTGTTCAAATGGCCACACTACCCAAAGCAATCTACAGATTTAATGTAATCCCTATCAAATTACCCATGACATTTTTCACAGAACTAGAACAAATAATCTTAAAATTTATATGGAACCATAAAAGACCCAGAATTGCCAAAGCAATCCTGAGGAAAAAAGAACAAAGCAGGAGGCATAACTCTCCCAGACTTCAGATAATACTACAAAGCTACAGTAATCAAAACAGCATGGTATTGGCACAAAAACAGACATATGGATCAATGTTACAGAATAGAGAGCCCAGAAATAAACCCACACACCTATGGTCAATTAATCTTCAACAAAGGAGGCAAGAATATACAATGGGAAAAAGTCTCTTCAGCAAGTAGTGTCAGGAAAGTTGGACAGCCTCATGTAAACCAATGAAGTTAGAACACACCATCTCACCATACACAAAAATAAATTCAAAATGGCTTAAAGACTTAAACATAAGACCTGACACCATAAAACTCCTAGAAGAGATCATAGGCAAAACATTCTCTGACATAAATCATACCAATTGTTTCTTAGGTCAGTCTCCCAAGGCAATAGATATAAAAACAAAAATAAACAAATGGGACCTAACCAAACTTACAAGCTTTCACCCAGCAAAGGAAACCATAAACAAAACGAAAAGACAACCAACTGAAGGGGAGAAAATATTTGCAAATGATGCGACCAAAAAGGGCTTAATTTCCAAAATATACAAACAGCTCATACAACTCAGCAACAGCAAAGCAAAAAACCCAATCAAAAAATGGGCAGAAGACCTAAATAGATATTTCTCCAAAGAAGAAATACAAATGGCCAATAGGCACATGAACAGATGCTCAACATTATTAAAGAAATGCAAATCAAAACTACAATGAGGTACCACCTCATACCAGTCAGAATAGCCATCATTAAAAACTCTACAAATAAAAAATGCTGCAGAGGATATGGAGAAAAGGGAACCATCCTACACTGTTGGTGGGAATGTAAGTTGGTGCAGCCACTATGAAAAACAGTATGAAGATTCCTCAGAAAACTAAAAATAGAATTACCATATGATCCAGCAACTCCATTCCTGGGCATATATCCAGACAAAACTCTAATTCAAAAAGATACATGCACCCCTATGTTCATAGCAGCACTATTCACAATAGCTAAGAAATGGAAACAACCTAAATGTCCATCGACAGATGAATGGATAAAGAAGATGTGGTACATATTTATAATGGAATACTACTCAGCCATAAAAAAGAATGAAATAATGCCTTTTGCAGCAACATGGATACAACTAGAGATTATCATACTAAGTGAAGTAAGTCAGAAAGAGAAAGACATATGATATCTCTTATATGTGGAATCTAAAATATGACACAAATGAACCTATCGATGAAAGAGAAACAGACTCATGGACATAGAGAACAGACTTGTGGTTGCCAAGGGGGAAGGGGTTGGGGGAGGGATGGAGTGGGAGGTTAAAGAACAAGGTCCTACTGTATAGCACAGAGAGCTATATTCAATGTCTTATGATAAACCATAACGGAAAAGAATATTAAAAACAGAATCTATATATATATATATATATGTATAACTGAATCACTTTGCTGTACAGCAGAAATTAACACTATATTGTAAATCAACTATACTTCAATAAAAAAATTAAATTAAATTAAAAATTTGGGGTGGTGAGCACACTATAATGTATACAGAAGTAGAAATATAATGTTGTACACGTGAAACATAATGTTATAATATATACAATGTTATACATATAAATTTATATAATGTTACTACAATAAAATTTTTAATTAAAATTAATTAATTAATAATAAAGAAAGAAAGTTGGTGGTTGAGCTGAAGGACAAAGTGAGATCCCCTAAATTATAATTGAATCAGCTATAAACTAAAACTAACTGCAATTGTAATCCAGCTCTGACCCAGACTGAAGTAAGTGGAATCTAAAAGAATAGACCTGGTATTGGCTGCCTGGTTGAAGGAAGTTCTTGCACTCTCTGAGAATAGAGAAAAGAAGAAAAATCATCATATTTCACTTATGATTGTTCTTTAATGACCGGTATACAATAAAACTTTATAAGACATGTAAAGAAGCAGGTGAATTGACCCATAATCAAGAGAAGGAAACTCAATAAAGAAAGACTTACTGGGGCTTCCCTGGTGGCACAGTGGTTAAGACTCCACACTCTCAATGCAGGGGACCCAGGTTCAATCAGGGAACTAGATACCACATGCATGCCACAACTAAGAGTTTGTATGCCACAACTAAGGAGCCCACGTGCCACAACTAAGGAGCCCACCTGCCGCAACTAAGACCTGGCACGACCAAATAAAAATACATAATTTTTTTAAAGACTTACTAATGACTCTAAAATCTACAGACAAAGACTTTAAAACAAGTGTTATAAATATGTTAAATAATTGAAAGAAAAAGATAAATTGAATGAGTTTAGAGATAGTGGATTTTATGAGGGATCTGTAAACTTAAAGTAAATAAAATTCAAATTATCGAGCTAAAAAAACAATTGTTTTAATAATTGAATACTGCTGGAGGCTGCAATCCCTCTCTGCCTGGCCCTCTCCACACTGCTGCATGCACTTTTGCACAGTATGGTCGTCGTATTCCAAGAGTAAGTGCCCCAAGAAACAGGCAGTAGAAGCTTCCAGTTCCTATTGTCAGCAAGCACAAAACCCAGATTCAAGGATGGAGACACAGACCTCACTTCTCAGTGGGAGGAATGGGGGCCATTATTGAACCCACCACAACAAGAGAATGGATAAACAAACCACGGTCTACTGATGTGAAGTATTTCTACTCAGCAATTAAAAAAGGATGGACTGTTAATTCACACAACGTGGATGTATTTCAAAAACATTATGTTTAGTGAAAGAATCCAGACTCATAAGGAATAAATACCAAATCATTCCACTTACATAAAGTTCAAAAACAATCAAAACTAACTTATAATGAGAGATATCAGAAGAGTACTTGCCTCTTGGGGAGCAATGGACTGAAACAGGGCACTCAGAACCTTTGAAGGTGATGAAATATTCTGTATCTTTATTCCCACGTTGGCTTCATAGGTTTATAGGGGTGTCAAAGCTCACTGAACTGTACACTTAAGACCTTTGCATTTTACTGTATATAAATTAGACTGAAATAGAGCTGTTCAAAACACAAATAAAAAATTATTGAATGGACATATATACACTACTAAACGTAAAATAGATAGCTAGTGGGAAGCAGCCACATAGTACAGGGAGATCAGCTCGGTGCTTTGTGACCACCTAGAGGGGTGGGATAGGGAAGGTGGGAAGGAGGGAGACACAAGAGGGAAGAGATATGAGGACATATGTATACGTATAACTGATTCACTTTGTTATAAAGCAGAAACTAACACACCATTGTGTGTTAGTTTATAAAGCAATTATAAAGCAATTATACTCCAATAAAGATGTTAAAAAAAAAGAAATTTTCATGGCAAAAAAAAATTATTGAAACACAAGCACTTATGTGGTTCTGGGTTGGATAGTGATTTCTACAAACCAGCTATAAAAATATAACTGGGACACTTGGAAATAGTTTACCATGTTTCAGATATTAGGTGAGATAAAATTTACTCATCTGTAGAGACCAAGATAGTCAACTGAAAAAAGCATATCATAAAACAATGTGTACAGTATGATCACTATGGTTAAAAATATAATATGATAGAGGTTTATTAGGGAAGTGAAAATGCTCTCTATCATACTGTCATGGTGGATACGTCATTATACAGTTGTCTAGACACATAGAATGTACAACACCCAGAACGAACTCTGATGTAAACTATGGACTTTGGTTGATAATGATGTGTCAATATAGGTTCATCAGTTGTAACATATGTACACACTCTGGTGGGGGATCTTGATAGTGAGGTAGGCTATGCCTGTGTTGGGAGAGGGGGCATATGGGAAGTCTCTATATCTTAATTTTCTGTGACCCTAAAACTGCTCAAAAATGTCTTAAAAATATAGATAGACACATAATATTACTCCCATATATTCTTAAGGAAAATGTAGGTGGAGTGTTACTAGAGTGTTACTGTGGTAATCTCTGTGCCGTGGGAATGTATGTTTTTATTTTATATTTTTGTTTACATGGCATTTCTTATAGAAGTACTGCTTCTATAATAATAAAGGTTTACATAATTAACTTGTATTTTGTTTGTGAAAACAGTGTTGAAAATTCTTTTCTAAAAATCTGTTCCCAAAATACGCCATTTTTACCTAGTAATATTTCAATTAGACTGTAGTATGTACAGTATTTAGTATAAGATTGAATAAAGCATAACAGGTAACTTTTATGAAACCCTTAATATATGCCAATCACCGTGTTTTTCTCTTGCATTTAAACCTTGCAACAGCCGTGTGAGAAAGGTGCTATTACTTTTCCCATTTGCAGATGAGGAGCCTGAGGTCCAACACAGTCACCAAACTAAAAGAAGTCAGAGTCCCCCCTTGTCATCACTCCTATGTGATCAGTCGCAGTGTCCATGCTACACATGCATAATCTCCTTCATTCTCAAAGCACTATTTTGAGATTGCAATGGCTCATCTGGTGAAACCAAGGATCCTAAGAAGTGGAATAGCTTGCCCGAGGTCACAAGCCAGCCACTGGCATAGCCAGTGATATGAAAGCAGGTGTGTCTGCTATTGACCAGCAACTGCTACACTGAATCGCTGGCTTTATCAGCAGGACACAGTGTTTTCATACAAGCCCTAGCAGAAACTATGATGCCATGCTTCCACTGCACAACTTGTAAAATGCCCAGAGAAGAGGATTTTTTTTTTTTTTTTTTTTTGCGGTACGCGGGCCTCTCACTGTTGTGGCCTCTCCCGTTGCGGAGCACAGGCTCCAGACGCGCAGGCTCAGCGGCCATGGCTCACGGGCCCAGCCGCTCCGTGGCACGTGGGATCTTCCCGGACCGGGGCACGAACCCGTGTCCCATGCATCGGCAGGTGGACTCTCAACCACTACACCACCACCAGGGAAGCCCAGAGAAGAGATATTTATGAATGGTTGTTGGAAGCGAATGCGTCCATCCATTTCTTTATAATCTAGAGCTAAAGCCTGATCATCAGAACATTGCATGTTCAGAACATATTACCCTGGCCTGCTGCAAAATCGCTTTCCCTGAGTTCTAAGTTCTGTCCTCAGCACCTACTGAGGGATGAGTCAAAAAAACATTCCACAGATCCCACAAACGTGTTTGCAACAAAGAAGTCATAAGTGAACATTTTTACCTTGTCTCTCTTACTCTCCTGTTGATAAGGCGAAGCTCCCAATGAGAACTATCCTTTAAAATTAGGTACTGGGTGAAACTTTACATTCCTTGAGAATTTTCCTTAGCATTTATTTTATTTTTTTATTTTAAAAACGGCCTCAAATAGTGCTTACCTTGTGCCAGCCACTGTTCTAAATGCTTTACTAATACTGGCACATTTGATTTAATCCTCATAACATGCCTCTATAACGAAGTTACTTCTATCATTCTTATTAAACTTATGAAGAAACGGAGGCACAGGGTGATTATTTAATTTGCCTAAGGTCATACGGTTAATAAGCACTTTTTTTCCCTTACTTACAATTTGAAAACAAATGTGTTTTCTTTCTCACTGGGCTTGCTAGGAGGTTTGGAAGAGAATTTTTACCGAACCCTAGAATTTTTGTAGGATTCTTTACCTGTAAACATGCATTTTGTTTTCCTTTGAAGTTCTAATACTGCATTGTATGTTGCATTTTCTTTGTTCCTGGATGGATAGATACAGGAATAAAAATAAGGATGGAGCCAAAGACTGAGATCTAGATAAAACTACAGTTATGTGTGCAATTCCTATATGCTAAGACAAGTACTTTGTAACATTAAGTCAAGGGGAAAGAATCATTTCTGTATTTGCTTAAAGGTTTAATATAAGTTCAAGTTAAATTCTGAAACAAAGATATAAAGGTAATTCAAATAAGAGACTAAATATGTTTAGGCAAAAGGGAGGAGAATGGTAATTTTTAATATAATTTTTAACAAATAATGCACAAATTCAATGAGTTCAGAAGAAAAGGTAAAAGTATATACAGGAGTTTGTCATACTGCCCAGAGCTTATCATTTTTTAAAGCAATTTTTCTTGTACATGGTCCAGAAAAGTAATAAATTTAATGAGGCACAGGAAAGCAATCAGGAGTCCGGGTATAAAGACCACATACTAGAACACAGTGACACTATGAAATACCTGTTCTTGTCTTTTGTTGCAAATAAGAACCTTCAGCAACAACAGATTTTCATTTGTAATCATTCACAGCCAATTCCAATTTAGTGCAGACGTGAGTTTAGCTCTGCAGCTGAACCAAAGCTCCTTCACATGAGGAAGTATTTTTCAATTTTGTCTTTATGATATTCCTTTGTCAGAAAAGGGATGAGAAGAACTGTTCCCATGGGCAGTGGAAGGCATCTGTGAAAAGAAACACCCGTTTTTTTGGATGCTATTTCTTTATCAAGTTACTTATTCACTGATCATCCCTCTAGGAAACATACTAAAGATATTGCCAATATTATTACATCAGTATAGGAGTTGAGAAACCAGTTGAACATTTGTCTGACCAAAAGTATTACATTTTCGGGCCTCCCTGGTGGCGCAGTGGTTGAGAGTCCGCCTGCCGATGCAGGGGATACAGGTTCGTGCCCCGGTCCAGAAGGATCCCATAAGCCGCGGAGCGGCTGGGCCCGTGAGCCATGGCCTCTGGGCCTGCGCGTCCAGAGCCTGTGCTCCGCAGCGGGAGAGGCCACAACAGTGAGAGGCCCGCGTACTGCAAAAAAAAAAAAAAAAGTATTACATTTTCCAGGCAACAATCTCACCTGTGTATGGGAAGTGGTGAGAGTCTGCTTCCAGGGATACCTGTGTGTTTTAGCCTGCTCAGGCTGCATTAACAAATACCACAGGCTTGGTGGCTTCAACAAAGCAGTTTTTCTCACAGTTCTGGAGGCTGGAAGTCTGAGATCAAGGTGTCAGCAGGGTTGATTTCTTCTGAGGCCCCTCTCCTTGGCTTGTAGATGGCCACCTTCTCCCTGTGTCCTCACGTGCTCTTCCCTCTATATGTGCCTGTGTCCTAATTTCTGCTTCTTATATTGGGTTAGGACCCACCCTAATGACCTCATTTTAACTTAATTGCCTCTTTTAAAACCCCATCTCCAAATACAGTCACATTCTTAGGTACGGTTAAGACTTCAACATGTGAATTTTAGGAGATCTAATTCAGCTCATAAGACAATGTGGACACACGTGCTTCCTCATCTCTCTACCATGTTCTAAACAGACTAGGTATTTTGCGGCAGAGACATCAATCACAGCAGCCCCAATTCTCAGAAGCCACGTGAGTAACTTAAAAAGCTGATGATTTTCTGCCAAAAGCCAGAAGACTTAAGATTTTGACTATAAAATAAAGAGCTCAGTTTTTTAAACTCATATGTGACATAAATATGAATTGAGAAAATATCCCAAATTAGAAAATCAGAATAATAGGAATAAAAGTGACATTTTAATTTCTGAGGCCCCGGCAAGGCATTAAGAGAGCACTCAAAGGAGAACAGACCAGAAGTTGAGAGGTGAAAAAAGGGAGCCACTACTCCTTCAGAAAACTTAAATTGTGTTCTCTCTCTGTTTTAACACAAAACTTCCCATTACAACACCCTCGTCAAATTAAAGAATCAAAATAAAATTGGAAAGGGCAGATTACACCTCAATAAATGCAGCCTTCCTAACAGCCAAAGAAGATGCTGGCGATAGTGTCGATGTTGTCTATAAATAAAACAAAAGGACCATGAGCCACAACTACTGAAGCCCGCGCGCCTAGAGCCCGTGCTCCACAACAAGAGAAGCCACCACAATGAGAAGCCTGCGCACCGCAACGAAGAGTAGCCCCCGCTGGACGCAACTACAGAAAGCCCATGCGCAGCAACAAAGACCCAACACAGCCAAAAATAAATTAATTAAAAAAAAATTTTTTTAATTAAAAATTTTAAAAAAAAGGAGGCTCACCAGCCTCCCTATCGTCACTGCGTACTCTGAATATTCCAGGTCTCCTCACTGTTTGCACAGTTTGAGCCCAAACACCTCAGCCTCCTGAAAGATGAACCATTATTGCCTTTCACCAAAGCCAGATCTTTCTAAGGATATCCATAGCATGTTGGAGCTGAAGAGGATATTATACTCATCAAATCCAGTATCCTCCAGGTGGCCCATGTGATGCTAACAGCTTTCTCAGAACAGGGTTTGTAGTCAAAAAGTTTGCAGAATGCAAACTTTATATTGTCTGTGGTTTGTTGTTCTTTTGACCCCACATACTTCTCAGAGCTTTGTGGTTGCTAAAATGTATACTTTTATAAATTTTATAATATTAATAGAATATATATTTAATATAATATATAATAAATATTATATATAAACTTTAATATTATAATATTAAATTTTATATGCATCATATAACATATGTAATATCTAATGTTATGATATATTACATATATTAGGTATTATATATATAAACTTTAATATTATAGTTTGAATACCCCATGGAGTATTCAGTTTTTTAAACAAATTTCCTGACCCCAGAAGCACTGTTACAAAGACAGTTCTTAGAGCACTTTGTGAAATGCAGATGTAGTCCAATTGCCTCGTTTAACAGATTAAGAAACAGAGACACAAGACTGATGCTACTTTCCCAGGGGCAATGCCAAGATCAGGATATAAATATCCTAATTCTCAGTGCCCTTTCTTCTATGCCATTGAACTTCTTCCTAATGAATACTGATCTCTGGACTTGGTCAGAAGGCCTGTGCAGATATCCATTCAGGAAATCTGAATCTTCAGGTTGGAATGTAACGTCTGACATAAATGATGTATTTAATCCTCATAAAATATATACCAAATACTATGTAAAATTTTGGATTTGGCCTATAATTGGGGTATTCAAATAAAGAAAAGAAGTCTGTCTTATCATGCAACTCTATTTGGTCACTTGTTAGCTATAGATTGGTCCAGACCACACAGAAGGAATGTGGCAGTGTATGAGCAACAGTAGAATAAATTTTTGATTTGTTCATTTGGGGAAAAAAAAGAGAAAAGAAGTCTTATAAATTGAACATGTTTAAATTCTCACACTGACAAAATTCTTCCACAAATTAAAAGAGTCTAGTTAGTACAGATTATTATGAAGAGTAGCTCACAAAAGTGTGAGCGAGAACATGGACAAAGAAAACCTATAGAAAACACCAAATTCTCAGCCAGAATATCTGTCTCCTTGTTTTCTCACTACTTATGAAAAATGCAATTTCAACTTTATTTTTTTCTTGCCCTAAGAATAGGATTGCCAGCTAAATACAGGATGCCCCATTAAGTGTGAATCTTAGATAAACAACAAATAGATTTTTAATATAAGTAGCTCTCAAATATTGCATAAGATATACCTACACTGTATTTTTATTTTCTAAATCTGGCAATTTTGCCTATGAAGGATACTCACACTTATTGAAAAGGCCTTCAGGAAAGCAACAGATTAAAATGTCAATAGAAAGTAAAAGTTGACAGTAAGGAAACGCCAGAAAAGGCTGATTATCATTCAATAACTGAAGTTCGATTCTGAGATTTAAACTCAAGTATCAAAGATGAGAGATTAAGGGATACATTTATGCATTAAATTACATTTCCTACATTCCTGATTTGAGCCTCAGTGAAAACTAAAAAAGCCAACCTGTGTTTTATTTATTTTTTTAAATGTAATATAATTTACTTCAAAGTGGTTTTTTTTAATAGATCTTTATTGGAGTATAATTGCTTCACAATGCTGTGTTAGTTTCTGTTGTACAACAAAGTGAATCAGTCATAGGCATACATATATCCCCATATCCCCTCTCTCTTGAGCCTCCCACCCACACTCCCTATCTCACCCCTCTAGGTGGTCACAAAGCACCGAGCTGATCTCCCTGTGCTATGCGGCTGCTTCCCACTAGCTATCTGTTTTACATTTGGCAGTGTATATATGTCGATGCTACTCTCACTTCACCCCAGCGTCCCCTTCACCCTCCACCTCCATGTCCTCAAGTCCATTCTCTATGTCTATGTCTTTATTCCTGCCCTGCCACTAGGTTCATCAGTTCCATTTTTTTTTTAAGATTCCATATATATGTGTTAGCATACAGTATTTGTTTTTCTCTTTCTGACTTACCTCTGCATGACAGACTCTAGGTCCATCCACCTCACCACAAATAACCCAATCTTGTTTTTATTTTATGGTTGAGTAATATTCCATTGTATATATGTGCCACATCTTCTCTATCCATTCATCTGTGGATGGACATTTAGGTTGCTTCCGTGTCCTGGCTATTGTAAATAGAGCTGCAGTGAACACTGTGGTACATGTCTCTTTTTTTTTTCTTTTTTTTTATTTCTTTTTTGAACTTTTGAATTTTATTTTATTTTTTATACAGCAGGTTCTTATTAGTCATCCATTTTATACACAGCAGTGTATACATGTCGATCCCAATCACCCAATTCATCTCACCACCACCCCTACCCCCCACTTCTTTCCCCCCGTGGTGTCCATACATTTGTTCTCTAAATCTGTGTCTCAATTTCTGCCCTGCAAACCGGTTCATCTGTACCATTTTTCTAGGTTCCACATATATGCGTTAATATATGATATTTGTTTTTCTCTTTCTGACCTCACTCTGTGTGACAGTTCCTAGATCCATCCACATCTCAACAAATGACCCAATTTTGTTCCTTTTTATGGCTGAGTAATATTCCATTGTATATATGTACCACGTCTTCTTTATCCATTCATCTGTCGATGGGCATTTAGGTTGCTTCCATGTCCTGGCTATTGTAAATAGTGCTGCAATGAACACTGGGGTACATGCGTCTTTTTGAATTATGGTTTTCTCTGGGTATATGTCCAGTAGTGGGATTGCTGGATCATATGGTAATTCTATTTTTAGTTTTTTAAGGAACCTCCATAGTGGTTGTATCAATTTACATTCCCACCAACAGTGCAGGAGGGTTCCTTTTTCACCACACCCTTTCCAGCATTTATTCTTTCTAGATATTTTGATAATGGCCATTCTGACCAGCATGAGGTGATAACCTCATTGTAGTTTTGATTTGCATTTCTCTAGTAATTAGTGGTGTTGAGCATCTTTTCATGTGCCTCTTGGCCATCTGTATGTCTTCTTTGGTGAAATGTCTGTTTAGGTCTTCTGCCCATTTTTTAATTGAATTGTTTGTTTTTTTGATATTGAGCTCCATGAGCTGTTTGTATATTTTGGAGATTAACCCTTTGTCCATTGTTTCATTTACAAATATTTTCTCCCATTCTGAGGGTTGTCTTTTCGTCGTGTTTATGATTTCCTTTGCTGTGCAATAGCTTTTGTTTCATTAGGTCCCATTTATTTATTTTTGTTTTTATTTTCATTACTCTAGGAGGTGGGTCAAAAAGGATCTTGCTCTGGTTTATGTCAAAGAGTGTTTTTCCTATGTTTTCCTCTAAGAGTTTGTTTTTCATTTATTTTTTTAAGTATTTCTTTTCTTAAAATTTTTATTTATTTTATTTTTGGCTGCGCTGGGTCTTCATTGTTGCACGTGGGCTTTTCTCTCGTTGCAGTGAGTGGAGGCTACTCTTTGTTGCAGTGCATGGGCTTCTCATTGCGGTGGCTTCTCTTGTTGCGGAGCACAGGCTCTAGGCACGTAGGCTTCAGTAGTTGTGGCATGTGGGCTCAGTGATTGTGGCTCATGGGCTCTAGAGCACAGGCTCAGTAGTTGTGGCACACGGGCTTAGTTGTTCCATGGCATGGGGGATCTTCCCAGACCAGGGCTTGAACCCATGCCCCCTGCATTGGCAGGTGGATTCTTAACCACTGCGCCACCAGGGAAGCCCCCTCTAAGAGTTTCATAGTGTCGGGTCTTACATTTAGGTCTTTAATCCATTTGGAGTTTATTTTTGTGTATGGTGTTAGGAAGTGTTCTAGTTTCATTCTTTTACATGTAGCTGTCCAGTTTTCCCAACACCATTTATTGAAGAGACTATCCTTCCTCCACTGAGTATTCTTGGCTCCCTTGTCAATTATGAATTAACTGTGTACATGTGGGTTTATTGCTGAGCTGTCAATTCTGTTCCATTAGTCTATACCTGAGGTACAGGCAGGCATCACTCCTGCTGGATTCTGTAACAAATGGTGCTGGTGGCAGGACCACAGCCAAAACGAGATATAATATCAGGGGAAGGAACTGTTTCTGGGTCTAGCTGGGACCACAGTTGGCAATTCAGCAGCCTGGGCATGGATCTGCCTTCTCAAAACAGCCCTCACTGGTCTTGGGCTCCAGTAGGATTTAACAATCTCCTACCTAGATCCCAAATCTCCCACTAAGGCACTTCTGTCCAAGATGGCTGCCAAATTATTATTGCTGAGTAGGGATACAAACAGGGGACTCCTATTCTGCCATCTTGCTGACATCATTCCCTGTGAAAATATTATTTGTTAAAATTTGATTTCACCTTTTAGAATTAGTTTGTATGTGTGTGCGCCTTTCTGCCTGATTTAACATCTAACCAGATTTTACCCAAAGAAATCCCTCCAGGGCATGTTTATGAGAGATTCTAATCAAAATTAAAATAAGCATTCTTCACTATGAAGAACATGTTTCTTAACTTTTCTAAGACTTCTAAAACAACTAAAACTTGTATATACCAGAAAACAGAAACCTCTGCAGACTAGCATCATCTAAAGCAAATCTTTAAAGATGAGGGTAGGGCAGCAAATGGGTAATGAACCATGCAGAGCTTGCTTTGAGAGGCACCCAGTTTGAAAAGAGCATTGTCAAGCTGACAGAAGCATTTGTCTCAGTAAATATTCTTCTTCATTCCTAAAGCATTCAACCATGAGAAGGTGAGCACAGACAGCAGTCTAGAAGTCTCTAATGAATACTTGTAACACAGAAGCTGAAAAATTCTTGATCTGTCTGCCCTTTGTGAAAAATAGAAAGAACTAGAGATGGGGGTTAAAAACGAGGGAGGCTTTCACTTCCCATGATGGGTCAGCCTGTGGCAAAATGAACCTCTCACCAAGAAAATCTTTAAAAGATGAATAAAATACAGAAAACTTCAGGTTGAAGATATCAGAGAGCTACCAAGGCAGCCAGGACTCAAGGAACACATTACTGGAGAGAAATGAAGCCCAGAGAAGTGAACTTAACATTCTGGGCCCCTTTTCCTTCAGGCATTTGATAATTCATGTAATACACAGGTCAGAAGGATTTTTTTAATCCAAAATAAGGAGGGCATATACCCCCAATTCATGCAATGAGGCCAACCTAACTTTCATATTAAAATCTGGAAAGGACATTGCAAGAAAAGTGAATTACACACTAATAACCATCATGAGCATAGTTGCAAAATTGATTTCAATATAAGCCATCGATATATTAAAAAGGTAATAAATACATCACAATCCATTGAATTGGATCCAGGAATGCATCACAATCCATGAATGCAACGTTGTTCCCACAGTTGAAAGAAAGAAAGAAAGAAAGAGAGAGAGAGAGAAAGAGAGAGGGAGGGAGGAAGGGAGGGAGGAAGGAAAGAAGGAAGGAAGGGAGAGGGAGAGGAAGAAATGGAGGGTGGGAAGGAGGGAGGAAGGAGAAAGGAAGGAAGAAAGAAAGAGAGGGAGGGAGGAAGAAAGAAAGAAAGAAGAAAAGGAGGGAGGGAGGGAGAAAGAAAAGCCAAACAATTCACCACACTGGAAGAAGAAAAGAAAAAAAAAATCTTCTCGATAGATGCCAGAAAAAGCACTTGAAAAAATTCATTATAGAAACTTAGCAAACTAGAAATAAAAGAATCTAACATTAGTTTGATATTGAGGCTCATCTACAAAATATCTACAGCAAACATCATACTTAACGGTAAAATATTGAAACCTCACCTCCTAAGATCACGAACATGACAAAACACCCTCTATCACCTCTTCTTTTCCACATTGTAATAGTTTAGGTCCTTGGCTACGCATGTGGGTAAGTAAAAGAACTACCAAAGCATAAAGAATGGAAAAGTAAATATCCCTGTGATTGGTCACAGACCACACAGTTGTTCATCTGGCATATCCAAAAATATTCCACAGAAAAACTATTAAAATGAATAAGTGAACCTAGCAAAATTGCTCATTAAAATCAGAATGAAAAAGTTTCATTATTATCTACTGGGAAGAAGTAGAAAATGAGTTTTTTAAGTGATAGTTATAAAAGCATAAAGAATACTTAAGGATTACCCTAACAGAATACATACAATACTTCTTCACAGAAAACTAAAGACATTATTGAGAGAAAATATAAAAGAGCTAAACAAACAGGACAAATGTCTATGAATTTCAAGACAATATATTATAGAGATAATAATTCCTTCTAAACTGATATATTCATTCAATACAATCCAAAGGAAAATCCCAGCTGTATTTTTATATTGTGGAAATTGAAAAGTTTATATTAAAATATGTATGTGAATTAAGAGTCCACAGATACCTAAGACAATTTTGAAAACAAAGTTGAAGGGTTCACATTACTAGTTATTAAGACCCATTATAAAACTATATTAATTATGACAATGTGGCATGGCACAAAGATGGAAAAATATTCCAGTTAAACGGAATAGAGGGCTTCCTTGGTGGCACAGTAGTTAAGAATCTGCATGCCAATGCAGGGGACACGGGTTCAAGCGCTGGTCCGGGAAGACCCCACATGCAGCGGAGCAATTAAGCCCGGCGCCACAACTACTGAGCCTGCACTCTAGAGCCTGTGAGCCACAACTACTGAGCCCACGTGCCACAACTACTGAAGCCCAGGTGCCTAGAGCCCATGCTCCACAATGAGAAGTCACCACAATGAGAAGCCCGTGCACCGCAACGAAGAGTAGCCCCCCCTTGTCGCAACTAGAGAAAGCCCGCACGCAGCCAAAAATTAATTAATTAATTAATTAAATGCAATGGCAAGTCACCAGAGGCTCTTAGTGGAAAATGCTATGAACAAATTTATATTATAAATTTATAATTTATAACAAGAGTGACAACTGGGTGGAGCAGGGAGGAGGCAGTAACCCAAAGTTGTTGGTGTCTCCAATCAAAATGATAGCTGTGGAGCTAGAATAAAATGGGATGTTGTCTAACTGGTGTGGTGCCACGGATGCCAGCAGGAGAGATTGCTTTAAGTGAGGAAATTGCTTTAAGTGGCAGGTGTAGCCTGAAGATGGAGGGAGGTGTAGACTAAAGAAGTATCATTGCATTTAATGGCATGGAAGTCCCCGTTAACAGCAGAGAAGGAGAAACCTTGAGGTGACTCACAGAAGACATGGTCTCAGGAAACCAAGCTGACAATACCTGGGAAATCAATACTATAGATAACTTGGCTTTGAGAAGAGATGGCGATGGTTTTTAAATCAAAGGTGTATTGATCTCACATGGAGATTGGGGGAAATGGCTGACATATCAAACCCTGTTCCCTTCTCATGCCATCTTACAAACAACCCTCAGTCCAATTCCACTCTTATTCTCAGCAAAATGCCCTTGAGAAATAGGAAGTAAATTAACCTTCCCTAGGCAACTCATTCTACTGTTTAACCCTAGCTTTCCACGCTAATGCCCTTAAATCCTAGGTAAATCTTCCAGACGGCAGGCTATTTTGGGACCATAATCTCTTCTCACCACAGGATCAAACTATCTCTTCAAATACAGCCAGGTTTTGTTTTGCCTTTTTAGTACACTGAATGTAAAAGTTGACATCAGAGTCTGAAAGGGTAATTGTACATGATTATATTTCTTTATCACTAATTTTAAAAGCCTACATAAACCATAATTTGCTGTGTCTTTGCAGATGTTATCTTGTATGGCTTATAATCCATTAATTGCTATGTTGCTCAAATGTTCTTGTGAATTTTCTGGGTCTGCCTACTTACCTCATTTGAAAGTTACTCTCAGGTACACTTTTTTATAATCTTCAGTCATCTTCTTGAGTTTTGAAGTTATTAAATAATAGTTTTTCTGAAAATGAAAGAAGAAAATCAATAAGCAATGGTAGAGGTGCTCTGAGATCACTGATCACTATACTTTCCTATTTTACTTTCCTTGCCCATATTTTATGCTGTATTTGTTACTTCCCAACTGTGCCATGTTAGGAAGCTGAACATAAATTAATTTGCTTCCCAGTTAGAAGGCTTAATCATTGGAAGACATTTTCAATACCTACAATATCTAAATTGTTTTAATTAAATGAGAATAACATGCATGTCCTTTTTCTATCTTCTTCATTCCTGTGCCTGGCACATATTAGGTACTTAATGAATAAGTGCTGTATGAGTAAATGAGTGAATGAAAGCATTTCACAGACTTTTAGCAGAATGTGCAACGGTCTAAACATGCTGATATTAAAGGGGAAGGAAATTACTATGTGCATTTAGAGGTGTGGGATTCATTTAAATCAGTGCTCTCCTAGAGAAACTTCTAAGATGATGAAAATGTTCTATGTAGTGTTGTTCAATTTGGTGTCCATTAGCCACATTCAGCTACTGAGCACTTGAGATGTGACTAGTACACCTGAGGATCTGAACTCTTAATCTGATTTAATTTTCACTAATTTAAATTAAATAGCCACATGTGGCTACCGTAGTGGACAGTGCAGCTTTAAATGAATCATACATGCCCAGTCCCGCCCTTTTGAAAACTAGAAGCATTTTCCTGATAGCCCCATACAATGTTAAAAACAAACTAATTCAAACGCCAGTGTGAGGTGTTTATACCAGTTTGAAACATCAGCATCAAAGACTAAGGAAGGGATGTAGTGGAGTTGGCTGGAGAAGTACAGCCGTTGACGGCATCTGCCCCCGGCACACACACACTCCTCCACCTCAGTCATCTGTACCTCTCCCTCAGGATTTACCACGTTCACAAGATACGGTTTCTGCAAGCCCTGGGGCTGAGTCTCATTGAACTCAGTATATCCATTTCCCAGTGTGCCTGGCACAGAGTAGCCACTGAAGTGAATGCATATACAGAAATGCATATATGTTGATTTTTTCATTTAGGTACAAGTAGGTCTATGTAGCACAACAGCCATATATTACACATACATAGACATAATCATGATTAGGGTTACCACATATCCCAGTTTAACCTGGGCAGCACTAAAACTTCCTATCCCAATGTCCCCATTTGGGTTCTCATACTCTTAGATTCTCAAAAGTGCCACTGTTTGAACTCCATCAAATCTCTACTCTTTATCAACTCTCCAGAGCTGTATTTATGTGGATTGCTACATTTGGGAATAACCAATTTATTATTGTTATTATTATTATTAATAAATTCTCCTTCTTGGTCTGATCATTGTAAATGTACATTAGAGGTATTTCTTGATTAACTACAGTATGTTCTTATTAAGTAAAAGAAAATAATATTGAAATAGAGCCACTTGGTTTCCATAAAAATGAAAGACTTAAGTCATAATTAAAAAGGAATTATGTACAAAATTAAGACTGAACGGTGAAATTAAACCCCTGCTGCCACCTCACATGTTGCAAAGAACACTAGAACAAGTTGAGAAACCACTTCAAAACCAGGAACAGTGTGCTTACACTTGAGGACACCCATATATCTGCCCATGCCAAAGCTACCTGGCAGATCAGACCAGAATTAGAATTCTTGTGTTGAACATTATTCAAGCTGATTTGAAATGTAATTGCATAATCACATCACTATATTCAAAGAAATGTGGTTTTTACCGAAAAGGTATAATCATTTTCTAATTACCAATTAAGAACTCTCCACAGTTTATTAGAATTGGAGAATTACAGTATGTGAATTAACCCAATTGCCCTCTGGAAGTCCTCAGATGACAGAAATATAAATAATTCACTGTGAAACTCTGGCTGTAATTGGTATCCTGAAACCAAAATTCATGCCCCCATGAATTTTTACCTTCTCATCTTCAATACCAGTTTATTTAATCCAAGCTCCAAGGGAGAATAATATTGATCCCAGTGGCTCTGAACAGTTTGTTTGTTGTAACTGCCAGTGAAGGATCAACTTTTGTAAATACCAGTTATTCAAAAATGGTCCATTTGCACAATGAAATTTAAAGTACAGCTAAGAGGGACTTCCCTGGTGGTCCAGCGGTTAAGACTCTGTGCTTCCACTGCAGGGGGCACAGGTTCAATCCCTGGTCGGGGAACTAAGATCCCACATACCACGCAGTGCGGCCAAAAGCTAAAAAAAAAAAAAAAAAATCATATATATATATATATATATATATATATATATATATATATATATATATATATATATAAGTACAGCTAAGAGTTCCTGAGTAACTGGTTAAAATAGTTGCCTAGATGTCTATAATGCATGGCCACTGGATGAGCAGTCAAAACACCTGCATTCTAGCCCAGCTCTCATTCTTATTACTGAGCCTCCCTCTTAAACTGTCTGAACCCCAGGCTCCTCCTGTACGGAATCAGCATAATACCCCAGAACTACATGTCAGACAAGGTTAGAAGGGCTCAAACAAAAGAAATAAACTATGTGGAAGTTCTCTGTAAAATTAGTCTCACTATGCACATGCAATCAAATATTTTAAGGTATGCTTTAAGTAGAATTATAATGATAGAAGTCCTTTCTCTAGGAATCAAAATGCTCAATGAAACTGATAAATATCACTTGCTAGCCTGAAGGTTCTCTGTTTCCTCAGCCCTGGAAAGCTCTGTGAGAGACCCATCTCTGCCTTCAGAGTTTCCAGTCCAGCCCTCTACCTCCTACCTCTACTAGTTTCAAAATCTGCCCCCAAAAATCTTACTGGAAGACCAATTTTGTGTTTTCTCCCAGATGGATCTTTATTCCCTATGTACCTCAAGGCTGCAGGATGTTTCGTTCTACCTCTCAAAACATTTTGACCAAGACCCCGAGCTGCCATTATATACAAGGATCAGTGCAAATTTTCCATGGAAAAAATCCCTGACATTGTTATTGTTATATCAGCCCTGCATGACCAGGAAAATCTTTGTTGTTTGTTCTCTCCCCCAAGATAGGATTTCTGTCTGTGTAAGCTCCCAGTTCACACCCAGAATCAGGAAATGCCCCTCCCCCAAATTAAAAAAAAAAAAAAAGCTGGAGATCACTACCTCACCTCTGATACTTTCTCTCCTCCCTGGAAATTTGGTTCATCTAATCCTTGTGCCTCCACAGCTCTCTGATATTTTCAAAAACAATTTTTTATTTTATTAGGCATTTATTTTTGCAATGGGCACACTTGCCTGCTGTGTCTATTACATCATTCCTGGGAGTAGAAGTCATAACAACATCTTTTTAATTCTGAACTAATATATTTTGCACATATCCTTTAAGTAAGTTTTAAAATTAAACCTTGAGGTCCAATTTTCTAATGAATGGCATATTTAACCTTGAATCCTAATTGATGTTTTTTTTCAGAACATTCAGCAGATTCTCCAGCACAGGTACAAGGAAACTGACACCAGAAGTGTTTGGCTTTGTTCTTACACCTCGCAGAATGGCCACTACAAGCAGAATGGATCACCTACAAGCTTCTTTTTACCTTGCCTTAGAAAAGATATTAATCATAGGATTATCTTAAAATTATATGACACCTTTTCCATAGAAGTGAAAATAAAATTGAACATATTGCTTGTGCATTATTAGGTATTGTGTAGTATATCCCTCCATGCATCTAATAAAGAAATATATATACAGAAAGGTAAAGTAAATTGCCCAAGAGTACAGAATTACCTGGTGGAAAAGTTTCAAAATAAATTAACCTGAATTTCAAGGATTGTCCTTCTTAGAGTACTGACTCCTACCTCTATTTGATGCAATAAAAAAATTAATAATTCCCTCACAAAAAAATTAATAATTCAATTCTTCTTCTAGTGTGAATAAGTAGTGGCTTTTGGTCAGTCCTGTCAAATTATTAATTTTAAAACTGCGAGTATGGTTTGTTGAACCAAGATGGTTAAGTAGAAGGACATGTTTTCACTCCCTCTTGTGAGAACACCAGAATCACAACTAGCTGCTGAACAATCATCAACAGGAAGACACTGGAACTCACCAAATAAGATACCCCACATCCAAAGACAAAGGAGAAGCCACAATGAAACGGTAGGAGGGGCGCAATCACAGCAAAATCAAATCCCATAACTGCTGGGTGGGTGACTCACAGACTGGAGAACACTTATACCACAGAAGTCCACCCACTGGAGTGAAGGTTCTGAGCCCCACCTCAGGCTTCCCAACCTGGGGGTCTGGCAATGGGAGGAGGAATTCCTAGAGAATCAGACTTTGAAGGATAGTGGGATTTGACTGCAGGACTTTGACAGGACTGGGGGAAACAGAGACTCCATTCTTGGAGGGCACACACAAAGTAGTGTGCGCATCAGGACCCAGGGGAAGGAGCAGTGAACCCAGGGGAGACTGAACCAGACCTACCTGCTAGTGTTGGCAGGTCTCCTGTGGAGGCGGGGGTGGCTCTGGCTCACCATGGGGATGGGGACACTGGCAGCAGAAGTTCTGGGAAATACTCCTTGGAGTGAGCCTTCCCAGAGTCTGCCATTAGCTCCACCAAAGAGCCCAGGTAGGCTTCAGTGTTAGGTCGCCTCAGGACAAACAACCAACAGGGAGGGAACCCAGCCACACCCATCAGCAGTCAAGTGGATTAAAGTTTTAATGAGCTCTGCCCACCAGAGCAACACCCAGCTCTACCCACCACCAGTTCCTCCCATCAGGAAACCTGCACAACCCTCTTAGATAGCCTCATCCACCAGAGGACAAACAGCAGAAGCAAGAAGAACTACAATCCTGCAGCCTGTGGAACAAAATCCACATTCACAGAAAGATAGACAAGATGAAAAGGCAGAGGGCTATGTACCAGATGAAGGAACAAGATAAAACCCCAGAAAAAAATCTAAATGAAGTGGAGATAGGCAACCTTCCTAAAAAAGAATTCAGAATAATGATAGTGAAGATGATCCAGGACCTCGGAAAAAGAATGGACGCAAAGATTGAGAAGATGCAAGAAATGTTTAACAAAGACCTAGAAGAATTAAAGAACAAAAAACAGAGATGAACAATACAATAACTGAAATGAAAACTACACTAGAAGGCATCAATAGCAGAATAACTGAGGCAGAAGAACGGATAAGTGACCTGGAAGACAGAATGGTGGAATTCACTGCTGCAGAACAGAATAAAGAAAAAAGAATGAAAAGAAATGAAGACAGCCTAAGAGACCTCTGGGACAACATTAAATGCAACAACATTCGCATTATAGGGGTCCCAGAAGGAGAAGAGAGAGAGAAAGGACCTGAGAAAATATCTGAAGAGATTATAGTCAAAAACTTCCCTAACATGAGAAAGGATATAGCCACCCAAGTCCAGGAAGCACAGCAAGTCCCATACAGGATAAACCCAAGGAGAAACATGCCAAGACACATAGTAATCAAATTGGCAAAAATTAAAGACAAAGAAAAATTATTGAAAGCAGCAAGAGAAAACCGACAAATAACATACAAGGGAACTCCCATAAGGTTAACAGCTGATTTCTCAGCAGAAACTTTACAAGCCAGAAGGGAGTGGCATGATATACTTAAAGTCATGAAAGGGAAGAACCTACAACCAAGATTACTCTACGCGGCAAGGATCTCATTCACATTTGATGGAGAAATCAAAAGCTTTAGAGACAAGCAAAAGTGAAGAGAATTCAGCACCACCAAACCAGCTCTACAACAAATGCTAAAGGAACTTCTCTAAGTGGGAAACACAAGAGAATAAAAGGAACTACAAAAACAAACCCAAAACAATTACGAATATAGTCATAGGAACATACATACTGATAATTACCTTTAACCTGAATGGATTAAATGCTCCAATCAAAAGACACAGGCTTGCTAAATGGATACAAACACAAGACCCATATATATGCTGTCCACAAGAGACCCACTTCAGACCTAGGGACACATTCAGACTGAAAGTGAGGCGATGGAAAAAGATATTCCATGCAAATGGAAATCAAAAGAAAGCTGGAGTAGCAATATTCATCAGATAAAATAGACTTTAAAATAAAGAATGTTACAAGAGACAAGGAAGGACACTACATAATGATCAAGGGATCAATCCAAGAAGAAGATATAACAATTATAAATATATATGCACCCAACATAGGAGCACTTCAATACCTAAGGCAACTGCTAACAGCTGTAAAAGAGGAAATTGACAGTAACACAATAATAGTGGGGGACTTTAACACCTCACTTACACCAATGGACAGATCATCCAAAATGAAAATAAATAAGGAAACAGAAGCTTTAAATGACACAACAGACCAGATAGATTTAATTGATATTTATAGGACATTCCACCCATAAACAGCAGATCACACTTCCTTCTCAACTGTGCACAGAACATTTTCCAGGATAGATCATATCTTGGGTCACAAATCAAGCCTCAGTAAATTTAAGAAAATTGAAACCATATCAAGCAACTTTTCTGACCACAACACTATGAGATTAGAAATGAATTATAGGGGAAAAAACATAAAAAACACAAACACGTGGAGGCTAAACACTATGTTACTAAATAACCAAGAGTTCACTGAAGAAATCAAAGAGGAAATCAAGAAATACCTAGAGACAAATGACAATGAAAACACGACAATCCAAAACCTATGGGATGCAGCAAAAGCAGTTCTAAGAGGGAAGTTTATAGCTATATAAGCTTACCTCAAAAAACAAGAAAAATCTCAAATAAATAATCTAACCTTACACCTACAGGGACTAGAGAAAGAAGAACAAACAAAACCCAAAGTTAGCGAAGGAAAGAAATCATAAAGATCAGAGCAGAAATAAATGACATAGAAACAAAGAAAACAATAGCAAAGATCAATAAAACTAAAAGCTGGTTCTTTAAGAAGATAAACAAAATTGATAAACCATTAGCCCAGACTCATCAAGAAAAAGAGGGAGAGGACTCAAATCGATAAAATTGGAAATGAAAAAGAAGAAATTACAACAGACACCACAGAAATACAAAGCATCCTAAGAGACTACTACAAGCAACTCTATGCCAATAAAATGGACAACCTGGAAGAAATGGACAAATTCTTAGAAAGGTATAACCTTCCAAGACTGAACCAGGAAGAAATAGAAAATATGAACAGACCAATCACAAGTAATGAAGTTGAAACTGTGATTAAAAATCTTCCAACAAACAAAAGTCCAGGACCAGATGGCTTCACAGGTGAATTCTATCAAACATTTAGAGAAGAGCTAACACCCATTCTTCTCAAACTCTTCCAAAAAATTGTGGAGGAACACTCCCAAACTCATTCCATGAGGCCACCATCACCCTGATACCAAAACCAGACAAAGATACTACAAAAAAAGAAAATTACAGACCAATATCACTGATGAATATAGATGCAAAACTCCTCAACAAAATACTAGCAAACAGAATCCAACAACACTTTGAAAGGATCATACACCATGATCAAGTGGGATTTATCCCAGGAAGCAAGGATTCTTCAATATACACAAATCAATCAATGTGATACACCATATTAACAAATTGAAGAAGAAAAACCTCATCTCAATAGATGCAGAAAAAGCTTTTGACAAAATTCAACACCCATTTATGATAAAAACTCTCCAGAAAGTGGGCATAGAGGGAACCTACCTCAACATAATAAGGCCATATATGACAAACCCACAGCAAACATCATTCTCAATGGTGAAAAACTGAAAGCATTTCCACTAAGATCAGGAACAAGACAAGGATGTCCACCCTCACCACTATTATTCAACATAGTTTTGGAAGTCCTAGCCTCAGCAATCAGAGAAGAAAAAGAAATAAAAGGAATACAAATTGGAAAAGAAGAAGTAAAACTGTCACTGTTTGCATATGACATGATACTATATATAAAGAATCCTAAAGATGCCACCAGAAAACTACTAGAGCTAATCAATGAATTAGGTAAAGTTGCAGGATACAAAATTAATGCACAGAAATCTCTTGCATTCCTATACACTAATGATGAAATATCTGAAAGAGAAATTAAGGAAACACTCCCATTTACCATTGCAACAAAAAGAATAAAATACCTAGGAATAAACCTACCTAGGGAGACAAAAGACCTGTATGCAGAAAACTATAAGACACTGATGAAAGAAATTAAAGATGATACCAACAGATGGAGAGATATACCATGTTCTTGGATTGGAAGAGTCAATATTGTGAAAATGACTATACTCTCCAAAGCAATCTACAGATTCAATGCAATCCCTATCAAATTACCAATGGCATTTTTTACAGAACTAGAACAAAAAATCTTAAGATTTGTATGGAGACACAAAAAACCCTGAATAGCCAAAGCAGTCTTGAGGGAAAAAAACGGAGCTGGAGGAATCAGACTCCCTGACTTCAGACTATACTACAAAGCTACAGTAATCAAGACAATATGGTACTGGCACAAAAACAGAAACATAGATCAATGGAACAAGATAGAAAGCCCAGAGATAAACCCACGCATCTATGGTCAACTAATCTATGACAAAGGAGGCAAAGATATACAATGGAGAAAAGACAGTCTCTTCAATAAGTGGTGCTGGGAAAACTGGACAGCTACATGTAAAAGAATGAAATTAGAACACTCCCTAACACCATACACAAAAATAAACTCAAAATGGATTAGAGACCTAAATGTAAGACTGGACACTATAAAACTCTTAGAAGAAAACATAGGAAGAACACTCTCTGACATAAATCACAGCAAGATCGTTTTTGATCCACCTCCTAGAGTAATGAAAATAAAAACAAAAATAAACAGATGGAACGTAATGAAACTTAAAAGCTTTTGCTCAGCAAAGGAAACCATAAACAAGACGAAAAGACAACCCTCAGAATGGGAGAAAATATTTGCAAACGAATCAACAGACAAAGGATTAATCTCCAAAATATATAAGCGGCTCATGCAGCTCGATATTAAAAAAACAAACAACCCAATCCAAAAATGGGCAGAAGACCTAAATAGACATTTCTCCAAAGAAGACATACAGATGGCCAAGAAGCACATGAAAAGCTGCTCAACATCACTAATTATTAGAGAAATGCAAATCAAAACTACAATGAGGTTAGCACCTCACCCCGGTCAGAATGGCCATTATCAAGAAATCTAGAAAGAATAAATGCTGGAAAGGGTGTGGTGAAAAAGGAACCCTCCTGCACTGTTGGTGGGAATATAAATTGATACAACCACTATGGAGAACAGTATGGAGGTTCCTTAAAAAACTAAAAATAGGGGCTTCCCTGGTGGCGCAGTGGTTGAGAGTCTGCCTGCCAATGCAGGGGACACAGGTTCATGCCCCAGTCCGGGAGGATCCCACATGCCGCGGAGCGGCTGGGCCCATGAGCCATGACCGCTGAGCCTGTGAGACCGGAGCCTTTGCTCCGCAACGGGAGAGGCCACAACAGTGAGAGGCCTGAGTACCGCAAAAAAAAAACTAAAAATAGAATTACCATATGATCCAGCAATCCCACTACTGGGCATATACCCAGAGAAAACCATAATTCAAAAAGACACATGCACCCCAGTGTTCATTGCAGCACTAGTTACAATAGCCAGGACATGGAAGCAACCTAAATGCCCATTGACAGATGAATGGATAAAGAAGACGTGGTACATATATACAATGGAATATTACTCAGCCATAAAAAGGAACGAAATTTGGTCATTTGTAGAGACGTGGATGCACCTAGAGACTGTCATACAGAGTGAAGTAAGTCAGAAAGAGAAAAACAAATATCGTATATTAACACATATATTTGGAACCTAGAAAAATGGTACAGATGAACTGGTTTGCAGGGCAGAAATTGAGACACAGATGTAGAGAACAAACGTATGGACACCAAGGGGTGAAAGCTGCGGGGGGGTGGGGGTGGGGTGTGATGAATTGGGTGATTGGGATTGACATGTATACACTGATGTGTATAAAACTGATGACTAATAAGAACCTGCTGTAAAAAAAAAAAAGATAACTTTCTTTTCTCCCAGTTTAAAAAAAAAAAATATATATATATATATATAAACAGTCTGGAAAAGGCAAAAAAAAAGAAATCTGCGAGTATGATCAGCAAAAGAGAAAGGTAAGAACGACGTTGATGCTTCAACTTTGTAGGAAGTCAGATGAGTAAAATCCTGAAACCACAAGAACACTCAATATCCAAGGTGCTAAAGCATTTCCCACCATTTGAGAATAATGGAAAATTTACCAATTCATGAAGAGTTACTTGTACAAAGAATCCCTCCTCTTTAATGTTGGGAGTATATTTGAAGAGTCCACAGATGAATCCATGTGGGGTACCCCATGGGCAGGGACACAAAAGGAACCTCAAGTAGCTACAGACATGCGGGGAACTAAGGGCACCACTTAGCCTCAAATACAGCTATTTATTTAATGAGACAAAATAAATACCAGGTCATGATAAAAAAAAGATAATGCTCTTCACTTTGTATTATCTAGGAAATTGCTTGGGGAAATAGCACAAAAGAAAACCAGATAACACAGTTTTTAATTCCAGCTTTGTCAATGTTACCATGTCTGGATTTTTTTTGTGGGGGGGGGTCTGTTTATTTGTTTGTAAAGTAGGAATCATGTATACATTACCTATTTTCTGTGTGAGATGCAAATGAGAGCAAATATGAAACAACTTGTGAACTCTGTACCACTACACATAAATAATATGTAAATATAGGAGAAATCCATTATTTTCATAGAATTGAGAACAAGTCCAAAACCAAGTCACTTTCATTTGTGTTGATTTTTCCTCCTCTGTACTGCAAATGTGTTGGGTTGGCCCAAAAGTTCGTTCGGGTTTTTCCGTAAGAGTTACAGAAAAATCTGAAAGAACTTTTTGGCCAACCCAATACAAGTAGGAATAAAATCAAATGGAATACAGAGATTTTTAAAGGGGTTGGTCGCTCTGGCCAGTTCCTCTTTTCCTGGCAAAAAGAGTTCCCTTGACTAACACCTGGATTTAAACATTTCACTAACGGCAAAATAACTTGTTTGCAGATAGTGCTAGATCAACTATGTATAAATACATACATTGAGAGGGACATGGCTGCTTTATGGTATCAAGTGTAACTAAAGTTCTTATAGAAACCATAGTTAGTCTTTGTTGGAATAACAAAAGGACAGCAGGACATTAAGAAGATAAGAGAGGTGAGGTAGTTGGCAGCTAAAAATAGATGCTGTTTTGTTTCAAAAAGCAAAACAAAGGTAAGAACAGAGAAAGACACTGCAGCAGTAACAGCCTAGGGGTTCGGGTGAGGGGCCGACAGTAGCTTTACTTTTAGGTTCTGCTAACAATTGGCATGAATTACCTTAGAGTAGAGTTCAAACCATAATAACCTAGCACATTTTACCTCTAAGAGGATTATTGAAGTTTTACTGAAAACCTTACCTGTTCATAGCATGATGGCTATTCTGTCTTTAGAGTCTCAGACCCAGAAATGAGGCCAAAAAAAATTTTTTTTCAAGAAAATCACTTTGATATTAGGCAGGAAGATAAAAAGTCAATTCATATGGCTTTACACTCGTTTGTGATTATCAAAATAAAGTGAAAACAGTTGATTTCTGAGGCAGGCATTCTCTGATACCTTATTCTCCAAGCCTTAGAAATTAGAACCAGCTATCTGGGTTTGGTTTGAGAGCTTGTATGTGTAACTTCCTGGTGGAAGAACTTAACTTCTGAAGCTCATCTTTCCAACACAGTTTTTGCTGCCTACAGGGCTTGTGAAGGTGCCAGGCTTAGCCGTGACATGGAGGCCAGTCGCTCTGAAGCGTCCCAAACTTGCAGTGGGAGTTTGTATGAATGAAAAATAAATGTTTGCTCTTTTAGGCCATTGGAATTTGGGGATTGCTTAGCTTTTCTTCTGGTTCTTCAGGGGTCACCACTAAAATCCTTAAAATCTAAATCTTAGTAGAGCCTTGGTTTAGAGAATAAGCAGTAAGGAAAATTATATTACAAACTGGAAAGATGGCAAGCCATATTATGAAATAGCAAATTATTTGGTAGACAATCATGTCTGACAATTTTTGAGACAATTCATGTACCTCATTATATTGTAGCTCTATAGAAAGTAATTGGAAAACAGAATGTTAAAAGCATGAGTTGGTTATTATTGGATGCATTTCACCAAGTGCTTTAAGAGATTAGCTCAGAAAAGAATTTACATTTGTAAGCAGGAAAAAAAGGGAATAGAGAGAGTCCAAAAGTTCCAGGATTTGCAAAGTCAGAAGAGGCAACAGCCCCTCATACCCAGCTGTGTTTTCAACGCATCTGTATGCTATGATCAGAATAGATACTAGGTGGCTGGTAAGCGAGAAGGAGGGAGAAAAATCAGGAGCCTGTGGGAGTAATTCTGGAAAGAGATGAGGGTGCTCAGACTGAGGTGTTAATGGAAGAGGTACTGAGAAGGGGTCAGATTCTTGATGTAGTTGGAAAAATAGAGCTAATTGGGTTGCTAATGGATTGCATGTGTGCTGTGAGGGACAGGAGACAAGCAGGGCAGCAAGGTTTACAGCACTGAAACTGGAAGGATGGGATTTCCATTTGCTAAAATGAGAAGCCTGTTGAAAGAGCAGGTTTGGGGGACTAGGTATTTGTTTGTTTGTTTGTGGAGGATGCATTCAGTTTCTGACCGAAAGGTTAAGATGTCTATTTGCCATCCAAGTAGAAACGTCAAGAAGACAGCTAGAATTGGGGGCAGAAGTTGGGAATTGTCAGTTTACATGTGGTGTTGGAAAGCCTTGAGGTCTCCAAGGAGTGAGTGTACACACGGATGTGGAAGATGCCCGTGGACAAAGTCCGGTGGCCCTACACTGTTAGCAGAGAAGATATCAGAGACTGAGTTCAGGTTCCTCACAACCAGATGATATCCCGAGGCAAGCGAGCTTGCCCAAGATTGCACAACGTCTGTGGGCTAAAGCACAGAGACTGCCTTTGAAGCCATGACTCCAGGGCTTTTCTACTTCATTCAAAGCACTACATACACACACACACACACACACGTGCATACATATACACATATGTGTATACACACACATATGTATATGCATATATTCATGTGCGTGTGCACACGTGTATGTGTGTGTACCTAACTGGTTTCTAAACACCTTAAGAACCAACTTGCCCTGAGTGACCCTGCAACAACAAGCTTCAGCCTCTCAGGTCCTTGATTTCTTTATAAACTCAGTGTAGAGGCTAGAATCAATAATACCTAAAAACACCGAATTTTCCTTCCAGGACTAAAGGATAAGATATCTATTTAATACTCCAGCACTGGCTTCAGAGTTCAATACAAAGATAGGATTTTCACCCTTAGCAAATAACACTCTTTGGATCACCATAAACATGTCACGAAGCCTGATTTGGCTCAGCAAATCAGCTACTAATGACCCTGCTTTTCCTGCAGTGTTTTTTCCTGATGCCAGGAAAAGTATTCTCCCTAACGTTTCAAGATTCCCCACACTCATGTTTTAAGATGTTTTTGCAAATTGTCCTGTACTAGTTTTAAGATTAGATTTCCATTTCAGTACTCATGTTGCAGTTTAATGAAAACTAAATCCTCTTACAAATCATGTGTCAACAGTCCAAATACCACCATGGCTGCAGGTAACCAACCCAGAAAGATAAATAAAGTATATGCTCCTACAACTTAGTCAAACCGCTAACAGCATCTCGTAGATGATACGCTCTGATAGATAGGTACTTAACGTTACTTGGAAGATCTCAATCTTAAATCTTATCTTTTTGCTAACAGATTCCCTCACAATAAAATTGGAAACAGAATTCAGAACTAAAGGAGACATTTTAGTCACTCCTTCTCTTGCTGTTCATAAGAGATGTGTTTTTCTGTGTGCCAGTTCAGTATATGTTTGGTTTAATGCATCTGGATATCAGTAAATCCAAACACAAGCGCATTTTTCATTAGCCAGGACGCTACCTGGAGATGCCAAGGCTTCGTTTACAGTTATCCACCCAAGCAGACCAAGGCAGAGTCCATCCAGTTATGCCGGCCGTCCTGTATTTAAATCCCCCTTTATACACTGTTTGCCATGAACACTGCTGTGCTGGAATCAGTGGCCTAGAAATGCACATCCATTACAAGCAAGCTGAAATAAGCAAACCTCACTTGTACCCTGTACAGTAGTTGTTGGTGGTATGTGCCCAATGTACTCACGTCCTAAGAAGAAAATGGGATGTGAACATCCATTTATCTCAATTCCAGGCTCCATTAAGGTAATTATAAATCAGTGCCCCTGGTTTGAATGGAATACACGATGCTCAAAATGATGCTCATTTGGGGGAAACATTATATTCATTTATAACCACCCCATCCACATAAAGAAAACATCCTTCCTCTCATTAGTCTGAGAAAAAAAGCTGTCAAACTCTCCCTCAGTTGAACTAGTGGAAACATTTTACTCTAATACACTGTCTTGGTGTTTCCACCTTTAAAGCTTAAATATTTTCCTGTTATATGCATTCATGCACTGCTGGCATCCACATCCTTGTGTGTCTCTTTGTCATATCGGGGTCATGGCAGCTAACCTTTTAAACAATCTACAAAAATGCAACAAGTCTGGAGAAACAAACTGATACAGCAGGTAAACAGGAACTGAGAAGTTCATTTTCTGTGAGCTAGTGAAATCCATGTAATGCTTCATTTCCCTTTTACTATTCTCAATCATTTATTTTAGATATCAAACACAAACTGGTTTGCTGCATTTCTCTGGTAGCTGGAAGGAAGTTAATATACAAATTACTCCATTATTTCACTGCCTTCGCCTATGTCTCTAGTGATTGATCCCAGGAGATTCAATTCTGGGAATGTTACTAGACGTGGTCCTAAGAGGAACAATCGCCCATGGTCTCATTTTGTGTGTTTGCCTTTTTTCATTTTATAGACAAGCTAATCCACAAAGAAAAACTCCTTCAGAAATGAGTGACCTTTTTCCATGGACCCAGTAATGTCCTGCAGCATTTTAAAGACATTAAACCCTTGGCTTCTTTTTATTATGATTTAATCTTATACATATGGAATTAGTACCTCCAATTAATTCTAGTTTCTTAAAGATATTTGGTCATTTTGTTCCCATAATGTCTTCTTCAGTGCAGAGTGTTGAGCAGGGGTTGCATAAATATTGAAAGAATGAAGGAATGAGAGAGCAAATGAGTGAACAAATTGAGTCTTTGTTGACTTCTGGGATGTTCTATTTCTCATTTTCTTCAGGGAATACTCTGCTTTATTCACTGGTTTTGTATGTGTGTCTGTCTGTCTGTGTGATTGTGTGCATGAACACACACATATATATGTAAATTATTTCACATTTTTACCTCCTGCTGTAGTGTGTTTCTAATCTGCAAGACTCCGTGCATCTTCTCTTGAGTGGCAGCTTGCCAGCATCCTCCTCCTCAGCCCCGGTTCCAACCAGCCCCTTCTAGAGTCACTACTCAGCTTCTTCACAGGTTCCAAAAGCAGAGGAAGCCAAGTCGTGGATAACTGGAGATTCAAGTACAGTATGACATGAGCTCTTAGATAAGGAGAATGAAAGCACTGGAAAGAGCAAAAGATGGCTATAAAAATAGTTCCTATACGACTTTTATTAGTATAGCAGTCATCACTATACTAATACTTTTCCATTGTATAGCCTTTTTATCCCCAAATTATTTTTGTAGACCATCCATTAATTAACACTCACAGTGTTTTGAGTCATATCACTTGACTAATTTTGTGCTACCTTGAAAATTGTCATACAAACTACAAAATATGGCTGGAGTTTCACCAGCCATATTTCTGAAGCAATTTGAGCCAAGTCTCAAGTTCTCAATTCCAGAATTTTATCCCTATTAATAGAAGACATGCATCACAAGAGTGGAGTGGGGAGAGGAGACACATTTCTATTCTGCATGTGTCAAAACCGGATTCAGAGTCCTTTAAAGCAATGAAAAAGGACAAAATGCTCAGGTGTGAAAATTTAAAACATTTTTATTCTCAAACAAATATGAAAGGTTCTTTTCCTTAAAATGTAAGGAAAGGAATATAAAGTAAATTTTTAATCTTATTGTTCAGATAACTATTCCATAATAACAATTATACATTAACTTCCAAATGTCTTGCCCGCCCCCTACCATGTAATAACCACATTTAATTAAAGTTGTTGTCATTTATTTTTAAATACTCTTTTTAAGAAATAGAAACATGAACCCAACAAATAAATAGCCAAATTTGGATGATTCGAATGTGTTTGGGATGCTGACAATCTATTTACATTTTAATAAGATATTTCCTCAGTGCAGGTATTAGATACATCTCCACAGAGATGGGGCTAGGACACAGAATTAAGAAGAAAGAAGCGCCCTTGACAATTTGGAGAAAAGGAAAGATAAGCAGAACGGTGTTTAATAGAAACAGATGTGGATGTAATCCCTTTAGGAAGAAAAAAAGCTGTACAAATATAACATAAGACAAGGGGAAATGGCTTTAGACACAAAGAATGGAAAAACCTGGGGAGTTCTGAGAAATGCAAGCTCAGAATGACTTCATGACTCAGACTCTCTTCCAATTCACAGCCCAACAACGGGTGTGATATGCGGATAACTTAAAGAAAGACATGGTGTTAAGCGCAAGATGTTATTTATAAGAAAGATTAACACGAGTTTCTGAAGTGGCAATGGAGGGCTGGAAAAAGGAGGATTAATCAGCCTAAAATGTATACATCATATATATAGTCACAGATATATATGCTGGTTGGCACTTCTCGAATCTATGACCAGTGACAATTGTTTTCTATTCCAGCAAGAAGGATTTGAGTCAACCTTAAGGAAAACCTATTGACTAAAGGTAGAGCATTAAAATATGTTAATGGGGGCTTCCCTGGTGACGCAGTGGTTATGCAGGGCACATGGATTCAATCCCTGGTCCGGGAAGATCCCACATGCCGCACAGCAACTAAGCCCGCGCACCACAACTACTGAAGCCTGTGCTCCTAGAGCCCATGCTCCACAACAAGAGAAGCCACTGCAAGGAGAAGCCTGCGCACCGCAGCGAAGAGTAGCCCCCGCTCGCTGCAACTAGAGAAAGCCCGCGCACAGCAATGAAGACCCAATGCAGCCAAAAATAAATAAATAAATGTATAAAATATGTTAATGGGAGTCAAGAATTCTACTAACTCCTTTTTCTTTTAAAAATGACCACCTGTACTTGTGCAATGTTTTGCATAGCTTGCAGGAGTATAAAATAGGTTTAGACTTACAATCCCACCATCAGCTGATAAACGGTTAACAGTTAAGTGATAAGGAGAATTTTGTGGCAAGTTGGGTAGGAGAAAATGTCTCCTGGTACACATTGAGTCAGAACAGCACTCCCTCACTCTTCAAAGATATTCTCTCTACCTCTGAGAAAATATTTCCATTCCTTGTGTTTTATGTTGTCCTCAATTTTAAGGAATTGAGACTCTGTGACTCCTCCACCTTGCTCCTTAAAGAAAATGAAATGAACAGAGATGCTGTCATGGAAAACCTTTACTGGGGAGGACTCAGAGACACAGGTATCCAAATCTGCCTTCCTAAAAACAAAAAATAAAAAGTAGCAATTCTGACTCCTCTAAACCTTGATCCTTCACCCCTACATCTCAAGCTGGAACTTGGACAGAACTCTAAACACACCTCTCAAAGCCACACCATATCATTGATAGTTATTACAAAATACTGTGAACAGTATTACAGTGAATCAACTAATCTAAGGCTGTGATTGCTTTAAATAATTCTCCATAAACGTTAAGTAAAATTTCTCCACCAATAAATTTGTTGTGCATAGTTGTGGCTATAACGTGATACAAAAAAGCAGCATCCTTCAGCTAGTACAGTCACAGGGAGAGTAGCAAAGCAGCACAATGTGGGATACATTCTCCATCTGAGTCCACCAGTAAGCTATGCTTTCTGCCTCTTAATGCAAGAAAAGAGTCTTTAGAAGAGAAAGACAGAAGCAGGGCCAAGCCAAACTGAAATGTTTCCTGAGCTAACAAGCAAAGGATCAGCATTTTGTGATGCATATTATAGATCAGCAAAGACATTAGTATAAACAAATTTTTTTAAAATATTTATTTATTTGGCTGCGCTGGGTCTTAGTTGTGGCGTGCGGGATCTTCATTGAGGCATTTGGGATCTTTTAGTTGCAGCATGCGGGATCTTTAGTTGCAGCATTGGAACTCTTAGTTGTGGCATGCATGTGGGGTCTAGTTCCCTGAGCAGGGATTGAACCCGGGCCCCCTGCATTGGGAGCGCAGAGTCTTAACCACTGGAACACCAGGGAGTCCCGACAAATTTTTTTAATCATTCATCAAGTTAACTTTAAGTATATGTAGATTCAGAATAAATTCTCTACACATGATAATTATTACTATGATTAAGTATTGTAAGAAGGTTCACAAACTCTAAAGAAATTATTTCAACATCATCATAAAATCTTGCATTAAAAACTTCATCCATGCTTTTTAAAATAGACAGTGGATGTTATCTATGATAAAGTGAGATACGGGTACCCAGGGTGGACCAAACTAGGCAAAGAGCACCTTTTCTAGAATCTGTATTAACAGCGATTCTCTCTCTCATATAATTTTTTTTCTTAAATATTCTGAGTTGCTTTGAGCAGGTCTTCATATTTCCATATGGCAGTTTATTTAATTAATGGTATTGTATATCTGCTGTGCCTAGTACTTCCTACCTACGCCTAAGCTAGGCAGGAAAAGCAAAGGGCATTTCAGAGTCTACCCACAAGAGCCTAGATGGAGACACCTCAAACACACACACACACACCCCAGTGGTGTGCGTGGATGTAATAATCCAAGTGTAAGGACACTAGTTTTGCCTTGGGGGATAGAAGTAGGAATGGGAAGCGTTCCTTGGGTAAGGCACATCGTAAAACAAAAGGCAGGAGGTGGGGCAAGAGGAAACAGAGAGATCAAAGGAGACTTCTGTGACCCCTGTGACCGGAAACAGGAGCTGCGGCACTGGGGGAAGAGGTAACAAGGTTGGTTTTGGACATCCTTAGTTAGTGGCTGGACAAGGAGCTACCACCCAGGGGCCTCGTGCTGCCGTTCTCTGATCAACTGTAAGCTCTGAGCTGGGAGCTGAGAGGCACCTGCAAACAGAGGAGGAGTGCTTGAAGCCATGAGTGTGTCAGCCCAGTGGGTTTGTTATGTCACAAAACGAGACATCACGGCATCATTGCTACCACATAAAGAGATTTTCCTTCATGTTTACACAGTCTAGGGAAATCTAAAACTTTAACGCTTGACTGCATATGCGCAACATCATGCACCTTGGATTAGCCTATTCAAGAAACTATCATTTCCAGTTGCAGCTCTTTTCCACTCCTTCCTCTCTGTTTGCAATAATAATCTCATTCTGAAGCTCACCCCCAGAACAAGAGCTGTGCCCAGCAGACTCACCTGATTCATATTCTCCACGTAGCTTGTGGGAAAGTGGATGGAATGATTGAAGCTTATTAAATACCTGTTGTGGTCTTTAGAAATCACCAGGAAAATATCACATCTAGAACTACCACCAAATATTTCAATTTAGTATTTATAAATACAAGCTTCTTATCAAAATGGATTTTCTCTTCCTAGAGAGAGAGTTAAGCCAGGACTCCTAATTCATATTCATCTTTCCTCAAAAATTAGTTGCTCTGAGGGCTTCCCTGGTGGCACAGTGGTTAAGAATCCGCCTGTCACCGCAGGGGACACGGGTTTGGGCCCCAGTCTGGGAAGATCCCACATGCCGTGGAGCAACTAAGCCCATGCGCCACAACTACTGAGCCTGCGCTCTAGAGCCCGGGAGCCACAACTACTGAACCCACATGCTGCAGCTACTGAAACCCACGCGCCTAGAGCCCGTACTCCTCAAAAAGAGAAGCCACCGCAGTAAGAAGCCCGCGCACTGCAACAAAGTGTAGCCCCGGCTCACTGCAACTAGAGAAAGCCCGCACGCAGCAAGGAAGACCCAACACAGCCAAAAATAAATAAAAGTAAAATAAATGAATTTATTAAAAAAAAATTAGTTGCTCTTAGTAAGCGGTGCTGATCAAGAGGGAAAGGACCTTGGATGTGGGCTAGCTCCTTCCTGCCCTTGCCACCTTCTTGCCCAGGTCAGTGGAGAGCTGAGTGAGTGCCATGTTGCTAGGCAACTCCGAAAAGATTTATGAATCTTCTTAATTAATTAATTAATTAAAGAGCTCTGAAGGGCTCTTGGACAACATGGACGTATCCTGTCCAGCAAGGACAGGGGAAATACTCACAAACAACAGCAAGACACAGTGTGAAAAACAATCACAGAAGGAGCTTGGTGGACACAGTTTACACAGGCAAGATTTCCTGCCATTTCTGACAACATGGATGGAATGTGAGGGCATTATGCGTATGTCAGACAGAAAAAGATAAACACTGTATGATATCACTTAGATGTGGAATTTTAAAAAGCCAACCTTGTTAAAAACAGAGAGTAAGATGGTGGTTTCCAGGAGCTGGGTGGTGGGGGTTAGGGGGTGGGGGGTTTGGGGAGATGTTGTATGAGGGTACAAACTTGCAACTAGTAGATGAATAAATCCTGGAGATCTAATGCACAGCATAGAGATTAGAGTCAACTATACTGTATTATAAACTTCATAGTTTCTGAGAGACTAGATCTCAATAGTTCTCACCACAAAAAAAGAAATGGTAATTATGTGATGTGATAGGGATGTTGCAGTGCATGGGCTTCTCACTGTGGTGGCTTCTCTTGTGGAGCACGGGCTCTAGGCACGCAGGCTTCAGTAGTTGTGGCACACAGGCTCAATAGTCGTGGCTCGTGGGCTCTAGAGTGCAGGCTCAGTAGTTGTGGCGCATGGGCTTAGTTGCTCCGCAGCATGTGGGATCTTCCCAGACCAGGGCTCGAACCCGTGTCTCCTGCGTTGGCAGGCAGATTCTTAACCACTGTGCCACCAGGGAAGTCCCTGACATTCTCTTTAAATCAAACCACTCTGGATTGCATTCAGCACACAGAAGAAGCATAGCTCTCAAACTCTTCAAAGAATTACTTATGAAAAAACTAACCAAAGTTCAACTTGGTTAAAATGAGTGCAACCCCCAAGGAAGCTGAGCAGCAGCACGACAGTCACTGTCCTCCCTTCCTTTCACAAGAAGGTCATCATGTTATTTCAGAGATTCTAGAGTCGAATGCCCCCCAAGAGCCCCAAGAGGGCATGAGGGAATTTTGCGTGACACACAAGGTGAGGATCCCCCATATAACTAGAGCCCTGACACAACATTCCGTCGGCACATCTCAGTGTACTGGGCCACCCTTGCTGCTCATTTCTACAAGGCTAAAGGCAGCAACCTCTTTCTGAGAGTTCTGCCGGTCCATGCCACCACCTCAAAAAATATATTAAGAAAAGTAAAGAAAGCCCTTTCTTATGAGAGGTATGCCAAGGACTAAGGAAAAGATGATCAAGCAGATGCTGCTTCACTATAAAGGGTCAATTCAATGATGGGCAAGGCTGCTTTTCCTTCTAACTGGAGGCAACTTGCAAGTCACATTTTTAAATGTATGCATTTCCTTAGACTTTATGTATTCATTCCAGAAAATCCACTTTTCTTCCAAGCGCATAAGACTCATAGCTCTTAGCAATAAATTTAGCATTTAACATGCAGAAGACTAAGCCGGGAAGTCAACAGAGGGGAGAGATTCCAACTGAACTTTTCTGGCTCACACAAAAGTGAAAGAATTTTTATATATATTCATATTCATATCACACATATAATTTCCATTTAGCTTTTCTAGATAAGAATTAAAGGAATAAACAGGTACAAAGTCTAGCAGTCAGTTCACAAGCATTTACTGCTACCTGCTCTGTACCATTCACTGTGCTAGAGACAGATGTTGAGGGGCTTGCCTTGAAGAACCATAGACTGGGCAACGCACACACAACTAACACACTTTCAACTATTCAGTATATATAAATTCGGTATATATAAATTCCAGCCCCTACGTGATAGACCCTCTGTCAGACTCTGAGGGTTCAAAGAATGACAAGAGAAAGATTCTGACATTAACATGGTCCAAAAAGAATAAGCCAGAATTGGAAAGGGGACATTGGGCGAGACATTATACCATTTCTATGATTGTCCAAAATTTTAAATTAATTAATTAATTTAAAATAAAAATAAAATGTTTGTATAGCATGTTTCTTGGTTGATGGTCTGAGATTTGATAATCATGAAATACCATACAGATTCTATGCTAAGATGTTTTAAAAAGAAAAAAAGAATGTCATCATTTCTCAGCCTTATTTGTACTCTCATTAATGCACTCTGGCATTTATAATGGCAATTTGTAAATAATCTTCTAAACATCTAATGATCCAACCTTCTTTTAGTGTCTTAATTTTCACCGTCCATAGCTGTGTTCTTTAATATTGCAGCCATATGTGGCTATTTAAATTCAAATTTATATTAATTAAAAGTGAAAAATAAAATTCACTTCTTCAGTCATACTATTCTCATTTTAAATATTCAGTAGCCACTGTATTATAGAATATTTCCATCATTGTAGAAAGTTCTATTGGACAGAACTAGTTTATTGATTTCTAACATAAGAAAATAGTCTTCCAACTCAAATCATATTGTTTGCCAAGCAAGTTTCCATAGCATTTCACTTGTTTATTTTTTATTAATAAGTTAACTTTTTTCACTCCAGTGGATGACCTCAATGCTATTCATCTTATTATTATTAAAATAGTAATTGATTAATAAATATGTTTCCTATGCTAAGTCTATTCTCTACCCAATGTCATCACCATTTGAAGACATCATATTAAAAGTAACAATTTTGTATAAAAAAATAAATTAAATTAAATTCAAAAATTCAAAAAAAAAAACGGGCTTGCTTTTTTGTCCACCTGTTCTCCACTCAGCCAAATCTCTTGAAAGAGTCTTATCTCCATGTCCTCTTTTGTCCCCATTCCCCATTCATTATTCAACCAACAATCAGGTTTTCAGCACAACACTGAAAAAAAAAAATAATAAAAAAAAATTTTTAATAAATAAAAGTAACAATTTTATGTCCATTAACAGATGAATGGATAAAGAAGATGTGATATATAGAGATACACACACACACACACACACACAATGTAATACTACTCAGACGTAAAAAAGAATAACATTTTGCCATTTGCAGCAACATGGATGGACTTGGAGGGCATTACGCTAAGTGAAATAAGTCAGACAGAGAAAGATAAATACTGTATGGTATCACTTATATGTGGAATCTAAAAAATACAACAAACTAGTGAATATAACAAAAAAGAAGACTCTCAGAGATATAGAGAACAAACTAGTGGTTACCAGTGGGGAGAGGGAAGTGGGGAGGCACAATATAGGGGTAATGGATTAAGAGGTACAAGCTATTAGGTATAAAATAAGCTACAGGGATATATTGTACAATACAGGGAATACAGCAAATATTTTATAATAACTATAAATGGAGTATAACCTTTAAAAATTGTGAATCACTCTATTTTACACCTGTTACTTATAATATTACACATCAACTATATTTCAATTTTTTAAAAGTAACACTTTTAAATTTTTAACATCAAATTTGAAAATACCATTAAAAATTAAAAATCGAGGACTTCCCTGGTGATGCAGTGGTTAAGAATCTGCCTGCCAAATAGAGACACAGATGTAGAGAACAAACGTATGGACACCAAGGGGGGAAAGTGGGGGGTGGGGGGTGGGATGAATTGGGAGATTGGGATTGACATATATACACTAATTTGTATAAAATAGATAACCAATAAGAACCTGCTGTATAAAGTAAATTAAATTAAATTTTTAAAAAAAGGAATCCGCTTGCCAGTGCAGGAGACACGGGTTTGAGCCCTGGTCCAGGAAGATCCCACATACCGCAAAGCAACTAAGTCCGCGCACCACAACTACTGAGCCGGCACTCTAGAGCCCACAAGCCACAACTACTGAGCCTGTGCACCACAACTACTTAAGCCCACGCACCCTAGAGCCCACACGCCACAACTACTGAGCCCATGCACCGCAACAACTGAAGCCCATGCCTCTAGGGCCCGTGTGCCGCAACTACTGAGCCCACATGCTGCAACTACTGAAGCCCATGCACCTAGAGTCCGTGCTCTGCAACAAGAGAAGCCACTGCAATGAGAAGCCTGTGCACTGCGACAAAGAGTAGCCCCCACTCACCGCAACTAGAGAAAGCCCACATGCAGCAATGCCCCAACACAGCCAAAAATAAATAAATAAATTTTTTAAAAAATTAAAAATTGAATACATTAAAAATTAAATCAACTACTTATTTTCTTCATGAAACTCTTTGTGGAGGACACACTGAAAATACATCCCCCTTTCTTCTTGGAGACTTGCAAACTACTTGCTAATGAAAATTAAGCAAATTCTGAATCTTGTACAATATGCTTCTGATTTTGTTTTCCACAGTGAGACTGGAAGAAATGGGTCTGCATATACTTCTTCAATTAAAGGAATTTTCAGATTGCTTTTTAAAACTCAAACTGATATAACATCAAATACAGTGATAATTTACTTGTTATCGGACAAAGACTTATTAAACAATGATATTTGGACTCAGAGCTCCTCCTTGGAAATTTTATTATAATTGTTCATATTAGATAAGGGAAAATTCAACATCATAAATTCAAATATTCCACCAGAGAAGGAGAGCTAAATAATACTGCATGCCATGGCCTTTTTTTGTGAATAGGCTTTTTCTCTAGCTTTACCCACAAGAACATCTTTCTGTCAAGGATTTAAGATGACCTCACCTAATTTCCTTGGCAGATAAAGGCAGTTTTTCTGTCTTGTGTTTGATCTCATGTTTGCTTAGATATTCTTCTTCTACATTTCCAAGTTCCTCAGTTCAGTTTGGTGATGTATCTACTCTTTGGGGATATTGCAAAATCTTTTCCCTAGTATGGAAGACTACCCATTCTCCCCAAATTCTGTAACCCACAATTAGATTAAAAATTTAAATAAACTATCAGTATAACAAACTCTAAGAGGAAAAGACTCTCACTCCTCAATATTGGACACCTCAGAGTTAATTGTGGCTCAGCTGAACACAAAAATCTTGGAAAGAGAGATGCTTCTTGCCTGGGGATTTACTTCTTTATGATTACACTATTCTAATTTTCAGTAAAAATTCATTCACTAACATTTGAAGAAGTCTGTCTACAATCCTGGGACCTTTGCTTTCCCAACATTCTCATCATACACTTTCTCCTCTTCAGATCCAAGCAGATACATGCAGAGATCAAACACCAAACCCCTTGATCAAAATGGCTGTCATTCTCTTGCTAGAATGACTTTCCCCTTCTCTCTACCAAAGGGCTGGTATGATTTTCCTGTCAAATATGTCAAGGGAGTCTTTAAGGTGTCCATCAGTTGCCAACATGAGGTCTGCTCAGACAAGAGTGCTGCCTTCAGGAAGGAAGCAGAAACTTTCAGAGTTACACTGTAAAAGGCGGTGAGTCTCTGGGTATCCAGGGAAGAAACACTTCTATTTGAATCTCAAATCTGGATTTTCATAATATGTGGACACATAGGAAAACAGTTTTCTACAAAAGCCTTGTAAGGGAGAGATATTCCTTTATTTCCAAAACAAGTCTAATGGCTCATTAAACTCAATGTTCTATATGGGGTAGATAAATTCAATGAATTTAAATGTTATTTCTTATAGATTTTCAGGGAACTGGAGACTTCCTACTAGGATAACTTATTGATATCCTTTTTGATAACCTACTGAAGTCAAAGCTATAAGAACCTCCTATTTTTTTCTTGTCTCAACTAGATAGAAGGCAAGCCTATATTTAGGATGAGTCACTGAATATGGGAAGGGAGTTTCTGAAGTGGTCTAGAGACTTCTCGACAGCTAGATGTCCCATATTATCATTTCTTAACAGGGAGGGCTAATGAAGAGCTACCTCAAGTAGTTGGTCTATTCAAGCCTCATTTCAGCTCAGCTGCTGATTCATCAGATACATCTCTTGCTGTGTACAAGGGCTTTCCATCTGACAGAATGAACTTCGGCTTAGAAACCAGAGTTCAGATTGCTGTGTTTTCTGCCTTTCATAATATGCTCTCCTAAAGATCCTGCAATAAATAAAACAACTCTTCTTGCTGTCATCCTCTTATACTTTCTAGCAGAAACTAGAGAGGCACATAGCTGAGCTCTGTATCAACCTTATAAAAAGCTGAGAAAAAGAATGCAATGAATTTAATTTTAAAATAACAGATAAATGATAACTTCCAAATGGTCTAGAGTATGATTAATAAAAACTGACAATAATAGAATATGTGGGAGAAGTATTGCTGGTTTCTTTTGAGATGATAATGGGATAGATAGATTACTTATTCAGAAAATGTTCAAGGATTTTTGGTTGCTTAAGAATCAATTAAGGTAGAATGCATCCTTTATGAAGTAAAAATTCAGATGATTATCTGAAAAGTATTACATACTTGAATAAGTGAAAAGAAACTGTATATTGAAGAAGAATAATATAAAGTCACACACTCTGTTTATATAACATTACTCTTAATAGGATAAATATATTTAAATCAAACTAATGCCTAATAACAGAAGAAGAAAGTGATTTTACATATATATATATACATGTGATTCTCTATACACAAATATGTATGTATGAATACATTCCAATTATATATACATATTCTATATTTATATACATATATATTCCATGGATATATGTATAATTTATTTGGAATTAAACTATAATTCTAAAATACTACATTGGAAGATGTTTTTATGATATCACAAAACATCAATATATTAAGTAATAAAGGTATAAAAATATTTTTAAGTCACTCAATAGAATAAAAAGTATTAAAACTCATATATATCATACATATTTATGATTTTATAATACATAAATGTATTATGAAAGCAAAACTGGAAATGACACTTCAGCACAGATTTCAAAAGCCTTTTGTAACTTTTGTGCCTCATTATGAAAATTTTGAAATGTCCATCTTAACAAAGATAAAAGTAAGTTTTTCTCTTAGAGGAAAACATAGGCAGAACACTCTATGACATAAATCACAGCAAGATCCTTTTTGATCCACCTCCTAGAGAAATGGAAATAAAAACAAAAGTAAACAAATGGGACCTAATGAAATTTAAAAGCTTTTGCACAGCAAAGAAAACCATAAACAAGACGGAAAGACAACCCTCAGAATGGGAGAAAATAGTTGCAAACGAAGCAACTGACAAAGGATTAATCTCCAAAATATACAGGCAGCTCATTCAGCTCAATATCTTAAAAACAACCCAATCCAAAAATGGGCAGAAGACCTAAATAGACATTTCTCCGAAGAAGATATACAGATTGCCAACAAACACATGAAAGGATGCTCAACATCACTAATCATTAGAGAAATGCAAATCAAAACTACAAGGAGGTATCACCTCACACCGGTCAGAATGGCCATCATCAAAAAATCTACAAACAATAAATGCTGGAGAGGGTGTGGAGAGAAGGGAACCCTCTTGCACTGTTGGTGGGAATGTAAATTGATACAGCCACTACGGAGAACAGTGTGGAGGTTCCTCAAAAAACTAAAAATAGAACTAGCATACGACCCAGCCATCCCACTACTGGGCATATACCCTGAGAAAACCATAATTCAAAAAGAGTCATGTACCACAATGTTCACTGCAGCTCTATTTACAATAGCCAGGACATGGACGCAACCTAAGTGTCCATCAACAGATGAATGGATAAAGAAGATGTGGCACATATATACAATGGAATATTACTCAGCCATAAAAAGAAATGAAAATGAGTTATTTGTAGTGCGGTGGATGGACCTAGAGACTGTCATACAGAGTGAAGTAAGTCAGAAAGAGAAAAACAAATACCGTATGCTAACACATATATATGGAATCTAAAAAAAAAAAAAGGTTCTGAAGAACCTAGGGGCAGGAAAGGAAGAAAGACACAGACGTAGAGAATGGACGTGAGGACAGGGGGAAGGGGATTGGGAAGCTGGGACGAAGTGAGAGAGTGGCATGGACATATATACACTACCAAATGTAAAACAGATAACTAGTGGGAAGCAGCCACATAGCACAGGGAGATCAGCTTGGTGCTTTGTGTCCACCTAGAAGAGTGGGATAGGGAGGGTGGGAGGGAGATGCAAGAGGGAGGAGATATGGGGATATATGTATATGTATAGCTGATTCACTTTGTTATACAGCATAAACTAACACACCATTGTAAAGCAATTATACTCCAATAAAGAAGTTTAAAAAAATCATAAAAATTAAAAATAAAAGCCAAAAAAATAAATAAATAAATGAAAGTAAGTTTTTAATTAAGTTTTATAAAGTAGATTACAGTAAATTGTTTTAAAGAAAACAGCTACCACCCAAAGACCATGAGCATACTTTGATATACAATCTTCCAGTCTTGGTTTCAAAATGTACCCTAAATGTGTTCCTATTTTCTGAAGGATTTGTTTATTCACTGTGGTTCAAATTCAGATAAGTAATCATTTGCATGTTTAGAATATTCTCTTTCAATATTTCACATTGTATTAGTTTTTTTTAAAATTTTGTATAGTGTTATCTCCTATTCCACTCTCCACAAACTACTTACGTCCAAATGAAGGAAGAGGAAGAGAAGAAAGAGCAGAAACTGCTACAGAAGATCAACTTTGAAACCACCGTTCTGTATACCCTTGTGGTTTATAAGAAGTAGTTCATAGAGTCTCTATAAATCAGAGGTCAGTGTGTTTTATTTCCATGTTGCCCATTTCAATAGGCCTATTACTTAGCAATCAAGGCACATTATACATATGATTACAAACACATCTGGAGACTGACTATGAGGTTCTAGGTAACCCAACATCTACAGCATGCGGAGAGGTTTCCCCAGGCTGGATTTTTTTTTCATGAAATAACACATGTTTATTTACATTTATGCTGCTGCTGTGTTCCTGTGTTCTATGTTTTGGTTCCCCTGTAAGGAGAGGATGTAAACAACATTTAACATATAGGAACACGATGGAAAAGTGAAGGTATAGTTAGTATGCAAGTTAGTAGCACAACGCCAAACCACTCTGTTTGAAGTCAGCACTTCTTTTTCAATAACTGAGCATCAAATTTTTTTATCATAGAAAAATGGAAACTGTTCTTGGATGCTTTTCAAATCAGTCAATACCACACACACTGATTGAATAGCATCTATATATGTGCCAAGCTACTGTTGCTGGTACAGGCGCTTATGGTAAATTATTCTATCTCTGCAACATGTTATTTGGAGGAAAATTGGCACTATTTGCAAGGAACTTTGGGTTTAATTTGCATCTAAAAATTTTAAATACCCATAATTGTATACGGGCAGGAACATTACCCATGGTTAATTTGCATATTGTTCCTATTGTCCCTAAGATGCAGGACATTTAACAATGACTACTTTATGCCACATGACGTTGCACACCAAACTGAGAGCAAAGATCACTCAGGGCTGATGAAACTTGGCATTGAGGACTTCTGGGGTCATGATGAACCACCAAACAGTTTAACACCCTTTCATCTCATGCCCACTGAATTTCCCTTTTGAGCATACCTTCTGCCCAGGCTTTTGCAGACGCATCCCAGGGCTGTCTGGCTCAATATCTTGGTCCTAGGTGTCTGTAAGCAGAATCATACTTCAGAGGTTGAAAGGGCTCAGGGGCTATCCATCAGGCCAGTTCCATTTCAAATATAAAAAAAATCTTGTGCACTCTGATCAAATTGATGTTTCTCCTTCCTTACGTATCAGTAGCACAAAAGCTGAAGCTCCCTTCCATCTTGAGAGTCTGAGCCTCATTCTCCTTTAATGTAACAGTCCTTTCACTAAATCCTTTCTCAGGCTCATTGGCTGCTTCTGTTGAAAATACTCTAACCTTGTATCCCTTTCTTGTTATGAATAAAACAGTTATCCAAGCCCTAATACTGAGAAATTTTCACAGTTCTCCAGCACTTTCATGCTGCAGCTCTGTCAATAGTGGAAAATGAATCAAAGCTCTGGAGGGAAAAATTTGTGCTTCAAAGGAAAACCTATGTGTTATCTATAGCATGTCTCCATATTATCTGTTTATGATTCTATGGCAGCTATTCTACATCTCTTTAAATTATAGATAACTGATAGCAGTGAAAAATAATTCTTATCTATAGTTATACAAATCTGCGCTGTCCAAAGAGAGTTAATTGACCTCCCTCCGTCACTGTGGATAAGCCAGGATTTTCTTTTGAACTGTTAAACATCTACTTGATTTCCTCATTGATTCATGAGTTAAATAAAATCTTTAATAATTATTCATTTTATATCTGCATGGAAGTCACATATTTATCTTTTTCTAATTACCATTTAACAGCTGCAAATGAGGAAAAATAAGCATAACGAGGTTATTGATCAGGTTATTTCTAAAAATGAGATGGTAAAAGAGGACATATCCAGCAAGAGGGGATCAAGAGTCATATTCTCTCATGCTTTTCTTAGCATTAACATGCCATAATTTAGGGGGAATGAAAATAAAGAGTTATTTAATAAATTTCTCTAAAAGTAATATCACATTTGCATTCATATTGGAGAGTCTTGATGGAAATGATTAAAGGGTGATGGTGAGTATCTGAAACCACTGTCAAGGCAAAAATTGCACCAAAGTTAAGCAGGTAAGGAAGACTTTATTCAAGGCTATTGAAATAGGGAAGAAAGACAGTCTGAATTCAACTCCACCAAAACAATGGGCATGAGAGTTTAAAAGCTGGGTTGGTAGATATCATAGATCATCTGTGTTTGCTAATTGGCCTTACCCAAGGAAAGGGAGGCAGAGGGAGATTCAACACACAGAGAGGAGAAGGCAGTGTAAAGACAGAGCAGCAAGAGATTTGAAGATCCTGGCCTTGAGGACTAGTGTGATGCAGCCACAAGCCAAGGATTGCCCAGTATCCACTAGAAGTTGGAAGAGACAAGGAAATTATTCTCCCCTAGGGCCTCCAGGGTGAGAACAACCCTGCCCACACCTTGATTTTGACCCAGTGATACTTATTTCTGACTCCTGGCCTCCAGAACTACAAGAGAATAAATTTCTATTATTTTAAGCCACCAAGATTGTGGTAACTTGTTACAGCAGCCAAGGGAAACCAATACTGATTTTGGTACCAAGGAGAGGGGTACTGCTGTAACAAATACCTAAAAATGTGGAAGTGGCTTCGGAGTCGGTAATGGACAAAGGATAGAAGAATTTTGAGGCACATGATAGATAAAACCTAAATTGCTTTAAACAAACTATTGACAGAAATATAAGCATTAAGGACAATGCTGCTGAGAGCTCAGAAAGAAGGGAGAAGCACAAAAGAGGAAATCTGTATCATCTTAGAGAATATGTATATTGTCACAAACAGAATACTGGTAGAATGTGAACATTAGAGGTGCTGCTCAAGGGTCTCAAAAGGAAATGAGAAACATCCTAGTGGAAAATGGAAGAAAGGCAATCCTTGTTATACAGTGGCAGAGAAATTCACTGAATTGTGACCTACAGTTGTGTGGGAAACAAGAACTTGTAAGCGATGAATTCAGATATTAGCTGAGGAGATTCCCAAGCATATCCTTGAGATACAGCCTGGCTTCTCCTCGCTGCTTGTACTAAAATGCTAGAGGAAAGAGACATATTGAGGAAAGAATCACTAAGCCAAAAGGAACAGGACTTGTTGATCTGGAAAATTCCTAGACTACCCAGATTGCAAAAGATGCTAAAATTAGAAGATTCACTGTTACAAAAGCGTACTCTGGAGAGAAGTCCAGCGGTATGGCTGGAGAACCTTTCGTTAGTGTGGAAGAGATTAAGCATGAGTGAAGGGGTGCAGAGTCGGGGTTCTGGACAATCTGGGTGAGAGATAATGGTGCATTGGTCTGCGAAGTACATGTGGCGGTCTAGCACTACAAGTGATGAAACGTGGTTGGATTCTAAATGTATGCTGAAGGCAGAAATGATGATATTTTCTGACTGACTGTATACACTTTGTGAGAGAGAGGGTTGAGGATTATTCCAAAGCACTGGGTCTGGGTAACTGGAAGGATAAAGTTGACATTTCCTGAGATGCAGGATAACACCAGGATCCCAGTTTTTAGCATAATAGGTTGATATTTCCATTGGGAAAAGCAAAGATTCTGGGAAGGTAATTGAATATAGGACTCCAGAGATCAGCACCTAGGTCCAGACTACAGCTATAAATTTGGGGTCATCCAAAATATACAAACAACTCACACAACTCAACAACAAAAAAAACAAATAACCCCATCGAAAAATGGGCAGAAGACCTTAATAGACATTTCTCCAAAGAAAACATACAAATGGCAAGTAGGCACATGAAAAAAAGTTCAGCATCACTAATTATTAGAGAAAAGCAAATCAAAACTACAATGAGGTGGGCTTCTCTGGTGGCACAGTGGTTAAGAATCCGCCTGACGGGCCTCCCTGGTGGCGCAGTGGTTGAGAGTCTGCCTGCCAGTGCAGGGGATACGGGTTCGTGCCCCGGTCCGGGAGGATCCCATGTGCCGCGGAGCGGCTGGGCCCGTAAGCCATGGCCGCTGAGCCTGCGCATCCGGAGCCTGCGCATCCGGAGCCTGTGCTCCGCAACGGGAGAGGCCACAGCAGTGAGAGCCCCGCGTACCGGAAAAAAAAAAAAAAAAAAAAAAAAAGAATCCGCCTGACAATGCAGGGGACACAGGTTTGAGCCCTGGTCCGGGAAGATCCCACGTGCTGCGGAGCAAATAAGCCCATGCGCCACAACTACTGAGCCTGCACTCTAGAGCCCACAAGCCACAACTACTGAAGCTCACATGCCACAACTACTGAAGCCTGTGTGCCTAGAGCTCATGCTCTGCAACAAGAGAAGCTACTGCAATTAGAAGCCTGCGCACCGCAATGAAGACTAGCCCCCGCTCGCTGCAACTAGAGAAAGCCCACGTGCAGCAACAAAGACCCAACTCAGAAATGGAAATAAAAACAAAAATAAACAAATGGGACCTAATGAAACTTAAAAGCTTTTGCACAGCAAAGGAAACCATAAACAAGATGGAAAGACAACCTCAGAATGGGAGAAAATATTTGCAAATGAAGCAACTGACAAAGGATTAATCTCCAAAATATACAAGCAGCTCATGCAGCTCAACGTCAAAAAACCAAACCACCCAATCCAAAAATGGGCAGAAGACCTAAATAGACGTTGCTCCGAAGAAGACATACAGATTGCCAACAAACACATGAAAGGATGCTCAACATCACTAATCATTAGAGAAATGCAAATCAAAACTACAAGGAGGTATCACCTCACACCGGTCAGAATGGCCATCATCAAAAAATCTACAAACAATAAATGCTGGAGAGGGTGTGGAGAGAAGGGAACCCTCTTGCACTGTTGGTGGGAATGTAAATTGATACAGCCACTATGGAGAACAGTATGGAGGTTCCTCAGAAAACTAAAAATAGAACTACTATACAGCTCAGCCATCCCACTACTGGGCATATACCCTGAGAAAACCATAATTCAAAAAGAGTCATGTACTACAATGTTCATTGCAGCACTATTTACAATAGCCAGGACATGGAAGCAACCTAAGTGTCCATCCACAGATGAATGGATAAAGAAGATGTGGCACATATATACAATGGAATATTACTCAGCCATAAAAAGAAATGAAATTGAGTTATTTGTAGTGAGGTGGATGGACCTAGAGACTATCATACAGAGTGAAGTAAGTCAGAAAAAGAAAAAGAAATACTGTATGCTAACACATATATATGGAATATTTTAAAAAATGGTTCTGAAGAACCTAGGGGCAGGACAGGAATAAAGACGCAGATGTAGAGAATGGACTTGAGGACACGGGGAGGGAGAAGGGTAAGCTGGGACAAAGTGAGAGAGTGGCATGGACATATATACACTACCAAATGTAAAATAGATAGCTAGTGGGAAGCAGTCGCATAGCACAGGGAGATAAGCTCGGTGCTTTGTGACCGCCTAGAGGGGTAGGATAGGCAGGGTGGGAGGGAGGGAGACACAAGAGGGAGGAGACATGGGATATATTTATATGTATAGCTGATGCACTTTGTTATAAAGCAGAAAGTAACACACTATTGTAAAGCAATTATACTCCAATAAAGATGTTAAAAAAAAAAAGACCCAACTCAGCCAAAAATAAAAATAATAAAAATTTTTTAAAAAAGAATGTATGGGGCTTCCCTGGTGGTGCAGTGGTTGAGAGTCCGTCTGCTGATGCAGAGGACACGGGCTCATGCACCGGTCCCGGAAGATCCCACAAGCTGCGGAGAGGCTGGGCCCGTGAGCCATGGCCACTGAGCCTGCGCATCCGGAGCCTGTGCTCCACAACGGGAGAGGCCACAACAGTGAGAGGCCCGTGTACTACAAAAAAAAAAAAAAAAAAAGAATGTATGTGTATAATAGAGTCACTTTGTTGTACAGCAGAGATTGGCACAACATTGTAAATCAACTACACTTCAATAAAAAAATTTTTTTGATAAAATAAAATAAATTTGGGGTCATCAATATACAGCTAATATCTAAAGTCATGAGGCTGGAGGAGGTCATCAGGAAGGGACTGTAGATACAAAATAGAAGAGGTTTCAAAAGTGAGTCATGGGAGCCTCCAAAATTAAAAGGTCAAGAAGAGGAGAAGAGAGCAGCAGAGGAGACTGAGAAGGAGTGTGGTAGGAGAAAAACCAGGAGAGTGTGGACTTCTGCTGAGTCAAGTGAAGAAAGTGCTTCAAAAAAGGAATGATCAAAAGTGTCAAGTACTGGGACTTCCCTGGTGGTCCAGTGGTTAAGACTTTGTGCTTCCACTGCAGGGGGCACGGGTTCGATCCGGGGTTGGGAAACTAAGATCCCACGTGTCACGTAGCCAAAAAAAAAAAAAGTGTCAAGTACTGCTAAGAAGGTAAGTAAGAAGAGGATGAGAAGTCTCCATGGTATTTACCAGCCTGGAAGTCGTTGGAGATGTTGAGTACAGACATTTTGTTCTGATATTGACATGATGATTTCAGTGGGGGATAAGAGAGAGAATTGAAGGACAGTATATATAGGAAATGAAATGAAATGGACTGCAAAGTCAATTAATTTTGCTTTTTAAAAAATCCACAGATTTGGCCAAAATAAGCTCATTACTAACTTAAAAGAATTTTGCTGAGAGGTACCAGGTGGCTAGAGGTATGGAGGAAATGAGTAACCAACATGGATCATTCAGTTAGAGAGTTTGCTAATTAAAGAAGGAGGTAGTAAATGCATGGTAATTTCCAAGAGCTAAGGGGAAAAGCAAATGTGATTGTTTTAATCTGTTAAATCTGTTAAGTCTGTGAGATTAAAAACAGAGAGAGAAGAGGCTGAATGGGGTTCTTGAAGAGTCGATGGGAATAAAAAGAGCAAAGGTGAAGGAACTGACTTTAGAAGTGAGTAATTTCTCCCTGAGAAATATTAGGGACAGATGAGAAGGTAACTGCACACCAGGCTTTCTCAATCTCAGCACTATTGACATTTTGACCTGGATAATTCTTTGTTGTGGGATGGCCTCTCTGTGCATTATTGGACATTTAGCAGCCCTGATCTCTACCAACTAGATGCCAGCAGCACTCTCCCCCTGTCATCACAGCCCCAAATTGTCTCCAGACATTGCCAATGTCCCCTCAGGGCAAAATCACCTTGGTTGAGAACCACTGATATAGAGATAAATTGAAGGGCAGAGATTGCACTGTGGGCGTTCTGAGTACTACGAGAAATTGGAATGGTAACTGCATACAAGGTATCAGAATGAGCTGAGTGATGAAGAGAATTTCTGGGAAGAATTCTTAATAACAATAGATACTATGGTGGCTTTGTTTTGTGTCAACTCGGCTCACTGCAACTGTGTCTGCCAGAATGCCCTTCCCTATATAGTTCTAGACTCATGTGGGCCACAAGAGACATTTTACATGAGATTTGAAGGTGGAAGGAAACAGCCACCACATTCATTTCATACTCAGAAGGCTATGGTAGGGCACCAGGCACGACTGCAGCTCACACACATTGTCACTAATCTGCTGGCTCACCTTGGAATGAAGCAACAACCAGGCCATGGCTCCTCCAGCCCCTCCCACTCCTGTACTAGGTGCCTCTTTAGCTCTGTGCTGAAGGGTGCCAGCTGCCCCAGCAAGTCATCCATCTCATTGAAGTGGGAGGCCTGGAAGCAGTGAGAGACCCATGTGGGTTCCCTTTCATCTCTGAGGGCTCCAGGCCATGCCTCTAGTTTCCAGTTTGTGCTTACTCTTCCCTACTTCTTGTCCATCGTTCTTCCCAACTGCCAGTCCTGCTGACTTCAAGCTGCAGCATCCAACACAGAAGCAATAGCTGTATATAAACTCTTCAATGCAACCTCTCAATTGTCTAAGGTCAAATCCCTACAACAAATCCCACATTCCATACCATTTATTTATTACTGCCTGTATGTCAAGTATAACAACACTATAAATTACATGGTAGTATCCTTATTTTATAGGTGAGGAAACAAGAGTCAGAAAGACGAACTCTATCAAGGTCCCACATTTAGTAAGTGGTAGACATGGAGTCTGAACAACATCCACCTTCCTTTAAAATCCTCTCTCTTTCCATTCTCCCAGTCTACAGTGCTGGCAGTTAGCAATTTTAAGAAATAAGGAGGAGTAGGGCCTCCCTGGTGGCGCAGTGGTTGAGAGTCCGCCTGCCGATGCAGGGGATACGGGTTCGTGCCCCGGTCTGGGAGGATCCCATATGCCGCGGAGCGGCTGGTCCCGTGAGCCATGGCTGCTGAGCCTGCGCGTCCGGAGCCTGTGCTCCGCAACGGGAGAGGCCACAACAGTGAGAGGCCCGCATACCACAAAAAAAAAAAAAAAAAAAAAAAAAGAAATAAGGAGGAGTAGAACTTTTTTAAATTAATGACCTTGGCCTATTGGTAAATGATTCTACACTGTATTCTAATAATTGTGGGAAATAAATAAAAGCCCTTTTCAAGATAGCACTTAATGATGTTTTAGAGGTAGGAGGCACAAAAGTTAAAGATAAAATTTACTTGCTCTTCACGGATATGAAATAAGAAGAGTTTCAGTTTTCCATTTTCTATTACTGCATAATGCCTCTGAGACACCAACATTTGGCAGCAGCAGATATCCTGAAAGTTTAGAAGGAACCTTAATCATTCTATCAACACTCAGTTTAATCAAAACTAGGAGAGAGTGATCAGGGAGTTTATGACTATTACCTGTGCCACGGCCAATGTCCTGGCTTCTCCTTTCCTGTCTCTCACCTCCAAGGCAGAGCTTCTAGGCCTTTCCACACCAGCTGACACTGACAGTAACAACAGCAACCATGTTTGCAGTACACATGGACTGTGGCAACAGACCAAGTTAGAATAAGTCTTGCTTTTTACTTTCTGGTATTTTTAAAAGCAGCATCATAACCACAAAGGCATTGATGAAACTGTATTAGGATCGATGGGTGAACGACCTTATGTGTACATATCTCCGTGTCTACTATAGCATATAAAGTCCTGAGGTACCAGGATCAAATCTATGAATTACTTTCCAAAAAGGCTAGAATGATAGAATATCAACATCGGAAGGGATTTTTTTCTTCAAGTCACCTAATCCATTCCCCTTCCAAGTGGATGAATCCATCCTAAAACTAACCAAGTAGTCATCCATGCTCTTCTTTCACTCTCCAAATACCATGCCATTAACCAATTCAAAAGGGAGCCCATGTTATCCTCTGATAGCTAAAAGCTAGACTATGCCTGCCTGTGATTATGACCCAAGGGTGTTGGAAGAGTCATTTTGCATCATCCAGAGTATGTCTCCTCAACCTATCATGTGCCATATTTATTAGTTAATGTATGTTTTATTGTTATAATAATGGCAATAATAATGAGATTGATATTAAAGCAGCTACTTTCTAAATCATTTTGTTCCATCAGTAAAATTTTTGTTAGATCGATTATTGGAAGCACAAATGATTATTGCTTTTGTCACAATTTTTTTCATTTTATACCATAGTAGCACTATGATTATATTAGCTCAAAAGGTAATAATTATTTTAGTAGTCATTTTGAAAAGCGTCTTTTTCATGATTTCCACAGAAAATTATTCACTTGAATAAAGTTTTATTTTTAAAGTTATATTAAATGTAGGCTATGTGGGAGTTTATCTTATAAAAATAAGCTTTGTATTGAAGCCCACTTTAAGATCACAGTTTTATTATCTGAGAAAAGGATAAAATTTTAAAAGAGAATATCTTCATCAAAACTTGGGAACAATTTCTACAGAAATTGTCAATTAACTCTTGCATGTTGTCTGCAGTTTTCTATCAGCACAAGATGGATCTTGATACAAGTTATACCCATTTTAAGAGCTGGAGAAATCAAGTCACAAGTAGTTCTGACTGTTTATGAGATCTCACAGCCATCCGCCAGAAATAGAAGGAAGGGCTTGCGGTGACCATTCTTCTGCTTTGTAACTAGAGCGCAGTCTCTCCAGGAACACCTTATATTTCACCTCATCAGAGTCTATCTCCACTAAGAGAAAACAGATAGTGCAGATATTGACAATATAAACGACCTCAAGAAAAAAAATTACCGACACTGCCGACATGTGTTAAAGAGTTTATCAGGATTAAAAACTGATTCATCAGGGAGTTCCCCGGTGGTCCATGGTTAGAACTCCACACTCTTATTGCCGAGGGCCCTAGTCGGGCAACTAAGATCCCACAAGCTGCGCGGTGCAGCCAAAAAAAAAAAAAAACTGATTCAACAGTTTAATTTCTCAGTAACTGGATTAGTATCTGTCCTCTAAATAAATCTGCTTCTAGGGTGACTGTGTTCTGAGCAGTTATAGGTAAAATATGTTCAATAAAAAAATTGAGGTGGGATTGTTTCTTTCAGATAAAAGAGTAGAAAAGTCCTAGAGGCAAAAGGCTAGATATAATAGGAAGCTAAGTTTGATAATTCAACTTTATATGGCAGTACTCTATGGGAAAAAATGCAATTTAGTAGGAGTCAATAAATAATTTTCTTAAATTAAATTATTTGTTAGAATTAAGCTGTGCTCTGGGTTTTTAAATCAAAATGAATATGCTGTAGTAATTGGGGACATGAGAAAAAATACATTAACACTACTTGGAACATGGTTAACGTGTCTGAATTTATGCCAATACCTGTTTGTAAGAGGGAACAATTTCTAGTAGATGAAAGTTGCCAATTATGTTTTAATAGGTTCATATTCAATGATAGTAGAATTGTAATACTGATTTTCTTCTGAATACTACAATTTGCACTGTTTTCCTCCAATAATTTCTGCTTCAATGACTGTATATTGATCTCCACTATGTATTATTTTTCCTTAAATTAAATACTCTGTTTCTAAGTTGCAGGGGAGGGGGAGTACACACACGGAGACTAATCCAAATTCTGGTGAAACCACCTGATCTTTCATCAGTTTGCAACTTCATTTTCAAAATAATTCCTGTGACTTTTTTGCCTTGAATGTCCAAGAATTGGCTATCCAATGTATTTGTATTTATTCACCTTGCTTTCCTTCATATTTGACCTTTGTTTCTTGCTTTGAGTCATTTCACGGCTAATTAATTCCTCTACCTTCTATGTGAGACAAAGAAAGACAAAATAACATAAGCTACTGTAGTAGTGTCAAAGGAGGAAAAAAATAGAAAGGTACTAAACTGTTGCTCCAAACGTCAGTGCCAGCTAACCCCAGGTCCGTCAACTGCCTTCAGCGCTGCCCCGGGTATGAAGAACACTTGACACGCAGCTCTACCCCTGCTCGACTCAGAGATGGAGCCACTTCTGCCAAGCCTGGCTGTATATGTGGAAATAAACGCAGGTGCACCATGCCTGTGAGGTTGCCGGTAGTCTTGCTTCCCCAGGACAGGAAAGCCTTGGACACAGCGTGATTACTGAGCATTCCCTTCATTCCCTCCAAATCAATTTCCTCTAAGGAATACAGCTCTGCCTTCTTTTCCTGACTGATAATCTGTCCCAAGAGGGTCTAGAGTCTTCCTCCCTCTTGCTCTCAAATGGATAGATTTCCAACAACGTACCCAGCCAGCTCCCACTACCACTCTTGCCTGCTCCCGTCTCCCAGGGCCTAGAATTTACACGTGTACCATCAGGCACTGTTTCAGAGAAGACATACCGATGGGAAATCTGCACCATCCACTTACTACAATTATTTCCACCACCTAGAAATCCCGAGAAGGCACCCTGTGGAACGCCATAGCGGGCTGGTGTTACCAAACCGGGTTTGTTTGCCCTACTCGCAGCAAGCTGAGTGCTGAGATGCTGAGCTTTGCAGCAGAGAAAAGGTTTGCTCACAAGGCAGCCAAGTGAGTAGATGGGAGAACAAATCTCAGATCTGCCCCCGCCAAGGTGAGGGGCTCGGGATATTTATGGGATATAGCTGAGGTGTGGAGAATGTGGGGAACGGTGATTGGAGATAAGAAAAAGATGAGGTAATCCTGTGCAGGCACAACTAAGCTACGTGTTTCTTCATGGGACACGTGTTCAGAAAATAGCAGAGTTAGCATGCTCTGAGGGTGGAGTTTTGGGCCCTCTGATGTCAAAAGGTCACCAATCAGACAGTCACGAATGCCCAGTTGGAGGGTTGGTGGTCCCAACTAGTCTTAACCATCTCGAGCTCAAACTGGACATAGCTGACTCCAAGCTCCCAAAAAACAACTGGGGCGAGCATCTTATTATTTAAGCTGCATGAGGCTTGGAGGACATGCAAGCTTTTTGTAGCAACGATTAAAGCCAGCTCTATCAGTGAAGGCAGCTTACACGTTTAGTGGATCTAACTGATGATTATCCTCAGTTTCACTAGAATACTCTTCTCTTCAGTCGTTCCCTCAAGGACAATATTCTGGAGACTCAGCCACTTCATTGAAGGCAACACAGCCTTGGGTTTGTCCTACTAATTACCCCCTGCCCATTCCTGGCGCTCTCTGCACCCCTCAGCAGCCAACTTTCACAGTCCTGTAACAGCTTATATATTTTAGGTTGATTTAATTTCATCTTTTTTGTTGCTGTTTCTTATTCCAGATAATCAAAATGTGTCAGCAATTACAGTAGCCGCTGAGAACTGATGTTAGATTTCTCTACAGTAAGTTTCTTTTTAGCAAGATTGATAAAATATGCAATAAAACTGTGTGCAAAATATTGATCCAGCCTCTCTATGGGTCTACGAATGCTTTGACGAATAAGAAGAAGGCCTGGAGGGATTCCAACTATCAGAAAGAATTAACCATGCATTGATGTCTTACTTGGTCCTGTGATAAGGAAGCTGGGGATCCAAAAAGAATGCATAATGTCACTCTGTCTTAATCGTTGCTGCATCCCAAGTACCTGTCACAGTACCTTGCCATAGTGGGTTTCCATAAACATTAGTTGAATAAAAAGTGAATGGATGAATACAGGATCTCATGCCTGAATTGAAGTTATCAAAAATAACTGAATAAACATCAGTTATGGGAGAATAATGAAAAAATAGTGAGGTGCTGCCTAAACAAGTACTATAAAAGTTAAAAGAGAGAATACGGTATAGGGAAGAAGTTAGAAAAGAGTACATTGAGAATTTAGAACTAATTCAGCCTTAAATTTGGGACAAGGTTTAGCATCAGGTAGAGACAAAGGCATTCCTGGCACAGGGAACAGAATACATGAATATTTGCAGGTGCATAAGAGCATGGACCAATGAGAAGAAATGCTCTGTTGGAGTAGAAAATGTGTGGGAAATACAGATAGATGGGTGGATTGAAGCCAGAACATGGAGATCATTAAAACTCAGTCTGAGGAGGACTTGGAAAAGCACCAGAGAAGTCTGAGTCTGGTCAAGCAAGATGTTTTTTGTATGTCAGGACATTAACTTCCTCTCTATTTCACTAAGTCCATTTTCCAAAAGACACGTATTTCTTTCTCATGCTCTGGGTTTGACAAAAGACCCCATGATAGGTGGGGCAGGGCAGGGGGTAAAGAGCTCATGGTAAACCAGGAAAAGAGAGCCACAATCAAGTAGAAGACACAGTAACTTGGACAATGATGTTGTCAAATCCTGGTTCCCCAAACTATCACCAAAGCATCTACTGACAAAACAAAGCACAGTTAATTTCTTACCATGGTAAGCAAGGACACTAGGTCAGCAGGGTCTTAATAATGTCCTGGAGAGGGAAGGACAAAGTTGGTATATTCATTGAAATTTTGAATTCTGGTTTAAAGCAGGTCTTACAATGTGGAGGCTTGATTACGACTGGGCAGGAATCACGATGTAAGAGTTTAGGATTAGTAATAGTTAAGGACATAGCAGTGCAAGACTTTTGAGCCAGGGGTTCAAAGAGTCTGGTGTAAACTGTCCATGGATGCTTTCTATTAATGAGTTGATGGAACTCTCTGGGAGTCCTTGGAATGAAAAGTAAACTTATTTACAGCTTGTATCCTCTAGGGAAAGAGTCTCATGAAATACTAAAGTTATGTCAAAGACAGTGGGATAATAAAGTCATGTTAATGTACACGGTAAGGTGCATAGATGGCTTCTATTCTGAGTGTACATGCATGCAAAGAACACAAGAAGCAGAACCAAGGGAAGAGGGCTGAGACCTGCTCAGTAGATTCAGAAAAGTCTTCAAAGAAGAGGTGGCCTCTGTGCCACGAGCTAAAAAAGTGAGAAGAGTTTGATCTGTGTACAAAAGGGAGAAAGGATTCAAGGAAAGGGCATAATGTAGTATAAGAAAGTGGGTGAAAGAATGTGTCCGGTCTGAGGGACTATCCATAGATTCCACAAGTAGAACCCTTCACTATTGTTCTAAGTTAGAAACTGATGCACTTCTACTGTGTTCATTTTAATGATTCAGAGTATTTTGCTGGGAAAGAACTTTTTGCATAAGTTAAGGATGTTTTAAATTTTCCTGAAACTACTCTTTTGTTTTGAGATGAGCTTAAAAACAAATAATGATTTGGGGATGTAAACTTAAAATCATGTGGGATTTTTTAAATATACTTTTTGAATAAACAAATTGTTGAAACACATAGAAACTCATTCCTATCTAGAGAGAGTGAAAAAGAAAGGAAGCATGGAGCTTCCAGCAGTGTTTGTAGTTTCTCTGAGGTAGTGTAATAGCATTCAAATCCTCCAGGAAAAGAAAGGAAATTTTCTATACTACCGAAAGCCAGAGTTGAGACCATTTAGCTCTCTCTTGCATGTCAGGGAACTTTTGGTAAATTAACCTAGAAATAAATCCAAAGGGATTATGATTGCTGTGCTTTATAATAAAAGAGATGGCCTTAAGGAGATTTAATCAGAAAATAAATTTCAAAATCAAAAGCATGCTTTGATGCAAGAACACCGGGAAACCAATCAGCATTTGATGATCTTGTGTAGCCTTTCCTAGAAAGCACCTTATCCCTTTGGTGCCTTTGTCTGATAAAGGTCAGGACACCCCTACGTGGCCCTTTCGTGAGTTGGTCAGGCCCAGGTCCCCCAGTCAGTGATGAGCACAGCTCAGATTCAACAAGCTGCAAGCCTGCTAACCCCACACCTGAGAGCCCAGACAGATTCAAAACAACCAGCTAATTAAACCTGGAGCACCAAGCTATCATCATCCAAGATTCATGGGCATCCAACAAGCAGAAGAACTAGCAACACGGCATTCGGCAACAGCTGTCACCTGCTATAATATTCTTTAATTATCTTCAAATCTCTAAGAACTGACAAATGGGTGACAAAATGCAATTTTCTGTGTCAGGAAGCGAGAGACAAGCCTGCGTTACTTTGATGAGAGGAAATACTGTAAAATCATCACTCTCAGCTCTTCTTATTGGGGAACGGGGGACTGTTGTCACTCAATTCTTCTCTGTAAACATGCTCATTACAGGACTCCTGGAGGGACACGTTTCCTTCTTTATAAAGATTGAAGAAGAGAAGCCAGAATGGGTTCTGGGCTATGCTGAGCTGTCCCCCATAGGTTTAGCACGTCTTTCAAATTCAGCCCCAGCTCCAGTGCTAGCCCCACCATGGTGTTTATGTCCTGTGGACATGCATTCCTAGTGTGGACCCCTAGCAAAGCCAATCCAAGTTCCCTGGAATCAAGTCATGCCTCTTTCCACAGATTCCTCCCGGTGCCTGTCCAAATTGTGACCTAATCCCTCTACATTGCAGTGATGTTTATTTCCATTAGTCCCTAACTTCTGGTCATTACATCCTACTAAATGTTTGTGATAACATCCTTTGTCCCCTTGAGGCAAGTTTGCTTCTATCACCTACACAGCTTTGCCAGCCTTTGTGTGTCAAAAATGTCCATGAGGACACAAAATAAATTGCAGAAAGAAGGTCACTATGTAGTAAATAGCTCTTAACAACATCAGCTAGAAAAACTACATCATCTGTATAGGGTAGTAGGGCACTCATAAGCTAAGAGCACTGTACCACTCATGGTTCTAGAACATAAAAATAAAGAAAAATATGGGCTAGCTCACATTGGCTGAAAGTATAAGAGAGCCCCTAGAGTTTGAGGAAAACATACATTAACAGTGTGCTACAACAAACTGTTATATACAATTAAAACTGACACATATATATAGTTTTTTTTTTAGTATTTGAGAGACAAATGACCAATCAACATGCTGTTACCAGGTGCTGACAATCTAAAAGGATAATAATTCTCAAAACATAAAGTGTTTGTGACTTGTTCTTAAAATGTGCATAAATATATTAACACAGGGAGAAATGATTGAAAGCTCTGGTTACATTGCTGAACCACCCAAACAAAATTTTTATATTAAGATTTAAATTAGAGTGTCAAAAGCTGATCAGTGAACGTTCCTGTCTACTAGTTATAGTATAATCATTTAAATTTTGTATTTAAAATTATTTTATGCAATTAGCATATTATTTTAAATGTCAATTAATACAATAGTTAAATTAGTCTGTTTTTATGATCTCTGAGATGTAAGTTCTCTGGGGATAAGGACAAGATCTGTTAGGTGATTTTGTTCGTGGTACTTTGATAACCAACATTTGGTATTTGATCATTTTAATAATAAAGTCAACTGTTTTCTCCAAGACCATGAAGTCAAATTAATTTTTTTCTTCTCTATTTTTAATCTTATTATCCACTCCATCAATGCTTCTCACCTTATCACTTCAGAGCTCACAGGTCAAGGAATCTTAGTGTCCAGTACATGATTAAACCCATTAATTGAAATGGCACCTGAAATGGACATGCCACTAACCTAAAGAGATAAAAGGGGGCTTCCCTGGTGGTTCAGTGGTTAGGAATCTGACTGCCAATTCAGGGGACATGGGTTCAAGCCCTGGTCTGGAAAGATCCCAGATCTTCGTTGCCGTGGAGCAACAAAGCCCTTGTGCCACAACTACTGAGCCACTTGCCACAGCTACTGAAGCCCGCGCACCTAGAGCCCATGCTCCGCAACAAGAGAGGCCACCACAGTGGGAGGCCCGCACACCGCAACAAAGAGTGGCTCCTGTTCGCCACAACTGGAGAAAGCCCACACACAGCAACGAAGACCCAAGGCAGCCAAAAAGAAATAAATTTTTTTAAAAGAAATAAAAGGAGATCCTTATTTTCTCCAATCAACTTCCACTGAAAATGCAGGACAAGGCAGGAAGTTGATCTAGAAGAAGGTACAACACCAGAATGCTGCCCAAGCTACCACCCAAAAAAAATCTATATTCCCAATTTACCTATTTTACTTAAGGCAGAAAAAACTTCTGGGGATAAACATACCCATTTTATATATTTAATGCAATTGGAGAATATTAAAGCTAGAAGAAACCATCGTTTCATCTCTAAAAACAAGAGCGAAAGTAAAAGAACCCTGATTCCCAAAGAAACAAATTGCAGCTTCTAAAACATGGACGTAAATGTACGTCCATGTTTTAGAAGCTGCAATTTGTTTCTTTGGGAATCAGGGTTCTTTTACTTTCACTCTTGTTTAATTTAAAAATTACATATCACAGCCCCTTTGGTTCCTTTCAAAATAGAACAAATAAGAGGAATGTGACAAGGGTCATATACCTCCCCTCTCCCCATCTCTACAAGGGTGGCCTTCAGTGGAACTTGGCCATAGACATGGAGCCCAGACAATGCTGATAATCTAACAAGACTGAAGAAAGATTAGGGACTTCCCTGGCAGTGCAGTGGTTAAGACTCCACACTTCCACTGCAGGGGGCATGGGTTCAATCCCTGGTTGGGCAAATGAGAATCCACATGTCCCACAGCTCAGCAAAAAAAAAAAGAAGAAGAAGAAGAAGAAGAAGATGGATTAGATGGCACAAAAGATATTCTTTCACCATGTGTCAAGTCAGTCTCAATAAATTTATTTTGTTTTCCATTGTAATTCATTCATATTTGTGAAATAACAATGTCAAAAATTGAAAAGCACTTCACAATTTACTAAACATTTCCACAGACATTCTTTAGCACTGACAACAATTGAACAGAGGTAATGGGCTGACCAACAGAGATCCATGTTCCTCATTCATAGTGCAAGGTTGGTGGAAAGAGGTGGCCCAGCTAGGGACCATGTGATGGAATGTGAGCCGAAGTGATGTGTGCCGTTCCTGGGCTCAGATGTTAAGTACTAGGTGCTCAATCCTCTACACTCTCACTCTTCACTACCTAGCCAACTAAATGCAAAGGATCCCATAAAAGACACCAAGGAGGTCTTAAGAGATAGAAAGAGTCACAGCTTAAGAGGAGATTCACAGATCTGGGATGTGAGCAGGAAATTACAGAGATTTGAAGATTTTTTGTTTTATTAGCTAGTGAAAACAACAGTGCAAAAAGAAGTGACAATGCAGGTACCAGTCAGTGCCTAACTCACATCAGGCACTCAACAAATGTTGGGTGGATGGATGGATGGATGGGCAGGTGGATGGACAAATGGCAGAAGCATTATATTCTAACCTATTAAATCTGAAAATCATAAAGTCCTGTCACAAATACAACACTAGGTAGTGATGTTAATTTCTAACGCGTGTGAACTGGGCCAATGATTATTTTTAAAGAAATATGGATGACCTCTAAAATAGTAATGTACTTTCCAGAGGAATATCAGAAAATTTGTAAATGGCACTAATTAGAGACTAAACTAAATAATGTGATTGTCTCAAATCATCTGAAGACTAGTAACCATGACTTTCCCAAATAATTCAGAAAAAATGGGGATTGCAGTACTGTTACATAGGTTTAAGAGCATTGGGCTTTGAGATTAGGGAGATGTTAATTCAGATGCAGGCCGCAGCGCATACTAGCTGTGTGACTCAAAATGAGTCCAGTACCCTCCCTAAGCTTCACTTCCCACATCTGTAAAATGTGAAAATGGAAGTAGAAACCTTAGCACAGTGTCTGGCACATAGAAGATGCCCAATACATGCTAGGCTATTATTCTTGAGAGTGAATCTACACGCTGTTATTGTTAATTAAAATATATTCAAGTTACTCTGTCACATGGCATGTAATTTCAAAGATACTAAACCATAGAAATCTTTAAAAGATTCCTCCAATTTTCAAGCATGGTTAAAAGGCACTCAATAACTAACTCTCATATTGCAGAACTGGAAGCTTTTCAAGGGTGGCTATCAGTGGCTGCAGTATGATTTTATAACTGCTGGGCTATTCTTTCTAAAACACAAATTTAACTCGTCAATCCAGTGGCTGCTAGCCTCTGCTGGATATCAAGGTCCGTATTCATGACATTTTCATTCTCACTCATTTGTTTCTTTTCTCTCCAAATGTGCTTCCCAGTGCTCCTACCACCATCTTCCAGACAAGCCACAATTTCTGCTTTTGAGCACTTTCTTGGACCTCCCCAGTTCTGTGAACCACTTTCCTCCTATTCTTTAATCTCCTGAGCAAATATCAGACTCAAGGTCACACTGATAAAGCCTCTTGCAAACTTCACATACTCAGCAAATGTCAAGGCTCTTAGCTCTCTCCACTTACTTCTACTGCAATGGATCTCTCCTCTCTTTGGATTCCTAGAACATATATAATCCACATAAAATAGAGTATTGGATCCTATACTCTTGTATATTGATATTTAATTATTTCAAGGATTTTTTTAGTCCTCTTAAATAAATAAGATTGTCAATTTCTTGGGGGCCTTAGTATCCTCATCTGTGAAATGAGGGTATTGTATTAAAGATGTCTTGGCTTCTTCTTACTCTCAAATTCTTATGATCTCTCGGGTCATCTTGTCTGTGAAGCCCAAAGCACTGAGCACAAATATGGGTACATCTTAGCTCAGTCACTACAAAAAGAGTTAAGAAAAAAGATAAGCCATCCTTAACAAAATTCAATCGAGGTCAGATCTAAAGTGAACCTTTTTTTGTATACATCAGCATATAGAATAACATTCACAAAGATTTTCTCTTGACAGGTTTAGCTCTAAGGTAAGAAAATTCATGGGATTTCTTTTCTCTATTTTTGCGAAATTGAGAGGCAACACAGGGCCAGGCAGCCTGGTAGAAACTTTCTTCTGCCTCCGGAGGAAGTACCCTATTTTCAAAGGCTTCCTCGAATGCTCCAGGATTTCTGCTGCCCTCACAAAAACCGACTCAGACAGAATTCCGTTTTCTTCTACTTTCCTCATGCTCAAAATTGATTTACCGCAAACGAATAAGACTGAGCTTTCAGGGGTCCTTATTTGAGAGAATTCTAGCAATTTGTCCATGTGGTCCAATGTTGTACAATTTGCAAATGTAACATATTTTATTCATAATTAAATGACTGCTGTCTCTTTCCACCCTGATTTTTCCCCCTTTTAATTCCATTTGCTGAAGTGGTAGTGTTGTGCCCGTGGGCACATATGAAGTCCAGGTAAAAAGATGTAAGTTTGTGATAGGTAGTTGGGAACACAGTCAACTTTTGTTTAGTCAAATGTTTTCACGTGGTTCACCATCACTTCCATAAAGTTAAGCTATAGCTTGTCCAGTAAGTGACAAAGCTAAGATTCAAACCTAAGTTTGTCTGATTCTAACGCTACCATATCATATTATTTACTCCTTTCATATTCTTTGGGATGTATTAACAAGTCTTTGATTCCTTAATTTATGATGCTCTATGCTGAGCCACTTCGCAGCATCTGGCACTTCCTCCCATCTCTCAACCTGGCGCCAACAGACTTACCTAGCCCTAACACCCACCACTGTCCTACTTGTACAAACAACTCTATCCACGTGGGATTCTTCTTTTACAGATCGCACTTTTGTTCATGATCTTTCCTTAGGCTAAGATGGTCTTGACCAATCGCATTTATGTAAATTCTTATTAATTTTTCCCTAAATTGACATAAACCACTGACATCAATGAAAAGAATATATAACTCATATTATGTCACTACTATAAAGGCATCAATGAAAAACTGGGTAATGACTGTTGTCAAACTTAAGAGCTGTCCATTGAAAAAACCTCGAGACAAAGATCAAGCCGGTAGTACTAAACACCTCTAGCACCCAGGTTTTGCTCTGTAAATGTAAGTAAATGTTATTTTTTAATTTAAAAATTAAAGCACCTTGGAAAAACTTACTAATTACAGGTCAGGGCAGGAAATATACAAAACTAGATGATTTTTTGTCATAGCTGCAAGCAAAAAAGATTTCTAACACTGCAGTTGTCCCCCCTTATCCAAGGTGTCACTTTCTGTGATTTCAGTTACTCCCATGGTCAACCGTAGTCCAAGAATATTAAATGGAAAATTCCAGAAATAAACAATTCATAAGTTTTAAATTGTGCAACGTTCTGAGTAGCATGATGAAATATCGCACCATCCTGCTCCATCCTACCTGGAATGTGAATCCACCCCCACTGTCCAGCATATTCTCCCCTATGCTGGTCACTTAGTAGCCATCTGCATTATTAGATCGACTGCCCCAGTATTGCTTGTGTTCAAATAACCCTTATTTTACTTAATAATGGCCCAAAAGCACAATAGGTAGTGGTGCTGGCAATTCAGATATGCCAAAGAGATGCTGCAAAATGCTTCCTTTAAGTGAAAACGTGTCTCAAGTAAATGAGGAAAGAAAAAAATCCAATGCTGAGGTTGCTAAGATCTATGGTAAGAATGAATCTTATATCTGTGAAACTGTGAAGAGGAAAAAGAAATTCGTGCTAGTTTTGCTGTCGCACCTCAAACTGCAAAAGTTATGGCCACAGTGTGTGATAAGTGCTTGTTAAGATGGAAAAGGCATTAAATTTGTACAATAAGATATTCTGAGGGACTTCCCTGGAAGCACAGTGGTTAAGAATCCTCCTGCCAATGCAGGGGACACGGGTTCGAGCCCTGGTCCGGGAAGATCCCACATGCTGCGGAGCAACTAAGCCCATGCGCCACAACTACTGAACCTGCGCTCTACAGCCCGGGAGCCACAACTACTGAGCCTGCATGTCACAACTACTGAAGCCTGTGCACATGCTGGAGCCCGTGTTCTGCAACAAAAGAAGCCACTGCAATGAGAAGCCCATGAACTGTAACGAAGAGTAGCCCCCGCTCGCCGCACCTAGAGAAAGCCGGCATGCAGCAACGAAGACCCAACACAGCCATAAATAAAAAAATAAATAAATAGATAGATAGATAGATAGATAAATAAATAGATAAATAAATAAATAAATAATAAAAAGGAAAAAAGATATTTTGAGAGAGAAACCATATTCACGTAACTTTTATTACATTATTTTGTTGTAATTGTTCTATGTTTTAGTTACTGTTGTTAATCTCTTACTGTGCCTAACTTATCAATTAAACTTTACCATAGGTATGTATGTATAGGAAAAAACATAGTATAATATATGTGACCAAAAGTGGGGGTCTGGCTGCTCGCCACTCAAAAGCCAATAAAGAGGCAAGTTTGCTGGAAAGGAAAGTTTGCTTTATTCTGGATGCCAGCAACTGGTGGGGGAAGGGCAGATTCCTGTCCAAAGGCAAATTCCCCCCAACTACAACCAGTGGGCAAGAGCATTTATAGGTTGAGGGAGGGGGCTGCATGCAGAAACAGCACAGTCAGCTCTGACAATCATCTTGAAATTGGTCATGCAGGGGTCTGACCAGCGTCATCTTGATTGTTTTAAGTATTGATACTATTAATCTTCAGTTCCAGGATCGGTTTGTTCCCATTTTCTTGAGGCCAATTCTCGGAATTGTGGCAGCTTATGTCATACCTACAGTCTGGTCATCATGTAGTTAACCTCTTCCACCTGGTGGGGATGTCAGTATCTACAGGACAGGTCCCAGGATGTGGCTCAGAATATTATCTATAGCCCTTGAGGAGGAACCAAAGGTCCTTAACTGTGCTTAATGACTAAACTATTATTATTTAGTTTTGTTGGACTCTTTTCCTTTGTTTCTGCATTTTCTCACTTCTCTGATTAAACTTATTCTTTGGCTAAAGTTTTTCCACAGACAAAAGGCAGGCGGAGCACGTGGTGGGGGGAAGGACCATAGGGTCCTGCTCCATTTCATGTACAGAGAGAGAGTTTGGTACTATTCGTGTTTTCAAGTAAACACTGGGGGCCTTGGAATGTATTCCCCATGGATAAGGAGGGATTTCTGTATTGAGGTTATATCACAAGAACAGAGGAGTCAATTTGAAGAGGCTCCAATTGACCAAACAAAGTATTGATAAAAATAAAAATACATCAGATATGTTAAACTGCAAAGAATAAAAACACACCAAAAATGTTAAAAATTCATGAGTTTGAATGTTACTAAAACAGAAAAAAGTAAAACCTTCATTAGTCACCTTTAAAAAATGCTAAGGAATCAACTCTTTTTTCTGAAAACTGGTAAATAAAGCAAATAAATTAAATATTGAATCTGCTTTTCTTTTTTTTTCTTTTTTTAACTTTTTATTTTATATTGGACTATAGTTGATTAACAATGTTGTGATTGTTTCAGGTGTACAGCAAAGTGATTCAGTTTTACATATACATGTATCTATTCTTTTTCAAATTCTTTTCCCATTTAGGTTGTTACATAATATTGAGCAGAGTTCCCTGTGCTATACAGTAGGTCCTTGCTGGTTATCTTATTTATTTATTTATTATTATTATTATTTTTTTTGGCTGTGTTGGGTCTTCGTTGCTGCACGCGGGCTTTCTCTAGGTGTGGCGAGCAGGGGCTACTCTTCGTTGCGGTGCACGGGCTTCTCATTGTGGTGGCTTCTCTTGTTGAGGAGCACGGGCTCTAGGCACACAGGCTCCAGTAGTTGTGGCATGCAGTCTCAGTAGTTGTGGCTCCTGGGCTGTAGAGCGCAGGTTCAATAGTTGTGGCGCATGGGCTTAGTTGCTCCGCAGCATGTGGGATCTCCCCGGACCAGAGATTGAACCCGTGTCCCCTGCATTGGCAGGCGGATTCTTAACCACTGTGCCCCCAGGGAAGCCCTGGTTATCTATTTTAAACATAGCAGTGTGTAGATGCTTTTCTTAAATCAGCTATACTACAGGGTAACCAGATACTTTATTAGGAAATTTTTCTCTCTATGGAATCACTCCAAGTACTATAGGAAGAGGAAATGATTGAATAGGAACATTTGCAAACTCCTAACGAAGACAGGCAATGGTCATGAATGGCTTCAAGCAGTCCCAAAGAGAAGACAACCAGACACCTTGTACCTGATGACAAAAATACATAACACCATTTATGAAATACTTTTGCCAATAATATCAAACCTAAATCAGATCAAGCTTCTCAATATAATTATTAATATTCTGGAAAGAGAGTAGACAGAAGAAGACACTGTGTGACATCATTAAAATGCAATTTGTAAAATCCAAACAATAATAAGGACAATAGATAAGTGTATGTTTTTTTTTGTTTGTTTGTTTTTTTTTTTTTTTTTTTTTTTTTTTGCTGTACGCGGGCCTCTCACCGTTGTGGCCTCTCCCGTTGTGGAGCACAGGCTCCGATGCGCAGGCTCAGCGGCCATGGCTCACGGGCCCAGCCGCTCCGCGGGATGTGGGATCTTCCCTGACCGGGGCACGAACCCGTGTCCCCTGCATCGGCAGGCGGACTCTCAACCACTGCGCCACCAGGGAAGCCCAAGTGTATGTTTTTACACCATTTTTTTTTCTTTTTTTTTTTTTTTTTTTTTTTGCTTTATAACAATTTAATCAGTTATATATATACATATGTTCCCATATCCCCTCCCTTTTGCGTCTCCCTCCCACCCTCCCTATCACACCCCTCCAGGCGGTCACAAAGCACCGAGCTGATCTCCCTGTGCTATGCGGCTGCTTCCCACTAGCTATCTACCTTACGTTTGGTAGTGTATATATGTCCATGCCGCTCTTTCACTTTGTCACAGCTTACCCTTCCCCCTCCCCATATCCTCAAGTACATTCTCTAGTAGGTCTGTGTCTTTATTCCTGTTTTACCCCTAGGTTCTTCATGACATTTTTTTCCCTTAAATTCCATATATATGTGTCAGCATACAGTATTTGTCTTTCTCTTTCTGACTTACTTCACTCTGTATGACAGACTCTAGGTCCATCCACCTCATTATAAATAGCTCAATTTCATTTCTTTTTATGGCTGAGTAATATTCCATTGTATGTATGTGCCACATCTTCTTTACCCATTCATCCGATGATGGACACTTAGGTTGTTTCCATCTCTGGGCTATTGTAAATAGGGCTGCTATGAACATTTTGGTACATGTCTCTTTTTGAATTATGGTTTTCTCAGGGTATATGCCCAGTAGTGGGATTGCTGGGTCATATGGTAGTTCTATTTGTAGTTTCTTAAGGAACCTCCATACCGTTCTCCATAGTGGCTGTACCAATTCACATTCCCACCAGTAGTGCAAGAGTGTTCCCTTTTTTCCACACCCTCTCCAGCATTTATTGTTTCTAGATTTTTTGATGATGGCCATTCTGACTGGTGTGAGATGATATCTCATTGTAGTTTTGACTTGCATTTCTCTAATGAGTAAAGATGTTGAGCATCCTTTCATGTGTTTGTTGGCAGTCTGTATATCTTCTGTGGAGAAATGTCTATTTAGGTCTTCTGCCCATTTTTGGATTGGGCTGTTTGTTTTTTTGTTATTGAGCTGCATGAGCTGCTTATAAATTTTGGAGATTAATCCTTTGTCAGTTGCTTCATTTGCAAATATTTTCTCCCATTCTGAGGGTTGTCTTTTGGTCTTGTTTATGGTTTCCTTTGCTGTGCAAAAGCTTTTAAGTTTCATTAGGTCCCATGTGTTTAATTTTGTCTTTATTTCCATTTCTCTAGGAGGTGGGTCAAAAAGGATCTTGCTGTGATTGATGTCATAGAGTGTTCTGCCTATGTTTTCCTCTAAGAGTTTGATAGTGTCTGGCCTTACATTTAGGTCTTTAATCCATTTTGAGCTTATTTTTGTGTATGGTGTTAGGGAGTGATCTAATCTCATACTTTTACATGTCCCTATCCAGTTTTCCCAGCACCACTTATTGAAGAGACTGTCCTTTCTCCACTGTACACTCCTGCCTCCTTTATCAAAGATAAGGTGACCATATGTCCGTGGGTTTATCTCTGGGCTTTCTATCCTGTTCCATTGATCTATCTTTCTGTTATTGTGCCAGTACCATACTGTCTTGATTACTGTAGCTTTGTAGTATAGTCTGAAGTCAGGGAGCCTGATTCCTCCAGCTCCATTTTTCGTTCTCAAGATTGCTTTGGCTATTCGGGGTCTTTTGTGTTTCCATACAAATTGTGAAATTTTTTGCTCTAGTTCTGTGAAAAACGCCAGTGGTAGTTTGATAGGGATTGCATTGAATCTGTAGATTGCTTTGGGTAGTAGAGTCATTTTCACAATGTTGATTCTTCCAATCCAAGAACATGGTACATCTCTCCATCTATTTGTATCATCTTTAATTTCTTTCATCAGTGTCGTATAATTTTCTGCATACAGGTCTTTTGTCTCCTTAGGTAGGTTTATTCCTAGATATTTTATTCTTTTTGTTGCAATGGTAAATGGGAGTGTTTCCTTGATTTCACTTTCAGATTTTTCATCATTAGTATATAGGAATGCCAGAGATTTCTGTGCATTTATTTTGTATCCTGCAACTTTACCAAATTCATTGATTAGCTCTAGTAGTTTTCTGGTAGCATCTTTAGGATTCTCTATGTATAATATCATGTCATCTGCAAACAGTGACAGTTTTACTTCTTCTTTTCCGATTTGGATTCCTTTTATTTCCTTTTCTTCTCTGATTGCTGTGGCTAAAACTTCCAAAACTAGGTTGAATAAGAGTGGTGAGAGTGGGCAACCTTGTCTTGTTCCTGACCTTAGTGGAAATGGTTTCAGTTTTTCACCATTGAGGACGATGCTGGCTGTGGGTTTGTCATATATGGCCTTTATTATGTTGAGGAAAGTTCCCTCTATGCCTACTTTCTGCAGGGTTTTTATCATAAATGGGTGTTGAATCTTGTCGAAAGCTTTCTCTGCATCTATTGAGATGATCATATGGTTTTTCTCCTTCAATTTGTTAATATGGTGTATCACGTTGATTGATTTGCGTATATTGAAGAATCCTTGCATTCCTGGAATAAACCCCACTTGATCATGGTGTATAATCCTTTTAATGTGCTGTTGGATTCTGTTTGCTAGTATTTTGTTGAGGATTTTTGCATCTATGTTCATCAGTGATATTGGCCTGTAGTTTTCTTTCTTTGTGACATCCTTGTCTGGTTTTGGTATCAAGGTGATGGTGGCCTCGTAGAATGAGTTTGGGAGTGTTCCTCCCTCTGCTATATTTTGGAAGAGTTTGAGAAGGATAGGTGTTAGCTCTTCTCTAAATGCTTGATAGAATTCGCCTGTGAAGCCATCTGGTCCTGGGCTTTTGTTTGTTGGAAGATTTTTTATCACAGTTTCAATTTCAGTGCTTGTGATTGGTCTGTTCATATTTTCTATTTCTTCCTGATTCAGTCTTGGCAGGTTGTGCATTTCTAAGAATTTGTCCATTTCTTCCAGGTTGTCCATTTTATTGGCATAGAGTTGCTTATAGTAATCTCTCATGATCTTTTGTATTTCTGCAGTGTCAGTTGTTACTTCTCCTTTTTCATTTCTAATTCTATTGATTTGAGTCTTCTCCTTTTTTTTCTTGATGAGTCTGGCTAATGGTTTATCAATTTTGTTTATCTTCTCAAAGAACCAGCTTTTAGTTTTATTGATCTTTGCTATCGTTTCCTTCATTTCTTTTTCATTTATTTCTGATCAGATTTTTATGATTTCTTTCCTTCTGCTAACTTTGGGATGTTTTTGTTCTTCTTTCTCTAATTGCTTTAGGTGCAAGGTTAGGTTGTTTATTCGAGATGTTTCCTGTTTCTTAAGGTGGGATTGTATTGCTATAAACTTCCCTCTCAGAACTGCTTTTGCTGCATCCCATAGGTTTTGGGTCGTCGTGTCTCCATTGTCATTTGTTTCTAGGTATTTTTTAATTTCCTCTTTGATTTCTTCAGTGATCACTTCGTTATTAAGTAGTGTATTGTTTAGCCTCCATGTGTTTGTATTTTTTACAGCTCTTTTCCTGTAATTGATATCTAGTCTCATAGCATTGTGGTCAGAAAAGATACTTGATACAATTTCAATTTTCTTAAATTTACCAAGGCTTGATTTGTGACCCAAGATATGATCTGTCCTGGAGAATGTTCCATGAGCACTTGAGAAAAATGTGTATTCTGTTGTTTTTGGATGGAATGTCCTATAAATATCAATTAAGTCCATCTTGTTTAATGTATCATTTAAAGCTTGTGTTTCCTTATTTATTTTCATTTTGGATGATCTGTCCATTGGTGAAAGTGGGGTGTTAAAGTCCCCTACTATGAGTGTGTTACTGTCGATTTCTCCTTTTATGGCTGTTAGTATTTGCCTTATGTATTGAGGTGCTCCTATGTTTGGTGCATAAATATTTACAATTGCTATATCTTCTTCTTGGATCGACCCCTTGATCGTTATGTAGTGTCCTTCTTTGTCTCTTCTAGTAGTCTTTATTTTAAAGTCTATTTTGTCTGATATGAGAATTGCTACTCCAGCTTTCTTTTGGTTTCCATTTGCATGGAATATCTTTTTCCATCCCCTTACTTTCAGTCTGTATGTGTCTCTAGGTCTGAAGTGGGTCTCTTGTAGACAGCATATATATGGGTCTTGTTTTTGTATCCATTCAGCCAATCTGTGTCTTTTGGTGGGAGCATTTAGTCCATTTACATTTAAGGTAATTATCGCTATGTGTGTTCCTATTCCCATTTCCTTAACTGTTTTGGGTTCGTTATTGTAGGTCTTTTCCTTCTGTTGTGTTTCTTGCCTAGAGAAGTTCCTTTAGCATTTGTTGTAAAGCTGGTTTGGTGGTGCTGAACTCTCTCAGCTTTTGCTTGTCTGTAAACGTTTTAATTTCTCCATCAAATCTGAATGAGATCCTTGCTGGGTAGAGTAGTCTTGGTTGCAGGTTTCTCTCCTTCATCACTTTAATTATGTCCTGCCACTCCCTTCTGGCTTGTAGAGTTTCTGCTGAGAGATCAGCTGTTAACCTGATGGGGATTCCCTTGTGTGTTACTTGTTGTTTTTGCCTTGCTGCTTTTAATATGATTTGTGTTTAATTTTTGACAGTTTGATTAATATGTGTCTTGGCGTATTTCTCCTTGGATTTATTCTGTATGGGACTCTCTGTGCCTCCTGGACTTGATTAACTATTTCTTTTCCCATATTAGGGAAGTTTTCAACTATAATCTCTTCAAATATTTTCTCAGTCCCTTTCTTTTTCTCTTCTTCTTCTGGAACCCCTATAATTCGAATGTTGGTGTGTTTAATGTTGTCCCAGAGGTCTCTGAGGCTGTCCTCTGTTCTTTTCATTCTTTTTTCTTTCTTTTGCTCTGCAGTAGTTATTTCCACTATTTTATCTTCCACCTCACTTATCCGTTCTTCTGCCTCAGTTATTCTGCTATTGATCCCATCTAGAGTATTTTTTATTTCATTTATTGTGTTTTTCATCGATGCTTGATTCATCTTTAGTTCTTCTAGGTCCTTGTTAACTGTTTCTTGCATTTTGTCTATTCTATTTCCAAGATTTTGGATCTGGGAAATAGAATCTTGGATCATCTTTACCATCATTATTCTGAATTCTTTTTCAGGTAGACTGCCTATTACCTCTTCATTTGTTAGGTCTGGTGGGTTTTTATCTTGCTCCTTCTCCTGCTGTGTGTTTTTCTGTCTTTTCATTTTGCTTATGTTACTGTGTTTGGGGTCTCCTTTTTGCAGGCTGCAGGTTCGTAGTTCCCGTTGTTTTTGGTGACTGTCCCCAGTGGCTAAGGTTGGTTTAGTGGGTTGTGTAGGCTTCCTGGTGGAGGGGACTAGTGCCTGTGTTCTGGTGGATGAGGCTGGATCTTGTCTTTCTGGTGGGCAGGTCCACGTCTGGTGGTGTGTTTTGGGGTGTCTGCAGACTTTTTATGATTTTAGGCCACCTCTCTGCTAATGGGTGGCGTTGTGTTCCTGTCTTGCTAGTTGTTTGGCATAGGGTGTCCAGCACTGTAGCTTGCTGGTCGTTGAGTGAAGCTGGGTGCTGGTGTTGAGATGGAGATCTCTGGAAGATTTTCGCCGTTTGATATTATGTGGAGCTGGGAGGTCTCTTGTGGACCAGTGTCCTGAGGTTGGCTCTCGCACCTCAGAGGCACAGCACTGACTCCTGGCTCCTCAATTTGGGATGATTTGTTGTCTATTCATGTATTCCACAGATGCAGGGTACATCAAGTTGATTATGGAGCTTTAATCCGCTGCTTCTGAGGCTGCTGGGAGAGGTTTCCCTTTCTCTTCTTTGTTCTCACAGCTCCTGGGTCTCAGTTTTGGATTTGGCCCCGCCTCTGCGTGTAGGTCGCCGGAGGGCGTCTGTTCTTCGCTCAGACAGGACAGGGTTAAAGAGCAGCCTCTTCGGGGACTCTGGCTCACTCAGGCCGGGCAGGAGGGAGGGGCACGGAGTGCGGGGCGAGCCTGCAGCGGCAGAGGTCGGCGTGACGTTGCACCAGTCCGAGGCGCGCCGTGCGTTCTCCCAGGGAAGCCGCCCCTGGGTCCCGGGACCCCGGCAGTGGCGGGCTGCACAGGCTCCCGGAAGGGCGGTGTGGACAGTGACCTGCGCTCGCACACAGGTTTCTTGGCGGCAGCAGCAGCAGCCCCAGCGTCCCACGCCCGTCACTGGGCTCCGCGCTTTCAGTCGCGACTCGCGCCCGTCTGTGGAGCCCCTTTAAGCAGCGCTCTTAATCCCCTCTCCTCGCGCACCAGGAAACCAAGAGGGAAGAAAAAGTCTCTTGCCTCTTCGGCAGCTCCAGAGTTTTCCCGGACTCCCTTCCGGCTAGCTGTGGCACACTAGCCCCCTTCAGGCTGAGTTCTCGCCGCCAGCCCCAGTCCTCTCCCTGCGCTCTGACCAAAGCCCGAGCCTCAGCTTCCAGCGCCGCCCGCCCCGGCGGGCGAGCAGACAAGCCTCTCGGGCTGGTGAGTGCCGCTCGGCACTGATCCTCTGTGCGGGAATCTCTCCGCCTTGCCCTACCCAGGTATGTGGGGAGTTTCTTGCCTTTTGGGAGGTCTGGGGTCTTCTGCCAGCATTCAGTAGGTGTTCTGTAGGAGTTGTTCCACGTGTAGCTGTATTTCTGGTGTATCCGTGGGGAGGAAGGTAATCTCCGCGTCTTACTCTTCCGCCATCTTACCCGGAAGTCTACACCATTTTTTTACACTTGTATAACCAACAAAAAATAAAGATGTTTTGAAAATATAAAAAGGCAATATAATAAAAAAGAACCTTGGGGGCTTCCCTGGTGGCGCAGTGGTTGAGAGTCCGCCTGCCGATGCAGGGGACACGGGTTCGTGCTCCGGTCTGGGAAGATCCCACATGCCGCGGAGCGGCTGGGCCCGTGAGCCATGGCCGTTGAGCCTGCGCGTCCGGAGCCTGTGCTCCGCAACGGGAGAGGCCACAATAGTGAGAGGCCCGCGTACCGCAAAAAAAAAAAAAAGAACCTTGGTTTACTTGTGATATTATTATTACCTTAACAAAGAGATTCTCTCCTTGAAAGATTATTCACCAAAAAATATCTTGAAGAATGAATTGTACTGGTGCATTTATACTTAGTCACAGATTATAAGCTCCTTGACTTAGGGTCCTACGAACAGAGAAATTCAAGAATGAAGTCTTAAAGGCTACTGTCAATGGAAGACCTGATAGTAATAAGTAAAAAGTGTCTTTAAATTTATATCTGAAAATGTTACACACTGAAAAAAACTTATAAATTTGCAAAGCTCTCATTTAAATTTGATATATACATGTTTAAAATCAGGTCCAAATGTATTTGTGCTAGCCCAGCTTCCTGCAGGTCCCTTTGGAGTGCAAGTCACTGCTGTGCATTGTCAGGGCAAATTCACCTACGTATACAGCAAGGAAGCAGCACCAAAGAGCAAAGGCAAAGGATCTGAGTCCTAAAACAGGAGGCTAAAAGTCGTTGGCAAGATGTAAACAAGTGTCATGCATGCTGACTCATGTTAGGGCCTTCTGGTTTTTTATTCTATTAATTCTATTTCATTATTTAACTCTCTTTTGCATAACCAAAAAAAGATATATTTGTAAGTCTTTGGCACCCTCTTTTGGACAACGTGATTATTTCAAAACTGAAATTTGTTTCAATGAAAAGGATTTTTGAGTATGTTATAGGCAAATTGAAATCAGACATATTTTTATGTATTTGGGGGGTTTTTTATAATTAAGACTTTACTTTTAGAGCAGTTTCAGATTTGCAGAAAAATCCACCAGATAATACAAAGTCCCCATATACTCCCTTCCCACACTTAGTTTCCCCTATTATTAACAATTTACATTAGTTTGGTATACTTGTTAAAGTTAATGAAACAATATTAGTATATTATTATTAACTAAAATCCACAGTTTACAATAAGGTGGCACATTTCTATGGATTTTTATAAATTTCATATATCCACCATCAAAGAATCATAGAAAATGGTTTCACTGCCTTAAAAATCCCTTGTGGGACTTCCCTGGTGGCGCAGTGGTTAAGAATCCGCCTGCTAATGCAGGGGGACACGGGTTCAATCCCTGGTCCAGGAAGATCCCACATGCCACAGAGCAACTAAGCCCGTGTGCCACAACTACTGAGCCTGCACTCTAGAGCCCACGAGCCACAACTACTGAGCCCGTGTGCCACAACTACTGAAGCCCACGCACCTAGAGCCCGTGCTCCGCAACAAGAGAAGCCATCACAATGAGAAACCCGCGCACCACAACGAAGAGCAGCCCCCGCTCGCCGCAACTAGAGAAAGCCTGCTCATAGCAACGAAGACCCAATGCAGCCAAAAATAAATAAATTTTTAAAAATCCCTGTGCTTCATCCTTCCTCCCTTCCCCCCAACCCCTGTAACCATTCATCTTTCTACTGTCTCTATAGTTTTTTGTGTCTCTGTAGTTTTCCACAGTGAAAAATAGTGGATAATAAAATATGTATCCTTTTCAGACTGCCTTCTTTCACATAGCAATATTCATTTAAGAGTCTTCCGTAACTTTTTGTGGTTTGATAGCTCATTTCTTCTTGTCACTGAATAATACAGATTCCATTGTATGGATGTGCCAACGTTTATCCCTTTCCTATTGGTGAACATCTTGATTGCTTCCAGTTTTGGCAATTATGAATAAAACTGCCATAAACATTTCTGTGCAGGTTTTGTGTGTGTGTTTATGGAGTTTTTATTTCGGTAAATGCCAAGGAGTTTGATTGCTGGATTATATGGTAAGATAATGTTTAACTTTGTAAGAAACTGTCAAATTGTCTTCCAAAGTGATTGTACCATTTTGCATTCGTACTAGCAATGAATGAGAGTTTCTGTTGTTCTGCATTCTCACCAGCTTTTGTATTGTAAATTTTTTGGATTTTAACCATGCATATTTGGGACAAATCCTACTTGGTCATGATGTATAATTTTTTATTCATTGTTGGATTCAATTTGCTAATATTTTGTTGAGGACTTTTGCATGTTTGTTCAGAAGTGATACTGGTCTCTGGTTTTCCTTTCTTATAATGTTGTTACCTGGTTTGGGGGATTAGTGTAATGCTACCTTCACAGGATATGTTAGAAAGTATTCCCTCTGCTTCTACTTCCTGGATGAGGTTGCAGAGAATTGGTGTCATTTCTTCTTTAAATGTTTGGTAAAATTCACCAGTGAAATGATTTAGAACTACTGCTTTCATTTTTGGAATTTTATTTATTAGTAATTCAAAATCCTTAATATATATAGTCCTATTCAGACTATTTCTTTTTGTTTGAGTTTCAGTAGTTTCTTTTTTTTTTTTTTTTTAATATTTTCTTTTTTTTTTTTTTTTGACAGTTTTGCTTTATTTATTTATTTATTTATGGCTGTGTTGGGTCTTCGTTTCTGTGCGAGGGCTTTCTCTAGTTGTGGCAAGCGGGGGCCACTCTTCATCGCGGTGCCCGGGCCTCTCACTGTCGCGGCCTGTCTTGTTGCGGAGCACAGGCTCCAGACGCGCAGGCTCAGTAGGTGTGGCTCACGGGCCCAGTTGCTCTGCGGCATGTGGGATCTTCCCGGACCAGGGCTCAAACCCGTGTCCCCTGCATTGGCAGGCGGACTCTCAACCACTGCGCCACCAGGGAAGCCCGAGTTTCAGTAGTTTCTGTCCAATTGGTCCATTTTATCTAAGTTATCAAATTTGTGGGTATAGAGTTATATATAATATTCCTTTATTATCCTTTTATTGTCCATGAGATCAGTAGTGGTCAGTTTTATCCATTTTTTACTTCATGTATTCTGATGCTCTATTGTTAGGAACATGCATATTAAGGATTGTTAATGACTTCTTGGAGAATCAACCCTGTTTTAATTATGTAATACCTCTTTTTATCCCTGATAACTTTCCTTGCCCTAAAGTCTGCTTTGCTTAAAAGTAACATAGTTATTCCAGTTTTGTTTTGATTGATGTTAAGATGGTATAACTTTCTATATCCCTTTACTCTTCATTTATCTGCATCTTTATATTTTAAAGGGCTTACTTATAGACAATAGGTAGATGGGCCTTGTTTTTTTATCCACTTTGACAATTCCTCTTATTTTAATTGGTATATGTAGACCATTCACATTGAAAGTGATTATTGATATAGGTGGATTAAAATCTACCATATTTCTATTTGTTACACTTTTTCTTGTTCCTTTGTTTTAATCTTCCCCTCTTTTTCTGCCTCTCTGGTTCTTTGGGGGTTTATTTATTTATTTATTTATTTATTTTGGCTGTGTTGGGTCTTCGCTGCTGCATGCAGGCTTTCTCTAGTTATGGCAAGCGGGGGCTACTCTGTTGCAGTGCACAGGCTTCTCACTGCAGTGGCTTCTCATTGCGGAGTATGGGCTCTAGGCACGCAGGCTTCAGTAGTTGCAGCACGCGGGCTCAGTAGTTGTGGCTCACGGGCTCTAGACCACAGGCTCAGTAGTTGTGGCGCACGGGCTTAGTTGCTCCACAGCAATGTGGGATCTTCCCGGACCAGGGATCGAACCCATGTCCCCTGCATTGGCAGGCGTATTCTCAACCAATGCACCACCAGGGAAGCCCCTGCCTCTCTGGTTTTAATTGAGCATTTTATATGATTCCATTTTCTCTGTCCTCCTAACATATTACACTTCTTTTTAAAAAATTTTTTCTGGTTGCCATAAAATCTACAGTATTCATTTACAACTAATCCAAATCCACTTTCAAATAACACTATACCACTTCATGAGTACTGAAGGTATCTTGTAACAGAATATTCTCAATTCCCCCTCCCATCCCTTATAACATTGCTATCACTTCACTTATCCCTATCTATAATCGCCCAATATGTTGCTATTACTTGAACAGCTATTTATCTATTGGATCAATTAAGAATAACAAAAATAAAAGATCCTATTTCGCCTTCATATATTCCTTCCCTGATCCAATTCCTTTCCTTATGTACATTTGAGTGCTGACCTACATCATTTTCCTTCTCAGAACTTCTCTTTAACACTTCTTGTAAGGCAGGTCTACTGTCAACAATTTTCATCAGCTTTCTTTATCTGAGAAAGTCTTTCTCTTTCACTTTTGAAGGATGATTTGTCTAGATACAAAATTCTAGGTTGGTGGGTATTTTTTTTAAACAATTTCACTACATTCTCTTCTTGTGTGCATGGTTTCTGAACAGGAGTCCGATGTAATCCTTATACAGCTTCCTCTATAGATTAGTCCCCCATCCTCCTGACTTTGATTTTCTGTCGTTTGAATATGATATGAACAGGTATAAATTTTTTGATATTTATCCTGCTTGGTGTCATCTGGGCTTGTTGATTCTGTCATTTGGTGCCTGTCATTAATTTGAAATACTGTCAGCATTATTACTTCAAGTATTTCTTCTACTCCTTTCTCATTTTCTTTTCTATCCATTACTCCATTACGTATGCGCAGCTGTCCCACAGTTCTTGGATATTCTGCTCCACTTTTTTCCTTTTTTTTTTTTTTTTTGTTTTTTTCAGTTTAAGAATAGTGAGTATGTGGTTTGCTAGTAGCCTATTCTTTTCTTTTTTTAATGATTCATAGATTTCAAATTCATAGTCCTAATTCCCAGTATCTCAGAATGTGACTCTATTTGGAGATAGGGTTTTTAAAGAGATAATTAAGTTGAGGTTATTATGGTGGTCCCTAATCCAATGTGATGGGTGTCCTTATTATAATAAGAAGTTACAGAGGGAAAGCAATGTGAAGACACAGGGAGAAGAAAGTCATGTACAAGTCAAGGAGAGAAGTCTTGGAAGAAACCAATCCTGCAGACACACTGATCTCAGATTTTTAGCCTCCAAGATTGTGAGAAAATAAATTTCTATTGCTTAAGCCACCCAGTCTGTGGTACTTTGTATGGCCAACCTAGCAAACTAATATAAACACCAATCAGTATTAAGGCTTTGAGGACCTTAAAAACAAGTGCTTTCAATGTACATTCATATATCTACACTTCAGCCCAAAAACTTTTACTTTGAAACCGGTGTTTTCTCTTTGACTATACAGAAGCCATTCTTGAGGTTATTTGATGCAGTAATGAACAGGGAAATTTAGACAGAAATGTATCCCCTATCACACAGGTTTCACATAGCTCAAACTGCTGGCTGCTTCTTGGTGACTAAGAATTTTTATAATCCCCAAATAATACCAAGGTTAAAACCAAGTCCATGAGAATAGCTGTGGGGCTATGCATGGGCCTTATGGTATCTCATTATTTTCAAAGTCTCCCAGGGACTGGGCCGAATGCCCATACAAAAGGGAAATAATGTAGAGAAGACTGGGTGATAAGACTCAGGAGAACTGCAAACAAGGATTTTACTGAGTATTTCTGTTATAGCTCTATCCTGCAGTATAAAGACTTCAGTCCTCCTCTAGACTCAACTACCAACGAGAGGAAGAAGCCAGGCAATTCCCTTCACTTTACAAGGGGTGCTCATGTGTTTTCTCGTGTGTGAAACAAAAGGATCAATCCACTAGCCAATCTCTAAGGCTGTTTATGGCTCCCAAAATTTATGAATCATAAAAGTTTAAGAGGATGATATTCATTGAGGAGTTCCATGGTGATGGACTTAGAAGAAGCTTGAGTCAATCTTTCCATGGCATCCATATGACTTGACAAGTGTGTATGAAAAAACCAAAGGCAAAGCAGTCATCCCACTGTAATACAAGTCATGCAATTGAGGTGATATCAGTGAAAATGTCAGAATGAGAGCCTTTGAAAATGTATCCCTTCATAAAAGTAATGAAAAAAACTGGCAAAATTTGCCAGAATCAACTTTTTCAGACCTATGGATACTAACCAAAGAATTGTAGTATCCCAAAGAGCATTTGTTCAAGAAAAATGGCTAAGGACTTCCCTGGTGGCACAGTGGTTAAGAATCCGCTCGCCAATGCAGGGGACACGGGTTCGAGCCCTTGTCCAGGAAGATCCCACATGCCACGGAGCAACTAAGCCTGTGCGCCACAACTACTGAGCCTGTGCTCTAGAGCCCATGAGCCACAACTACTGAAGCCCAGGCACCTAGAGCCTGTGCTCCGCAACAAGAGAAGTTACTGCAGTAAGAAGCCCATGCACCGCAATGAGAAGCCCGTGCACTGTAATGAAGACCCAACACAGCCAAAAATAAAAATAAATAAAATAAATAAATCTATAAAAAAAAAGAAAAATGGCTAAGTAGTCATGAAAGCAGCAAGCTTTGTGGTGTTTTAACTTGCCCTAGTACCATCCTCCACTGCCCATCTCAACAGTAGCCTTGGAAACCAACAGTCTGCATTCCTATTGCCAGATGGAGCAAAAGACACCATCGTGAAATACAACCCACAGTAGAAAATATCCATAAATCATATATCTAACAAGGATATAGTATCCAGAATATATAAAGAACTCCTACAATTCATAATGAAGGACAAATAAACCAAACAAAAAATGGGAAAATGTCCAAATAGACATTTCTCTAGATAGATACATAGGTAGGATGGATAGATAGATAAATAGATAAGCAGATAGATAGATAGATAGGGCAAATAAGCATGAGTGCTCATCATTCATTAGAGAAACAAAAATCAAAACCATAATGAAATACCACTTCACACCCACTAAAATGGATATATATATATATATTCTTTTTAATGGTAAATAACAAGTGTTGACAAGGATGTGGGGAAACTGGATCCTTATATATTGCTGATGGGGATGAAAAATTGCACAGCTGTTGTGGGAAACAGTTTGTCTATTCCTCAGAAGGTTACCTGAAGCTACCATATGACAGCAATTCCACTCCTAGGAGAATATACTCGAGAGAAATGAAAAAAATGTTCACACAAAAACTTGTGCACAAATGTTCACAGCAGCATTATTCATAATAGCCAAGAAATGGAAATAAAGCAAATGGTCATCAACTTATGGATAAATAAAATGTGGTATAACTACCTATAAAGTGGAATACAATTCAATGAAAGGGATTGAAGTACTGATACTTGCTGCTGAATCTTGAAAAGTTTTTCCTAAATGGAAGTAGTCAGACACAAAAGAGCACACATTATATATCATTTTATGTGAAATGTCCAGAATAAGCAAATCCATAGAGACAGAAGGTACATTAGTAGTTTCATCTTTTTTGGATTAATGAAATATTCTGGAGTTAGTCATGATAGTGGCACAACCTTATCAATGTACTCAAAACCACTGAAATGTACACTTTAAAATGATAAATTCTGGGACTTCCCTGGTGGTGCAGTGGTTAAGACTCCACACTCTCAATGCAGAGAGCCCGGGTTCGATCCCTGGTCAGGGAACTAGATCCCACATGCATGCTGCAACTAAGAGTTCGCATGCCACAACTAAGGAGCCTGAGTGCCACAACTAAGAGGCCTGCAAGCTGCAACTAAGGAGCCTGCCTGCCAAAGCTAAGGAGCCATCGAGCTGCAACTAAGGAGCCCACGTGCCACAACTAAGGAGCCAGCAAGCTTCAGCTAAGGAACCCATGAGCTGCAACTAAGGAGCCCATGAGCCACAACAACTAAGACCCGGTGCAACCAAATAAATAAATAAATAAATAAATAATTTCTAAAGATAAATTTTATGGTATGTTAATTACATATCAACAACAACAATGAAACAAGACACACAATGAAACCAAATATTACTACTGATTCCAAAAAATTGGCCTTAAACATGGGGCAAACAAGCTACACCAATAAGAATGAATAGGACGCCAGCACTGTGGCTTCTCTGGTTTTGACACATATTCCCAGTCTTTCCAAAGTCCAATAGTGCTGCCAATAAAGCATTTTTATTTTAAGCTTCATAATAAGCTGGTCCATTGTTATCATTATTCCTTTCCTGACATGAGATTTTATTTTATTTCCACAACATAGTAACTTTTGATAGATCACAGTAATTTCAATCCATGAGGATCTTTCAATGTAGGAGTGAATTAGAAAGATATTTTTTGTCTATTTGAGATAACAGGTCCTGGCACCATGCTTTGGGCAAAATACACCAAAAGAATTAACTGAAGTTTAAGTTTCCTTTTAGATCACAATTTTTACAACATCAGAAAAATTCTTGCCTAAAAACAATCCGAATTATTCAACTGCAAGATATTCTATATTCACCTCATTCAGCCTGAGGGAAAGAACAAAGTCAGTAGCTGGAGAAACTTCTAAGTTTGAGGCACATTCATCTTCTCAATAAGCCCTTCTAAGTCACCAACGCCTGAATTCAACATCAACACACTCAGAGAGAAAACGCAAGTAAAAGGTTTCTGAGGGGCTTCCCTGGTGGCGCAGTGGTTGGGAGTCTGCCTGCTAATGCGGGGGACACAGGTTCGAGCCCTGGTCTGGGAAGATCCCACATGCCGCGGAGCAGCTAGGCCCGTGAGCCGCAACTACTGAGCCTGCACGTCTGGAGCCTGTGCTCCGCGGCGGGAGAGGCCGCGATAGTGAGAGGCCCGCGCACCGCGATGAAGAGTGGCCCCCACTTGCCACAATTAGAGAAAGCCCTCGCACAGAAATGAAGACCAACACAGCCCTAAATAACTACATTAAAAAATATATATATATAGATTTCTCTAATAGATATTCTTTTTTTTTTTTTAATTTTTTATTAGTTTCTGCTTTATAACAAAGTGAATCAGTCATACATACACATCTGTTCCCACATCCCTTCCCTATTGCGTCTCCCTCCCTCCCACCCTCCCCATCCCACCCCTCCAGGTGGTCACAAAGCACCGAGCTGATCTCCCTGTGCTCTGCGGCTGCTTCCCACTATCTATCTACCTTACGTTTGGTAGTGTATATATGTCCATGCCTCTCTTTCGCTTTGTCACAGCTTACCCTTCACCCTCCCCATATCCTCAAGTCCGTTCTCAAGTAGGTCTGTGTCTTTATTCCTGTTTTACCCCTAGGTTCTTCATGACATTTTTTTTTTAATTCCATATATATGTGTTAGCATACGGTATTTGTCTTTCTCTTTCTGACTTACTTCACTCTGTATGACAGACTCTAGGTCTATCCACCTCATTACAAATAGCTCAGTTTCGTTCCTTTTTATGGCTGAGTAATATTCCATTGTATATATGTGCCACATCTTCTTTATCCATTCATCCGATGATGAACACTTAGGTTGTTTCCAGCTCCGGGCTATTGTGAATAGAGCTGCAATGAACATTTTGGTACATGTCTCTTTTTGAATTATGGTTTTCTCAGGGTATATGCCTAGTAGTGGTATTGCTGGGTCATATGGTAGTTCTATTTTTAATTTTTTAAGGAACCTCCATACTGTTCTCCATAGTGGCTGTACCAATTCACATTCCCACCAGCAGTGCAAGAGTGTTCCCTTTTCTCCACACCCTCTCCAGCATTTATTGTTTCTAGATTTCTTGATGATGGCCATTCTGACTGGTGTGAGATGATATCTCATTGTAGTTTTGATTTGCATTTCTCTAATGATTAATGATGTTGAGCATTCTTTCATGTGTTTGTTGGCAGTCAGTATATCTTCTTTGGAGAAATGCCTATTTAAGTCTTCTGCCCATTTTTGGATTGGGTTGTTTGTTTTTTTGCTATTGAGCTGCATGAGCTGTTTATAAATTTTGGAGATTAATCCTTTGTCAGTTGCTTCATTTGCAAATATTTTCTCCCATTCTAAGGGTTGTCTTTTGGTCTTGTTTATGGTTTCCTTTGCTGTGCAAAAGCTTTGAAGTTTCATTAGGTCCCATTTGTTTATCTTTGTTTTTAGTTCCATTTCTCTAGGAGGTGGGTCCAAAAGGATCTTGCTGTGATTTATGTCATAGAGTGTTCTACCTATGTTTTCCTCTAAGAGTTTGATAGTTTCTGGCCTTACATTTAGGTCTTTAATCCATTTTGAGCTTATTTTTGTGTATGGTGTTAGGGAATGATCTAATCTCATACTTTTACATGTCCCTGTCCAGTTTTCCCAGCACCACTTATTGAAGAGGCTGTCCTTTCTCCACTGTACATTCCTGCCTCCTTTATCAAAGATAAGTTGGCCATATGTGCGTGGGTTTATCTCTGGGCTTTCTATCCTGATCCACTGATCTATCTTTCTGTTTTTATGCCAGTACCACACTGTCTTAATTACTGTAGCTTTGTAGTATAGTCTGAAGTCAGGGAGCCTGATTCCTCCAGCTCCGTTTTTCGTTCTCAAGATTGCTTTGGCTATTCGGGGTCTTTTGTTTTTCCAAACAAATTTTGAAATTTTTTGTTCTAGTTCTGTGAAAAATGCCAGTGGTAGTTTGATAGGGATTGCATTGAATCTGTAGATTGCTTTGGGTAGTAGAGTCATTTTCACAATATTGATTCTTCCAATCCAGGAGCATGGTATATCTCTCCATCTATTTGTATCCGCTTTAATTTCTTTCATCAGTGTCTTATAATTTTCTGCATACAGGTCTTTTGTCTCCTTAGGTAGGTTTATTCCTAGATATTTTATTCTTTTTGTTGCAATGGTAAATGGGAGTGTTTTCTTGATTTCATTTTCAGATTTTTCATCATTAGTGTACAGGAATGCCAGAGATTTCTGTGCATTAATTTTGTATCCTGCTACTTTACCGAATTCTTTGATTAGCTCTAGTAGTTTTTCGGTAGCATCTTTAGGATTCTCTATGTATAGTATCATGTCATCTGCAAACAGTGACAGCTTTACTTCTTCTTTTCCAATTTGGATTCCTTTTATTTCCTTTTCTTCTCTGATTGCTGTGGCTAAAACTTCCAAAACTAGGTTGAATAAGAGTGGTGAGAGTGGGCAGCCTTGTCTTGTTCCTGATCTTAGTGGAAATGGTTTCAGTTTTTCACCATTGAGGACAATGTTGGCTGTGGGTTTGTCATATATGGCCTTTATTATGTTGAGGAAAGTTCCCTCTATGCCTACTTTCTGCAGGGTTTTTATCATAAATGGGTGTTGAATCTTGTCGAAAGCTTTCTCTGCATCTATTGAGATGATCATATGGTTTTTCTCCTTCAACTTGTTAATATGGTGTATCACATTGATTGATTTGCGTATATTGAAGAATCCTTGCATTCCTGGAATAAACCCCACTTGATCATGGTGTATGATCCTTTTAATGTGCTGTTGGATTCTGTTTGCTAGTATTTTGTTGAGGATTTTTGCATCTATGTTCATCAGTGATATTGGCCTGTAGTTTTCTTTCTTTGTGACATCCTTGCCTGGTTTTGGTATCAAGGTGATGGTGGCCTCGTAGAATGAGTTTGGGAGTGTTCCTTCCTCTGATATTGTTTGGAAGAGTTTGAGAAGGATGGGTGTTAGCTCTTCTCTAAATGTTTGATAGAATTCGCCTGTGAAGCCATCTGGTCCTGGGCTTTTGTTTGATGGAAGATTTTTAATCACAGTTTCAATTTCAGTGCTTGTGATTGGTCTATTCATATTTTCTATTTCTTCCTGAGTCAGTCTTGGTAGGTTGTGCATTTCTAAGAATTTGTCCATTTCTTCCAGGTTGTCCATTTTATTGGCATATTGGTATTTCTGCAGTGTCAGTTGTTACTTCTCCTTTTTCATTTCTAATTCTATTGATTTGAGTCTTCTCCCTTCTTTTCTTGATGAGTCTGGCTAATGGTTTGTCAATTTTGTTTATCTTCTCAAAGAACCAGCTTTTAGTTTTATTGATCTTTGCTATTGTTTCCTTCATTTCTTTTTCATTTATTTCTGATCTGATCTTTATGATTTCTTTCCTTCTGCTAACTTTGGGGGTTTTTTGTTCTTCTTTCTCTAATTGCTTTAGGTGCAGGGTCAGGTTGTTTACTCGAAATGTTTCCTGTTTCTTAAGGTGGGATTGTATTGCTATAAACTTCCCCCTTAGAACTGCTTTTGCTGCGTCCCATAGGTTTTGGGTCGTCGTGTCTCCATTGTCATTTGTTTCTAGGTATTTTTTAATTTCCTCTTTGATTTCTTCAGTGATCACTTCGTTATTGAGTAGTGTATTGTTTAGCCTCCATGTGTTTGTATTTTTTACAGATCTTTTCCTGTAATTGATGTCTAGTCTCATAGCATTGTGGTCGGAAAAGATACTTGATACAATTTCAATTTTCTTAAATTTACCAAGGCTTGATTTGTGACCCAAGATATGATCTATCCTGGAGAATGTTCCATGAGCACTTGAGAAAAATGTGTATTCTGTTGTTTTTGGATGGAATGTCCTATAAATATCAACTAAGTCCATCTTGTTTAATGTATCATTTAAAGCTTGTGTTTCCTTATTTATTTTCATTTTGGATGATCTGTCCATTGGTGAAAGTGGGGTGTTAAAGTCCCCTACTATGATTGTGTTACTGTCGATTTCCCCTTTTATGGCTGTTAGTATTTGCCTTATGTATTGAGGTGCTCCTATGTTGGGTGCATAAATATTTACAATTGTTATATCTTCTTCTTGGATCGATCCCTTTATCGTTATGTAGTGTCCTTCTTTGTCTCTTCTAATAGTCTTTATTTTAAAGTCTATTTTGTCTGATATAAGAATTGCTACTCCAGCTTTCTTTTGATTTCCATTTGCATGGAATATCTTTTTCCATCCCCTTACTTTCAATCTGTATGTGTCTCTAGGTCTGAAGTGGGTCTCTTGTAGACAGCATATATATGGGTCTTGTTTTTGTATCCATTCAGCCACTCTGTGTCTCTTGGTGGGAGCATTTAGTCCATTTACATTTAAGGTAATTATTGATATGTATGTTTCTATTCCCATTTCCTTAACTGCTTTGGGTTCGTTATTGTAGGTATATTCCTTCTGTTGTGTTTCTTGCCTAGAGAAGTTCCTTTAGCATTTGTTGTAAAGCTGGTTTGGTGGTGCTGAACTCTCTCAGCTTTTGCTTGTCTGTAAACGTTTTTTTTTTTTTTTTTTTTTTTTTTTTTTGCGGTATGCGGGCCTCTCACTGTTGTGGCCTCTCCCATTGCGGAGCACAGGCTCCGGACGCGCAGGCTCAACAGCCATGGCTCACGGGCCCAGCCGCTCCGCGGCATGTGGGATCTTCCCGGACCGGAGCACGAACCCGTGTCCCCTGCATCGGCAGGCGGACTCTCAACCACTGCGCCACCAGGGAAGCCCTGTAAACGTTTTAATTTCTCCATCAAATCTGAATGAGATCCTTGCTGGGTAGAGTAATCTTGGTTGCAGGTTTCTCTCCTTCATCACTTTAATTATGTCCTGCCACTCCCTTCTGGCTTGTAGAGTTTCTGCTGAGAGATCAGCTGTTAACCTGATGGGGATTCCCTTGTGTGTTATTTGTTGTTTTTCCCTTGCTGCTTTTAATATGATTTCTTTGTGTTTAATTTTTGACAGTTTGATTAATATGTGTCTTGGCGTATTTCTCCTTGGATTTATTCTGTATGGGACTCTCTGTGCCTCCTGGACTTGATTAACTATTTCCTTTCCCACATTAGGGAAGTTTTCAACTATAATCTCTTCAAATATTTTCTCAGTCCCTTTCTTTTTCTCTTCTTCTTCTGGAACCCCTATAATTCGAATGTTGGTGCGTTTAATGTTGTCCCAGAGGTCTCTGAGACTGTCCTCTATTCTTTTCATTCTTTTTTCTTTTTTTTTTTTTTTTTTAATTAATTATTTATTTATTTATTTTTGGCTGTGTTGGATCTTCATTTCTGTGCAAGGGCTTTCTCTAGTTGCAGCGAGCGGGGGCCACTCTTCATCGCGGTGCGCGGGCCTCTCACTGTCGCGGCCTCTCTTGTTCTGGAGCACAAGCTCCAGACGCGCAGGCTCAGTAGTTGTGGCTCACGGGCCTAGTTGCTCCGCGGCATGTGGGATCCTCCCAGACCAGGGCTCGAACCCGTGTCCCCTGCATTAGCAGGCAGATTCCCAACCACTGCGCCACCAGGGAAGCCCCATTCTTTTTTCTTTATTTTGCTCTGCATCAGTTATTTCCACTATTTTATCTTCCACCTCACTTATCCGTTCTTCTGCCTCAGTTATTCTGCTATTGATCCCATCTAGAGTATTTTTCATTTCATTTATTGTGTTTTTAATCGATGCTTGATTCATCTTTAGTTCTTCTAGGTCCTTGTTAACTGTTTCTTGCATTTTGTCTATCCTATTTCCAAGATTTTGGATCATCTTTACTATCATTATTCTGAATTCTTTTTCAGGTAGACTGCCTATTACCTCTTCATTTGTTAGGTCTGGTAGGTTTTTATCTTGCTCCTTCACCTGCTGTGTGTTTTTCTGCTTTCTCATTTTGCTTATGTTACTGTGTTTGGGGTCTCCTTTTTGCAGGCTGCAGATTCGTAGTTCCCGTTGTTTTTGGTATCTGTCCCCCGTGGCTAAGGTTGTTTCAGTAGGTTGTGTAGGCTTCCTGGTGGGGGGGACTAATGCCTGTGTTCTGGTGGTTGAGGCTCGATCTTGTCTTTCTGGTGGACAGGTCCACGTCTGGTGGTGTGTTTTGGGGTGCCTGTGGCCTTATTATGTTTTTAGGTATCCTCTCTGCTAATGGGTGGGGTTGTGTTCCTGCCTTGCTAGTTGCTTGGCATAGGGTGACCAGCACTCTAGCTTGCTGGTCGTTGACTGAAGCTGGGTGCTGGTGTTGAGATGGAGATCCCTGGGAGATTTTCGCTGCTTGATATTATGTGGAGCTGGGAGGTCTCTTGTGGACCCGTTTCCTGAGGTTGGCTCTCCCGCTTCAGAGGCACAGCACTGACTCCTGGCTGCAGCACCAAGAGCCTTTCATCCACCCGGCTCAGAATAACAGTGAGAAAAAGTAGAAAGAAAGAATTAGTAGAAGAAAGAAAGAGAGAGGGAAAGAAAGGAAGAAGGGAAGAAAGGAAGGAAGGAAGAAAGAAAGAAAGGAGGGAGGGAGGGAGGAAGGATGGAAAGAAAGAAGGAAAGAAAGGAGGGAGGGAGGGAGGAATGAAAGCAAAAGGAAGAGTGAATGGAAGAAGGGAGGGAGGGAGGAAGGAAAGAAAGAAAGACAGGAGGGAGGGAGGGAGGAAGGAAAGAAAAAGAAAGTGGAAAGAAGAAGGGTGGGAGGGAGGAAAGAAAAAGAAAGAAGGAAAGGAGGAGTGGAGGGAGGGAGGGAGGAAGGGAAGGTAGGAAAAAAAGAAAGAGCAGGTAAAGTAAAATAGAATAAAGTATGAAATATAGTAGCGTTATTAAAATTAAAAAGTAATTATTGAAAAAAAAAAACACGGACCGATAGAACCCTGGGACATATGGTGGAAGCAAAGCTATACAGAGAGAATCTTACACAGAAGATTACACATACACATTCACAAAAAGAGAGCAGGGGGAAAAATCAAAAATCTTGCTCTCCAAGTCCACCTCCTCGATTTGGGATAATTCGTTGTAAAAAGAGGAAAAGGGCGAGAAGTCTGAAATCTTGCTAAGTCCACCTCCTTAATTTGGGATAATTCGTTGTAAAAAGGGGGGAAAGTCTTAAATCTTGTCCTCAAAGTCCACTTCCTCAATTTGGGATGATTCGCTGTCCATTCATACACTCCACAGACGCAGGGCACATCAAATGGACCGTGGAGCTTTAATCCACTGCCTCCGAGGCTGCACAGAGAGATTTCCCTGTCTCTGCTCTCACAACTCCCGGGTCTCAGCCTTGGACCTGGCCCCGCCTCTGCGCGTAGGTCGCCGGAGGGCGTCCGTTCTTCGCTCAGACAGGATGGGTTTAAAGGAGCCGCTGATTCGGGGGCTCTGGCTCACTCAGGCAGAGGGGAGGGAGGGGAATGCCCTCTCCTCGCGCACCAGGCAACAAAAGGGAAAAAAGTCTCTTGCCTCTCCGGTAGCTCCAGACCCTTTCCCCGGACTCCCTCCGGGCTAGCACTAACCCCTTCAGGCTCTCTTCCTGCCGCCAGCCCCAGTCCTCTCCCTGCGCTCCGACTGAAAGCCGATACCCGAGCCTCAGCTCCCAGCCCCGCCCGCCCCGGTGGCCGAGCAGACAAGCCTCTCGGGCTGGTGTGTGCCTGAGGGCACCGATCCTCTGTGCCAAAATCTCTCCGCTTTGCCCTCCGCACCCCTGTTGCTGTGCTCTCCTCCGCTACTCCGAAGCTTTCCCCCTCCGCCACCTGCAGTCTCCGCCCTCGAAGGGGCTTGTAGTGTGTAGAAACCTTCCCTCCTTCACGGCTCCCTCCCACTGGTGCAGGTCCCGTCCATATCCTATTGTCTCTGTTTATTCTTTTTTTCTTTTGACCTACCCAGGTATGTGGGGAGTTTCTTGCCTTTTGGGGGGTCTGAGGTCTTCTGTCAGCGTTCAGTAGGTGTTCTGTTGGAGTTGTTCCACGTGTAGATGAATTTCTGATGTATCTGTGGGGAGGAAGGTGATCTCCGCGTCTTACTCTTCCGCCATCTTCCTCCGGCTCTCTAATAGATATTCTTAAAAAAAAAAAAAGGTTTCTGAAAACCTTTCTATTATGTCGTATTTGCAAAGGTAATTCTCACGTGGAAAGAAGCCGTAAGAAATTCAAGTCATGAAATTTAAATACCATGTCCAATAATTACTATCATTCTATCCTACCCATATCAGTCAATTAAATTTAACTAACTCTCCAAATTAGCGTTAGATAGCACTTAATCCCAATTTGTTTAAAAAAATTTTTACTTTCTGTATATCCTTGTTTCTATGAAAAAAGTTTCTTGCTCTGATTATGAATCTTAGAGAATCGAAAGATTCAATGCTCTTTGCCTCAAAAGCTGTTTAGTATAGAGCAAGGTTTGTATTCAGTTAAAGGTGGCTCCATGGGGGTATTTACCCAAAGGGGTTTATTTATTGAACTATCCAGAGATATTCATTATGAGATGACTTCAAATATAGAGGAAACCACTGACATTATCCATGAGCAACTTTGGTAACAAGTTTATATTTAATCAGGTCTTTCTTGGCTTCAGTCTCTTTTGTGCAAGGCCTGACCCTTGACACACACACAGAGCCCACTGGGATTTTGCAACACTGTGGTCCTGCTTAATAAATGATTCTTTTCTTACTCTTTATTGAGATATAAGTAATATACAAAAAAATCACTTCATTAATATTTACATCTTGATAAGCTCAGACATATACTTACACCTGTGATATTCACCACAACCAAGGCTTTAAACATATCCATCACCTTCCAAATTTTGTGTTCTTTTGTGAGTTTCTTGTTTATTTGTTTGTTATCAGTTTAGGGGGTTAGGAGATCTACCCTCTTAACATATTTTAACGTACATGCACAATAATGTATTGTTAACCATAGGTACTACTTGAATAAATGCTTTTTTATACTGATGATGACAATGTACATGACATCAGGTACTATTACCCACATTCATGCATTCACATAATCAATGATTTTGTATCGATCACTCAATTTGTGCCAGGTCCTGTCTTGGCACTGGTGACGGGATAATAAAGAAGGAAAACACAGCCCCTGACCTCATGCAGTTTTTTGTTTGTTTGTTTTCTCATGCAGTTTTATACTTCAGTGAGAGGAGAGAGAAAATACACATAGCTTGAGTGAATAAGATGACTTCAAATACTGGTAAGTGCTATGGAGAAAATACAGTTGAATAATGAGACAGGAAGTGACAGGGCATGACAATTCACAAAGGTTTACTGAAGTGAAGAGAGAGTGGTCAGCTCATCAGGCCATCCTGCCCCTGCAAAAACCAGTGGAGCTCCTACACGGAGAACACTGTGGGAACATGAAATACTCAAGTAGCAGAGGCCTGAAGGCCAGGTAAGGAATCAGTGCCCCACTAAAAACATTCAACTCACATCAGGTTTACGCTGGGATCTGCTTCAAAAAGTCTCCCGTTAGATTTGGTACACACGTAGCTCTATACTGTTTCAGCTTTCAGAAGGTATCCGCCTAAAGACTAGCCACTATTCTGATATCTCACACTGAGAAAAACCACACTTGTGATTTTATCTGGAAGACAGAATTCAAGAACTGTGAATTCTGAAGTATCCCACTGAACTGTTGATATCACCATCATACTCAGAAGTAAAAAGTGGAATGCAATTATTTTTTGGTAGAAATTTATTTATTTTAGGGGCTTTCCTGGTGGCACAGCAGTTAAGAATCCGCCTACCAATGCAGGGGACACAGGTTCAAGCCCTGGTCCAGGAAGATCCCACATGCTGTGGAGCAACTAGGCCCATGTGCCACAAGTACTGAGCCTGCGCTCTAGAGCCTGTGAGCCACAACTACTGAGGTCCGCACGTCTAGAGCCTGAGCTCTGCAACAAGAAGCCACCACAATGAGAAGCCCGCGCACCACAACGAAGAGTTGCCCCCGCTCACTGCAACTAGAGAAACCCTGAACGCAGCAACAAAGACACAACTCAGCCAAAAATACATAAATTAAATAAATAAATTTATTTTTTTTAAAAGAAATTTATTTATTTATTATTTATTTATTTTTGGCTTTTTTTAACATCTTTATTGGAGTGTAGTTGCTTTACAATGTTGTGTTAGTTTCTGCTGTATAACAAAGTGAATCAGCTATATGTATACATATATCCCCATAGTCCCTCCCTCTTGTGTCTCCCTCCCACCCTCCCTATCCCACCCCTCTAGGTGCACACAAAGCACCGAGCTGATCTCCCTGTGCTATGTAGCTTCTTCCCACTAGCTATCTATTTTACATTTGGTAGTGTATATATGTCAACGCTATTCTCTCACTTTGTCCCAGTTTACCCTTCCCCCTCCCCCATGTGCTCAAGTCCATTCTCTACGTCTGCATCTTTATTCCTGTCCTGCCCCTAGGTTCATCATAACCTTTTTTTTTATTCCATATATATGTGTTAGCATACAGTATTCATTTTTCTCTTTCTGACTTACTTCACTCTGTATGACAGACTCTAGGTCCATCCACCTCACTACAAATAACTCAATTTCGTTTCCTTTTATGGCTGAGTAATATTCTGCTGTATATATGTACCACATCTTCTTTATCCATTCATCTGTCGATGGACACCTAGGTTGCTTCCATGTCCTGGCTATTGTAAATAGCGCTGCAATGAACATTGTGGTACGTGACTCTTTTTGAATTATGGTTTTCTCAAGGTATATGCCCAGTAGTGGGATTGCTGGGTGAGATGGTAGTTCTATTTTTAGTTTTTTAAAGAACCTCCATACTGTTCTCCATAGTGGCTGTAACAATTTACATTCCCACCAACAGTGCAAGAGGGTTCCCTTCTCTCCACAACCTCTCCAGCATTTATTGTTTGTACTTTTTTTTTTTTTTTTTTTTTGCTGTACGCGGGCCTCTCACTGCTGTGGCCTCTCCCGTTGCAGAGCACAAGCTCCGGATGCGCAGGCTCAGCGGCCATGGCTCACGGGCCCAGCCGCTCCGTGGCATGTGGGATCTTCCCGGACCGGGGCACGAACCCGTGTCCCCTGCAACAGCAGGCGGACTCTCAACCACTGCGCCACCAGGGAAGCCCTGTACATTTTTTGATGATGGCCATTCTGACTGGTGTGAGGTGATACCTCATTGTAGTTTTGATTTGCATTTCTCTAATGATTAGTGATGTTGAGCATCCTTTCATGGGTTTGTTGGCAATCTGTATATCTTCTTTGGAGAAATGTCTATTGAGATCTTCTGCCCATTTTTGGATTGGGGTGTTTGTTTTTTTTGATATTGAGCTGCATGAGCTGCTTGTATATTTTGGAGATTAATCCTTTGTCAGTTGCTTCATTTGCAAATATTTTCTCCCCTTCTGAGGGTTGTCCTTTCATCTTGTTTATGGTTTCCTTTGCTGTGCAAAAGCTTTTAAGTTTAGGGCTTCCCTGGTGGCGCAGTTGTTGAGAGTCCGTCTGCCGATGCAGGGGACGCGGGTTCGTGCCCCGGTCCAGGAAGATCCCACATGCCGCGGACCGGCTGGGCCTGTGAGCCATGGCTGCTGAGCCTGCATGTCCGGAGCCTGTGCTCCGCAGCGGGAGAGGCCACATTGGTGAAAGGCCCGCATATCACACACACAAAAAAAAACGCTTTTAAGTTTCATTAGGTCCCATTTGTTTATTTTTGTTTTTATTTCCATTTCTCTAGGGGGTGGGTCAAAAAGGATCTTGCTGTGATTTATGTCATAGAGTGTTGTAATTTTCCAACCAACAAATTAACAAGGTCAAATGCAATTTGGGAGGGGAAAATTAGCTGCAAATTGTCTAGATATAAATTATTTATAATCATTACTTTAAAGACATCTATTTTAATACTTCACATGATATTGAGATGAAACTTCTCTGAATTTATGTAATATCTTCCATGTAGTTGATGCAACTTACCAACAGTAGTTTATAAATTCATACAAGAAAGGTATCTGCAGAAGTGGAGCAGAGGACTTCCCTGGTGGCGCAGTGGTTAAGAATCCGCCTGCCAATGCAGGGGAACACGGGTTCGATTCCTGGTTCAGGAAGATCCCACATGCCGCAGAGCAACTAAGCCCATGCACCACAACTACTGAGCCTGCACTCTAGAGCCCAAGAGTCACAACTACTGAGCCCGCGTGCCACAACTACTGAAGCCCGCATGCCTAGAGCCCGTGCTCCACAACAAGAGAAGCCACCACAATGAGAAGCCCGCGCACCACAACGAAGAGTAGCCCCCCCCCCCGGGACCTAATGAAACGTAAAAGCTTTTGCACAGCAAAGGAAACCATAAACAAGACCAAAAGACAACCCTCAGAATGGGAGAAAATATTTGCAAATGAAGCAACTGACAAAGGATTAATCTCCAAATTTTATAAGCAGCTCATGCAGCTCAATAACAAAAAAACAAACAACCCAATCCAAAAATGGGCAGAAGACCTAAATAGACATTTCTCCACAGAAGATATACAGACTGCCAACAAACACATGAAAGGATGCTCAACATCTTTACTCATTAGAGAAATGCAAATCAAAACTACAATGAGATATCATCTCACACCAGTCAGAATGGCCATCATCAAAAAATCTAGAAACAATAAATGCTGGAGAGGGTGTGGAAAAAAAGGGAACACTCTTGCACTGCTAGTGGGAATGTGAATTGGTACAGCCACTATGGAGAACGGTATGGAGGTTCCTTAAAAAACTACAAATAGAACTACCATATGACCCAGCAATCCCACTACTGGGCATATACCCTGAGAAAACCATAATTCAAAAAGAGACATGTACCAAAATGTTCATAGCAGCCCTATTTACAATAGCCCAGAGATGGAAACAACCTAAGTGTCCATCATCGGATGAATGGATAAAGAAGATGTGGCACATATATACAATGGAATATTACTCAGCCATAAAAAGAAACGAAATTGAGCTATTTGTAATGAGGTGGATGGACCTAGAGTCTGTCATACAGAGTGAAGTAAGTCAGAAAGAGAAAGACAAACACTGTATGCTGACACATATATATGGAATTTAAGAAAAAAAATGTCATGAAGAACATAGGGGTAAGACAGGAATAAAGACACAGATCTACTAGAGAATGGACTTGAGGATATGGGGAGGGGGAAGGGTAAGCTGTGACAAAGCGAAAGAGCGGCATGGACATATATACACTACCAAACGTAAGGTAGATAGCTAGGGGGAAGCAGCCGCATAGCACAGGGAGATCAGCTCGGTGCTTTGTGACCGCCTGGAGGGGTGGGATAGGGAGGGTGGGAGGGAGACGCAAAAGGGAGGGGATATGGAAACATATGTATATGTATAACTGATTAAATTTGTTATAAAGCAAAAAAAAAAAAAAAAAAAGAGTAGCCCCCCCGGACTTCCCTGGTGGCGCAGTGGTTGAGAGTCCACCTGCCGATGCAGGGGACATGGGTTCAGGCTCCGGCCCAGGAAGATCCCACATGCCGCGGAGCAGCTACGCCCGTGAGCCATGGCTGCTGAGCCTGTGCGTCCGGAGCCTGTGCTCCGCAACGGGAGAGGCCACAACAGTGAGAGGCCCACGTACCGCAAAAAAAAACAGAGTAGCCCTCACTTGCCACAACTAGAGAAAGCCCATGCACAGCAACGAAGACCCAACACAGCCAAATAAATAACTAAATAAAACCTTCATTAAAAAAGAAAAAAGTGAAGCAGAACGTGTGATACTCCTTGCTACACTTGGGAAACTCAGTATCTTGAGTGAAGAAGCCACATTCATCTGAAGGACTAGTGGATGGCAAAGAAATGGAGAGACTGGTGCCAACTCAAGCCTTCTCAGGCATCTTCTACAACGCAGTGGCAGATAACACAGGTCAAATACTCCAGTTTATCTTTGTTCTTTGTCCTAGTCCATTTGAGCTGCTATAACAACAATACCACAGACTGAGTGGCTTATCACTAACAGAAATTCATTTCCCACAGTTCTAGAAGCTGGAAGTCTAAGATCAGGGTGCCCCAGTGGTTGGGTTCTGGTAAAGGCCCTCTTCTGGGTTGCAGACTGCCAACTTCTAGCTGTGTCCTCATAGTTAAAGCATCTTGTTCTTTCTCAGGTGTTGGCCTGAGAATCAGTCACAAAGTTTTCTTTCTGAGATAATTCTAATCCATCTTCACTTGTGATACCAGAACTTTTTAGAACATAATTGCTCTTTTTAAAAAAAAAAAGATTGATCCATTGATTGACTGATTGATTTGGCTGCGCCGGGTCTTGCAGCACGTGGGATCTTCGTTGCAGCGTGCAGGATCTAGTTCCCTGACCAAGGATGGAACCCAGGCCCCCTGCATTGGCAGCGTGGTGTCTTAACCACTGGACCACCAGGGAAGTCCCCATAATTGCTCTTTTTAATGTCTTTGCTTTGTTCATTTACAAGAGGTCGAAATGAAATACATATTTTTTTAACTGGACTGTAACTATTTATCTCAGTCTTAATTGAGTCTAATTCATTATCAACAGACAAGGTCAGGTATGGTGTCTGTGTGTTGGGCTCCTGCCTACACTCTGTTATCTCTTCATGCTGCAGTCTTAGCCACCCAACCCAGAAAGCCTATGAAAGGGCACATGAATTCCAGCGTGCATAGAATGGTCCATGGGGAGCAAATAAAATAGCATATCTCCATTAGCATTTGTTTTATATCTCCATTAGCATTTGTTTTATAAATAAGACAGAAATTAGACCTCTAATATTTACTTGGGAGAGTAATCTTGCTCAGTTTATATATAAAATGGTCGTGCTGCATGTGCAGTGTGCCAGGCTCAAAGAAATAGTGGATGTTCACCAAGATGTTCGCATTTTCTGAAGTGAACAAGAGAACGCCAAGACGAAAATGTCTTCGATTCCACTTAAATTAGCCTCATTATGACAGAAAACAGTGATCTAATCAGGCCTGACATTATCTGCAAAAATTTCTAAGTTGTCAACGCAATTTCATTATTAGCACAAGGGTCACAGTTTTGTGTATATTTTGTAATCTATATTGCATGGGATGTATCACAGGTATAATTCATAAATAACTAGATATAAATATATTGGATGTTTACTAAACCAACATTTTATTATAAAGTCTGTTCATTCAAAAGAGTTTGGAGGGCTTCCCTGGTGGCGCAGTGGTTGAGAGTCCACCTGCCGATGCAGGGGACACGGGTTCGTGCCCCGGTCCGGGAGGATCCCACATGCCATGGAGCGGCTGGGCCCGTGAGCCATGGCCGCTGAGCCTGCGCGTCCGGAGCCTGTGCTCCGCAACGGGAGAGGCCACAACAGTGAGAGGCCCACGCACCGCAAAAAAAAAAAAAAAAAAAAAAAAAAGAGTTTGGTGACTCTAGTCTAAAACACCCTTTTAATCATATCAATCACTTAATCGAAAATTGTCATTTAATCTCCACCGGCTAAAAGGTATAGTCCAAATTCTTATTGTAGTAAATTTAGCGCTTCACAAAGTGGCCCCAACCCGATTTTTAATTCTTGCTTCCTGCCACTCTTCTCATGGATTCACTCAGTATTCCCTGATCTTGTCATGATGTTTTGAGTACCTCTCTCCTTCTACTTTACGTCACATTTGCACTGTTGGGGATAGACGGTTATTTGCCCCTTTCTCAAGTGGAAAGCTTATGCATCTTTTGAACACTGATGGATGGTCACCTACTCTGTGAAGCTTCTCAGACTCCCCCTGACAGGGTTACAAAGCACATTGCCTTGTGCTGTCATTAGGAGTCCACATCTGTGTCTCCCACCCCCGCAAAGACAGGAGCCCTCTGAGGCAGAGTATAGTTGCTTTACAATGTTGTGTTAGCTTCTACTGCACAGAAAAATGAATCAGCCATACCTATACATATATCCCCTCCATTTAGGACACTACAGTGCATTAAGTAGAGTTCCCTGTGCTACACCTTATTAAAAGAACCTAGAAATGCTTTGGGCTCTGCTGATTCTGAAAAGCATCTCAGCTGTATAACATTGCCACCTAGTGGTAGACTTCAAAACATTAACTCAAAATAATTCTGTTTCACTGTTTCAAAGGTCCCCTACACGCGAACGAGTTCTGTTCCAAGAGCGCGTTCTTAAGTCCAATTTATTTGGAAGTCCAACAGAGTTAGCCTAGGTACCCAACTAACATAATCGGCTATATAGTACTGTACTGCAATAGGTTTAAAACACTTTTCACACAAATAATACATCTTAAAAAATACAAAAAATATGGGCTTCCCTGGTGGCACAGTGGTTGAGAGTCCGCCTGCCGATGCAGGGGACACGGGTTCGTGCCCTGGACCGGGAAGATCCCACGTGCCGCGGAGCGGCTGAGCCCGTGAGCCATGGCCGCTGAGCCTGTGCATCCGGAGCCTGTGCTCCTCAACGGGAGAGGCCACAACAGTGAGAGGCCCGCGTACCACAAAAATAGAAAAATAAAGAAAACATTTTTTATCTTACAGTAATCTTACAGACACGTGAACTAACTTATGTGATTGGACATGCGAACACAGGTTAGCATCTTTGAAAGTTTGCAACTTGAAGGTTTGTATGTAGGGGATTTACTGTACATAAATAGGAGGTTAGCTTCTGGCCATGATGGAGTAATAGGGAACAAATTTTCCCTTCTACCAAGAAAAAAAAGAAGACAAAATATATCACATAATTGTTTGCAAGACACTGAACAACAGGCAATAGAGGAGAGTGGTTCTGTGAAACCAGAGACAAGGTCAGCCCTACAATCTCCCCAGATTGCTGCCTTGAAAGAGATCGCAGGCCACAGAGCAAGTATGGGGTGGGGGTGGGTAGTGGACTCATTATTTCTTTTTTTTAAGTTAACCATTTTATTTATTTATTTATTTTTTGCTGTGTTGGGTCTTTGTTGCTGCGCACGGGCTTCCTCCAGTTGCGGCGAGCAGGGGCTACTCTTCGTTGTGGTGCGCAGGCTTCTCATTGCAGTGGCTTATCTTGTTGCAGAGCACAGGCTCTAGGTACGCGGGCTTCAGTAGTTGTGGCATGTGGGCTCAGTAGTTGTGGCTCACGGGCTCTAGAGCACAGGCTCAGTAGTTGTGGTGCACGGGCTTAGTTACTCCATGGCACATGGGATCTTCCCGGACCAGGGATCGAACCCGTGTCCCCTCCATTGGCAGGCAGATTCTTAACCACTGCACCACCAGGGAAGTCCCTGGACTCATTATTGATCGTGTATCAATATTTGTTCATCAATTGTAGGAAACGTGCAGCACTAACGCAAGATGTTAATTATAGAAGAAACTATACGTTATAAATTGCATCTTTATAAGAACTCTTTGTGCTCAATTTTTCTGTACACCTGAAACTGCTCTTCAGAGTGTGTGTGGGCAAGGCACGCAGAGCGCTGGGGGTGCCATGGGCCAGTTGGGGGGATCCGCGGGTGAGGCATTCACAGCAGCTAGTGAGCTGTCTTCTTGATGGAGTCTGCGATGCAGTTGGTACGATCCGCGTCCCTTAATGCCCTCTGAGAGTCCTCTCTGCCACTCTCCCAGCCTCTTCCACCCCGAGTCACGTAGCCCATATTCAGCCTTCTTGATGAGGTGAAAGAGGACCCTTCGGCAGTGTCCTGTGTTCCTCCACGGGAGATCACAGGCCAAGAAGCTTTCTCGTGGCCCTAAGCTGTGCTGTTCTGGGGAAGGAAAGATGTAGGCAAAGTCAAGCTATTCCTCTTATCCACTCCAGTGCATCCAAACTTTTTTCCCCTCCAACAGTGTGCTGGAACTTCTCCTCTGGAAACTCAGACTTCCACAAAGGCTCTCTTTTCAATGTCTTTTAGAGGCTCCCTGGTCTGAAGCAGAGAAGGGCTGGAGCTGGTTCACAGGCCACTGCAGGATCCATGACCAGGACCAAGGCGTGTGTGCCTATTACCCAATGCACAGGTGGGTGATATGCCTCCTGGGTCACTTGACATATGGTGCTGGATCCCACAGACCCCACAAAGGCAATTTGTCTGTGGATGGATGCCAAATGTTTGTTGTTGAGGGGGAGGTGGTGACAAAAACGAGTGACATCTTACGCTGCCATGATGCTGACATCCTGGAGACATGTTGATTGTCATGGTGGGGAAGGACGCCACTGACATCTAGTGGGTAGAGAAACCGCTAAACATCCTACACTGTCTAAGACGCCTCCCACAGAGAATGATCCTATATAAAAATGCCAATAGAGACAAAGTTGAGAAATGCCGATAAATAATATCCAGTTTTGAAAAGGAAGAACAAAGTCAGAGGACTTAAACCACATGATTTCAAGACTTAATATAAAGCCACAGTGACCAAAACCATGCAACTGGTTACAGATAGACAAATAGATCAATGGGACAGATTAGTGAGTGCAGAAATAGACTCATACATATAAACTGATTTTCCACCAAGGTCCCAAGGCCATTTGATGGGGAAAGGATAATCTTTCAACAAATGGTACTGAAACAATAAAATATATGTGTAAACCTCTACCCTTACTCTCACACCATATACAAAAATATTGTTGTGTCATAGACCAATTTTAGGAGCTTAATCTATACAATTCTAGGAGAAAACATAAGCAGGGCTTCCCTGGTGGCGCACTGGTTAAGAATCCGCCTGCCAATGCAGGGGACACGGGTTCGAGCCCTGGTCCGGGAAGATCCCACACGCTGCGGAGCAACTAAGCCCAAGCGCCACACCTACTGAGCCTGCGCTCTACAGCCCACAAGCCACAACTACTGAGCCCACATGTTACAACTACTGAAGCCCGCATGCCTAGATCCCATGCTCCTCAACAAGAGAAGCCACCGCAGGGAGAAGCCCGTGCACCGCAATGAAGAGCCAATACAGCCAAAAATAAATAAATAAATAAAACCCTAAATGAGACCATGAGGCCACCCTGCTAAAAGCCCATCAATGCATCCAAGTCACACTGAGACTCAAATCCATGCTTCCATGACCCCCCCCCAAGGTGGTGCATGTCCTGGTCCAGGCATGTACATGCCCAAGCCCCTCCTAACAGCCACTGGCCATCCTTCTGTTCAATTAGCATCTCAAGCTCACTTGTGTTATTCCCTCTGTCAGAAGCACCTTTCCACAGATAGGTGGGCGCTCCCTCCTTCATTTAGGTACCAATTCTGATCCTGTCTTCTTAAAGTGGCCTTTACCGACCACTGTAGCTTAGTGATGGCATTTCATCCACCCCTCTCTATTCCTTTGCCCTATTTATTGCCTCCTAGCAGTCATCCTTCCTGAAATCGTTTTATTTCCATGTTTATTCACGTCTACTTTCTGCATCACCCTCTGCACTTATAACGGCCAGTAGGACAGAGAGATTATCTTACTTCCACTGAGTCCTCTCCTGTCTGGCACTTGACAGGAGCTCATTAAGGATTTGAGAAACTGAGCAAGAAATAAACGAGTCCAGTGGGAAGACCCATGAGATCTGAGACCTGCCCAAACATCAGAGTAAGGCCATTCTGGGCCTCCAGTACAGGACCTCCTTGGAGCCTGACCTGGGACCCAGCTGCTCCCACTACCTGAATGTTCCCAGAGGAACACAGCTTATGTCCCAGAAACTGCTCCTTTCTCACGAGTGGGTTTCAGGCCAAAGACTGTGCATTCACACGGTCCATGTGGAGGGCAGGGGAAGCTCCAGGTTGGAGGGAAACAGGGAGGTGGTATTAAGGAAAGAGACATGGTGGGGTGGCCACTGCCTCCTGTACCGCAGTGTTGAGCAGGAAAGAGCTGGGGTGCCTTTGTGGTAAAGGAAAAGCCGCTGGGCCTCAGGGGCCCAGATTACTTCACTGGTTCGGTCAGTCCCTAGCGAGGAGGGACCTGCAAGCGTTTAACACCCAGCTACTCCTGGGAGTCATGACTAATATCTGTGAGGCAAGGAGTCACAAAGCACAGACCTTCATAAGAGCTCCATGCTGTCTTCTACTTCATCACCTGTAAGCCCCCCTGATGGCTCCCCTCTAGTGCAAGGGTTACATGCAGAGATGAGGAAATAGGTACAAACAAGCTCCAAATTATGAAACACTGAGAGGTGGTTATTAGCTCAGAAACTTAAACCCACTCCCTGGAATCCCTCAACTCTAACACAGAGACATGCAGGTTATATGAGATGAATTTATGCAAAACTCTTAGCACATGGTAAAATAAGTTGCTACTTTTATCATCACACTCATAACTGGCATTGAATCTGGGACTGCCATCCCCAAATCCCATTCATTTTCCACTCTCTGAAAAGCTCTTGCCTCTGTTTATGCTTTTTTTTCCCAATTATTTTTTTTAATTGAAGTACAGCTGATTTACAATGTTGTGTTAGTTTCCAATGTATAACAAGGTGATTCAGATATAGATATATATTCTTTTCAGATTCTTTTCCATTATAGGTTATTATAAGATATTGAGTAGAGTTCCCTGTGCTATACAGTAGGACCTTGTTGTTTATGTATTTTATGTATAGTAGTGTGTATCTGTTAATCCCAAACTCCTAATTTATCCCTCCCCCTCCTTTCTCCTTTGGTAACCATATGTTTGTTTTCTGTGTCTGTGAGTCTATTTCTGTTTTGTAAATAACTTCATTGTATCATTTTTTTAGATTCCACATATAAGTGACGTTATATGATATTTGTCTTTGTCTGGCTTACTTCACTTAGTATGATAATCTCTAGATCCATCCATGTTGCTGCAAATAGCATTATTTCATTCTTTTCTATGGCTCAATAATATTCCACTGTATATATGTACCACATCTTCTTTATCCATTCATCTGTCAGTGGACATTTACATTGTTTCCATGTCTTGGCTACTGTGAATAGTGCTGCTATAAATATAGGGGTGCATGTATCTTTTTGAATTACAGTTTTGTCTGGATATATGCCCAGGAGTGAGATTGCTGGATCGTATGGCAACTCTATTTTTAGTTTTTTGAGGAACCTCCATACTGTTTTCCATAGTGGCTGCACCAACTTACATTCCCACCAACAGTGTAAGAGGGTTCCCTTTTCTCCACATCCTCTCTAGGATTTATTATTTGTAAACATTTTATGATGGTCATTCTGACCAGTGTGAGGTGATAGCTCAAAGTAGTTTTGATTTGTATTTCTCTAACAATGAGCGATGTTGAGCATCTTATCATGTGCCTGTTGGCCATCTGGATGTCTTCTTTGGAGAAATGTCTATTTAGATCTTATGCCCATTCTTTGATCAGGTTGTTTGTTTGCTTGTTTGTTTGATATTGAGCTGTATGAGCTGTTTATGTATTTTGGAAATTAAGCCTTTGTCAGTCACATCATTTGCAAATATTTTCTACCATTCCATAGGTTATCTTATTTTGGTTTTGGTTTCCTATGCTGTGCAAAAGCTTGTAAGTTTGATTAAGTCCCATTTGCTTATTGTTTAAACTTTTACAGGCTGGTGAACTGCATCAAAATGTTTAGGGTGAGAGGACCTCTCATGGGGGGAAATGGTCATTTACTCAGGAGGAGGGCCCCCAGAGATTGTGAGTATGTGCATGCTTGGGCCAGGTCTGTGCAGCTTGGAAGCATAAGAGCACACCTTTCCAGAGGCAGATCCAAACATCAGTGGGCGCAGGTGGGAAAGGGGTTCAGCCTTGAGTTCAGATCACAAGAACAAGAGAAACTAAGGGTAAACGGGGTCATTTCAGGCTCACTGTGAGTGGGGAAGAAACAATGGGAGGATAATTAGCAAATGCAATCCTAATTAGAATCACAGTGGGGATTCTTTCTGGAACTGGGCAAAACATTTTGGAGGTAACTATGGGAATAAATGTGAGAAGGTAAGTAAAGCCAGTAGTATAATACTGGAAATAAACTTGTGTGCTTCTCTGCAACATAACAGCTGAAACCTAGTGAGTGCTCCCTCTGCCTTGCTCCGAGCCCTGATATCCACCAATCCCTGTCACCATCTGGTATCACCATCATTTGAGTATGTGCCTCTTTTCAAGTTCAGAGTGTGGAGTTGTTCCTGCCTCATTCTCAGCCATCAGTGACCTGCAGAGCTTTCCACAGACCACTAACTGCTTCATGTGGGAACTTAATAGGACTGTAATTCTTAGATAATGCTCCATAACTGTAGATTATTTCCATGTGACTCTTGGATGTCCTTCCTTGTTATTCTATTTGTAGGTGGTATAATGACAGTATTTTGTGGTTACCAAAAGACCACTAAAATAATCAGAAACACAGAATTTTCTTTTTTCTAAAATGATTTAATTTTTTTTTTCTCTTCTATTTTCATTGCTAGCATTTAAGTAAGGGCAAAATTTTGGTTGTTTCTGTTTAACAGGGCCCCGTAACGTGAACACTAAGGGGGGATTTTACATGAGTGGACTCACAACTAGAAAGACGTAGAAGGCAAAGTTTATTTCAATGTAACAAGAGCTGAGTTACTCTAGTTACAACACTAATATGTTTAACAAAACTGATTTTTGATTTAAGAAAAAGTAGGTTGTGAAACGTTTTATATGGCCCAGCATCCCTTTCTTCAGCATTTATCATGTGTAGTTTTGTTTGTTTTTTTTTACTTTTTATTGGGGTATAGTTGATCCACAATGTTGTCATCACGTATAGTTTTGTACTAATGGCCCATGTGAGCTGTGCCACTTTCCCCCTTCCCCCTCAGAATGGAGATCTGGCCCTGGATTAGCAGCCCAGAGTGGGTGCTTTCCTCCAGAGGCAGCCTAGTTTCTCACTCTCAGGAGGCAATGCTCTCCACCCACCCCCTAGCAGCACCATAACCCTGATTAACATCTCCAACCAGCCTTTCAAAAAACACGTTTCAGTTAAGTTTGGTGTAGAAGAAATAGAGTCATCAAAATATGGAAGAGGGACACTGAACTTAGATTTAATCCTAAAGCTCAAGCTAAACTCCCCAGGACAATCCTTAACACATAACCTTAATCTTAACTCTGAAATGTGCCCCAGTTGGGCCCCTCCCCAGTTCACAGGTCAAACCCAGCACTTTTCAGCCAGGCCAGCCCATGGCAAGAATATGACTGTAACAAAGGTTTTTTTCAGGACCCTGATCCCCTTCTCTTTTCTTTGTCCTTCACCGCCTGTCCTCACCACAAGTCTGGACTTGGGGTTGGAAAGGACCTCAGAGGTCAAGGTGCCAATCCTGCTCCTCCTGGGTTGTCACCTGCATCCTCTCAGCGGCTGCCTAGCCAACCCAGTGACAGTTAGAACCAATGTCCATGGACAGTTTACAACTGTGCCTTCCATCAGGGAATGGCTTCCTAATGTTCCATTAATACGTCAAGGTCAATTTTTTCTCAGAGCCTTGCACTGGCTATTTCCTCTGCCAAGAACGCCCTTCCCCAGACAGGTGGGTGGCTGCCTCCTCCATATAGAAACCAGTTCTGCTCCTGTCTTCTTAAGGTGCCATTTCCCAACCACCGAGGGCTAGTGACTGTGCTTACTGCATCCCTCTCTACTCCTCTGCCCTACACACGGCCTCATAGCACTCATCCTGTCTGAAATCATTTTACTTCCATGTTTGTTCCTTGTCTGCATTTTCCTCTGAATTGTAAAGGTTGTTAAGACAGATATCTTACTCCTGCTGAGCCCTCTCTCCTGTCTGGCACATGTGAGGCATTCATTAAGGACCTGGGGAACTGAGTAAGAAATGAGAAAAGTGAATCCAGTGAGAAGACCTGAGACCTCAGATCTGTCTAAACTTCAGAGTAAGGCCGTTCTGGGCCTCCCAGTGCAGGACCCACACACCTGCAGATGCCTCCTTAGAGCCTTACCTGGGACCCTGTTGTTCCCCGCTGCCCACACATCCCCTGAGGAACCCTGGCTTTGTCTTACAGACTGCCCCACCTTCATGTACTGGTGATGGGCCAGCCTCTTTGAGGTCCACCCCTAACAATGAGTTCTATGTCTCCACATTATGGTCATGGAGATGGCTGGGAATCCCAAGGTTGTGGGAAAAGAGGACAGAGATGCTAAGGAAAAAGACATGGTGGGGTGGCCACTGGACTCCTAAACCACAGTTGAGCAGCAAAGAGCTTGGGTGCTTTTGTGGTAAAGGAAAAACCACAGGACCTTGGGGACCTAGACGGATTCACTGGCTTGGAGAGCCCCTAGCGAGGAGGCAGGAAAGTACCAGCACTCACCAGGTCTTCCCTGAGTGTGGCAACTAATGTTTGTGGGCGAACAACGCAACGAAGCACAGAGCGCCATGTAACCCCTCATGGCTATCTTCAAGAAAGGGAATTGTATTGTAGGCAGAGGTGAGGAAACCGAGGTTCAAACAAGCTCCAGATCACACAATATTCACAGTTGGTGTACAGCTCAGGCTCTAAAACCAGACTGGGGACCAGTCTCATGTCTGCACCTTCCTAGCTGGGTACTCAGGACATATTCTTGTAACTCTTCATCCCCTCGACTTCCTTAACTCTTAGCATAGCTGAGGGTTGTTGTACAGGTTAAATAACATGAAGTTATGTAAAACTCTTGGCACATGGTAAACCCTCGTGTAAGCTGCTCTTTTTATCATCACAAACTAAGCTAGTGACATACCTGGCATTGAATCTGGGACCTCTACCACCAAATCCTATTCACTTCCCACACTCAAAAACAGTTTGCCTGTGTTTAAACTGTGTTTGCCTTATAGACTGCTTCAAAGTGTTGAGAGTATGAGGATCTTTCCTGGAGGGAAATGGTAAGCATCATTCACTCAGGAGGAGGGACTGAGAATAAGCATCAGCTGGGGCCAGGTGTGTGCAGGTGGGAAGCACAGGAGCGCACTCTTCGGGGGCAGATTCAGCCATCAATGGGGACATGGTAGGAGAGAGGCTCAGCAGAAAGCTTTGAGTGCAGATGGCAAGAACTGCCCCTGGGGGGAGGGATACCAGGGGTGGAGGGGGCATTTCTGGCTCAGCATGAGAGGTAGAGACATGTTGGGAAATTCACTAACACATGTGATCCCAACTAGTCCCCTAGGAGATACTTTCTGTACATGGACAAAACTAGTCCCCTAGGAGATACTTTCTGTACTAGTCCCCTAGGAGATACTTTCTGTACATGGACTTTCTGTACATTTGAAGCTTACTATTGAAATAAATGTGAGTGGATACCTTAGGTAGTATTAGAATAAAACATTTGGGGACTTCTCTAAAATAATAGCAGATAAATGTCAGTGAGTGATTCCTCCACCACTGCGCTGCCCTGAACACTCACATTCACTAATTTGTGGCACCATCTGATGTCACCACATTTGAGTTTGAGCCTCTTTTCAAGTTCAGAGTGTGGAGATGTTTCTGTCTCACTTCCAGCCATTGGTGACCTGCAGAACACTCCCTGCTCCATGTGGGAACTTGATAGGATTGTAATCCTCAGTACTCTGAAACCATAGATTACTCAACATGAGTCTCAAAATTAAGTGTTTTCTTGGCACTCTATTTGCAGGTGGTATAATGACAGTATCTTTGTTCTTGTTAACAAGTCCACTAAAATAATCAATAATCAGACACACAGCAAGAACTTTGTCTTTCTTCTGAAATAATTTTTCTTTGCTTTCCTGCTATTATTTAAGTGATCACACAATATCTCAAATGGAGAATTAATATGATTATAATGTATAGGGTAGAGTTTTGTAAATGTTCATTATATAAAATATGAATTATATTGGTAATTTGTTCTCATATTATCTGCTTTCTGGGCAGGACAGAGAGAATATTTTTGTCAGTACTATTTAATCTAGAAACAAATTTTTTCTCTCTTTTAATGTAATTTTGGACTTTCCTACCATTGTTTTCACTACTGTTGCTAAGTAACTGTACATTTGCTCAAGTTGAAGCTTGATAGAATTATAATTTCTAAGATGGTGCTTCAAAAATGGATTTCATTAGGCAGTAAATTTGGTGACTGCCTTGTTTTCTTTTCCTCTATATCTAGACTGTGTAAGGACAGTATTTGGTGATGGATATTAATGTCCCGTAACTAGTGAGAGTTTATCGTGAGTGGTCTTTCGACAACTAGAGAGATTTGAAAGACAATGTTTACTTCTGTGTCCCAAGAACTGGATTGACTCTAGTTGTAAGACTAATATAGTTAACTAAGTTATTTTTGGTTCAAAAAGAAAGTAGTCTGTGAAAACTTTTATAGGCCAAGCCTTACTTCCTTCAGTATCCATCTATCCATCCTGTGTTTAGTATATAAACAGCATTGAAGAGACCTGTTCTGTGGATTCAGCCACCTTCATCCTTCAGCCTCAGAATCCAGCTCTGCACAAAGATTACCAATATGGAATGGGAGGTTTCACCCAGTTTCACAATTTTTTTCCTACGCCACCCTATTCCATGGCCCCCCCAACTGCTGACCCACTGTAACCCTGATGAACATCTCTCAGAACCAGCCTTTCAGGGTGCACACTTTAGTGAATGAGAATGTAGGTGAAACAGAGTCACTGTGATGCATAAGAAGGACTCTGAACTCAGATTTAACCTTGAGATTCTTCACCCTCCAAACCCAGCCAGCCCAAGGCCAAATTATGTTGATGAAAATATTTTTTTAGGCCCGCTGATTCCCGTCTCTGTTCTAATGCCCTTCACCTCTCCCTCACCACCCCAAGTCTTGTCTTGGGAATGGAAAGGGCCTCAGCCAAGCTGTCAACCCTCCCCCACTTCCCAGTGGCCATCTCCATCCTCAGCCACTGATTGGCCAACCCAGTGACAGTTGGAGCTGATGTTCACAGACAGTTTAGAACTCTGCCTTCCACCAGGACAGAGCAAGGGCTCATGGTTCAGGAGGCACAAGCCCCCGCTGAGGACCAGCCTGCCATGACTGGGCCTTGGGACCCCCTACCTCTCCCGGGATCATTTTCCACTCACCACTGCAGACTGCCATGAGACGTAAACAAGGTTGTGCGCAGCCAGCTGCCTTCAATCCTCACAGCATTGTCGGTGCCCAGGTCATCCATGTCACAGTCAGAGACAACCATCTACACCAGCTGGGCTATAGCAGGCCCCCTTCCCAACGACCTGAGGTCCTTCAGAATGGCTGATCTGAATGAGGTGGAGTCTAGGAATAAATGTATTCTGTTGTTCAAATTAACAGAATACAGACCACTGCCTGGTCTTGTGGAGAAGAGCATAAAGCATGCAGTAGTGCATGTCTCTGACCTTGGCCACGGGTGAGTGATACTATCAATTCTACTTTTAAAAAAAATTTCAAACTGTCTCTTATTTGGTTTTGATGGAAAATTTTTTCACATATTGAGGTATGGGGAAGTCATTCTGTCTTTCACATGATTTAACTTGAACTTTATGCTAACTAGAGTAGCTTGTTTTGTGGCCCATCGAACATGTACAGTACATCTGCTTTAACCATTAAAGAAAAGAATGCATTCAAAAATCAGAATGGAGTAAGTGTGGTTCAGGCATCCAAACTAGAGCCAGGTGGCCATTGTGGATGTAGTTTCAGACAAGTTCCTGCATCACTGAGAACTCCAAATTTCTGAACTGGATGAATTCAAGGACACCACCAGCTGTTCTCAAAACAATATCTGCTAGCAGCTGCCAGCTGCAACCTTGTAGTCTCAAGGTCTTCACTTGTAACTATGCAACTATTTCAGACCCCAACCAATCCTTACTTGAAAAGCACCCTTACTTCTTGCCAGCTTCAGTCCTAATTCTTGACAAACAACTTACGTAGTTTTGTGAGTTTTGCCTTCATAAGCCTCCCCCATTCTGTAGTCCAGCAGAGCACAATTCAAGTGCTTCTGGAATCTGTATCTCCCAGGTTATATAGTCCTCAGTTTGGCTCAAATAAAACTCTTTTCTATTCCCTTTATAGATTGTTTGTTGATTATTTCAGTCAACAATTTATTATTTTTTGTCACACGGTTATTATTCGGGGTGGGGGTGGGAATAGTAGACCGAAGAAAGCACCCTCCCCCCACAGCCAAAGAAGCATTGTTAGTTTTTCGTTGTATCATGACATTTTGCCTGATCATACAACTGAAGTTTTTCTTTGATCACATTGAATCATGAATGCTTTTGAGTTGGGCAGATATGTCCCCAACGAACCCAAGTATATGGGGTCTCCATCAGTTGATGCAGTTTCATCCTAGGTGGCGTTCTAGGATGTCTCTGCCTAGAGGCTTCCGGATGCAGCCGCACCTAAACGGATTTCTCACATAGGCTGGCCCTGGCCCTCTGCTCCCCTTACATGACCCAAGATGAGATCTAACCCCTGGACACATCGCTGAGTATTGATTTACCTGAAGTGTCCCTCAATGTCGAATGTGCCTGGGTGACTTCATGGTGTCCAGGACAAGCCCAACTCGGGTCCAGGTAAATTACCTCCCAGCAAAGATCTGTCTCTCAGCACACTGTTCTGGGCACTATGTCCACCATTCTCTTTTTTATCCTATTTGCAACGTTGTCTTTCCTTACAACTGTGGTTTTTATTCCTCTTGATGTAATAGGCATAAGTTTATGAATTTTGAATTACGGTTGACTCCAACTTAGGGATGTCTTAGAATTGGATCTTGCGGGGGAAAGGCATGTAGCAAATGAATATACATTCCATAGTAAACTGAAAGCTATTCAGCATGATTTCATGGTTTGTTCTAAAAACACAAAAAAAATCTTTTTTCTGTTAAATAAACAATTGTACTAACCATGGAAGGAACCTTAAAACAAAATCTGGAATCTGAGTTTCAGTGACAGCCTTTTTTTTTTTTTTTTTTGGCTGCGCCGAGCGGCTTGTGGGATCTTAGTTCCCTGACTAGGGATTGAACCCATGCCACGGCAGTGGAAGCACTGAGTCCTAACCACTGGACTGCCAGGGAATTGTCCAGACAGACTTCTCTTTAATGAAACTTTTGTACTTCCTCAGTAAAATGGAAGATGTGTGAATAATTAAGAAAAATAAAATTAGAAAAGAAGAGAGAGTTTAGAATCGAAGGTTGATTATTTGGATAGACTATTTGTTTTGTATTCCTTCCAACTGATAGAATATTTAGGTTTCAGAAAGGCAAGTGGTATTTTTCTTAGACAAAATAACAGAAGAATATTATCAGGATATATAAGTGTTCTGTAAATAAATATACATGCATCTATATTCATATTCATATACATAATGTGTTATATCCTTAGGAATATTAAGAAAGTGCTTCACTTGATTATTTCTCAATGTGAAATGTGTACTATAATGAATGCAAGGTTAGAGATAAGAATATGTGATCTGACATAAAAGTTGATAGTAAAGGAAAATTTAAGGTCTAAATACCATTATGAAGGTTTTGGCTACATATGTCAAGTTTTCTAGGTTTTAGTCTAAAGTAATATTACCCAAGGATCTGAAACTGTCTCCCAGGTCATTAGCATCCCAGCCATGGCAGCTTAACCAATTTATTCCTGGGAAAATGTTGCTAGTGTGTCATGATTATATGCATATTAAACAGTTCTGAAAAGGACCCCAGGAGTGAATAAGAAGAAATATATTTCACGTGTACTCAGTTTCATTGTATTAAAGTCTCTATTCTTGGGAATTTCACATTTTATTTGAACTTCTTAATTTGAATGTTAGAAATAAAATATTGGGAGGGATAAATTAGGAGTTTGGTATTAACATATTCACATTCCTATATATAAAATGGGTAACCAACAAGGACCTACTGCATAGCACAGGGAACTATACTCAGAATTTTGCAATAACCTATAAGGGAAAAGAATCTGAAAAAATATATATCAAATATATATATAAAATATATATAACCTACTGTAACCCTGATGAACGTCTACATTCTCATTCTCTACATTTACATATATAAAACATATATATAAAACTGAATCACTGTACTGCACACCTGAAAGTAACATAACATTGTAAATCAATTATACTTCAATTTTTAAAAGTAATAATTTTTTAAATAAAATATAATTAATATATTAAAACCTACTTACATGTCTTCCTGAAGCACCCAGACAGCAAGAGGCCTCAGATTTTAGAACAGCAGAATTCAGTGGTATGTTGATTTTTATCAAGTCTGGGAGTCAAGAGGAAAGTAGCATGAAGATCTTGGAAAACCAGAATGATGTTAAGGCATTAGAAGAATAGAAGGGTAGATTTAAATGATATAATAATTATAATTTTAATGAGTAAATAATTAACAAAAAGTTAAACATGAATTATAATTTAGTGTTCTAATGGTAAACACACAGTAAATTTCAATTTTCTTAACATTGTATTATCTGGGCTTATACTATTGATATTGGGTTATGAAATAATTATTATTTCTCTAATAATAAAATCTATTTTATCAATATAATAAATATGTAGTACTATTAAAATATTAATTAATAGAAACTTAATTTTGATTTTTTTTTTTTTTTTTTTTGCTGTACACGGGCCTCTCACTGCTGTGGCCTCTCCCATTGCAAAGCACAGGCTCCAGATGCGCAGGCTCAGTGGCCATGGCTCACGGCCCAGCCGCTCTGCAGCACGTGGTATCCTCCCGGACCGGGACACGAACCTGTGTCCCCTGCATCGGCAGGCAGACTCTCAACCACTGCGCCACCAGGGAAGCCCTAAAATGTTTTATTAACACCAATATTATATTAGTCATTGATAAAATATTATATTTTCATATTCTTTTAGGGCAATACTTTCCAAGTTTATAATTAATACTTATATAGAATCATATATAGTATCTGTTGGCCAATAAATAAAGTGATGTTCCTTATACTGATGTCATTTTCCATTTGACTGAACAAAGAAAGTGAATGTACTCCCTCTGGTGAGAGCACCAGAATCACAACTAACTGCTGAACAATCATCGACAGGAAGACTCTGGAATGCACCAAAAAAGATACCCCATGTCCAAAGACAAAGGAGAAGCCACAATGAGACAGTAGGAGGGGCGCAATCACAATAAAATCATATCCCATAACTGCTGGGTGGATGGCTCACAGACTGGAGAACACTTTTACCACAGAAGTCCACCCACTGGAGTGAAGGTTCTGAGCCCCACATCAGGTTTCCCAACCTGGGGGTCAGGCAATGGGAGGAGGAATTCCTAGAGAATCAGACTTAGAAGGCTAGTGGGATTTGATTACAGGACTTCGACAGGACTGGGAGAAACAGAGACTCCACTCTTGGAGGGAACACACACAAAGTAGTGTGTGCATAGGAACCCAGGGGAAGGAGCAGTGACCCCATAGGAGACTGAACCAGACCTAACTGCTGGTGTTGGAGGGTCTCCTGCAGAGGCGGGGGATGGCTGTGTCTCACTGTGAGGACAGGGACACTGGTGGGAGAGGTTCTGGGAAGTACTCCTTGGTGTGAGCCATCCCAGAGTCTGCCATTGGCCCCACCAAAGATCCCGGGTAGACTCCACTGTTGGGTCACCTAAGGTCAAACAACCAACAGGGAGGGAACCCAGCCCCACCCATCAGCAGACAAGTGGATTAAAGTTTTACTGAGCTCTGCCCACCAGAGCAATAGCCACCTCTATCCACCACCAGTCCCTCCCATCAGGAAACTTGCACAAGTCTCTTAGATAGCCTCATCCACCAGAGGGCAGACAGCAGAAGCAAGAAGAACTACAATTATGCAGCCTGTGGAAGGAAAACCACATTCACAGAAAGACAGACAAAATGAAAAGGCAAAGGACTTTGTACCAGATGAAGGAACAAGATGAAACCCCAGAAAAACAACTAAATGAACAACCTTCATAGGCAACCTTCCAGAAAAAGAATTCAGAATAATCATAGTGAAGATGATCCAGGACCTCGGAAAAAGAATGGAGGCAAAGATCGAGAAGATGCAAGAAATGTTTAACAAACACCTAGAAGAATTAAAGAGCAAACAAACAGAGATGAACAATACAATAACTGAAATGAAAAATGCACTAGAAGGAATCAATAGCAGAATAACTGAGGCAGAAGAACGGATAAGTGACCTGGAAGACAGAATGGTGGAATTCACTGCGGCAGAACAGAATAAAGAAAAAAGAATGAAAAGAAATGAAGACAGCCTAAGAGACCTCTGGGACAATATTAAACACACCAGCATTCACATTATAGGGGTCCACAAGGAGAAGAGAGAGAGAAAGGACCTGAGAAAATATCTGAAGAGATTATAGTCGAAAAGTTACCTAACATGGGAAAGGAAACAGCCACCCAAGTCCAGGAAGCGCAGAGAGTCCCATACAGGATAAACCAAGGAGAAATACACCGAGACACATAGTAATCAAATTGACAAAAATTAAGCACAAAGAAAAAATTGAAAGCAGCAAGGGAAAAACGACAAATAACATACAAGGGAACTCCCATAAGGTTAACAGCTGATTTCTCAGCAGAAACTCTACAAGCCAGAGGGAGTGCCATGACATACTTAAAGTGATGAAAGGGAAGAACCTACAACCAAGATTACTCCACCTGGCAAGGATCTCATTCATATTTGATAGAGAAATCAAAAGCTTTACAGACAAGCAAAAGCTAAGAGAATTCACCACCACCAAACCAGCTCTACAATAAATGCTAAAGGAACTTCTCTAAGTGGGAAACACAAGGGAAGAAAAGATCTACAAAAACAAACCCAAAACAATTAAGAAAATGGTAATAGGAACATACGTATTGAGGGCTTCCCTGGTGGCACGGTGGTTGAGAGTCCGCCTGCCGATGCAGGGGACACGGGTTCGTGCCCCAGTCTGGGAGGATCCCACATGCTGTGGAGCAGCTGGGCCCGTGAGCCACGGCCGCTGAGCCTGCACGTCCGGAGCCTGTGCTCCACAACGGGAGAGGCCACAACAGTGAGAGGCCTGCGTACCGCAAAAAAAAAAAAAAAACTGAAGAAGAAAACACTAATGACTCACCTATTTCTCACTCATCCTTCTGGGATTCAGGCTAATGGTATCATTATCTAGGACCAAGAAGGTCCATGGTAGTGAGAAGAGAACGGTGGCCCCAAAGATGGAGGATTCCGCTCAGAGATGGCACAGGCTGCCTCATTAAATCCATTCATATTTCACTGGCTGAAAGAAATCACAAGGCAAAGACTGAAATCAACAATTTGGAAAGTATAAGCCTTTTGGAAGACATGGCCTGATTGGGCTGGTGCCATGAAATATTCAGTCCCTATAAAATATATTGCACGGGACTTTCCTGGTGGCGCACTGGTTAAGAATCCACCTGCCAATGCAGGGGACACGGGTTCGATCCCTGGTCCAGGAAGATTCCACATGCCATGGAGCAACTAAGCCCATGAGCCACAAATACTAAGCCTGCACTCTAGAGCCCATGAGCCACAGCTACTGAGCGCACATGCTGCAATTACTGAAGCCCACGTGCCTAGAGTCTGTGCTCTGCAGCAAGAGAAGCCACAGTAATAAGAAGCCCACACACCGCAACGAAGTGTAGCCCCCACACACCGCAACTAGAGAAGGCCCGCACAGAGCAACGAAAACCCAACACAGCCAAAAATCAATCAATCAATAAATAAAGTTTAAAAAAAAAGAAATGACTTTTTTAAATTTTATTTATTTATTTATTTATTTATATTGCAGCCCATCTATTTGGTCAAAATTATTGGCTTCTATCCCTAAAGTACACAGAATAATCTTACCCTTCTCCACCAGGCACAGTATGAAAGATTTTTCCAAACACAGTTAGGACTCAAAGCCCAACACCTCCATTCACACTCAAAGCAGCTGAAAGATCCAGATATAACTCTTCCTCATCAAAATATCAAAGAACAAAAGCCCATGCTATGAGCCAGTTAGAACATGGACTGGATCAACGTAATATCCTGTCATGATATGGAAGAAGAGGAGGGACACTGCACCCATTGAAACGTAGCAACAGCAAGATTCAGATGGGGGGACGTTTTGAGGAAGAGCTCCCTTTAGCTGAGAATGCTTTTCCCCCTAGTTAGGTCAATGTCTGATCCTAGATGAAGTCCCTACACCAGATACTTGGATGTCTTTTATGTTGCTTGGCCTCATTTGTAGGGGCATTAGAGGCTATAGCTCTTTGAGGGTTTTACCATCTGGATATAATATGAGGAGGTGCAGTTCACAAAATATTGTTTTTATCCAAGCTAAGTTTCTTTTAGTTAAAGCATGTGAATTTTCTGGTAATCGCACACATATGTGTCAACAAAGGAAAACACACACAGTTAAAGACGAATTAACCTATCTAATTATATCTATTTCCAGGTGCAATTAGCCCATCCCCCAATTCATTGTGCCTAATTTTTCTGTTTCTCATCTTAAATATCTTGAGCTTATCAGTGTCTGTGGCAAAAGCACATACCATTTTTTTTCTGGTGGCAGTTTATAGTAATGCTGTCTTAAATAACAGAAGAATGATTGGTAGAAGTTATAATGCAATCACTGCTTTAAACCAAAGGTTTTAAGCCACAACCCAGGTTTTATTTTTGCTTTTTTTTAACTGTGTAAACTTTTTGTTAGAAAATATGTCTCTAAGTTCGTATTTCCTCATATAAATGATACAAAGTCTGCCTGTACACGTTATCTTGCAGTTCATACAATCTCTCTATCCCCTTCCATTTTTCCTGTTGAGGAACACATTTCTTTCTGAGCTCATTTCTCTCTAGCTGTTCCCAAGGTAATAGTAGCCAAGAGCACATGAGTCTTGACAGAGATATTCTGTTGTCTTTAAGTCAAGGAATAGAGTATTTGTCGCATTTCCTGCCTTCCAGTTTTTCACAGCTGATGTTTACCAAAAAAAATTTACAGCAGCAAAATTTACAGTTGCCATCTTTTCAGGATTCAATAAATTTTTCCATCACCCATGGTCTAGCCCCATGACAAATCCACATACATATTTTTTTCTTGTTAAAGTCATCACTTCAAAGTAAATAATTTAATAATTGTATCAGATGATTGTATTCAACCAGAGAAGCAGAATCAGTGTGTACGTGGAGATTTATTGCAAGGAACTGGCTTATGTGACTACAGAGAAGCCTTGGCAAGTCTAAAATCCATAAGGCAGATTAGAACTCTTGGGCAAGAGCTGATGCATCTATCAATAGGCAGAATTTCTTCCTCTCAGTGAAGCCTTCACTCAGTCCTTCTGGCCTCTCAGATGATTGACTTAGGCCCACCCAGATTATATAGGATAATCTCCCTTAGTCAAGTGATTATGAACTTTAATCACATCTACAAAATACCTTCACAGAAACTCCGAGTAGGTGAGTGTTTGAGTTACTAGGGTCTGTAGCCTAGCCATACTGACACAAAACTGACCAGGTCTGTCGATACCTTGTCAACCTGGAAACCATACACATCTCCTGAAACCATAAATAATTTCCAAATAAAGATAATAACAAAGTGGTATTTCTGCCTAATATGGTGCAACTATCATGCCTACAAGAGAAACATGCTAGTCCTTTCCCCAAAGAGGATGCAACATCCTTGGCTGATGTGAATACTTCTCTTTTGATGCCCCTTAAATACGGTGATTTAATGTTAACTATTATTAATACATCTTATATTGGATCATCAGGGAATAACAGCAGGAAGAAAGCACAATATTTTGTTAATATTTATACATATTCATAATGCAATCCTCATAATTAGTATATCCTCATTTATGCAAATGGTCACATGGTAATAGCTGGTATTTGTAACTTTTCTTCTGTTAGGGAACCGTTGACCAAAACTGCCCGCCTTGGCCAGGTATGATGATAACCGCTTGCCTGAGTTGTCTCACAATAGGAGGTCCTGATAAAGAAAGAAGTGCAACTAACCAGAATTCAGGAGGGGCCAAAAGAAGGAGGGAGGAGACGATGTGTCCTGCCAACCTCCCAGAAGCCCTCACGCTGAAATCCATCTCGACTGAGAGATGGGTGCGCCACCAGGAAGGACCCTGAGTCAGACGAAGTATGGGTCAATCAAGATGACTGGCCAGAGACAACCTGGAAACTAACCCCATTACCGTAAAACCTGAGACAGTGAGCCACATGGCAGGGCAGTTCCCCTGGGTTCCCTTACCCTACTGCTCTCCACCCAGATGCCCCTTCCCAATAAAGTCTTTTGCTTTGTCAGCATGTGTCTCCTTGGACAATCCATGTCCAAGTGTTAGACAAGAGCCCACTCTCAGGCCCTGGAAGGGGTCCCCCCACTTCCTGCAACACTTCCACTATCAGTTCATATTTCCTTTGTCCTCAGCAACTACTTTGGATGGTTTTAGTTCTTTGCCTTGTCAGTGACCCAAATATATAGATATATATTTTTTATATTTATATTTATATATAAATGTATGTATATCTGTATATATATGATATATACAAACACACACCTATAAGAGTCTGTTCTTATAGAACTACCTCCAGTACCAATGCCAAAAGCTCGGCCTCTGTGCACCAGTGCCAAATTGGATCTCAGAGACAGAGTTTTGGGTGAAGTAGAAAAGAATAGCTTTATTTCTTTGCCAGGCAAAGGGGACCACAGCAGGCTCAGCACTGAAAAACTGAGTGCCCCAACCTGGGAGGATTTGGTGAGGAGTTTTATAGCAATGGTTCAAGGGCGGGGTTGTTAATAAGGATTACGGTGTGTGCAGGGCCTGCACTCCTTTAATCCGGCCTCAGGTGGTCTCTTGAAGAGCTTCCCTGGTTTCTTTAATCTGGAATGAAGAATGCTAACATCTTCGATTCTTGGGGGGGTTGAGTTCTATAAAGAGCTCAAAGATATTATGTGCGTCCCTTAAAGCAGAACCAGGACCCTGCCCCACGGCTGCACTAGTGTTTCTTGGCCGCTCCTCCCTGTCTCTGCATCCCCTTCCTTCCCTGATTAGCAACTGTTTGAAAGACTTCCTTGCCCAGGAGCCCCACAGGGTCCTGCTCGGTTTCAGTACCAACATCTGTATCATTTAGTGTTCAATCAGAGAAACAGAATCAGTAGCGTTCTGAACTCAAGTCACATAGGGAACTTGTGAAATTATATACATACTTGTGTGTGTCCATACATACATACACATACACAAATAAAGACATTTATTAAATGGAAATGGCTTATACAATTGTGGGGACTGGCTAGGCAAGAATGAGATTTCTAGGGCAGGCCCTTTGGAAGGGCAGGCTGAAAGTCTCTGGCAGGAGATGAAGATGCTGTCCATAGGCGTGATTTCTTTTCCTTCAGGAATGCACCCAGATTTGCTCTTAAGACTTTTCGCTGATTGCATCAGCCCCACCCAGATTATCGAGGATAATCTCCTTTACTTAAATCCAACTGATTATATAATTCAATCAATTTATAGACTACCTTCACAGCAACACCTAGATCAGTGTTTTTTTTAATAACTGTGGAATATAGAATAGCCAAGGTAACACATAAACCCTACTAACAATAATGGAAAGATATTTGTTTCAGTAAGGGCTAAGGAAAACAGGGAGCCTACAAAGTGAATAGGAATATCGATCTAATATTAAAATAATATCATCAAGCCAAAATAATTAAGAAACAGGAGTACTAAAAATTATAGAGAACAAAGCATATATTATAATATATATTGATATATACATATGTACTATGTAAAGTAGAAAGCACAGATTCTAAGTCATATTTGGGGAGATATTATAATAGATGCAAAATTAGAATCTGGTAGAATCTGTATTTCCTCTTAACCTGATTACTTCAAGTCTCTTCTAAAAAGTGTTAAATATTTAATGAAGGGATTAAATAGGAGGGTATTTAAGAAATGGGTGGGTCGCTCTAGGTGTTTTATAAATCCTGTGTCTTGCTTAGTTGTCCACTAATCTCTGCAGAATCTGGATACCTCTTCCCAAGATGGATTTGAACAGCACTGCAAGTGGTAAATTCCCATCTGTGTTTTACTCTCTTCTTTGATAATGCCACGTTTGTTTATTTTCCAGAGTTTATAAAAAGTAAAATCCCAATTATCATTAGAGGAATAGATTGTTGAAGCAGGAGCTATTTTGCAGTGATAAGTTGTATCAGGGGATTGATGGATGCTTTGAAGTTAGAGAAAGCAATTTCAAATTTAAGAGACAGCCGTGAGTCCCATATGTGGGTTTTCAGAAGTCTTAAAGTTAACACTTTAAATGGAGAAAAATATATACGGAATACATAATATTTTACGTTTAGTTTATATCTAATAATTTAACATTTTATATTTATTTAAATGTATCTTATCATAAAGTAACAGTTTTGTGTATTGTATTTTATTTATCCTTTTAATGTTTTTCATATTTTACTTATTTCATTTATTTCCATTTATTTTCCTAACTCCTATTTTCTTTGCATGTAATTTTGTGGATTTCTAGTAACTTCTTCCTTTGGTAACTCAGAGATGACAGATTGTCATTTTTTCTATTATATATATATTTGACCTATATGTTTCCAATTTTTTCTTTTGGCCACGCCAGGCTGCTTGTGGGATCTTAGTTCCCCAATCAAGGATTGAACCCAGGCCCTTGGCAGTGAGAGCATGGAGTCCTAACCACCGGACCACCAAGGAATTCCCATGTCTCCAATTTAGAATGACTTTAGGTATATCCCTAAAGTAAAAATACAGAATAATCATTGGATCTACAGACTTTCAACCTGAAATAAGATATATGCTCACCCAGTTTTTAATCCATAAACATATCCTTCATACTTCTCCCCATTTTCTCTTCATCAGACATACTATTACAAAAAGAAACCTGCCAAGGCAAGATTATTTACAACCAGAGTCAAAAGAATACCCTCCAAGCATGGTTTGAACATGACCCTTACCCTGAAAAAGCAAACAGGAAACAACTGGCCAAGGAAACTGGCATTCCAGAATCTAAAATTCAGGTTAGTATCAGGTTTCTATTTCATTATCTGTCAGGTTCAAGGTAAAGAGAAAGGCCAAGCTTAGCACTGGCTTCCCGAAGGTTTTTCCTGTTAAATAATATTTAAAACAAAATAAAAACAAGAATTACCTCTTTTACCAACGGTAGAAAACTGTTACTTCTTTTACCAATTGGTTGGGGGTAATCACTCTTGGAGAAAAGAATATACTGGTTGAGGCTCTCCAATAGGAGATAATTAAATCAACTTTTGAGATTTAGAGAATATAGGAAATTGGATCACTATAATGATATGGTATCAAGTACTGGAATATATACTGCAGAATAATGATTAATATATAATTATGAGGAACCTGTGGGGTAAGCACTCATGTGAATTCCCAATTCTCAAGCTAGTGGGTTTTTTTTTCACTAATATCTGAAATGTGATTCATACACAGGAGTGTATGAAATAAAATCCCATATTGTATCATTTTGAATAGAACTACTGATGTAAAAATAAAAATAAACTGGATTTCTTCAGTCAGCAGAGATAGCTGTAAATAATACAATTATACCAACTGAAACAGTATTGAAATCAATAAAGGTCAATAAAAAAGGTGCTTTCAGAGGAGAAAAATGAGTTCAGATTTTTGTTATCAAAAATAGTCTCCAATAAGTCACTATATATAAGGGCTATAAGGGCATCAGTCTGAGGGGACGCTGGGGAGAAGAAAAGTTCCTCTTTTCTTAATGCATTTGTTTTAGGTGTAGGAAACAGTTTTCCCAAATCCCAGAATAAAGTGCACTTTGGGGGACTATCTAATGATTAGCTGCATGAGAGGTACTAGGCCCATTTGAACTGAGGTGGAGGATGGCAAGTCCAGGAAACAATGTAGGATGAGGTTGGTTCTGCAACTGTGTTCAGTAACTTACTCATTAGTTTTCAGTTTCCACTTGGGCCTAAGACTTCTTATTGGAAAATATTTTTATTAATTAATTTAAAGAATAGATATAACCTTTTAGCACAATGCCTGGGATATGAGTGCTACATCAGATATTGGTTATAATTGACACCCTAATCTTACCATGAATTATCAAATTATCAAAATAAAACACTCAGAAATACTTAGAAAGTACCTTGCAATGCCAACTCCAGTAATGAGGAAACAAGCAGAATACAATTGGTTATGTTAGTGATAATAGTTTTAAAGCAAGATATATGGGGTCCCTAGGAGATTCATTATCTATTGCTGACTATGGGATGAAATAAGCAAAAGGAAGTGTAGGTGAGTTAGCCCTGCTCTTGACTATGGCTAATTCTACTGCCCTACATAATGAAATTCTTTCCTAAGATCAATCCCATATGTATTGTGTATTATGAAATGGTATTCTAATGAAAAGTTGATACAACACAAGGGAGAGAGAGAGAAAGAGAGAGAGAGATTGATTTCCTTTGAGAGAACTATACTGTTTTTCTTAAATCAGGGAAATTTATTTTGGATACCCTGAGGATGACCATACAAGAAATGCTAATTTGAGTTGAGAGCAGATTGTATACCGTCCTGAATTGTATGCTAATAATAGCATCAATCCCAGGATAATACATCGTCTTTCTCTTAGGGATATTATCCCAAGAGCAGTTGATGAATTAGTTTTGTTTAACTGCATTGATATTTGGACTGAGACTGAGTTACATGACTTTCACGTCATCTTTTCCCACTCAGATTTGGTTTAAAAACCACAGAGCAAGACAGAGAAGATTGGGGTTCAGCTCCTCCTTAGGAGAAGACCAAACCCATGGACAGAACCAGCCTCAGCCTTATACTCAAGGTAAGAACCCAGCAGTCCAAATGCAGTTCATCAGTGGGTCCCATTGAGAGGGGAATCAATTCTGCATGTTGTGCCCAAATTCTCCACAAAGAATCCTTAGTTTTGGAGCCAGTTACAGCTTGTTCTGGGTAACCTAAGGTCATCAATATAAGCATGGTCCCACAGTGGCTGGGATAGACAGATTCTGAGCAAGAAAGGCTTTGGACTTTTTGGTCCTGCTGCTCTAAGCAGGGCAACATCCTCCTCTTCTGTCATCTCAGGGGGATTCAGAGGGAGTAAGAGGTCAGCACTATCTTCCCAAGTTTGAGTTTCCAGCTTGAATGCAAAAATGTCCTAAAAACCCTTCTGTCCCTGTGCTCTCTTTTAGAATACTTACCAAAAGGAGCTACACAAGACCACACATCCGTTTCAAGATCTCAATCAAACATTCTAGTTCAAGCCTTCAAGAGGAACCAGTTCTTTGATATTGCAAACAGGAAAACAGTAGCCAAACAGGCATTCCAGAATCGAGAATTCAAGTAAGTTTTATGTCTATGGCAGCAAATATCCCTAACCCATTAAACAATGTTACCCCGAGTGGTTGCTGGAAAACCTTGACTAACCTAGATTACCACGGCAATCAAGGACAAAGGCCTGGGATAGTAAACACCTGGCATTGCAAGTCACATTCCTGCAAAAGGAAGAATTTTCTAATCAAATTGTCAGTGGGGCATCTATTCAGAATCACCAGCAGCAAAACTGTGGGAAAATGTGAAAGTTAATGCCTATTTTGAGAACACTCTTGTTAGGTTTTCTAAAGCTTGGCACTGCTGTCATTTTGGGCCAGACAATTCTTTCTTGGGAGGGGCAGTCCGTGCCAGGTACAGTGTTTTTCAGCATTCCTGGCCTCTACCAACTAGATATCCTGCCCATCTCTCCTTCCCCCACTTTTAACACCCCCCCAAAAAATCTACAAGCATAGTCAAATAGAGGAACAAAAGCACCCTCATTAGTACCTTCTTCTACCTAAGCTATGGGGATAGTGGTTCCGTATACATTCAACACTCATGACTAGGAAGCATGTTCATAGGTCTATCAGCACAATGACCCTCATAAACACTTATCTGTGTTTATTAATCCTTTTTCAGATTTATACACGTTTACAAGGTATGTATTCCTGTGCAAACACTGATTAATAGGAGGAAAATGTCAACCTCGTCAAGAGACCTTGTTCCCTGATCCATCGTTGAAATTGAAGGGTGGATCCTATAGCATATGCCTTTTTAGCCAGAGTTTCAATTCATCTATAGTTGATTGCTGAATGTGCTATGACCTAAATCTATGTGTTTGTATGTATGTATATGTATACATATACATACATACACACACACATATACACACACATACTTGTGCATATGCATATATATACGTGTCCACACACATATGTACATATATACACATACTGAACACATGAACAAGGGCAATTAATTTCATACACACACACACACACACACACACACACACACACACACACCCCTCTTGAGATTTGGGCCTATATAATAGGCCCTTTGCTTTACACAGTTTGAGAACAGAGCCAGAATCGCTTGTCTTATGATGTCCATGTCTCAGTTTTTCTCACGGAGATGTGGTTTCAGGACCCAAGATCTCTGTACCCTGGGCAGAGCAGAAGTGAGCCTGTGAATTCCTTGGTAGATGGCCCAAGTGGGAGACCTGGTCTGACAGCTCAGCAGCACGAAACTGACCTATGTACTCTCCCAAGCAGATCTCATCATTTTGCTTCCTCCAGTTCTTTCAGCAGGAGCCAACCATTTCTACCTGTTCTTCTCCCATCCCACGTATCCTCTGTCCCTTGTGTGATCCAAGGACAAAGTGTCATGATGCAGCCCATGCAGGCTGTGCAGAGAGGAGAGAACTCTCCCTCTACTCTAACACTTGGGAATTATGTGCCAGTACTGCTGACTACAGGAGGAGACCCAGATACTCAGTATCCTTTCTGGCCCCAATACCAAGAAGAATGCCAGGATCACCAAGAACAGACTGACATGGCAGTACTGCCGTTGGAAGACTATTCTCAGCCTCAAGCTGCGCACAAAAAACAACCACTACAGGATCTGAGCCAGGTGGACATATCTTACTTTCTGCAGTGGTGGGATGAGTGCTGCCAAGCTCTGATTGCAGAGTGGGATCCTCAAAAAGGGACCCACTGAGACAGACTGGTGGCCACAGCACACAGAGTCAGCTGGAGAACCATCTCATGCCCTCAGCCAACCGCACCAGCAATATATAGAAACCTCAAGAAGCCTTTAGTTCAACTCCTGCCATCCACAGATTGTCAGTAAAAAGTATAAACTTTTTTGAATCCTGATCCACAGGAAGAGGACCCTCCAGGATTTTCAGGCTCTTCTGAACACTTTGCAAAGCTCACCAGGGCTTGAGCTTCAGGAGGAAGAAAGCATTCTGAACCTGACCCAGTCCTCCTTTCTTTTGATGCAGATCACAGCAATTTAAAGAACAATGAATAAGGAGGTCATCCTGTCAGAGGCAAAACTAAAGCAGGGGGAAGGAAAAACTAGTTGGAAACCCACATGGAGGTTGTTTTTCTTGTGGGCTGTGGTTATCTTCTATAGTCCACTAAGTGAAGGATTGTTTCCAAGCTCCACACTGCCTATGGCAGCACCATGGGCACTAGGTGGTGGACATGTCTGCTGAATTCTTCCAGAAAAAAAGTATTTTACTCACGAATATGACCTTCTCTCTTTAATCACCACGTCCTCCACAGTCTGGAAAACCCACAAACTGTAACCTAACTCAGGTGAGAATAGATCTCTGAGGGACATATTAGAACTTCTTTCCCTCCTGGCATCATGAGAGGGCAAACTTGAAATTAGTTCATTGTGTAGAAAATGAAGGGATGCTGTACTTCCTGATGATGTGAGCTCATAAAAATGAGCTTTTCCCCAAAGCTCCGAGGGTTTAAACTGGGAACTAGATACTACCTCAGCATCCATCATTACGGGAATGATTAAATGGATTAGGACAAATCCATAATACTGAGTAATCTTCACTTAGAAGTGTATTTTTACTTTGACTATTTAAAACATACAAAAAATTACAAGGAAATTATAATAGCAATACCATATCATCACTGAATATAGTCTAATGATGCTAATATTTCCACTTTTTTAGTTTTTTGTATATATTTGCATATATGTATATATATATATATGTCCATAATATTTCTCCTCTTATTATATATACATTATACGTTCATCTAAAACCTGGGATAATCATTCTCATTCTCAGTCTTCCCCCTTCTTTTGAAAAGGTAAATTCTGAAAACAGATTTTGGTATATGTGGGTTTACCTTGGCAATAAAAATGTCTTTAAAAAATATCACTTCTTTGTTCATTTTATCAATTTGCTTTCTGTTTTGTCATATTTGCTTTGTTTACTTTCCATATGAAGGTGTTGAAAGAAGATCAGTACGCATACATCTAGTTCTACAAAGATACCAGTTTTGCACAAATATAGTCATGAGGTGGACATCCTTCTGGTATCTGGGTGCGTTACATGCAAGAGTTCTCTAGATGTTTATACACTGAAGCACAAGTGCCAGAATATTCCAACATCAGTATTTACGGCCAAATAACACTCAGCACAAGTTATTTTTCCTAATATGAGCTGTATCTTCATTAACCACTTAGGGAAATAAAACTCACATGCATATGTGCAGGTATTAGTGGCACAAATCTACAAAAAAAAATCTGATATGTTTAACAGTGTTGATACCATGCTTAGTTTGATTTTTAAATTGCTCCCCAACATGATTCTCATGTGGTCAGAGATGAGAGGTCCTAGTATCTTTCCTGTACTTCAAACACATATGTGGACAGAGTTCTCCAACTTATGAAAACAAGTCTGATTATTTGTGAAGGGAAAACTATACATTTGTGTCTACAGTCTACTTCATTTATATGCATATCTGTATCTCCATGTTTATATGTATGGATCTATGTAAATATATTATCTATTGTTCATCTACATTGTCTCTACAGCTCCCCTCCATACTCTTCTCTATGCCTATCTCTATATCTACATGTCTAACTATAGCCTCTGGAGGGAGACAGATGGGATGACCTTCTCTAGACAAATAGGTAAATTTTCACTTCTGAAGCAAGCAGTGGGATTAAGTCTCTAGAGAAAAAGGTAAGGAACAGTATCTGACCAAGAGAACCACAATGACCAGTTCAGAATCTCCTGTGAGTCAAATGTCCCTTTCATGGATTGGGTGACCAGACATCCTATTCTTATAACAGATTGAGGTGACCAGGAATGTGCACTGGGCTCATAGCCAGTGGAGGCCTGAAAGGTTGTCATGGTCGAGGCCTCTACAGCCTGAAAGCAGGGCTGAGAACATGGATCCTGCAGGGTTTTGGCACAGGGTGGCAAGTCCAGTGGACCTTGCTCGGTGCCCAGGGCTGGAGCATCTGATTGCCCCATTCCAGCTCTGCCTCCGATAAAAGGCACCTGCCCTCTTCCTAGAGGCCCCTTGGGTCCCAACAACCTGGTCCCTTAGTTCTTGGACCCCTCGGGGCTGAAAACCTTTGGACGGGAGGGGCCGTGGATGAGGTCATGCATCTCGTAGGGCAGTCCTGGTCCAGGTTGTGTCCACTGTTTGGGTGATGGCCGAAGTGCAGACTTCACCTCTGGAGCAGAAATCACTGTATATCCTCTGGAGGGGGCATTGGGGATTTAGTCACTAGCTATGCTGCCTGCTCCTGGGTAGAATATTCTTGCTCCTGAAGAAGGTGACTCGTCCGTACAATGGAAGTTCTTAGCAGACCCTAAACTCCCTGGCTTTTATTTGGGTATACACCCTCCCCTTTCAGGCCACATTCCCAGGGGAGGATACACAATCCGCAGCCCAAGGAGTATAGATCTTAATTACTCTAAGTCAATTTCATTTACCCTGCAGAGAGGTGGAGTTAGGAAGGGGCACGTGTCACAATTCTGGCCAGTGAGATGTCTATGAGGGGCTTCTGAGAAAGGCTGCCCACCAATAAAGGAGACACTTAGGAGGAAACCCTCCCTCTTCAGCTGTTGGAGCTGTAGCTGCCACCTTTCAACCACAAGGGGAGCAGCTGACAGGACACGTTAAGGATGGCAGAGCAGAAAACTAGAACCTTAAAGCCACCCAACCTCAGGGCTTCTTGTTATGTATACAAAATATAAATCCCCTTATTTATTAAAGTCCTTTAGAGTTAGGTTTTCTGTTACGTTCAATGAAATACACCTTATTGCTATAGCCAGGTAGGCATGTGATTCAGCCAAAAGCATTAGTTCAAAAGCAAGAGAATCAGAACAATTCAAACAGCAGCTTCAACTTTTAAAACTCAACTGCACCCACTTAAGTGGAATAGGGAACAGAGGAAAATAATGAATAGCCTCACTGTTGCAGAGAAAGAGAAGACAAAATGTTTCTGCCACTAATGAAGTTATGGAGGTTATTTAAGGTCTAGAAAAATTTCAAAAGCTGGAGTAAGGGGGAGCCAAGGGGGAATAGTGAGGAAGGCCTAGAACTCAAGAGCTAAAATGAGTAAGAAATAACGTATCCCACATCATAAGCAGAAAAGAAAAGCCAAACTCATGAAGTCAAGGAAAGAAAACCCAAAGAACAAGAATCTGGCAGCACAAAGCAGAAGTATCTCAATTCAAGACTTGAACTGCTGGTCTCTGGAGTAGATACAGCCATAGCTCAATGCCATTAACCATTAAGATCCAACTCATTTTCCTTGCTTAGTTTTGTGCTCCCCAAAATACTCCTGATAATTTGTTTCCCCACATATATCCCAGCCCAAGAGATGAAATGACCAGAGAAATTACAAAACCAGATATATGAAAATTACTGGTTTATAATGAGCACTAGAAGTTGTGTGTGTTTTGATTTAAACATGTCTTCTGGGAGTCTGGGTATAATAAATCAGACCCTTTTGCACATGACTGACAAAACTGGAATTTCTACCTCTGTAAAGCCAATAGGCTGTGGTAACTTTATTGAGATACAGACATGCTAGATGACATTTCCATTTCATATCTAAAGCAATGATTTTCAACCACCCTAGAGTCACCTCACAATGGAAGAGAACCCATTTTAAACAAATATCCACCACCCAACCCCTCCCAAGCCCCATTTAAGAATCACTACTGTAGGGACTTCCCTGGTGGTCCAAAGGTTAAGACTCCATGCTTCCACTGCAGGGGGAGCGGGTTCGATCCCTGATCAAGGAACTATGATCCCGCATGCCGTGCAACACAGCCAAAAAAAAAGAATCACTACTGTAGTGAGCTACGTTTACTGCTGGGTGTGTGTTGTATCCTTCCAACATTCTAAGGAGGAGGAAAAGGTTAAATGCTTTGCTTTAGGCTGGGTTCTCCCAGAAGCAGACTCTAAGGGAAAAATGTGAATTTAACTGATGATTCCAGGATGCACTAGTAGGGAAGTGGGTATGTAAAATAAGAGGAGGTCTATGCAGGTGCATTCATACCACTGTGGGCAACTATGCTTTCTTCTACTGGTGGCCTCGGATGGTATGGAAACCATTGCTTCACTCAAGGGGTAACTCAAATATTCAGTTGTCATTTCTCTGGTGAGCAAGGAAGCTAGGTATGCATCCTCTGATTCCTATTCACCATTAGCTGAAAGCTGCTCTCAGGGGCGTTAACTCCACAGCACTTCAAGCAGAGAGAAAGCCTCAGGAAGGTACTTGCAGTAGGACTCCTGTTGGTGGCAAGTACTGGAATGGTGAGTGCTCAGGCATTTGGGACAGGCACTGACACCTTCTGTTACACACCGGATGGCTCCTTATTGGCTTCACTTCCCTTTTGACTCTCAGCGGTTCACCTTGTTATGCCATCTTTCACAGTCCCTGACACAGATCTTCTCTTTGCTCGACCCAGAAGAAACAGTTTCTTTCTAATAACCCATTAGTCTTAAATGGAACTCTTTATTGGTTCTAATTACTAAGAGCCAAAAATGTTAGTTCCTTTATGGTTTTTATACCTAAAAGGTTTTGTGAATACAATCAAAGAAAACACTTTGTGGAGACTCAAATACAAAGTTCTATTTATTTTCAATAATGAAATCAACACAACGAAGAGGAATTAATCCTCTAATTTTTAAATCTAACACTATTCTTAGCACAAAACTATCCTCAATAAATAAAAACACATTACTAGTAACCAAGTAAGACTTTTCCCAAGACTCTCTAAATTTTTGTTTGTGTTTTAAACAAAACTGGATGCTAGGTAAAGAAACACATGCTAGAGACTTAACTGACACAGACTTGAAGAAAAGAACAGCCAACAAACAGGCTCCCCAAATATAAGTTGGCAAAAGGAATATGGGGTTTTCAAAGCAGCCCAGAAATCAGAGTTCACTGGGGGATGCAAGGGTTTGGGACAGTCCATGTTCAAAGGCCTTGTAATTAAATCTTTCCACATTCCCAGATTCTTGATTTGGAATCTACCATTCTTGATGTGGAATCTATCATAATCTAGAGAAGCTTCTGCCAAAGGATAGGAGGCTCTTTATTTATGCTTTCTGAAAAGACCCATCTAATTTTCCGCCTTTGACTTTGTCACTAGCTCCTCTCACCAATACAGCAGGGATTCCATTCCAGAAAGCTGTTATTACTATGTAAACCAACCTCTCTGTTTTTGATTTTCCTTTTACAAACACATTGTTACTGCCAGGAACGGCTCTAAATATATCCAATTTCTTTTATTTTCATCCTCCAACTTTGCTTGGCTACAAAATCTAGGACTCACAGAGCAACAATAGCATTGGTCAAAAGATGAGTGTCAGTTCCAATGTAAAAATCTCTGAAGCTCAATAGTCACAAAAAAAATTTTTTAATGCCTTATCTGCCAAACCTTTTTTTTTCATTATCTTGCCAATTATTTCTTTCGGAATTCAATCCTCCGAGCTACATTCTGAGCACCAAATTTTTTGACCAGTGCATCTCGGGTACCCTCATCATCTTTTTGCAAATCTAAGTCATCCTGTCGGGACCAAATGGGATACCCATCAGCCCTCTGACCAGACTCTAAAAAGGAGGAAGTAGCCTCCAGCTCACCACTATTTTTTAGGAAGGCCTGTGTAACTGTTGACAGATCCAAGTTAAACTTTTCCATTAACTGCCGGATGATCTTAATGGCAGCTCCCACCTCTGGTGCGGAAACTTTTTCTTCTTCTTCTTCCTCATCAGGCTGTGTTTCTGAATCTTCCTCAGGTGTGGGTGGATCATCATCACACATTGTTATATGTATTTCAAAATCAGGGCTCTCATCCACCTAGAGAAAGTGATGAATATGACCAGTTCCTAATTACCAAGTCATGAATACTTACTCTTAAAATATCTGGTCTCTCCCAGCTACCACTTCCTTGCCCTTTTCACCCCAATCACACTGGACTTCCTTCAGTTCCTCTTATGTGCTATGTTCCTTCTTACATTTACTCATGTTGAATGTGTGCATACGTGTATGTATGTGTATATATATATGTATGTATATGATAGGGTAAGGAGAAGTGTGAGTGTGGATGGGGGGTATATATATGTGTGTGTGTGTGTGTGTGTGTATGCATGTGTACATATGTACGTACGTGTATGTATATGGTATTCCAACAGAACATTAGAAGCTACACTTAATGTAAAAAATAAATGTTATGTGCATACACATATATGTATACACATGTATGCACTAGATTATTTGTTAAAAATTTGACTTCACTCTCAGATTGTAAGCTCCATAGGGCAGGAAATGTTATGTTTTGCTCACCACTACATCCCCAGTGCCTACCAATGCCTTCACATGGTAAGTACTCAAAAAACATTGCTGTATGAATATATTAGGCTCTCCACACTACACTACATTTAGGCACATTACAAAGCGTGTTATGTGAGAGGAGACCTATGTAGGCCATGTTTGAGAGATGTTGAGAGTATCTGAAAGTTTACAGAAAATGAACCAACTTTAAATTAAATGAACTTCAAATTATTTTCCTGTTTTAGACTGACGCATAACCATTTTTCTTAGTGTTAGTAAGAAAAGTTCATTAATAAGGTCCTTTTTCTTAGAGAAGATATGCACATATAATTTGGATTTTTTTATTACTCATGATTTTATGGTTGCCTTTCTCTATAACTATGATTAAATATGGGATTCCAACAAAGTTTTAGAACTTAACTGAATATGGAAGAGCTAAAAAATTCTCAAAAAGCTCTAAGTATACAAAGAGCTAAAATTGCTTGATAAAAAATTAACCTCTTTAAAAAATTACTTTTACCTGAGAAGAATAAAAACATTTTTAAAAATCCGCAATCTTAACTTAGAAAAACTTACAGATGAAAGTACTCAAAGTAAGATGCTTTATACTGCTTAAAAATAATTCTCCCCCATCTTCCTCCCTCCCCTCCTCCTTAAATCATCCTACCAAAAACTAAAAGTACATGCCCACAACGTTGATCAGTCTCACCTTCCATTTTCCTCCTCCATCTTGAACTTCTCTCTTACCTTTCTGGGCCTCAGGTGTATAAAAAGAACAGATGGGAAGACCAATTTCAAAGGAGGAGAACAGACGTAGGAAAAAAACATGAGTTAAATCTAGTTAACATACCACAATCTCCTCAAACTCCCGGGTGGCTTCTACAAGCATCTTTTTGACTGCTTCTTCATTCTCCTTGATCTCTTCCTTTTCAAATTCTTCTTCAGGCAAGTCTGGAGTTCTCTTATTCTGTGGTTCTATTAAACAGAACAGCACCAGATTAGAATTAGCCTTTTTTACAGAAACCAAAAATATAGTAAATGCTCTGTGAGCTCTGGGCCAGAAGTGAGTCTGCACTTTTTTCCTATTAGAAAATATCTGTTTTTGATCAGAAGGGTAAGAAAAACATGACATGCATGTTCAATAATATCTACTCTTGGTTCTGAAAAGTTGTACCATAAAAATGGTGATAATTTTCCTAGGTTCTGATACGTAAAGTAAAAATACTCTTCAAGCTTAATTCATTTTTCGGTTTGTATTTATAGATCTTGCGAATTAACAAAACTGTGCCATAAATTGGGTTCTCTGGGAAGTAGGTTCCGAGATGGAGATTAACATGTAAGGTGTTGATTAGGGAGTGTTCACTGGGCAGAAAGAAGCTGAGCTGTCAGAGTTCCAACAAGGCAGCAACTGAAACCATGTAGAAGTCTGGAGCTAGGAAGGCCCTACAGAGTTGACCAAGTTGGGGCAAGGGAGCCAAGATGTTATTATAACCCCGCATAGATTAGTCATTGGATGCTAGCCTAGAATGACAGAACCTTGGGTAAGGCAGTTCTCCCAGGGGAAGACAGATCTGGGGGGGTCTACCACAATCCACCACATACCATCTACAGAAAGGACAGCCTCCTAAAGCTAAACATCCTTCTATTTCCCTTTTACTCTTTGTTCTCTGAGGACTTAACTCTGCTATTTTCCACTTAACAAAGACTGACTACTAAGGGGCAACACGAGAGAGTTTTTTTGTGATGGAATTGTTCTGTATTCTGATTTTGGTGGTTACATCACCATCTGTACATGTGTTAAAACACCTAACTGGAAAACTGTATGGCAGTTTCTTAAAATATTAAACATATAATTACCATATGATCCAGCAATTCCACTTTTGAGAATACACCAAAAAAAAAAAAAAAAAAAAGCAGGGTCTCAAACAGGTATTAGTAACCCACACCACAGCAGCATTATTCACAATATCCAAGACGTGGAAACACTAGGAACAAAATTCTCACACATGTTGCAACATGGGTTGGTGTTTAATGGGTACAAATTTCAGTTTTGGAAGACGAAAGTGTTCTAGAGATGGATGGTGGTGATGACTGCATCACAATGTGAACATACTTAGTGCTACTGAACTGAACACTTAAAAACAGCTAAAATGGTATATTTTATCTAATGTATGTTCTACCACAATAAAAAAAATTTAATACATAACTGTACACCAAAATAAGTCAATTTTATTTTACATAAAATTTTAAAAAGAAGCCTTATATTTTAGAGATACATACGGAAACAGATAAAATGGGATAATGCCTGGCACTGGCTTCAAAATAATCCCAGAAGTCAGGATGAAAGGTGTAGATGAAAAAACTGGCCACAAACTATAATCAGGTGAAGCTGGGTGATGGGTACGTGCATTATACTATTCTCTTTCTACTTCTGTAAATGTTTGAAATTTTCCATAATAAAAAGTGTAAACAAATTATGGCTCACATAATGAAACACAATGCAATGAACAAGAAAGGAATGAAGCAAACAATGCGCAGACACACAAAAGCTTCAAGATTAAGTTAAAAAAAGAAAGCAAACTGCAGAACAAACTTCTGTCTAGTGTTACTATGAGCAAAAAGGACACAAACGGGACAACAGTGGTTGCCTCTGGGAGAGGAAGCGGGGGAAGGGGTATGGAGCAGTGAGACTCGCTTTTCACTATGTACTCTTTTACACTTGGAGTATATCTGTAGGATAAATTCCTAGAGGCAATATTACCATGTTTAAGGGAACATGTATTTTAAATGTTGTCAGATGGTGTCAAAATTCCTTCCAAAGAAATTGTACCGATGTCCTTCTATTAATAATGTAGGAGTGTACTTGTTTTCATATACCTCGTTAACTCTGGGTATTACCCATTTTGTTAGTTATTGCCAACCTAACAGATAAAATACGACATTGCCTTGCTCTGATCTACTTTTCTAAAAAACACACACTTATTTCAGTTTCCATGGGCAGAAGTCCAGGCATGGCTTGTACTGGTCCTCTGCTCAGGGTGTAATTTTTTGTTTGTTTGTGAGGCTGCGCCTTATGGCATGGCGGGGTGGGGAATCTTAGTTCCCTGACCAGGAATCGAACCGTGCCCCCTGCAGTGGAAGCACGGAGTCTTAACCACTGGACAGCCAAGGAAGTCCCCTCAGGGTCTAATTTATTTGTATTCAGTAACAATATTTCTGCATTTGTTTATTTGCCATTTATCTATTTCCTTTTCTGGAAACTTCCTGTTCCATTTCCTTTGCTCATTTTTCTACTAGTTTTTCTTTTACTTACTAACTCCTGCAAGCTCTTTGGACATTAAGGAAACTCACTCTGTTGCAACGTATTGGAAATATTTTTCCAGTCTGCCCTCTGACTTTATTTATCATGAGAAGCTTTAAATTTTAAGTAATCAAATATATGAAGTTTTTTCTTAGTCTTCCTGGTTTCAGAACTATCAACATGTAACTATTAAAAGGGATACTCAGGGACTTCCCTACTGGCGCAGTGGCTAAGAATCCGCCTGCCAATGCAGCGGACACGGGTTCAAGCCCTGGTCGGGGAACATCCCACATGCCGCAGCAATGAGAAGCCCGCGCACGGCAGTGAAGAGTAGCCCCCGCTCTCCGCAACTAGAGAAAGCCCGCGTGCAGCAACAAAGACCCAACGCAGCCAAAAGCAAATAATAAAATAAAATAATTAAAAATAAACAAATAAAATTTTAAAATAAAAAGGATACTCGGGAATTCCCTGGCAGTCCAGTGGTTAAGACTCTGTGCTTTCATTGCCATGGTCCTGGGTTTGACCCCTGGTCGGGGAACCCTGCAAGCCGCGGCCAAAAAAAAAACCCCACAAAAAACAAAAAAGGATACTCATCCACATTTTCTCCTGGTCATTTTATGATTTTAATTTTTACATTTAAATGCCTGAATATCAAAACACTGAGTAGGGTGAATCCAGCTTAATTTTGTCCCAAGTTCCAATTGGTCTACCAGCCATCTCCACACCACTGATTTAAAATCAGGGCCCTACAAGATCTCCTTCACCCATACACACAGCTCAGTCTCTCCAAGAATTCTCCCTTTTGCTTCCTCCATCCCAGCCACACAGGTCTCTGTTGCTCCAAGAACACACCAGCTATACTCCACCTCAGGGCCTTTGTACTTAACACTCCCTAAGCCTGAAACACTCTTTCTCAGATAACCAACTGCTGAGTTCTTTCATTTCCTCTGGTCTCTGCTCAAGCATCAGCTTACAATAGTGACCTTCCCTTCTCACCCTGTAGAAAACAACCTCCTCTCCGGCCCTTACGCTGATTTATTTTTTTCTGTAGCACTTCCCGCTGCCCAGCTAGCATTTTAAACTCCATGACTGAAGGGAGTTTTATTTACTGTTATATCCCAGCAGGATAAATGTCTGGCACTCAAGTATCTGCTGAATGAATGAATCTCAAATGTCACTTTTACCAAAAACAAAATTCCTACTAAGCATATTGAATAGGATTAACAGATTTTGCCTCCCCAGATTTCAAATGTTATGCGGAATAGCCACATAAGGAAAGAGAAGCTGGGGAAGCAGCATGATTCTTTAAACAAAAGGGTCTGTCAGTTTACGCTGTCAATACCCGTTTTATCAGAAGTGAAGCATCTCAACAGCTATGCACTGTGTCCTAACCGGCTCTGAATCCCAATATTCTGTTCAACTGCGTTAGAAATACACTTCACCCGAGCGAAACGTGGAAGCGACTTCCCACTGAGAACCTTCTTATGTGAATATGCAGTCATTTAAGCCAAGAAATTAAAATAAGCTGGTCTGGCAAGCATGGCTTTAAAACGTCTTATACTGAATGTACCTGAACACAGAAGAACTATTTTTTAAAACGAGTCTGGGAAATCTCTTAAAAGATACCCAAGAAGCTGGTTCCCCGTTGTCTCTGGGGGGAAAAAACTAGGTAGCTGGTGGGAAAGGAAAGGGGGGAGAATTTTCCACATACTCCTTCTGCACCTTTTGAATATCGGACCATGCCAATACCCCAGTTATTGGAAAAGTGAATTAAGAGAGACCTTAGAAAATGGCGCAATTTTACCGGGATGTCAAAGGCGGGGGGAGGAGGGGGCTGGACGATGTTCCCCAAGATGCCAACATGGACGCCCAACAGAAGGGGAAAGAGGCCGACGCCCCCGCCCCCGCCTCACACAGGGGACAGCAGAGGGCTCGCGCGTTCGCAGCAAGCCTCACCCCCGCTATCAGCATCCTCGGGGTCTTGCCCAGCTTTCCGCTTGAGTTTCTGGGAGGAGGGGCTCACTGGGGACTCCCCCAACAGGTACTTATGCTCCTGGCCCCGCAGGCGCTTGAGGTAGCGGTCCTTCATGGACTGCCACGAGTGCTGGGTGAGCGAGCTCTTCTCCATCGCTTTCCACAAGGCGTTGCCGGTGACGGAGGTGGGCGAGCGGGCATGTTCCTTCACGTAGGTCAAGATGGCCACGTCGTCCGCGTCCGTGAAGACGATCCGCCTCGCGTGCGGCTGCAGCTCGGGCTCCGCGGCGGCGGCGCCCCCAGCCTGAGCCCCGGGCTTCGTCTCTGGGGCCTGGTCGGTCCCTGGAGCCGGGCCCAACCGGTAGGCCTCCAGCTCGAGCCTCTCGTTGCGCTCCACGCAGTCCAGGATGTACTGCGTGGAGATGAAGTCGCCCGAGGCCTCGGCCGCCGCCTCCCCGGGCTGAGCCAGCAGCACGGCCCCGGGCTCCTGCACGCGACACAAGGTGCCGCCGCCGTGCAGGATGAGCGACGAGAGCCGGCGCTTCGCCGGGCTGGGACGCACGTAGAAGGACATGGAGCTGCCATCCTCCCTCACGAACAGAGTCGAGGAATGGGTTGGCCCATTGGGGTCTTTGCCCAAATCCATCGCCTCAGCCATAGCTCACGCCGAGCACCAGAAGAAGGTGCCGTCTTGCCAGCGCGCGGCGCACAGGGCCCCAGAGCCTGAGGTAGCGCTCCAGACGCCGCTGCCGCCGCCCCACAACCCCGTACTACGCCTGCGCAGCAGTTGCGCAGAGCAGTGCCCGCCCCTTTCCCCGGAAGAGGCGGGGCTTCTGAGCGTGACCTGGAAATTGCCGTGCGACCCTCGTCCTCTTTAGGTCCGGCCCTCTGGGAAGATGGCTGAGGTGCAGGGGTTTGAAGTTAAAGTGGACGACTGCGAGCCGAAACTGAGCAAAAAGTAAGTGTCGCAGCAGGTCATTAAAACCTTTGCTGTCGGAGAGTCTGAACTAGGAGGCGCCTCGAGGCTCCGGCCGAGGCGGCTGTGCCTGGGGCCTTCCTGCCGGTTCTCGTGGGTATGAACATGCTGGGACGTAATCGCTGCGCCCCGAAACTACATCCCCCAGGATGCCCGGGGGCCCTCCGCTGGTTGGGTCCTTCCTCCTTCTCGTAGTCGTGGAGTAAGAATGCGGAGAACTGGGCGGGGACAGAGAAAAGCGAAATTTACTCCTTCCCTTTTCTCCGAGAAATGCGTTACTGTGCCACACTCCTGTAAAGAAGATGGAGAAACGTTAAATACCCTAGCTTTTTAGAAGCACCTTCAACGTTCGAACTTTATGTATCAAAGGCCATTCTGAACCCTTTGTATTAAAGGGATCAGTTCTAAAACTGTGTCGTACACCTATCCATATGGGTTAGAGCATTGTGAGTATGTCTGGCAGTAGGGACTGTCTTATTTAGCCGGGTACACCAAACTGCACTTAGCACTGCTGGCTATATCTTTGTTAATCACCCCAAATCCTTGGAGTATGAAGGTAAATATAAGTAAGTTTAGATTAGCTGCCCTTTCACTGTGTCTTGTATTCTCTTAATACTACACTCCTTCTCAACCGGAGTTCTTCATAGAACATAGGTAATGATCTGAGTGACTAGTTCCTCAGTACTCCTAAGGATAGTACATAAATATAGCACCGTTCCAGAGGCATCGGAGAGAAGTTAGTGTATTGCATATAATGCCTGCTTTAGTGCATTTTTTTAGTTCTGTTTCTTAATTGTTCTTGGAACTTCCTTGGTGTGAATCTTTAGTGAGCACCATTGTATGCCAGTTATTTTCTCCAGGTTTAAAAACAGATAGACTGCCTGCCAGGTGATTCATTCAAGGCCACATGTATTTTAAGGCAATAAAGAACATGATATCTCTGTCATTCTGTTGCCTTCCAGTGTTAATGTATAAACTTAATGTAGTCTAAGACTCTTTCTGAATTTCTTCTTTCCTCCTTGTTCCTGGAGCTCCAAACAAGGCTTGTCTTTGATTCAGGTGATTTTGTGTGGCTTGCTTTTAGCTTCCTCTAGAGTTTGCAGCTGATGGCGACGTTTTGTATGCTTCCCATTGCCATCTTTGTGGACAGGTATTTCATCACCAAGAGAGAAACTACATGTCAGGGACTTAAGAAACACTCCCATTATCTAGACTGTTGTGATCATTTCTACCCATAAACCATTGACTGACTTGCTGTTGACCCCAAATAAGCACCATCTTACCATAGCCAGGACTGAGAACATTGTCAGTTAATTTGCAGCGCAGTGAGTGTTACAGGGTTGATGTCAGCTGAGAGGGTCTTATGTAAAATGGGACACTAAAAGGTTGTGTAACCTCGCCTTCTCCCCACACCCAACCCATAAGAGTAGGAGTGCTGGCTGGGAGTATGTGTACTGTTTGTCCCATCTGACACCACATCTCTGTGTTTCCTGTTAGGTGGTGGTAATCATTAGTTCCAGGGTAATCTGCCATGTTGACGCAAGCTGCTGTAAGGCTTGTTAGGGGGTCCCTGCGCCAAACCTCCTGGGCACAGTGGGGGCAGAGGGAGCTGCGCCTGTGTCAACTTGCTCCTTTCACAACGATTCACAAGGACAAGCCACTTTCTGATAAAAGAAGGTTGGTGCCCATTACCTTCTTTATTGCTCTGGGAGCAAAAATCCTTCCCTTACTTAGTTTCTTATCTGTTAAGCCTCTGGCTAAGTCTTTGGACTTGCTAAGGAAACAACCCTGCTACCTACCAAAAGCAATAGTCCTTTCTCAGTTTCTCTTTAATAAATTCAAATTCTCACTCCATAGATTCTTTTTTGGGGGGGGGGTAGGAGTTTTATTTATTTATTTATTTGTTTTTGCTGTGTTGGGTCTTCGTTTCTGTGCGAGGGCTTTCTCTAGTTGTGGCAAGCCGGAGCCACTCTTCATCGCGGTGCGCGGGCCTCTCACTATCGTGGCCTCTCCTATTGCGGAGCACAGGCTCCAGACGCGCAGGCTCAGTAGTTGTGGCTCACGGGCCTAGTCACTCCGCGGCATGTGGGATCCTCCCAGAGCAGGGCTCGAACCTGTGTCCCCTGCATTAGCAGGCAGACTCTTAACCACTGCGCCACCAGGGAAGCCCCATAGATTCTTGAGATGACTTTTAGGTCTTATTCTAGAACAGTGCTGAGAACAAAACCCTTTATGAATAAAGAATTTCTAATGCAGGTTATTTTCCCTTCCCTGTCTTTCTGGAATTTCTTTGCTCCTGAGATTAACTTGGTTTCTAGTCTCAGTTCTTACTCCTAGGACCTTTTTGGATTATCCTTATTATTGATTTGACTTAAAGAGCAACAGCCAGTTGAATGGAAAACAAGTTCATTATGTTAATGCCAGGAAGAACCAGAGAGGCTTTGATGCCCACTGACTGAATGACAGCACAATATGTCTAGCACACTGTTCTAGAAGGGTGACTTCACAACTGCTACAAAACGGATTATATCCAGAGACACTTACTTTGAGGCCCTCAGAGTCAGTTTTCTTACTTAAAAGATAATCATTTCAAATCTCCAATTAAGTTTTTTTAATTGAGTTATTCTAAACTCATAGATAATAAATGCACCCTGAAGCCAAACAGTATGCAAGCCTAAGGATCATTTGCCATGGTTCATTATGACAGGATATTCAGTTAACATTGGTGGTTTAAAAGAATGATCAAGTCTATTTGAATAATGAGGGTATCCCTCTCTACCCAAATCTGTTTGGTTTCTGGGTTCAGATAGCAAGTTTTCAAGTTATTTAAACCAAGTTGTACCAATCGCTTTAGTTTTTGAGTCTCAGGTGACGAGTATCAAGAGTTTGAATAGTGAGAGATTTGACAAGAAATTTATCCACATCTGTAAAATTTCTGTCCTTGAGGCAGAGTGTGAAGGGTTAAGATAGGGATACCTAGAATGGTTCACGTTTGCATGGTTACTAAAATGCTAGGGGTGGGGTCATCTCTTTATGTACATTATCTCAATCCTCACAACATTGGGGGAGGAGGATGTCTGTTATTATTTTACAGGAGAAATTAAGTTACTTTCCCAAAGTCACATAATTGGTAGGTAGGCATGTCAGGATTTAGCCCCAGGCAGTCTGGCTCCAAAGATGGTATATTATCCCCTGTGCTATGCTGCTTTGTACACTATTCTACCCAATTTGTTGTCAAAGTCAGGCTCCACTGTGGAGAGTGAGGCCAATGCTGAGGGCCATTGTCAATGCATTGATCAATGCTGGGGGAGAGATTGTCAGTGGAGTGTCTCCCTGAACTCTGAAGAGCCCCCTCTTCCTCACCGCACCCCAGACTAACCCAGTCCTTTCGGGAGGGGAGAGAGATGACAGACAAAGCTAGAGATGTCGCCATATCACACATCAGATCTGATGCTCTAGGAACTTCATATTCTGCAGAGGAATCCAAACAACTAAGATTCAGTCCCTGGCCTCAAGGAGCTCCCAAGCCTAATTAGCTTGAGAAAAGCCTATCTTGCTGATTTTTCTGGAAAACCTGTTTTCCTATTCTAAATATAAATTAATATGTAGGGTTTTCTTTGTCCTTGTCTATCTTGATTTTAGTTGGGGTCTAATGCCAAGGACCTCAGACTGGAAAAAAGAGACTGAGAAAGATCTTTCACATCTTTATTCTAAGTTTCTTTTTTTCCCTTGTCTGTTTCACATATAGAGTTCAGTGACTGAGAGACTAACAGTGGGCATGTAGAACTGGGCATGAGTGTTTCCCCAGGTTATTCATATTTTTGATAAGTAGCTATGGGGCGGAACATAGAGGACTCTTCAGGCACCTGTCACGTTGAACATTGTCATCTTCCTGACAGTGAGCTAAAGAGACGCCTGAAAGCTGAGAAGAAAATAGCAGAGAAGGAGGCCAAGCAGAAGGAGCTCAGTGAGAAACAACTAAGCCAGGCCGCTGCTGCTGCCACCAGCCACGCTGCTGATAATGGTGTGGGTGCAGAGGAGGAGAGCTTGGACCCAAACGTGAGTCCTCGGGACAACTGCCCTGGCTGGGCATAGGGAGGCTTCTAATGCGGATTATGGCAAATTCCTTGGGACCAGTGATTAAGGAGATAAATAGGAACTGAAACAGGCACAGGGATGGATGAGGGTGGGCCCACCACTCCATCTGGTTAAAGGCACAAGCGCTGCGCATTTTTCTTGTCGACTACTTACAGATATTTGGGAGAATCCAGTACTTCGAAGTGACTGATCTTCCTTGGAGCTAGCTGGGCCTTCTAGAAGCCCCAGAGAAAATGTCTCCCTAAAGGTGGGCTGGGGTTTACTTTAGCCCAGAGATTGGCAAGCTATGGCCCACAGGCCAAAGCCACCACTACCCCAAATCCCTCCTCCCTGGTTTTATAAATAAAATTGTGTCGAAACACAGCCATGCCCATTTGTTTACATATGTCTAAGGCTGCTTTCACACTACAATAGAGTTGAGTAGTTGCATCAGAATAAGTTTGCTGACCCCTGGTATAGACTATTCCTTTTACATACCCTCCAGGCCCATGGGCCTGCCTTGGGGAAAAAGTCTGGTGTGTGGCCAGGGGCAGGAAAGTAGGAAGATGAGTGACTCACCATGCAGATGTGTCTACAAAAGTGGTAACCAGGGCCATCTGTACCAATTAAACATTATTTTAGGCAGAGATGTGATTTTTCTTTTTGTTGAATCTTGTATTTTGGAATTCTGGCCTTTATTCCCAGCTGTGGATCTGGCCACCCTGCATATTTAAGTGCAAATCTCACTCCGTATTCCAAGCCTGTGATTTCAAGGATGCAGGGGGGTTGGTTAAAGAAACCTCACTGTATTGGGGCCCCTCTGAGGCAGAATACAGAACTCCGTTAGACAAGCCTCTGGACTGACGATGTTCAACTTCTCAAAAGCTCTTTCGTTTTTTGTTTTTAACAGCAATACTTCAAAATCCGCAGCCAAGCAGTCCACCAGCTGAAGGTCAATGGGGAAGACCCATACCCACACAAGTTCCACGTCGACATCTCGCTCACTCACTTTATCCAAGAATACAGTCACCTGCAGCCTGGGGAGCACCTGACTGACATCACCTTAAAGGTGGCAGGTAGGAAGATTCCCTGGCAGTTTGCTCAGCTCCCACAGCAGGCAGGGCTCTCCAGTTGCACACAGGAAGGTCTGGGGTGGTCTCGCTCTCAAAAAGCTTAAGTCTGAGGCTACATTACTAGAGATGGCACCAGTATGTCTATTCACAGAAAGGAGAGCAGCCCTGAGGCATGAGGTCACATTCCAGTGGTGATGCTACAGAGGAAGGGGCATTCTTTGTTGGGGACTCCTGGCCTGATGCTGCTACTCATTCACAGTCCTTTATGAGGACTTCCCTTCATCAGTGGGAGCCATGGCCCTGAGCTCCAAAAAATTGCAATCTGTGTTCCTAGACTACTTTACACTAGGCTGTTTTTCTAGAGCACTGTTATTTTGGAGTTTACTGTCTTGTGTGGGATCTTCTCCTTAATTTAAAAGATAATTGAATCCTGTCTTTCGTTTATACCTTCCCCCCAAAAAAATATATAAAACTATTTGTTGTAGAAAATTTAGAACGTTGAAACATTCAGAAAGGCAAAGAAAGAAAAGTTTGATTACCCATAACCCCACCACCCAGAGAGAACCCCTGCCAATACTTAAATGCCCCCCAAATTTCTTTTTCTTTAAAATCCAGTGTTTTCACTAAAATATGTCTTGATGTTAGTTATTCTGGGTCAGTATTCTCAGGTACACAGCATGCCCTTTATTTTTTTTTTAATAAATTTATTCATTTTATTTATTTATTTGTGGGGTCTTCGTTGCTGCGCGCAGGCTTTCTCTAGTTGCAGCGAGCAGGGGCTACTCTTCATTGCGGTGCACGGTCTTCTCATTGCGGTGGCTTCTCTTGTTGCACAGCACAGGCTCTAGGCACATGAGCTTCAGTAGTTGTGGCACGAGGACTCAGTAGTTGTGGTTTGCGGGCTCTAGAGCACAGGCTCAGTAGTTGTGGCGCACAGGCTTAGTTGCTCCACGGCATGTGGGATCTTCCTGGACCAGGGCTCAAACCCATGTCCCCTGCATTGGCAGGCAGATTCTTTTTTGTTTGTTTGTTTGTTTTGGGGTTTTTTGGTTGGTTTTTTTGGTTTGTTTTTTTTTGTGGTACGCGGGCCTCTCACTGTTGTGGCCTCTCCCATTGCAGAGCACAGGCTCCGGACGTGCAGGCTCAGCGGCCATGGCTCACGGGCCCAGCCGCTCTGCGGCATGTGGGATCCTCCCAGACCGGGGCACGAACCCGTGTCCCCTGCATCGGCAGGCGGACTCTCAACCACTGCGCCACCAGGGAAGCCCGGCAGGCGGATTCTTAACCACTGAGCCACCAGGGAAGCCCTGTGCCCTTTAAATATGTATTCTCAAGTCTTTTTTTTTTTTGGGAAATTTTTCTTGAATATAATTTTTTTGTATTCTGTTTCTTGCTTAGCTTTATGTTTGGGACTCTTTTTTTTTTTTCCTGCAGTACACGGGCCTCTCACTGTTGTGGCCTCTCCCGTTGCAGAGCGCAGGCTCAACGGCCATGGCCTCATGGGCCCAGCCGCTCTGCAGCATGTGGGATCTTCCCGGACCGGGGCACAAACCCGTGTCCCCTGCATCGGCAGGCGGGCTCTCAACCACTGCGCCACCAGGGAAGCCCCTTATTCTCTTTTTTTTTAATTTAATAACTTTGGTATTTGACCTCACTACTTTTATGTTGTTTATTTTCATGTGAGATTAATTTTCTTCAATGTTAAAAGGAAGCTTGGTTCAGATAGCCTTTCCAACTTCACTGAGCTCCCTCTTCTGTTGTTTTTGTGGAGTATTCAGAAATACAGCACCTTGCTTTCTGGGATTTTCAGGCTCTTCTTTCTCGGTTTTGTTGGACCTTCTCTTTCCTTTGTCTCTGTTTTCTTGGTCTTGTTCAATTTTGTGGGGCCTTGTCCTTGGAGAGATCCCTTGCTGTTAAATTTAGAGAGTTCTTGGGGGCTACACTAAAGGGCTTCATCCCCTAGACCTTCTTATGCAGCCCACTATATTCACTTGTATGGCAGTAAGCTGCTATCCTCCCAGTGTCCACTGCTGTCCTCCACTTAGCCCTGCCACATTTTCCAGTGAATACCTATAGCTTTTTGGAAGACTTCCAGTTCTCAGACCTGCCAGAGACTCCATTGCTTCTTCCCATATAGAGGTCTTGGGGCCCTTAGTGGTTTTCCCCATTGCTTGTATTTGGGGATTCTTGGGAATATCTTCCCACATAATTGTGTTGTAAATTTTGTCCATGGCTTTTTGGCCTTGCCTGTCTAGTTGTGCTTTCTTTTTTTTTTTTTTTTTACTATTTATTTATTTGGTTGCACCAGGTCTTAGTTGTGGCATGAGGGATCTAGTTCCCTGACCAGGGATCAAACCCAGGCCCCCTTCATTGGGAGCACAGAGTCTTAACCACTGGACCACCAGGGAAGTCCTTGTGCTTTCTATTTTTATATGAGGATTTAGGAAGATCCCACAACTATGCTGCCACCAACATTCCAGGAATCCATTGAACACCTTTAAAAGCCAGATCTTCCTGCACATCTTTTAACTGGTTTAAATGGGGAGCCAACTTTGTCATGAAGAAAATGGCAGGGCTTAGGCCTCAGGCTAAAATCAAATTGTTCTAGTTTATATTCTGCCTGGATGTACAAACTACAGAGGGAGCTTTTTTGGCACTGATATCATGAAATAGCTTCTGCTTCTGTCATTATTTTTGCTGTTCTCTAGGTAGGATCCATGCCAAAAGAGCTTCTGGGGGAAAGCTCATCTTCTATGACCTTCGAGGAGAGGGGGTCAAGTTGCAAGTCATGGCCAATTCCAGGTATATAGAAATATCCAGTTACAGGCCTTTCTAGGTTGGCCCAGAGCAACATGACTGGGGACAAAGGCCCATATAGTCTTCTTTTCCCATAGGAAATTAAAGTTAAAGGGAGTGGTATATGGTTGGGAAAATAAAAGGGCCATCTGGTCACCTGGAGAATAAAGACTGATCTTGGGTTGTGGAGCAGTTAAAAATAAAAGATAATACTTTTTAACAGTTGACCTTGAATCTAAGATTCTTCTTGGGTACACATTAACACTTTAGTGAGGGTTCCACAGTAAACCAGTGGTCAGTTTTAATTTGGGATATTGTATACTGAATTATGTTTTCCATTTATTCAGGAATTATAAATCTGAAGAAGAATTTATCCGTGTTAACAACAAACTGCGCCGGGGAGACATAATTGGAGTTCAGGGCAATCCTGGGAAAACCAAGAAGGGCGAGCTGAGCATCATTCCCTATGAAATCACACTGCTGTCTCCTTGCTTGCATATGTTACCTCATCTTCACTTTGGCCTCAAAGACAAGGTAATTTCTCGTGGCCTCCTGGCTCTGGTTTATCATACCATTGAATCAAACACATCAGTGATTTCTGTCTGTTACTTTTCATTTAGGAAACACGGTTTCGTCAGAGATACTTGGACTTGATCCTGAATGACTTTGTGAGGCAGAAGTTTATCATCCGCTCTAAGATCATCACATACATAAGACATTTCTTGGATGAGTTGGGATTCCTAGAGGTGATGGAAGGTTCTTACCTGACATGATGAGCTGCATTCTGGGCTTGCCTCTTACTCTTCTGCCCTTCCCTTCCCCACAGGCACATCCTGTGTCAGTATCCTTCATGCTCAGTGAAAAGTCCCCTTTCTTGCCAGTGTCTTTGTTCCGCCTTGTTTATTTAGTGCCCTGTTTAGGAAGGTAGGACAGGACTTCTAAGATAATGGACAAAGTAGAGGGCCATCCATGTGCCAACAATGCCATGTTCAATGTGTTATCAACTCATTTTGCTTTTTTGTAGCATTAAAAAATATTTTTCTTGATTTTTATTCAACTTATTTAAACTAAAAAATGTTTAGGAAAATCTGTAGAGCAAAAAAAAAATTTTTTTTGATATTTTCTAATTTTATGAGAAAGGTGAGTACCTGTTACCATACAACAAATTCAAACAATAAAGAAAGAAATAGAAACAAAACTGAAAGTCCCCTTTCGTTTTTTTCCCAGCTAATGTCCCTCTCCAAACTTGAATTTGAGGTGGCACAGTGGTTAAGACTGCGCTCCCGATGCAGGGGGCCAAGGTTCAATCCCTGGTCAGGGAACTGGGTCCCACATGCGTGCCGCAACGAAGAGTTTGCATGCCACAACTAAGGAACTCTTGAGCCTCAACTAAGGAGCCTGCGTGCTGCAGCTAAGACCCAGCGCAACCAGATAAATAAATTAATTAATTAAAAAAAAAAACTTGAATATGTATCCTTCCTTGCCATTTACTCTGCATATTTATAATACCTCCATTCCTGTGCATGTTGCAGGTGGGGTACATGTGTAAGTGTTTTAGAAGGGTTTTATTTTTTGCTTTAAACATAAATGAAGTCACATCATATGTATTATAATGGACCTCCCACACACACACACAAAATATATTCTGGGGCCCTTTGCATGTCCATATATATGTGTGTATGTGTATTCCTTTTTGATGCTTTATAATTATTTCCCCTATTGATAGTTTAAGTTTCTGATTTTCTTCAGTAATGTTTTAGTGAACATCTTTGTACACATGGACAGGTGTTTCTGTAGGATGGATTTCTAGAAGTAGAATAAGTCAAAGGGTATAAGCAGTTACAATTTTTAATAAATACTGCAAACTGAACTCAAGAAAGGCTGTACCCATTTAGAGTCCCACTAACAGCTTGTGAAAGTTTATGGTACTGTGTTAATGGTGTTTGGTATTAATAGAGACACTATTCTAGAAAATCAAGCTACCTCTACTTCTTTTGTCAAGCACCTACACATTATTATTGAACTTAACTTTTAGTTGGGATATAGTAGGCTTAGCCTATCACATTCAAAGCATGAGCCATTCCCAAGAACTGTAGTTTGAGGATCTCTGTCTGTGAACTAAATGCTTTTTCTCTCTTTTAGATTGAAACTCCCATGATGAACATCATCCCAGGGGGAGCTGTGGCCAAGCCTTTTATCACCTACCACAACGAGCTGGACATGAATTTATATATGAGGATTGCTCCAGAACTCTACCATAAGGTAGCCAATAAGAAGATGCCCTGTGTCCTTAGAGAAGTAGAAGGCTGAAAAATATTGGCTAGACAGGTACAGTCAGAAATAAGAGGAACATTGAGGGTAGAACAGCCAGGAGAGTATTCTAAATTGTCAGGCTTCTGAGTGTTACATTTCTGGAATTTATCTATAGGATCAGTAGAGCATTATAGGGCAAAGGGGGTATCTTTCCTAGGTGTACAGATCCTCCTAACATACTTTGTTTCCCATAATCTCATAATACTTTTAAGTTTATAATCCTCCTTGGATTAAATTTGATTTTAGTCTTTTGTAGAAGAATGAGTTGAATCTCTGTCTGAAAGTTGGAAATATCCTCAAATCACCAGAGTAAATATCGAAGACTGTGTCATTTAAGATTCTTACTTGCAAACGACGACAAAACCTGTTAATGGTGTTTAAGCAAAAAGAAAATGTATTCGATGGGCTTCCCTGGTGGCGCAGTGGTTGAGAGTCTGCCTGCCGACGCAGGGGACACGGGTTCGTGCCCCGGTCCGGGAAGATCCCACATGCCGCGGAGCGGCTGGGCCCATGAGTCATGGCCGCTGAGCCTGCGCGTCCGGAGCCTGTGCTCCGCAACGGGAGAGGCCACAACAGTGAGAGACCCGCATACCGCAAAAAAAAAAAAAAAAAAAAAAAAATGTATTCAAATATATAAGGAAGCTCACAATTTCCAGGAAGATCAGAGAATCAGGCTTGGAGACCACACAACTAGAAATGATTCTGAATCATATTGCTGGGCTGTTCCCATGAAGAACCCAGTATCTTCCAGTCAGGACAGTTACCACAACTCATAAGCTTGGCACTAGGCACAGGTCATTGCCATTGGGACTTCTGCAGTTACTACCTCTATAAGCCAGATATCTCTGGCCCCCTTCACCAGTAGGGATTCTGTGCAATACCTGCATCTTCTTTGCATGTTGAAGTCTCACAGGTTGGGGAACTTAGGTCACATGCCTACATCCTAACCCCAAAAGAGGCTTCTTTCTTGGGGAGGCTCACGCTCACAAGATGGGGGGCACCCCAGACAAAGGAAGAGAGTTCAGTGATCCTGGACAGCCAGAATGATGACTATCCACAAAGGCCTAGAGAGAGTAGGGCGCTCAGCATTTGGGTAGAGACCTGAAAGCATGCCTTGAGCTGTAAAATCCAAGTTACAGCTTTTGTAGACAGACACTTTCCCTAGCCAGTAAGACAAGATTAGCTGCCATGACCACGGCCGTGTGTTGTTACTAGATGCTGGTGGTTGGTGGCATCGACCGGGTTTATGAAATCGGACGCCAGTTCCGGAATGAAGGGATTGATTTGACTCACAATCCTGAGTTCACCACCTGTGAATTCTACATGGCCTATGCAGACTATCATGATCTCATGGAAATCACAGAGAAGATGATTTCAGGTGACCCCTCCTGTCCCTTTGTCTTTCACACGTGTCTGAAGGGCTGGTGTGCCGCTTTCAGTTGGACTCCCTGTTGGTCCTCTTTAAATGACACATTTCTTTCCCAGGGATGGTGAAACACATTACAGGCAGTTACAAGGTCACCTATCATCCAGATGGCCCAGAGGGCCAAGCCTGTGAGATTGACTTCACCCCACCCTTCCGGAAAATCAGCATGGTAGAAGAGCTTGAGAAAGCCCTGGGCATGAAACTGCCAGAAACTAACCTCTTCGAAACAGAAGGTAAAGTGATGCACTCCTTCACTGTAGGGCCCTCCTTCCTGTTCAGCTCTGAATTAGATTAGGTCAGGGCTAGAATTTCCCATGTTATTCTCTTTATATACCTCTTAATGGGGTAGTGTGATGTCTTCTGTCCTAACTTGTATGTTTGTATTACAGAAACTCGCAAAATTCTAGATGATATCTGTGTGACAAAAGCTGTTGAATGCCCTCCACCTCGGACCACAGCCAGGCTCCTTGATAAGGTGAAAGGCCGTGCACTTCTAGTACATGCCCTCATCCAGTGGTAACGCCCTTACCCCCTATGAAGGTGAACTCCACTGTAGAGAATGAACTTCTGCAGCTTCACAGGAAAGCTCTAATGAGAGAACAACTTTTGAATTCCTGCTGTACTAAGCTCTGTGCCAAATAGTTATGTTCGCTACCTTATTACTAACCATTGAGAAGCTTAGGATAAACCCCTATAGCATCAGGTATAGGGTTAGGGTCCGAGGCCTCTACCACCAAGACGGAGACGATCAAAATGCCATTTAGAAGGACTCTCTAACTCTGCTTTCTCCTTAAGCTTGTTGGGGAGTTCCTGGAAGTGACGTGCATCAATCCTACATTCATCTGTGATCACCCGCAGATAATGAGTCCTCTGGCCAAATGGTAAGATAAAGCATGGTGTTGCAGTTACCTGTTGCTGCATAACCTCAGAACTTAGTGGCATAAAACAGTTTATTCTCAAGAGTTTGTGGGTTCATTGGGTAGTCTTTCTGCTCTACGTGGTGTTGGCTAGGGTAACTCAAGTGGCTTTTTTCAACTGGGAACTCTGCCAGGGCACCTTGCATCTCCTCCACATGGGATCTCATCCTTCGGGGCCTCTCTGGCGGTGTAGCCGGGTTCCAAGTGGAAGCATTCCAAAAGAATAAATCCTGATGTGCAAACACATACCAAGCCTCTGCTGATGTCCCATTGACCAGAGCAAGTCATATGGGCAGCCCAGAGTCAGTGTGGCAGGGACTGCAGAAGGGCATGAATACAGGGGGTGTGGTTCAGTTTATCAGTCTGTCACACACACCTGTTGTGAAGATAATTAAAGCTTTTTTGTCTCTCACCCTCCTCACTAATGTACCAAATGATTTGGTGCCAAGAATGCATGCAGGCTTTGGGTCACAAGCAGTAACAATTTTGAGTCAACTAGATATCAGGAATTCTTGTTTGTACCAGATGTTCTTGCTGAACCTGCGTATTCATCCGCCCCTTTGGTCTCCTGTCCCCAGGCACCGCTCTAAAGAGGGTCTGACTGAACGCTTTGAGCTATTTGTCATGAAAAAGGAAATATGCAATGCCTACACTGAGCTGAATGACCCTATGCGACAGCGGCAGCTTTTTGAAGAACAGGCCAAGGTAAGGAAGGAATGTGTGCCCACTCACCAGAAGATATCAGCCTTAACCCTGGTCTGTGTCTTGTCTGCAACTCCTGGTGACTTCAGCAGAATGAAGGATGAAAGCCACAGGCTTCACTGGAGGAGGTCACATTTCAAGATGGAGAACTTGACTAGTTTGGGGCCTAGAATTTCTATATAAATGGAGCTTAGGCATAAATATCTGTTGGAGGAGTGTGACACTTGACAAGAACATAATTTTTCTTAGATGGTACATTTATTGAGGTGGCGTGAGGATGAGAAGCCAAAGCAGCCACAGGCTGCCTGTACTAGCACTGCCACTGATGGGTGGTTCAGGAAGTGGGAGAAAGACTGTTGGGAATCATCAGAGTCTCTGAAAGAAAATGCGTTTCACTGGACTCGAAGAGCCCCAGGCAGTAGAAGTATTTTCATTTCGCAGAGAAATTTGCACGTGTTCTGAGGTAGAATTCATCAGTCCTGACCTCCAGGTCTTTGAAAGAAATGGCTCCATCCTGGAGTTACCGGGAAACCAATTCCCGGCAAGTGCTGGGTGTCCAGAGCATCCCTGGAATGATAACGCCTCTGGACGTTTTCACGTGCTCACTCAGACGCCGAGAGAGCACAGCCTAGAACAACGTCGCTGTGTGGTTCTCCTCTTCCAGGCCAAAGCTGCTGGCGATGATGAGGCCATGTTCATCGATGAAACCTTCTGCACTGCCCTGGAATACGGGCTGCCCCCCACAGGTGGCTGGGGCATGGGCATCGACCGCGTCACCATGTTTCTCACAGACTCTAATAACATCAAGGTACGAGGAGACCCTGAAGGAGCACCACTGTCTTGGAAGCGGGGTGTGGTGGGCCTGGAGCATAAGGAGAGGGCTTTGGGCTAGGGGGAGGGGCAGGCAGAGAAGTTACAGGTGACGTCACAAGAGGGGGGGCAGAGCATCTGACCTTACAGAATTGGGGGGTTTTTCAACCTGAGGCAGAAGAAATACTAATTGTTCACATTTCTTAAGGATCCAAGGAACATGCTAAGCCATCTACATGCATTATCTCATTTAACGTAAGTCAGCTTATGATGTGTAGAAACTGTTGCTATCCCATGTTTATAGTTGAGGAAATCATATTTGAAGAGAACCTCTCTGTTTATTCCTTCTTTTGACATTGTACCCTAGGCAGCGCTGTGCATTTCTTCTCTTCCATCCTCTGTAACTGAGAGGGACTGAATTGAAATAAAAGAACCAAAAAAAAAAAAAACAACACAGATCTCCGGGTTTTGGTGATAACAGTAATGAGGGGAGAAAGGAGTAGGTGGATAGCCAGGAAACAGTGTGTCTTAGCTTCAGAATGCATTCTCTCTCCTGTAGGAAGTGCTTCTGTTTCCCGCCATGAAACCCGAAGACAAGAAGGAGAATGTAGCCACCACTGATGGACTGGAAAGCACAGCAGCCGGCACTTCTGTCTAGAAAACGATAACAGCAGGTCGTGTGACTTCGGCATCTCTGCGTTTGTGCAGAAGATCAAGGACTGCGAGGGAATTCCTGTGTGTGTTGCTGTCTGTTTGACTATCACATTTCATGTCCTCCATCAAAAGAGAGAAGAGGAATTAAGAATTCCTTTTCACTCCTTGTTACCAAATAAACCATTTGTCTCTATTCCTGTCTCATCACTCTTTTTACTTTTGGAATGTCATCTTATTTCTCAGCTGACATAATGAATGTTTAGGATTATACCACTTTATTCATTCAACAAATTTATATTAATGTCTGCTCTGTGCCAGCCATTGTTCCAAGGGATTGGGGACACAGCAGTGAACAGAAGCCAAGTTCCTGCTTTTGTGGAACTTACACTCTTGCTTTAGGGGCAGGAGTTTGGGGGGCAACTAAACAAACAAACAAGTAAATCCATATTTGTGGTAGTGATGCATGCTAAGAAGAAACATGAAGCAGGGAAAGGGGACAGAGGTGCTATTTTATTTTAAAGTCTTTATTGAATTTGTTAACAATACTGCTTCTGCTTTATGTTTTGGTTTTTTGGCCGCGAGGCATGTGGGATCTTAGCTCCCCGACCAGGGATCCAACCACCCCTTGCATTGGAAGGCAAAGTCTTAACCACTGGACCTCCAGGGAAGTCCCCAGAGGTGCTATTTTAGATAGAAGTGATGGAGGCAGTGCTACATTGCATATGTGGTCAGGGAAGACCTAGGTGACATTTAAGTGGAGATCTGGAAACAGAGATCTGAGTGGAAAAGTGATTCAGACTACAGGGCTGCATTTTTGAGGAACAGCAAAGGGGTCTGGTTTGGCCGGAGAGGAGAAAGTAAAGATCAGTAGGGGACCAGATCATGCAGGCATCTGTAAGCCATGCAAAGGAGTATGTATTTTATTATGAGTGAGGTGTGAAGCCATTGGAGGGTTTTGAGCAGTGTTGTTTTGTTTGTTGGCCACACCACGTATGGCATGTGGGATCTTAGTTCCCCAACCAGGGATCGAACCCATGCCCTCTGCATTGGAAGCACGGAGTCTTAGCCACTGGACCACCAGGGAAGTTCCCTTGAGCAGTGTTTTTAAAAGATTGTTCTAGTTAGCATGTGGAAAGCAAGAGTGAAAAGGAGACAGTTGCACTGCAGCAGTGGGCTGAGGAGAGATGATGGCTTAGCCTTGGGTGGTATAAAGTGATGGTGATGGTTGAGCCATTGGACTTTGCCTGTGTTCCTGAGGTCAGCAGAATCTGCTGTCAATGTGGGTTGTTAGAAGAGGAATCAAAGATAATTTCAAGGTTTGGGGCCTGACCAACTGGAAAGTAGAGTTGTCATTGACTTGAGATGGAAAAAACTTGAGGAAGTGCAGGTTTGAGAAGGAAAGTTGAGTGTTTGGTTTTGAACATAATGAAATTTAAGATGCTTGTTAGACATTAGGTGGGAAAAGTGAATAGGATGCTGAATAGTGAGTCTGGTGTATTCTTATTTTCAGCACACTTCAATTGAGCTAAGAATGTGACAAGGGTATGGCTGGGGACCTGCTGTTAAAAGAGCCCATGACACAGGGAGGCAGCTGGGGGAAACTTTTCTCCAAAGAGACAACAAAGGACTTGTCTTTTGCACTTCAGCAAAACCTCTGCAAGCGTCTCAGCTTGGGAGCTGCCAGTCTACTTTCACAGAGTAGGTTTTTACTTTGCGGTTGGTAAAATGATCTAAGCATACAGAATTACCTAACTGGGAACTACGGGAAATGCTGAGAACCTCACTCCTTGATGGTGTTGAACATAGGCTCCAGGAGCACTTGGCAGTGCTGGTTAGATGACCAGGTGGTATTTCAGAAGAAACACATCATATGGCACATCCTTCAGCAAGGTGGTGTTAATTAAAATGAAAAGTCAACTCACCAGGATAAGGGACTGGACTTCCGGCACCACTGTACGGTCAATGTGGACCATTGGAAAAGGCAACAAGGATTAATGAGGTCACAAGTGATCTGTCGAGAGCTGTTTAGTAGTAGGCTGGGGGCAGATGCCAGCTGTCTGGCCTCAAAGAGCTTGGGGATAGAGGAACTGAAGCAGCAGTAGACATCTTGTCTGTGCGGTTTAGCAGGAAAAATGACAAACAGAATGAAAGCTGGAAGGGGACTTCCCTGGTGCAGTGGTTAAGAATCCTCCTGCCAATGCAAGGGGGCATGGGTTTGATCCCTGGTCTGGGAAGATGCGACATGCCACAGAGCAACTAAGCCCATGTACCACAGTTAAGCCTGCACTCTAGAGCCCGTGTTCCACAACAAGAGAAGCCACCGCAATGAGAAGCCCGTGCACCACAACGAAGAGTAGCCCCCGCTCGCCACAACTAGAGAAAGCCCACGCGCAGCAATGTAGACCCAACGCAGCCAAAAATAAATAAAATTAAATCTTTAAAAAAATCCTTTAAGAAAATAGATATTTAATAAGTCATCCCCAAAAAACCAAAAAATGGCAACTCTGGAAAATGCTTTGAAGGAGAGATCCATGGGGTATTGAGAAACTCTAACAGACCTAGTTAAGGAAGGCTTCCCTGAGGACATCAGGTCTGAGATCTGAGAGAAGATAGAGCACTAACTAGTCAAAGAAGGGAAGGAAGGGCTTTCCATAGTGTGGCAACAAGTGCAAAGGCCCTGACGAGGAAAGAACAAGGAGAAGACCGATACCACTAGATACAAAAACCCAAAGAAATATGCCAACAGATGAGGCAGGAGGGTGCTGGTCATACAGGGCTGTGAGCCCTACTATGGGACTTTGTCTGCATTTTAAAAGTGCTGGGAGACCACTGAAGCATTTAAGCAGGGGAGTGACATCATATCTGCATTTTGAAAACATCAGTCTGGCTGCTCTGTGAAAAAGGATTGGAGGTGGGCAGAAAGAGGTTAAAGTCCAAGGTTAACAAGCAGTCCAAGAGGGAGACAACAGCAGTTTGGACTAGGGTGTTGCCATGAAAATGGACAGAATTGGATGGACTCAAGAGATAGAAAGCTCAACAGGACTTGGTAATGGATTATATATTGGATTATATTATGGGGGTGAAGGGAAGGGAAATGACAAGGTGATTCACTTTTCAGTTTATGCAACTAGACAAATGGTGGTACTAATCCCTGAGATAACCCTGGAAGATGATTCCCCCGCCAGGAGTCTTTAAAGACAAGGAGTCAGTTGCAGATTAAAAATGCTGGAGGGATTTCCCTGGCAGTCCAGTGGTTAAGACCCCGCACTTCCAATGCAAGGGGCACAGGTTCGATCCCTGGTCAGGGAACTAAGATCCCACATGCCGCACGGCCAAAAACAAAAAACAAAACAAAGGGCTTCCCTGGTGGCGCAGTGGTTGAGAGTCCGCCTGCCGATGCAGGGGACACGGGTTCGTGCCCCGGTCCGGGAAGGTCCCACATGCTGCAGAGCGGCTGGGCCCGTGAGCCATGGCCGCTGAGCCTGCGCGTCCGGAGCCTGTGCTCCACAACGGGAGAGGCCACAACAGTGAGAGGCCCGCGTACCGGAAAAAAAAAAAAAACTAAACATGTTGGAGAGAGGAACGAGGATCAGGGTCCTGACACTTGGAGGAGGCCTGTGGCCCTTTTCCTCTGATCTAGAGAGAAAGATGGGGGTCAAGTAAGTTGCACTTCTTCTCTAGCTTTTGAGGAGTAGTAAGAAAAGTGAATTCTCTCATCTTTAGTAACTGAGGTATACAGCTGCGGAATGGTACAGGCTCCTGAACTATCCAAGACAGCTATACTACCTATACCTGACAATCTGAAGGTTTAGAGCTGTCCAATACGGTAAGCCACTAGCCACGTATGGCTATTGAGCGTTTGAAATGTGGCTGGTCAGAACTTAGATGTACTGTAAGTGTAATATACACACCAGATTTCTTAAACTTAGTATGAAAAAAAGAATGTAAAATATCTCAAATTTATAAAAAATATTGATTACACGTTGAAATATGTTGAATATGCTGGGTTAAATAAAATATATGGTTAAAATTAATTTCACTTATTTATTTTGACTTTTTAAAATGTAGCTACTAGAAATTTTTTAATTACATATCTGGCTCGAATTATATTTCTACTGGACATCGCTGTTTTAGACCAGAATTCAGACTGGTGTTCCAAGATACGACATCACTCTACTATTTGAATCTATCCCACCGGGAAGCCAGCTTCCCTGAACCCGTTTAACCGCTACCTAAGCACAGCGCCGGAAGTCGCTAGACTCTAGGGATCAGCCCAGCCGCCCCTGGCTCCGCCCCCTGAACGACTACAAGGGCCAGCGTGCACTGCGCGCCTCCGGAGACGGGCCTGAAAGAACCGCCTCTTTGTGACGTCAAGGCCGTTGCGCGGCGAGGGTTCTGTTCATTCCCTTCGAGAGCGCGCGTTGTGGAGGTGGGAGGGGAGCGTCCGTGAAGGGGGTGGGGTCGTGCGGCCGAGGGCGCGCAAATAAGGGGTACCTTGGGGCTCCTGGGTGAGGTCCCCTCTGTCCGACTTTCCGGAGCCCTTTTTGTGTGGGTAGAGGATATCAGGACCGCGCCTCTCGCACCGCGCGTCCGGTGGGAAAATGCGGCTCCTTTCAGGGAAATGCCACCGTCCCCCCCGTGCGGAGAGCTCCTGCTGCGGACGAGAGCGGGGCGCGTGGCCTCTCGGCAGCATCCCACAAAGCCCAAGGGGGCAGGCCCGCACGTTGTCCCTGCTGCAGGGGCCTGGAGTCTCCTAATGGGCCCCATCTGGGCCCCTGGAGGATATTGAGAAGGGGGCCTAAGGGAAGTAGGCTTCACTTCCAACCCCTCTAAAGCCTTTTCTCCTCTGGCAACCGAATTACCTTAACTTTTTAATTTAATTTAATTTAATTTATTTATTTTTGGCTGTGTTGGGTCTTTGTTTCTGCGCACGGGCTTTCTCTAGTTGTGGCGAGCAGGGGCAACTCATCGTTGTGGTGCACGGGCTTCACATTGCGGTGGTCTCTCCTGTTGTGGCGCACCGGCTCTAGGCGCGTGGGCTTCAGTAGTTGTGGCCTACAGGTTCAGTAGTTGTGGCTCACAGGCTCAAGAGCGCAGGCTCAGTAGTTGTGGCGCATGGGCCCAGTCGCTCCGCGGCATGTGGGATCTTCCCGGACCAGGGCTCAAACCCGTGTGCCCCGCGTTGGCAGGCGCATTCTTAACCACTGTGCCACCAGGGAAGCCCAACATGCTTAGATCTTGGTTTGCGTAAATAGGCCACCACAGCATTAGAGCCTCATCAATCTAACGGCCTCCTTGTCTAATTAATTTAACACAACGCAGTTTTTCTCATTGTAGAAAAGTCAGTTGTCTGCTATATGCATTGGGGTTCAGTAGAGCCTTTTTGTGTGTGTGTGTGTGACATGTCTGGCTTTGTCTATCACCATATGATCTTATTTTCTACTAGGAAGCTTTTCATACATTTGAGTCCAAATGAGGTCACTGAGTGAGCATCCATAGAGTCAATAGTGAGAGAGTTTCCAGGGAAGTATTCTAGGCCTCTTTTAGGTCTGATCTGCTTCATGGTTTCTTATTCATGGTTTTACGTGTCCATTACAGTTCCACTACCTGATAAGGAGCCCAAGGCAAATCAATCAGGAAATTCAAGTGTTCTTTTTTGTTATATTAATCTCAGTTGACATTAATTATGCTCAACGTTGTACCAATTGCTTTTTGTAATTATTTAAGCCTCTCAGTAACTCCAGTGGATTACATACTACTGTCTCTATTATCAGATGATACAGAAAGGTTAAGTAATCTACACAATATCGCACAGTTACTTTGTAGCAAAAGCAGGATGAGAATCCAGAAGTGCTAACTCCAAAGCACTCACTCTGAGAAGCAGAACAGTTGACTGGTGAGAAACCCTAGAATCTTGTCACTTCTCCCCTCTGCATCATGAAACGCTGTAGAAGAAATTAAAGGGTTGCTTTCCTGATGGGGGCATCAGTGGAGGTTTACTAGAGGGAGGTAAACTATCTGCTATGACGGAATGACAAGTAAAACGTCTGAAAAAAGAGGACGGAAAAGAAAAACCTTCTCCCCGGAAAGATAAACTTTGTACGGTGAGGGTCTGTCCAAGGCAAGCTGAGGTCTGCAGCCTCAGCTATGTTACATGCTATTTCCAAATGAAAATTGGAGTAACAAGGATACTTCCCTCTCATGCTTTCATTTTGAGTAGTTAGGTTCAGATTCATTAGAAACATGTCAAATATATAACATTAGAAGAAGAAAAAAAGCAGCTTGAAGAAATAGGGTATCTTACGGGGTTGTGAGATTTGGGACTTCTTTGGTCTTTCATTAAAGATGAAAAGAAGGCAGAGGGGGTAGTAGGAGAAGACGATACATATAGGGTTCCGAACTGAGAAACCTCAGTATGAACATGAACGGGCTATATCTGAACGCCTGTTGAAGCACCGGTGCAAGGTTGTAGCATCTTGCATTCGTTCTCCTTTCTGCCCTTCTGATGGTTGTGGGTTTTGATCAGGGCCTCAGCACCAGCTCACACCATGTGGACCGCGGATGAGATTGCGCGGCTGTGTTATGAGCACTATGGGAGCACGCTGCCCAAGCAAGGGAAGCCTGAGCCCAAGCGCGAGTGGACGTTGCTCGCAGCCGTGGTGAAGATACAACTTACAGCTGACCAGGCCTGCGACCGCCCTGACAGACCGGTGCACGGTGAGACCTTTTCTCCCTGGAACGCTGTCTCTCCCTGTAGGAGATCGTAGAACTACACAGGGCTAGGCAGGGACGATGGCGGTTGGGTGTAAACCGCGATGTTGGGCATGTTCCGCTGCTCCCCGCCAGGGGGCGGGGTACCTCTGGTGGCGGTAGATGGCCGTGCTGGAGCCGCAGTCCACAGTTGAGTCAGCCTTTGGGGGACTCAATGTGCAGACTTATTAAACCTATAGACCATTCAGATTCTGAGAGCTCACTTAATGATTTTTTTTTCCCCTCAGTGACAAAGGAAGTTGTCTCAATGGGAACAGGAACCAAATGCATAGGGCAGTCCAAAATGAGGAAGAGCGGTAAGCCCCGGTGGGGTCTGAACAGGGCCTGTTAGGGAGCTTTTGGAAACCTGTGTGCATGTCATCCGTTCCTCTCCTCGGCGGAGCAAAGGGGCCATATCGCTAGGTGGCTGACCTTTCAGTTCCCACTGACTGTCGCTCCAGTTGAAAGGACAGAACTCATTTAAAGAATGAAGTAAGCTGTGGAAGCAAAGGCCACCAAGCACATCTTTCTGAGTGGCTTGAAAGTTGGCCAGTATTTTCATGCTCAAACCAAAAGTTCCCTGGGCTTAGCTATTCCATATTAGATCTGAAGCCCCACAAAGCAATCTTTAATTAAATGGAGATTCTGGTACCAGAAAGAATATGGAAATCCCTTAGGGGTCTGGCATCTTCACCTTCTGGTTGCCCGTTAACAGATTCCTCCTCCAGTTTGCTTTCCTCATTCTCCTAGCCTTTCCTCCTGGATATGATGAAGCTGTTCCAGGACCACTATTGATAGAATTCGATGGAATTTTATCACTATGAGCACAAGTATGGCACGAGGGTACAAAAGATCTGGACTCCTCTCCTCCAGATAAAGATTTCCCTATAAATCAGGAGTTCTCAGCTAGGGGAGATTTTGCCCTCCAGGAGACTTAGGCAGCATGTGGAGACACTTTGGTTGTCAGAACTGGGGAGAGGGGAATATGCTAGTGGTCTCCAGTGAGGAGAGGCCAGGAATGCTGCTCAACATCCTGCAAAGCCCAGGACCGCGCCCCCCTGCCCCATGCAACAAAGCCTTTTCCAACCCTAAATGTCCATTAGTTGAGGAAACCCTGCTGCAAATGCTTTGCCAGTAATGATTGTAAAACTTTCAGGCAAAGCCCTCCAGGAGCTACATGGCCATTCTGGGTGCTGGGAGAAGCTGCTATGTTCTGCTTTTAGGAACCAGGGAATCTCCAGGTTCCATATGTTTTCACTAATGTCCTGTCTTTGCCGCAGGAGACATCCTCAATGATAGCCATGCTGAGGTCATAGCCAGAAGGAGTTTCCAAAGGTAAAGCTACATCCCCAAAGAGTCTGATTTAGCTTGGGTGGGGGCCCCAGAATATGCATTTCTAATAAGCTCCTAGGTAATACTGATTATGTAGGCCTCTGAACTGCGCTTAAAATAGTGCTCGTCTGGACAGTGGTTCTCATGCTTGATGTGCATCAGAATCACCTAGAGGGTTTGTTAAAATCCAGATAGCTGGGCCCATCCCCAGAGATTTTGATTCAGCAGATCCGGGTGGAGCCTGATAAGTTGCATTTCTAATAAATTCCAGCTGATGCTGATGCTGCTGTTTCAGGAACCGCATTTTGAGAATCACTGGGCTAGGTCATTCTCATAATTCCAGATCACTACCAGTCCCATTGGTCTGCAGTATCTCTTTCTTTCTTAGTAATCACGCAGCCAGAGTCTTTCCCTTTACCACAGAGACTGGTTGTTCATTCTGATAACATCCTGCACCCCATTAGGTACCTTCTCCATCAGCTCCACTTGGCAGCCACCCTGAAGGAGGATTCCATCTTTGTCCCAGGAACTCGGAGAGAACTGTGGAAACTCAGACCAGACCTCTTGTTTGTGTTTTTCTCCAGCCATACACCCTGTAAGTATATTAATGCCTTTGGATTCATGTTACATTGTCTGCTTCCTTATTGTTGTCTTATCCATAGTTTCTCAAAGAAACACCTTAGATGAAGTGAGCTACAACCATTGATAGTGCCTTTTTGTGAACAGCCCAGTGTGCCTAATCACGTCTCTACCAAGGAAAAGTGGAGGGAGCTTCACTCCTACTATTATTCAGTTCTCAGTTCCCAAGCAGGATTGGGAAGCTTAAAGCTGAGACCCTACAAGGTCCAAAACCAACAAGAGGGCTTAGAGGTCCAAAGCCCTGAGTTCTATGGTGATTTATCCTGAAACTCATTTCATTCATTCATTAAACATAAATTTTCTACTCCTTGTCAGGCAAGTGTGACATACTGGTTGTGTAGCGTGAATAAGACTAGTCCCTGCTCAGCCTTTAGTTTTTTAGGGAATGTAGACAGTCATGGTTAGTTAAGGTAAATTTTGATGAGTTGTAAGGGGATGTTCAGGTGCTCTGGTTGCATTAGGCGGGAAGACCAGACCTGGCCGATTTTCTGTCCTTTGTTTTCCTGTCTTGAAAATTGGGAATAATTTCTACCCTTTGTAGACAACAGTTCAGGGATGGTAGTAAAATTTCCTCACCCTAAAAACTTTGAAATAAGGATATAAGATTGTCCCCTGAGTATTAAATTTTAAAATTAACTATGCAATTAGAGCAGATAAGTAATCACTCTTAAGAGACAATAACTGAAGATCATAACTCAAATCAAAAATATAATATAGCTTATGAAAGAACAGGAAAATGACATACAGAGGGAGGCAGGACTCATCCATACTCTATTCTTAGCAGTGCCCTGATAGGTTGTTTCCTAACTCAGTGCTTCTCAAACTGTAATATGCATATAAATCACCCAGGGATCTTGTTAAAATGCAGATTCAAATTCAGTAGGTCTGGGGTAGAGCCGGAGGTCTGCATTTCTAACCAACTCCCAGGTGGTGCCAGTGGTATTGGCCCATGTATCACATTTTGAATAGCCAGGGCCTGGCTGATCCCAGTGGGAGGTGTAGCATTCTTGTGGAGAGAGACACATCTGGAGATCACAGCTGGCCTGACCGCCTAATCAGACTACATAAATCAGTGGTCTGCAGGCTGGTACTGCTTTGTGAGAGTGTACTGGTCCATGGCCAGATGAGAAAAATCAGGACTACTCAGTGAGTTTTTCAAAACACCAATTTCTTTCCATTTTAAGGTTATGAGATTTTTATGTATTTTTAAAATAATGATAAATAGGATTTTTAAAGATCTTACTTGGTGGAATAAAAAGTTGTCCACACTCTATTCATCTTAAAATCTTCTGGAGATTTTACTGATCTTTGAAATCAAAATTTAGAACCACTGATCTAACTCCCAGGGTGATGGGTAATCTTTTACAGTGTGATGTCCACCCATGGTTTGTCTGCAGGGAGAAAGAACACTACCTAGAGAATGTGACTATTTGGCTCCCTCGGCATTTATTCCTCATTACTAATTGATAAGTTGGCGCCTGGATTGGCTACTTCAGACTGGTACTTGTGAGCTGTATTAGCATGAGTCAGCCTCTTGAGTTCAGGCATCTGTCAAGATCAAATCTCTGAGCCTTCAGAGTGGGAGGTGGGCCCTGGGGAATTCTCCAAAGTCACTGTCACCTTGTGAGGTCTCTGGAAGCCTGCCAGCCAGCCTCTCTGGCAACACTCCCACTTCTGCATCTCTTGCCTTTCCTACTCTTAGGTTATAAAGACCACAGACGTATTATTTACACACTTTAGAAAAGCAATACACATTAGTGTTTGAAGAAGAAGCTCCCTTCTCACAGGGGAGGTGTGCTTTTTACTGACCTCTGGTTTTCTTTGATTACCTGTAAACACAGAGTGGGTCAGAAATCTCTAAACCAGCTTGGGGAAACACCACTTGTGTAATTTACTGTGAGTCTTTACTGTGAGGATATGCAAGATGGGGAAATTGTGAGCATTATTTGCCAAACTTATTTAACCATGAAATTAACCATCCACTTTTGTTTTCCAAGGAATAATATTCCACAAAATGCACTTGAGAAACTGTGCTCATTCTAAGCCAGGGGTTCTCAACTCAGGATCATTCTGCTGCCCAGAGGACATTTGGCAGCACCTGCAGACATTTTTGATTGTCAGACTCAGGGGTGCTATTGGTATCTAGTAGGTAGAGACCAGGGAGGCTGCTAAACATCCTGTAATATATAGGGCAAGCCCCCATGGCAAAGAATTATCTGGCCCAGAATGTCAGTGTGGAGGCTGAGAAACCTTGGTCTAATCTAGTGTTTCCAAAACTCCTGTGGTAAGAATCACCTGGGATCTTTGTTAAACAATTCAGTTTTCAAGACTCCTCCCACTGAGAGAGTCTAGCTCACTGGGTCTAGGATATGGTCTTCAGCAAGAACCTCAGGGAATTCTTGTTAGGGAAATTTGGCCAAGTGTTCTTAATTCATCTCAGGTAGCTGGGAGAATAGAATTAAGCTTCATTTAAGTCAGTGGTTCTCAAACTTGACGTTGCATCAGTATCACCTGGAGACCTTGTTAAAACAGACTGCTGGGTACCACCTCTAGAGTTTCTGATTCAACAGGGCTACTGTGGGTCCCAAGAATTTGCATTTCTATCAAGTTCCCAAGGGATGCTTATGTGGCTGGTCTGGTGGCCTCACTTTGAGAACCACTGGTTTAAGTGATTTCTTCTCCTACAGGTGGGGATGCCTCCATCATTCCAATGCTTGAGTTTGAAGATCAGCCTTGCTGTCCGGTCAGGAGAGATTGGGCCAATAACCCATCAGTAGAAGCTAGTGATAACCTAGAAGCTCCTGAAGATAAAAGGAAATGTGAAGACTCAGATAGTCCTGTGACCAAAAAGATGAGGCTGGAGCCCAGGACTCCTGATGGTATGGCTCACCATCAGAGTTTTGGCAACCAGGAAAGTGGCCCTAATTCACCAGATGTCAGCAGCTCTAATCTCACTGCAGAGGAGCTAGCCGCTGTCACTGGAATGGCCCCCGGTGGCGCCAAAGTGGTGGACGTTTATAGAACTGGAGCCAAGTGTGTGCCTGGAGAAGCTGGAGACTCAGGGAAGCCTGGTGCTGCCTATCACCGGGTGGGGCTGCTCCGAGTGAAGCCAGGCCGGGGGGACAGGACTTGCTCCATGTCCTGCAGTGACAAGCTGGCACGGTGGAACGTCCTCGGATGCCAGGGGGCACTGTTGATGCACTTCCTAGAAGAGCCCATCTACCTGTCAGCTGTGGTCATTGGGAAGTGCCCGTACAGCCAGGAGGCCATGCAGAGAGCTCTGATTGGGAGGTGAGAGGGCAGGGAGGGAACAGTCTTTCCAAAAAGCAGTCTGAGAATATGTCCAAAGAGCCTGGACATACATACATACGTACAAAGAGTTAAGAATTTGTTCTAAGGAAATAATTAAGAAAGTGCTCAAATATTTAGCTTTGTGTGTACTAATTTAAGGGGAAAAAAAAAGAGGAAACCACTGAAATGGCCAGCAATAGAAGATTGTGATTTTTATTACAACTAATATTGATGAATATTTAACACGGAAAGATGCTCATAATGTTTAAAGAGCAATTTAGAAGGTAAAACGAGTTCATTTCGGTCTTAAAGTATATATGCCCATAGGAAAAAATTTATAGGAGGATATACACCAAGGTATTAATATGATTACCACTGAGTTGTGGTATTATGGGTGATTTTTTTCTTCTTTGTGATTATTCTATTTTCTAATTTTTCTGCAGTGTGCATATATTGCTGTTATAATGTTTAAAAACCTTCAGACATTAGTGTTAATTTTTTAAAAAGAAAAAAGACAAGTGATGACCCCTCAAGCATGGTCTCCCTAAAGAAGAGCAGCCAAACCTGATTAATGCTGTAGTAACTGAGGGCAGATAAGGCCATGACCAGGGGAGGTCTGTGGGCCCTTGTCAAATGGACCACTCCTAAAGCTGACTCTTGGAAGCAGCCCCAGGATATGACCCACTAATTCCACTCCCGGGTACATACACAAGAGAAATGAAGACATACATCCACATAAAAGTTGTACATGAATGTTCATGGCAGCATTAGTCATAATAGCCCAAATGTGCAACAACCCAAATGTCCATCAGCTGGTGAACTGATAAACAAAAGGTGGTAGCTCCCTGCAGTGGAATGTTACTCAGCCACAAAAAGGAATGAAGGACTGATACATGTCACAACATGGCTGAACCTTGAAAATCTTATGCTGAGTGAAAGAAGCCACATGTTGTATGGTTTCATGGAGTGAAATGTCCAAAATAGGCAAATCCACAGAGACAGAAAGTAGATTCATGGGTGCCAGGGGCTGGAGAAGCAGATGGTGAATGACTGCCGTTAGGTGCAGGATTTCTCATTGGGGTGACGAAAATGTAGATTGCAGTGCTTGTTGCACAACTCTGTGACTATACTTAAAAAATTGAATTATAACTTTAAATGGGTGATTTTATGGTGTATAAACTATATGCCAATAAATATGTTAAGAAAAAAAAGGCAATCCTAGGCACTGTGCCCAAGACATTTTCTGTTTTCCGTGTTTTCTTGATTCCAAGACTTTAAGTTGCTGTCTGCTCAGTTCTAGACCCACTACATGTTGGCATCTACTACTTTGTGTGAAATATTCACGAGAAAAAAATGAAGCTTTTATATTATAGTATAATTTTGGTTTCTGGCCTGTTTTAAGGACTCCCTAGGAAGCTGATGCCAACAGGTTAGTATTTCTTCTTAAGGTTTTCAAATCTTTCACAGCCAATATGAGAAATGGAGTTCGGTGTTACTGAAGTCCCTGAGGGGTGGTGACTCAGTTTATAGCTGTCACTTCAGAGCGGTGGAGGAGATCTTCCTTCAGCCATAGGGTTCACAGGATCTGGATTCTGTTCTGTCACAACCTCCTATACCATCCTCCCCATAAATAAATAAATAAATAAATCCACACACCTTCTGAGGCCTTTGCCTCCCACTGAGACATGGGTGGTGATGTGGTCCACAGTCCTAGATACTCTCCTTCTCGATGAGTGAGCCTAAACTACATGCCTTTCCCCTCCCGTTTAGGTGTCAGAATGTCTCAGCTTTACCCAAAGGCTTTGGAGTTCAAGAAGTGAAAATACAGCAGTCAGATTTACTATTTGAACAGAGCCGCTGTGCAGTACAGGCAAAAAAGGCTGAGAACCAAGGCCGACTTGTTCCTTGTGGGGCAGGTAAGGGATCTAGGTTCCACTTGCTCTGGAGTAACTTGTCCCTGGACATTAGAGTGGCCTGGAAGGGACTGCATCCTCCCAGCCTGGGGTAGCAGTTTACCATTCAAGTGGTCAATAGCATGGGTTCAGGAGATACCCACACTGGGTCAAGTTCACACTCTTTATGACCCTGGGCAACTTGTCCTCTCTTAGCCTCAGTTCCTTCATCTTCAGATGAGAATTATCATTTATTTGTCAGGGTTGTTACAAAGAATAAATGAGAAATTCTGTTTCGTGCATTTACTGTGTTCATCATGTAATAAATACTCAATGATTGTTAGCTATTATGATGATGGTGGTGGTGATGATGATGAATCATGAACTACTTATACTGTTTTATTCTGGAGGCCAGGCATCAGAGCGGCAGCCACTGTCTCTGGCGTCATATCCAGCTCTCATGAGTCTTCAGTGGTAGGGGAATATTTTTATTAAAATACCTCTGACATTTACAGAAAACTGAACAGTTTTAACCCCAGAATCTTATCTTTTCATAGCCATCAGCTGGAGTGCAGTTCCTGAGCGGCCACTGGATGTCACCGCCAATGGCTTTCCACAGGGAACAACAAAGAAAGGAATCGGACGCCTTCAAGCCAGGTATAGCATACCCTCTAATTCCAGAACATTTTCTTTTTCTTTCTTTTTTTTTTTTTTTTGGCTGCGTTGGGTCTTCGTTGCCCTGCACGGGCTTTCTCTAGTTGCGGCGAGCGGGGGCTACTCTTCGTTGTGTGCAGGCTTCTCACTGTGGTGGCTTCTCTTGTGGCGGAGCACCGGTTCTAGGCATGCGGGCTTCAGTAGGTGCAGCAGACAGGCTCAGTAGTGGCAGCAGGTGGGCCCTAGAGGGCGTGGGCTTCAGTAGTTGCAGCGTGCGGGCTCTAGGGCACGTGGGCTTCAGTAGTTTTGGCATGCGGGCTCAGTAGTTGTGGCTTGCAGGCTTAGTTGCTCCGCAGCATGTAGGATCTTCCGAGATCAGGAATCGAACCCGTGCCTCCTGCATTGGCAGATGGATTCTTAACCACTGCACCAGCAGGGAAGTCCTCCAGAACATTTTCATCACCACAATAAGAAACCCCACACCTATTAGCAGTCACTCCCCATCCTCTTCTCCACCCTTGCATCCACAGATCTACTTTCTGTCTCTATGGATTTACCTATTCTAAACTTTTCACTACATGAAATCATACAATATGTGATTTCTTTCACTTGGCATAGGTTTTCAAGGTTCATCCATGTTGTATCATGTATCACTCCTTCATTCCTGTTTTCCATTGTATGGATATACCAGTTTTTTATCCATTCATCCTTTGATGGGCATTTGGGTTATTTCACTTTTTGGCTATTATTTATAATAATTCTGCTCTGAACATTCATATACAAGCTTTTGGGTGGACATTTGTTTTCAGCTGTCTTGGGTATACCTAGGAGTGGGATTGCTGGGTCATGGGATAACCTTATGTTTAACTTCTGAGGAACTGCCAAGCTATTTTACATAACAGCTGCACCATTTTAAACTTCCATCAGCAATGTATGAGTATTCCAATTATCCTGCATCCTTTCCAACACTTGTTATTGTCTGTCTTGTAATCATTTTAGTGGGTGTTAAGTTCTATTTCATTGTGGTTTTGATTTGCATTTCTCTAATAACTAATGATGTTGAGCATCTTTTCCTGTACTTATTAGCCATTTGTATATCTTCTTTAAAGAAATATCTGTTCAGATCTTTTGCCCATTTTTTAAATTGGTTTATTCGTCTTTTCATTGTTGATTTGAGAGATTTCTTTATATATTCTGGATATGAGTCCTTTATCAGATATATATTTCAGATAATTTCTCCAGTTCTGTGGATTGTCTTTCCAGTTTTTGAAAGTGTCCTTTAAAGCACAGAAGTTTCAAATTATAAGGAAGTCCATTTTATCTATTTTGTATTTTGTGGTTTGTGCTTTTAGTATCATATGTAAGAAACCATTGTCACAAAGATTTACTTTGTGTTTTCTTCTCATGGTTTTAGCTTTTATGTTTAGGACTTCGATCCATTTTGATTTAATTTTTTATAAGGTGTGAGGTAGGGATCCAACTTCATTCTTTTGCACGTGGATGTCCTTGTCTCAGCATCATTTCTTGGGAAGACTGTTCTTTCCCCTGGAAGATTTTGAAAGGAACACTTTCTTGGGCTTTACCACTAGAGATTCTGGTTTAGTGGGTCAAGGCTGGAAACCGAGAATCATTTATGAAGCCGCACAGTGATCAGACTGGCAAGAAGGGTGCCATGAAAACAAGACTTTGTATCTTCAAATTGGCTTTTATTGAAATGTGGAGCATGTGATCTGTTGGACATGAGACTTGGGTTTCATGCTTGTGTGTTTGGAGTTTCATGCATCTGCCTTATTGGTTCTTCTTTTGTTAAATGTTCATCTTGCCCCCTCTGCTTTTCCCTCTCAGTGAGCCACAGAGGGTCTGCAATAACATGAGGGTGGGTGGGGCTATGGGGTAGCAGCCTCCCCACCAAAGGCATTTCCATCTGTCTGGATTGAGCTGCCTCTGAGTGACTGTTGTAGGACTCCCACAATTTATAGGTAGTTCTTTTCATTCTAAGTGGCTTTTCCATTTCTTTATTACGCCCTTATAAAAAATTGTATTGGGACTTCCCTGGTGGCGCAGCGGTTGAGAGTCCGCCTGCCAATGCAGGGGACACGGGTTTGTGCCCCGGTTCGGGAAGAACCCACATGCCGTGGTGCGACTGGGCCCATGAGCCATGGTCGCTGAGCCTGCGCGTCTGGAGCCTGTGCTCCACAACAGTGAGAGGCCCGCATACCGCAAAAAAAAAAAAAAAAAAAAAAAAAGTTGTATTGTAATTAAAGTTCACAGGTGGATTTGTTCCTTTTCTTTTTGACATGCTTATTTGTCTCCCTCAATGGAAACAATACTAACTTACATCTTTTTAGACTTAAAAAAAAAAAAAGTTTTTTTCTTCACAGACACTAAGCAGGGTTCAAATGGCCTATACAGCAGACCCAGCCTGCCTCTTGGTGGCCTAAGCTGTTGAATTGAGTAGCATTTACAAAATTGTTAGGGGTAGAGATTTTTTAACCAGTTTTTTCTCAAGGGCCTCCCTGCTTCAGGCCATTGTCTGCATCTCTCCGGGGACCAGCAGTTAACCACAGGCCACGATGTGTGAGCAGAGCAGGTCACAAGGGACAGGGACCACACTTCCTGCTGAGCTCTGCCTTTGCTGTAAGTGACAGGCTAGCAGCAACCCACTGGCCCCACCCACCTGCCTGTGGCTTCAGTTTGCTGCTTTGCTCAAGTCTAAATGCTCTTCACTGTGAACCTACACCATCTTTTACCTTAAAAGCTTTCCTTACGACTTCTTTCTGGCTCAAAATTACTATCTTTTCTCCAGATTCCTAAAGTGCTGTTTTCCAGTTTGTCCCAATATGTCAGTGTTTTATGTGTGATTGGGAGTGCCCCGTGTTCTCACCCTGGCTCTGTCTCCAGTTGTCAGGTGACTTTGGACAAGTCCAGTAGCTCTCTGGGCCTCAGTGTGTCCATATCTGTAAAACAAGGATATTGGAGTAGGTGATCTGAGGTATCTGACATGTTGTGGATGTCTCTGCATTTAGAAGGCAGACTCCATACAGGAGGAAGTTCATGGTGGAAAGAGCAGAAGCTTTGCAGTTCAAGAGACTGGTGTTTAATTCCTGGCTCCCTTTCCCCGCAAGTGTGTGAATTGGGCAAATTACTTTACCTCTCTGGGCCTCAACTTCCCTAACAACAAAGCAAGGGTAACTCACAGTATCTGTCACACGGGAATGTTGTGAAAATTGAATGAGAGAGAGTGCCTCTAACATGGTACAGGGCTTCTTGTTAAGATAGATTTCTTCTTCAGTTATCAAATGAATCTGCACATTATGTGTTTTTTTTTAAGACACTTTTTTTTTTTTTTTTTAATTTGGCTGTGTTGGGTCTTCGTTTCTGTGCGAGGGCTTTCTCTAGTTGCGGCAAGCAGGGGCCACTCTTCATCGCGGTGCACGGGCCTCTCGCTATCGTGGCCTCTCTTGTTGCGGAGCACAGACTCCAGATGCGCAGGCTCAGTAGTTGTGGCTCACGGGCCTAGTTGCTCCGCGGCATGTGGGATCTTCTCAGACCAGGGCTCGAACCCGTGTCCCCTGCATTGGAAGGCAGATTCTTAACCACAGTGCCACCATGGAAGCCCCTGCACTTTATGTTTGAAGGGTCAAAGTTACTTTAATTTTAAAGACCAACAGCTGCTGGGGAGAGTGGGTTTTCTCACTTCTCATTCCTGAATGCTATCCTGGAACCACCTTTTTTAGAATGATCTGGAGTATGAACTCAAGACTGGGACGTTAGAAACATTTAAAATACTAGTGCGACACTCAAAGGTAATATTTTATTTTAAGTCTTTGTGTTTATTGCAAACAGTGAGATAACAGGAATCAGATAAAGGACCCTCATTTTCAAGAAGCTTAATTTTACCTTTTGCCCTAAAGTGGCAAATCCTTTTAAATTCTCTTTGCCCTGAAGAGGCATATTCTCTTCCCTTCCCAGATAAGCTACCAGAGCATCCTGGAGAGATCATTACATGGCTCATTGGATTATAAAAGAGAAGGGTAACAGATTAAAAAAAAAAAAAAAAAAAAGAAAACCAAAAAAACTAAGCGTGTCTAAGTACGTTAGAATAAAGATAGGGCTACGTTGAAATGTGAATGTGTAATCTTTTTTTTGGCGGTACGTGGGCCTCTCACTGTTGTGGCCTCTCCCATTGCGGAGCACAGGCTCCGGACGCGCAGGCTCAGCGGCCATGGCTCACGGGCCCAGCCGCTCCGCGGCATGTGGGATCCTCCCGGACCGGGCACGAACCCATGTCCCCTGCATCAGCAGGCGGACTCTCAACCACTGCACCACCAGGGAAGTCCCTGATAACATTTCTTAAGATGAGAATCATTTTTGTCCCTCAACCTAATCAGACTCTTGGGTCTGGAGTTTTCTTCTTGCCAAGTGCAAGAAGGTGAAAATGGGGGCTCAGGACCTTCAGACCTAAAAAGATACCATGTGTGGGCTTCCCTGGTGGCGCAGTGGTTGAGAGTCCGCCTGCCGATGCAGGGGACATGGGTTCGTGCCCCGGTCCGGGAGGATCCCACATGCCGCGGAGCGGCTGGGCCCGTGAGCCATGGCCACTGAGCCTGCGTGTCTGGAGCCTGTGCTCCGCAATGGGAGAGGCCACAACAGTGAGAGGCCCACGTACCACAAAAAAAAAAAAAAAAAAAAAAAAAAAAAAAAAAAAAAAAAAAAGATACCATGTGAAGCCCAGTATCTTTGATAGGGGCCTGGTACATAGTAAACACTTAATAAATCTTAGTGGTTTTCTTTTTCCAAACAGATCCCGAATCAGCAAAGTAGAGCTCTTTAGATCATTCCAGAAGCTGCTAAGCAGTATTTCAGAGGACAAGTGGCCAGACTCCCTCAGGTGATGCCATTGACCTATGTTTTTTCATATTTAGGAAGACTTCTGGTTTAATTCTGCTTATGGATGGCAGGAAGCTTTGGCAGGAATGGTGGTTCGGTAGGCGAGTGGGTACTTATTGCTAACCACATGCTCTTCAATCCCCATGGCCCCATTTGCAGATATGTGTATGATCTGACCTGTGGCAGATGGGTAGTTGGTAATACAGAGTCACACGAGCCTATAGAATGGGGGCCTGGGTCATTACAGGCCCTCCTCTTGTTCCACCTCCAGATGGACAGCATTGTGGAAGTGTGAGTGCTTGGGGAGCAATAGATTCTGTTGGGAATATCATTCTCTTCTCTTTTTCTTTTGTTCACATCACTGCTTGTGAACGGAAGCTCGAAGGCTTAAATTACTTTCCAAACAGGAATGTAGAGAACTATAAAACCACTTCTGGGGCAGGTGGGTGGGTGGAATTCAGATACTAACTACCCAGAGTTAGGCCAAATCTCACAGGGTAGGGGCACAGTCCCCACAAACTGACCTCACTTCAGGACACCAGCCACATACTGGGGGGGCCCCAAAGCCACTTACACTTCTGACCAACTGACTACAAGCTCAGGTTCCTACTTCCCCCTCAGGCTCAATAATTCACTAATAATTCACAGAATTCAGGAAAGCACCATACTTACAATTATCTTTTATTGTGAAGGATACAAATAAGGACCAGATGAAGGAAGGGGCACATAGGGCAAGGTCTCCAAGGGTCCCCAACCTGACACTTCTGTGTCCCCAGGATGCATCACCCTCCCAGCATGTCACTGTCTGTCACCAACCAGGAAGCTGACCTGAGCTTCAGTGCTCAGTGTGTTTATTGTGGTTTCATCAATAAGCATGATTAATAGAACTGTTGGCCACGTGATGTGGTTGAACTCAGTCCCCACCTTCCAATATCCCCACCCCAGGAGGTCAGACTGTTATCAGATGGCTCAAAGCCCCAACTCTCTGATCTCATGGTTGGTCTTTCTGGCATGGCCAGCCCATCCTGAAACTAGGGCCCACCATGAGTCATCTCGTTAAGCAAAAATTTAGGTGTGATCTGAGGGGTCCACCATGAATACAAAGACATTCCTATCATTAGGGGAATTCTAAGAGCTTAGAGGCTCCCTGCCAGGAACTGGCAACAAAGATCAGCCAAATTCTTTTTCATACAACAGTGGAGAAGCGAAGGAGTAGCTATATGCTTCCATATGAAGAGGCTACCACCTGTTTTCACCATCATGCATCCTACAGTCATTATTGATGCCCTCCCATCATCCGTGGTCAGTTTGCTTGTTTCTTGTCTGGAAGAATGAATCAGACTGGAACTGGGTGGGTTTCCGTACATTCTGTGACTTAAAAACAAATCTGGACTTAGGTAAGGAGAGACTTCATTCAAAAGGTTTATTGCAATAAGAGGAAGAGCCTGTTACAACAGGAGGAGGACGACTAGCGCAATAGCAAGAGCACTGCAATCTTAAGATCTGTCAGGCTCTCGAAGAGCAGGTGCAAAGGAATTTTCTTTTAAACGGAGAGAGAAGCAAAGTCAGACAGAGCCAGGAATGGGGGAGGAGGACGAGCAGGTCGTGTGATGGAACATTTGAACAGGAAGTGTTGATTCTCAGGAGGGGCTGTTAAAAGAAGGGCTTGTTATACATGCTGATGCTGGCTCAGGCTGAAAGTGGCTCAAAGTTCGGGGGTCTGGGGGAAGGAGAGAAGCATAACTAGTATTTGGTCAAATTAGCAGGCATGTTGTCGAGATTGTGTCAGTGGGTACAAACAGTTCAGCTAATCATTATGAGACAAAGAATGGGGTCTGTGTCTGGCCTTGTTAGAGGTAGACCAGGGGGGGCATTCATGAGTCTGTCTAAGCCATGAAGAAGGGTGGTTCTTTGCAGTCAGCCACTTCCCACAACACAGAAGTGTGGGAGGGAGATTTCTTAACCATAGCTTGTTTGGGGAACTGAGGGCTCAGGTAAAGTTTAACATTGTCATGTGTGTGGTTCCCATCCATTAACCACAAAAAAGCTATGGGAAATTGATCAAACAACTAAAATCAGTGTTTGCTACCATTAGCAACTTTAATCTTTGCTGAAGTGAGTGAAGAAACAACTTGGGTCTCCTCAGATCTTGGCAAAGAACGAAAGAGTAGAAGCAGGATAAAACCTGAATCAATGAGACGTGAGGCTCAGTCTCTTCAGCTATGAGATGGCAAGGACGGAGCTCAAGGTCGGGGCTGGATCGAGAAGAGGGCTCAGCGGAGCCTGACTCAAGTTTGATCAAAGGAAAGAATCTTTGTCACAAGAAAATCTTTTTATCTGGGTGTGAGTGTTATAGATATTATTCAGCACGTCAGCCATTCTTCAGCAGTCAGAGACACTAAGGGATTTGGGAAGGGGTGCTGGCTGGCAGTACATAGGAGAATATGATCAAGATGGAAAGTGCTTTGGGAAAATGCAGTTGAGAAATTTCTAACAGCTAGATCCTAATGGTGGAAATTATAGACACATAGAAAATTTTAAACCAAGTAGTAGATACAGTTATTCTTGTTTTATCTGATTCCACCAGGACCAGACAAAACTAGCATTCTGTTTATTCTTACCTGTTTTAATCCATGCTGTTTTCTAGTGAATTCCCTACAAAGGAGGTAAGAGTCAGCATAGGACAGCATAACAAAATCCTCCTGTTTCCTAAGTCTCTTGTAATAAATCTGTCCAGCCTATTGCTGAGGTGTCTTGCTGGCCACGGTGGTGAGCTGTCCAGTGAGAACCTGTGTGCTTGGTGGTGTGTGTGCATTAGGGTGCAGAAACTAGTGACGTACCATGAGTACAAGGAGGCCGCATCCACTTACCAGCAGGCCTGGAGCGCACTCCGGAAGCAGGCGTTTGGATCCTGGATCAGAAACCCACCGGATTATCAACAATTTAAATGAGCAAAGTTTACTGGCAGCAGGGTGTTTTCCATTCATTCACTCTGGACTGCCTTCTTCCTACATGCTGGATAAGCCTTAGCTTTTCTTGTGGCTGATCAGGAAAAAAAGACTGCCATCTACCAGAGTAAAATATCTCTTCTGTGTGAGATGGATGGAATTCTGGACATGGAACAATCTATACTTGACTGAAGAAGCTCACTGCTAAAACAGCATCTTGCTAATGACCTTGGTATGTGTCCTGTGTTTTATTGCTTCTCTAAGAATAAGAATTTGGAATGTGATGCTTTAAAAGTACTCTGCAATAGCTCCATTTTGTGTGTTCCTACATTGATTCGGCAAGTACTTATTGGGCTGAGATGATGTTTGAATCTCTGCAAGTTTTAGAGTTTCGCCTGTCATAGTGGACATGTATTTTGTATATCCAGTCTTTTTTCCTTTGGAGAACCACCCTTTCCTGCTTTACCCATGCTTGGATGAAGTGAACTTTCCTCCTTGGCTCCAGGAATGTGAGCCAGCCCTGAACAGTCCTGGAACTAGTGCCAGAGTGATCAGGTAAGATTCTCTCTCCTCTTGTATCGGGAACTATAAACGCCACGTAATCTTGGGATTGCCTGTGGCTGCCTTTGCCTACTACATAGAGACAGCCAGCTTGAGAACAAAGGCAATGAAGGAAACAGCTGAGAGAATCAGAGCTCTCGTGACCTTGTCTGGATGCCTGAAACTAGTGCTTACTCTAGACTTCAATTATGTGAGATAAATTCCTATTGTTGTTTTGAGTAAGCCTGTTTGAGACCGTTTTCCTATGACTTTCAATGGAAAGAGTTCTGTCTAAAAGGCCAAAAGTCCCTACAGTAATTCAGCAGCAGAGCTAGCAGTCAATGCTGTTTTTACTAACAACTAATGTTTAACTTTCAACCTCTTCACACTCTAATTTATTGACTAAAAGTGGAAGTTCTCCATGTTGGGATTACTCAAGGTCATTGTTGGTTCTTCAGTATTTCCTTATACCTTTAAATATTTTAAATAACAGCTTTATTGACATATAATTCACATAGCATAAAATTCGCCCATTTAAAGTGTACAGTTTGGTGGGTTTTAGTATATCCAGAAAGGTGTGCAAACATCACCACGATCAAGTTTAGAACATTTTTGTTCTCATCTGGGGGAGGCGGGGGGATGCTGTTTGACCCAGTACAGTATCCATTAGCAGCCGCTCCTCATTTCCCCTCAACCCCCTCAGCTCCAGGGCAAACAGTAATCTACTTTGTGTCTCTATGGATTTGCCTGTTTTGAACATTTCATATAATGGAATCATACAATATGTGGTCTTTTGTGACTGGCTTCTTTCACTTAACATGATGTTTTAAGATTCATGATGTTATAACGTGAATTGGTAGCATGAGTCAGTACTTTATTCCTTTTTATGGAATAAAAATAATATTCAGTTCTATGGATATACCACATTTTGTTTATCTAATCATCAACTGATGGACATTTAGGTCGTTTTTCCACTTTTGGGCTATTGTGAATAGTGCTGCTATAATCATTCATATACAAGTTTGCATGTGAACATATGTTCTTAATTTTTTTTTTTATTACAGAAGTAATACGTAAGTTTTTCTTTTTTTTTTAAATTTACCATTGTAACTTTTTTTTTTTTGGCTGTGCCGTGCGGCTTGTGGGATCTTAGTTCCCTGACCAGGGACTGAACCCAGGCCACGGCAGTGAAATCACCAAGTCCTAACCACTGGACCACCGGGGAATTCCCCCATAAGTTTTTCATAACAAGTTATCCTTGAACTTTTTTCTATAAGGGATCCTTTTAGATAGCAGGAAAGAAAGACAAAAACATCACTACCTGAAGGCCAGACCCCTACCATATGCTGCTTTAATCAGAGAGATCCTTTTGCCTGACCCCAAATCCTATGATATGAGAGCAGTTAAGATACCTCGATTGGCAGAAGCTTTTATCCACAGAAAATTATGCATCTCTCTCTCTCATGAGATTTTTTTTTTAATATTTTTTATTTTGTCTGCACCAGTTCTTAGTTGCAGCATGTGGGATCTTCGTTGCGGCATGCGGACTTCTTATTTGCAGCATGCAGACTCTTAGTTGTGGCATGAGGACTAATTAGTTGCGGCATGTGAACTCTTAGTTGCGTCATGCATGTAGGATCTAGTTCCCCGACCAGGGATCAAACCCAGCCCCCATGCATGGGAGCACAGAGCCTTACCCACTGGACTACCAGGAAAGTCCCGAGATTCTATTTTAAAGGATAAAGATTTATATGAGAATGTAAGGAGATAATGTCTTTTTATTCCTAAATTTTATAGTGTTCATCACATGTGCACCCAAAAAACTAGATATTAAAAACACCCCTGAATTTATGCTTCAGAACAGAGACTGGGAAAACCCTGAAAGATAGAGACCAGAGGCAGCTTCACCTTGGACTCTGCCTGTTTTCTCAAGAGCTAAACGGGGAGCTTAGACAGCCAACTTCCTACATTTTGCTTTAATCTCTTAAAACCTAAGTTTAAGTTTAGGGACTTCCCTGGCAGTCCAGTGGTTGGGACTCCGTGCTTCCACTGCAGGGGGCGTGGGTTCGATCCCTGGTTGGGGAACTAGATCCCACATGCCACGTGGTGCTGCCCAAAAAAAAACACCCCAAAGACAAAACCAAACCAAACAAAAACCCAAGTTTAGAATCTCACCTATGCCTTAAAATCACATCTCTGCAATATTGGCAGGTTCTCAGACTTCATACATTTAGATCATATGTTTTTACTGATAACTGCTTCCAATTTTTAAGTACCTTTTTAAACACCTGTTACAGGACTTCCCTGGTGGAGCAGTGGTTAAGAATCCGCCTGCCAATGCAGGGGACATGGGTTCTATCCCTGGTCCAGGAAGATCTCCCATGCCACGGGCCCATGGGTCACAACTACTGAGCCTGTGCTCCAGAGCCTACGAGCCACAACTACTGAGCCCACGTGCCACAACTACTGAAGCCCCCACAATGTGAAGCCCACTCACTTCAACGAAGAGTAGCCCCTGCTCGCTGCAACTAGAGAAAGCCTGAGTGCAGCAACAAAGACCCAACGCAGCCAAAAGTAAAATAAATTTATAAAAACTTGTTATAGAAGTTTTTAAATAGACAAAAAATAGAATAGCACAGTGGGCCTCCATGTACCCATCACCCAGACTTAACAATCATCAGCTTTATGCTGTCGTTATCTAATCTATTCCCCCCTCCCCTCCAATTTTGTTTTTCTTGGAATATTTTAAAGTGAATTCTAACCATCATATTCTACCCAACAAAATTAACAATCATTCCTTAATATCTATTATGCAGGCTGTGTTTTATTTCCCCTGTTGTCTCAAAAATGTCTTCTGACTATTGTTTTGTTCAAATGAAGATCCAAACAATGTCCACACAATGCGTTGGATTGACGTGTCTTTTTCTCACTAAATCTGTAGCAGTTCACTCTCCTTTTTATGTGCTTAACAAATGGGTTATTTGTCCTGTAGACTGTCCCGCATCCAGGAGTTGGCTGCTTATTTCCTCCAGTGTTGATAGCAGGTTCTTCTCTCCCTCATATTTCCTATAAATTTGTGGTTACATGGAGAGGCTTGATTACATTCAGGTTCAGTTCTTTTCAGATGGTTCTGCACAACATAGGGTTGTCCCGCTTTCAGTGATTAATCAGTGGGCTCAGTGGTATCAGCCTGATCTATCCCATCACCCTTTTACAGAATGGTTTTAGCAACTGTGTCACAAGGTCCCCAAGACCACCCTTAGGTTTATTCACTAGACAGACTCACAGAACTCAGAAAAACTGTTATAGTTACCATTTATTACAGTGAAAGTCAGCAAAGGGAAAGGCACATGGGCGAAGTCCAGGAGACAGTCTGCACAAGCTTCTAGTTGTCCTCTCTTTGCTAACCTTGTGTCTCTGATGCTTTGACATCTTTGCCTTGCTGGCCCTGGAGAGACTGCCCCTCCCAGGGATAGCCAGTTTCTAGGGACAGTTAAAGACTCATCTCTGAGCACACCTTTTGTACGTAAACCAACCAATCCAGAGCCCATACCCCAACCACCTCCATTCTGGGGCTCTCACATTCTGGCCACTATCTACCTGCCCTAATCACCCCAGGGCCAGGCACCAGAAAACCAGGGGCAGTCGCTGTGCCTCAGAGTCTACTGAAATTAGTCAAACCAGCCAATCCCAAGCCTGTTTACCCTGCCCATCCCGTCCCTTCCCCTTCACAATAATGGCTCTTGCCCACATTTCCTCCTTCCTCCCTGTGCCTCCTGACCCACCCTGGTGCTTCCCCAGGTGGCTCCTCCTGCTGTGTCATGCCCCCTCCTCCTATATTTTAGAACATTCTCCCAGGGCAGTCAATATTTAGTTTTTTGGGTGCACATGTGACAAACACAGTACTTAATTCTTGGGGCAACGATGTGTGACTGTATGTGCAAAATGTTGCCAATCAGGGAAGCTCACCTGAGCCTTGGGTGCTGACACCCTATGATGCACAGGACAACCCCCGCAACCAAGAATTATCCAGCCCAAAATGTCAGTTGTGCTGAGACTGAAAAATCAGATCTAGGGATTGTGAGGTTTTTTGATTTTTTTTGTTTTTGGCCGTGCCTCGCGGCTTGCAGGATTTCAGTTCCCCAACCGGGGATTGAACGTGGGCTACAGCAGTGAAAGTCCCGAATCCTAACCACTAGACCACCAGGGAACTCCCAGATTGTGAATATTTTAAGGTCACTTGAAATAGTTCCTCTGTAGTTAGTGCTTCAAATCTATATAGTTAATTTTGTCTCCTTTCGCTTTCAGTTTTTAGGGGGACTTTTTAAAAAATTATGTAAAATATTTAAAACACCTTTTTTTTTTTTTAAGGTACATTCAGAGAGGTCTTACGTCCTTGTCCCCTCACCTCTGTTTCTTCCTGCCCCCAGCAGTAACCATTTTTATTAGTTGGTGGACATTGCATATTCTTTCCTTTTGAAATACTCTGTGAATAGCCTACATAGAATATTTTGTATTTTTGCCAATGTATATTTTGGATAGATTCTTAGAGGTGGGATTCACTGTGTCAAAGGGTAAATGAACACATAATTTTTCTTTATTGAAATATGTCTTCAAAATTCTGTTTCTAAATACAATGAAGTGCAAAAAAAAGTAAAATGTAGGACAGCATTATAATATTCCATTTCTACAAAAAAGAAGGATGAAAAGTATATATGTATGTTTTGCTAAACTAGCTCTGAATAGATGCACAGGAAACCACTAACACAGGGCCTGTGGGGTGGGAAAGGGAATGGCTGGGGCCTGGGAGTGGGAGGGAGACTTTTCTTATTTTTAAAATTTTGAACCATGTTAATATAGTACCTGTTTTTTAAAGTAAATTTTAGAAAATGAAAAAAAATAGAAAAAGTTTAAAATATCAATAGTTTTAAACTGTAGAAACACCACAACATACTCAGGAGTGACATTGCATAGGGAAGAAGAATTCAACATGCTTTAGGCAGCTAATTCCGCAGAATTCTCTCTTTACTAACAAAATGTCTTCTGAAATTTGGCTCTTTCAGAGAAGTTTACATTTTCAGCATTGCTTCCTCTTTATTCTGTGTTCACAAGTGGGTTCCAATGTTATGACTATGTGTGCGTAATTTTTATTCTCTTAGAATTTTTAAAAGTTGTCTTGATTTAAATAATTTTGTGTATATATTCCATTTAGTCATTTCTGCCTCAAAACATGGGGTTAAATGCCTTTTTTTATGGTGTTTTTTGGTGCCAAGCATTAGCTCACTGTCTGGGGAGACAAGCTGATGTGGAGAAAATGATCCAGGCTGGCCGTCAGCGCTCCGCTTAAAAGAGAAGCAGGTCCCGTATGATTTGGTCGTGTCTGTGGCTGGTGGAAAGCTGCCTTCACCTGGGCCTTGCCAACACTTTTTGGCCTTAAGACAATGTTCTGAGCAAGCCTTAGCCAAAGTTTTCCAGCTTCTAAAACCCAGATCCCTTGCTGACTAAATAGCTTAGGACAATGTTAGGTTTTTAACTGCCTCTGCCCTCCTGTAATGATGTCTGGGGAAGTCAGAGGAGCTGCGAAGAGGAATCCCACTGCAGCAGAAGGTTATCAAAACTAGGAAACAGCTTCCAAGTAGAAAGATAATGCATATGTGCTCACTTTCAAGGGCTCAGGCAGTTCTTTCCATAGGAGCAGAGGCAGCTACCCTGAAGGAGTGGTGGGATACAGAAAGAGCCAAGAAGGCAGATATTTTGGAGATAGCAACTTTCTTTTCCAGAAGGTAGAGTTCTTTTTATACCACATATTGAGGAACATAGTTGGCCTTTACTTCTTATAAACGTGGATGCCTTTAACCCTAAATATGTCTGTGCTGGGGCTAAGGCTGACTTTCTGGAAGAATGTCCAGATGGATCCAAAACAAATCTTAAGTAGTACTTGCGGTCCAAAAGGGAGAGGAAAATTCTGCAAAGAGACATTTCAGGGCTTCAGGCAAATTCACATGCATTCAATTTTTATTTCTTAAAACTGGGGCCCCGAAACTTAATCAAAAGGGATGGAAATCAGAGCAGGGGTTGCTGCTGGGTGCGGGAAGATGGGACAAGGGAGTTGAGTGGAAAAAGGCCCAAGGGAACTTTCTAGGATGATGGAAACATTCCATGTTTCGACTGGAGTTTTGATCACGTGGGTGTAAACATTTGTCAAAATTTATTAAGCTCTACACTTAAGATCTGTGCATTTTATTGTATGGAATTATATCTCAGTATAAAAATGTTAAAAAAAAAAAACCCTGTCCTTATTAGTGACTTGGCATAGTAGAATAAACTTTGGATATTCAAGTAATTATGTTCTAGTACCAACTCTGCCACTACTTCCTATGTGAATGTGGGGAAAGCATTTAATCTCTTCATTCTGTCACCTGACCTAGAAAATGAGGCCTCAGGATTAGGATGCTCAATTTTTTTCCACTTGTATTAGGATTTCTCATAAAAATTCTTAACTCGGTAGATAATACAAAGAGAAATTTTCTTCAGGAAACTAAGCCCATTGATGCTGTGAGATATGTATGCCCTCAGTCATGTTGGTAACAAGGGAGGGATGGAAATAATTTTTGTCTTTGTAACCTGGGCTCTGGATTTTGGTGTGAATTTTTTGTCCCTCATCCCAGTGAGCTAGCAGGATGAGGAACCAGCTTTTAGAACTAAGCATGTTCAGCACTGCTCTTCAGTCTCCAGATTCAGGAACTGTCTTGATGGGAAAAAGGCAAAGGCAGAAAGTCGCTCCAAGTGGGGACCCAGGCTGCCAAATGTTGGTCGCAAGCACATGTTCCCTGAACTTGGGCTTGGCTCCAGACGGAGAAGAGCTCACAATGGAAACAGTGATGGCTGTTTGCTCAGGCAGCCAAGAGAATGAAAAGCACATTGAAACCCAGCAGTGTCTCCATGGGGAGAGGCACGGTGGGCCCCTGGGTGGTGAAACCAACCTGACAACAGAGCAGGATCAGAGAGCCTATTCCCAGCATCTTTCTTCAGTTCAACAACAGACCTTTATGTGCAACCTCTCAGGAAATCTCTGAGAAATTAAACCGTGGGCCATGCCACAACTACTGAAGCCTGCGTGCCTAAAGCCCGTGCTCCACAACAAAATAAGCCACTGCAATGAGAAGCCCTCACACCGCAACGAAGAGTAGCCCCTGCTTGCCACAACTAGAGAAAGCCTGTGCGCAGCAACGAAGACCAATGCAGCCAAAAGTAAATAAATTAATTTTTTTAAAAAACGAAATTAAACTGTGGGCAACCCAAGCTTTGCCCAGCAATAGAGGCACCCTCAATCTAGTTTGCCCCAGTTTTATTTGAATTAGCTTCCATTAACTGAGAGAAAGCAAAGAGCTCTTCTCAATGTATGTTCCCTGTCCCTCCCCCCAAAGATTTCATCAACTTCCTTTTTTATTGCTACTACTAGTGGACTATTTTGACCTCTAGTGAGTACCTTTTCAGTTGGTATTTTCATGCTATACTTTTCCTCATTTCCCCGGTGGTATGTGAATGCCCTCCTATCCCAGCACATCAGTAACTGCTGGGCTGAGAAAACAGCTGGCAGCAGGAGAAACCAGGCTTCGGGGCGAGGGAGCAGGAGTACAGTCTCAACAGGTCCGGATGACAGCGTTCGCTCACCTGTGCCGACGCAGGCAGATCGTGCAGCCCAGCTCTTTGCCTCTCCCATGAAAGATGGGGACCAATGTGGGTTAGTATTTTGCTTACATATACTTTGAAAGAATTCTGTTCTAAAATAAAGGATAGCACGTAAACTATGGTGCAAAGGTTGTAAGCCCAAAGATATCCAGGAATAGGAAACCTTTAAAAAGTAGGTGGCGTGAGTGACTTCCCTGGTGGTCCAGTGGGTAAGACTCCACACTCCCAATGCAGGGGGCCCAGGTTCGATCCCTGGTGGGGAACTAGATCCGGCATGCATGCCGCAACTAAGAAGCCCACATGCCTCAACTAAGACCCAGTGCAGCCTAAATAAGTGAATAGATAAATAAATATATATTTTTTTTTAAGTAGGTGGAGTGAACTGGCAAGTTCCTTGTCCAAAGAGGAGCCATTATTTTGTTCTGGCTGATTGTTGCCAGATCTTCAGAATTTTTTGAGGAGAAGCAAGAAAGTTGTGTTTTTACGTACATGTCTAGGGTCCACGTACAAACACAGGCCTTCAGTTGTAACCTCTGGTCTAGCAGAACAAGGATGGACTTTGGCCATAGACTTGAGTTTGAATTGTGACTCCAGGATGGACTGAGTGTGTGATCTTGGGTGGGTAAGTGCATTTCCAGAGCGTCAGTATCCTCACCTTTGACATGAGGGCAACACCGCCCGGGCAGTGGGGTTGTGGCGATGAGATGAGATACTGTTCAGCACAGGCGTGAGGAGGGCTGCCTACCGCGTGTGCAGTTCCTGCCTGGGTCTGTCACTGCCGCTCACAAGGTACTCTGCAGTTTACTGATCCTGATTTCCAGAACTTTTGCTCACAAACGTTAAGAGATCGTCCTTAGGAGAAGCGTGTTGGGCAGATGTTTGTGGAGCCCCTTGAGGCGCACCAGGCATTTGCTTGCGTGCACCACCCCATCCCACATCTGGAAGCAGCAGCCTGTCTCCAGCAGCTAAGGAGGTGAGGAAGCAGAGCTGTTGATCACAGAGAAATATGTAGATCCTCCTACCTAACTCCGTGGCCTCGCCTTCCTGATGTCAACCACCAGGATTGTTTTTTTCTCCCTGAGGAAATAAAGATGAAAAGGGGAATTTAAAGTCCACAATTGAGTAAGAGGTGGGCGGAGGGCGCGGGAGGCGGTAGTCGTTGCGTTTCGCAGGCCAGAAGGGGAACTGCGCGCTTGTGTTGACCAGGGACTGAGCGTTTCAGATCTGCTTGGTAAACCTGGTGCACCACCATGCTGGCCGCAAGACTTGTGTGTCTCCGGACACTACCTTCCAGGGTTTTCCACCCAGCTTTCACCAAGGCCTCCCCTGTTGTGAAGAATTCCATCAGGAAAAATCAGTGGGTCTTAACACCCAGCAGGGAATATGCCACCAGGACAAGACTTGGAATTTGGCATGGGAAAACTAGCCAAGAACTCAAGGAGGCAGCTTCGGAACATCATTGGAAAAAATATTTAAAATTGATCAGATGGGAAGATTGCTGGAGGGGCTGCTGTTGGTCTTAGAGCTTTGTGCTACTATGGCTTGGGAATGTCTAATGAGATTGGAAAAAGCTGTATTGAAAAAGCTGTAATTTGGCCTCAGTATGTGAAGGATAGAATTCATACCACCTATATGTACTTAGCAGGAAGTATCAGCATAACAGCTTTGTCTGCCCTGGCAGTGAGCAGAACTCCTGCCCTCATGAACTTCATGATGAGAGGCTCTTCAGTGACAATTGGTGCAACCTTTGCAGCCATGATTGGAGCTGGAATGCTGGTCCGGTCGATATCATATGACCAGAGCCCAGGCCCAAAGCATCTTGCTTGGTTACTACATTCTGGTGTGATGGGTGCAGTAGTGGCTCCTCTGACAATATTAGGGGGGGCCTCTTCTCATCACAGCTGCATGGTACACAGCTGGTATTGTGGGAGGCCTCTCCACTGTGGCCATATGTGCACCCAGTGAGAAGTTTTTGAACATGGGAGCACCCCTGGGCGTGGGCCTGGGTGTCGTCTTTGTGTCCTCACTAGGATCTATGTTTCTTCCACCTACCACTGTGGCTGGTGCCACTCTGTACTCAGTGGCAATTTATGGTGGATTAGTTCTTTTTTTTTTTTTTTTTTTTTTTTGCCGTACGCGGGCCTGTAACTGTTGTGGCCTCTCCCGTTGCGGAGCACAGGCTCTGGACGCGCAGGCTCAGCGGCCATGGCTCACGGGCCTAGCCGCTCCGTGGCATGTGGGATCTTCCCGGACTGGGGCATGAACCCGTGTCCCCTGCATCGGCAGGCGGACTCTCAACCACTGCACCACCAGGGAAGCCCTGTATTAGTTCTTTTCAGCATGTTTCTTCTGTATGATACACAGAAAGTAATCAAGCGTGCAGAATTAGTACCAGTGTATGGAGTTCAAAAATATGATCCCATCAATTCGATGCTGGGAATCTACATGGATATGTTAAACATATTTATGCGAGTTGCCAGTATTCTGGCAACTGGAGGCAACAGAAAGAAATGAAGTGACTCAGCTTCTGACTTCCTTAATACATCAGATATCTGGCTTGTTTAATAGGGGCAGATATTCTTTAAATAGTTTGTGCAAGCAGCTTTCGTTGAAGTTTAGAAGATAAGAATTTGTCAACATGTTTCAGGTGTTCCAGTAATGTGATGCTTCAGGTCTGCTTTTTCTTCTGGAGAATAAATTCAGTAGTTCTCTTCCAAATAGCACACATATTTCCAATTCTCGTGTTTGAGTAATTCTAAAATGTTCAAATGAATATGAAAACCAAGTTTTGTGTTGCAGGAATTTAAGTATTTTATCTATTTTTAAATTTATTTGGTTAAGTGAAATTTAGCAAACTTGTGTACCTGCATTTTTTTTTTTTTTTTTTTTTTTTTTGCAGTGCGCGGGCCTCTCACCGTCGCGGCCCCTCCCGTTGCGGAGCACAGGCTCCGGACGCGCAGGCTCCGCGGCCATGGCCCACGGGCCCAGCCACTCTGCGGCACGCGGGATCCTCCCGGACTGGGGTACGAACCCGCGTCCCCCGCATGGGCAGGCGGACCCTCAACCACTGCACCACCAGGGAAGCCCTGTGTACCTGCATTTTTCATTTTGGATTGCAGAATATTAACAAGTAACGTCATAAGTGATGTAGGGGTTTGGTAAAGGGACCAGAGAGAAGTAAAGCGACACCTGCAGTCTTTCTTTGAATACTTAGAACTTAGCACTCGTGTAATTATGGTGAGCCAGTGAGGGGGTCTGGATGTTTGGAAACAAGTCATGGCTGTACATCTGCTGAATTTATCAGAAGCACTGAGCAGAAAACAAAGACATAGGTGATTCTCCAGGCTCTCCTTACGATATGGATGTGATCATGTTTGGCTTCTCATTGTTTGACACTGTTAGGAGAGTCCACAATGCTAATCATGCGGAGAATTCCTGTTGTATATTATGTGTGTGTGAGCCTTACTTTTGAATTGTCTAGAACAAAACATCCTTAAAACACTCAGGAAAAAATATTCGAAGCATGAAAATTGTTGCATTTTTAAGTATACGAACAGTATGTGCATAGTTGCTGAATATTTTTGCAAATTTATTGAAATGTTTAAAGGAATACATGCTTGCCTTTCTCATCTCTTCAGGCTTTAAAGCTTTTATCAGAAAAGCCTATTCGTGGTTTACACTTGAGATTATGAAAGCAGTTTTCCCCCTCAGATTTAGTTTCTTGCATTCCGTCTCAGAGGAATCACTAAAAAAAGGAAGGCAAAGCAAGGCTTCTTTCATGAACTGTATCAATCAAAAATGTAATGGAGAAAATGCTTCACTAGAGTTTCCCCTAGCAGAATTTTCCTTCTCTCCTCCATAGACCATTATTTAACTCTCTTGTGCCATTTCTAAGTTTTTTGATACAGAAGAGTTATTTTTGTAAGTTCTTATGAATGAAATGTGTATGATTATTAATAGTTGGTGTTCTGACAAATATTTACTACAGTAATCCATAAATAACTATTCTTACCCACTTCAAGTTACATAGGATGCCTATTTCTGAAATAATAAAGGTTCTAGCCAGAAAAATATAAAAAAAATAAAAAAATAAAATCCCCAATTGTGCTTTTTAAAGCATTCTACCATTCAGCCTAATGAAGAGTGAGGCTTTTGAGAATAAGAACAGTTACATTGCCTCCTTCTAAATTCTCCTTGAAGGAGATGCTTGGGCCCCCTTTGGAATTGGTGCCCTGGTGCACATACCTGCCCCATGCCCTCTGTGTGGCTACAGTGCATATTTTATGTATTTCAGCCACTGCTGCAACATTAAGATGCATTAGCACTTGTTAGGTAGGCTCTCAGTTCCAGGTAGACCTGTCATATATCTTCTGAAACCATCAGTATATCAGGCTTTGTGCTGTGCACCTGAAATACAAGGAGGGGGGTTAGTCCTCTTGTTACTCCTTGACTGATAGGGAAGGTGGGAAAGTGACTTTGCAGGGAACACAAAGATGGCCATGATAGAGGTCTAATTCCCAACTTGGGAGAGGAAGGGGCACAGGAAGCTCTCATAGGCCCAGGTATACCTGCTCAGAGGTGAAGGGGAAGCAAACAAAGAGAAACTGGTGGCGCACATAGGGACAGCTTTGAGAGAAGGGTATTTGAGTTAGAGAATCAACGTATGCAAAGGCCAGAGATGACAGCACTGCGTGGCTGGGCTGGGGGAGTGTGGGAGGGGTTGCAGAGGCACTCGGGGCAAGTCGGTGAGGATTTTTAAGTCCTGCAAAGGAGAATGGTTTTATCCCAATGACTTGGCACTTAAAGGATTTTTGAGGAAAGGGTATTGGGATGGAAGTTGCATTTTAGCGACATCGCTCTCCTCTGTAACAAGGAGGATGGATTAGTCAGGGACAGGGATGGTGGCAGGGAGCCCACAGTTGGGGGATTACTGTAATACTAAGAAGAGAAATGACCGTTTTAGGAGCCACTGGGAGGGGACTGACTTGAGAAATATGCAGAGGCTGGTGAGACTGATTGGCTGATTGCGGTAGGGGATGAGGATGAGGGAGCATTGAGGATGGCTCTCAGGTTCCTGTGTGGGTGAGAGGAGGGAAGGCGGTGCTGTATATGAGGAAAGGGGATCCAGGAAGAGGAGCTGCTCTGGGGTGGAGAGGGGGTCATTTGAACCCTGGGGAACATGGAGAGTTCAGGAGTAGGTGGAGAAGCACAGGAAGGAGTGTGACCAAGAGGCCAGAGGAAAATCAGGAGAAAGGCAACTAGGAGCTTCAAAGAGGGAGTAATCTGGAGTGTAGAATATATTAAAAGAAAGAGAGACAAGGAAGGTAAGAATTAAGGACCTCGTGGTTCCCCTCCAGTCCCTCAGCTGGGGGGACAAGGTTATTTTTGGTAACCTCAGCAAACGCAGGGTCAGGGAAGTAGAAGCCGGCCTCTCCTGGGCTGAGGAGTGAAGGGAGTGAGAAATGGGAGGCACCCGTGTGCTGTTCTTTGAGAAGGACCCAACCCCTGTTCTCACTGATGTAACTTAAAAAGTTATTCAATAGTTCAAACATAACAATAAAAAGAAATAACAGCAGGAAATATTTTGCTATATTTGCTTCAGGTTTTTATTTTCTGGAGAAGTAAGACATGACTAGCTCTATTTGAAACCTCACATTGACCCCTCCCTGATACTGTTCCCCTCCTGCCATTAGGTAACCACCATCCTGAACTGCATGGTTATACTTTCATTACATAACTTTATATCTGTGAGCAATACTTAGAATTGTTTTCCATGTTTTTAAACTTTATAGAAATGATATGCTGAATATACTTCTGCATCTTGCTTTTTTCATTCATCAGCACCATTTTGGAGATTTATTTATGTTAACATATATAGTTCTAGAGCATTCATTTTAACTGCTATATAATATTCCTTTGTGTGGCTATACCACATATTATCCTTCTGTTCTCCTGTTGCCAGACATTTAGTCGGTTTCCAATTCTTGGCTCATATAGACAAGGTTGCAGTGATCATTCTTGTACATGTCTCTTGTACATGGGTGGGGGTATTTCTAGGATATATACCTAGACATGGAATTTGCTAGGTCATGGGTTATCTGCATCTTCAACTTTACTGAATATTGTCAGATTGCTTTCCAGTGTGATGGCACCAATTTACACCCACAACAGCAGTTTATGAGGATTCCAGATGTTTCATATCCTCCCTAACATTTTATATGTTGAAACTTTAGCCAATTTGACGAGTGTGAAAAGATAAACCAGAGTTTACTTTCCTTTGCATTTCATAAGGCCACCAACTGTATAGTGCAAGTCTGCATCTTTTAATGTAGAGGTTGTACACTGCACAACTCTAGGGGGCACCATTCATACTGTAGTCTTTGTGAAAGGCACTCGATAGAGTTAGTGCATTACAACATATACAGTGGACTGGAATGAAGTTAAGGATTCTTTTTCTTTGCCCATTGTTCTCTTGGGTTGTTTGTCTTATTGGAAGAGTTCTTTATTTATTTTGGATATTAATTCTTTTTTGGTTTATATCTGTTACAAACATTTTCATCCAATCTGCAGCTTCTATTAATTTTGTTTAAATAAAGTGTTTCATTCTTTAAAGTTATAAAGTTTTTTCAAATTCCGTAATATATGTGGTCACCTTTTATTAAAGAGAGGTGGAGTGATATTCCCATTTAATAAGACAAATCTTTTGTGATATCAAAACAACTTTTCAGCATGCCCTCAATATTGAGGAAATAAAAAACATAATTTTAAAAATTTTAATGTGATAGATCTAGAGTCTGTCATACAGAGTGAAGTAAGTCAGAAGGAGAAAAACAAATACTGTATGCTAACACATATATATGGAATCTAAGAAAAAAAAATGTCATGAAGAACCTAGGGGTAAGACGGGAATAAAGACACAGACCTACTAGAGCATGGACTTGAGGATATGGGGAGGGGGAAGGGAAGCTGTGACAAAGTGAGAGAGTGGCATGGACATATATACACTGCCAAACGTAAAACAGATAGCTAGTGGGAAGCAGCCGCATAGCACAGGGACATCAGCTAGGTGGTTTGTGACCACCTGGAGGGGTGGGATAGGGAGGGTGGGAGGGAGGGAGACACAAGAGGGAAGAGATATGGGAACATATGTATATGTATAACTGATTCACTTTGTTATAAAGCAGAAACTAACACACCATTGTAAAGCAATTATACTCCAATAAAGATGTTAAAATTTTTTTTTATTTATTTTTTTTTTTTTGCGGTACGTGGGCCTCTCACCGTTGTGGCCTCTCCCGTTGCGGAGCACAGGCTCCGGACGCGCAGGCTCAGCGGCCATGGCTCACGGGCCCAGCCGCTCCGCGGCACGTGGGATCCTCCCGGACCGGGGCACGAACCCGTGTCCCCTGCATCGGCAGGCGGACTCTCAACAACTGCGCCACCAGGGAAGCCCTTTTAATGTACTTAAATTTAACCTTTTTCTTTATTGTTTGTATTTTTGTAGCTTATCTTAAGAACTCCCTCCCAACTCTTTGATTTTTTTTTTTTTTTTTGCGGTACGGGGGCCTCTCACCGTTGCGGCCTCTCCCGTTGCGGAGCACAGGCTCCGGACGCGCAGGCTCAGCAGCCATGGCCCACGGGCCCAGCCGCTCCGCGGCATGTGGGATCCTCCCGGACCGGGGCACGAACCCGTATCCCCTGCAGGCAGACTCTCAACCACTGCGCCACCAGGGAAGCCCTATTTTGAATTTTTATTTTATATTGGAGTATAGTTGATTAACAATGTTGTGTTAGTTTCAGGTGTATAGCAAAGTGATTCAGTTATATATATATACATGTATCTATTCTTTTTCAAATTCTTTTCCCAGTTAGGTTATTACAGAATATTGAGCAGAGTTCCCTGTGCTATACAGTAGGTCCTTGTTGGTTATCTATTTTAAATATAGTAGTGTGTACATGTCAGTGCCAAACTCCCAATTTATCCCTCCCCCCTTACCTTTCCCCTTTGGCAACCATAAGTTTGTCTTCCAGGTCTGAGTCTGTTTCTGTTTTGTAAATAAATTCATTTGTATCACTTCTTATTTTTTTAGATTCAGCACGTAAGTGGTATCATGTGATATTTGTCTTTGTCTGGCTTACTTCACTTAGTATAATAATCTCCAGGTCCATCCATGTTGCTGCAAATGGCATTATTTCGTTCTTTTTAAAGTTTTGCTTTTCCAGCTTTAGATGTTTAATTCACCTTGAATTTATTTTATAATCCTATTATATAATATAGGAATCTATTTTCATGTATATATATTTCCAATTTTAAATAATGGATTAACTAGTTCATCATTTCCCCTTTGATTTTTCACGCCAGATACTTTAAAGTACTGCCTTTTTTTTTTTTTTTTTTTTTTTGGCCACGCAGCTTGCGGGATCTTAGTTCCCGGACCAGGGATCGAACCCGTGCCCCCTGCAGTGGAAGTGCAGAGTCCTAACCACTAGACTGCCAGGGAATTCCCAAAATACAGCTTTGTTTTAAACATGGATCTGTTTCTGGGTTTCTGTTGTGTTCCCTGGTTTATGTGTCTGTCTCTGCCATATGGCACAGTCTTAATTACTTAATTACTGCTAACACAAATCTCCCTGGCCTGTTTTTCTGAACACTGCTTGGTTATTCTTGGCTTTTGCTCTCCTACATGGATTTTACCATCAATTATCAGATTCCACACATACACACACATACCTGATTGGTATTTTTATTGAAATTGCATTAAACTCACAGATTAACCTGGAGGCAATATGCATCTTTACCATATTGGATGTTCTCATCCTGGAATATGGTATATTAGTGTATCTTACATTAAGTTTATTCCTATGCACTTATACATTTTGCTCCTATTGAAAATGAAATTTTTTCCTGTAATATTCCCTAACTGGTTACAAATGGTGTGTAGAAACATCATCAATATTTGTAACTGATCTTGTATCTAGCAACTGTGGAGAACTTTCTTATTCTAATTTGTATAGATTCTCTTAGATTTTTCTATGTGGATTATCACTGTCTGTATATTATGGTTTGGTCTTCCTTTCTGATTCTTATGCCTCTCATTTACATTTCCTCTCATTATATTCGTTTTATGCCAGGACAAAGTTGAGTAAAAGCACTGATGATAGACTTCAACAGCTTCATTGAGATATAATTCACATACCATAAAGTTCACTCTTCAGATTTCCTTTTTTAGTTCCTGTTTTTAATAGGAATGCCTCTGAAATTTTACCATATAAGTAACTAATTGCTGCAGTCCCATTTGTTAACTGGTTCATCATTTCCCTGATGACTTGTCATGCCACCTGACATGTTTTATACACAGATCTATTTCTGGGTTCTGTTCCATTAAAGTATTTGTCTATCCCATTGTCAGTACCACACTGCTTTACTCACCATAGCTTTATATACTAATGTACATATTTGCTATAGAGTTTTTATGAATACCCTTTATCAAATTAAAGAAATCTTAATTTGCTAAGAAGTTTAAAAATAAAAAACTATAAATAGGTTTTGAGTTGTTTCAGGTGCTTTCCCTTCATCTATGACATGAACGTATAGTTTTTGCTATGTGATCAGGCCACCCAGGATGGCTTGTTCTCTTGCTCTCTGTACATCCCCTGCTTGACCAGTCCCTGCTTCACCTACACCCTACTCACATGGCTGACCTTCCCTCTTAATCAGAGAGCCTAATCAGTAAATGCCCCCAGCTAGTGATTCTTCTAATTTTTAAATCGAAACAGCTCACCCTGCTAGTTTTATCAAAGGGGCTATGAGGGACATGCCTCTCTGATGGTTTCCCTGGTAACGGATGAGCCAACCTGACATCAGTTCCCCCGTAACAGGTAACCTTCCCCCCTCCGCCGCCCCCACAGCTCCCTGGACTTCTGCCATGTCCTGCCTGCTGTCTGCCATCCACAGTGGAGTGTCACTGCAGGACCCTTTTGCTCCGGACGTGTAAGATCCCCTATCCATTAAACCACTGATGTCTCTGTCACTGACTCTGGGCTCTTTCTTCAGTCTGAGGCTGGGCAAGTACAGGCCTTGAAGGCCTGCGGGATACAGCCCTACATTCTCCGTTGTTAAATTTGGTGTTTTATTAATAGACATAATGATGAACTATATAACCCATTCTTGGGCTAAGCGCTACCTGGTCATGACTGTTTTGGTTTACTACTGAATTTTATTTACTAATATTTAGGATTTTTCTATGTTGATGAGATCAATGTATAATTTTTCTCATAAAGTTTTGGCCATTGAGATTTTGTCTCAAAATTAATTTTTGATTATTCCCTTTTCCTAATCTCTGAAATTTAAAGAAAGGATTAAAGTTTCCTTACATAGTTTGATAAAATTGGTCTGTAAAATCTTACTAGTGTCTGTTACAGACTAGAGTCGGGGGAGACTACGTGCAACTTTTTTTTGGCCACACTGCGTGGCTTGTGGGATCTTAGTTCCCCGACCAAGGATTGAGCCCAGGCCCTCGGCAGTGAAAGCGTGGAGTCCTAACCACTGGACTGCCAAGGAATTCCCTTTTTTTAAAAAAAACCTTCACTCATCTGTTGCATTTTAAAAGCAATATTAACAAATCCACTTTTATTGACTGATATTACAAATAAGGCTGCTTTAATAGTTTTTATAGGTAACAGTTATTCTCTCCTCTGTTCCAATAATACTTTCTATATACCACTTAGAACAGTGCTTTGTAATTGTTTATGTGTTGGTTACCACCAGACTGTAAGCTCCTGGAGTAGGGGGTAATGCTTTATTCATATTTTCCCCAGTGTCTAGCACAGTGTGAGACACACTGTAAACAGAACCAAAAAAATCACAAAATGACACTGCCAGCTATGTCTTTTCTCTTAAATCTCAAGTTTGGAGTCTCAGTTCTGCCACTCAGTAGCAGTGTGGCTGGCTGCAAGAATGACACTATCTCGTAAGGGCTTTTTGAAGATTAATTGCAACATGTATGTAAATTATCTGGTATAGCTAGTGAGTGCTCAATAAATGCTGACTATAAACTACTTTTAAAAGAAAAACAGTTGGCTTTCTGATCCCATCTGGAAAGCTGACATTAGTAGAGTACCTGGAGGGATTGCTTACATAATTAGGTAAAGATGAAGTTAAATCTCTTTGTTCCTTCCCCAGTAGAAAACCGGACAGTCATTTTAACTACATGTTCTTAGATCCCTGGATGACACCTGGTTTCTTTATTCTGATGATCTGTGTAATGGCTTTAGCATCCAGCCACAGTCTGTCTGGGGAAGACTTAGAGAAGTAAATAAGCATTTCCTTTTAGATGCATCTGTGTAGTGGCAAGCCTACACATCTAATTTGTGAGAAATCATAAAATGTATGGCCTGGAAAAATCTGAATCTTCATTTGCAGACAGTGGTTGTAAAGCAGCACCATGAATGCAGGTACATATACAAGCTATACGTGTATGGTTATCATTCCAACACGGTATGTAATAGTAAATGACTGCAAACCACCCAAATGCCGTTAATAGGGCACTAGTTAGGAATGTTGCTGAAAACTCAGCCTCTGTGCACCAGTGCTGCATTCAATCTCGGAGACAAGAGTTTTGGGTGAAGCAGAAAAGCTTTATTGCTTTGCCAAGCAAAGGGGGACACAGTGGGCTCGTGCCTCAAAAACTGTGTATCCCAACCCCGGGGGGATTTGGTGAGGAGTTTTATAGCAATAGGCAGAGTTGCCCATAAGATCAGGGTGTGTGCAGGGCCTGCATCCCTTTAATCTGGCCTCAGGTGGTCTCCTCCTACTGAGCTTCTCTGTTTTCTCTGTTTCCCTTAATCTGGCCTCAGGTGGTCTCTTTTTTAAAAAATATTTATTTATTTGGCTGCACTGGGTCTTAGCTGCGGCACGTGGGATCTTTAGTTGAGGCACGGGGGACTCTAGTTCCCTGACCAGGGATCGAACCCAGGTCCCCTGCGTTGGGAGCAAGGAGTCTTAGCCACTGGACCACCAGGGCAGTCCCAGGCCTCAGATGGTCTCTTGATAAGCTTCTCTGGTTCCTTTAATCTGGCCTCAGGTGGTCTTCTCTGGAATGAAGAATGCTAACATCTTCCATTTGTTGGGAGTTTTAGTTCTGTAAAGAGCTCAAAGGTGTTACATATACCCCTTGACCCGGAACCAGGACCCTGCCCCAAGGCTACACTGTTGTTTCTTGGCTGCTCCTACCACCTTGTCTCTGCATCCCCTCCCTTCCCTGATTAGCAACTGTTTGAATCTGCCCTTTGGAACTCAGGGAAGGTCATGGAGGCTGGAGTCAATTCCCTACAAGAAACGGGGAACACGGAAAGGCTTCTGTGCCCAGGAGCCCCACAGGGTCCTGTTCAGTTTCAGTAATAATGATATATCCATACAATGCAATACTAAAATAAATTAAAAGGCTTTCTATGAACTGATATGGAAAGATCACTAGGATATACTGTTTAAAAAAAAAGCAATGTACTTAAGTATAGATATAATGTGTTCTCTTTTGTATAAGAAAAAAAATTTTGGACATATATTCATATTTAATTGAACTTCCAAAACTAAACTCTGAAAAGAAACAAGATGCCAGTACAAGTAGTTTCCCCAAAAGTGGAGGGTTAGGGTAATCAGAAAACAGTGGTGGGAGAAGGACGTCTCGATGTATACCTTTTTAGAGAGACTTGACATCTGAACCATGTGAATATATTAACCACTTAAAAAAAAAAGTTCCCTCCTCATGACACAGGCCACTGCTTTCTGTGCCCAGCTGTGCTGCTATGGGCCCCACAAATCCTCCTCCTAGCCTGGCAGATGTAGGAGCTACTTCTCTGACCCATTTATAAGAAGGTGAATAAAGGACATGGTCACACTGCAATGCCTTTATAAGAGGAAGTTTTATTGTTAATTATTTACCTTAACAGTTTCAGAAAGAGGAACAGATTAGCTCAGTCCAACATGATTGGCAGTTGGCAAAATCTAATGAAGCAAGTGTTCTGATTGCTAAGGATTTAATTTGGATGCTTTTAATACTTAGCCATCTAACACTTCAAACATAATCGAGAATAAATGCATCATCTCCCTCCCTTTCATTTTAATTCCCACCTACCTCACTTCAATATGGAAATATCTTTGTTAAATAAGATTCCCAGAGGAACAAGTTCCCTGGAGAGTATAGCCATGAGGACAGTGCACAAAAAGAAAAACTCAAAATAAAACTCTGTATGATAATTTACTAGTCTAAGGAAACAAAACCTTCCAATATATTAAGAAATAAATCCAGTTACAAATGCACTGATAGGTCTATGTTAAGAGGTTCTGGTATAGTAACTGAAAATGGCCAGCTATTTACAAGATACACAAGCAGGAATGGTGCACCTAGCCCAGCACTGGCCCTCAGAAGCCAAAAGTGTTTTCTCCACTGTAGGCCACATACAAGAATCCATCTTCATCTTTTTCCTTCTCGTAAAGCTGTCCCATAGTTAGGCTTGAAAGAGAAAAACAAAAAACAACATTGAGAATTGGGTTTGATTACTGAGTCTACGTGTAGGGAGAAAGATGGCTTGAGGATAAGGAATTTCACTACTTAAACTAGCTACTCTCTGTCACACCTTTGGTGGTAGGTGATAAAAAGTAATTCTCTGGGAATCAGTAGATAAGACTAGAATCAACCTCCATCCTCCTGTCCCGAGGCAAGGCCATTTGACTCACCCTCACACCAAGGTATTCCTTCAGAAGCCAGCTCTAGCTCCTAGGGTGGATGTGGTTGGTTAGTACTGGTTAGTGCTTTCACAATGCTTTCTGAATGTGGGGGTGGGGGGCAAGGGAGAAAAGCTAATAAGCAAAATAAGAGTCTAAGAGGCCCATCCCTGTGTGGGTGAGAGACAAAGGTAAGGAAGAGGACTTGTGCTTTCCTCTCCTCAGGGCTGGTCTATTTGAAGATTTATAATTCATACCTAACATGATAAAGAATGAGTGGGCTGATTCCTGTGGAAGTTCGCCCGCCAGAAACCCTGTGCCCCAGAGATCTGCATCGGCGTCATCGAAGGGAAGATACTTTCCTCACATGTAATGCAAAAAGCTCTCATATTATATCTGGGATCCAAAGAAGTCTTGCCCAAGCTTCCTAAGAACCCTCCAGAAACAGATATTGCTCAAACTAAACATGTGTGGGTGGGAGAGCTGGCTTTCCCTCAGCAGTAAAACAGACTGCAGCAGAGGAGACCTAATCTAGTTCTCTGCCATGAAGCTGAGGTGCACGGGCTCCAGAGTAAGACTAATAACACCCGGAGCCCCAGGTGAGCTCTGGCCACATGACTGCTCTATTAGAGATAAGCAGGAGGTGCAGACATGTGCTAAACCTCAGCATGACCATGCGTGGTGGGGTCAACCAGTACCAGCACTGACAAAGCAGTGTGAGAGCAGGCCGAGATGACAGAGGTCACTAAGCCTGGACAGGTCTTAACAGATGCTTAAATGCAGGACTCAGGAGAACAATGGCCAGAGGGTAGATAAAGAGGGGTCGGAGGCCTCAAGCTGGTGCTTGACTGCCCCACGCTGCTGCTTTGCTCCTGGCAGCTGTATGGGACCACTATGTAAACAGGAATGCAGACCACATTTATAAAGGGGAGTTTTTCTCCTTTCCTACTCTTCCTGCCCATTTTCAAGCTTAGCTGGTTCGGCTGTGTGGGTAGATGAGAACTAGTAATAATGTAGGAGTGGATGAGTATGAATACAAAATGGCCTGTCACTGGCATCTTGTACCATAAAATCGTGCTTCCTGCGAGGATCTAACTGGAATTTGTAAAATAAGGACTCCCTGAAACAGCACTGTCCACTAGAAATTTCTCCTGTGATAGAAATGTCCTATATTTCTGCTGTCCAATGCAGTCGCCACTATGTTCAGCACTTGAAATGTGGCTCATGTGAATCGCTATGTGCTGTAAGTGTAAAACATACACAAGATTTCAAAGTATCAGAGTATGAAAAAAAAAGATAATGTAAAATATCTCGATTTTGACTACATGTTGAAATGATGCCACTTTGGATATACCAGATAAAAAAAATACTATTAAAATTAACTTCACCTGTTTTTCTTTTTTAATGTGGCTACTAGAGAATTTTAGATTGCATATGTGGCTCACATGCCATTTCTATTGACCACACTGCCCTGGAACATGTGAGGACTTGGGGAGCAGCGGGTAGAGGGAGGAACCCGTGCCCATGAGAACACCTGTGGTGGGTGGTAGGTCTCAACCTCAGCTGCACAGCAGAAAAAATGGGGAGCTTGAAAGACATGCCCCACCCCAGACCAATTAAATCAGAATCTCTGGAGGTAGGACCCAGGCATCAGTAAGTTTTAAAATGCCCAAGATGGGGACTTCCCTGGTGGCACAGTGGTTAAGAATCCGCCTGCCAATTCAGGTGACACGGGTTCGAGCCCTGGTCCGGGAAGATCCCACATGCCGCGGAGCAACTAAGCCCGTGCGCCACAACTACTGAGCCCACATGCCACAACTACTGAAGCCTGTGCGCCTAGAGCCCATGCTCCGCGACAAGAGAAGCCTCCGCAATGAGAAGCCTGTGCACCACAACGAAGAGTAGCCCCCGCTCACTGCAACTAGAGAAAGCCCGCCCTGCGCAGCAGCAAAGACCAAAGGCAGCCAAAAATAAATAAATAAATAAATAAATAAAATGCCCAAGATGATTCCATATGCAGCCAAGTTGAGAAACAATCCCTTTGCCAGAGGGAGAGATGCTTGTCTTTGTTTGTTTTGGAGATGCTTATCTTTAAAAGCATGGGATTAGGAAGTAGAGTGAGCCAGGAAGTGGAGTGAAGAGCCAGCAAGTAGCAAAGGGCTTGAACAAGTAGCGGGGTCTCTCAAGAAGACTTTTACCCTGGTGGTTAGGAATGCCCTGAGGAACCCAGCTTTTCCCTGAGAATCTTCAGAATGAGGCAAAGGGGAAAACAGCTACCGCTATTGCCACAACTCTCTTGCCCCGCTTGGTACAAGTGTCCAGGGTGACCTTGATAAGACCTGAACTACAGTCTCCCCACTATCACTACCAAAGGGATTTGGAAGGAGCAGACACTGTGTGCAATTCAAAGGCGGCAGCCACACCTTGATGCCTATGTCAAGTTTGGTTCCATCTGCCAGACTAAGTTCTGCTCTTCTCCTAGCAAGTTACAAGCCCAAGGGCAGTGACTCTAAATCGTGCTGCTGAGTTAGAAATACTTGAGGAGCTTTATAAACCCCAGACTCTGAACGTTGTCTGCAGTGAACAATGACCACGGAACGACTACTGTCTAAGGCAGGCTCTGAGACTCTGACGGGGTTGGGGGAGGAGGACCCATAATCATGTGGCTTTCTGTCTTCAGATTCCATTGTCTTTTAAGTAAAACTTGGGTTTATAAATTTAACAGTGCCCTAGCAGCTATAAAGGCTGATCATAAAAATTCTAATTATAATAGCAAACACTATGTGCCAAGCACTTGTTTTAAGTGCATTACATGTATTAACTCTTTACCCTCAGAACAATCTTAGGAGGCAGGTACAATCATAATCCATAGTTCAGATAATAAAAGTGAGGCACAGGGCTTCCCTGGTGGCGCAGTGGTTGAGAGTCTGCCTGCTAATGCAGGGGACACGGGTTCGAGCCCTGGTCTGGGAGGATCCCACATGCCGCGGAGCAACTAGACCCATGAGCCACAACTACTGAGCCTGCGCGTCTGGAGCCTGTGCTCCGCAACGAAAGGACGCGATAGTGAGAGGCCCCGCGCATCGCGATGAAGAGTGGCCCCTGCTCGCCACAACTAGAGAAAGCCCTCGCACAGAAACGAAGACCCAACACAGCCAAAAATAAATAAATAAGTTAATTAATTTAAAAAAAAAAAAAGTGAGGCACAGAGAGGTTAACTAATTCATGCCAGATCACAAAGCTAGGAGACATTCTTTCCACCAAGTTGTGCTGCCTCCATGTGAATACACAACTAGATCTAATGACCTAACGTCAGCATTCTTGTACCTTCTGTGAAGACCTCCCTTATAATAGCACTTCTCACACATACAAACATGCATAGGGAATCACCTGAATATCTTGTTAAAGTGCCTGTTTTGATTCTGAAGGTCTGGGTCAAGGATGAGATTCTACATTTCTATCTAACAAATTCCCAGGGAAGGCCACTGCTGCCAGCTTCTAAGTTTTTCTTTTTTTTTTTTTTTGCGTGGTACACAGGCCTCTCACTATCGTGGCCTCTCCCTTTGCGGAGCACAGGCTCCGGACACACAGACCCAGCGGCCATGGCTCACGGGTCCAGCCACTCTGCAGCATGTGGGATCTTCCCGGACCGGGGCACGAACCCGTGTCCCCTGCATCGGCAGGCGGACTCTCAACCACTGCGCCACCAGGGAAGCCCTGCTGCCAGCTTCTGTATCACACATTGAGCAGCAGGTCCTTCAGATCCTGTAATTTTACAATTAGATGGCTGTGCCTAATGATTTTAAGAGCCCTTTCACTGTTCTCCTTTTCTCTGCCACGCAGTGTCATGTGGAAACTCTATTTAGTTGGCAGTAGCACCATGTCCTAATACTCAGGGTATCCCCTTGGGCAGGAACTTGAAAACTGACAATGCTCAACACTGGGAGCTAAACGCTCCAGTCAGCAGCCCGTGACTGAACGCCTGATTCCAAGTCTCCCTAGGTGACGAGAAAGAAGACTGGCGCATCTGTACAGTATAATTCAAACACAGCACTTGTGGGATCAGGCCACACACATACAGAGTCAGAATAACTTGGTCTGGAGCCAAAAAAGAGCAGGGCTACAAATATAGTTTAAAAATACTTTTTCTAAAAAGTCCCATTAAGGGGCTTCCCTGGTGGCACAGTGGTTGAGAATCCGCCTGCCAATGCAGGGGACATGGGTTCGAGCGCTGGTCTGGGAGGATCCTACATGCCATGGAGAAACTAAGCCCATGCGCCACAACTACTGAGCCTGCGCTCTAGAGCCCGCATGCCACAACTACTGAGCCCGCAGACCACAACTACCGAAGCCCACGCGCCTAAAGCCCATGCTCCGCAACAAGAGAAGCCACCACAATGAGAAGCCCACGCACCGCAACCAAGAGTAGTCCCCGCTCGCCGTAACTAGAGAAAGCCCACATGCAGCAATGAAGACTCAATGCAGCCAAAAATGATAAAATAAATTAAAAAGAAAAAAAAAGTCCCATTAAAAGAATAGCCAAGGCGGTTACCCACTGTCTGGTGCGGCGACCTGGCGCAGGGAGCCGCGGGAGGGGAGGAGAGGGTGTTGCTGTCGCTGACGGCTGAGGCAGCAGGAGGAAAGCTGGATCCCGGGCGGTGGGAGGGAAAGCGGGAGAGAGGGTCTGGTGAGGCGGCAGCGCTCAAGGCCATGCTGGGTCAGGCTTGGTTCTTGTGGAGTGGGGTGCAGGTTGCCAAGCCAAAAAGAAGAAGAAAAAAAAAAAGAACAGCCAAGGGCTTCCCTGGTGGCACAGTGGTTAAGAACCTGCCTGCCAATGCAGGGGACACGGCTTTGAGCCCTGGTCCGGGAAGATCCCACATGCCACGGAGCAACTAAGCCCACGAGCCACAACTACTGAAGCCCCTGCGCCTAGAGCCCGTGCTCCGCAACGAGAGGCCACTCCAATGAGAAGCCCGCACACCACAACGAAGAGTAGCCCCTGCTCACCACAACTAGAGAAAGCCCGCGCACAGCAATGAAGACCCAACACAGCCAAAAATAAATAAATTAAATTAAATTATTAAAAAAAGAGCCCTCTTTAAAAAAAAGTCATGAGGGACACAAAATAATTAAAAAAAAAAAAAAAAAAGAATAGCCAAGTGGAAGGGCAGGGATGCAAAACGTGCCCCTTTTCAGCAGGCAGCGTACAGCAGAAGGCCGGTGTGTTCCTTTAGGACAAGTTCTGTACACCTCTGAAAAGTCAGGCTCCCCCTCAGAATTCACAGAGGCCCAAGCCACACAGCACCATGTGGGCCACTACTGGAGCACCAGAGGATCTGAAAGCAAAGAGACACTCATCCAAGAAGGAGGCTGCTGAGCAGTGGTGGTGGGGGACTGTCACCTTCAAGCTCTGAGCCTGACAAGGAAAGAAATGGGAAAGCCAGTGGCAGATTTAAGCCATGGAGCCAAGCTAAAGGTATAGTGGGACCCTGAAGTACTGAGTGAAATGAACCTAAATTGCCCCCTAAAACCCTGTCCCCTACACTTCCATTCAAGATCAAACAGGTCTAGACAAACTAACCAATAATAAAGGCACTTTGCAGAAGGATCCACATCCAGGAATGGCCATGCTGCTGAGGGCAAACTAGTTTCAAGCTGCTCAACAGCCTACGAACTGGGGGAGGCTGACCTAGAACTGTGTGGATGCCCTATCCCTGCACAACCTTCCCTTGGCCCCAACCAAGGTCAGGCTGTGGAGGCTGTGGGATCCAGCCTGACTCAGGAATTGGCTGGGCTGATGGGCCACCCGGCCATCCATCTGCTTTGCTCCCCACGTGCTTCCACTGGATCTGGATTTATCTCTTTCCCAGCAGGGGGAGGGTGGGTGGGGTGAACTGGGAGGACAACGGCCACTGCTGTGGATCCTGGAAAGGCACGGGCCTCAGAGTGAAAATTAACATGGCCCTAAAGGCTGCCCAAGCTTCTAAAATACAAAAATTAACTACTGCTTATTCCTTTTATCAGATTTTTCTCTGATATAAATAAACTCTATTCCACGGTTAAGATAAACCCTGCTCTTGAAGAGGTATTTACCCAGAAATGATCAAATGTGCTTAATTTAAGCACGTTTCTAAATGAAGTTTGGACTGTAAGACATCACAACTTCTTTTACTTAGTACCTCTTTAAGAGCCAGGAGCAACTAAACACCATAATCTTAAACAGCACGGATTTCCCAATGTAACATTCCCAAGTTATAACATCTTAGATATATTTTATTTAATAATATACTCCTGTTTCTATTTTAGACAGGGGATTAAGAAGACTCTTATCTGTGCTCTAAACAAAGACCAAAGGTGGGCACCACTGCCAGGTCTGGGTTCCCCTCTAAAGCCGTGACTGGGAAACATACACTGATATTCTTTCTCAAGTCCTGTCTGCACCAAGGCATAGTTTTCCCTTCGTTTCTGGCCCAATTCTGGATGCAAGCTCCTAGGCAGAGAATTCAACTTTTCAATGGGAAATGGGAAAAGGAAGTTGAGATCTCCCCTTTTTAAAAAAAGAGAACTCAGAATTTTGAAAGTAAAACTCTTAGAGACTTGCTTCTGTCTCTAATTCTAGAATCAATATTTAATACTAACTACTCAAACAATAATCACGTTATTTTACATGATGGTCACCTGTGTTCCAGAACACTCTCCCAAAGTTCTGCTCCAAGGCAGGAATAAATGAAGTTACTTTCGCTCAGCCTCAGACGTAAGTTATCCTTGTGTAGAGCTGTCTGTTATGGTATGGGGGAGGGCTCCTCCTTTCTCAACTCTGATTTCCCCAGCCACTCTCCAAAGGCTGCAAGCACTGGCTGAATGAAGGTTAAAGGAGGCTCCATGCTTCCCTAAGGAGGCTGAAAAGTGCTACAAAAGAGGCTGCTACTGCCTTGGGGAGGAAATGGCAACACTGAGTCAAACAGTAGCTTTAGGAAGGAGACTGGCAATTTTGTTAGTGCAGCCATCAGTTGCATAAAGGCCAATGATGTCACATGCCTCTTTTGTTTATAAGCAAATTTGTTTTTAAGAATAAAACCCCCAAACAAACAAAGAACTGGTACATCAAATATGGAGCAGGAAGTCATTAACTGGGTCCAAAGGCGCTGAAGAGCCTGGGCAGAGGGGCTGGTTAGTGACTTGGGTCACTGGTGTAATCTGTTTCAGGGAGGATTCTTACCAGGTTGGAAAGGCAAATAAAACTTAGAGAGAAAATGGCCCTGAAGCAGCCTCTGCTGCCCTGAGAATCACTTTTCATTTCCAATTCTATTTATATTTCAGGGATAATGGGGGAGAGGGCATTAGTTAAAATCTGCAGCCATTTTAATTGCTAGATAATGTAATCTTAATGTCTCCAGAAGCCTGCTTCATTTCTTTCAAGAAGTATCAGAGGATTAGAATCAAGGAAAATAAAACTCAATGCCACAGGTCCTAGTCACCTACTTCCTCCCATAAGAAGCCACCACCGGGAAGGAGAAAACATAAGGCCGCCAAGGAGTTGCAGAAGTTGCAGGTGGCATGATTTACCTCCCCCACTACCTGAAGGGAAGCGGAGAGTGACCACAGATGCCCAGGGCTTCACCAGCCTTCCCTGGTGAAGAGTGTGCCTAGCACCACGCTGCCCAGAGGCCTGCGATGGAAGGCTGGGAGAGCCCAATGGGATGACCAGATCACCCCTGGCAACACCGCAGCTTCCTGAGCTACAGCTGTAAGCAGACCAATGGCACCCATTAGGCAGGACCTGGCCTGTCTCCTCAGGCAGAACCTTGGCCTAACGGAAGAACCTTCCATTTCTCCCTTATCCTCTGCCAAACACCAAGAGGTGGAGGTGGTAGAGACTGGGAAAGAGAAAATCAGACCAAAAAGTAGCCAGAGTTGTCTACCTTTCATAGGAAAAGGACTAGAATTTGGCTTAGGCCTCTTCTGGAGCTTTCAAGGATTTTCAAAAGAAACATATTTTGGCCACACTGGGCTAATTCCCAGGAGTTCTTAAAGCCTTAGCTTCAGAAGTACTATTTTGGGGGGAATAACAAATGAAACCTAGTTTGGGTCACTAAGATGAGACACAGCCAGGAATTCACATTCAGAGGAGGGGCCTAGAAGTACTCAAATCAGTAACAGGAAAGGACTGACCAGGGATACAGACTGAGCCAGAAAATTTTCCTCTTTCCACAGAGCACTAAAGCCAGACTGTCAACTACCTAGAAGGGAACTGTAATGCCCCTGCCTAGACTCAGGCCCCAAGTTATCCCAAAGATTGCTTCCAGGCAGCACAAGAGCAAGAGCAAGGGGGTGGTTACTCTGAAAGTCAGAGCAGGTGGTACCAAGAGAGGTGTAAGTCTGTAAAGAGACCTCAGAGCCCTTTGCTGGCCAGCAGCCATTTCCACGTACTTGAGGACCAGGCAGCTGCTCTCAGGGTACTCTCACAGTGGCCAGAGCTGAGCCTGGAAAGCGAGCAAGAAGGCAGGCTGATTAACTGAAGCTGAGCCTCAGCAGGGACCACAAGCTCCTGGGGAAGAACAACAGGACTTATTTCATGGATCATTTGGAGAAAACCTCATTTCAGGCTTCAGTTCTACTGATAGCTTAAGCCTAATTAAGTCCTGAACTATTTAAAAGGATTCTTGGGTGTTTGAGGATTAAAAAAAAAAAAAAAAGAAATGATGAAATTTAAGTCCAGGCCTTGTTCTGTTTTTTTTAACCCAAAGCACACACCCACCTATTGAAGCCCTTTCTTGTTTTCCTTGAACTCCTGATGTCAGGGAGCACAAAAATCAGATTTCTCGTCAGGACCTCTAAGAGTTTTCAGACCTCCAAAGTTTTGAGTTCTGTAAGCAATCAAGCAGATGGCCAATACCAGTAAACAGCTCTCACCTGGACTGTGGGACTGTCTTATCCACAAACAGGAATATTGCCTTTTCAGAAGGAAGCTGGATCCTTTTCCTGATGATCCACATGAACTGAGCCACAGTGATGTCAGATGGAACCAGATACTTCCGTTTGTCAATGTCAACAATCTGAGAGCCTGAGACTTTTTCCACAATCACCTGCGAAAGCAAAGAAAGGTCAGGACTAGATTTCTAACGTGAGGCTCTGGCCCTGCATTGTTGGAGAGCTGATGAACAGTGTGTGGGCAAGGAGGTGTTTAGGAACCTGCATAACATGAGAAAATATGCCTCTGATTTAATAAACCACACACTCTGGAGGTTAAGCACTGATATAAATGTGTTATAGGGAAACGGTAAGTGCTTTTCTGTGGTCAACTATATTTCTCATCCCTGATCTCAGCATGCATAAGAGAAACACAGCCCTCACTACAAAGCTTTTCAACATTTTGTCTGGGCAGACTCAAAAATATCTGGTGAGGGTTTCCTCTACAGCCTGTTACTCCAGGCTGGACCACAGAATGGAACTGCCTTCACACTACAGGGGAATTAAGATCTCAAGGAACACAGAAAATGAGAATGGATGGACTAATGGCAATGACTGGCAAGCCCAGCCAGCCAAGAACGAAGCTCTTCATTCGGCCTGTTGCTTCTCTCTGAACTAAGTTTCAAATTTATCCCTCCTGCCCCCTCCCCAAAGGAACTGTTCACAAGCAATAAGCTACAATAACAGGCCTGGGTGTCCTTAAAAATAAATAAGGGTTACAGAAACTATCTCCCCTACCATGGGATAAATACAGGATAAGTATCATTGATTAAACACAAGCCACTAGAAGTGGCTTCTCAGATTTTTTTTGGTCAGGAAAGGATGTCAAGATCAGAGTGAGAAAAGGGAACTAGAAGTCAGGTAAAGATGGAGGCTCCAAGTTAAAGATCAATGTCCTGAGACTAAAGTACCACTTCCAAGACCAAAGTGAAAGTCTCCCTCCACCACCATTCCCAAAAGTGGCTGTGACCTGTTGCCCTGTCCTAGAACATCTTTTATTACATAATTGTCTAGGGAAGCCCAGAGGCTGCAGACAGCTTGTTGGCCTAGATCAGGAGATTCAGCACTGAGGCATCCTGAACAGCATCAACTCAAGCCCCTCACGCCCCGGCCCCAGCTGGTCCCTTACCCAGTCTGGCCCATCTGCTACTATAACTGGGACTGGAATCTAAACTTGTCAACTGTTGAATGGCCTGGGGCCCTATCACGGGTCCTAAACAGCAGGGGTGACAGCGAGGTGAGGGGGCGGGGAGTCCACTCACCGGAACCCGGTCGGGATATTTCGCTCGGATCTTCGCAGATTCCACGCATCTGTGTTCTATAGAAGAAACGCACCGGGCTGACTGTCGGGCCTGACCGGCCGGCCGGTTCCCGAGCCCCCGGCCCTCCTCCCCACCGTGACCTGCGCACGCCCCAGGTCCTCGTTCAGACGTCCCGGCAACCTCGGTCCCCGGTCCACTGGCTCCGGAAGGTCCCGCAGAGGTCGGCGCGGGGTGGGTGGGCAGCCGCCCGGGGTGCCGGGACCTCGGCGACCCAAGCCCAGAGTGCGGCATCCGCCCCGCCTGGCCCAGCCCAGAGCGGCCCGAGTGGGGGAGGGGGCCCACCCGCCGCCCCAGCCCCCACGGCGGGGCCAATGGCCAAGCGCTTACCCAGAGAGTGGTCCTCCTTGAACATCCACTTCATGGCGGCGGCGGCGGCGGGGAAAGGATGCAGCCGGCTCTCGGAGCCGCGGAGCTCAGCGCACCAACCACAACAACAACGACGGCGGCGGCGGCAGCGGCGGCAGCGGCGGCGGCGGCGACTACACGGCAGGCGGGACTTCCGTCTGCCGGAGCCTAGCAACCTGCAGGGGGCGGAGTTTCCGGCGCCGCTCGCTGGGACGCCGCGCCAAGGGGCGGGGCCGCATGTCAAGGGGCGGGGCCGCATGTCAAGGGGCGGGACAGGAGTGGGCGGTGAGAGGGGCTGCCGGCGGAGTGGGGATGACGAAGTTGGTGACAGAAGTCTGTGAGGGATATTGGTGACTGGGGAGGGGATATTCGAGAACTGGTAACAGTAGTGGGGTCTCGGTGGACGTTGGTAAGGGGAAGGGGTGAGTGGGGCTCTGGCTGATGGGATAGGGCTCTTACAGAGGACTATTCATTAGGGAAATCTGCCTGGGGCGTTGGTGACAACGGGGATTTTGTAGGTATGGATGACAGAAGAGGGTTCTCTGGTGGTTGGTGATGGCAGGGGGTCTGTTTAGGGCGTTGGCACTTTGGGGAGTATTGTTTGGAGTGGTTACAGATTCAGGGCTCAATCTGGAGGCTGTGACTAGTTTGAGGGGACTGTGTGGGGAGGGGTACTGATGACAACCCGGGGGTTCAGTATTAGGGACAGCCATAATAGATTGCATTGGACCTAGAAATTGAATTTAAACAAATCCCATTTCCTTCCCTTATTCACGAAGAAATGTTTGAATAAGCATTTAAGAAAAGCTATCATAACTACACATTTGAGGAGTGTAACATCACACTGATCACAAAGAGGCCCCTTCGCCTTAACTGGCAGAAGAGTTAGAGGTGACTGTCTGGCTCAGAGAATTCCCCTGATAGCTGGTCATGAGACAGGTTTCTTTGTCATTCAGCATGGGGTTCAGCAGTCACAGCCTAGGCTGTGTGTGTGTGTATGTGTGTGTGCGCGTGCGCGCGCCATCTGCCTGAGCACGTGCCTTCAGGGTCTCCAGTGATGTCATTCCTTTCTTCCTCCAAGAGTCATCAGGGCAGTCTGCTCTGGTTCATTATCTGTTTATGAGCTGGTGAATATGTAACAAGATATTCACTTAATTGGGACACATGATCCTTGCCACGAGCTTGTGATTCTGGTGCATCTGAAAGGCCCGTATGTTTGAACATTGTCATTCATCATTTCCTCAGTTGAAACTCCTGATGGATGTTGTGGAATCTAGCTTTATTCTGAAATTATTTTTGATATTTTAAGACTGTGTGTCTGAGCAACTAAAATCCGTGTTTGTTTCTTGCCTGTTTTTAATGAAATGAAAAATCCTTTGAATTTCATACCTAGAAATTATTGTTGCATATAGGAGCACTGTTCTAAGTGTTGGGGGAAAGCAGTGAACAGAACAGACAACACTTGCACTCTTATGGAGTTTGCATTCTAGTGGGACAAAACAAAAAAATATATGTTGGGTAATGATAGGTGCTGTTTAGAAAAATAAAGCATGGTGCTTGACTAGAGAGTGATGTGTGGGATCAAATGCATATTAGATAAAGTGGTTTGGCATATTCTAGGAACAGGAAGGAACCCCTTGTGGCTGGAGCTGAATAAATAAGAGGGTGTGTGTTAGGAGGTGAGATCAAAGGGATCTAGAACAAAAGTGAGTTGAGCTTTGAATTCCATTTGAAGAACTTTGGATTTTATTTAGAATGAAATGAGAAGTCAGTGGAGGGTTTTAAGAAGCGTGACAGGCATGAAGAACCTAGGGGCAAGACGGGAATAAAGACGCAGACCTACTAGAGAATGGACTTGAGGACACGGGGAGGGGGACAGTTAAGCTAAGACAAAGTGAGAGAGCGTTAGTGTATATATGGACATATATACACTATCAAATGTAAAATAGAGAGCTAGTGGGAAGCAGTCGCATAGCATAGGGAGATCAGCTCGGTGCTTTGTGACCACGTAGAAGGGTGGGATAAGGAGGGTGAGAGGGAGGGAGACGCAAGAGGGAAGAGATATGGGAATATATGTGTATATATAACTGATTCACTCTGTTATAAAGCAGAAACTAACACACCACTGTAAAGCAATTATACTCCAATAAAAATGTTAAAAAAAGTGTGTTATGATATGACTTTCCTTTTTAAGTGATCAGGCTAGCTTCTGTGTAGACAGTAGACTACAGGGGGTTGAGGATGGAAGCAAGGGAAGAGTTAAGAGGCTATTGTGATAATCCAGGTATATGATTTTGTTGGTTTAGACCAAGATGTTATCTGTGGAGGTGGTGGGAAGCAGCTGTGTTCTAGATATATTTTGAAGGTAGATCCAGCAAAATTTGCTGGTCAATTGAATGTGAGTTATGAGAGATGAGTCTAAGTCATGGCTTTGGAAGAATGGAGTTGCCATGTACTGGTGTACTGGAATAGGGTGGAGCCAGCGGAGAGTGGGGGGGCAAAGCAAGGGTTTGGTTTTGGTTATATTAAGATGCCCAAGAGACACATCCAAGTAAAGATGTAGAGTACGTAGATGGATCTATGAGTCTCAAATTCAGAAGAGAAATATTTAAAGCTATCGAACTAGAGATCCGCTAGAGAGTGAGTATAAAAATGAAAATACCTATTTTGCGAATAGAGTTAAACACTGAGGAATGAAGATGGTTATTCACCATCTGATAATGAATCAGTGAAGGAGATAGAAACTGGACCGAAGACCCCCTGCTTCCCTTTACAGAGCTGGCCACTGTGTCCTAGTTCAAAGCATGTGTACACCAGCTTGCACCCGGAAGAACTTAGTACACTTCTCAGGGGAGAGATCCGCTGCTCACCAGCTTACAGGCATGTATGTCATCTGATGGTCTCAATGATGTACAGTGTCTGTCTTCTATCTTTACCTATCTTTTTTATTTTTTTTTTTCTGGTATGCGGGCCTCTCACTGTTGTGGCCTCTCCCGTTGCGGAGCACAGGCTCTGGACGCGCAGGCTCGGCGGCCATGGCTCACGGGCCCAGCCGCTCTGCGGCATGTGGGATCTTCCCTGACCAGGGCACGAACCCGTGTCCCCTGCATCAGCAGGCGGACTCTCAACCACTGCGCCACCAGGGAAGCCCTTTACCTATCTTCTTGATGTCCTTTTCCAGTTCACCATTCTACCTGGTGTCTCTGATCTGCCTTGATGATATGCATCACCTTCTTTACCTATTGGGTCATTATATTTAGCTTACTGAATGTTCTAAGGACACTGGATCTCTTCCTTGAGAGGGTTGTTAGTTGACGAGGTGAGTCAGAAGGAGAAATAGGATAATGCATATGTGCAATTACACATTCACCAACTTGTAAAACATGGAGAGTACATTTCAAATCTTGGAAAGGTATGTGAACATGGATACTGAGGGATGGCTAGGACAATGGGGACTGACACAAAGCCAAGTGTGGCTTATCAAGAAGGACTTCACAGAGGGACTTCCCTTGTGGTCCAGTGGATAAGACTCCACGCTGCCAATGTAGGGGTCCTGGGTTCAAACCTCGGTCGGGGAACTAGATCCACATGCATGCTGCAACTAAGGAGTCCGCATGCCGCAACTATGAGCCCACATGCTTCAGCTAAAGATCCCACGTGCTGCAACTAAGACCCAATGCAGCCTAAATAAATAAATAAATAAATAAATTTTAAAAAGACTTCACAGAGAATGTGAATCTTATGTTTCAGAAAGAAGGGTGCATTTTCCAAAGTGTAAATTTTCCTTAACAGATAGAAACAAAGCCTGGAGTTGGAAGAGGGAACTGGGAAGTCAAAAGTTTGGTGATATAAATGCCAAGATGAAAGAAATGTTGGAAAGTGTTGAAGCAAACATTCAGGAGTTCTAACCTGATTCAAGAGACCCTGAATGGGCACTTATAGAAAGGAGAAGAATACGTTTTTTTAAAATTTTATTTTATTTATTTATTTTTGGTTGCATTGGGTCTTTGTTGCTGTGCGTGGGCTTTCTCTAGTTGCAGCGAGCGGGGGCTACTCTTGGTTGCGGTGCGCGGGCTTGTCATTGCTGTGGCTTCTCTTGCAGAGTACAAGCTCTAGAGTGCAGGCTCAGTAGTTGTGGCGGAGGGGCTTTTTTGCTCCGTGGCGTGTGGGATCTTCGCGGACCAGGACTCGAACCGGTGTCCTCTGCATTGGCAGGCAGATTCTTAACCACTGCGCCACCAGGGAAGCCCTAAAATATGATTAAAATTCATAGTTTTTAGAGAATGACTTTCTTTGTCCTTGGAGGTAAATTGCATAAAACATGAGAAAATTATGGAAATGAAAACTGAGACGTCAGTTCTTAGTCAAGAATGTGTGAAAATGACACAATATAGACAAATCTTTAGCATTTAAGAAAATTTTAATATTCTGTCAAGAATTGAAATAAAACCACAAAAAGTAGTTTCCTCAAATCAGGGAAGCAAAGAATAAATATTAGTATCTGTTATTATTAAACACTTTTGCAAAGCTCATGGCATCTCAGAGGAGGCTGAAGCACTTCATACACCCAAATTCTTAGTAGTCACCTCCGTTTCAGCAGTGACTAAGCTGACACCAGCTACAGCATGTGATTCCTTCTGAAAGAAGGAGCTTTGGAGGCAAACACCTCCTTCCTCACGGCAGAGCCACCCTCAGGAAGCAACATCAGAACAATCTATTCTAAATTTTATTTTAATGTTTTTTTAAATATTTATTTTTTTATCTTGGCTGCACTGGGTCTTAGTTGCGGCACTCGGGATCTTCCTTGTAGCATCTTTAGTTGCGGCATGCAGGATCATTAGTTGTGGCATGTGGACTTCTTAGTTGCGGTGTGTGAGCTTCTTAGTTGCAGCATGTGAGCTCTTAGTTGCAGCATGCACACGGGATCTAGTTCCCCGACCAGGGATTGAACCCCAGCCACCGGCATTGGGAGTGCAGTCTTAACCTCTGGACCACTAGGGAAGTCCCCTGGTTATTTAAATAAATGAAAGACATTCACTTAAAGCATAAATACAGTATAATGGCAGAATCATAACATAGATTTAAGCCTAACAGTTGTTGTATTTAAGAGCTGTGTTGCCACCCCAGAAAAGCTTTAAAGCAAAAATGAGTGGTAATGGACCAGATATGTCAAAAAAATGACTTATGGCTGATTACATTGTTACCTTGGACTGTGGTAAGGGCCCTGGATAGTTTTCCCTTATGGGACATCTTGACCTTTTTCTGTGTTGTTAGGATCTCGGCTGTTCTCTTCATCTGAAACCCACTTCTAGGTTATGGTGACTAAACTTATCGTGGTGATCATTTTGTAATGTATAGAAATACTGAATCGCTACATTGTGTAACACGAACTTACATAGTGTTGTAGGTCAATTATACTTCAAAAACAAACTCATAAAAAAGAGATCAGATTTGTGGTTATCAGAGGCAAGGTAGAGGGAGGGGGGAATTGGATGAAGGCAGTCAAAAGGTACAAACTTACGGTTATAAGATAAATAAGTACTAGGGATGTAATGTACAACATGATAAATATAATTAGCACTGCTCTATGTTATACGTGAAAGAGTAAATCCTAGGAGTTCTTAACAGAAGGCAAAATTTTTTTTCTATTTAATTTTTAATCTATATAAGATAAGCAATATTCACTAAACTTATTGTGGTAACCATTTCATGATGTAACTCAAATCATTATGCTGTACACCATAAACTTATACAGTGCTGTATGTCAATTAAACCTCAATAAAACTAGAAGGAAAAAAACCCTTCTAGGTCACCTTCAAAATAGGAGCATCTACTACTGGACTCCATTCTGAGCACAAACCTCACACTAGCTCTTGGAACTGCAATGTGATCCTTTTGATGAAGAACTTGGCTATTGACCATGTTAAAAAAAAATTCCTTCTGCCATGTTCGAAATACTAGGGTGCGGGTGGAGTGGGGGGAAAGCATTCAATTAAGCGATACTCCAACATTATCTTCGGAGAGGAGCATAGCTTCCCCTAAAACAGGTAGCCAAGCTTGTGCCCAATTAAGGTACCAAAGTATAGCAGAGCTATATAGTAATTATCCTTTCTCTCTCTTGAAGAGCAGGGAGATTTGTGTCCTGTTTCTGTCCGGCTATGGAGTATAATGAAAGCGATAGAAAGTTTGGAGACAAAGAGACATGGTTTGGTCTTGGCCCAGGACCAGGTCCAGGACCACGGCCACATTTATGTTCTCTGTGTTTTCCTCCAATGTAGGGTGTGCTGTGACTGGTTGGACTTAAGTACACAATGAACCATATTGGGGATTAACAGATGACACATATGCAAGTATTTACTTTAAGTCAACATTTATGAAAATCTTATTTTACAAAAATGTTAACACAGGCGATGGCTACGATTTTGGTGCACAGAAACCGTCCGCCTTTGGGAAAGCGCAAGTAATACGTAAAGCGACGACTACACTTCAGTTGCGGGCACCGCCCCGTTAGCCCCACCCCTACCGAAGCCCGTCTCCTTGCTATTGGTTCCTTTCCCTGCCCCGTCGGTTGCCGTGGAGACCAAGGCTATGGCAACCAGGAGAAGCCAAAGTTTGTCGAATCGCTGGAACCGCCGAGGAATCCCGAGCTCTTGGCCCGATTCACCGCTGCCTTCATGGCGCTCTACGAGCTCTTCTCTCACCCAGTGGAGCGGGGCTACCGCGCGGGGCTCTGCTCTAAGGCCGCGCTGTTCCTGATGCTGTCCGCCGCGCTCACGTACATCCCGCCGCTGCTGGTGGCCTTCCGGAGCCACGGTGAGCCTGCCCCCCAGCCGGTGCGCGACGCGGCTCTCCGCGGCGACCGCGCCGGCCTCCCTGACCTCGGCCCCTCCGCCTCCCGCCCTCTTTACCTCAGGGTTTTGGCTGAAACGGAGCAGCTATGAGGAGCAGCCGACCGTGCGCTTCCAGCACCAGGTGCTGCTCGTGGCCTTGCTAGGACCCGAGCACGGTGGGTTCCTAGCCTGGAGCACGTTTCCCGCCTTCAACCGGCTGCAGGGAGATCACCTGCGCGTCCCGCTCGTTTCGGTGCGTGGTTCCCGCCTGGGCCCAGCCGCCCGCCGGTACTGGGCTGCGGTGGGGATGGGGGAAGGGGTGGGAGGGAGCGCCGCGGCCGGAGCCCCGGCCCCTGTGTCCGGGGGAGCCCGGCTTGGGTCTGAGGGAGTCACGAACCCACGGGAAGTTCTGTGCACAAGTTCACTGACCCGAGCTTATGTTTAATTTCCTGGGGAGCAAATTTGTTATTTCATTCGACTTCTCCAAGCCGTCCACCACCGCAATGAAGTTAGCTACAGCTGTCAGCGTCTGTGTACTATACAGAGGCTAGAAACCTGGGGGCAACCTGTGGCCGACCCCGTCATTTCCGTGGGCCTGCCCCTTCCTAATGGAAGGGTGGTCGCGAAAGTTGCCTTATGAGTCGTGCAGGCCGAGTGCTGTTCTAGTTAATTACCCCGTCGTGCAGCTACAGTCGTGCATCAGCACTCGGTAGGAACGGAAAGGGCAGGCATTTTTAGGCAGACTGACACGCGGAAGCCAACGTGCTGGTTGGTTAAGCAACCTCCGCAGACTGTGCTGCTGGCCCAGGCCCGCCTCCCTGGGCTCGCCTCCTTAGATGCCGCTCCATCCTGCCGCTGTCTGGGATGAAAATGAAGCATTTTACTGTCTGTAATCTAGTATCTGGTTCAAGATAAGTGAGGGCTTCCTATACAATCACCCCCTTTACCCTCATTTTCTGAAAACATTTTCCTTTAGAAGTAGGAAAATTCTGGATTTCCTTCTTCCAAAGTTGAATCTCTTTAGACATCTCTGAGATGATTGGCCTACAGTCAAATTTGTGTAGTGGAAAAAAAAAATTGACTTTTTGCCCAGCAACTAAACAAAATGACAAAAATTTTAAAATCTGATTGGTCATATGAATAACCGCAAACAAAATATGATTCCGATTACTTTTTATGATTACTTTAAATTTCCTTTTTTTCTGACTATAAAAATGCATGCTCATTGTAAAATATTAAAGAGTTACAGGTACGTATAATGACGTAAAATTAAAGGCTCAGTTTGGTACATGTATCAATACTTGTTAATTAACCTTCATTTTAAGGTCTGCAAAGTATTTCATGACATGGAAAACTGCAGTGGATTTACCAGTTGCCTGTTGGTGGATTTTTGATTTGCTTTTACTTTTTCACTATTAGAATACTGCAGTGAACAAGATTTTGAATAAGTCATACACCTTTAAACGTCAAATTGTGAGGAATTGGAATAGAAGCTGTTTGTTGAAATTGTATAAATACATAGAAAACTAAGCAAGCAATAAAATAATTATTAACTCCAGAAAAATAAAAAGTAAGGAAAAGCATTTACGAATAGGTCTATAACTATACGAATAGGATTTACATAATCATAATTTGGTGAACACTGAATGTTGACTAACCAAGATAAGACTTTAACGCTACTGGGGGGATGGGAAGGCGGCGGTGCTGGCTGGAAGGGAGGGGGAAAGAAAACTAAATCATCCCTCTTTGCGGGAAGACAATAGAGGATGCCTGAAATGGAAGTTGAGAAGTGCCAGCCAATGCCAAGGTTGTGTAAAGACATGGAGATACATTTCTAAATAAGGTAATAAAGGTAAATGAGGCAAAATTAGTTGCCCTGTGGGTGGAAGCCTGCAGGTTTTTGTAACATTGTTGAACACTTTGATTCTTTAAATGATCAGGTCTTTTGAATTTATTTAAAAATAGAAGTGGAGCAGAGACGCATTTCTTTCCACAGCTCCTCCCTAATCGTGACAAGTTGCCCATTTTTATTCTTATTTGAGATTATAATGCCTCTGGGGAAGGGCGACTGCGGGTGAGAGGCCAGCATCGAGGTACGCTTCCTTTTCCCTGTAAACCCACTGTACTTCTGTTCCACCTGTGTTTCCTTTCCAAAAGTGGAAACAAAGGTTGTTGTTGTTGTTTGTATTACAAACACACAAAAAATTAACTTGTTAGTTTTACTTCAGGTTAGCATTCCTTGTCTTTTAAATTTTTGGTAGAAATTTTTTCTTTACATTTGTATATTCCTATCTATCATACTTTCTGGTTACTTGAGTCTAAGAAATAATCATGAAAACTTAAAATAATCATGAAAACAAGGATACAGCATTAGGTTTCATTCATGTGTTCTTTTCACTTGTTCATCCACCATGAACTGGGTTGGCTTCCCAGTTGGATTGCTAGTTAGCCTCTTATCTCTGTAACCAGAAACCACTCCCTTGAGAGCACTGCCCACCAACCCCCTACTTCTGGTGTGTGTGTGTTGCGATTTTGTGAAGCCAAGACTACCTGTTGTTTTTATGGTGTCCAGAGCTATCAATCCTCTTTAATACTGGGCAGTTTTACACTGTAAAACATAAAGCCAAAGCTCCTTTTTCTTAGTCTTTTTTTTCTCCCCATTCTAAGCCTCTGTCTCTAAGTAATTTATGACCTTGTCATCTACAGTCTTTCTCAGTAAATTATTTGCTTCCTTGCTGGCTGAGCTCTGGGTTTGAGAATAGTTTGAAATCATGAGATACAAATAAATAGTTAGATGATAAGGAAGTACAGAAAAAAAGTAAGCAAAAATTCTAGGAGAAAAAGGGTAATATCAATACAAGGGAAAGAGGTCTACCAGATATTAAACTATACCTTAAAGCTCTAATAAGTAAAGTAGTGTGGTTTGGGGAATTATATAAAAAGTATGGAAATGGACCCTAATATGACAAAGGTGGCATTTTAAATCAGTGAGTAAAGATGGAGCTAGTCCTCAGAGACTGTACAGCAGAATTAAAGTCCAGATAGATCAAAATTAAATTTAAAATATGAAATCATAAAAGTACTGAAACAAATGAGTGAAAGCTTTTAAATCTCTGAGTATGATGTAAAATTTAGAAGGCATAAAAGAAACTTTTTTGATAAATGCAAGTATATAATTTAAAAAATCATTGGCCTGGTGAAAACCATAAGCAAAGCCAAAACACAAATGACAACAAGGAAAAAAGTTTTACTATTTGTATCACTTGTAAAGGGCTATTTTTCCTAACATAAAGTGCCTACAGATCTGTAATTAAAAGACCAACTACCTAGTAAAAAAAATGGGCAAAGAATATGAACAGTTTATAGAAGACAAAACACACTGTGAACTAAAAAAACATATGCACAGCCTAAAAGTTGAGAGTTATGTTTTATTAGGCAGACATACTGAGGACTTCAAGCCTAGGAGGCAGCATCTCTAGTAACCCTGAGAAAACTGCTCCAAGGAGGTGAGGTAGGATATACAGGAGTTTTGCAACAAAGGGCAGGTAGTAGGAACAAAAGATTACTGTTAGTAGAAGAAAACTAGATCTCAAGTTAAGGAATTTAGTGCTTTTCTATGTATGGGAAGATGCTAGAGTTTGGGCTCACTGAAATCATTCCTTTGATATGCACCTCAGCTGTCTGGGGCCAGTATCCTGTGTTTTCACATCCTGAATTTCCTCAGGGTGCACCATGGGGAGTGGATGCAGTCTGATGGCTGCTAGATGGCAGGTATTCTTTGTTTCTGTCCTGAGTTCCCTCAGGGCTCACCAGCTCACCATCAGCGTGGGTGTAATTGCTAATGACTGTGACATCCTTTGTTTACTGATATGGCACGCAGTATTCTATTTCTCAACACATAACTCTTAAACATATGAAATCGCACTCGTAATTAGATGCAAATTAAGAATAATTGAGATATCATTTTTATCTATCAAATAGGCAAAAATTGAAGTTTCGTAGCATGGTGAGCAAGATGTAGGGAATTGTGCATACACTCCTGTATATCTCTGGTGGGAGCGTAGATTGATAAAACCTCTTTAAGGACCATATTTGTTTGTCCATATATGTCAAAATTACCAATTCATGTGCCTGCTTCTACTTCTAGTAAGGTGTCCTGAGGTTTGTGCACACATGTGAAATGACATATGTAAAAAGTTGCTCATTGCAGCATTGTCTGTAGTATCAAAAGATGGTAAACAGGGCTTCCCTGGTGGTGCAGTGGTTAAGCATCCGCCTGCCAATGAAGGGGACATGGGTTCAAGCCCTGGTCCGGGAAGATACCACATGCCGCGGAGCAACTAAGCCCGTGCGCCACAACTACTGAGCCTGCTCTCTAGAGCCCGCGAGCCACAACTACTGAGCCCGAGTGCCACAGCTACTGAAGCCCACGTGCCCAGAGCCCGTGCTCCGCAACAAGAGAAGCCACTGCAATGAGAAGCCCACGCACCACAGCAAAGAGTAACCCCCGCTCGCCGCAACTAGAGAAAAACCCACACGCAGCAACGAAGGCCCAGCGCAGTGAAAAATAAATTAAAAAAAAAAAAAAAAAAAAAAAAGGTAAACAACCTATGTAGCAATAGAAGACTCATTTAAAAAGTTGTGTTGCATCTACCTGGTGGAATGTTACATAGCTTTTTTTTTTAATGAAGTTGGATTTATATCTATTGATGTGGAATTACCTCCAAGAGAAATTGATAAGTGTAAGAAACAAAAATTGTATATAATATGCTTCTATGTGTATAAAAATGGAAAAAAACCCCAAAAATATATGAATGTGTGTATTTACATACACATACATGCATGCTTCAGCTATCTCTGGAAGAATTCAAAAGAAACTGACAACATTGATTGCTCTGGGGAAGGAACTAGGTGGCTGAGGTTAAGGTGGGAGAGAAATTTTTCACTACATAGCCTTTTGTACCATTATAATTTTGTAACATGGGAATGTAATACATATTCAAGATTTTTAAATTACAATGACAACAATTTTTAAAGGAAAAATTTAGAAAGCGCCGTGTAAAACAAAAGCAAACCAAAAAAACAGTAAAAATTTAAAAGCAGGTAAGTATATAAAATGCCACAGTTACTTTGGAAAATAGTTGGCAGTTCCTCAAAAAGTTAAACTTAGAATTAACCTCGCTCTTCTAGTCCCCGCTTCGCCGCGCATTTAAGATTCCTCGTGGAAGCTGAAGCCGCACTTCTGGCGTGGCCCCTCCGGCCAGCCGGCCCCTCAGATGAGAACCGCGCCCAGGCCAGCGCCCGCAGCTCAGCCACCAGCAGCGGCTCCACCGTCTGCTGTTGGCCTGCTGCTGCTCCCCGGCAGCCAGGTCTGATGGCCCAGATGGCAACCACTGCAGCCGGCGTGGCTGTGAGTTCTGCCATCGGCCACACTCTGGGTCATGCCCTCCCTGGTGGCTTCAGTAGAGGAAGTAATGCTGAGCCCTCAAGGCCTGACGTCACTTACCGGGAGCCTCGGGGAACCCAGCCGGCACAGCAGCAGCAGAATGGCCCATGCTTTTTTGAGGTGAAATAGTTTTTGGAGTGTGCACTGAACCAGGGTGACCTTAAGCTTTGTGAAGGTTTCAGTGAGGTGCTGAAACAGTGCAAATTGGCGAACGGGTTAGCTTAATCAAGAAGTTCCAACTGAAGACATGAAAAATCATCTCTCATGACCATGTTGATTTAGCATTAAAAATATAATTGATAGTGAAGATATAAAGTGTGAAGCCACCAGTTAAACCTCTCCTCGATCATTAATAGCTTTTGTGCTTCAAAATTGCAGTGGAAGAGGGTATTCTCACCATGTAGAAGCTCATGAGATGGTATTGAGTTTGGGGCTGGACGGATGTTTGTGTGGCCTCTTAAACAAGCTTTTGTTTGTGAATTAATTAGAATAAAGTGATTTTCTTTCAAAAAAAAAAAAACATAGAGTTATCATGTGTCCCAGCATCCCTACTCCTAGGCATATGTGTACCCCAGAAAATTGAGGACATACGTCTACACAGAAGCTTGTGCACAAATGTTCATAGCAGCCTCATTCATAAGAGCAATAACAATTCAAAAAACAAGTCCAAACAACCAAACGTCCATCAATGAGTGAATGGATAACAAAATATGTTATATCCATACAATAGAATATTACCCAACCACAAAAAGGAATGGAGTCATGTTATGTGCTACAACATGGATGAAACTTTTTGCTAAGTAAAAGGATCCAACCACAAAACAGCACATGTTGTATGATTTCATTTAGATGAAATGTCCAGAATAGACAAATCTGTAGAGACAGAAGGTAGATTAGGGATTCCAGTAATTTGGGGAATTAATTGGTGGAGAGGAGAGATGGGTAGTGACTGCTAATGGGGATGGGTATGTGGTTTCTTTTGGGGCTGATGAAAATGTTTTGAAGTTGGAATCATTGGTGATAGTCACACAACTTTGTGAATATACTAAAATCTACTGAATTGTAGCAAAAGGGTGAATTTTATGGTATGTGAATTATGTCTAAATTTTTTTAAAAGCAGGTTGGTGATATCCTGGTGATATGCTTACAAGCTGTAGTAATAAAAATTGCTGTTGGGGCTTCCCTGGTGGCGCAGTGGTTGAGAGTCCGCCTGCCAATGCAGGGGACACGGGTTCGTGCCCTGGTCCGGGAAGATCCCACATGCTGCGGAGCAGCTGGGCCCGTGGGCCATGGCCGCTGAGCCTGCGCGTCCAGAGCCTGTGCTCCACAACGGGAGACGCCACAACAGTGAGAGGCCCGCGTACTGCAAAAAAAAAAAAAAAAGAAAATTTGCTATTGGGAATTTCCAGGTTAGGACTTGGCGCTTTCACTGACTAGGACCCGACTTCGATCCCTGGTCTGGGAACTAAGATTCCACAAGCCCCACAGCACGGCCAAATAAATGAATAAAATTGAAATTGCTGTTGATTTACCATGCCTCTGGCATATGCTAAGCATTTTATCATTAGATAATACATTTAAATTCCTCTATGTGGTACTTGGCCTTTAACAATCACTTAGTAAAGTGTTAACCATTGATTTTTTTTTTCTTTTTTTTTTTTTTTTTTTGCGGTACGTGGGCCTCTCACTGTTGTGGCCTCTCCCATTGCGGAGCACGGGCTCCGGACGTGCAGGCTCAGCGGCCATGGCCCACTGGCCCAGCTGCTCTGCGGCATGTGGGATCTTCCCGGACCGGGGCACGAACCCGTGTCCCCTGCATCGGCAGGCGGACTCTCAACCACTGCGCCACCAGGAAAGCTCATCCCTATGCTTTTAATGCTTTAAAAGTCAAGTTTCTTGTTTCTAATAAAAGAAGAAAAAGAGCACAGAGTGACATTTTTCCTCAATGAGCCTGACTTGGTTCTTTAAGCATGTATGACCCAGAGAATATGGGGGCTGAAGACTACAAGAGGATGCAGGAGGATGAGCGGAGAGTACTGTGTGTCCGAGACATGTTTTTTCACATCTCCGAAATCAGAGTGTGTCTGCCTGTCGGTGGTATCTTAAAATAGCTGTTGGCCAGAAGACAGGCTTGGCGAGTCCTCACTGCCTACGTATGGAAACTCAGAAGTACCAGCACCAAAACTTGCAGAAAGGACATCAGCAACTTGACAGAAAACCCCAGAGACAATAATAAAACATTTTAAACCTAAGAACCAAGTGATAAGCAGCTAAGGGAAGGTTCAAGAGGCACTTAATAGTAGGATAACTCCACAGAATTTTAAAGCCTGCTTATGGACCCAGACCAGTGAATTTTAGTTCCCTTTGTGGATGTTGTTTTTTTTTTAGCGGTACGCGGGCCTCTCACCGTTGTGGCCTCTTCCGTTGCAGAGCACAGGCTCCGGACACGCAGGCTCAGCGGCCATGGCTCACGGGCCCAGCTGCTCCGCGGCATGTGGGATCCTCCCGGACCGGGGCACGATCCCGCATCCCCTGCATCGGCAGGCGGACTCTCAACCACTGCGCCATTAGGGAAGACCATGAATTTTTTTTTTTTTTTCTGTATGCGGGCCTCTCACTGTTGTGGCCTCTCCCGTTGCGGAGCACAGGCTCCGGACGCGCAGGCTCAGCGGCCATGGCTCACGGGCCCAGCTGCTCCGTGTCATGTGGGATCCTCCCGGACCGGGGCACGAACCCACGTCCCCTGCATCGGCAGGCGGACTCAACCACTGTGCTACCAGAGAAACCCCCGTGAATGTTTTTTAAATGCTGTAAAAAAGCACCAGTGTGCTTCATGGCACAAAGGACAAACTTGCATAGAAAAGTATGGATAATACTGAGTCAAAAAATGATTCAAAGAATCATGATGTAAAGAAGTTTTAAGAATCCCTGGATCAATTTATTTTGCATATATTTTTCTATGTGCATAAATAGGATATCTGATATTAATATGCCTAAATCTGAAAGCTCTTTCAATAAGTATAAGATAAATACCCTTAGTGATTAGAAAGCATTGTGTCATAGTTTTTTTTTAAAGATGTTGGGGGTAGGAGTTTATGAATTTACTTATTTTTGCTGTGTTGGGTCTTCGTTTCTGTGCGAGGGCTTTCTCTAGTTGTGGCAAGCGGGGGCCACTCTTCATCGCGGTGCGTGGGACTCTCACTATCGCGGCCACTCCCGTTGCGGAGCACAGGCTCCAGACGCGCAGGCTCAGCAGTTGTGGCTCACGGGCCTAGCCGCTCCGCGGCATGCGGGATCCTCCCAGACCAGGGCTCGAACCCGCGTCCCCTGCATTAGCAGGCAGACTCCCAACCACTGCACCACCAGGGAAGCCCCTGTGTCATAGTTTAATTGGAAATATTTTTGCTTTCTTACTGGTATATAAAATATTGGTACATTTTATAATTAATGATATCTTAGATTAATTGAAATAGAGGTAGCAAGGATTTTATATGTGTAGTAGACATGGAGTAGTAGTTCCTACTTTGCTGGAGACCCAAAGACTGGTGTCAAAGAGCACTATCAGCTTAAAAAGAAAAAATGGGACACCCCAATGATGACAAGTATATGGTAAAGTGGACACTGGTATAAACTAGGAAATTAACCTTCAGTAAAAGAATATGACTCTAGGGAATTCCCTGGTGGTCCAGTGGTTAGGACTCTGTGCTTTCACTGCCGGGCGCTGGGTTTGATTACTGGTCAGGGAACTAATACCCTGCAAGCCACGTGGCACAGCAAAAAAAGAAAAAGAAAAAAAAGAGTATGACTCTAAAGAATAAAAGATATGAAAACAAACAGGAGCCAAATAAAATTCCAGCAAACTATCACATACTGTAGAATCCCTGATGAGAAAAATGTTGCAAGTCAAGGCACTGTGGAAACAATAGCACTAGTTAAATTTACAGCTACTCTTACTGTCAGGTGCTGTGCTGGTTATTAGGTCTTGTCTCAGCTCCAAACCTACCCTCCTATCCTCTCCTTTCCTCTGCCTACTGGCTCCCTGTTAGATTCTGCCAGAAGGGGGCATGGTGAACCTTGTTCTGGGAGTGGCAGAAAACCAGAAATTGCAACCTGGGTAAAGAACCATTGCTGGGGTGATGCAAACAGCAAGAAGTACATCTTTCCTCCTGCCTTATAGACTCCCTCATGGATTCTTCATCCAAGCTTCAAAGGTACCAGTACCAGCTGACAGCACTCCCTTTTTGAGGTCTGAGTCCCAGCCCCTTGAGGTAACGCCAGCCTCTTCCTTTTCTTCTCCAGCCCTAGGTAGTTATCCTGCAAAAAGTGTTCCCTGTTTGCGTTTTTAGTCCACTAATGCCTGTGTTATTAATTATCCCCTATACTACATTCCCCTGTTAAAATAACTGTTTATTTTCATTCTTCCTTCCTGATTGGACCCTGATTGATACAGGTGGACTGATGGGCATTGACTAAATCCAACAATGCCTGTATTTATCCTATCTAGTATGTTAGTATTGATTTCACACATATCTGTAAAGGATTACCTGTTTTAACTCCAGAAATCTTTGAAATTAGGGTTCTTATGGGCTATTATAGAATCAGGAGTCAGTAAACCTAAGTTCTAGCCCCAGTTCTGTCATCGGGTTCCATACCCTCTCTTGGCCTCAATGTAATTATATAAAGAGGATGACAGTACCTACCTCTCTAACTATTTATTGCTAATTATTACTAGTAATAATACTTCTCTCCTGGGGTATGCAGACGGATGAGACAGGATGAACCGTGGATATAAAAATTGCTCCAAATTGCACATATACCTTATAGAAATAAGGTGATGGTGTGATTTATGAATTCTCTTAGCCAGACACACCCACTGGATTTTAGTTACTAATCCTGAACTTGTGTTAAAGAAGTATTAGCTCATTGAGGGGACTTCCCTGGTGGCGCAGTGGTTAAGAATCCACCTGCCAATGCAGGGGAAATGGGTTCAAGCACAGGTCCAGGAACATCCCACAGGCCTCGGAGCAACTAAGCCTGTGCGCCACAACTACTGAAGCCTGCACGCCTAGAGCCCATATTCCGCAATGAGAAGCCCATGGACCACAACAAAGAGTAGCCCCCGCTCGCCGCAACTAGAGAAAGCCTATGTGCAGCAACAAAGACCCAACAAAGCCAAAAATAAATAAATAAATTTTTAAAGAATGTTTTAAAAAAGCATTAGCTCAAATAGATGGAGAGATATACCATGCTCCTGGATTGGAAGAATCAATATTGTGAAAATGACTCTACTACCCAAAGCAATCTACAGATTCAATGCAATCCCTATCAAACTACCACTGGCATTTTTCACAGAACTAGAACAAAAAATTTCAAAATTTGTTTGGAAAAACAAAAGACCCCGAATAGCCAAAGCAATCTTGAGAACGAAAAATGGAGCTGGAGGAATCAGGCTCCCTGACTTCAGACTATACTACAAAGCTACAGTAATCAAGACAGTGTGGTACTGGCACAAAAACAGAAAGATAGATCAATGGAACAGGATAGAAAGCCCAGAGATAAACCCACGTACATATGGTCAACTTATCTTTGATAAAGGAGGCAGGAATGTACAGTGGAGAAAGGACAGCCTCTTCAATAAGTGGTGCTGGGAAAACTGGACAGGGACATGTAAAAGTATGAGATTAGATCATTCCCTAACACCATACACAAAAATAAGCTCAAAGTGGATTAAAGACCTAAATGTAAGGCCAGACACTATCAAACTCTTAGAGGAATACATAGGCAGAACACTCTATGACATAAATCACAGCAAGATCCTTTTGGACCCACCTCCTAGAGAAATGGAAATAAAAACAAAGATAAACAAATGGGATCTAATGAAACTTCAAAGCTTTTGCACAGCAAAGGAAACCATAAACAAGACCAAAAGACAACCCTCAGAATGGGAGAAAATATTTGCAAATGAAGCAACTGACAAAGGACTAATCTCCAAAATTTATAAGCAGCTCATGCAGCTCAATAGCAAAAAAACAAACAACCCAATCCAAAAATGGGCAGAAGACTTAAATAGGCATTTCTCCAAAGAAGATATACAGACTGCCAACAAACACATGAAAGAATGCTCAACATCATTAATCATTAGAGAAATGCAAATCAAAACTACAATGAGATATCATCTCACACCAGTCAGAATGGCCATCATCAAGAAATCTAGAAACAATAAATGCTGGAGAGGGTGTGGAAAAAAGAGAACACTCTTGCACTGCTGGTGGGAATGTGAATTGGTACAGCCACTATGGAGAACAGTATGGAGGTTCCTCAGAAAACTAAAAATAGAACTACCATATGACCCAGCAATCCCACTACTAGGCATATACCCTGAGAAAACCATAATTCAAAAAGAGACATGTACCAAAATGTTCATTGCAGCTCTATTCACAATAGCCCGGAGATGGAAACAACCTAAGTGTCCATCATCGGATGAATGGATAAAGAAGATGTGGCACATATACACAATGGAATATTACTCAGCCATAAAAAGAAACGAAACTGAGCTATTTGTAATGAGGTGGATAGACCTAGAGTCTGTCATACAGAGTGAAGTAATTCAGAAAGAGAAAGACAAATACTGTATGCTAACACATATATATGGAATTTAAGAAAAAAAATGTCGTGAAGAACCTAGGGGTAAAACAGGAATAAAGACACAGACCTACTTGAGAATGGACTTGAGGATATGGGGAGGGGGAAGGGTAAGCTGTGGCAAAGCGAAAGAGAGGCATGGACATATATACAGTACCAAACGTAAGGTAGATTGATAGTGGGAAGCAGCCGCATAGCACAGGGAGATCAGCTCGGTGCTTTGAGACCGCCTGGAGGGGTGGGATAGGGAGGGTGGGAGGGAGGGAGACGCAAGAGGGAAGGGATGCGGGAACAGATGTATATGTATGACTGATTCACTTTGTTATAAAGCAGAAACTAAAAAAAAAAAAAAAAAAGTATTAGCTCATTGAACACCTGCCTTTGTAGCTGTTGCATTTTGTGTTAAGCTTGGTTTGAAGTAAATGGAATTAGGTAATTGATTCCATCAGTGGTCCAAGTGATAGCACAGCGATGTAACCCACCTTGCCAGCCCCAAGGGAGCGAGAGTCTTACTTGGTGACAGGTCCTCTGTGGGAGATGCACCATTTGCACCATCACTCATCCCCATGGCCCCGTCTGGGCCCTCATCTTCCACTGTCTCCAGCTCATGCACTCTGCTCAACTGCACTGGCCTCATCTCACTCCGTTAAACGCTGACCCACTTTCACCCAGAGTATGTGTGCTTTATTAGCTAGGATCACCCTTCCCCAAGACATTTATATGTCTTATCACCTCACTTTACCTGACTTCTTGGAGAATCAGGTATTCCTGAATACTTTGGATAAAAATTTTTGTTCTATCCTGGTCATTCTCATTTTTCTTTGTGACACTTAGCACTACCTGTTAGCACATATCTGTTTGTTGATTTACTTTCTGCCTCCCTGGCTGGGAATGTAAGCTCCATTAGGGTGGGGACTTTGTCCATTTTGTTTGCCATTATATTCCCAGAACCTGAAGCAATGCCTGGTACATAGTAGGCCCTCAGAAAATATTTGACAGGTTGGGACTTCCCTGGTGGTCCAGTGGTTAAGACTCCACGTTCCCAGTGCAGGGGGCCTGGGTTCGATCCCTGGACAGTGAACTAGATCCTGCATGCCGCAACTAAAAAAAGATCTCACGTGCCGCAACTAAGACCCGGCACAGCCAAATAAATAAATGTTAAAAAAAAAAAAAAAGGAAAAGAAAATATTTGACAGGTTAATGAATGGATTTAACAGGTAGACACCAATTATGGTGCTGTGCTATATCTCTGTCCTCTGTGAAGATGGCGTAAAAGTGTTCTGGCTTCTTGCAAAAAGATCTTTCTTAATCGACATCTTCTCCTTGAGTTTAAGTCTGGACATTTCAGTTCTGGAAAGAGGATCAGATTTGAAGTCAGAGATGTGGTTTCATATCCTGTCTTTACCAATAGTAGCCGTACTCCGTAAATCCCTTAATCTCTCTGAGCCTTGGTTTTCTCATATATACAATGGGGATAGTACTTGCTCTGCTTACCTTCGCCTTATTGTAAAGGTCAAATGAAACGTGTTTCTCTCCCTCTCAGACTGTGTTAGAGTCTGGATTCTTCTGGCATTTCCCTCCTGGTCACTCTCCTCTCTTGCAAGTTGTTGATCTTTGTCTTCCTATCCAACCCTAAAGATCCAGAAAAGCCATGGATCCACTAGAGAGTTAACCTGACTTTGTCTTCCAGATCTTCCCAGATACCAACTGAAAAAAAATTCACAGGAAGACAAGCCTGTGAATTCACAGACTCTTTTCCATCCTACTCATAATTGCTAATACATAATTGCCTGGGTAACCTGATCGTCAGCCCTGGTAACAGATATCCCTCGCCTACACCGGCAAAGCTGATGTAACAGGACAGAGAAAATAGTATCCAACAGAACAGAGAGGGTAGGTTTCTCTATAACAAGGCCTAGGATAAGGACATTATTGTCTAGAAGGAAAGAAATGATTGAAAGGTTTTGAAAACTGAGATATCTCCATCTCAAACGACCTTACTAGCCTGAAAAAGAACAAAGAATCTCTTCCCCCGCATAAAGGTATGGTGGAAAACCAAATGAATCAGTTGATGGGGAATTCAGATGGGAATGCTGATACCCCATAGCAGAATCCTTCTGGGAACGTACAGTGGAAAAGGATCAGTTGTAGTAACAAAATCCTGAGTTGTGGCAAAGAATCATGTCACCAGTGATCACATTTCAGTGAGTCTTTCCTGCTAGTCATTTTAGGGTCATTTTAGGGTCACTATGAGGTGAGACTGGATTCTGGTGTTTTTTTAGGATCTGTGATTTGTCTTTTTCCCTCCTTGGATCTCTGTTTTCCCTACTTTTTTTTTTTTTTTTTTTTTTTTTAGTATTTACTTATTTTTGGCTGCATCGGGTCTTAGTTGTGGCACTGGGGCTTCTCTCTAGTTGTGGCGTGTGGGCTCAGGAGTTGAGGCCTGAGGACTTAGTTGCCCCATGGCATGGGGGATCTTAGTTTCCCAACCAGGGATCGAACACACGTCCCCTGCACTGGAAAGCGGATTCTTAACCACTGGACCACCAGGGAGGTCCCTTCCCTACTTTCATGGCCATAATTTATAAAATAGTTTTAATCCCTCACTGATTTTACTTCGTTTTCTTTTTCATTGTATTCATTGGTACTAAAAGATGCACTAGGCTATAAAGCCCTGACATCAGTCCAACACTGAGAATCTGAATCAAAGCACTGTGGTTAAAGAATATATAAATAGAGCTTGGTGTTTTTCTGCTGAGTCTGTTTGGGGAATGCATAATGATTAGGATTCTTTCTTTTCTGTTTAAAAAAGTTGACTTCTAGAGAAGTAGAAGTCTGTTTTGATATGCTATTTAAATGTTCCATACAAACTCAGGCATGTTTCTAAAAAGGAAAGAAAACACCAGCAATAAAACCAAAAAATCAAATGAGGCAACTGAAAAAGAACAATGCATCCAGATGTTTACACTGTTGTTGTTACTGCCACTTCCAGATCTTGTTCAGTTTGGCCCTAGAATATTTGAGAAGCCCCAGTATGCAGTTTAGGGGCCATGCACATGTGTCTCTTTCACCACAATTGATCCACTTATACCTATGTATTTTTCTCTTTTCTTTTCTTTCTTTTTTTTTTTTTTAATAAATTTATTTATTGGCTGCGTTGGGTCTTCATTGCTGTGCGCGGGCTTTCTCTAGTTGCGGTGAGCGGGGGCTACTCTTTGTTGTGGTGTGCGGGCTTCTCATTGCGGTGGCTTCTCTTTGTTGCAGAGCACGGGCTCTAGGCACGCGGACTCAGTAGTTGTGGCTCGCGGGCTCAAGAACGCAGTCTCAGTAGTTGTGCACGGGCTTAGTTGCTCCGCGGCATGTGGGATCTTCCCGGTCCAGGGCTTGAACCCGTGTCCCCTGCGTTGGCAGGTGGATTTTCAACCACTGCGCCACCAGGGAAGTCCCTTTTTCTCTTTTCTTTCGGTGAGGAGGATAATGCCTCTGTGTGGCAGAACTATGAGTCACTGTGTATGTCCAACAGTGAGATGGATTCCTCCCAGACTTATTAAGGAGCGGGGTCACTGGCCTCTTTTGGCTTTCCTAGACTAGAGAAGAAGACAGGAACCAGGATGGGAAAATGGACATGTTACATTTTAAACTGGAGCTTCCCCTGCAGTCCACGGAGCACGTTCTTGGCGTGCAGCTCATCTTGACTTTCTCCTACCAACTGCACGTGAGTCCTCTCCCTTTTGTCTTTCAATAGAACAGAGCCCCCTTTCTGATTTCTGGAAAAACCCACACTGCAGAAGACTCTTTTCAGAGGTGTCGTTTGGGATTTAACTGCAGAAGTTAAATTTGAATGTTTTTCATTGAGGTCACATTAATTTACATGAGCTATTAATAGGTCAGAGGGTTCTGGGCAGAGTGCTTCCTGCATGGCTGAGTGAGGCATAGGAGGGATGGCTAGGCTTCAACCACAGACAAGTGACACTTAGAACCCAGAACCCCTTGGATCTGACCGAAATTGATACCGTCTCTCCTTCTAATGATTTCAGAGGATGTCGACATTCATAATGCAGAGCATGGCGTTCTTCCAATCCTCCTTCGCTGTTCCGGGGTCCCAATTATATGTGAACGGAGACCTGAGGCTGCAGCAGAAGCAGCCCCTAAGCTATGGTGGCCTAGATGTTCGGTACAATGTAAGGATATTGCTTACTATCCATCTCTTTTCTTTCTGTATGTTACTGTTTGTGTGTGTGTGTGTGTGTGTGTGTGTGTGTTGGGGGTTTTTTTGGCCGCACTACGCGGCATGTGGGATCTTAGTTCCTGGACCAGGGATCGAACCCATGTCCCCTGCATTGGAAGCGTGACGTCTTAACCACTGGACCGCCAGGGAAGTCCCTGTATGTTACTGTTTGACAAATTCTTTGAAGAGGGAGAAAGGAACGTTGGAAATAGCATGTCTTTGTGGGTAGCATAGGAAAGGATTTCTGAGGAATTCTTTCCATGAGTTCTTTCAAAATGTGGAGACGATACCCCTGTATTTACATGTAAAAAGAGAGGAAAAGAATATGTCTTTGTCTTTGAGAATTGAATTGCTTATAGTTTTTGGGTGCACGCACATGTGGGCACACACACACGGTGTATTTATTTCAGGTGACCTTTTTCAGTTCATGTAAAACATTTGAAAAAGAATACTGGGACTTCCCTGGTGGGGCAGTGGTTAAGAATCCGCCTGCCAATGCAGGGGACATGGGTTCGAGCCCTGGTCCAGGAAGATCCCACATGCCGCAAAGCAGCTAAGCCCGTGCACCACAACTACTGAGCCTGCTCTCTAGAGCCCACATGCCACAACTACTGAGCCTGAGTGCCACAGCTACTGAAGCCCACGCTCCACAACAAGAGAAGCCAGCGCAGTGAGAAGCATGCACACCGCAACGAAGAGTAGCCCCTGCTCATGGCAACTAGAGAAAGCCCGCGCACAGCAATGAAGACCCAATGCAGCCTAAATAAATAAATAAATTTATTTATTTTAAAAAAAGAAGAAGAAAAGAAAAAGAATACTAACCAACATTTGTTAAGCATATAACATGCCAGCCTGAGTTAAGAGGTTTAAATGTGCTATCTCATTTAATCATTACAGCAACCTCACGCGATGCCTTCTCTTGCAACTTCCCTGCTCTCCAGCCGCTTGTCCTGTCATTGTCCCCCTATGCTCCCTTCTAGGTTGCTTATCCTATTGCTCCATTCTGGTCCCTGTTCAAAGCTCCTGAGCACCATCCTTCCCTGACACTCCTTCTAAAGAACATTTACCTGTCCCTCCATCATTCCTCACCCAGGTTTATTCCTCTTACCTCCACCTGAAATATTAAAGAGAGGTTTTCAATTTGTTCATTTGCCATCTCCCTCAGCGGTAAAAGCGCTGCCATCTTCTGTCTTCTCTCACCCCAGCGCCTGAAACAGTGCCTGCCGCACTGTAAGCACTCAGAGTTGATGTGAGAATGAACTCTCATCTCACACATGAGGAAACTGGAGCTTACAGGGATTGATTAATTTTCCCAAAGTCCCACAGCTTGAAAGTAACGGAGCCATGAATTGTCTCTCTGAGGCCAGAACTCATGCATCTGATCACTTTTTACTAACCTTTACATTATCACAGGGAGGCCCGTATAAGTTGGGCTGGGCTACTTTTTTTTTTTTTAATATTTATTTATTTGGCTGCACCGGGTCTTAGTTTCAGCACGAGGGATCTTTGTTGCCACGTGTGGGATCTTTGGTGTGGTATGTGGGATCTTTTTTTTAGTTGCAGCATGCGGGATCTAGTTCCCTGACCAGAACCCAGGCCCCCTGCGTTGGGAGCACGGAGTCTTAACCACTGGACCACCAGGGAAGTCCCTGGCTGGGCTACTTTAGAAAATGAATATGAGATGTTACCATTTATTATAGGCATAAACCAGGACTGTTCCAGATAAATTGGGATTCATGGTCACCTAGCTATAATCAACATACATTTTGTTTTGTTTTGTTTTAATTAATTTATTTTTGGCTGCTTTGGGTCTTTGTTGCTGCGCACGGGCTTTCTCTAGTTGCGGCGAGCGGGGGCTACTCTTCGTTGCGGTGCGTGGGCTTCTCATTGCTGTGGCTTCTCTTGTTGCGGAGCACGGGCTCTGGGCACGTGGGCTTCAGTAGTTGTGGCTCACGGGCTCTAGAGTGCAGGCTCAGTAGTAGTGGCACACAGGCTTAGTTGCTGCACGGTGTGTGGGATCTTCCTGGACCAGGGCTCGAACCCATGTCCCCTGCATTGGCAGGTGGATTCTTAACCACTGCGCCACCAAGGAAGTCCCAACATACGTTTTTTAAAAAGGAGGAGACTATAAGATATAAACTTAATGTAGCACTTTTTATTTGAAGGTTTATATATTACATTATGTCAACAGGACTATGATATTAGAGGGCAGATCTTTCTTTTCTTCAAAGGATTATGTGCTTACTGTTTGCGCTTTATCCTATTTCCATCTCTGTATTTCAAAGAGATCAATTAGAGAGAATCCAGGCAAGAGCAAGAAAAAGACAAAGGAGTTGAAAATGTGGTCTCTTAAAAAAAATTAATCATTTCTCCCATTGGAATAGAAAGAGGTATTTTATAAATAGCTTTTAACGTGTAAAAGGTGTAAAAGGTGGATATGGACCCCTTGTTTCCATCCCTGCAAAAAGAAAGACTGAGAGTAAATGACTTAAATTGTTGCAGAGGAGTTCATTCGTCCTTGAAGAAAAGAGTATCAATACTGGAATGGGCCACCAAGCACAAGAGGGCTGTCTCTGAGGTCAGCCTGGGTGGGCAGGAGGGTAGAAAAACAAGAGGGGAAGCCGCTTGGGTGCTCACATCACATCCTCCTGTCGAATCCCAGGTATCTGTAATCAACGGGACCAGCCCTTTTGCCCATGACTACGACCTCACCCACATTGTTGCTGCCTATCAGGAAAGGAATGGTGAGTCATGTGGAGAGTTCATTCAGCTGCTTCTCAAGGACTTTGCAGGTTAATGGGGTTATTGGAGAGAAACAGAATTAGAGCCCACATCATATGAAAGTATCAAAACCAGTGAATGCTTGGGACTTCCCTGGTGGCGCAGTGGTTAAGAATCTGCCTGCAAATGCAGGGGACACGGGTTTGAGCCCTGATCCGGGAAGATCCCACATGCCGCGGAGCAACTAAGCCCGTGCGCCACAACTACTGAGCCTGCTCTCTAGAGCCCGTGAGCCACAACTAGTGAGCCAGTGTGCCACAACTACTGAAGCTCTTGCGCCTGGAGCCCATGCTCCGCAACAAAAGAAGCCACCACAAGGAGAAGCCCGCACACCACAACGGAGAGGAGAATATCCCCTGCTCGCTGCAACTAGAGAGAGCCCGTGCACAGCAATGAAGACCCAATGCAGCCATAAATAAATAAATAAATAAATAAATTTATTAAAAACAAAACAGTGAATGCTCAGTTATGGAAGGTGAACAGGTTGCTCAGGGTTTGTCCTTTTTCTCCTGATCTAAAGACCCACACACTAACCATCCCCTCCACTGCTCCTATGGTCCGGCAGGTTAGTGCCAATTAACTGCCATATGTATCCCACCGCTGACTTGATGGGTTTATATATATAGATATGTGAGTTTCTCCCCACACCATACCTGTAAAAGAAGCCAAAGACAAGTTGCTGTCCATAGTTATCAGATGGAAATAGGGACTGTGCATGACTCACCCCATGTCAGCAGCTGCAGTAGGAGAAAGCACCCAAGGTTCTAGCTGGAAGGCAGAGGGTATCCATCCCTTTCAAGAGGTGGTCTCTCAGGCCATCCCTGAGTGTGTGCTTGACTCAGCACATCTGGCTGGTTGGTGGTCTGAGGTTTTCTCTAAAGGCATCTAAAGCATTACTTGGCAACCAGACATCATAGATACTATACACAGACATTTAACAAGTGAGGGGACTGCAGTTCCAGTATTTCTTTCTGATTTTATGTAATACCCTAGCAGCGTTATTCCAAAAATAAAGAATTTTAGAACACAAAAACATTTATCTGCAAATCAACTTTTCTTTCTTAATTCCTTCCAGTCTTTGTACATGTGTAGATTTTTTTATACAGCTTCTATCATAGTTTATTATTTATTTATTTTGGCTGCACTGGGTCTTAGTTGCTGCATGCAGGATCTTTTTTTTTTTTTTTTTTTTTTTAGTTGCAGCATGCGGACTTCTTAGTTGCGACATGCATGTGGGATCTAGTTCCCCGACCAGGGATCTAACCCAGGCCCCCTGCATTGGGAGCACGGAGTCCTCCCCACTGGACCACGAGGGAAGTCCCAACTCCTGTCCATAGTTTAGAGACACTTTATGATCTAACTTATCTTCTGTACTTTGTAATATAAATATTTTCCCACACTGCTACAAAGTTCTAATTGGTTTTCTTTTCAGAGGTAGCATAGTATTCTTTTGCTTAGCCATTCAACAATTGTAGAACACATAGACTGTTTCCAAGTTTTTAACTTATTTTAACAAGTATTTTAACAATAATATGTGAGCAACTTTGAACATTCAGCTTCTCTTTCCTTTGGAATTATTTTTTTGGTATGAGTTCTGAGGTGCAGAATTTGCCTGAGAGGTCAGAGTATTTTTATAGCCCTCAATATTTTATTGCTGAAGAGAGCATTCATGGATTAACTCCCCATTGTGTTGCAGTAACCACCATCCTGACTGACCCCAACCCCATCTGGCTGGTCGGAAGGGCTGCAGAAGCTCCATTTGTGATTAATGCTGTCATCCGATACCCCATGGAAGTCATCTCATATCCTTTCTGTTAAAGGGCCAACAGTAGCTGGGTTTCAAAAAAGGAAAGGATTCCTCAGTTGTCCCAGGAAGGGACAGGTGTGGGAAGCCTCAAGCTGGAAATTGCCGCATTTGTAGCCCCACGCAAATGACTGTCTGTCTGCAGTTCATACAGGAAAAAATATTCATTTCCTGTTCATATTTCTTCTTGAGCAATTCTTCTAGATCAGAATCATCCATATTTATATCTTAATAATCTTTTATTATCTCTTTTATCTTAAGGGTATTTGAAACATTTTTGCCATTTTCTGTCTAAACTAACCCTTTGGTTTGACATTTCCTTAGAAAATGTCATCTGTGATTCCTTAACTGTTTGTACTTATCTACCAGGATTCTGGGAAATGATAAAGTTTGCTTGGATCCAGTATGTCAGTATCCTACTTATCTTCCTCTGGGTGTTTGAAAGAATCAAAAGATTTGTGTTTCAAAATCAGGTGGTGACCACAATCCCTGTAACAGCATTGCCCCAGGGAGAACTGTATAAGGAGCATTTATCTTAAGAAGACCCTTTCTGAAAACTCTAAGCTACCTCACTGTTGTCTTCTGAGGACTGTCATCTTACAAAATTTCTGAAAAGAGCCTGTGGACACTTGCCCATGTGTGTGCTTTTCCTATCAGAGACAAAGAACATTCCTTTCTAATTTCCCTCTACACAAATTCTATATTTTCTATGCGCCTACAAAAATAATCACTGACTAGTTTGTGGAAATGTTTCTGAGGGTTCCTGAAGGCTATAATTTGCTTTTGTTTTTTGTCTTAGAGACTTGAATTTCAGGAGAAAACTACAGTCAGTTCAGAGAGCTTGGAAAGAGTCCCATCTCTGGTCAAGCAAAGACTTTTCCTCTCTTGAACTGAGAAACATGCTATGTATTTCTTCCCCCTATTGTAAACCACGTTTTACTCTTTTCAGGGCTCTCTGGTGATAGATATGCAAATCATCAGCACTTTCCACTCCTGGGCATCTAAATTTCCCATTCAGGACTGATTTCCAGAACTGAGAGGCCTTTAACTGGAGGTCTGGAGAGTGAGAAAGGGAGCGCTCCAGAGCACATGTGAGCACGTGCGGGAGGGTGGGCGACTTGAGGACACTAGGACCATCCATCCACCTGCCCCGAGTCTAACAGACAGTCATCTGTCGGTAGCTCAGCTGAACAGCCCTTTATCCCTGCCCTGCTGTGGCTGGCTCTTTGCCCTCTGTCTGGGCCCCTGGAAGAGCAGGCTGCAGTCAGAAGTGCCGTTCCATTCACAAGCCCCTCAGCAACGGTGGGGGGAGTGAGGAGTGTAACAACAGGTTCTTTCTCTTCGGCCCTCACCCAACACCCTGGACGCTTGCCACTCCTTCTCCTTGACAGCCCTCCCCCCTCTTGAAAAGGACATGGGTGACAGAGGAGCTGTTGTTGGTATTGGCTCCCACTGCCTGACCACCACAGAGTTTACTTGGAGGGCTAGCGGGAAGCCCAGCTACTTGTGTTTCCCTTGACTAAGGAGCAGGGTGCCCATCAGAGTGGGCCGCTTTGGAGAGGACACACAAGGAACAGGGAGGGGATAAAGAGGATGCTAGCCCAGGCAGCCCAATCCGGGCCTGGCCTTTAGCAGAATGACATGCAGTCCAGCCAGATTACCCTCATGACTAAGTGAGTGTCTGCCGAAGAGACCGCTGGAATGGGCCTCTCTGTTGCAGAGAATTCTCCATTCTCGCCCTAAGGACACCTGGACCTGCTTTATGATACCGAGATATCACTGGCACTGGAAGGACATGCCCTCTGTGATCCACGCTTCACTCCCATCCACACACACACTCCTGAGCGCATGCCTCAGTTTACCCTGGAGACTCAGTTTTTATTTCCAAAGCACCTTTTCATTCAGGCTGACCAAAATAAGAGTTTTGGAAACAAAGCTGTTTTGAAGTATCCAAGCACAAAAATATCCTAACACTGACCCCTCTGCTTTTTCTTTTAATATTTTGGGCTGTTTATATGCCTAAAGTTTTTTTCTTGAGATTTAAATAAAAAATGGTTTCTGGTTTGAGTCACCAAAAGGTAATGAGTATGGAAAGATAGCTGAAGATGTGTATATACATGGCTTTGCATTTTATTACATTATTTTCATGCAAAATGTGTATAAAGAACCATGATGTTTTGTAACTTTATAATTAAAATGTTCAAACTGGAAGGTTGCATGTGGCTCTTTAGAGGGAGAGTATTTGGAAAGGGGAGGATGGGGAGGGCAGAGGTGATGCACACTTCTTGGGGTTACTCACCATCAGCCTTGCTTTGCCAGGGCTCTGCCCAAAAACCTTGCAGCTTTTGTTAGCTCTTCGCAAAAGCCTTCTGGCCCTGCCCCAAGTAAATGCGAGTTTTTGGTGAAATCCACATGGCATGTGGAAACCACAGGCTGGAAAATTACAACTGCGTCTGGTGAACATTAGATTATTTACAGATCACATGTTGGTAGCTTCTGAACCTGAATCACACCTTATAGCTGAAAGAGGGGAAAAATGGAAATATACAGGATATTATCAACTGGACTGTAACCCATAACTACATCATGGTTTGAAACAATATTTGGCAGGGGGGAATCCCTTATTTTGCCAAATGATTTTCCAGTTTCTGTTTGAATCAGGTGAGGTCCCATCATGTAAGATTGATAAAGCAATTAATAAAGCTTTCTTTCTTTCTCTTCATGTTCATGCTTTGTAAAAGAAGTTTGGGTTCTTTGTGACCACATAAGTTCTAAATACCTATTGGGGGAAATGTGTAATTACAGAAACCTGAAGAAAATAAGTTGTCTGTAAATTGCTCCCTAGAAGTTATCACTGTGGACTTTCTGATACACATCTTTTTAATCTTTTGTTTCTAATATTTTTTGCTATCATAAACAACACATCTATGAACCTTGCATATAAATGCTTTTTGCTGTTTATTTTCTTTAGATCCTAGAAAGAAATTATGAATTCAAAAGCTTATGATGTTCTTAAGGATTTTTTTAAATATATTTATTTTATGTATATTTTTGGCTGCGTTGGGTCTTGTTGCTGTGTGGGTCTCCTTGTGGTGAGCAGGGGCTACTCTTTGCGGTGTGTGGGCTTCTCATTGCGGTGGCTTCTCTTGTTGCGGAGCACGGGCTCTAGGTGCGCGGACTTCAGTAGTTCTGGCTTGCTGGCTCTAGAGCGCAGCCTCAGTAGTTGTGGCACACGGGCTCTAGAGTGCAGGCTCAGTAGATGTGGCCCAGGGGCTTAGTTGCTCCGCGGCATGTGGGCTCTTCCCTGAACAGGGCTCGAACTCATGTCCCCTGCATTGGCAGGCGGATTCTTAACCACTGCACCACCAGGGAAGCCCGTTCATAAGGATTTTAATTCATCTTGCCAAACCGCATCCTGGAAAGAATGCACTAATTTATACTTCCAGCGGCAGAGATTTCTTTTAGATCCCACAGCGGATTACAAGAGGTCAGAATTCTCTTTCTTTTTCAGGTGCTTGGACTCTGCTCCGTTATTTGTAGGAGGAAATAGCATCTTTATTTATTGAAACATACCCTGTATTTATCGGGACCTGCTATCAAGTTGAGGCTAGAGCAGGGAGGAGACAGAAGGGGCACAGCCAGCTGCAGGCCGAGCTCCTGAGGGCCACCTGGTGTCCCGGCCCCGCCCCCAGCTCGGCTACTACCCGGGGAGGCCGCGCGGATCCGCCTGGCCTCAAGGTGCCTGGGGCTTGGTTTAGGTCCGAGGCTGGGGGCTTGGGAAGCGGTCTGGATTCCCAGTCCTTTCGCTGTGAGGATGCCACCGAGAGGGGGGAGGGGCAAAATTAAGATTCGATTTCCTTCACAAGGGCCTTTTGTGTTCCCAGTAGCCTCCCTTCTCTGGGGATTAGAGGGGGAAGACAACTTTTTGGTCAATTAGTGGGATGAGAGCTGACTCCGCGAGCGCCCTCTGACATCCTTGGCCAAGCCGGGCGCCCCCGGCAGCCCCCCGGGCCCACCTGTGCACTCCTTCCCCCGGGCTCGCCCGCCCCCGCCGCTGGACGGCCGCCCCTCCCCCGAGGCGTGGCCCCCCTGCCCGAGGTGGGCAGGGTAGCCAGAGCCGGGGGCCAACCGGCTTTTTCCTTCCTTCCCTCCCGCTCCGGCTCCCGCCCGCCGGCTCCGGGACCGCAGCCACGTCTGAAAGCGCCTCATTGTGCGCGCTCCGCTCGGGCCGGCAGCGCAGAGCAGCACCGCGGGCCTCCGGCGGCCGCCCAGGTAGCGCGGGGCGCGGGGCCGGACACCCAGGGGGCTCCGGGGCAGGAGGGCCCGAGTCTGTTTCTTGTCCTTGCCCCGGGACTGCTCCGCCAACATCGCATTCTTAAAAAAGACACCTCTCTTTTTTCAGGGGGAATCCTGCCCTGTTTTCTGGTTCCCGCCGCCTTGGGTCTCCAGGTGCCTCCAATATCTTGGTATCCGCTTCGCAAGTCCATGCCTCTTGGAGCCCTCTCCCCGGTGTCACTGGGTGCCCCTTCATAGCCTTGGGACCCTGCGGAACAAATCAGCCGCAGCGGACTCTCCCGGCGAGGAGACAGAGCGGCTGTGGAGAGGAGCTTGGAAAAGACGTCCAGGAGCCTTTGCTGAGACTGGGGCCAGAGGCGTCTGCCTCCCGCCGCGCCAGTCGGGCTGGGACGCCTCGCTTGGGGTACGTTGGTTCGTCCTCTCTCCGCGCGGGATGCCCACACCCTGCGCGGCCTGGGCCTAAGCCAGTGGCACAGCTAGGAAGGCCCTGATCTTGCAGCCGGGTCGGCTGTGCGAGTTGGAGCTGAGGGTGGTGGTAGTGGTTTTATCAGAACGTGAAAAGAGCATCGCCGCCCCGAGTGCGGGTTGGAAAGTGTCTTCCTGGGGCTTCAGCTGCGCAGGAGATCACTGCTTGGGGATCCTTTGTCTCTTGAAACTTGAGTTTCAAAGGGTATGGCTTTAATCTAGAAAATTCTCCAAGGACTTTTTCCAGGGAACTCTGGAGGAAAAGCAGCTCGGTGAGTGAATTTGGAACCAGATCCAGCTGAATGTGAGTCTGGTGGCCCCTGCTCCTCGCTGCTGGATCTTGGGCAGCAATGGAGTCCTCTCTCGGCCTCAGCCTAGGTGCCCAGCAAATGTTAACTCTCTTTCTTCTTCCCTTTTGTACTGGAGGCATGAGGATGGGAAAACTGAGGCCTCAAGAGCAGAAGGGACTTGGCTGAGGTGAAGCCATGAGTGAGTGAGCCAAGTACCAGAGCTAATAGGAGCATGCTGCTCAGGGAGCGTTGGCTATGCTAAGGGTTGGATTGTTCCATTTACTCCTCCCGGACCCGTGTGGTAGGCGCTGTTAGAGCCTCGTTTACAAAGGAGCCAACTGAAGCACAGAGAGGTTAGGAGTGACCTGCTCAAAGTCACATACCTCACTGGTGGTAGAGTGAGATTTTAACCCAATCTGGCTTCAGGAGCCAGGCTTTTAGCCATTATTCACTGTCTTCTGTTTTGTATGTAATGCCCCTGCCTAGGCTTGCCACTTTCTGCGGCTAGGGTGCTAGGGTCACTTGGACCTGGTTAGGCTATTGTCCTTGAGCTTTCCTTTTGAAAAAGCTTTCACTTGGATTCACAGAATATAGTTGTGACCCAGGATTTGGGAGATTCCTGAGCAAATACTTATAAGTGTACTGTGTGCCAGACATTGTTCTGAGTGCTTTATAAATATTAATTCATTTACTCTTCAGATCAAGCCCATGAGTTAGGTTATATTATTTCCCCTATTTATAGATTTTTTTAAAAAAGGCACAGAGAGGTTAAGTCACTTGTCCAAGATCACACAGTAAGTGATCAAGTGGAGTTCACACTCTTAGCCCCTGTGCTGCTCCTACTCCCTCTAATGAGATAGGGTCCCACTTCTAGTCTAGTAAGGGGAGTTAGGTACAGAAATGCATGAACAAGAGTATTCTGGGTGGTGATAGTAGCATTGACAATGATTTCCCCATATCACCTAATACTCAGTCCACATTAAAATTTCTCTGATTACCTCACAGATATCTTCTTGCACTGGGTTTGTTCGAATCAGAATCCAAACAAGGTCCACATGTTGTCTTTGGCTGTTTTGTGTTTTGAGTTGTTTTCTTCTAAAACAGTCCCTTCCTTTTTTTCATTTTATGTCATTAACTTGTAAGAATGATTTACTTTTTAAAAATAAATGAATCAAAATAAGAGATTAAAAAATAAACCAGAGGACACTCCAGACTATCCCTGTATATATAAGAGAGCTCAGTCCACACCTGGGGGAACACAAAGGAATGCGCAAAACATGCACCCTCTACACCCATTCCCTGTGTGTGTTACTGCAGAGAAGAGGTGGGTGCCCCAGACTTTAGGGCACTTCAGCCGTCAGGTGCTGTGATTTAGACCAACTTAGGTGCTGCGTAAGGTGTGCTTTGAGGATCCCCAAAGCTCAGAGCCAGGGAAAAGGGGTTTATGCTTTGATATCTGCTCATCTGCTCTGAAATGCCCCCGGGGTGGCTCTGAGCCAAGGAGGCTTGAGGCTCCTCTCCCAGACTAATTTGATTTCATTTCCCAATAGATTCTTGCAGGCAGGTCTGTTTTCTCCAGCAGCATCCGGGCTGTGCGACTGGAGCCTCCCTGCCTCTGGCTGATGCCACACAGCTGCTCCTCGGGGCAGGCACAGAGACGGCAGATGTGGCCAGGGCTTAGGGCCAGGCACATCTCCTGCCACAGCCTGGCCCAGCCCACAGCCCTGAGACTGAGTGTGGGCTGGGGGCCCTTGACAAGCCCCTCGGGTAGTTCCTTCCCATGCCCCTCTCCTCTGGCCACCTGGGTACTCAGGTCAGGTGGGAGATGGTTTGCAGGCACCTCTCTCCCTGCAGTGAAAGCTGAAGTAGGCAAACTCCACCCATGCCTCCTTGAACCAATGAAATAGAACTGATAATTTATGATTGACAAAGTAATAAAAGTCTCTTGGAGACCACCTGGAAAATGCAGCAAAGCAATAACGAGAAAAAAAATTACCTGTAGTCTGGCCATAAAAAGATAGCCACTGATATTCAGCATGCATCCTTCTGGATTTCTTTCTATACATAGTCATGACTTTTTTTTTTTTTTGCGTTACGCAGGCCTCTCACTGTTGTGGCCTCTCCCGTTGCAGAGCACAGGCTCCGGACATGCAGGCCCAGTGGCCATGGCGCATGGGCCCAGCCGCTCCGCGGCATGTGGGATCTTCCAGACCAGGGCACGAACCCGTGTCCCCTGTATCGGCAGGCAGACTCTCAACCACTGCACCACCAGGGAAGCCCACTTTTTTTTTTTTAATAACAGTTTTATTGAGATATAATTCACATACTTTAAAGTCACCCTTTTAAAGTTTCCAATTCACTGGTTTACAGTAGATTCAGTGCTGTGCGTTAATCACCTCAAGGTTCATCCATGTTGTAGCACGTATCAGTATTCTTTTTATTGCCAGATAATATTCAATTATATGGGTACACCCCATTTTGTTTATCCATTCGTCAATTGATGGACATGTAGGATGTTTCCACTTTGGGGATATTATGATTAATGCTGCTGTGAAAGCTCATGAAGAAGTTTTTGTGTGGATATATGTTTTCAGTTCTCTTGGATTTGTGGTATTGTAGAGTGGAATCACTGGATCACATGGTAGCTCTATGATTATCTGAGGGACTACCTGTTTTCCACAGCAACTGCACCATTTTATATTCCCACCAGCAGCATATGAGGGTTCCAGTTCTACCATGTTCTCAGTAACACTGCTATTATTCGTCTTTTCTCTTATAGCCAACCTAGTGGATGGGAAGTGGATGGGTATCTCATTGTAGTTTTGATTTGCATTTCCCTAATGACTAAAAATGTCAAGCATCTTTTCATGCACTTATGGACCATATATACGTCTTCTCTGGAGAAATATCCACTCAAATCTTTTGCTTATTTTATTTATTTATTTATTTTTGGCTGCGTCGGGTCTTCATTGCTGCGCGGGGGCTTTCTCTAGTTGTGGCGAGCAGGGGCTACTCTTTGTTGCAGTGCACAGGCTTCTCATTGTGGTGGCTTCTCCTGTTGCAGAGCACGGGCTCTAGGCACACAGGCTTCAGTGGTTGTGGCACGCAGGCTCAGTAGTTGTGGCTCGCGGGCTCTAGAGCACAGGCTCAGTAGTTGTGGCACACGGACTTAGTTGCTCCGCCGCATGTGGGATCTTCCTGGACCAGGGCTCAAATCCGTGTCCCCTGCATTGGCAGGTGGATTCTTAACTACTGCTCCACCATGGAAGTCCTTTTGCTTATTTTAAAATCGGGTTGTTTCTCTTTTATTGTTCAGTTGTAAGAGCTCTTTATATATGGGTATAAGTCCCTTTCTATATGTATATGATTTGCAAATATTTTCTCCCATCTCTGGGTATCCTTTCAGTTTCTTGATGGTGTTCTTCGATGTTCATGTACTTTTAACACAATTGGATGTTTTGTTGTGTTTTTTCCACTTGATATTATATAGTGAAGTGCTCTAAAGTTAGACAGCTGGGGTTCATATTCTGACTTTGCTGCTGTGTGGGCCCTTTAGGCAAGTTCATAAATCTTTCTAAGCCTCAGTTTCCTCTTCTGTAAAATAGGGATGAGTATCAGATGCACTTCATAGGGTTGTTGTGGCGTAATCCTGACTTAATAATCAGAAGATGGGTGGGAAAGGCTTGGCATATAGGAAGCCCTCAGCAGGTAGTATTAACTGGTGTTCCATGTTTCCCACTCCACTGTAAACACCCATCTTTCTCCTCCTCTCTCTCCCCTTTTCCCCCTTACTGCTTTTCCCTTGTCTCTTGCTTTTCTTTTCTCTTTCCCTCTTCGTCTTTCCTCCTCTTTCTTGCCCTCCTTGTCAGCCTTCTCCGTAACAGATGCCTTGGCCTCCACTAGAGCTGGTTTGCCTCCAGGGATGGCCCTTGACGCCTAGAGTCCACGCATCCCTCATCCGGAATCTCTTTTCTTTAGCCTTTGGGATTCCTGAACAGGGATGGCCTCCAGGTGATGCCAAAATGAGAGAAATCTGAGCCAGGGATTTGTACCTAGTATTACCTTTCACTCCCTTAGATTCTGTGCCAGGGCTGGGAGAGGCTGGTGACCAGAGGAGCTGCTGAGTCAAGGGCAGGCAGAGCAGAGCTGCAAGTGAGTGCTGCCCAGAGAGCTGGATCCCTGGGCTCCCGCTCGGGCCCTGCTGTGGCAAAGCCTCCCCTGTCCTGTAGCTCAGTGTTCCCATCTGCACATCAGGTAGGACAATAGCACCTTCCTGTGTCTCTCAGGCCAAGAATTAGTCAGGAATGGTTAGAAGATATCGAAACTTTAAGATGCTCAGCAGAAAGAAATACGGGACAAGTGGGAAGTTACTCCCTTTGGATTTGGATAACAGAGGACCTGATATCAATTCAGCAAATATTTATTTTTATTTTATTTTATTTATTTATTTATTTTTGGCTGCATTGGGTCTTCGTTGCTGCGGGGAGTGGGGGCTACTCTTCTGCTGTGGTGCGTGGGCTTCTCATTGTGGTGGCTTCTCTTGTTGCGGAGCACGGGCTCTAGGCGTGCGGGCTCAGTAGTTGTGGCTCGTGGGCTCTAGAGCGCAGACTCAGCAGTTGTGAAGGATGGGCTTAGTTGCTCCGAGGCATGTGGGATCTTCCTGGACCAGGGCTCAAACCCGTGTCCCCTGTATTGGCAGGCGGATTCTTAACCACTGCGCCACCGGGGAAGCCCCAGCAAATACTTATTAATATCATCGACTCACTCACGCTTTGGGACAATCCCTGACATGACACTTAACTATCTTATTCAGGCAGGATTCTTAACTTTTTTTTTTAAAGCAATCCAGTGATTTTAATGTTAGGTTGCTTTTTGTTTGGAAAAAATAAGAGGTTACTTTACAGTCTCTGCTTCCTGAAATGTGGCGTCAGTCTCAAATAGCTGGGTCATTTAAAAAAAATTTTTTTTTTATTTTTGTGGCTACGGTGGGTCTTCATTGCTGCACGCGGGCTTTCTCTAGTTGCGGTGAGCAGGGGCTACTCTTCGTTGCGATGCACGGGCTTCTCATTGTGGTGGCTTCTCTTGTTGCGGAGCACGGGCTCTAGGCACGTGGGCTTCAGTAGTTGTGGCGCATGGGCTCAGTTACTCCGCGGCATGTGGGATCTTCCCGGACCAGGGCTCGAACCCATGTCCCCTGCATTGGCAGGTGGATTCTTAACCACTGCGCCACCAGGGAAGCCCCTGGATCATTTTTTTAAATTGATCCCATTCTTTGAAAGCCTTATAGTTTGTAGGCACTGAATTTATGACTATACAGCTACTGTTTCTGAAAGGACAGGAATTAAAATGCTGCACCGACCTCCCACCAGTGCAGGACCAGTTCCAGATTCTCTCATGTGCCAATGGGCAACGTGTCTTAGTGGCCTGAATACACAGGATCCCAGCTCTCTACTATGGGAGGGCTAATCTTGCTGATCTTGGATACAAAACAAGGCCTCCAGGCCTTTTGATAAAATTAATTAGCATTTCTCTCTGCCTTATCTTGTTAATTGAGGTTTTACAGGCTATCATATTGGCCACTATTATAGAAAGCAGGACAGAGCCCTTTTCCTCCCCTCCAAATTACTGTATTTATGGAAACAATATGCTTCAGTACGTAGGACACCTTCCTCTTTTTTTTTTTTTTTTTTTGGCTGCGTGATTTGTGGAATCTTAGTTCCCTGACCAGGGGTTGAACCCGGAACCCGGGCCCTCGGTAATGAAAGCACCGAATCCTAACCACTGGACCACCAGGGAAGTCCCGACACTTTCCTCTTCACATACTTCTTACTGGACCAAATCTGCTTCACATCCCTTGAGGCAGGTACTGTTTCTCTAATTATAATTTTACACAAATCATGTTCTATGTATAGTGAGGGGAAGGGAATAAAAGAGGTTTGGGGAAATTCAAGGAGCAGTTCTGGGTAGATTGTATAGCATAGGGTAAGTACAAGTTGAAAATCCTGGGCTGGGGCCCTGTCAGCAGTGTCTAGCTGTGTGAGATCCAGGAAAGCACGTATCACTAGGTTTTGCTTTCTTTAACAGAAAATCTGCAATGAATGGGACTGGGTTCAATGGGATGATTTCTTTCTTTTCTTTTTCTTGAGACACTGTACGTACAGCCTATTTGGCCTTCCTTCAGACCCTTGAACATGAAATGCTTCTTCTCAGAGCCTTTCGAGATGCTGCTTCATCTAACTGACTCCTCCCAAACTCTTCTCTCTGCCCGTTCCTCACACAGCCCTTCCCATAGTTAAGCCCTGCTCAGCCATCAGATCCCAGTTCAGCAAGTACTTCCTAAGGAAAGCTATGGGCTCCCATAGCACTGTCCTTCCCCTCCATTACACTGATTATGCTTGCAGTTAAATGATCACTTGTTTCATGGTGACCTTCTCAGCTAGAAATTAAGCTGAAGGCAGTGGCCACATGTCGATACTTAGTTTCATACTTTGCACATAATAGTCATGCAATAAGTGTTTACAGAATGAAGTAGTATATGTACATACACTAAAGAATTTCATATAAAATTTCAGGACATTTACAGATTTTCTAGTTTCTATGTACTTTACTTTTTCTTTTTCTTTTAGGTCCTATATATATATATATATTTTTTTCTTTTCTTTTTATATTTTGGCCATGCCGGGTCTTAGTTGCAGCATGCAGACTCTTGGTCGCAGCATGCATTCCCCAACCAGGGATCGAACCTGGGCCCCTTGCATTGGGAGCACAGAGTCTTAACCACTGGACCACCAGGGAAGTCCCATAGGTCCCATATACTTTAAATTTATTTATTTATTTATTTATTTTTATTTAAGTACAGTTGATTTACAATGTTTCAGGTATACAGCAAAGTGATTCAGTTATATATATATTATGTATATTCAGTTATATATATATAGTAGGTTATTACAAGATATTCCCTGTGCTATACAATAGGTCCTTGTTGTTTATCTATTTTATATATAGTCGTGTGTATCTGTTAATCCCAAATTCCTAATTTATCCCCCCCTTCCCCTCTGGTAACTGTAAGTTTATTTTCTATGTCTGTGAGTCTATTTCTGTTTTGTAAATAAGTTCATTTGTATCATGTTTTTAGATTCCACATATAAGTGATATCATATGGTATTTGTCTTTCTCTTTCTGACTTACTTAGTATGATAATCTCTAGGCCCATACATGTTGCTGCAAATAGCATTATTTTATTCTTTTTTATGGCTGGGTAATAGTCCATTGCATATATGTACCACATCTTCTGTATCCATTCATCTGTTGATGAGCATTTAGGTTGCTTCCATGTCTTGGCTAATGTAAATTATGCTGCTGTGAATGCTGGGGTGGATGTATCTTTTTGAATTAGAGTTGTTGTCTTTTCAGATATATGCCCAGGAGTGGGACTGCTGGATCATATGGTAGCTCTATTTTTAGTTTTCTGAGAAACCTACGTACTGTTCTCCATAGTGGCTGTACCAATTTACATTCCCACCAACAGTGTAGAAGCTTCCCAAAAGGAGAAAACTCCACACCCTCTCCAGCATTTATTATTTGTAGACTTTTTGATGATGGCCATTTTGACTGGTGTAAGGTGATACCTCACTGTAGTTTTGAGCTGCATTTCTCTAATAGTTAGTGACATTGAGCATCTTTTCACGTGCCTGTTGGCAATCTGTATGTCTTCTTTGGAGAAATGTCTATTTTAGGTCTTCTGCCCATTTTTTGATTGGGTTGTTTGTTTTTTTTTTGATATTGAGCTGTTTATACATTTTGGAAATTAATCCCTTGTCAATCGCATCGTTTGCAAATATTTTCTCCCATTCTGTAGGTTGTCTTTTCGTTTGTTTATTTATTTATTTATTTTTTTAAATTTATTTATTTATTTTTTTCGGTACGTGGGCCTCTCACTGCTGTGGCCTCTCCCGTTGCGGAGCACAGGCTCCGGACGTGCAGTCTCAGCGGCCATGGCTCACGGGCCCAGCCGCTCCGTGGCATGTGGGATCTTCCCGGACCGGGGCACGAACCCGTGTCCCCAGCATCAGCAGGCGGACTCTCAACCACTGCGCCACCAGGGAAGCCCCGTTTGTTTATTTTTTGACATCTTTATTGGAGTATAATTGCTTTACAATGGTGTGTTAGTGTCTGCTTTATAACAAAGTGAATCAGCTATACATATACATATGTCCCCATATCTCCTCCCTCTTGTGTCTTCCTCCTGTCTTTTTGTTTTATGATTTCCTTTGCTGAGCAAAAGCTTTTAAATTCAATTAGGTCCCGTTTGTTTATTTTTGCTTTTGCTTGCAATACTCTAGGAGACAGATAAAAAAAATTGCTGCAATTTACATCAGAGTGTTCTGCATATGTTTTTTTCTAGGAGGTTTTTTTTTATAATTTATTTTTTGGCTGCATTGGGTCTTTGTTGCTGCGCACAGGCTTTCTCTAGTTGCGGCGGGCAGGGGCTACTCTCTGTTGCGGTGGGCCGGCTTCTCATTGCAGTGGCTTCTCTTGTGGTGGAGCACGGGCTCTGGGCACACAGGCTTCAGTAGCTGTGTCTTGTGGGCTCCAGAGTGCAGACTCAGTAGTTGTGGCGCACGGACTTAGTTGCTCCGCGGCCTGTGGGATCTTCCCGAACCAGGTATCGAACCCGTGTCCCCTGCATTGGCAGGAGGATTCTTAACCACTGTGCCACTAGGGAAGTCCTTTTCTAGGAGTTTTCTAGTATTCAGTGTGACATTTAGGCCTTTAATCCATTTTGAGTTTATTTTTATATATGGTGTTAGAGGTTTCTTAACTTTTTATTGAAATATACATACAGAAGAGAGCACAGTTCACATAAAAGTGACTTTTCACAAGTTGAACATGCTCATGTACTTAGTACCTCCATCAAGAAACAGGGCATAACCAGCCCCTAGAAGCTCTCTCTGCCCATGCTCCCTTATAGTTCTACCCTCAACCCATCCCACCAAGGGGATCCACTATCTAATCAGAACTCTTGGTTGTAAGTGATAGAAACTCAACTCATGCTGGCTTAAGCAAAAATGGAGTATTTTCCCCAACTGAAAAGTACATGGGTGAATCTTGGCACAGCTGGATCTGGTGCCGTCAGCTTGCTCATGGACTCCCAGTCTTTCTTTTCTCTGCTCATTTCTCTCCTATATTGGCTTTATACCCAGGCAATTTCCCTCTTCCCTTCAGATGTGCAAAAATCCTGGGATTGGACTTGGGGCTGATGTCCATTCCTAAGCCAGTCACTGTGGCAGGGAGATTGCGTGTGGAATATACCACACCTGGATGAACCAGGCTTCAGACACAGGACTCCCTAAGAACCAGGGGGTGGTGGGTCAGCCCTACCCAAACCACACGTGCTTTATGTGGGTGAGGGGTGGTTCCTCAAAGAAAAATCTAGAGGCTGTTACCAAAAGAAGGGGGAATAGGTTCTGAATGAACACAGACAGCCCTGTCCAATGCACCTGTGCAGTACCGAGCCCACACTAGGTACCTGAGAACAGACGCTCCCTTGCAAAAACCCACCATCCCAACCCTCACAGTTGAAGGAGAGGCTCACAGGCAAGAAGGAGAGGCAGTGTCACTCAGGGCAGAACGGTGTGTGCCTGGAGAGAGTCAGGGATGAGGTGTCTTCAGAGATGCTGAGATGACTTCTGTTGGGACTCAGGGCTGGATACTCACAGTGGAGGCGTAGGAGATTATCTGAAATGTAAAATGCTGGCTGGGAATAATGGGAAGTAAAGTTGGAAAGCTGAAGGTTGCTGAGTAGAAGAATGGCATGATCAAATGATCAAATGTGGGGACTTCCCTGGCGGTCCAGTGGTTACGACCCCACATTTCCACTGCAAGGGGCATGGGTTCGATCCCAGGTTGGGGAACTAAGATCCTGCATGCCAAGCAGCTGGCCCCCCCCCAAAAAAAGAAGGGGATTTATTGTGAAATATCTTTTCCCAACTATTTCACTCCCCTCCCAGGGGAAGCTAATATGGTCACTGTCTCGTATAAACTTTCAGGGATACCTAATGCTTATTCAAGCTCTGTGTATTACTTTGACAAAAGTAAATTTTAAAAATGCTTTATGACAAAAAATCTTCAGGGACTTGAGAAAGACAACTCTGTAAGGTGGTCCTGGTTATCAGGGTAGGAAGAGGAATTTTATATTCCTTCTGTGGCCTCTTGCACTTTACTCCTACCCGTCTCCCTTGAAATATATAATTAATTTAAACATCATCGTCATCACCGTCAAAGACTTTGTGGAAATTGGAGACAGGGCTGCCTCTGAGGTGGGCTTGGGGGGAGGCAAAGGGGACAGAGAACATCACTTCCTTTTGACTGAATGGCCCTTGCTCTCTGATATGGGGCTGCGTCTGCCGGAGGATGGGGCCCCTTTTCTAATTTTGACAAATAAAACCAGAGCCCACGATGCCCTCGCCTGTAGCTTTCAAATTTTGTGCAGCCTCTTTGTATCACCTTTTCCAAAAATTAGACATATAATTAATATAGACCCACAAAAAATTAAAAAGAAAAGAATTCATATCAGAGGCAGATGGCCCTTCCAGGATGGGGGACTTCATTGAGCAAAGGCTTAGGAGAGGGGCCACCCAGAGCCCCACGCTGGGGGTCTGGCACTTGGATTTAAACCCCTGCCCTGCCCATTACCAGCTGTATATTCATGTCTCTGAGCCCCACTACCTCAACTAAAACAGACAGGGATAGTTTCTACCTCCTAGGGATTTGGGGAGAATAAAATTCAATCATGAAGATGAAGTACACATCACAGTGCCTGCCTGACATGTTCTTTGTAACTTGAACCCTGGGGCAGTTGGTGGGTGCGCTGAATATAAGGCACGTTCTCAGAAAACTCCCAGCTGAGATTTGGACTTCTCTGGACACTTTGCATGGGTAGGATGTTTCCATCCCTTTTCTAGTTCTTGAGTTCCAGTCACAGGATCAGATAACAGTTCCTGTATTGTGTGAGTCACTTAAGAAGACCCCTAGCATCCCTGGAGTGCAGGTAACAAGCACCTTGGCCTGGGGTCAAGATCCTCCTTACCCAGGGGAGGGCAGAGCTGGCTTGGGCAGCTGTGTTTGGGCCCAGGAATCAGGGTCCTGTGTTCTGCAGGGATCTCCCAGGGATGGGAGAGGCCAGCAGTCTGTGACAGAAAGTGCCAGGAACTTAGAAGTCCTGGGTTGGGGTCCCAGCTTCCCTGCTGTCTCTCCAAGCCTTGGGCCCTTCATCTAAAAAACTGAGATCATAATGCCCACCTCAGGGGCCGTTGAGTTAAATCACCTAGCACTTGTAATTTATATCAGCAAATACGAGTTAGAGTTTCCTCCCTCTCCTGCACCCTGTTCTCTGGAAGCACACCCTCGAGGAGAGGAGGTGACGTGTGCAGAGCAGGTGGGTGGTTGCTGTCTTCGTCTTCAGTGTGATCCAGGAGTGGGCGAGGTATCCAGGAGGCAGTTCTGGACTCAGCAGGTGGCAGAGCTGTTGGGCATCCTCCACCCGATCCTGCAGCCTCCTGATAAGGGGGAGGAGTAGGTGTGGGCTCTGCTCACGGTTTAGATGCCAGCTTCCCTCAGTGGTGAGGTGGACAGTGAAGGTGGCTTGGTGGGGAGCAAAGGGAAAGAGGAAAGAAACATCCAGGTCCTTCCCTTCCAAATCGGCTCATCCTTGAGATCATTGCAGGAGCAGCAGTGCAAAGAGAAGAAAACTCTGGGGCCTCGGGGTGTGGGAGCTGGGCTCAGTGTTCCTTTCACTCTGTAGGACACTCTGTGGGACACCTTTTTAAATTTTTATTTATTTTTATTTTTTTTTAACATCTTTATTAGAGTATAATTGCTTTACAATGGTGTGTTAGTTTCTGCTTTATAACAAAGTGAATCAGTTATACATATACATATGTTCCCATATCTCTTCCGTCTTGCATCTCCCTCCCTCCCACCTTCCCTATCCCACCCCTCTAGGTGGTCACAAAGCACCGAGCTGATCTCCCTGTGCTATGCAGCTGCTTCCCACTAGCTATCTATTTTACGTTTGGTAGTGTATATATGTCCATGCCACTCTCTCACTTTGTCCCAGCTTACCCTTCCCCCTCCCCGTGTCCTCAAGTCCATTCTCTACGTCTGTGTCTTTATTCCTGTCCTGCCCCAGGTTCTTCTGACCATTTTCTTTTTTTTTTCCTTTGTTTAGATTCCATATATATGTGTTAGCATACGGTATTTGTTTTTCTCTTTCTGACTTACTTCACTCTGTATGACAGACTCTAGGTCCATCCACCTCACTACAAATAACTGTTTCGTTCCATACTTTCTTTTTAAATTAATTTTTATTGGAGTATAGTTGATTTACAATGTTGTGTTAGTTTCTGCTGTACAGCAAAGTAAATTAGTTATACATATACATATATCCACTCTTTTTTAGATTTGATTCCCATATAGGTCACTACAGAATATTGAGTAGAGTTCCCTGTGCTATACAGTAGGTCCTTGTTAGTTATCTACTTTGTTTTTCTTTTTTTTTTTTTTTTTTTGCGGTACACGGGCCTCTCACTGCTGTGGCCTCTCCCGTTGCGGAGCACAGGCTCTGGACGCGCAGGCTCAGCGGCCATGGCTCACGGGCCCAGCCGCTCCGCAGCATGTGGGATCTTCCCGGACCAGGGCACGAACCCATGTCCCCTGCATCGGCAGGCGGACTCTCAACCACTGCGCCACCAGGGAAGCCCTCTACTTTATATATATAGCGTATATGTCAATCCCAATCTCCCAATTTATCCCTCCCCCCCGGGGGGGGACATTCTTAAGATCCACTAAAGGACTCAGGGGTGGTTAGGGGCTACAGGGGGCCTGGGAGAAGCTGGGATTCCAAGCATAGGTGACCTCAGGGGTCTTATCTGGGTGGAGACTTCCCACGGTTCCTCCTCTCCAGACACAGCTGAATGCTACAACAGTAACATGGGGCATGTATGGCACTTTACCAAGCCCTTTCCTCGTATGTCTTTGTAGCAGCATCTCTCACAAGAACCCTAAGGTCAAATGTTATCATCCCCGTTTTACGGAGGAGGATATTGGGTCTTGGAGTAGTTAAGTCATTTCCCAGGGTTCACAGCTTCTGAGTGGCATCAGAGGAACTCAAACCGAGCAGGAGAGATGGTTATTTCACTCCCATCTGGAAAAATGTATCCAGCTGCCTGCTGGTCTGGGCCCAGCTCCAGCCAGGGGCAGGACAGCTACAGTCCCACCCGTGGGGAACTTTCTGTCAGTCTGGGAAGGCAGAGCCCTCCCATTGTGCAGGGCCATCTCCTCCTGTAGGACTCTGACCCAGCTTCCCTCCTGCTTTCCCAGGCCCTGAAAAACCTCCAGGCATCTCCCATGGATCTGTGACCGAGGTGGGCAGCTCTCCCAGCAGCCCTGGACAGCAGTGAGTAACCTCAGCATGGAAAGGGGTCTGACTCTGCCCTCATCTCTCCCTTTCTCTGTCTCCATCCTACCTCTCCCTTAACTGGTTTCTTCTGCAAAATTACACAAATCCAGAAGGATATCCTCCCTTGGGAATCCATGCATCCTGCAGCACTTCACTCTCCATGGGCGAGAGCAACAGCTGCTGTTCTTTGTCTGTGTGTTTATTTTTAACAACAGAAGTTGTATCTGCTTGTTTAAAAAGTCAAACAGGGCTTCCCTGGTTGCGCAGTGGTTGAGAGTCCGCCTGCCAATGCAGGGGACACGGGTTCGTGCCCCGGTCTGGGAAAACCCCACATGCTGCGGAGCGGCTGGGCCCATGAGCCGTGGCCACTGAGCCTGCGCGTCCGGAGCCTATGCTCCGCAACGGGAGAGGCCACAACAGTGAGAGGCCTCTGTACCGCAAAAAAAAAAAAAAAAAAAAAAAAGTCAAACAATGCAGAAGCACACTATGTAGAAAGTGCAAGTTTTCAGTTATGAGAAATGCCCCACCCCTCCATGCTCATCCCAATACTCCAGAACCAGAATTAATCCCCCTTTTACAGATGGCTAAACTGAGTCACAGAGAGATGAAGCATTTGGTCCAAGATCATAGGCTAGGAAGTGGCGGAGCAGGGAGGGTTCTGCCAAATCACCCATCAAGCTATTTAGCTAAACAACCCACAACTGTTCCCCTAAAAGGAATTTTAAGTGAAAAGCAGGAATTCTGTTTTAAATATATTTCCCCCTCTGGATAGAAAGAAAAGGGGGCGCGGGGAGAGAAAGAGAGAAAAGGGAAAAAACACTGCCCATAGTATTGTGCAACTGGCCTTTAGCTCTGCAAAGGCTGGATCATGACTCATGTCTTAAAGTCGCATTCCCGGAAGGGCGCCCAACTGAGACGGCCTTGGCCTTGGGAGGCCTCCACAGGTGGGGTGGTCAAGTCCCGGGGCTGCTCCCTGGCAGCACCAGACAGGAGTTGGGGTGTGGGACGGGTGAGCGGGCCGCGGTCCCTGACGGCTGCACTCTCCCTCCGCAGGCCCCCGGCCGGCGGCATGTGGCTGCGGCGCATCTCCAGCATCTCCAGCACCGCGGTGACCGCGCTCCTGCTGGCGCAGACTGGCCTCCTGCTCTTCCTGGTCTCCCGGCCCAGGCCGCCGTCCCCGGTGGGTGGCGAGGAGAGGGTGCACGTGCTAGTGCTGTCCTCGTGGCGCTCGGGCTCGTCCTTCGTGGGCCAGCTCTTCAGCCAGCACCCCAATGTCTTCTACCTGATGGAGCCCGCGTGGCACGTTTGGGCCGCTTTATCACAGGGCAGCGCGGTGGCGCTACACATGGCGGTGCGCGACCTGGTGCGCTCCGTCTTCCTGTGCGACATGGACGTGTTCGACGCCTACCTGCCGTGGCGGCGCAACCTGTCGGACCTCTTCCAGTGGGCGGAGAGCCGTGCGCTGTGCTCGCCGCCCGCCTGCAGCGCCTTCCCGCGCGGCGCCATCAGCAGCGAGGCAGTGTGCAAGCCGCTCTGCGCGCGACGGCCCTTCGGCCTGGCCCAGGAGGCCTGCCGCTCCTACAGCCACGTGGTGCTCAAGGAGGTGCGCTTCTTCAACCTGCACGTGCTCTACCCGCTGCTCAGCGACCCGGCGCTCAACCTGCGCATCGTGCACCTGGTACGCGACCCGCGGGCTGTGCTGCGCTCGCGCGAGCAGACGGCCAAGGCACTGGCCCGTGACAACGGCATCGTGTTGGGCACCAACGGCAAGTGGGTGGAGGCCGACCCGGACCTGCGTGTGGTGCGCGAGGTGTGCCGCAGCCACGTGCGCATCGCCGAGGCCGCCATGCACAAGCCACCGCCCTCCCTGCGCGGCCGCTACCGCCTGGTGCGCTTCGAGGACCTGGCCCGGGCGCCGCTGCCCGAGATCCGCGCGCTCTACGCTTTCGCAGGCCTGAGTCTCACGCCGCAGCTCGAGGCCTGGATCCACAACATCACCCACGGGGTCGGGCCAGGCGCGCGCCGTGAGGCCTTCAAGACTACGTCCAGGGACGCGCTCAATGTCTCGCAGGCCTGGCGCCACACGCTGCCTTTCGCCAAGATCCGCCGCGTGCAGGAGCTGTGTGCGGGCGCGCTGCAGCTGCTGGGCTACCGGCCAGTGTTCTCTGAGGACGAGCAGCGCGACCTCGCCCTGGACCTCGTGCTGCCGCGCGGCCCGAGCAGCTTTAGCTGGGCATCGTCCACTGCTGAGCACTCCGGGCCGTAGCAGAGGCCCCCAGCTGTGGCTGGCGGTTGCCAGGGCCAGGAGACTCACGCGTGGTGGGGAAGGAGCTGGGGCGCACGAGGCCGGGAGTGTGGGAGGTCCCCCACGTAGTAGGAAAGGACCGAGTCCCCAGACTGTGTTTCTTTCTCCCCACTTCTTGTTTTTCCTTTGAATCCTCTCTAGGAGCTAGATTCCCGCCACGCACACTCTTCATGGAAAGCAGACTCGTGCCCCCACTTCCTCTGGGCACAGGGAATAAGTTGAGACGACTTGGCTCCTACTCCAGCACTTTCTTTCCCCTTAAGTCTCCGTTGGGATGCCTCATCCTGCAGCTGAGAAGGCTGTCCCGGCCCTGCCTGGGGGTAGAGGGACACTGTGGTGAGCTGGTCCCTGAAGTCGGTACATCTCCCCCTACACACACCCCGTGCCTCTGGCACCACACACCACCAAAGCCAGTGCTTTTATATTCACCTGTATCTTCAGTAAGAAATCAGCCAAGGTGCCTCTATCTTGTGGTCTCCCCTTAGTCTCTCTCTGCCCCAATCTCCTGGGAGCCCACATGCCCCCATCACCTGCCCAGGGAAGGTGAAACTTTGATTTGTCCTGACAGGAAAGATCCTACCTACAGAAATAAACAGAATGCACCTGTATGATACAGATTAGTGTTTACAGCCTGTAAAGTTTGACAAGCAAAACGCAAAAGTGAAGGGACTTGTCCAAGGCCACACGATGAGAAGAAGGATGAAGGGAGGAGGGGGGGTTTGCTCCGGGGCCGCAGTGGGGAGGAGAGGGCGAATCAGGCTTGCAGAGACCTGTCTCCTGGTCGAAGAAGGGTCAGGTTTTCCCATCTTATTTGCTCAAGGGATCAGCAAGCGGCCATGGCTAGGGCCGCAGCTGCGAGGTGAGATATGGGAAGTGGTGAGCTCTGGGTCCAGGGTGCAGAATCTAGGGAGCCTCCTAGATACGCCTGGAGGGAGGCGGTGAGGGGGAAAAGTGGAGAGAGAGAAGGCTGGGCAGGCCAGGGCAGCAAGCCAGGCAGAGCGTGTGGCAGAGCAAGAGGTTGGCAGCGAGATCAGAGCCTGGAGGGCAAGTCACGGGGTGAATGTAACTAGATAAAGCTTGCCAGGAGCTTGGAAGAAAAAAGGCTCTGGAGCGGTTGTCTTCCTGTGGTCCTTATGTGCCAGGCCCTGGAGAAGAGCAAAGTATGATTCCTAGCTGCGAGCCACAACACCTGGCTCTGGTGGCAAAGCGTCTTATTAAATGGATGCTGGATTTTAAAAAGGTGGGGGTGGGTGGGTAGGGGGATGCCGGACGTGTAGAGGGCTAGTCCTGAGCTCAGGAAATGAAAGCCAGCCATGCTTAAAAAATGTTTAAAAGAAAGGGGGAAAAAAAGGTCACAGCACCTCTAGGAAGGACAGAGAAGCAGATTTGAGTCCACACAAATAGAATACCCCAATTCACACTGGGATGCAGAGTTGGTCTGGGGACTGACAGCTGCCACCAGAACTCCTGTGCCCATTACCTCTGGAAGTGAGGGAGCTGCCCTCATCATTGCCATCAGTCACCAGAAGGGATTCTGGAGGTTGCTGGCTTCTGATTCTTAGCCTGGGTGTGGCCTTGGATCAGTGAGACCTGGATGGTAGACCCACATCCTCGCTGCAAAGCAGCAGGTCAAGGGCAATCTGGCACTTTCCATTTCTTTTCTTGCAGGGAGCAGAGGTATACTGACCTCGAAGCTGAAGCTTCAGGATGCCTCAGTTGGGGATCCGTTAAGCTGTAGAAACTTCAGGCCCCATAAAGCCCCCATCTGCCCCTGCTCACAGTAGCATGGAGAAGGTATTTAAAACCCAGAATTTATTAATGGAGACTTTGGCTTAGAAAGACTAAGGTCACATAGCTTAATATATGGGCTGGAACTCAAACTCCTATCTTTGACTTCAATACTTACGGTTTTAACAAGTAAACTGAACTGGGGATGCAGCAGAGGACTCCATCACAGGCTTGGAAAAGCCAGATCATTACCCAGAGACGTGGGGCTCTGGGTCAGGGAGTGGTCCTGGCATTTTGTTTGTTTGTTTCCAGTTTTATTGAGAAAGAATTAACATACATCACTGTGTAAGTTTAAGGTGTACAACATGATGGTTTGATTTGCATGTATTGTGAAATGATTACCACACTAGGTTTAGTTAACATCAGTCATCTCATTTAGATACAATAAAAAGAAAAGAAAAACACAATTAAAAATTTTTTAGGGCTTCCCTGGTGGCTCAGTGGTTGAGAGTCCGCCTGCCGATGCAGGGGACACGGGTTTGTGCCCCAGTCCAGGAAGATCCCACATGCCGCGGAGCGGCTGGGCCCATGAGCCATGGCCGCTGAGCCTGCACGTCCGGAGCCTGTGCTCCGCAACGGGAGAGGCCACAGCAGTGAGAGGCCTGCGTACCGCAAAAAAAAAAAAAAAAAAAAAAAAATTTAAATTTATAACTGTTATAAGAGATGAAGATTTAGTACCTCCACCTCTCCTCATCTTCTCTCCAAACTTTTATCAAACTTTTAATTATATAATTGACCTACCGTACTGCATTAGTTCCAGGTGCACAACGTAGTTACTTGATGTTTCTATATGTTACAAAATGATCACCACCATCCTGGCATTTGTCTGCAGACATCTCAAGGACCAGAATGATGAATGGTGGGCAGTTGGCTGGGACAATGGGGCCACTGGGGATAAAAGCAGCCTGCTGGCCCTGCCTGGAAGGAGCGCATTAAGTGGAGGAGTCAGCTAGGAAGTCTCCAGCAATGTGGTATGTTCAGGCAAAGAAGGTTGAGCAAGAGTTTCATGGAGCCAGAGGCTAAGAACAGGGAGACACTGATCCCTAGTGGGGTTCAGGAAGGCATTTGGGGTGGGGCTTAGAGCCCAGCCTGATAGTAGCATCCCACAAGTCTCATTTGCCCGTGCTTGGGTCACTGATGACACAATTAACAGCCTTTGCTATGTGACTCATCCATTCTCACCTGTCTCTCAAGTTTCCATGATAGCGATGACTGGCTCTTGGATGTTGCTCTCTGCATATGGGACCCTCTGGGCAAGCCTCTGCATGAGCTACAGGGCGCAGCAGGTTCCGAGCAAGCCTCTAGGTGAACCCACATCAGGTTTCAGGACAAAGATAGGCAGTGCCAGTCCAGTGTTTCAGTGAGTCAGCCCAGGGCTAGGCCCTGGGGACATAGTCACAGCCCTTGCTCTTGTGGGGAGTGCAGATGCTAAATAGTCCTACAGATAAATATGCAACCGTGTCGCTTGTGTTCTAAGAATAAATAAGAATGGATAGAGGCTGACCTACTTTAGTATGGAGAGTCAGGAAAGCATTTTCGAAGAGGAAACATTTGGTTTGAATACATAGGGACTTCCCTGGTGGTCCAGTGGGTAAGGCTCCGTGCTCCCAATGCAGGGGGTCTGGGTTCAATCCCTGGTCGGGTAACTAGATCCCACATGCGTGCCACAACTAAGAAGTCCGCCTGCCGAAATTAAAGATCCCGTGTGCCACAACTAAGACCCGGCACAGCCTAAATAAATAAATAAATATTTTTCAAGATAGGTAGGAGTTAATCGAGCATAGGATGAAGAGGCAGAGAGAGACTGAGGGATTGGTCTCTTTGGAATCAAGGTTCCTTGGCAAAATAAAAGACTCAGTCCTGGGAATCCAAGCTCATGGGATGGGAGAGGCCCCAGGACATGACTGAGTTTGTGTGTCTGTGGTAACGACTACCAGAAGTAGAACTGCTGGATCAAAGAGCATCCATGTTTTAAATGTGAAATTGCCAAATTACTCTAAAAATGGAGTACTGACTTAACGTTCTCTGGAATGGTGTCAGGAAGGCCCTTGTCACCCTTTTCTATTGACCCCCTCCCCATCATCTGTACAGGGTAAATCATTTTCATTTTTACCTACCTGATGGAATATTATGCAGCAGTAAAATGAAATGAACTATCAAACCATGAAAAGACATTCAGGAGGGAACCTGAGTGAAAGAAGCCAATCTGAAGAAGCTACATTTAGTATGATTCCAACTATATGACATTCTGGAAAAGGCAAAACTATTCAGACAGGAAAAAGATTAGTGGTTGTGAGAAATGGAATATTTCCTGCCATGTCAGTAAACAAAGGATGTCATAGCCACCAGCGATTGCAACAGAGCTGGTGAGCCCTGAGGGAATTCAGGAAAGAAAGAATACCTGCCATCTAGCAGCCATCAGACTGCAGCCACTCCCCATGGTGAGCCCTGAGGAAACCCAGGATGTGAAAATACAGGATACTGGCCCCAGATAGCTGAGGTGCACATCAAAGGAATGATTTCAGTGAGCCCAGGCTCTTTCATCTTCCCATACATAGAAAAGCTCTAAATTCCTTAACTTGACATATCTGGTTTCCCTAATTAACAGTAAACTTTTGATGTTCCCGACTACCTGCCCCTTGCTGCAAAACTCTTATGTATTCTAGCTCCCCACTCACCTCCTCGGATCAGTTTCTCAGAGCTATCTGAAATGCTGTCTCCTGGGTTGCAGTCCTCATTTTGCCCCAAATAAAACTTAACTTGCAGCTCTCACGTTGTGTATTTTTTTTAAGTCAACAGTTGCCAGGGGTTGTGGGTGGGAGGGGAGGGATAAATAGATGGAACGTAGAGGATTTTAGGGCAGTGAAAATACGCTGTATGGTGCTCTAATGATGGATATATGCCATGGATGACATGTACGTATAATGATGGATATACATTTGTCCAAACCCATGGAAATGCCACACCAAAACTGAACTCTAAGGTAAACTATGGACTTTGGCCGATTATGATGTGTCATTGTAGGTTCATCCTTGGTAACAAATGTACCATTCTGGTGGGAGATGTTAATGGGGGAGGCTATGAACTGTGTGAGTGCAGAAGGTATATGAGAAATCTCTGTAGTTCCCTCTCAATTTTGTTGTAAACCCAAAGCTGCTCTAAAAAATAAAGTCTTTAAAAAACAAAACAACAGCAAGGGGCTACTGAGTTTGGTGTGGTAGGCCAAAGGAAGAATTCTAGGAGATGGGAAGAGAGGGGGTCAGATTATGTACGACCTTGCAGGCCTTGTGAGGACTTTGGCCTTTATTTGGAGTGAGATGACGGGTGTCCAAAGCCACTTTTGTTCTATGGCCCTCCTTAGTTGAATAAATAAATATAAATATAATGTCATCTATATGTGACATAATATATAATATTTATAATGTCATAGATATTTTAAAAAATAGAACAAGTACCCAAAATATTTCATTATCATTTTACTGCCTATGTTAATATCCTGAATTAGTATATTGTTAGTTTTGCAAGTTTTTGAACTGGATTTAAATTGAATCACACTGGGCTTCTTTTTTCTGCAACTTAGATTTTCCCCTCAAGTTTACATTCCTGGGATTCATCATGTTGTTGCTTGCAGCTTTAGGTCATTTCTTTCCACTACTGAATAGTATTTTATTGAAAATAATACAATTTTATTTATCCATCTCAGTGAATACTTGGCTTGTTTTTAGTTATGTACTGTTACAGTGCTACTAGGAACAATCTTGTCTGTATCTCCTAGTATGAATGCTATAGGATATTTACCTGGGAGTGAAATTGCTAGACCATGAACATCTTTTTTTTTTTTTTTGCGGTACGCGGGCCTCTCACTGTTGTGGCCTCTCCCGTTGCGGAGCACAGGCTCCGGACGCGCAGGCTCAGCGGCCATGGCTCACGGGCCCAGCCTCTCCACAGCATGTGGGATCTTCCCGGACCGGGGTACGAATCCGTGTCCCCTGAATCGGCAGGCGGACTCCCAACCACTGCGCCACCAGGGAAGCCCGATCATCAACATCTTCATTCAACATTATTCCAGATGGTTATATCTGTTTACACCTCCAGAGTTCCAGCTGCCCTGCAACCTCAGTAACAATCAGATTCTCAGACTTTTAAATTTTTGGCTGTTGGGTGGTTGACAAATGATACCTCATTGTGATTCATTTTGTGTTTCACTGATTAATGAGGTTAAGCATGTTTTCCTGGGTTTTTTGGCCATTTGTATTTCTCTTTGATGAAGTACCTCTTCAGGTCTTTTGTCTCTTTCATCATTTGCTTATTGATTTTTAGGAGTGCTAAATGTTATTCCTATGTCAGTTATACGTATTGCAAATATCTTCTTCCAGTTTGTGGTTTGTCTTTATACTTTCTTTGTGGTAACTCTTGAATAACACAAGGTCTTAATTTAAAGTAATTACATTTATCCATTTATCCATCCTTTATGGTCTTCGCTTTTTGTATCTAGTTTAAGAACTCTTTCACCATCATGAGACATAAGGATATTCAACATTGCCGTCTAAAAGTTTTATAGTTCTACATCTCACTATAAGTGAAACAAGGAGGGTGTGGATGTCTAAAAAACAAACAAAAACACCTAGTTTTTGTTTGCTTTATATTTGCTTCATAATTTTCTTGCAGGTTTGTGTCTTTCCTGGAGTTTGTATTGTTTTTCAGTGTTTTCCCATTGAGAGAAGAAACAGGTACCTTCTTCACCCTGTCCCTAAAATTTTGAGATTAACGATTTTGTCTATAGCTGAAATCAATTCCATTATTTTTCCTGAGGATACCCTTTCTTCTGTTCTAATCTGGTTAGGTGGCTGCTAAGACTTGCACAGAAGTCAATCTAACACTCCTGGTTAAATCCACCATTCCTTGTATTGCCCATCTTTCTCTTTCTTAGTCATCACTCTTTTACTTCGCTGGAGTACATACTCAGCTTCCTTAGAAAGGGCACATGTGGGACTTCCCTGGTGGTGCAGTGGATTAGACTCCACGCTCCCAATGCAGGAGGCCCGGGTTTGATCCCTGGTCGAGGAACTAGATCCCACATGCACACCGCAACTAAGAGTTCACATGCCGCAACTAAGGAGCCAGCAAGCTGCAACTAAGACTCAGCACAACCGAATAAATAAATAAATAAATAGATATTTTTTTAAAAGGGCATATGAAACATACATTCTCTGAGTCCTGCAAGTCTAAATGGCTTTTCAGAAATTTCTCAGTTCACAATCGGACTGAGGATAGAATTCTAAATTCAAAATAATGTTTCCTAATGTGATACATTATTGATTGTTATATAAGCTTAAAATAATTGGTTTTTCCACTTCTTATATACTCTGCTAGTCTGGGAAATATACCAAAAGACAGCATTGTTAAATATTTCATGACTTTTTGAAATACTTACTATTTTTGTTTTAGAAAAGTTTCCTGGTTGATGCAAAATCCCAGTTGTAGGGTTAGAGAACTGGCATTAGAAAGCTTCCAAAACAAAGGCTTTCAGAAGGGAACTGTAATAAACAATGTTGCTAATGTTCTTGAATTAAAAGGAAATATTACATATTTTGTGCACGATGCTTTTTTTAAAAAATAAATTTATTTATTTATTTATTTTTGGCTGTACTGGGTCTTCGTTGCTGTGTGGGGGGCTTTCTCTAGTTGCAGCGAGCAGGGCCTATTCTTGCGGTGCATGGACTTCTCATTGAGGTGGCTTCTCTTGTTGCAGAGCACGGGCTATAGGTGTGAGGGCTTCAGTAGTTGTGACACGTGGGCTCAGTAGTTGTGGCTCACGGGCTCTAGAGTGCAGGCTCAGTAGTTGTGGCACACAGGCTTAGTTGCTCTGCGGCATGTGAGATCTTCCTGGACCAGGGCACAAACCTGTGACCCCTGCACTGGAAGGCAGATTCTTAACCACTGCACCACCAGGGAAGTCCCACGATGCTTTTTAATTAATTATTTTTTAATTGAAATATAGTTGACCTACAATATTATGTCCGTTTCAGGTGTACTACATAGTTATTTGACATTTGCTTACGTTACAAAATGATCACCACTGTAAGTCTAGTAACCATCTGTCCCCAGTTATTACAATATTATTGACCATATTCCTTATGTCGTATACAATGTTTTTTTTTTTTTTTTTTTTTTTTTTTTTTTTTGCGGTACGCGGGCCTCTCACTGTTGTGGCCTCTCCCGTTGCGGAGCACAGGCTCCGGACCCGCAGGCTCAGCGGCCATGGCTCACGGGCCCAGCTGCTCCGCGGCACGTGGGATCTTCCCGCACCGGGGCACGAACCCCTGTCCCCTGCATTGGCAGGCGGACTCTCAACCACTGCGCCACCAGGAAAGCCCCGTATACAATGTTTTTTAATTTAAAGTGAAGTTTTCCCCCAAAATCATTTCCTTCCAAATATTGAAGGTATTGCTGCATTGTCTTCCAGCTTCTTTCACCTGACTGCTGAACCATCTGATTCTCATTACCAGATGCATATGTATGTACGTATTTATCTTCCTACCTACTACCTACCTACCTACCTACCTGCCTGTCTACTTGCATACCTACCGCTGTCTGTCTACCTATCTACCCACCCACCCACTCACCCACTCGTCTATCTCTCCCTCCCTCCCTATCTATACCTAATTTCCTTTACTTTCCTATAGGTGGCGCTGCAGAGGAGGGCAGAGCAGAGCGCGCCGCACTGTAGCAGGAGAGACTTCCCCAGTAGGGGGCGTAGCCCATAGGTGCTGGGTCTCGGAGAGCCGTACGCAACGTCAGGGGCGGGAACAACTCGCCCCGCCCCTGCCATCTGAGGCGCCCTATGACTGGAGGGAGGAGCCATCACTTTGGCAGTGCCGTTGGTGTGGGAGGAAGAAGGCTTCGGCCGAAGGTGACGCTGAGGCGACGGAGGTGCGGAAGCAGAGTGGGCCGTGAGTGAGAGCGAGCCACGGCAGCACTTCAGGCGCTCTCCCCCACCTCTCTGCAGTGAATGGCGGCGGGATGGAGCACGAGGGGAGCGGCGACAGCGGGGGATCGGCCGGGCTCCTGCAGCAGATCCTCAGCCTGAAGCTCGTGCCGCGCGTGGGCAACGGGACCTTGTGCCCTAACTCCACTTCTCTATGCTCCTTCCCAGGTACCGGCCCCGCCCCGCGCCTGCGCACTGCGTGCCACGCCGCGGCCGCCCGGCTACGCGGCGGCGCCCCTTCCTCAGCGAGCAGACTGGCACCCCGCCGTTCCGCCCGCTGGGGGCTGTTTTCCTCTTGGAAGAAGGTTCCCTCTCCCTCGGCCGAGAGCTGGGGGCCTTAACCCCTCCCCCGTCGCTTCCTTGCCGGCCCCTCGGGCCAGGCCACCCCGAGCCCGCGCTGGGGACCCGTCAGTGAAGGGAGCTCAGTCACCGCCCGAACTGATCTTGCTCTTAGGAGTTTCCAGACGCCCCAGGTTCAGACATGAACTCGGCAGAGCCCTGTAGGCGGCCGTCCCTCCTTGTTTGGGGCACTGGAAGCGGTCATCCCCGCCCAGCCCCTTTCGTCCGCGCCGGCTTCTCGGCTTTCCCAGCTCGGACAGCGCATGGTCCCCGCCGGGCTGAGGGCCGTCAGTCAGAACTCACACACCCTTTGTTTCTAGCGTAGCCCAACCCCTTTACGCGGGGAGGTGGTCTGCCGATCGCTACCACCCAAGTTCAAATCCACCCCCTCCACCAGCTTCTCTTTCTAGGAATCATTTTCTGAGACCTGTTGCCGAGCCTCCCACTCATGCGTTCGAGGTCTTTGATGCAGCTTCTTTCTAACTCTTACCTACACTGGCGATTCTGCTGGGCCTGAGAGCAGGGTTTTTAAAAATTAGAAATCGAGATAGAAAGCTATCGTGCTCAGAAAACTGAGAGGAGGAGAAATTACTTGGGAAGGCCGAAAATAAAGCCTTTGACGGGAGAGCACGGTTGTGTGTTGGCCCTTTAAAGGCAAGAAGGCTGAGATAGGGGTGATTGAAGAGACCTGCAAAGGAAGGAGGGTTGGATTACTGACTGCAGTTGTAAACAAGGCACCTGTGATTTCTCTTTCGCTGGGCAGCGACTGCCAGGCGCCATTCAGCGGACACCAGGGACTTGATATGTATTACCTTCCTAGTATTTTCCCGGGCAGGTTTGTGAAATAGTTAATAAGATAACCGTGTTGGGGCAGATGCAGATGTTAGCTTGAAATCATGCCTAAAACGATAATCTGGCAAAAGGTATCAAAAGGTACTAAGATCACATTTGACAGTGACAACAGAAATATATGGCATTCTGGAGACACTGTCCAAAAAATGAAATGTTCATGCAGTCTGGAGGCAGTACTGAACTGGATCAGTCTGTTTTCATTGTTTCCTTACTTTCCCCACAACTCTTTATTTGGAAAATTTTCACACCTACCGAAAAATTGAAATGATAGTATAACCAATATCTATATGCCCTTTACTTAGATTCATTATTAACATTTTGATTCTTTCGCTTTCTCTCTAAATATATATATGCATACACATAACATTTTTACTTTCTGCGAGCCTTTTGAAAGGAAGTTACAGAAGTGACAACGCTTGACGCCTAATATTTCAACACATATCATTGAAAATGAAGACATTTTCTGCCACAACAAAAAAAACACATCACACCCAAGAAATTTAACATTGATAGAATATTATCTAATGTATTGGCCTTATTTAGATTTTCCCAATTTTGCCAGTTGTTCAAATAATGCCATTTTTAGCTTTTTTCCTTTTTTTTTAAATTTATTTTTTAATTTTGGTTGCGCCGGATCTTCATTGCAGTATGTGGGACTTCTTAGTTGCGGCATACAAACTCTTAGTTGTGGCACGCATGTGGGATCTAGTTCCCTGACCAGGGATCAAACCTGGGCCCTCTACATTAGGAGCATGGAGTCTTACCCACTGGACCACCAGAGAAGTCCCTCCTTTGTTTTTTTTTTAAATTCCAGGATCTAATCAAGGGTCCCACATTGCATTTAGTTGTCATGTCTCTTTAGTCTTGTTGAATCTAGAACAGTTCCTCCATCCTTGTTTCAGTTTCTTGAGACAGACCTTTTTGAAGTCCAGGCTAATTGTTTCATAGAATGTTCCATAATCTAAATTATCTCATTTTTTCTTCATGATTAGATTCAGATTAAATATTTTTGTTCAGAATGCTGCCTACACAGGTGATGTTGCCCACTTCCCAGGGCACCTCATCAGGAGACATTTAGTGTCAGTTTGTACCTTTATTGATGACACTAGGTTTAATCATTTGGTGAAGATGGTGTTTCTCAGATCTGTCCACTGTAAGGGTACCTTAATCCTTTTGTAATAAATCATGTGAGGTGATACTTTGAAACTGAATATTCTGTTCAATCTGTTTCGCTTTTAGTTGCCTTTTCTTTCTCTAAGAAAAGATTGAGATAAGTGAATTTGGAACAATAGTTTTAATATGTCATAGTAGAGAATCTGTAGCTAAGTGAATTGTTTTGCTTTCAGCAATTGTTCTGAAATATTAAACTGCAGTATGTATTTGAGTTTATGGGAACTTCTTTGAATATATAACTTGGGGGTGGTGATCACCGGGGATCATTCATTTAGCAGGTATACGTTGGTCAAGTGCAGGCTGTGGGCTGGGGGTATAAATATGCATGAGATAAAGCCCTTGACCGCAGCAAGCTGATCAGAATGTGATGGGTAAACACAGTGGGTAACCACACAACCTCCCTGCTGTATCTCTTCTTTAGCTGGAATGGACAGTAAGTACATGAACTGTAATCCCTTTGGAGGCACCAAAGCCTGCTGACAGTGAATGTCGTTCACTGTCCTGATTCTGGAATTGTTTCTATTTTGGCCCCACAGAAAAGGTTCCTTGCATTTTATGCCAACTCGATATGGCAGGATCATTGCTCTGAAATAGTCTGTGGTTTATCACTGTCAGGAAGCTTTGAATTGATTTTTTTTTAAACCTGCATTTGCAATTTAGCTGTTTAGGTTTCTGCCTAACCCTCCTTATTGCAAGTTGTTCAGATTTCTTTTGTTGTTTTTGTTGTCATTTTTAACAAATCTGAGTGCTATGAAAGGCAGATTTTTTTTTCCTGTATCAGGAATAACATTCACTTTCTGAAGGTATGAATTTCCTTATACCTTCAGTGTCGAAGTGTATCTTCTGATAAACTAAAACCCACTAATGTTTTGGTTGTGCCGTTGCTGGAATCAAGAATAGGTCACCCTTGGATCAGTCATTTACTCATTCAGTCAACAAGTATTTACTCAGTGTCTATTGTGCGTCTCTTGTTTCCTAGGCACCAAGTAAAGGTGTATTAGTAAACAAAAGAACTTTCATTCTAAAGGGGAGAGAGAAAACAAAATTTAAAAGTATGGAAAAGACTAACATAACATTGTGAAGCAACTATACTCCAATAAAATTTTTTTTAAAAAAGTGTGGAAAGGAACAGATGGTGGTGAGCGTAAGACAGGGTAGGGGGATAGTAAGTGGCAGGTGTTGTGTGTCAGGTGGAATGCTGTTTTACTTAAGGTCACAAGGAAGCCCTCTCTGATGGTGCCATTGGAGAAGAAATCTGAAGGGAATGAGGAACAAGCCACGCAGCTGTTGGGAGAAGAGCCTTGTGAGCGAGGGGCAGCAGGTTCAGAGGCCCTGGGACCGGAGCTTGTTAAGCAACATGAAGGAGGCCAGTGCAGTGGGTGGAACAGGGTGGGCAGGGCAGGGAGAGGAAGTGAGGTCAGATCCCAGAAAGCCATATTAGAGGGTTTTGAGCAGAGGAAGGATGATCTGACTTACTTTTTTTTTTTTTAAGTATACAATTTAATGCTTTTTTGCAGAGTTTGCAGCCATCACAAAAAGCAACTTTAGAATATTTTCATCACCCCAACAAGAAACCTTGTTCCCATTAGCACTGACTTTCTGGCTTTGTGTGGAGAATAGGTGGAAGGCCAGATCAGGACAGATAAGATCTAGCCAGGCTAGGCCCAAGAGACCATTGGGATTGAGGCAGGCCAGAGGGGCACACAGAAACAAGGGATGAGTGGGCAGTTAGGCAATGGCCTCAGGAGAGAGGTGGCAGCCCACTGCTGGTAGTCCTGGTGGGCAAGGTATCGTTGTTAGGAGAGGAAGGGTGTCTAGGAAAAACTCGCTGTTTTCTTTTACTCTCACACTGCTGCTACACTCAAAACACTTCTGGCGCCAAATGTGTGGTTTTTCCATGCATCAAGCAATTCTGGGACACCAGTTGGGTGTCCTACAATTCAACTCAGTTCTGACACTGGCTACTTGGAGTTAGCATCCAATCCCACAGGTTAAAGGCTCAGTTCCACAAGACTGCCCCAACCCCCAACTTCACATGCCAGTCAGAAGTCCATGTTGTCCCACGTGCTTCTGACCAGCTGAGGTTCCCATGTCCTCCTTCTCGTTCAGTTTTGTTTTTTTTTTTTTGCGGTACGTGGGCCTCTCACCATTGTGGCCTCTCCCGTTGCGGAGCACAGGCTCCGGACGCGCAGGCTCAGCGGCCATGGCTCACGAGCCCAGCTGCTCCGCGGCATGTGGGATCTTCCCGGACCGGGGCACGAACCCGTGTCCCCTGCATCGGCAGGCAGACTCTCAACCCCTGTACCACCAGGGAAGCCCTCGTTCAGTTATTTTGCTAGAGCAGCTCATAGAATTCAGGAAAACAGTTTACTTATTAGGTTACTGGTATATTACCAAGGATATTAAAGGTTGGAAATGAACACCAGATAAAGAGTTGCATAGGGTGAAGTCTGGAAGGGTCCCCGAGCACAGGCGCTTCTGTCCCTTTGGAGCTGGGGTGGGCCACCCTCCCAGCACATAGATGTTTTCACCAACGCAGAAGCTCTCTGAACTCTGTACTTTTGGAATTTTTATGGAGCTTCATCACCTAGGCATGACCAATTATTAACTCCCTTCTAGCCTCTCTCCCCTCTCCAGAGCATGGAGGGTGGTGCTGAAAGTTCCAAGCTTATAAAATCATGGCTTGGTCTTTCTGGTCACCATCCAGGAGCCCACCAAGAGTTGCCTCATGAGAACAAAAGACACTCCTGGAAATTCCAAGGGATTTAGGAGCTCTGCATCAGGAGCCAGGGTCAAAGACTAAGTATTAGAACAAAAGATTTTCCTTGCACCATTATCTACAAGGGTTTTAGGAGCTCTGTGTCAGGAATCAGGAGTAGAGACCAGTATATATATACTAGTATTTCACAAGGGAACAGATGGATCCCCTGGCAGGTAGGTGGGGTTGGGTAAGAGAGGGGTCTCACAGTGGGCAGTGTGGACAGATGCAGGCTGATGGGCAGTTAGCATCTAGGCAGTCCAGCAATGAGTTGCAGGACTCAGTAGGACTGCAGTTCCCAGGACCGAGGCGGTTTACTTAGAACCCTGGCATCAGAGGCACTGGCTGTGCTCATATAGTTGTTCGACCTGGAACATGAGGCAGAGTGGGGCCAGCTGAAAGGATGGCTGGGTGCCAAGCCTCACGATTCCCACTTCCATTTCTGGTGATTGGAGCCAGGTTGGTCTTGAGGCCTTGCTTGGAAATGAGGTGACTCAGCTGCGGAGGCTAGAGGGCCGGGGAGCCAGCCGTTACAAACCCCTTTTGTTAACACAGGACTCACCTAGAGGATTCTGAAATCTGTGTGGCTTTTCTCTTTAACTCAAATATTTGTCTGAAAAATATCTTAAAGATACACCCTATGGGCAGGGATCTTTGTCTTTTAAAAAATTTTTGTTTTTGTTGTTCACTGACACGCCCAGCATATGGAATGGTCTCGGTAAGTATTATATTTGCTGAATGAATGAACTCTCAGTGCTTGTATTAGTTTGCTATTGCTACTGAAACAACTTACGACAAATTTAGTGGCTTAACACAACACAGATTTATCATCCTACGGTCCTGGAGGTCAGAAGTCCAAAATGGGTCAGCAGAGCTGCCTTCCTTCTGAAGGCTCTAGGGAGAATTTGTTTTCTTGACTTTTCCAGCTTCTAGAGGTCACCTGCATCCTTTGGCCTATGGCTCCTTCCTCTGTCTTTAAAGCCAGCAGCATAGCATCTTCAAATCTCTCTGACTCTGACCCTCTTATAAGAACCCTTGGTTACATTAGGCCCAACTATAAAATCCAGGCTGACCCTCACCATCCCAAGATGCTTAATCGAATCACACTCCCTTTTGTTATGTAAGGTCGCATTTTCATAGGCTCTGGGGTTGAGGATGTGGGCATCTTTGGGGCCCCTTCTGCCACCAGTGCTTCGTCTGATTTCCCCTTATAATGTTTTTTTTTTTTTATGAAACCACCTCGATGGCAGTTTCTCTTTTTTTAAATTTATTTATTTATTTATTTTTGGCTGTGTTGGGTTTTTGTTGCTACGTGCGGGCTTTCTCTAGTTGCGGTGAGTGGGGGGCTGCTTTGCATTGGCGGTGCGTGGGCTTCTCATCGCGGTGGCTTCTCTTGTGCACTCTAGGTGCGTGGGCTCAGTAGTTGTGGCACATGGGCTTAGTTGCTCCGTGGCATGTGTGATCTTCCCAGACCAGGGCTGGAACCCGTGTCCCCTGCATTGGCAGGCAGATTCTTAACCACTGCTCCACCAGGGAAGTCCCTCTCCTTCTAATCTTTTATTTCAGATTAATAACCTGATTTATTCTTCAACATGGGGAAATGATGTGACTTTAGCTGCCAGAGTAAACAAAGCTGAAGATAATGCACTTTATTTGAAACAGTGAACAAGGAAATACTGTAAGATATGTAAACAAAGATTTTTGACCATGTGTTGACCCAGGGGAATGAAAAGTACTATATGATAATCAATAAATAGCTATTAAATAGATGGCAAATTAAGGCGCAGTGGATTAAAGGGAAATCACTTAGTTTTTTTTTTTTTTTTTTTTTTTTTTTTTTTGCGGTACGCGGGCCTCTCACCATTATGGCCTCTCCCGTTGCGGAGCACAGGCTCCAGACGCGCAGGCTCAGCGGTCATGGCTCACGGGCCCAGCCACTCCGCAGCATGTGAGATCTTCCCGAACCAGGGCATGAACCCGTGTCCCCTGCATCGGCAAGCGGACTCTCAACCACTGCGCCACCAGGGAAGCCCAATCACTTAGTTTTTTAAAAATGTTTTATTGATTGAGGTTTGCCTTAACTGTTACAGTCCTGTAATAATCCCATCCATCTGAAAAGTGTTTTATAAATTGTACTACTCATCTAGTGTAATACAGCCTTTTTTTCCTACTTAGAGTGACTTAAGTGATGCGATATAAAATATGTAGGCACTGAGCTAGCTGATGGATGTAGCTCAGGGTTATAGGAAGGTGCATAGTGCTTCCCCTTCTCAGAGACTCAGGGAGGAGCTGACCTGCTGTGCCAGATCTTGTTTGCAAACAGATTCCTTTCAGCTTTCAGGAAAATGGAGATGTGAGTTGATAGCCCAGCAGGCCTCCTTGGGCAGGTGCTGTGCTCCTGAGAAGTGGTAACAACAGGTGAGCAGGTGAGCGTTGACGTCTGCTAGGGCTGCTACAACAAAACACCACAGGCTGAGCGGCTTAAACAACAGAAGTGTATTTTCTCACAGTTCTGGAGACTGGAAGTCCAAGATGAGGGTGCCGGCACGGTCAGGTTGTGGTGAGGGCCCTCTTGGGCCACCTTCTTGATATGTCGTCACATGATGGGGAGAGAAAGAGAACAGGAGACAGAGAGAGAGATCTCTCTTCCTCTTATAAGGCCACAGTCCTGTCGGATTAGGGCTGCCGCACATGAATTCAGTCCATAGCAGTTGAGTAGAACGCCCGAGTGTCCAGACCCACTTTTACTGAAGTTACCAACGTAGTGTGTCTCTGGCAGATCAAGGCCTCACCTGCCAGTTCACTGCCCCGATGGTTCTGTGGCAGCCAGTAAGAAGCCAAGCTCCAGCAGTGCCTTGAGTTGCTGCGGAAAGCAGTGCTTGTCTCTCAAATTTGGGGCGCTCCAGCAGAAGCCCCGTGACAGCAAGGCCCAGGAGTGGCCTCATGTCATTGGTGGCAGACAGCAGCCAGGACGGTAGCTGCTCTGGGGTCTTGGAGGCAGGTTTGTATCCCGTTTGTCCACCCTTGGCATTCCTGGTGCCTTTATAGAGTTCCGTGCACACTGGGTGGTGTAATGGAGTTCAGAGTCTCTTAAGTGATTTGGGGAGGAGCTGGGAAGGACTGTGGGATTGAAGACGGGTTACTGCTTTAGCAGGGAACTGCATGACACTGTCCTGTGGCTTGGGGATGAGCTGGCAGTGGGTGGTACACAAGGGGCCCTTGGGCGGGGGAGGCCAGGGTGCAACAGCAGTGGCCCAGGCAGGAAGGATTTTATCAGGGAGGGGCAGTACCTGAACACCAGACTCTGCAACCTCTGGAGCTGCTGCCAAGAAGAGAGGGCAAGTCTCCTGGGCCGTGGAAGCAAGAAGGGCTGGTGCCCGAGGCTGGAAAGGAGCCTGCAGTGGTATCTGGTAGAGTAAGTCCCCTACGTACGAACGAGTTCCGTTCCGAGAGCACGTTTGTAAGTATAATTTGTTCATGAGTCCAACCAAGTTAGCCTAGGTACCCAACTAACACAATCGGCTATGTAGTACTGTACTGTAATAGATTTATAATACCTTTCACACAAATAATACATAAACACGAAAAATAAAGACAACATTTTTAATCTTACAGTACAGTACCTTGAAAAGTACAGTAGTACAGCACAACAGCTGGCATACAGGGGCTGGCATCGAGGGAACAGGCAAGAAGAGTTACTGACTGGAGGAGGGAGAGGAGGTGGGAGATGGTAGAGCTGAAGGATCGTCAGCAACAGGAGATGGAGGGCAGGCTGCAGTTTCACTCACGCCTGATGTTGATGGAATGCACGTTCACATCTTTGAAAGTTCGCAACTTGAAGGTTCTTGTGTAGGGGACTAACTGTACAGGTTTGTTCCTGAAGACGATGGGGACCCAAACCCTGAGGACTGAGAATCCTGCCCACAATTTCTGATAGACACTATCGACTGGAAAGGGGTTTTTTGTTTGTGTGTGTGATTTTTTTGGTGGAGGAGGAGCAGTAGTTAGTATACATATATTTTTTTACATATTATACATATATTTTTTTATGTTATATATATTTACGTTTTAAGCTTGGGACATTACTATTTAATCACTTTATACTCCATATTGCATGATTTAGACTTGGTTTAACAATTTGCCAAACACCATCAAACAAAATAGACAAGTTTCAACAGTATTATAAAATTATTCTGAAGATGTATCTTGTTCAACAGAAAGGAAAAGAAAACTCATACCAGTGGTTTGAAACCTTTTGTAGCGATCTGATAATTTGTCACCAGAACAGAAGTACAAAAACACCCTCAGTCGTTTGTTATTTTTAATAAGCATTGAGCCGTAGTTGAGGTGTCCCTGATGTTTTTATTGAGAGCCTTGCATCCAAAACAAGAGCGAGGGACTTCCCTGGTGGTCTAGCAGTTAAGACTCTGCGCTCCCAATGCAGGGGGCCTGGGTTCGATCCCTGGTCAGGGAACTAGATCCCACATACTGCAACTAAGAGTTTGCATGCCGCAACAAAGATCCCACATGCTGCAACTAAGACCTGGAGCAGCCAAATAAATAAATATTTTTAAAAAAAGGGACTTCCCTGGTGGCACAGTGGTTGAGAATCCGCCTGCCAATGCAGGGGACACAGGTTCGAGCCCTGGTCCGGGAAGATCCCACATGCCGCGGAGCAACTAAGCCCATGCGCCACAACTACTGAGCCTGCGCTCTAGAGCCCACGAGCCACAACTACTGAAGCCCATATGCCTAGAGCCCTTGCTCCGCAACAAGAGAAGCCACTGCAATGAGAAGGCCGTGCACCGCAACAGAGTAGCCCCCGCTCACCACAACTAGAGAAAGCCCGTGTGCAGCAACAAAGACCCAATGCAGCCCCAAAAATAAATTAATTAAAAAAAAAGAACAACCAAGAGCGAGACATCCTAATCTAGGTGTATGTAGAATATGGTATTAACTGAAACTTTGACTTAATATGTGCAGAGAATTAGTGCAGCCATCAGTGAGAGTGTGGAGGGTGCCGGGCAGGGATTTGGCCCCACCTCTAATCACCCCTGGCTCCCTAACCCCTCCTCCCCCTGCGCCCAACAAGAGTAAAAATAAAAAGAAATTGATTTGGGAAAAACCACACAAAACAGTGTGCTTACAACTCAAATGCAACTTCAAGAAAAGCCCCTGGCCCTCCCCTTTGCCACTCTCCCCTCTGCCCCAGCCCACTGATGCTCCTCATTGGTCGCTCTTTTTTTTTTCCCGTTTTTTGGCTGCGCCCCACGGCATGTGGGATCTTAGTTCCCTGACCAGGGATTGAACGTGCACCCCCTGCACTGGGAACGTGGAGTCTTATTCACTGCACCACCAGAGAATTCCCAAGCTTTTTTTTTTTTTTTAGTTATTTATTTTTGGCTGCATTGGGTCTTTGTTGCTGTGCGTGGGCTTTCTCTAGTTGCGGCGAGCAGGGACTACTCTTCATTGCGGTGCGCAGGCTTCTCTCTCACTGCGGTGGCTTCTCTTGTTGAGGAGCATGGGCTCTAGGTGCAAGGGCTTCAGTAGTTGTGGCACACGGGCTCAGTAGTTGTGGCACACGGGCTTAGTTGCTCCGCGGGATGTGGGATCTTCCCAGACTAGGGCTCGAACCCGTGTCCCCTGCATTGGCAGGCGGATTCTTAACCACTGTGCCACCAGGGAAGCCCCCGCTTTGTTTGTTTTATCAAAGTAAAAAGTGAATGGTCATAAACCCTCCCCCAGCCTATCCTATTCCCAGAAATAACAATTTTCTGTATCTTAATATGTATAAGAGGTGGCACGGAGGATGAGGGCGTTGCTTCCAGCGTGGCTCAGCCTGGGCTCTGCCTCGTGCTGCAGCGTGGGCGCCAGCAAGTGTCCTCACCTCCCTCTGCTTCTGTTTCCTCATCCAAGCGTCAGAGATATTAATATGTGCTTCGTAGAGCTACTCTGAGAATTGCATGAGTTAATATTTGTCAAGCACTTAAAACAGTGCCTGTGCATGTTGTAAATATTAAATACACATATGTCCAGACTCTTCTGAGTAGACAGAAGCATTTACACACATTTGTTTCTTTTGTTTTTTGTTTTCACAAAAACAGGATCTTATTCTACATATTCTGAAACTTACGTTTTTTTACTTCCCACTGTGGATTGGGCATCTTACCCCATCAGTATTTTTTTTTTTTTTTTTGCGGTACGCAGGCCTCTCACTCTTGTGGCCTCTCCCGTTGCGGAACACAGGCTTTGGACGTGCAGGCTCAGCGGCCATGGCTCACGGGCCCAGCCACTCCGCGGCATGTGGGATCTTCCCGGACCGGGGCACGAACCCATGTCCCCTGCATCGGGAGGTGGACCCTCAACTACTGCGCCACCAGGGAAGCCCCACCCCGTCAGTATTTAAAGAGCTGCTCCTACTTTTATTGATTGTGTAACATTTCATTATGCGGATATACCATAACATGTTTCACAAGTCCTCCATCGACAGACATGCAGTTGGTGTGACAGTGCTTCCAGGAACCTCGTGACCTTGTCCTTGCCCTTGTGTATTCCTGGAAGTAAAATCACTGTGGCAAAGGGTATGCACAGTTGACTGTTTTGGATATGCACTTCCAGTTTACCCTCCAGAGATGGCTTTCTAGTTTGTGTTCCTACTGGGAGTGTAGGTGCCACCTGTGAAGTACTGTGCTGACAACCCTTTGCTGCTCAAAAAACCTTTGATGGTACCTTCTAGGGCTTACATGTTGAAGTCCTTAGTTTGGCCTTCAAAGCCCCCCGTAATGTGACCCCATCTACCTTTGCATCCTTAACTACTGTTACTCTTATAAACCCTTTGCTTCAGTCAGGTCAGCGGTTTTTAACCAGGGTAATTATGCCCACAGGGGACGTGTGACAATGTCAAGATATTGTGGTTGCCACAATGGGAGAGAGTGCTACCAGCATCCAGAGGGTAGAGGCCAGGGGTGTTGCTCCACATCCTACAGTCAACAGCCTCCCACAACAAAGAGTTAAATGGTCCAGACGTCAATAGTGCTGTGGTGCAGAAACCCCAGTTGAGCTGTTGACTGATCTTTAAAATTGCCTGGTACTTACCTGCCTCAAGTGCAGGGATGGACAACAGATTTCATCTAGTGTGACACCTTCATTATATCCATATATGGGTAAAGAGCTCTCTTGAGAATTCTGAAGCCATGCCTGGGCCCACTGGGGGAAAATGTTATGTCTGCCATTTGCTAAATTGTAAAGTCATGAGGGCAGGATGGTATCTCCTCCTTTTTTTTGTATTTTCCAAGATATCTCATGCATAGGTTTGTATACATAGTTGTTGGACAAATATTTTAATGTTTCCTTAGTTACTGTCATCCTAAGAGGGATAGAGGTTCTCTGAAGGAACCATTTCCTCTTCTAACCTGCCCTCTCACTTGCCATTTGTCTTGAAGCGAAACATTTACATATTCTGGTATTTATTTCATGTCTTAAAGAGCTTTGATACCCTAATAGGTGATGGGTTCATATTTACCGCATTGTCTTGAAAATGATTGTTGAATGAATGTAATTGTATATAGAGCTTTTCCATTTGAGATGAGTGAATAATCAAGAAGGCAGGGACGGTCATCAGGCATTGACTGCATAGCACCCTGTCAGCGGTACTTACATTTGTCCTTATGGGAGGGAAATCATTTAAGTGAATTTTCAAATCCGGGTGAACCTTTTCTTCAGTGTTTGGGAGTACAGGTAGCTTGTCAGGGGTTGGCCAACCTTTTCTGTAAAGGGCCAGATTGTAAATATTTTAGGCTTTGCAGGTCATATGGTCTCTGTCACTGTTTCAGCCCTGCTCTTGTAGCTTAAAAACAGCCATAGACAAGACTGAAGTGAATGGGCATGGCTGTGTTCCAGTAAGAGTTTATGTACACAGACAGGTGGTGGCCATAGTTTACTTATCCCTCCCAAACCATCAGTGTTTGGATATTTGACTGATGAACCTCCATTGCAGCTGAATGGTTTTGAAAATGAAATAACTGGGCATAGTGACTACCCTTTTGTAATGATTGCCCTGGGAAAGGCAGTGATGTACGACCTTTCTTTGCTCTCCCTTGTAGAGATGTGGTACGGTGTGTTCCTGTGGGCACTGGTGTCCTCTCTCTTCTTTCACGTCCCTGCTGGATTACTGGCCCTCTTCACCCTCAGACATCACAAATATGGTAGGTTCATGTCTGTAAGCATCCTGTTGATGGGCATCGTGGGACCAATTACTGCTGGAATCTTGACAAGTATGTTAGACATTAAAATACAGTCAAAATGTTTCATTTGACTAGTTAGTTAATTTTAGGAACCATTTTAGAAACATGTCTCAGTGAGATGAAGAAGAGTGATCTTTAACCACAGATCCTGTTTTTTTTATGTATTGTTTTCTTTCTCACCCCAGTCCCCCTTATTTGGCTAACATCTTTGACTTACTGAGTCAGGTTTTGTCTCGCTGGCTTCAGGGAAGCCATGTTAAGCTTTGTGAGATAGATCTTGTGAAATAGGTCACTAGCAAAAGAAGATATTTGTCTTTTTGGAAGCTACTGCTCCTTTCTCTTCAGCTGTCACTTCACTGATTTGTGACCTTGCAAGCTGGTTAACAAATTACTTGCACTCATCCAGGTGTAGTTATTTTAAGGATGGAAGAATAATTCTAATGACAAGAATTATTGTTTAGAAAAATACCTGGTTGTTTTTTCCTCTCAGGACTTTCTGAATAAGAATTGGAGTAATATTCATAATTATAAATTATTTTTACCTGTCTGGTGTTTTTTTGGGGGGGAGGTGTGGCTTTTATTCATGTCGAAGGGATGAGAATAAGTTTAAATCATTTTTAAGCTCATAATGAAATACAAATAACATGTATATTCTATATAAATTAAAAATTATAAGAAAGCAAAGATAAAAATCCTCCATTACTGCATTCCTAAGTGGTATCCACAGTTTGCATTTTGGTATATGCTTTCAGACTTTTTTCTAGGTATACATGTAAACATAAATTTTTTTCACTGTGAATTTAAACCTTGAGCTTCAAGCAGAAATCTCCCTCTCTCTTTGACTTGAGGGATTTTTTTGGGGACAAGGTGGCCTAGTTTCTCTGTGTTCCGTAGATGATGAAACCTTTGTGATAACACGGGGGAGGAGGCCAGTTTTCTCCTGTTTGCATTAAGGAGTTTCCATAACGGGCCTTAAAAAATATTTTTAACTGTATCACCTGCTGCTGTCTTTAGAGACCCTCTGCTCCAGGTTCCTTGCTGGATTACTGGCCCCCAGGACCTGTTTCAGATTTCTCATCAGTAAAATAGGGATGCTGTGTGATGACTAAATGAAAAAATGTGAATATAAAATACTGAACCAGAATATCTACCATATAGTAATTGTGCAGTAAATGTCGTGTTAATGTCCTTCTTCCACGCTAGTGCATACAATCTGTTCCCTTCCCATTGTGCTGCTCCTTCTGGTTTGCTTTTTCCTGTCTTCCCTTAATCATCCAAATCCCACTTTGGGACCCAGTTCAACTTCTTTAAGCTTCTTCCGACTCAACCCACTTTTTTTGGAGACAAATTACAAAGGGGCCCAATGGAACATGTGCCTTTCAGATGTTAGTAGCACAGTGTTTGTGCATTGCCTCTGGCGGTGGGCATTTCAAAGTCACAAATGTTCCTGGCAACCAACACAGGTATTGATTAGTGTTGTTCTTTCTTCTCCTTAAAATATGTCAATATACCATCACATCACATTTGTAAAAGGTGTAGACACGTGATTAAAACACTATATTTCATCTTGCATTATTCAAAATCTACTTCATGTTTGTGTTTCTGTCTTGTGTCTCCAGCTAGCTTCTGTGACCAAGGAGAATTCTGTTTGGAGCATTTTGAGGGGGGGCGGGGGCGGCAGGGCAGTCATCTGTGATGTTTGGGTCTGTTATTTTCAAACTATTGAAATCTTGACTTTCTTTATACAACGCTGAGTCCCTGTGAGCAATTCAGGGTACCTAGGTAGAGAGAGATATTTGTTTTGTTTTGTTTACTCAATTTCTAGGAAGTTACAGTGACTAACATAATAAAAACGATTAATGATGTGGGTAACAGAAAGGACTCCCCAAGTATCCCTCACCTCTCACCCTTTGAATGAATAGCAACTTGATAGGCTTAGGGTCCCCCTCTTTTCCTTTTCCCACCCCTTTCTCCATCCATTTCTTGAGGGGAGCTCTGAGTATAGTACAAAGTAGGGTGGGGTTTCCCTGTGGCTGCTCCTGAAATATTTCTTGCTCAGTCCCACAGGGAAGATTCTTTGTCATTTATTGCCAAGAGTTTGTTAGGTACCTGTTAAATGCATGCGGAATAAGAGATGTTTTTGAGTTTGTAATCAGGTTAAGTGGAAATCGCCGTCTTTGTGATTTCAGTTATGACTTCCAGGTGATTTTATTCAATAAATCTAGGAGACTCTCAGTTTAAAGGATTCACTTTTCAACACAGAAAAACACTTGTCAGTGATTTGCAAACCATATAAGGAATACTTAAAACCTAGAGTAGTCAGCAAACAAAACATTTCTGTAATGTCTAAATTTTAATGTAAAAAATTTAGAACATTCTACTGGTAGAATTTTAAGTGCTATATATTCCTGATTATATTAACCTTTTTTAAAAAAATATTCTTGAATTTTTGAACAGGTGCAGCAATTGCTGGAGTGTACCGAGCAGCAGGAAAGGAAATGATTCCATTTGAAGCCCTCACCTTGGGCACTGGACAGACGTTTTGTGTAGTGGTGGTCTCCTTTTTACGGATTTTAGCTACTCTATAGCACATACCCTCGTGCTATGATGGCGAACCTAAGTTTCATAGAATCCTCAAAAATAATACAGTATGGAATGTGTTTTCTTAGTTCTTCAAACGGGAAGCAACTTGGATGAAAAGGTATATGAAGAACAACATTTCAGTTCTTTCTTCAATTTGAAGCTCCAGGAATTAAAGATCTTTTTGGACTCATTGTTCTCAACCAAAACAAATCAAGTTTCTTTTCTTTCTTTCTTTTTTTTACATATTTAATTCAGGCAGTTTTACGGGTGCACCTTTATGCAAGCCAGGTCAGCAGTGCTTCTGGGTTGGCATCCTTCACACTGAAATTTATAATGTTCTGTGAGAAAATGCAACGTTGCATATTTCAGAGAAATTATGGATCATATTAGTGTATTTCTGAGCAGAGTATACTGTACTAAAATCTAACTTGATCTAATCTTGATTAAAATTTGGCAAACTCATCTCTTGCTACATCTTCATGACAGTAAGTGCCAAGTAGGTTTTGGTTGAATATAGTGTTGAGAACAAATTTGGTGAAATTTGTTGCACACACAAAAAATCTGTAACTCAAGTAGTGGCTTTGATTCCACTGTTTAAAAAGAAAGGAGCTAACTACTGAATGACGTGACATTTTTATGGATAACTATCCTGACCTGTGATTATTTAATACATTTTAAGAGATGTGAATTTGTTTTTTTGTACATTTTATCAAAATAAGCTAGATAATTGAGACTTTTTCCCCTAAAGCTCCTGTACCACCTCTTCCTATCACTTTTGTTCTATTGCTTTTATTTAGTTTAATTGGAAACATACCCTATTAAAGAGTTGGGAGTTGAAAATTTTCACCCAGATTGTTTAGGACACTCTTTGAACATTGAGGCACACGCACAAAAAGATAAACGTTCTGTTACTGTTTTTCTTAGTGAGTTTGGTTTACTCATGGCTCTTGAAAAATTGTATAAGTGCAGCTTAAACTAGAGTTAGTGGTTATGGATTTCCTAGTCTTAATGTGGTTACCTAGTGGTGGGTCTTCAGCTCACTTTCACAGTATTGGGTATCACTCCCAGAAAGTGCCTAAAGTTTAATTTTCAGATATGCCTTCTACTGTGCCCTTTACATTTTCCTTCAGGAGAATTTATATCCTTAAAGAGAATTAAATATCAGAGTTTTTTAAAACCCAATTTTAGCTATTTTAATTTTTCTTCTAATGCCTAACTTACTTTTTCATTTAAAGGCCTGAAAACTGTAACCTTCAAAAGAAAAAGGATTGCAAAAATTATCCAACTTTATTCTTAGCACCTAAACTGTTCTGTATGAAATACAATCGACGTTTCTGTTTTCAAAATAGTTTCTGGTAATTAAATCTGACATTTTTAAAGGAAAGTTTTCATTGTGAGTGTAAGGCTAACTGCCCATGAGGTCATGTGCAGTTCTATTTGATTTAAAGCAATATGCACTCTGGCTTCTGATTAAAAACAGCCAGGAGGACCAATTTACCAGGGATAGTCAAAGAGCAAAATTACAAAGGATCACAAAAAGTAACTGGACATTTTCTTTTAACTAATCGGCCATTAGACCACTTATCAAAATTATAGTGTTATATACACATAGACCAGGTGGAAAATTACAGGAGTTGGAATGTAGGCAAATGTCTTTACAAATTCCCCAACAAGATTACTCTCCAATGCTCAAATCTTTCTTTCAAGCAAATTTTTTTTTTTTTTTTGCGGTACGCGGGCCTCTCACTGCTGTGGCCTCTCCCGTTGCGGAGCACGGGCTCCAGACGCGCAGGCTCAGCGGCCATGGCTCATGGGCCCAGCTGCTCCGCGGTATGCGGGATCCCCCCGGACTGGGGCATGAACCCGTGTCCCCTGTATCAGCAGGCGGACTCTCAACCACTGCGCCACCAGGGAAGCCCTCAAGCAAATTTTTAAGTCTTTAGTTGAAGACTCCATTTTTCAGTTCAGTGAGCTGGATTTGGAAAAGTAGCCCTTCAGTTTAAGAAATTTGTTGTAGGAAATGATTTTAATTATCTCTATTGAAGGATGCCTCTTAGCATTCTCACCTAAAACATTCCTTTGGATAGAATTTCACAAATTGAACATGGGCCAGTGGTCAGTGGGCTCCTCCCCCTAAATACTAATTTTTGAACATACTGATCCATGATTTATTTGGTTTATTTTTCTTTTAGAGCCAAGACACAAAAATTAATGCATTTTGAAAGTTGTGTTTGTTTTCATCTGTTTGATTATCCACTCTTTTCAAAAACTTCAAATGTAAAATGTATCTTCAAATTATTGAATGTTTCATCCATCCCAGTATGTGAACATTCTCCTGTGAATAAGTGTATATAGACTTTATATAGCTTGAGCTTTGTGGCTTGAAATGTTTTCAGGGAGAAACTATTTGAATGATAAGGAATGTCTATTCCCCCTTAGAGTTTATTTTTCTTTTTAAATTCTCATCTCAAATACACAATTAGTTGGGGGTGGTTGCCCAGATGAAAAAATATTGGCATTTGTGTTGAACATTTTATCTTATCACATATAGCTTCTGAGAAGTTTTGCCAACTACTGACTTTCCTAGAGACACGTGCAACCACCCCTCCCTTAGCTGTGCATCCACTTTTCCTTTTTTTTATGAGTGGGAAGGAGGCAGCCCCAACCATAAAAAGCTGATTTCTGGATTCTTTAATATTGAGGTTTTAGGGTAAAGGCGTTTCATGTAAACTTAAATCCATATACAAATGAGTAATGAATATTCCAAGATAAAAATGTCTCTTTGTGCTATTAACTCATTTTTTTTTCAGCATAACATTACCTAGGAAATGTCTAAACTAGGTGAGAAAAAGTTCATGCAAATAATTATCTTTAAGCCCTTATGTTTTCTAAGTCTTTAAATTGTATTTTAGTTTTTGATTCCAAAAGCTGCTCTGGTTTGAATTAAGTTCTTATTACAACTGCAGTGCATACCAACCTTCCCTAGGAGACCACTTCCTGGAATGTGAAGTCCTGGTGCCATTAGCTGTCCACATGCAGAAGGTTCTGTGTACGTGCGTTTCTTTTTTGTGCACTCTGTCAGGCTGGTTGTGGCTAAAATCAGCTCAGCTTTTTGTACTAGATTATTTCACCAAATGCTACAGTCAAAATGATCTAATCTTTGTACCATAGAAAATTATTTAAATTTTATTTTTCTACTGACATTTCTAATTCTGGTATATATGTTTATCAATAAAGAGTTACTTTTAATTCTGTGAACTAGAACTGTTATTTCTTTTTCAGTGGCCAATGAGTTTAATCTTTTGTAATAAGGTTTTCCAACTTAAGTTCTTTTTTAGTACTTAACATATATGCTTAACTGTATTTCTTTTATGTTCAACTCACTAGTTTATGGTAAAATTTTTGTCCAAAGATCTGATTAAACTGTACTTACATGTGAACTTGAGTCTTATTAACTCCACTTTGTGAGCTATATATTACCATCAAGAAGCTTTTGTATGATTACACACTGGGAAGGCTGAAAGCTGATATAGTTTGTGAAAAACATGTATTATTTCAGTAGTAAGTCCACATGAAGAGAGGCTCCAAGGTTGGTTTAGTATTCTGTGACAGCATAAATCTTTTTCTGCTCTGCCATTTTCAGTAAATTGGATTGTCTGATTTGGGTAGCTTACCCCCTGTTCACAAGATAACTGCTGCAGTTCCAGGCATTGCAGACAGACATACAATGTCTGGTAGGAAACTACCCATCCATTCTCTAATTTTTTTTTAAATTGAGGTGTAACATACAGTAAAGTGCACAAATCTTAAATGCATAGCTTGATGAATTTTTATGTATTTATACACTTAATGCGAAGTGGTAGCACTTCGATCAAGATACAGAATGTTTCTAGCACCCCTGAAGGATACATGCAGAGTTCAGCCAGAAGCCCCCAAGATACGTATCCAGGACCAAACAGAGGAGGATCTTTTCTAAAAAGGTGATAACCCAAGACAGTGGAAAGAGACTATGGTGGATGAGGGGCTAAAGATGCTGAGTTTGGCAGGAAGGACCCCAAGACAACATGGTAATAGTGAACCAGGAAACTTGTAGGGAGTTGGGATTTGTACTGTGGCCAGCTGGAGAGATTTGTCTAAAGGCATTGCTCAGTTCCAACCTATTTCTATTGATATTTTGTGGGATTATGTGCCCAGTGTTGCCAGATTCTCCAGTTTTTCAAAGGAAATTGGAAATTAGATTATTTGAAATCTCTTAATTTTTAAGTGCTGGTATATTGGGAGTTCCCCAAACCAACAAACAATTCTTGGACACCAGCAGTGTGTCCAACAATTCAACTCAATTCTGACACCACCCAGAGATAGCACCAGATTCTATAGGTTAAGGGCTCAATCCTACAAGACCGACTCCCACTGCACCCCCTGATTCGAGATGCCAGTTGCAAGTCCAGACCGTTACCTGTGCTTCTCACCGACTGGCTATAAATTGGGTTCAATTAATTTGTTAAAGTGGCTTACAGAACTCGAACTTTTTTTTTTTTTTTTTTTTTTTTTTTTTTTGCGGTACGCGGGCCTCTCACTGTAGTGGTCTCTCCCGTTGCGGAGCACAGGCTCCGGACGCGCAGGCTCAGCGGCCATGGATCACGGGCCCAGCCGCTCCGCGGCATGTGGGATCTTCCCGGACCAGGGCACGAACCCGTGTCCCCTGCATTGGCAGACGGACTCTCAACCACTGCGCCACCAGGGAAGCCCAGAACTCAAACATTTTACATACTAGATCACTGGTTTATCATGAGGATATAACTCAGGAACAGCCGGATGGAAGAGATGCACACGGCAAAGTACGAGGAAGGTGAGTGGAGCTTCCATGTCCCCTGCAAGGGTGCCACTCTCCCCGAATTTCCACGTGTTCACCAACTGGGAAGCTCTCAACCCTGTCCTTTTGGGGTTTTATGGAGACTTCATCACATCTGCATGATTCGTTAAATCACTGGCCATTGGGAACTGATTCAACTTGTCGCCCCTCCCCCTCTCCCCAGAGGTGAGGCAGGGGAGGGCTGTGTGGGGATGTGGGGACTGAAAGTTCCAATCCTCTCATCACACGGTAAGCTGTCCTGGCAACCAGCCCCATCCTTAAGTGCTTCTAAAAGTCATTCATACAACACAAGACACCTTTACCACTCTCAACACTTAGGAAATTCCAGGGGTTTTGGGAGCTGTGAGCCAGGAACTGTGGATGAAGACCAAATATATATGAGAAACACATTTTGGTCATCTGAATGACCAAAATGTATACGAAATGTATATTTCTGCGAAATCATAATATCACAGCTGGCCGCTAATTTAACTTCATGTAAAATGCTTTTCAGGTCGAACAATGCATGTCTTTATGATGGATTTGACCTGCTAACCAATTTTTGACCTCTTTACTAAGCTATTTGACACAACAGAAAATAGTTCTCTGGTTACCCATAAAGTGGTCAGAAACTGTAAATTTGAACAAATGTATGGAGTGCTAGTAATCTGTAAAGAGGAGAGTGGGAGAAGTAGGGTAATGGAGGAGACAGTCTGCTGCAGAACTCTGGGGTATCCTTTTCCCCAGACTCAGACCCCAGGGATGGGGCAAAAGGCTACATCCCAGTTTGTCACTGTAGGGTTTATTTATGCTGTCCAAGGAAAACGAGGCTGAGAATGGTGAAGTCCCAAATACTGGGTCCTAATTTCACATCTATTTTTCTGTTATTCTCACATAAGAAAGATTTACTGAAATGCGTCATAGACCTAAATGTAAGGACTAAAACTATAAAACTCTTAGAAGAACACAGGAGTAAATTTTGTGATCTTGGGTTAGGCAAAGCCTTCTTAGATACAACCCCCAAAGCTAAGATTCTGCACTTCCAATGCAGTGGGCACGGGTTCAATCCCTGGTCAGGGAGCTGAGATCCCACATGCCTTGCTGCCAAAAAACCAAAACAAAACAGAAGCAATATTGTAACAAATTCAATAAAGACTTTAAAAATGGTCCACATCAAAAAAGTCCTTAAAAAATGGGCAAAGGATTTGAGTAGACATTTTTCCAAAACAACATATACCATGACCAATAAAGACATGAATAGATGCTTAACATCATTAGTCATCAGGGAAGTGAAAATCAAAACTATAATGAAATGTCATTTCACACCCACTAGTATGGTTATAATCAAAAAGAGTGTTTGCAAGGGTGTGGAGAAATTGGAGACTTCAGAAATTGCTGGTGAGGGTATAAAATGGTTGCTTGGGGAAACAGTTTGACAGTTTCTTGAAAGGTAAAGCACAGAGTTACTATGTGGTCCAGCAGTTCCACAGGTATATACCTAAGACGAATGAACTTTGAAAATGTGCTAAGTGAAAGAAGACAGTTACAAAAGACTACATCTTGTATAATTCCATTTATATGAAGTGTCTGGAATAAGAAAATATAGAGAGACAGAAAGATTAGCCTAAAGCTGGGGACTGGGGAGAAATGGGGAGTGACTGCTAATTGGTCAGAGGTTCCTTCTTGGGGTGATGAAAATCTTCCAAAATTGACTATGGTGATGGTTGCACACGTCTGTGAATATACTAAAATGATTGAACTATGCACTTTAAATGAGTAAATTTTGTGGTGTGGGAACTATGTTGCAATCAGGCTCTTTTAAAAAGCTTGTTGGCATAAAGCCACCATAATGTCCTTTTAATCACAGACATGTTTCATCTATTCCTTGATTTAGATAACACTAGACTGGGTGACACAGACCCTAGTCCAGAGTATCAACAGGGAGCAATTATCAGCTGAAAAAACCCAAACCTGAACAAACAGGATGTTAGTCGATGATATCTCATTTGCATCTGATTACTGTCCCCCAGAGTTGGATTATAATTAAAATTTTTTAATCTGACAAAATGACAAGCATTATATATGGTTGTATTTCCATATGGATTAACCTGAAGGAAGGACTGGTGTGGATGATGTCTGAATTCTAGAATAAAGCTGATCCTTGTCATTCGCAGTACTTATAACTGTAAGGTCACCGTGCACACTCAATTAGCAGAAATACAGGGTTGAGTTTCTGTGGGTCTCTGGTTGTACCATTTTCATCAACTGATCAGTACATAACCTTGCTTTATGTGTGTTTCTGTTCAAAGACACTGAATTTAATATCTCTTTCTTACAAATAATGATACGCAGTGTTTATAATGAAACAATTATTTCAATGACAGCGTATTTGTGTAATGTACAACACAGATTGTACTACTTTAACTTTCCCCCTCAGTCATACACACACACACACTACACATATAGTACTCATGTACAGTAAATGCATACAGTACTGTAAACACATACTATATAGTGTGCAGTAATGCAAATAAAGTCCCGAAAAAATGAAAGATTAAGAGTTTAAAGTTTTATAAAAACGTTAACTAAAATCTTACTGTTGATAGAGCTGCAGGCTGCGTGATGGCACAGTGCACAGTGTGGTTAAACCTCTCGACCTTGGCTTGCCCCACAAAAAGCAAGGGAGAGGTTGGTGGAACTCATTCTGCAGAAGAGGAAGAGGGTGGCAGGTTGACATCGATCAGTTCAACCTCAGAGGTTTGGCTCTCACCACTTGTTGATGGAGTCGGCAATTTTCCCTCCCAAACTGGCTCCAAAAATTGGGTCAACCCCGTCTGCCTGGCTTTTTGCCTCAAATCTTTAAGCATCTCGGCATAGGGGGCAAATGCACAGGAGGTTAAGTGCTTAAATTTGAGGCTGCGATCAAGCATAGGGTCACACTCTTCCATGTCACTGAAAATTGTTTCCAAGGCAGAGTTCCATTCTGATATTTTAGCCACTGTAAGAGGGACCATTCCTGGACTCTTAGGCTGACTCTCATCGCCATCTTCATCATCACTGACTCCAATGCCTTGTTTTGCCATCTCGTCCAAGTCTTCATTGGTGGGTTCTACTGCTTTCTCTGCCAAAATTTCCTCCACATCTTCTTCTTTCATGTCATCAAAGCCTTCCCCACTTATTTGCCATGCGATATGCATTATGTTTTTGACACTGTTCTTTATACTTTCTGTAACACCTTCAAAGCCTTCAAAATTTTCTACGCAGTCCGGCCAAACATTTTTCCAACAATTATTGATAGTAGCCTGCTTGATGTTGTCCCACGCTGTGCCAACATAATCAATAACGTTGCGTATAGTGACTGACTTCCAATAGTCCATCATGGTAGTTTCCTTGTTGGCTTTGAGAGCCTCAAAAGCCTTGCTATAAAGCTCCCTAGTATAGTGCGCCTTGAAGGCTTTTATTATGCCCTGATCCAGGGGTTGGATGAGAGATGTAGTATTTGGGGGCATGAAAAGAACTTCTACGTTGGGGTGGGCATTTTTGAGTTCTTCACAGCAATGGACTGGGGCATTATCCAAAATTAACAAAATCTTGAAGGCAAGGTTTCTGCCCTGGAGATAATATTCAACTTCTGGTATGAAGCAGCTGTGGAACCAATCAGAAGTCATCCACGCTTTTTTGTTCCACCTCCAATGGACCGGCATATGATTCACGCTTTTCCCTTTAAGTGCTTGTGAACTTGGAGCTCTGTACACCATTAGGGGTTTGCACTTAAAGTCGCCCTTGGCATTGGCGCACAAAAGCAGGGTTGCATAATCCTGGAATGATTTAAAGCCAGGGGCTTTGCAGGCCATTTGTGTTATATAGGTTCTTTTGCCAACGTCTTTGTAAAATAGGCCAGTCTCATCAGCGTTGAAAACCTGCTCTTCCACGTACCCCTTTTCCTGTATAACACTTAGCAGGTATTTTTTAAATTCTTCCGCAGCCTCCTGATCTGCAGAACTAGCCTCACCTGCAAGCTTAACATTACTCACACCATATCGCCTTTTGAAACGTGCAAGCCAGCCAGCGCTAGCCGAGAAGGGTTTCACGTTTTTCTGACCCTGGGTGACGTGACCGTAAATTTCTTTGGCTTTCAGCCTCACAACAATGCTGTCCACCACACCTTTTTTATCGGTTGTCATCTCATGAATCCACAAATTGAGCCGCTTTTCCATCTTTTCCATAGCTTCCTCACGCACTATAGATGTCACCTTAGCACTTTCCGGAGCAGCCTCACGTACAGATCGGCGAATTTCCTTTTCCTTTTTCTTGATGTACCGGATTGTTGACTCATTAACGTTGAACTCACGGCCAACAGCACTACAACTCATGCCTGAACGAAGCTTATCTAACACACGTATTTTCTCCATAAGGCACATCACAGCCTTCTTGCGCTTAGGAACACTAGGCAGCACCGCAGCACTACGCTCAGGGGTCATTTCAAACAGCGAAATCACCAACAAAAAGCACAAAAAATGCAAAAAACGCGGCACTAAACAGATTGCGAAGAGGACACTTATTTAGAGTACGAGAGCCGAAGCAAGATAGCGGATCATCTGCCTCCAACAAGCCACCACTGGTTGACTCAAAATTTTCACTCTCTGCGCATGTCCGCGAATAACCCCAGAAAGCACCGCGAATATTGATTTTTGGGGTGACAGTAAATTTTAACAAGTAAGCGAATACAAAAATACCAACCTGTGAATAACGAAGGTCACCTGTATTCCCGTGGACGAAACAAATTTCGTTTAAGCATATTTACTAAATCAAAGCGTCTGGTAGCGCTGGAGACTACAAGTTCCAGCATGCACCGCTTCAGCACGGAGCCCGTGTTCCGCCAACCGCCACAGTAGCGTCAAGCCCGAGGCTTTGGCCCGGAAGTGTCGTATTTGGATCACGTAGAACTCTTTGCGCCTGTGCACACGGTGCGGGGGCCGCCCTAGCTACCGCCGCCCTTGCAGCAGCTCTATCTATGGTCTCTCCCTAGAGCTTTGCCGTTGCGGGTAGCTGCTGCGGCTGTGTTCGCCCCGCGCGGCAGCGACATGGAGGAATTCGATTCCGAAGACTTCTCCACCTCGGAGGAGGACGAAGACTACGTTCCATCCGGTGAGCGATTCCACCTGAGGCGAGGGGCGGCTTGACCCGCCCCGCGCCTCACGTGAGGCGCGCTTTGCCCGGCGTGCGTGGGCCCGGTGGCCCAGTGGCCGCATGGCGCGGGTCTCAAGCGTCCCCGCCCCGCGCCCTCGCCCGCCTGCTCGCACCGTGCGGGCGCCGTGGCCCAGGAAGTGTACACGGGGACGTCTCGCGCAGCTGTTCCTCACGGCCTGCCTTCGGCCGCCGCCGCCTCTCGGAGCGCGGGAACCGGCACGTGAACTCCGCTCTGCCTCTGGTGAAGCTGGCGGTGGTCGGTCATCGCGTACCTTTACCAGCCCTGAAATCTTCTGAAAGGCAGTGTTATCGCCAGGCCTTCCGTCCCCAGAGAATTGCTAGCTAGCATCACGTTCCTGATAGGTCTCTTCAATTTCTGTTCTCAAAAGGGATCTGGTTGTTAAAAAGTTCACATAATGATGCCCTTTGCCTCTTTGCAACGTCTATACCCATTGCTCTCTGATCAGACCTTTGATTTTTTGTTTTTGTATAGGCTTCTAAAACCGAACCGGGCCAAAGTAAATGTCACCCAAACCTACCCCTTCCGCCCTCCTGCACCTTCCGCAGGCTTCCCCATCTCATTAGAAGTATCTGCCCGTACAGTAGCCCAGGTTAAAAACAAAACAAAACCTTGGGAGTTGGCCTTATTCTCACTGTTTTGGTCTAACCAATCATTTAAGTTCTGTTTGCGTCTGCGTAGAAGGTTAATTTCTGATCAGCTCCTCACCAATCTCGCTCTTACTGAACTACCATTAACACTAAGACTCGCCATAGCTTCCCAGTTGGTTTCCTGGGTTCCATTCCTGTCCACCAACATTGGTCTTTCGGTATCGGCCAGTGTGATCATTTGAAAACTAGTTTTCATTTTAATCAGTTATTCATGCGCCTGTTTCAAAATAGTCAAATATTTTTGAAAGGCTTATTTTTGAAACTGAACCGTTGCCATCACCCCTCATACCTGTCAATCCTCCCCAGAAGAAACTGCTTTAAAAAAATTATTTATTTATTATTTATTTTTGGCTGTGTTCGGTCTTCGTTTCTGTGCGAGGGCTTTCTCTAGTTGCGGCGAGCAGGGGCCACTCTTCATCACGATGCGCGGGCCTCTCACTATCGCGCCCTCTCGTTGCGGAGCACAGGCTCCAGACGCGCAGGCTCAGTAGTTGTGGCTCACGGGCCTAGTTGCTCCGCGGCATGTGGGATCTTCCCAGACCAGGGCTTGAACCCGTGTCCCCTGCATTGGCAGGCCGATTCTCAACCACTGCGCCACCAGGGAAGCCCATGAAACTGCTTTCTACTTTTAAAATTTGGTAGTTCCATTGTCTGTTGACTTAACCCATCCATGTTAGGTGTTATTTTAACACCCTCTTTAGTCTCACCGTTTCACCTTCAGATATTCCCCAACTCCCCAGCCCGCCAATGTTCCTATGTCTAATTGGGGTTAGATTGGTATTAAGCGTTTCCTTTTTTTTGTAATTACTTTGTGGACATCTTGTTCAGGCCTGACCATGTGGTATATACAGTTATTGCTTTTCCTGCACTAGTTTTCTCTGGAGTTAATAATTGCCATTTTGTTGCTGTTGCTTAGTCTATGTACTTACTACTGATTTGATCCGGAACTTTCAACATTGTCTAAATCATCTCCCAAGATATTTAGATTTATTAGATAATCTTTCACTTTTTGAAGTCCATCTTTGCCGTCTGACCTGCTCCAATTTGTCTTGGTTTTACCACTTTGAAACCTAAGATTTTCCATCATCACCACCACTCTGGATGTTCCTTTTACCTCCATTTCCTCTTGGATTCCCTGTTCCTTGGGTCCCATGATGTCTTCTTTCTTGGTGTATTTCACCAAAATGAGAATAAATCCTCAAATAACTTCTTGAGGAAAGATGCATTTTTTTAGAAACTTTTTTTTTGAGACCTCGACTATCTAAAAATAGTGAAATATTGACCCTCAGGCATGATTACTAATTTGGTATAGAATTCTCTGTTCTATAATAGTAATTCTGCATTCTATAATAATAATTTTCTATATGAATTTTAAAGGTATTCCTCCATTATTTTCTAAGTTTCCAGTGTTTTTATTAAAAAGTCACTTGTCGGTCATTTTTCCTCATTTATATAAAATTTGTCTCTGGAAGTTGATAGAATTGTCTCTTTGTTTCTGATATTTTCTGATATTTCACAGTGATATACTGTACTTTGGTATGAGTCTGTTTTCATCCATTCTGCTGGGCCTTCTGGAACTTTGTTGTTTTTTTTTTTTTGGCTGCGTTGGGTCTTTGTTGCCTCGCGGGTGCTGCTCTTTGTTGCGGAGCACAGGCCCTAGAGCACGCAGGCTTCAGTAATTGCGGCATATGGGCTCAATAGTTGTGGCTTGCGGGCTCTGTAGCGCAGGCTCAGTAGTTGTGGCACCCCGGCTTAGTTGCTCCGCGGCATGTGGGATCTTCCCGGGCCAGGGATCGCACCTGTGTCCCCTGCACTGGCAGGCGGATTCTCAACCACTGCGCCACCAGGGAAGTCACTTCTGGAACTTTTTAAATTTGGGGGGGACAGTTTTCTCCATTTTATTTTTTTGGAATCATCATTATTTATGTGTTGAATCTTATGTTAGACCTTATGGACTGGTTCTATTTTCCTGTACTTTTTTTTTTTGATAAACTTTAAAAAAATTGTATTTATGTATGTATGAAGTATGTATGTAAGTATGTATTTATTTAGCTGCACCGGGTCTTAGCTACAGCACGTGGGATCTTCATCTCCGGGTGCAGGTGCAGGATCTTTTAGTTGTGGCACGTGGGATCTTTCAGTTGCAGCATGCGGAGTCTTTAGTTGCGGCATGTGTGATCTAGTTCCCTGACCAGGGATCGAACCCGGGGCCCCTGCATTGGGAGTGGGGAGTCTTAGCCACTGGACCACCAGGGAAGTCCCTTCCTCTATTTTTATTCTCTATTTTCTAACCCTTTGACTTCTTTTTCACTTTATGGGAATATTTCAGTATTTTACCATCCAACCCTTCTGTTGAGTTTTTTTCTCTTTACATTTTTTTCCCCGAGTTTTATGGCTTTTATTAACACAAATGCAATGTGTACACGAGCTGTCTGTTCATTTTCTTTGCTGTGCAGCCTGGCATTGGGATTGGTGACTCAGATGGCCAGGTGGGCTGCTCTTTCCACAGTGATTTTGGGGTTCTTGGAGGAGATATTGGGAGTAGTCTCAGCACCGTAAAATTTGTTGCCCATCAGCAGCACTTCAAGCTCTTTGACATAGTGGACCAGGAACTTCCAGAAGCCACTGGGCAGCATGTGCTTTGTTTTCTTGTATCAGTGTTGAATCTGGTCCTTGGATATTTTAAACTTTGAGTAACTTTTTTGTTTTTTCACAAATTTTAAATAGCATCATTTTCTTGTTTCATGTGTGCAGTATCTTATTGCTCTGTGGATATTATTAATGCTTTAAGGCCTCTTCCCTTCTCAGCTGGCCCACACTCTGTAGAGCGTGTTTCTCCCATGACTGCTCTCACTTTCCAAGACGACCCCATGCCCTGGGACCGCTCTTGCCTTTAGAGATGGTCCGCATTCTTCCTATGGAATGTGTATCTCTCTAAATAAATCCACTTCTTACCTATCAAATAATAATAATAATAATAATAATAATGCTTTAAATTTTTTTACCTTTAACTTATGCACGGTAAAATTCATTCTTCATTATACTGTTCTATGAATTTTTGACAAATGCTTAGAGTTATGTAACTGCCGCTAAAATTAACAGTTCCAAGGCCACCTTTGCCCTCCCCTCCCCCGCCAAATTAGATCATATTGTCTGTGTATAGAAACAGTTTTATTTCCTCTTTTCCAATAGGCATACCTTTTATTTCTTTTCCTTGCCTTTTTGTACTTAGTATAGACTTCCAATGTAATATTGAATAGGAGAGGTGAGAGTGGATATCCTTTCCTTGTTCCCAATCTTAAGGAGAAAGCATCAATGTTTCACCATTTGGTATAATGTTAGTTACAGGTTTTTCATAGATGCCTTTTGTGTGTGTTTTAAGCACTTTACATTGTCTAACTCATTACTAACTCAATCACATAACATTATCAAGTATGTGCTATTGTGCTCTCCATTTCACACATGAAGAAACTGAGGAACCCAAAGTCACTCAGCTAGATAGTAGCTGGGCTGGGATTTGAATCCTGGCAGTCTGCATATACTGCCCCTAATGTGTTTTATTAGGTTAAAGAAATTCCCTCTATTCTTAATCTGCTGAGAGGTGAGTTTTGTCAAATGCTTTTTCTCCATCTATTGATTGTGTGGTTTTTCTTTTTTTAATCTGTTAATGTGATGAATTACAGTGATTGATTTAAAATTTTTGAACAGCCTTTTATTTCTGGGATAAAACTTACTTGGTCGTGATGTATTATTCTTCTTCTACATTACTGAATTTTGTTGAGGAGTTTTGCATCTGTTTATGAGGGATGTTGGTCTGTAGTTTCCTTGTAATTTCCTTGCCTGGCTTTGGTATCAAATAATGTTAGCCTAATAGAATGAGGAAACAATCTCTTTCCGCTAAGGTGATTTTTATTCACCCTGTACATTTGTGTTGGGCATTATTATGTTAGACACTTTCTCAGATTTTTTTGGTGATTCTTAGTTGTTTGACTCATATTTACATTCAGCATGGGGGACTGAAAAGGTGATGGAAGCTCTGAGTCTTTGGAGCTTCAATTAAAAAAAGATTTGTTCATTTTGTGCTTTTTTTGTCTATAGGGTTGTTTTTCTGTTTCTTACTCTTACAGTAACTGCATGATTTTTGTGGTGGTTTGTGTAATTTAAAATTTGCTTTTTTCACATCAGTGAGATTGAGCATCTTTTTTCATGTTTAAGAAGATCCAGAGCCATATGCATCTCTTTGTCTGAACTGTCTGCAACATTCACCCATTTTTATGAAGAAAAATAACTATATATTATTACAAAAGCAGTGCATGAACTTTGTAGAAAATTAGAAAATGCAGGCAATTAAACATAAAAAATCGGAATCATTCCATTCCTACCACCCAGAGATGATCAGTATTGGTCCCTTAGTGAAACCCACTCTGATCTTTTTTCTATACCCAGGTGTAGTTATTTGTATTTTTCCCCAACCTGAAATCATAGTTTTTTCATGTTACTTTGTAACCTGCTCTTTTCAGTGAACATTCTGTCCCTGTCCATTTCAGTAAACTTCCAGCTCATCTAATACACAAACCATATTCAGGTTTTCCTTGTTGACTCAAAAATGGCTTTAGCTTTTTTGTTAAATCACCATTGAGTTTAGGACTACATGTATCATCCAGTTGTTCCATCCCTTAAATCTGTTTTGGGTTTTTTTTTTTTTTTTTTTTTTTGCTGTACGTGGGCCTCTCACTGCTGTGGCCTCTCCCATTGCAGAGCACAGGCTCCGAATGCACAGGCTCAGCGGCCATGGCTCACGGGCCCAGCCGCTCCGTGGCATGTGGGATCTTCCCGGACCGGGGCACGAACCCGCGTCCCCTGCATCGGCAGGCAGACTCTCAACCACCGTGCCACCAGGGAAGCCCCCTTAAATCTGTTTTAATCTAGCACACTACTGTTTCTGTGACTTAGATTGGCTTAGGAGATCAGGCTGTATGTCCTGCAGAATGTCTCACCTTCTGATTTTGTCTGGTTGCTCCCTCATGGTATTAGGTTGTTCCTTCGTCCCTTGAATTTTCGTTAAATTGGAAGTTAGATCTAAGTGCTTGGTGGATTCAAATGAAATAATTTTAGCTAAAATAAATTATAGACTACTTGAGTGTTTCATAATGCATAACATCAGAAAACACAAAATACCTGGTTAATTCCCATGGTTGTGACTTCTGGATCAGAATGATGAGAGTTTGGTCCTTCTATTGTGTAATTATTTTTTCTCTCAGAACTGGAAAGTATTCTGTGTGGCAATATACTTAATCATTAAAACTTAAATTGTTTTTTAACATTACTTGATAATCCTTGCCTAAATTACTACTAACATTAGAGTGTGAGAGCAATGGTTTTCTAATTTTGTGGTTCTTCTACATTTATTGGTTGATGTTCTTCTGAAAGTGTAGCTTTTCCTCATCAGTGGGGCAGGATAAATGTTTAATTCATTTCCCTTAATTTCCAATTTTCAAAATAGGGAGTAATCTTAATAGTAACCTAAAATGGTGCAAATAATTTTTTTAAAATTAATTTATGTATTTGTTTTTGGCTGTGTTGGGTCTTTGTTGCTGCGCATGGGCTTTCTTTAGTTGCGTCCAGCGGGGGCTATTCTTCACTGAGGTGCGCAGGCTTCTCGTTGTGGTGGCTTCTCTTGTTGAGGAGCACGGGCTCTAGGCGCACGGGCTTCAGTAGTTGTGGCGCGTGGGCTCAGTATTTGTGGCTCGCAGGCTCAGTAGTTGTGGTGCATGGGTTTAGTTGCTCCACGGCATGTGGGATCTTCCTGGTCCAGGGCTCGAACCCGTGTCCCCTGCATTGGCAGGCGGATTCTTAACCACTGCGCCACCAGGGAAGCCCTGGTACAAATAATTTTTTCTGTCTTTTTAAAAAATATATCATAAAGGTGTCACAGTTTTTTATCGATTCGGTGTGTTTCAGTCTAACAGTTATTCGTTTTAATGGTCAGGTCATCACTTTTGGCCACTAACAGTTCTTTCAAGCTGGATCTTATATCCTTTTAACGTGACCCATTATTCTTAAATAACTGCCTTGCTTTCTGGCACAGCAAAGTGTCTCCATTTCACCTTGTGCTTTCCTTCCCTCAGACCTGAAATTAGCTGGCCTTTTCAGGGAGCCATTTTTGTTTTGAGTCATATCAAAGAATACAGTCTGAACTTTAAAGAAATGCTCATTGCTACTAGAGTGACATTGCTTCTATGCCATTTAAGTGAACAGAGCTAGAAAATATTTATCTTAAAAAGAGTTAAGAGTTCTGAATTTTTTTTTTTTTTTTTTTTTTTTTTTTTTTTTTTTTTGCGGTATGCGGGCCTCTCACTGTTGTGGCCTCTCCCGTTGCGGAGCACAGGCTCCGGACGCGCAGGCTCAGCGGCCATGGCTCACGGGCCCAGCCGCTCTGCGGCATGTGGGATCTTCGCGGACCGGGGCACGAACCTGTGTCCCCTGCATCGGCAGGCGGACTCTCAACCACTGCGCCACCAGGGAAGCCCTGAATTTTTTTTAAGAGTTCTGAATTTTAAGTTCAGTTTTAACATTTGTTTTCACTTCATTTCTTAATTTCTTTGGTTTTATAATTGTGTGTCATTTCTTACTCTGAAGTTCTGGATTCCTAACAAGATTAGTATAACTACTTAACTTTCTTTTACCTATAATAAAAGGAATAGTTTGAAAATACCAACACCAATGTTACTACTAGGAATAGAACTTTTTTGGTCTTTAGAATGCATCTTACTAAGGATGAACAGTCAAAATACTGTTTCTGAAGTTCTCAGAGGGGCTTCCCTGGTGGCGCAGTGGTTGAGAATCTGCCTGCCAATGCAGGGCACACGGGTTTGATCCCTGGTCTGGGAAGATCCCACATGCCACAGAGCAACTAAGCCCATGTGCCACAGCTATTGAGCCTGTGCTCTAGAGCCTGTGAGCCACAACTACTGAGCCTGCATGCTGCAACTACTGAAGCTGCATGGCTAGAGCCCGTGCCCTGCAACAAGAGAAGCCACCGCGATGAGAAGCCCGAGCACCGCAACGAAGAGTAGCCCCCGCTCACCGCAACTAGAGAAAGCCCACCCATAGCAACGAAGACCCAACACAGCCAAAAATAAATAAATAAAATAAATAAATTCATTAAAAATAAATAAAGTCCTTGGAGTAAATCCTTTCTTTGTGGCTTGTGTTATCAGTTTGGTTATATTTGTTTGTTTATTTAAACTTTGCTCAATTTAAGGGATTTTCAGAATTCTGCGGAGCAATAAACACTGAGAACTCTTGCTTCTGCTGCCCCTGCTTACCCCACTGTCTTCTGCCCTGACCCTTATAGATAGCGATTTTCATTAGTTTTCTGTTTTTCCTTGTAATTTTGCCTTTTTATATTCTATTTGTATAAACAAATACAGTATAGCTGGGTACCCACCACTGTGGGTTTGTCTTTTAAAAGTCCTTTTGTTGTAGTGATTTTACTCAGGTTTCAGGAGGAAGCAAAATTACATTTGTGTGTTCAGTCTCTTCATGAAACACTTTCACTTACCACTTGGTGTCTAAGATGCTAAATTTGCTTCCATTTTAAAACGATTATATTTACTATTCTGATGGCCTCAAATGCTTATTCTCCAGATTTTAGTAGGGCTGGCTCATTCTCATCATCTTTGTTCTCTTTTTTTTTCCTAATCTCTGCTATCATATTTGTAGTTTTCAAGAGTTTTATAATTTTTTTCATTTTCTGAAAATTTTTTAGTCATCTTATTCTTGTTTTGTGGATGTCTCTGAGGATATAAATTATAAAGGTTTTTTTTTTCTAATTTTGTTTCCTCTTAATTCCTTTCTGTTTGTTTTCAGTCTTGCCTTTGATATTGGAAGCTCTCCTCAATGTTTGGTGTTCCTAGTTCATTGTGAGTGAAATACTTAAAAACTAATTTGATGTGCAGGAATATTCAAAATAGCCTTGTTTGTAATGGCCCCAAACCAGATGTCCATCAACAGAGGAATGGATAAATAAATTGTGGTATAGTCATACAATGAAATAATATTAAGGATGAGAATGAAAAAGCTACAGCTACCTGGAAGCAACTGGGTGACTTACAAATAGAATGTTGAGTAAAAGAAGCTGGGCACAAGAGTACATATTGTAGGCTTCTGGTTAAGTCTCAAAAACAGATGAAACTAATTTATGATGTTAGAATTCAGGATAGTGGTTACCTGTGGGATGTGGGTGGTGGCTTTGATTGGAACAGGGGCCTTCTGCAATGCTGGTCATGTTCTGCTTCAACTGGGTCTAATTATACAAGTGTGTTCACTTTGCATAATTTTGTTGTCCTGTACATTAGTTTGTGTGCTTTTTGGTGTGTTATACTTCATATAAAAGCTATGTGAAGTAAAAAAGAAAAACACAACTGGTTGAATCTCTGTGTTTACAGGATTTATTGACTGGTACCCATAGAATGTGGTCAGACTGGGCATCCAAGCAACACTTTTGTTGGGGACCCCAGAATGTCAGTGTCTGAAGATGGGAAGCAGATGTGTTTGTTTTTTTCTGCTATGTCTAACTTGAAGTCTTTAAGCCTCTTTCTAAACCTCTTTTATTGATAAGGCAAGGTATCCTTTGCTTACTTTTGAAAGGTATCCAAGATGAGGTGGAAACATGAGTTTCTTTTTTGAAAAGTACAGTAGTCAGTTTGCAGTTTCTGTTCATTCATTTAGCATATACATCTAAAGACATGCGGATGGATCCATGTCTTCATGGTGTGTGGAGCATAGCAGAAATTGCAAACATTAAATATTAATGGGGTGCGTTAAGGAGAAATATGCACTGCCCTGGAGGCCTAGAATAGGGGAACTTAGCCTAGTCTTCAGGGATAGGGAAGACGTCCCTCAGGAAATGATATTTTAGTCTGGTGAAGAACAGAGGAAAGTACTACATTTTTTTCTTAATGAAAATGTCTCATCTTGATGTGAAAACCTTTATTCATGTCTGTCTGACCACCCTGTTATGTGATTTCAGGTGGAGAGTATAGTGAAGATGATGTAAATGAATTAGTGAAGGAAGATGAAGTGGATGGTGAAGAGCAGACACAGAAAACCAAAGAGAGAAAAAGAAAGACTCAGAGCATTCCGGCCAGGTGATGCTACCCTCAAGGCCCTTAGAAGTCAGGGGCTGTTGTCATAACCTTCCAGATTGCTGGGATTGGTCTGATGATAGATTTCTTACTGCCGGGGTTTCTAACCTTTTTCTCACTGAGGGAAATATTTGGTGACATTTTAGGATTAAATTCTTATTCTCTGGCAAGCTTTAAAATTTTTTGAGCTTTAATTTTAAAAAGTTAATAGGTAATATGTGCACCTGGTTTAAAATTGAAAACCCGGGAATTCCCTGGCAGGCCAGGGGTTAGAACTCTGCCTTTCCAATGCCAGGGCCTGGGTTCAATCCCTGGTCAGGGGACTGAGATCCCACAAGCTGCGTGGTTCGGCCAAAAGAAAAGAAAAAAGCAATTGCTACAAAAAATGTGTACCCCATCTCTAGCCCTTGTTGCTTTGTCTCAGAAGAATTATGTTACCAGAGATAATTCTGTGTATGTACGATCATGTATATATGTATTTCCTACTTTTTCTTTTTTTGGCCATGCGCCTCGTGGGATCTTACTTCCCTGACCAGGGATCGAACCCACGCCCCCTGCAGTGAAGCATGGGAAGTCCTAATAACTGGACCGCCAGGGAATTCTCTACATTCCCTACTCTTTAAAAAAAAAAAAAAAAAAAGAATAGTAGCATACTCTGCATATCATTTCTTACCTTCCTTATTTCACATCTTGGAGATGATACTATGGCAGTATATTTAGCTATACCTTTTTCTTTTCAGTGACTGCATAGTGTTACATTACTGGACAGACCTTACTTTATTTAAACATTCCTTTATTGAGAGACCTTTAGATTGTCCTCATCTTTACTACAGCAAATAAGACTGCAGTGAATATTCTTCTTATGTGTCTTTGTACACATGTATATTTGTAAATTAGATCTGTAGAAGTAGAATTGTTTGACCCAGGGTTATATGTAGTAAAAAAAAAAAAAAATTTATAGGTATAGACAAATTACCTTCTATAAGCCTGGTACTGAATTGCACTCCCACCAAAAATTATGAAAATTCTGACAAGTTATTTAACTCAAAAAGGGAGTTTTTCAATACAAGTCTTTTATTCTCTTTGATTGGTGTTTCTGTCTTCCTGGACATGGAAGCAAAAAGCAGATTGTAGAAAGAGAATTTTGAGTATTAGGTGATTCACTTGAAGTCAGAATAGTCTTAAGAACCAGTTTACTCTTTTAAGTCTTGGACCCAGTTCTTTCATCCTTGGCTTTTGTATAGTCCAGCTTTCATATCTTCAGAAGGTAGGAAGAAACATGGATTCCCCACTCCCTAACCCCTCAGAACTCTGGGAAGAAACAGTGCAAATAAATCTGAGGCTGTCTTCAATTTCTGTTCCCCAAATGGAGTGACTTTTAAGAAGTCAAAAATACCAGGCATATGTATGTTATTAGAACCCTCTTTCTGAACAGATTGATTCTGTGAGGTGATTTTGGGTATTGGTGAAAACAGCGGGTCCTAACTTAGAAGTAGAACCCTGTATTTTGATTCTAAATGCTTTGGGAAAATGCTAACTGTAAGAGATCAGTTCTTTTTTTCTTCCACAAAGTCTCAGCTTACCTCTCCCACTTCCCCTATCAGGCGTGTTAACCAGCAGTCCCCAGATTTAAAAGTTTTCTGATATTTGCAACATTATGTTTGGAATTCAGGAAGGGATAACTGAAATTATTTTGCCCGTTTTTCTTGTCTCTCCTTTTCCTTGTGACTGTTGGTGATTAGGAAGAGAAAACAAGGTGGCCTCTCATTAGAAGAAGAGGACGAGGAGGATGCCAACGAGGAATCTGGAGGAAGTAGTAGTGAGGAGGACGATGCAGCTGCAGAGCCAGAAGAAGGCACTGAGTCAGAGGATGCAAGGAGAAGGAAGGAGGATGAACTGTGGGCCAGCTTCCTCAGTGACGTAGGACCAAAACCAACAGTGCCTCCGTGCACACGAGTTAAAGTAAGTCAATAGATGAATGGGATGAACGCTTCCCCAGAAATGCTGCAAGTTCCCCAGATAGATTTTTTAAATTTACAAACTGAGATTTGAGGCTTACAACAGAAATCAGACTAGATGCCTTTTAATAGTGACTCTACTAAGTGAAAAGCAAAGCATTCACTATGGTAGGAAACACAAGCCTTTCTAGTTAAATAAATTTTCAGTAAGCATTTAACTGTTTAGAGATGAAATATTTAAAGATAGCTGGAAACAACATGTTTGGATGGATCTTTTAGTTTTCATCCTTATATGAAACTGATTACACTTCTTTTTTCATAGAGAGGAGAGGAGGCTGAAGAGACAAGTTCAAGTAAATTGTTGGTCAAAGCAGAAGAGCTAGAGAAACCTAAAGAAACAGAAAAAGTTAAAATCACCAAGGTGTTTGATTTTGCTGGTGAAGAAGTCAGGTAAGATGACATTCACAAACTTCAAAACTAGTACTTTTAAAAAGGAGCATCTTTCTAAATGGTGTTAGACATCTGTCCTCATTCCAACCCATCTTAATATTGTGGAAGATTTATATTTGAACTCAAGGAAAACAGTGGTTCCATTGATTATCAGGGAGTATGAGAAAGATCCTTTTACATATGGTAATGTAGTTGGGGGGCATTATGAAGTGGTTGGCTGAACAGAAACAAGAAAATGTAAGAGTTAAGTATTTGGTTTCACTTACCATGCCGTCCTTTGTGACTTTGGCTATTTCTCCCTTTATTACTTCCCTTAACTTTGATGTATAAGCCCCAGTGAAACCTTTGAGATCAGGTGAGAATTGAAAGTACTAGGAGAGAAATTTGATTCTGATATTATTTCCTCATCTTAATATTATTTTTTAAATTGATTCATAGGTTTGTTACTAGTTTAGAAAAACATTATAGGCTTAATACTCTTGGCCGTTCTAGATGAGAGCTACATGCCCAGAATTTCTTCTTCCCCATTTATTTAAAATTTTAATATGAAAATAGCAGGTCTGTAATTTAGAGCTGGACAAGAACAGATGAAGTGTCTGCCAATCAATAAGTTTATAGATGGTCACATTTATTTTCCTTGACAGTAATTAATTAGACTTGTTTACTCTCTGTAAATATAATTTCCCCTAAAGTTGATACTGTTAAAAATAATTTCTAGTTTCCAACAATTATTTCATCTAGTGAAAATATATCTTAGAAAGAAGTTTGGCATTATTTGTTTGTTTTTAACATTTATTTATTTATTTGGCTGCGCTGGGTCTTAGTTGTGGCACGCGGGATCTTCATTGCAGCGTGCGGGATCTTTGGTTGCAGCGTGTGGGAAGTTTAGTTGCGGCATGCGGGATCTAGTTCCCTGTCCAGGGATCGAACCCGGGCCCCCTGCATTGGGAGTGTGAAGTCTTACCCACTGGACCACTAGGGAAGTCCCCAAGCTCAAATTTTTAACAATGAGATTTAACAGACAGACGTAAAATTACATTTCAATAAATACAGTCAAAATGAGCATAAAATAAGAAAAGGAAAAGAATTACATAACTATCATTTTTTTTGGGAGGGGGCAGCAGGCACACCCTGCGACTTGCAGCATCTTAGTTCCCCACCCAGGGATTGAACCCGAGCCCCGGTACTGAAAGTGCCGAGTCCTAACCACTGGACTGCCAGGGAATTCCCTATAACTATACATGTTGACCATTGAAAGTGTGAGTGTAAGTGATTGATAAAAGGAATCACCTTTTAATTCTATAATTGAAGCAAAAAACTAAAAGTATCAATTCCCAGTACTTAACATCTAGACATGTACTTTGTTTTTTTTGTTTGCGGTACGCGGGCCTCTCACTGTTGCGGCCTCTCCCGTTGCGGAGCACAGGCTCCGGACGCGCAGGCTCAGCGGCCATGGCTCACGGGCCCAGCCGCTCCGCGGCATGTGGGAATCTTCCCGGACCAGGGCACGAACCCGTGTCCCCTGCATCGGCAGGCGGACTCTCAACCACTGCGCCACCAGGGAAGCCCTAGACATGTACTTTGAATAAGTGCTGTTTATATTAATTTCTAAAGTTTTTAATGGGTCAGAACAGCTTATATCTTTCTTGTTAATTAATCTAAGTGGGATTGATGACAGCCCTACTCCTGGAGGATGATGTATATGTAAATTATTTCTGTGTTGGTGCTCTTCCTCTTAATTTTTAAAAAAATAATACTCATCATAAACCCATCTCAAAGGGCTGTATTTGTACCTCTTTTATTTATTTATTTATTTATTTAAATTTATATATTTATTTATTTATTGGCTGCATTGGTATTTGCTTGCTGTGTGTGGGCTTTCTCTAGTTGCGGCAAGCGGGGGCTACTCTTCGTTGCAGCACGTGGGCTTCTCATTGCGGTGGCTTCTCTTGTTGCGGAGCACGGGCTCTAGGCGTGTGGGCTTCAGTAGTTGTGGCATGCGGTCTCAGTAGTTGTGGCTCATGGGCTCTAGAGCACAGGCTCAGTAGTTGTGGCACACAAGATTAGCTGCTCCGTGGCATGTGAGATCTTCCCGGACCAGGGCTCTAACCCATGTCCCCTCCATTGGCAGGCAGATTCTTAACTACTGCGCCACCAGGGAAGTCCTGTACCTCTTTTTAATTTATTTTTCTAATAGATTCTTTCTATTGCGTTTTCCAAAAGTATTGGTCTGCAACAGGTTGAAATTTTTTTTTTTTTTTTCCGGTACGCGGGCCTCTCACTGTTGTGGCCTCTGCCGTTGCGGAGCACAGGCTCCGGATGCGCAGGCTCAGCGGCCATGGCTCAAGGGCCCAGCCGCTCCGCAGCATGTGGGATCTTCCTGGACCGGGGCACGAACCCGTGTCCTCTGCATTGGCAGGCGGACTCTCAACCACTGCGCCACCAGGGAAGCCCCAGGTTGAAATTTTTAAATCATGGTCCTTCACTACAGATAATTTAGATAATGGTCTGCAATAATGTGAAAGTAATGAGGATGGAAGTGTGGATTTTAAAGCAGTTGCATTAAGTTCAGGATTTTCATTTTTACTTTTTCCTAACAAAGCCAGTAATAACTATATTTTCTTTTTTTTCTTCCAGTTTTATTGAGAAATAATTGACATACAGCACTGTATAAGTTTAAGGTGTACAGCATAGTGATTTGACCTAGGTACCTCATGAAATGATTAGTAGTAACTGTATTTTCAGAGTTCATCTTCAGTGCTTCATAAGTAGTCAGTTCCAGTAATTTATCCTGTCAAGTTATAATTAAATTTAAGTTATATTTCAGTGGGAAAAAGGAATTCTGGATGCATGAATTTCCTATGTGTGGATTTTTTTTATGGAAAATATAATTCAGAACATTCTGTGAAACATGTTAACCTATAGGAACTGTTCTCCAGGCTTTTAACTTTCATTTTTACTCTTAGAGTTTACTTGTTTCTGAAAAATATGTTGAATTACTTCCTTGTGTGAAAGTACTAAGATTATTAAAAACACCAAACTGGGAATTCCCTGGCAGTCCAGTGGTTAGGACTCCACAGTTTCACTGCTGAGGGCCTGGGTTCAATTCCTGGTTGGGGAACTAAGATCCCGCAAGCTGCTCAGCACAGCCAAAAAAATACCAAACAAAGCAGGCAAATAAGCATGTTTTACTGTCTAATTGAGATCTTTAAAATTGGGGACCATATGGTTATTGTTTTTCTTTTAGAAGTACTAAGTTTATTCTGCAGTTCATCATTCTCAAGGCACTTTCTTCTTCATAACTATTGTACTTCAGCATGCATCATAACATATGCATATTTATGATCAACTTTCAGTTTCTCAAAAATAGTCATTTAAATTTAATGCATTAACTTTACATAATTCACAGTTTTTACTACTGTACTAAAAACAGTGGGGGGGGGTTATGTAGTAAGAGTTTTCTCAGTGAAGGAAGCAGTGTATTAATTTATGTTCTAGCACAAACTCCTTAATCTAAACTGTTTCCCTGTCTTGCAGCTGTGCCATTGGAACATATTCTTCCAAACACTTAAACTTCAAATCTCATCTGTTGACATGTGATCCTACTTTTATTATACAGATCAGTGTCAGTTAATGTTTGTCAGCAAAAAACTGATAAAAAAGAATCTTTATAACACCCTCGTGATTAAATCACATATACTAAAATAATTTTCATATTAGCAGTAATCTGTTGTTTTTCAAATTGCATTGAAGAAGCACTTTGCTAACTTTGTTAATAGCTTCTCTATCATAAGCCACATCCTGAATACTTTAAGCCATGGTGTCATTGGAAAGTTGTACTTGAACTACCTTCTTTGTCAAGATTTCCAAGCAGACACCTTTGATATAGTCCTGGGAATGGTATATGTTTTTCTTAGTTAGCAACCAAAAGTACTCCATTCTCAGAAGACCACAATGCTAACTTAGGGAATTTTGTATCTGTTTTTATTGACTTTTTAGTTCAGTACTCTTTCTTTCAAATAATTCTTTTGATTTTGAACTTATTTCTTCATGTTTTATATGTAAATGCTGCAGAAGTTTTGATGGATTTGTTGCTTTATTAGCCAAAACATCCCTGCAAAGAACTCACTGTGCTTTTAGCGCTGCGTGATCAAAACCCAAGCCCAGTGTATGAGGGCTCGTAGAGTAAAAGCGGTTTGACCTTGGTTGTCCTTCATTTCTTCGGAGTCACTTCCATTATCATCATGTGTTTTACTACTACTGCTGCATTCAGGAAACGTGGGTTTTTTTGCAGAAGCATACAGTGTGGGTTGTTTTGCCATCAGTAAATGAGGATTAAAAATTAATACCGAATTTACTTTCTTAATTTAGTTATTAAACTATAAATTTTAAAAGTCACACTTGGTCAAAAATTTAAATGATTGTAAAAATTTATAAAAAGAAATGCTTACATTTTGTCACATTTTTGGGTTTTAATTGATAAAATAACCCTAAACTTTCATACACACTGTAATGTGGTCTTACTGCACAAGACTAATATCACATGTGACCAGCTTGCAAGTTTGACAGAACCTGAATTGGGCTATGTTCTGTTTAATGCAGTGAGTCCATCATTCATGTCTTGAATATTGTGACATTGTCAAATTGCTAAGCAAGTTTCTAAATACTTACTCAAAATTTTTGTACCTATCTTGTCTTAGACCAATAACAGGTAGTTTCTCAGGCCACAGTTTTGGTAGCTCTATATACAGTTCTACACAAATCGTTCCCTAGTTATTCTAAAATGTTCTTTTTAAAAAAAATAAATTTATTTATTTTTATTTTTATTTTATTTTTATTTTTGGGTCTTTGTTGGCTGTGCGTGGGCTTTCTCTGGTTGTGGTGAGTGGGGACTACTGTTCGTTGAGGTGCATGGGCTTCTCATTGCAGTGGCTTCTCCTGTTGCAGAGCACGGGCTCTAGGTGTGCAAGCCTCAGCAGTTGTGGCACGCAGGCTCAGCAGTTGTGGCACGTGAACTCTAGAGCACAGGCTCAGGAGTTGTGATGCATGGGCTTAGTTGCTCTGTGACATGTGGGATCTTCCCAGACCAGCACTCGAACCCATGTCCACTGCATTGGCAGGCAGATTCTTAACCACTGTGCCACCAGGGAAGCCCCAAAATGTTCTTAATAGCTATATTTCTTGTCCAGTCCAACTTCCAATCCAAGATTACACTCCGTGTTTAGTCTTTTATTTATTTATTTATTATTTTAATAAATTTATTTATTTTATTTTATTTATTTTTGGCTGCGTTGGGTCTTCGTTGCTGCGCCCGGGCTTTCCTTAGTTGTAGCAAGCAGGGGCTACTCTTCGTTGTGGTGCACAGGCTTCTCATTGCAGTGGCTTCTCTTGTTTCAGAGCATGGGCTCTAGATGCGTGGGTTTCACTAGTTGTGGCTCGACAGCTCTATAGAGCACAGGTTCAGTAGTTATGGCACACGGGCTTAGTTGCTCCGTGGCATGTGGGATCTTCCCAAACCAGGGATCAAACCCGTGTCCCCTGCATTGGCAGGCAGATTCTTAACTACTGCGCCACAAGGGAAGTCCCTGCATTTAGTCTTTTTTTTTTTTTTTTTAATGGCCTTTATTATGTTGAGGTAGGTTCCCTCTGTGCCCACTTTCTGGAGAGTTTTTATCATAAATGGGTGTTGAATTTTGTCAAAAGCTTTTTCTGCATCTATTGAGATGACCATATGGTTTTTATTCATCAATTTGATAATATGGTATATCACATTGTGATTTGCGTATATTGAAGAATCCTTGCATCCCTGGGATAAATCCCACTTGGTCATGATGTATGATCCTTTTAATGTGTTGTTGGATTCTGTTTCCTAGTATTTTGTTGAGGATTTTTGCATCTATATTCATCAGTGATATTGCTCTGTAATTTTCTGTTTTTGTAGTATCTTTGTCTGGTTTTTGTATCAGGGTGATTGTGGCCTCATAGAATGAGTTTGGGAGTGTTCCTTCCTCTGGAGTTTTTTGGAAGAGTTTGAGAAGGATGGGCGTTAACTCTTTAACTCTTAAACTCTAAGAATTTACCTGTGAAGCCATCTGGTCCTGGACTTTTGTTTGTTGGAAGATTTTTCATCACAGTTTCAATTTCATGGCTTGTGATTGGTCTGTTCATGTTTTCTATTTCTTCCTGGTTCAATCTTGGAAGGTTATACCTTTCTAAGAATTTGTCCATTTCTTCCAGTTGTCCATTTTAGTGGCATAGAGTTGCTTGTATTAGTCTCTTAGGATGCTTTGTATTTCTGGGGTGTCTGTTGTAACTTCTCCTTTTTCATTTCTAATTTTATTGATTTGTGTCCTCTCCCTCTTGATGAGTCTGGCTAAGGAGTTTATCAATTTTGTTTATCTTCTCAAAGAACCAGCTTTTACTTTTGTTGATCTTTGCTATTGTTTCCTTTGTTTCTATTTCATTTATTTCTGCTCTGATCTTTATGATTTCTTTCCTTCTGCTAACTTTGGGTTTTGTTTGTTCTTCTTTCTCTAGTTCCTTTAAGTCTAAGGTTAGATTGTTTATTTGAGATTTTTCTTATTTCTTGAGGTAGGCTTGTATAGCTATAAACTTCCCTCTTAGAACTGCTTATGCTGTATCCCATAGGGTTTGGATCATTGTGTTTTCATTGTCATTTGTCTCTATGTATTTTTTGATTTCCTCTTTGATTTCTTCAGTGATCTCTTGGTTATTATTTAGTAACGTATTGTTTAGCCTCTATGTGTTTGTGTTTTTTACGTTTTTTTCCCTGTAATTGATTTCTAATCTCATAGCGTTGTGGTCAGAAGAGATGCTTGATATGATTTCAGTTTTCTTAAATTTACTGTTGCTTGATTTGTGACCCAAGATATGATCTATCCTGGAGAATGTTCTGTACGCACTTGAGAAGAAAGTGTAATCTGCTGTTTTTGGATGGAATGTCCTATAAATATCAATTAAATCTATCTGGTCTATTGTGTCATTTAAAGCTTTTGTTTCCTTATTTATTTTCATTTTGGATGATCTGTCCATTGGTGTAAATGAGGTGTTAAAGTCCTCCACTATTATTGTGTTACTGTCGATTTCCTCTTTTATAGCTGTTAGCAGTTGCCTTATGTATTGAGGTGCTCCTATGTTGGGTGCATATATATTTATAATTGTTATATCTTCTTCTTGGATTGATCCCTTGATCATTATGTAGTGTCCTTCCTTGTGTCTTGTAACATTCTTTATTTTAAACTCTATTTTATCTGATATGAGTATTGCTACTCCAGCTTTCTTTTGATTTCCGTTTGCTTTGAATATCTTTTCCATCTTGTCACTTTCAGTCTGTATGTGTCCCTAGGTCTGAAGTGGGTCTCTTGTAGACAGCATATAGATGGGTCTTGTTTTTGTATCCATTCAGCAAGCCTGTGTCTTTTGGTTGGAGCATTTAATCCATTCACGTTGAAGGTAATTATCTATATGTATGTCCCTATGACCATTTTCTAAATTGTTTTGGGTTTGTTTTTGTAGGTCCTTTTCTTCTCTTGTGTTTCCCACTTAGAGAAGTTCCTTTAGCATTTGTTGTAGAGCTGGTTTGGTGGTGCTGAATTCTCTTAGCTTTTGCTTGTCTCTAAAGCTTTTGATTTCTCCATTGAATCTGAATGAGATCCTTGCTGGGTAGAGTAATCTTAGTTGTAGTTTCTTCCCTTTCATCACTTTAAGTATATCATGCCAGTCCCTTCTGGCTTGTAGAGTTTCTGCTGAGAAATCAGCTGTTAACCTTATGGGAGTTCCCTTGTATGTTATTTGTCATTTTTCCCTTGCTGCTTTCAATAATTTTTCTTTGTCTTTAATTTTTGCCAATTTGATTACTATGTGTCTCGACGTTTTTCTCCTTGGATTTATCCTGTATGGGACTCGATGCCCTTCTTGGACTTGGGTGGCTATTTCCTTTCCCATGTTAGGGAAGTTTTTGACTATAATCTCTTCAGATATTTTCTCGGGTCCTTTCTCTCTCTCTTCTCCTTCTGGGACCCCTATAATGCAAATGTTGTTGCGTTTAATGTTGTCCCAGAGGTCTCTTAGGCTGTCATTTCTTTTTATTCTTTTTTCTTTATTCTGTTCTGCAGCAGTGAATTCCACCATTCTGTCTTCCAGGTCATTTATCTGTTCTTCTGCCTCAGTTCTTCTGCTATTGATTCCTTCTAGTGTAGTTTTCATTTCAGTTATTGTATTGTTCATCTCTGTTTGTTCTTTAATTCCTCTAGTTCTTTGTTAAACATTTCTTGCATCTTCTCGATCTTTGCCTCCATTCTTTTTCCGAGGTCCTCGATCATCTTCACTATCATTATTCTGAATTCTTTTTCTGGAAGGTTGCCTATCTCCACTTCATTTAGTTGTTTTTCTGGGGTTTTATCTTGTTCCTTTATCTGGTACATAGCCCTCTGCCTTTTCATCTTGTCTGTCTTTCTGTGAATGTGGTTTTTGTTCCACAGGCTGCAGGATTGTAGTTCTTCTTGCTTCTGCTGTCTGCCCTCTCTCTGGTGGATGAGGCTATCTAAGAGGCTTGTGTAAGTGTCCTGATGGGAGGGACTGGTGGTGGGTAGAGCTGACTCTGCATTTAGTCATTTAGTCTTAAGAGCCCCTCTGTGTTGTAGAGTGTCTCTCAGTTTGGGTTGTTGCATTGTTTCCTCATGGTTAACTTCATATTAATCACTTTAGACAAAAATACTACATTGATGATGTTTTGTCCTCCTCAGTACATCACATCATTAACACTGATTATTGGTGGCAATAAGTTAGACTACTTAGGCAATATGTGTCAGAATTCTCCATTGCAAAGACATCCTTTTCCCATATAATCATTTTAGGGATCCATTAAATAAATCTTTTTTTTCTTTTTTTTTTTTTTTGCGGTACGCAGGCCTCTCACTCTTGTGGCCTCTCCCATTGTGGAGCACAGGCGCCGGACACGCAGGCTCAGCGGCCATGGCTCACGGGCCCAGCCGCTCCGCAGCATGTGGGATCTTCCCAGACCGGGGCACGAACCCGTGTCCCCTGCATCGGCAGGCGGACTCTCAACCACTGCGCCACCAGGGAAGCCCCATTAAATAAATCTTGATGATGTGAATTAAGAATGTATTTTGCTGGGCTTCCCTGGTGGTGCAGTGGTTAAGAATCCGCCTGCCGATGCAGGGGACACGGGTTTGAGCCCCGGTCCGGGAAGATCCCACATGCTGCGGAGCATCTAAGCCCGTGCGCCACAACTACTGAGCCTGAGGTCTACAGCCTTCAAGCCACAGCTACTGAAGCCCACGTGCCTAGAGCCCATGCTCTGCAACAAGAGAAGCCACCGCAATGAGAAGCCTGCGCACAGCAACGAAGACCCAACGCGGCCATAAATAGATAGATTAATTAATTAATTAATTTTTATAAATAAAAGGGAAATCTCTTAAAAAAAAAGAATGTATTTTGTTGCCAGAAATCATACTGGGAACTATTGAGCTATCCAACAGAGATTAGTAGAACACTGATAGTGAACCGAAGTCCTACAAAAGTAATACAGAAAGTGTTTAATATACCGTTGGGAATATAGGTTTTAAAATTTTGGAAATTTTTCTTGGCTCGCATTATTTCCCATGTGTCATATAGGATATCTAAGAAAGATTTATTATAACTTTACCATTGACTTTACATAGAGAGTAATAAGAAAAGCTGGTGAATAACTGTTGTTATGGTAAATTATTAAATTTCCTGATCAAATTAAATTTTGTGGATTTATTAATATTTATAAATATAGTTGACTGACACAAATTTTCTATTTTTAAAATTTTCTCTTTCATTTTTTTTTTTAAAGCAAATGGATGATTTTAAATACTGGATGAGTATTCAGAGAACCTGCTGTTTCTATCATTTGTCAGAAGAGGGCAGCACCATGTCTATCAAAAAAAAAGCAGTATGAATAAAGAAACACTTTTTTCCCATAAATATACACACTCATGCACATATATTTTATACTCAAAAGTAATATATGCTTATTACTTTAAACACATACGTGCAGAGATATATAACGTGAGAAGTGAAAGTTCTGTGTAACGCCTTCCTCCTAAAAAAACCAAAAATTCGGGCCTCCCTGGTGGCGCAGTGGTTGAGAGTCCGCCTGCCAATGCAGGGGATACGGGTTCGTGCCCCGGTCTGGGAGGATCCCATATGCCGCGGAGCGGCTGGGCCCGTGAGCCATGGCCGCTGAGCCTGCGCGTCCGGAGCCTGTGCTCCGCAACGGGAGAGGCCACAGCAGTGAGAGGCCCGCGTACCACAAAAAAAAAAAAAAAAAAAAAACCAAAAATTCTGTTAATAATTGTCATGTTGGCAGGATTTTTTTAAGAACTTCAATTATTTATACTTAAATTTAGGTATTATAAGGAACCCTCATGTAGGAACTTGGAGGGCCTGAATTTTGACAACCAGATGCAAAGCTGGTAAATGGATTTGAGCATATCTTTTAATCTCTTGATGTCATTATTCTGCTTTTCCTTTTTGTCTTTGTATCAAGTTAAGAAATGTGAGAAAGAGCTACTGATGACTAGGAGGAATTTGTAAGTATAAGCATAAGGTAGTGTTAGCACAAAGTTAGTCTTTTGGGTTTTTTCTAATTATGTTTTAATTGTTAAATTTAGGATTTTTACCTTTTTGTTTCGGTTTTCTCCCACTTGAAAAATGTGTAGCTTATTAACCTTGGTGAATGAGGAAATACAGTATTTTTTATCCTTCCCTATCATGTAACCAGCTGAGCCAGTTAGCTCAGAATTTCCTAAATGATTCACCTTTTGGAAGAGGCCAGTCATGGAAAGTTTCTGCCTGAATAAAGACTTTTCAGGAAGTTCTGATTAAGTGAAAATGAAGTTAAGATGGAATTCCTTCTGCTAGCACTTGAATTAACTGTTGCTAATGATGGGCCTTTTCCTGTCAGGGTTCCCTCTTGTACATTAGGAGTGGTCTATAATTTAACTGTTCTCCTACTTGAAGATATTTTGATAGCGAATCCCACCCCACCCCCTCCATCTGCATCTAGGTCAACGCCTGACTTGCAGGATCTTAGTTGCCTGAACAGGGATTGAACCCACTCCCCGGCAGTGAAAGCACCGAGTCCTAACCACTGGACTGCCAGGGAATTCCTGCGAATCTGTTCTTATTGCTTGTTAAAAGTGGAGTTCTTCTAGGCGTATTTTCAATATACAGTAATCTGCTTATTTTTACTTTGTGTCATTTATCAAAGTCCCTGAGAGAAATATTCCAGTTTAAAGAACTTGTTTCCTAGTGAATATGAATAAGACTTTTTAAAATTTATTTATTTATTTATTTATTTTATTTTTGGCTGCATTGGGTCTTCGTTGCTGCGCGTGGGCTTCCTCTGGTCACAGTGAGCAGGGGCTACGCTTCGTTGTGGCGCGCAGGCTTCTCACTGCGATGGCTTCTCTTGTTGTGGAACACGGGCTCTAGGGGCGCGGGCTTCAGTAGTTGGGGCTCGTGGGCTCTAGAGCGCAGGCTCAGTAGTTGTGGCGCTTGGGCTTAGTTGCTCCGCGGCATGTGGGATCTTCCTGGACCAGGGCTTGAACCCATGTCCCCTGCATTGGCAGGAGGATTCTTAACCACTGCGCCACCAGGGAAGTCCATGAATAAGACTTTGACAGTAAGAAATTAATAGAGATATTCCCACAACTTATACTTTTTTCCATGCTTCCTTTATGCTGCTTACTATATATCATGTTTTGTTATAATTTGTTTTCATGGTTGGCTGTCCTGATGGACTGTGAGCCAGTCAGGGCAGAGACCATGTCATATCTTTTTTTTTTTTTTTTTTTTTTGCGGTACGCGGGCCTCTCACTGTTGTGGCCTCTCCCGTTGCGGAGCACAGGCTCCGGATGCGCAGGCTCAGAGGCCATGGCTCACGGGCCCAGCCACTCCGCGGCATATGGGATCCTCCCAGACCAGGGCACAAACCCGTATCCCCTGCATCGGCAGGCGGACTCTCAACCACTGTGCCACCAGGGAGGCCCCATGTCATATCTTTTTATATGTCTCATGTTCAACACAGTGCCTGCATCTAGGTCGCTTTTCAGAAAATGTCCACTGAATTGTCTTAGGTTGCTGGTAGAAAAGTTTTGTTAGTACTGTGGTAAAGCAAGTAAACAAAACATACTTTGCATAAAGTCTTCTTTTACTTTCCCTATGATTTGGGCTACTTGATCTTTATCTTCTCTCATCACCAGCATTCTAAAGTTTCATAATGATGTGCCTTTTTGTAGATCTTTTTAAATTGCTGGGTCATGGGAGTTCCCTGGTGGCCTAGTGGTTAGGATTCAGCACTGTCACTGCTGTGGCCTGCATTCGATCCCTGGTTGGGGAACTGAGATCCTGCAAGCCGTGTGGTATGGCCAAAATATTTTTACAAATAAATAAATAAAATAAATTGCTGGGTCACGTATCCTGTGGAACAGTCATTTTGTGGAAACTTCTAGGAAATTTTTCTTTTTGTTCATAACTTCCCATATTTTCTTATTCTGAAATTCCTATTAGTTAAATTGATGTAATAGTAAGGCTCTGCTAGGCTATGCTGGGGTAACAAATAAACCCAGAAAGTCTGTAGCATAACACATATTTATTTCTTACTGGTACACAGTCCAACACAGGTTGGGTAGCCCTACATCTTACAGCTCAGCCGTCTGAAACACGTAGGAAACACATAGCCTTTGAGGTTGCTGTGGCAAAGGAAGAGTGAATAGATACATCTTCATTTAATTTGTCTGTTTTGAGAATGAGACTTTAGCCCTGCCATCTGAGTCTGGAACTTATGTGATTTTCATTTCTCCGACGAGTAATGTGTTCTGGGTTGGCTAGGGGTCAGTAGCCTGTGGTATAAGGTAGAGAAGGGGATCTGGGACCTAGACGCTCCTGATACAAACTTTCAACTAGTTTTAGCCCCACTCCTCTCCCCGACCTTCAAAGTTTCCTGGTATCTCAATTTACTGAGCCTTTCTAGGATACTGCTTGCTTGTTGGCCATTTCACATGGCTACCAGCTTGAGAGATGAGAGCAAACAAAGACCTAAGTCAACTTTTACTTGTGTGTTTGCTTTCTACCTTCAAAAAGTTTGATTGACATCTCTCTCCTATTATACCTGTCCTTATCCTTGTGTAGTTCCGCCTTTGTAAGTTTGTTTACCACTGTTTGGCAGGGTTTTGGTAGGGAGTAGAGTTCAAACCACCATTTCCAAGTGGAAGTTTCCACTTGTTCTTCATAAGCCATCTCAGGTCTGCCCCAGATTCTACCCAGGGCAAGGAGATGTAAAGCAACTTTCTAGGCCAGTACTCTGGGACTCTGCATTAAGCCTCAGGTTTGGATGTAGATTTATTTTGGTCGTCTCTATAGCAGTGTAAGGAATCACCCCAAAATTTAGCAGCTTAAGACAGTTGTTTTATTGTAATTTCTCGTAGTTCTGGATGGCTGGACTCAGATAGATGGATCTTGTGCAGAGCCTCTCACGCAGTTGTAGTTAGTGGCTGGGTCTGGGGCCATCTTGAAAGTTTATTTACTCCCATGTCTGGTGCCTGGGCCAGGAAGAAACACCTGAGGTCTGGAACGGGCTCCTTAGGTATCTCTCTCTCAGTGGTATTCCCATGTGTTCTCTCCGGCATGGCGGCTTCGGGGCAGCCAGACTTCTTGTGTGGTAACTTGGGGTTTCAGAGGTACATTCTTGAGAGAGAGCCACCTGGAAGCTCTATCACCTTTTCTCAGTGAGCCTTATAAGTCATGTAGTGCCCCTTCCACTGAATCTTGTGAGTCGAGGCAGCCACAAAGGCCCACCCAGTTTCAAGGGGGGTGACATGTACTCTCCTTTTCATTGGGGTAGTGTCAGGTTCTGGAAGTGCATGGAGGTTGGGAAATTTGTGGCAACCATCTTTTGGAAATAGAATTTACTGAAGGGCTCTCTCTAGCATTGCTACTTAATCTCTAGATGAGAAAAAGTAACTTAACCCCTTAGATATCAGTGTTCTGACTCATGAAATGTAAATGTATTAGCGGCTGCTACAGAAATGCTACAGACCATCCCAAAACACAGTGGTGTACACCAATAAGAATTTATTTGTTGAACATGTGTTTCTGGATATCTGGGGTTCAGCTAATCTAGGCTGGTCTCCAAGCTGTTTGTTGGGTTCAGATCTGCAGCATGTGTCTTTCAGCCATCTTAGACCAGCAGCTCCCTGAGGCATACTGTTCTTGTGGCTAAAGAGAGGAACTCAAGGGGCAAGTGAAACAGCACAAATACATTTAAAGCTTCTTCTCCTGTCAAATCAGCTAACATCTCATTGACTGTTGAAGCAAGTCATGTATCCAAGCTCAGCATCAGTAGGGTAGGGGAGTATCTTCTTGGTCCACAGGGAAGGTGTGAATATTTGCTGAATGGTGGTCTAATCTATCATATAAATTCTTCCTCTTGTTTTTGATTCTTGACTTAGTGCTGAGAGGTTTACTTAGGAGAATAGAGGGACACACAAATTAAGCCCAATACAGAGTAGGACCAGATTTGGGGGGACCTTGATTTGGGGGGTTCAGCAGTTTGTATTTGATCCTCTGAGTAATAGTGAGCCATCATAAGAACTTGAGTAAGGGAGTAACAGAGTGTTCGTTTGTTTGTTTGAAGTCATCCTTCAAGATTAAGGTAGTCTTTGCCAGTGAAGATTCTTAATGTAAAACTCTCAACCTCTTATTTTGTGCCACTTGTGTGGGTGACACAGTACTGAGTGCAGGAGTGAGATGATTCTTAAAGAGAAAATTTGGTTCTGGTCCTAAGAAGCCTAGAAGGAAGAAGAGAAAAGATAGAGACTTCTATTCCTGCAAATCTGGAATTTATAGGATTCGTCTGTCATTATGCTGAATGACCTGTTTGAACACTCATGATGACACAGTGACCATAATCTTGGACCCTCCGACAGACAGATTGGCATTTAAACAAAATTCCTCAAATGTTTTTATTGACTTGGCAAACCCAGGCCGGCATTAGGCATTTCCCTTCTTTATCTGAAATTTCAGGCACCATTAATACTTTTATTTGATCCTTTAGGACTCTGTTTGTTTGTTTGTTTTGGAGAATTACGTTTTATTTGACGGACTTGATGAGGACTTAAGCCTGGAAGACAGCCTCTCAGATGGCTCTGAGGGACTGCTCTGCAGAGGTCAGGGAGGAGCCAGGATATATAGCAGTTTTTGCAAACCAGGTAGTAGGAACATCAAAAGATTATTGTTAATTAAAGAAAAACAGGGACTTCCTGGTGAGGACTCCGTTTTATTGAGGGCATTTTTTCCAGATTTGAGACTGGACGGGATTCTCAATCATGTCGCTTTCTTCCACTCTTAAATCACTGCCTATTTGGCTGGTTTTAAGGAATTTTGTTTCATCTTTGGGTTGTTAGGTATAGAACAGGAGCCTTCTTTAGTATTCCCAATTGTTTATACTGTTGCTTTTCTCCTTGAAATAATGCCAGTGTTTTTCTCCCAAATACTCCATCTCCGCATTCCAACTTTTACTTAAGTGTGAGCGCTAATCTGCGTGTGAGGTGCAGTGGAAGAGCGCTTTTCAGCCTTCATATCGGTGACCCACATGGACTGTGATTCAGTGGTGACTGTCATGCTGACAGAAGTAATGGAGGGGATTTGAGAGACATCAGACTTACATATGCTGTTGTTTCACTTGTTAAATTAATAAGGGGAAAATGTCTTTATCTAGAACTGTTACAATACATTTTAATCATAAAGCTCAGCAGCCAGAATTTACAGAAAGCCCAGTGGGTTTTTCCTTGTTGTTATTTATGCCCTTTTCTTAGATTTTGTTTCTTTCTTTTTATTCTTCTTGTAAACTTGGTGTCTCCTTCCTTGGTACAGGGTGACTAAGGAAGTGGATGCTACATCTAAAGAAGCCAAATCCTTCTTCAAGCAAAATGAGAAAGAAAAACCCCAGGCTGATGTCCCTTCACCTCTGCCGTCACTTCCTGCCGGGTCAGGGTGAGTAGTCTAGTCTCAGGTCCAGGTGTACCTGGCACGTTGGAGACGCTGTTTTCAGTACAAGGACACCCTTTACCTGTAGCTCTCGTGACTCCTTTCCTGAGAGAAGGAATTCTGCTGCTGTTGTGCCTTTGCTGAAATATTTGCCAAAACGGGGGAGGCAGAGGAAAATTAGCCATAGGCTTCTTGTTTGATTCTGAAAAAAGTCCTGATATACAGTGTTGGCCACAGAGCTGAACACATAGTAGACTTTACATTTAAAAAATAATTTTTTTAAAAAGCATGACATTTATTTATTTGTTTATTTATTTATTTTTGGTTGCGTTGGGTCTTTGTTGCTGCGCACAGGCTTTCTCTAGTTGCGGTGAGCGGGGGCTACTCTTCGTTGCGGTGCTCGGGGCTTCTCATTGCCGTGGCTTCTCTTCTGGCGGAGCATGGGCTCTAGGCACCCGGGCTTCAGTAGTTGTGGCACACGGGCTCTGTAGTTGTGGCTCGCTGGCTCTAGAGCGCAGGCTCAGTAGTTGTGGCACATGGGCTTAGTTGCTCTGCAGCATGTGGGATCCTCTCAGACCAGGGCTTGAACCTGTGTCCCCTACATTGGCAGGCAGATTCTTAACCACTGTGCCACCAGGGAAGTCCCTAAAAAATAATTTTTGAATGAAAATATCAGCAGATCATCAGAACTTGTAATAAAGATTTGGGTTGAGTACTTGCTTCCACCCCCGAAGACCTCATAGGAACAGAAAAAGGTCAAAGCTGACTTACAAATAATTTTGTTAACACATCATCAAGAACTTAATAGTTTTTCTCCCTTTATATTTTCCATACTACATGGGTTATTTTTAGCTGAAGACTAGAATTCTTTCTTTTCAGGAAATAAAAATTCCTTTCTTCTTAACCTGTATGTAAGATGGAAAGCATCACAGTAAGTATGAGGAACCAGGGCACTAGCCTGCAGAGAAGTGAACATGGACCACACCCGTTGTAACACTGATCACCTGCTGATTCCTGAGGGTGAGCTCTCTGTCCTTGAGGTGTTTGGGGTAGAACAAGTCATCTCTAGGGGCTTCGCTGATCCTTAAGTCAGTTTGTTGCTTCATCCTTTCCTCCCAAAACAGTGAAGTTTTGTTTTGTGCTTTTACATTAAAAAAAAAAATCATTGGTTTTCCTGTCAGGTTACGAGCTTTTATAGGACAGGCCTTTCTCATCTTTGCAGCCCTGGCTCCAAACAACACTATGTTACGCTGGTGTGCATTTACCCAAAAGCAAACCCTGAGACAAAGGTTTGAATACAAGTCATTAGTGTGGGAGGTGATTCCAGGAAGCCTGAGCAGGGAAGTGAAAAGGTGTGGGAAGGTAGCCAGTGCAGGGTGTATTTTCCAGCCACTGCTGGTAGTGGCTGCTACTCAGTCCTGCTAGTGGACTTGGCAAGGGCAAGGAGGCTGGGATATTTATCCTCCAACTCCCATCTGTGCTGGCTCAGCTGCTTCCATGGCGCTCAGGCCATGAGCTGCAGGTGTTTGCAGTGACGCTGCTCTCAGGGTGTCATTGCGGTGAGTGCAGGGACGTGTGGATGGCCTGTGTCCACATCTGCTCCATACTTTTTATCTGCTTCTTAATCCAAGCATTTCTCTCCCACTGGAGCAACTAGGTGGCAGAAGTCATTTAGTAGTTACACAGGAACCTGAGAAGGAAAAGGATTTGAGTGCTTGCTACCACACTGGAAATTAGGTAAACACCGAGGAAGGCATCTGTGAGAGAAACAGAGTAATGTGAACAGAGTTCTCCAGACTGACCCTCTTAATACTCTAGGCCAGTACTTTTCAAGCTGTGGTTTGCAATCATCATTTAAGAGAAATGAAATAGAATAAATGTCATAGTACATCATGTGGTAAGAATAAATATTGTTTTCACAAAATTTTTATTTCAGTGTGGGTTTTGTTTGTTTTCGGTTGTGCCTGTGGCTTGCAGTATCTTAGTTCCCTGACCAGGGATAGAACCCGGGCCCCCAGCAGTGAAAGCACCAGGTCCTAACCACTGGACTGCCAGGGAATTCCCTATTTCAGTTATAAAAGTGCTTGTACAAGGTGACAAAATAAACTATAGTTTTTCTGAGGGCTGAGATAAAAAATATGAGGCTCTTGGCTGAAGCAACATGCTTTTAGCCTTCTAATCATTATATTGTTTGAAAGGGATTTTCTTCATACCAGTGACTTTCAAACTTTATTGACTGCAACTCACAATAAAGAATACATTTTACATTATGACTTAGTATACCCATAAATACCGGTATGTTAAAAAGTGAAATAAAAATTTGGTGAGGGCTTCCCTGGTGGCGCAGTGGTTGAGAGTCTGCCTGCCGATGCAGGGGACACGGGTTCGTGCCCCAGTCTGGGAGGATCCCACATGCCACGGAGCGGCTGGGCCCGTGAGCCATGGCCACTGAGCCTGCGCGTCCGGAGCCCGTGCTCTGCAACGGGAGAGGCCACAGCAGTGAGAGGCCTGCGTACCGCAAAAAAAAAAAAAAAAAAAATTTGGTGAAATTTACCTTTACTGTGTATGGTGAACTCTTCTATTTTATTTCCATTATTATGTAATTATTATGTGTAGTATGTGTCATTTAAAAAAATGTTATGACCCATTGAATTAATTTCACAATCTGTTACAACCTGAATTTGACAAATACTGCTCTAGACTACTTACAGAAGTAGCCTTTTGCAGGCTTGTCTTTGTGTTACCAGGCTTGTATCTGGTATTATTAAACAGTGTCTCTTGGCATTTATTGGAAGTGTTACTGTAAATTAAGTACTAGATTAAGTACTAGATAGAAATAAAGGCAGAGTTTCTTCTGCCTTAGGTTTCTAGCGTAGTTAGTTTCAACTAGCATAATTTTTACTTCTGGCTTCCTTGGGTGTTTCTTAAAATAATCCCTATTAATGCTTAGAGATTCTACTTGGAAATAATGTGTTTCAGAAAACACTGTTACCACAGTTATGAAGATAACCAGAGGAGGGAGAAGTAGTAGCTTGGCAGGGTCATCTTGTTTAAGTCACTAAGTCACTCATGGAAATCTCACTATATTCTGTATTCATGCCTTCTTTTCTTAGAAAGAGCTAATAGCCTTTAGAAGATAAGAAATCTGCTATGATGATGTCTGTATTAGGGGAACCCAGCAGGAAACAGATGGCATCCTCAAATTAGGATACCTTGAGGAGAGTTTAATAACTCACAAAGTAATGAAAAACCACAGGGAGAGGGACAGTATGGTATCTCTGGGCCTAGTAATAATGAGGCTCTATCACCAACCCTAGACCTGAAGGGGCAAGACAGGGAGCAGTTTATGGCAGTGAAGATAGGGAGGGTCTCCTGTCAGGAGCTGAGAACTTCACTTGAGTGATGGACCATCTGGGGGGAAGCCAGGGGAATAAATATCCAAATATTCCATTCCTCCCTCCATCCCATCTCTTGCTAGGGCACTCCATTGGCCACTGAGGCTTATGAAAGAAAAAATTATCCTGGTACTTGTTAAAATGGTAAGGAAGACTTATTCAGGATTATTGCAGTAGTTGTTAATGACTATCACAATAGGGGGGAAGATCAGACTTAACTTTGAATACAGCAAAGACAGCTGGGGAGTTATAGCCAGGGAACAGAATTGGGGGTGGGAGGATGATCAGTGGATGGAACAGTGCTGAGGGGAGACATGAGAAGTAGGGAGATCCTTTTTTTTTTTTTTTTTTTTTTTTTTTTGCGGTACGCGGGCCTCTCACCGTCACCGCCTCTCCCGCTGCGGAGCACAGGCTCCGGACGCGCAGGCTCAGCGGCCATGGCTCATGGGCCCAGCCACTCCACGGCATGTGGTATCTTCCCGGACCGGGGCACGAGCCCGTGTCCCCTGCATTGGCAGGCGGACTCTCAACCACTGCGCCACCAGGGAAGCCCAGAGATTCTTGCTGAACTGACCTAACAGGGTTCTTACTGAAGGCAGGCCAAGGACTTATACATCAGAGGTGGCAAATGAAGAACTTGATCATATGTCGAGAGTGATCAGACATGAGTGGGCAGTTTTGTTTAAACTGATTTAGCAGGATTCTTGCTGAAACTGAGCTTTGCAGGCCCATCAAGGATGGGGCCAAGATTGAGGCTTAGGCGAGAAGAGGTCTCAAAGGAGCCTGACTAAGGTTGGATAAAGAAGAGAGTCTTTTGTCCGTACAGGACAGCATCTGGGGCAGAGGGCAGCGTGGAGAAGGACGTAGAGGGAATCTAGAGGGGTCAGCCAATGACATATCTTTTAGTAGATTAATGAACTACTAACTCCTTTATAAAGGGGTAAAGTGAAATTTGAGCAAAATCAGTTTCTTTGAAAGCTATAATGGAACATAACAGATTACAAGGATATGTCTGCCTCAGTAAAAAAGTCCTCACAGTTTGTACATGCGAACGGGGACACATTTAGTTATGATACATGTACCTTGAATTTCTGAATAAATCCAGAAGATGACCTTCAAGGTTGGCATGATCATTTTTCTTAGATTCATCTCAAAAAGCTTCCACAGTTGTAGTTGTGCTTGGGAAAAGACAGGCTCAAGAGGAATTCATTTGATCTGGGGTGTCTAAGTGTACACATTTTATCAGTGCAGACATTACTGTGTGCTGCAGGCTGCACACGCATGTTATGCAAAGTTTTCAGGGGAAGAATCTACAGGAAATATCTAATTTATTAAAAGAAAATTATTTTAATGCAGTAAAGTATTTTTTCCACAGACTTTTTTCATCTTCATTTTTGGAGTTGCTTCAGTTTATAGAAATTGCCCAGCAGAAACACTTTGTTTATTTTTCTTCTCTCTAAACAGATGTAAGCAATACAGGAAAACCAGAGCAGGAGAGTAAAACATCCTGTCCCACGTCCTTTGCTAGCAAATAAGAATCACAGGAGCAAATGTTTGTAACTGACAATGCATTTCCGCCACATTATTAAAATAGCACACTGCTTTGGCTATAAAAAGCCAAAGTTTATGCTTTGGGGATGGAGTAAACAAAACACCCAATTTCATTAGAGGCCAGAGTCAGAAATGGCAAGAAACCCTACGATTGGTAGAAAAAATCACCGTGCTCAGCATAATGTGTCTGAATTCCTGTAGTTCTGTTAGTCTAAGCTCTCGATCCACTTCTCACACTCCACTCCCCTCCAGCCCTTGCTACCAATACTGTGGGCCACTTGAATCCAGCTTCTACCAGTGTTTGTGGGTGTCTGACTGGTACATTTACTGCTTGCCTTCAACCCAACATTTATTACTTACTTTATTGCAACAGTGGGTGGCCGTTAGTTCCATTCAAGTTTATAATCCTACCTATAAGCGTTAACTTGTTTAATGAAGGGCTTACTGTTTAGTTGCCTCCTTATAGATTGAGAGTGACCTAAAGCAATAAAACCTAAGGGTGAAAAACATCATTTTCCCATGTAATTTTGTCTTGTCTTCTCGGTCTATTGACAAAAAAAAAAAAAAGAGGCTTTATTGTTGAGTCTCAGACAACATCTTGGGTGGTGTCAGTTTAGCAATGTTTGCCCCAAAGATAGAAGAGGTAGAATTCCTCACAGTGTCACCTGAAGGTAGAAGACCTGTTGGTACTCAGTGTATTTGAGCAGTCAGTCCCCAGGACCTTTAATTTGTACAGCAGAGTCTTGCTGTCTGAGCAGTTGATCTGATGTCTTCCAAGCTCCTCGGACATGAGTTAATATGACTTTGTTGGCTTTTAAGTTTCAATATATAGTCTTTTTTATACAGAGATCATTGAGTATTTCACTTACAGTAACAAAAACCAGGGCTTCCCTGGTGGCGCAGTGGTTAAGAATCCACCTGCTAATGCAGGGGACACGGGTTCGAGCCCTGGGCTGGGAAGATCCCACAGGCCGCAGAGCAGCTAAGCCCGTGAGCCATAACTACTGAAGCCCGCATGCCTAGAGCCCGTGCTCCGCAACAAGAGGAGCCACCGCAATGAGAAGCCTGCGCCCAGCAACAAAGAGTAGCCCCCGCTCGCTGCAACTAGAGAAAGCCCGCACACAGCAATGAAGACCCAAGGCAGCCAAAACTAAATAAATAAATTCATTAAAAAAATAAATAAATAAAAACACTGACGAACATTGCATACACAGCAGCCCTTTAAAAAAAAAAAAAGTAACAAAAACCAGACATAGCCACAGTACTGGGTGGAAATGTTTCTAATTTTTTTTTTTTTTTTTTGGGGTTCGCGGGCCTCTCACTGTTGTGGCCTCTCCCGTTGCGGAGCACAGGCTCCGGACGCGCAGGCTCAGCGGCCATGGCTCACGGGCCCAGCTGCTCCGCGGCATGTGGGATCTTCCGGGACCGGGGCACAAACCCGTGTCCCCTGCATCGGCAGGTGGACTCTCAACCACTACGCCACCAGGGAAGCCCCTCATTCACATCTTGATTTGAAGAGATTGTTCCAGGCCGAGCTAGAAAGTGAAAGAATTATGAATGGAGAGATTAGTGATTATTCCCCGCCCCCCGCCCCCCCGCTTTTTTTTGGAGACTCTTTGACATTTGGATCAAGCAATGTAAGCGTCTAAATGAGATCCCAAACATAGAAAAGTTTTCAAAGTAAGAACATTTTTCATTTGCAGTCACCAGGATGGGATTGAATACCTACAGCAAATACTATGAATTTAGGAATTGTCCCTTTTGGTTTTCAGTGTTGCCCAGAGTTGAACAAATTCTAGTCTTCTTAGAAAATCCTATGAGGAGTTGAACTTTATTACACAGAGCAGCCTTCTTTTTTCCTTTGCTCTTACCCTTGAGTTAAAGTGCCACCAAGTTTCAACAATCTATGAGTTTAAGAGCCAGGTGCCTGTATGTGTTATAAAAATTTTAAACTTTTATTTTGCTATATTCCTATACCCTTGGTTGTGCCAACTTTTTCTTGGTGTGAAATAGGTGTCAGGAAAGTGCTTTGGGTGCTTCTTGGTAGTGTAGGGAAGAATGGAAAGAATAGGTAGCTGAAGCGATGACTTTGATAAAGTTTACTCAGTACGATAATAGGAAATTGATTTGGAAATTAGGATATGGAGACATTCATTTAAGGAGAGGATTGTGATGCTCTAGGAATGAAGTGGAAATATTTTGGTTATAACACGAATTTATTGATTTGCTTTGAGTGCTTTAGCTTGTTTTAGTGTACACTAGAGGGCAGAGTCCCCCTGAAAAGAGAGCTTGTCTTTTGCAAGATCCCAGGAACATGAAGCATCCCTAAGATTTGGTATATAAGTGCTATACATTTTTCTCTAATTAGATTATTCTCTTGGTATGAGATTTCTATGTGTTATACAATTTATACATCTTTCTTTTATTAGAATTTGTTTTGTTTTAAACTTTACCATTGTGCTTAGAAAGTGGAAGATGATTTTTCCTCTCTCATTTTTTTCCTTGAGATCTAAAAGCTTTTACTGTTGTTGTTTGAATTACAAATAAGAAAGTAAAAACTGACCTGTAGTCCTACTACTTAAATTTTTTTCAGAAAGAAGGAAGTGAAATTTCCTTGCTACCTGCCTGTTCTTTCATTCCCAGCCCCAGAGGCTAATAATTTTAGCTGGTTATCAGTTATGTTCCAGTCCTTCCCTTACTATGCTAGTATATTGTAATCATATAACATTAAAACAAAAATGGACTCACTCTTCTCCATTAATCTGCAACTTCTATTTTTGCTTAAACAGTCTATCTTGGGCATCTTTCCAGGTCCAATATAAACATCTACATTTTTTTATGCCTGCATGATATTCTGTTGTGTGAATCTTCTATAATTTGAATAACCATTCCCTTATTGGTGAACATTTAGTTTTCCAGATTTTACAGTTATGAATAGTTCCATAATAATCCTTGCACATATATTTTTTTATGTTCTCATGCTGTTATTTCTGGAGGACAGATTCTTAGAAGTGGGATTGCTGGCTCCTCAAATGTGTGCACCTTAAATCATAATAAATGCTGCCAAATAGACAGGAACAATTTGAAATCTCTCCAATGTTACATGAGAGGGAGGGCCCATTTCCACACACCATTACTAGTATTCAGGGTTTCTCCACAATCATTATGTTAACTGAGTCTTCATAACCTGCTGGTTTGCATTGTGGCTTTAAAATTTCCCCTCCTTTGAAAACCTTTACCAAAAACAGATTCTTTTTTCAAGAATTAATCTAGTGCTACATTTTTGTGCATTTGTCAAATGTTAAAGAATTAATTAAGGTTTGGGTATCACCTATAGGTGGTCTCCATATTGTATCAAATCATGAAAGTTAATTAATTCTCAGTCATTTAAAAGTTCAGGTAAAAATCTGAGTTTTATACACTGAGAGCAATCGTGAGCCAATTTAGGGACTGTATATTATAGATTCTTTAAAATGCTGTGTGTTATTTCTCTCTTTATGTCCATAGTGTTGGAAGTTACTATCCCCCAATTTTTTTATTTTTTAAACATCTTTATTGGAGTATAACTGCTTTACAATGGTGTGTTAGTTTCTGCCTTATAACAAAGTGAATCAGCTATACATATACATATATCCCCATGTCCGAAATGTTTTAATGTCAGTAAAGAATGTCATTTGTCCTAAGTATAGCAGTCAGTGATTCTTATATTCTGATCAGTTTTTTTTTTAACATCTTTATTGGAGTATAATTGCTTTACAATGGTGTGTTAGTTTCTCCTTTATAACAAAGTGAATCAGTTATACATATGTTCCCATATCTCTTCCCTCTTACGTCTCCCTCCCTCCCACCCACCCTATCCCACCCCTCTAGGTGGTCACAAAGCACCGAGCTGATCTCCCTGTGCTATGTGGCTACTTCCCACTATCTATCTATTTTATGTTTGGTATGTATGTATGTCCATGCCACTCTCTCACTTTGTCACAGCTTACCCTTCCCCCTCCCCATATCCTCAAGTCCATGCTCTAGTAGGTCTGTGTCTTTATTCCCGCCTTACCCCTAGGTTCTTCATGACTTTTTTTTTCCCTTAGATTCCATATATATGTGTTAGCATACGGTATTTGTTTTTCTCTTTCTGACTTGCTTCACTCTGTATGACAGACTCTAGGTCCATCCACCTCACTACAAATAACTCAATTTTGTTTCTTTTTATGGCTGAGTAATATTCCATTGTATATATATGCCACATCTTCTTTATCCATTCATCTGTCGATGGACACTTAGGTTGCTTCCATGTCCTGGCTATTGTAAATAGAGCTGCAATGAACATTTTGGTACGTGACTCTTTTTGAATTCTGGTTTTCTCAGGGTATATGCCCAGTAGTGGGATTGCTGGGTTGTATGGTAGTTCTATTTGTAGTTTTTTAAGGAACCTCCATACTGTTCTCCATAGTGGCTGTATCAATTTACATTCCCACCAACAGTGCAGGAGGGTTCCCTTTTCGCCACACCCTCTCCAGCATTTACTGTTTCTAGATTTTTTGATGATGGCCATTCTGACTGGTGTGAGATGATATGTCATTGTAGTTTTGATTTGCATTTCTCTAATGATTAATGATGTTGAGCATTCTTTCATGTGTTTGTTGGCAATCTGTATATCTTCTTTGGAGAAATGTCTACTTAGGTCTTCTGCCCATTTTTGGATTGGGTTGTTTGTTTTTTTGTTATTGAGCTGCATGAGCTGCTTGTAAATTTTGGAGATTAATCCTTTGTCAGTTGCTTCATTTGCAAATATTTTCTCCCATTCTGAGGGTTGTCTTTTGTTGGTCTTGTTTATGGTTTCCTTTGCTGTGCAAAAGCTTTTAAGTTTCATTAGGTCCCATTTGTTTGTTTTTGTTTTTATTTCCATTTCTCTAGGAGGTGGGTCCAAAAGGATCTTGCTGTGATTTATGTCATAAAGTGTTCTGCCTATGTTTTCCTCTAAGAGTTTGATAGTGTCTGGCCTTACATTTAGGTCTTTAATCCATTTTGAGTTTATTTTTACGTATGGTGTTAGGGAGTGTTCTAATTTCATTCTTTTCCATGTACCTGTCCAATTTTCCCAGCACCACTTATTGAAGAGACTGTCTTTTCTCCACTGTATATTCTTGCCTCCTTTATCAAAGATAATGTGACCATATGTGTGTGGGTTTATCTCTGGGCTTTCTATCCTGTTCCATTGATCTATATTTCTGTTTTTATGTCAGTACCATACTGTCTTGATTACTGTAGCTTTGTAGTATAGTCTGAAGTCAGGGAGCCTTATTCCTCCAGCTCCGTTTTTCTTTCTCAAGATTGCTTTGGCTATTCGGGGTCTTTTGTGTTTCCATACAAATTGTGAATTTTTTTGTTCTAGTTCTGTGAAAAATGCCAGTGGTAGTTTGATAGGGATTGCATTGAATCTGTAGATTGCTTTGGGTAGCAGAGTCATTTTCACAATGTTGATTCTTCCAATCAAGAACATGGTATATCTCTCCATCTATTTGTATCATCTTTAATTTCTTTCATCAGTGTCTTATAATTTTCTGCATACAGGTCTTTTGTCTCCTTAGGTAGGTTTATTCCTAGATATTTTATTCTTTTTGTTGCAATGGTAAGTGGGAGTGTTTTCTTAATTTCACTTTCAGATTTTTCATCATTAGTGTATAAGAATGCCAGAGATTTCTGTGCATTAATTTTGTATCCTGCTACTTTACCAAATTCATTGATTAGCTCTAGTAGTTTTCTGGTAGCATGTTTAGGATTCTCTGTGTATAGTATCATGTCATCTGCAAACAGTGACAGCTTTACTTCTTCTTTTCTGATTTGGATTCCTTTTATTTCTTTTTCTTCTCTGATTGCTGTGGCTAAAACTTCCAAAACTATGTTGAATAAGAGTGGTGAGAGTAGGCAACCTTGTCTTGTTCCTGATCTTAGTGGAAATGGTTTCAGTTTTTCACCATTGAGGACGATGTTGGCTGTGGGTTTGTCATATGTGGCCTTTATTATGTTGAGGAAAGTTCCCTCTGTGCCAACTTTCTGCAGGGTTTTTATCATAAATGGATGTTGAATTTTGTTGAAAGCTTTCTCTGCATCTATTGAGATGATCATATGGTTTTTCTCCTTCAATTTGTTAATATGGTGTATCACATAGATTGGTTTGCATATATTGAAGAATCCTTGCATTCCGGAATAAACCCCACTTGATCATGGTGTATGACCCTTTTAATGTGCTGTTGGATTCTGTTTGCTAGTATTTTGTTGAGGATTTTTGCATCTATGTTCATCAGTGATATTGGCCTGTAGTTTTCTTTCTTTGTGATATGTTTGTCTGGTTTTGGTATCAGGGTGATGGTGGCCTCGTAGAATGAGTTTGGGAGTGTTCCTCCCTCTGCTATATTTTGGAAGAGTTTGAGAAGGATAGGTGTTAGCTCTTCTCTAAATGTTTGACAGAATTTGCCTGTGAAGCCATCTGGTCCTGGGCTTTTGTTTGTTGGAAGATGTTTAATCACAGTTTCAATTTCAGTGCTTGTGATTGGTGTGTTCATATTTTCTATTTCTTCCTCGTCTGATGACGTTTTGATACAGGCATCTTGCTGCTGTTTGGTGGAAGGTTATGATTATATAGAAAGATACATATTTGATAAACAATTTAATTTGGATTGGGGGATTTTTCTTACGGGAGAGGCTGAGAAGCTGTGTTCTGATTATTTTGGTCAGGGATTGAAAATCAGGCTGATAGGAGGTGCAGCACTTACTATATTAAGTTACTAGCTCTGGATTCTTGCCAAAACCCTGTTATCCAAGGGAACCTATGATAAATTTCAGCTGAAATAATTTAAAATTTATAACCTAGGCTAATATTTCTGTATCATTAAGAAAATGGAAGACTCTGAACAATCATTAATCTTTAGATCTAGTAATTCTGGATGCTTATGACCGTAAAAAATGTCACAACCTTTTGAACGTTAGACTTTACTTGAATTTGAAATATTTACAATTAGTAGCTGCTTATTTGAGTATGAGCAGGAAAAACCCACACTTTGCATTGGCTTTTGCTTTAAACCGGGATCATTTAGCCCCAGCTGCGTGCAGAATGGTGAACTGTAGGGGGCAGGAACCAAAAGAGAAGAGTGTGACATAACTTATTTGGACCAGAAGTGAGAATTAGAAAGATCTAAGGGATCCCATGTACAAAACATTCTTGATCTTGGGCTCTTGTCTAGTGTAACTAGTTTCAAAGAAAAGATTTGAGGAAGTTCCCTTTAGAGCACAGTAACCACAAGCATCATGTCTGCTTCCCAGCCATGTTTCTGTATGTGCTGTGGGTTAACTAAATCCAAGTTTTTGATAGCATTTCAGAAAGTCATTCTGATGTAGCTTACATTGGACCTGTTTGGACCTCAATTTCTCAGTCTTGTTGTGATGAAGCCAACTTTCCTATTGGACTAACTTGGTGGATTAGCTATGTGTTTTATAGTATCATACAAGAATGAGCCAGGCAGAATTTCAGCATGAAGCCTTAGATTATGAAGTATCTGTCTTTATAAAATTGGAGTTATATATTTTTAAAACTCCTTTGAAATAGGACTTTGGTTAGCACCATAATGAAAGCAAAGGATCTGTGCTTCCCAGGTATAGTAGGGAAAGTTCATGATAAAGGCTTGTATTTTCCTTACATTTTATCAATCCTTGGGGAAATTGATTAGCAATGGAAAATGGCACACAACTTCTTTCTCCCAGTACGGTATGTCATCTAATTATGATACACTATCTCAGGACACCCCTTCCTGATAAGACTCTAAGCTTATCCACTGCCCCCTTTTCTGCATTTGTGTAGACTTTTCTCAAGATTCACAGGCCTCTTCTCTTTATGCATTTAAATAATGTCATTCATCTACTCCAACAGCTTTAACCATCTCTTCTATGTTGGTGGTTCTCTGTCCTTTCAGAACTGCCTTTCTCCTGAGCTCCAGACCCTCACTGCATATTTCTCACTGCTTGCTAAAAGTTTATTCTGAATCCCCTTGACACCACAGTGGTCCAACATTTAATTCATTTTCTCTAACTTGTTCCATTTTACAGTGCTGGAGAAACAGTCTGTGTAGTTAAGTAGCTTGTCAGAGAGAGTACCTAAACTAAAGCTTCTTTCTATTCCAGTGTTCTTATCTGCTGGGTCACACTGCCTGTCTGTCTCTGGAGAAAAAATATACCACCACTATTTCCTGACTCAGTCAGTCCCAACCTCAGTGCTGTCTTCTTCCCTTTCTTTTTCCTGCCCACTGCCCACCCCCCACCCCCCTGCCCACTGCCCAATCCTTGAAGTCCTTTTAATTCCACCTTCAAAATGTCTATAAATATTCATTTATATTCTTTCCCTCCCTCCCCTCCCCCTCTTCTCTCTATATTTCATGTTCATTCCCATTGCCTTTTTTCTGGGTCTTTCTGCAGATTCTCTCTGTGGTAATTGGAATATTTTCTAAAGTCTTTTGAAAAGCTTGGACTATTAGAATTGTTTCCTAAGTTTACTTAAAGGCAACAGTCCTTCCTACATGCACCCGGAGTGCCGCTGCTGGGATAAGAGATTTTTGGCAGAAATTCAGTTTAGATCCTATCACTTGCTCAAAAATTTGATCCTTGTTACCTACTGTTAAGTTCCAATTCTTTAGCCTAATATTAGTGAACAACATACTACTTTAGTTCCAGCCAACCACACTTTTTTCTGTCACTCTGTTTGGCAGCCAGAAAGAAGTTCTTCCCTTTGCCCCATATTTTCCTCCCTCAGCTTATTCAGACTCCCCACTCCCACCCCCAGGTGCCCTCAGCTCTCTCCATCTATGGGAATCCTGCCCATTTTTCAAGCCCAGCTCTGCCCTCCCACACTCTTTCCTGATACAGGTCCTCTCTCTCTACTGCTGTTCCACTGATGGCCCTTTAAATATTGGACCATGAAGTATAGTTATTTTATTCTTTCTTATTCAGCCTTAAGAAGAATAAAGCTCTTTTAAGATCTTTTCTTTGACTTTGGATTTCTGCAGTTTCAATACAATGTAGATGGTATGGATTTAGTTTTGTTTCTTAAATCAGAGGCTTCATGCCTTTTGAAAGTTCTGAAAATTTCTCAGGCATTATCTCTTTGAATATTGTCTGTTTGCATTTTATTATCTCCTTTTAGAACTCCTATATGTCAGATCTTTTCATTTTGTCCTCAGTGTCACTTCACTTTTCTTTGGTATTTTTCATCTCACTATTTCTCTGAGTTGCCTTCTGGCTGTTTCCTGTGTTCTAGTTCTTTACTTTTTCTTCAGCTGTGTCTAATCTATTTTAACTTGTTCACTGAGTTTCATTTCAGTGACTACGTTTTTTATTTTTAGAATTTTTATTTGATTTGTTTTCCAATCTGCCTGTTCTTTTTTTCATAGATTCTCATTCATATGGTTTTGAAGTTTTCTTTTATATTCATAATCATTTTAAGTATACTTCCTTTATAGTGTCTGTCTGATGCTTCTTTTATCAGAAGTTCTTGGAGTTCTAAAGCTGTTTTTATTTCATTTGTTGTCTCTCTTATAGTGGATTATTTCCTTTTGTGTTTAGTACTCTTTACTCATCTTAGTAAGGTTTTGTCTTGGAGTAATCTCATATGGCCGAGTGAAGCTGTATTTCTCAAAAGTGGAGATGAATTCCCTACTAGATGCCCTGGCTTGGGCTAATATTTATGTTAATTTTTTTTGCTTTGAAGTTTCTAGAACACTCAGCTATTATAATTGAAGTAACTGTGAACCCCAACTCCATGTGATTGCAGGCCCAGGGTTCCAGTTCTCAGGAGATACTTTTTTCCCCCTTTTCCCTATTGTCCAAGCAGAGAGAAGTTTTCTTGTCTGCTCCATGGGCTGTTAGGTGAATTTTTCCTAGTCTGTCCTTTCCCTGAGGATAAAGTAGCTTCTACTTTATTTGAGGTTTTAGTTCTAGTGTTCCACCTTTTATAGGTCCAAGACCAGTCCTGTTATCATGTGGATAACAAAACCCAGGGCAGAAGTTATTGAAACTTCTTCCCCACCCCATTCACCCCCTTGTAGCCACTATATCAACTTACATGCTACCACTGTGGTTTTCAGTTCCTTCTTTGATCCAGGCACCCTGGGGGTTTCCCTTTCTTTCTTGTGGGTTCAGCTATACATTTAAAATAATTTTTGGTATATTTTAATCTAGCATTTCTAGGTCTTTATCTGGAAAATGTTTAGGTTATATTAAACATTCATCTTGCCTGAACTGGAGTGAGTTTTTTAAGGGCAGATACCCTGTATTGCTCTTTTAAAAGTGTTTCCCTGCAGCTAGTATGAAGTTGTTCATTACAAGTGGTGAATTTGAGTAACTCAAAGGAAATATTTCTGATCACTCTGAGCATAGGAAGAAATACCCAATACTCTTTAAAAATACATTTGATGACTTATCTTTCATATCAGATATGAACTGATGCTTCTCCTAAAACCTGTTGATTTTTCACCATTAAAATACTTTGTATCTTAAATATCTGATGCTTTTCTTTTCTCTTTTGAGCTATTTACTACATTGTTCCCATTGTTGGTTTTCCCTGTTCTGTTCAGAAACAAAATATCTGGGAATATTTTTTGATACAATTTCTAAAACATCCATGAATTTTCTTATGTGAAATTCCCTCATATCTATATCAGTCTATTTGTAACTCCCCGTTTCAGCTCCGTCTTTTTTTGGGGGGGGGGCGTGTTGGGTCTTTGTTGCTGCAGGCAGGCTTTCTCTAGTCGTGGCGAGTGGGGGCTACTCTTTGTTGCAGTGCACAGGATTCTCACTGCGGTGGCTTCTCTTGTTGTGGAGCACGGGCTCTAGGTGCACGGGCTTCAGTAGTTGCAGCACGCAGGCTCAGTAGTTGTGGCTCGCGGGCTCTAGAGTGCAGGCTCAGTAGTTGTGGCACACGGGCTTAGTTGCTCCGCGGCATGTGGGATCTTCGTGGACCAGGGCTTGAACCCGTGTCCCCTGCATTGGCAGGCGGATTCTTAACCATTGCACCGCCAGGGAAGACCCTGGACCTTCTTTTTGTCTGTCTGTTCTCACCTCCTCAGAGATCTGCAAGAAATTTCATAAATGCCACCCTTCATGGGAGGCAAGGAGCTGAATATTCAAAACCCTTGATTTCCCAGCACCCTTCAGTCAGGAACCTTGGCTTCATGAATCAGCTATGTGCCCAGCATTTTGAGTCCAGGCCTAGTGAGGCAGAGGCAGGGAACTCCAAAAATCTTCTTGGGCCTACGTAGGGGTGCCAGCTGCAGTATGTGGATGGTGTCCATGACAGCAGCATCCTCATCAGTCTAGGTTTGCAGTGTGATTTGGGGGCATTGTTTCTGACCTCTGAACTTGGTTCTTGAATCCTCCTGGATTTTGATGAGTAACCCCAATACCTTTTTTTTTTTTAATTAAACTTTGTATTTTGAAAGATTGTAGACTCACATGCAGTTGTATAAAATAACACAGTTTTCTTGACTCCTTGACCCAGATTCCCCTTATGGTAACATCTTACAGTATCACAAATAAAGGTTTACAAATATTTGTGTACAAGTTTTTGTGTGAATGTAAGTGTGTGAGTTTGTGTGGGGTTTTTTGCGGGGGGGGGGGGGCTCGTTGCGCATCTTGCAGGGTCTTAGTTCCCCAACCAGGGATTGAACCCGGTCCACAGCAATGAAAGCACTGAGTCCTAACCACTGGACCACCAGGGAATTCCCATAAGTGTGTCATTTTTGTGTGAACAAGTTTTCTATTGCTACTGTAACAAATTACTACAAATGTAGCTGCTTACATAGCACAAGTCTGTTGTCTTACAGTTTTGCAGACTGGAAGTCCAACACTGTGGTCTCACCATGCTAAAATCAAAGCAGGTCTGTGTTCCTAGTGAGTGTAGGACTAAGGTCCTCATTTTCTTGCTTTCAGCTATGGACCTTCCCAGCTTCTAGAGATCATCCACATTCCTTGGTTTATGGCCCCCTACTATTTTCAAAGCCAGCAGCAACTGGTTGATTCCCTCTCAAACTGTGAATGTCTACTCCTTCCTTCACCTCATCTCTAACCCAGCTGAGAAAGGGTCTCCACTTTAAAGGACTCCTTTGGTTAGATTGGGCCCAGATTGATAATCTCCCCTATCTCAAGGTCCATACCCTTAATCACATCTGCAAAGTCCTTTTTGCATGCATGTAAGGTGAGATAACTAATTCACAGATTCCAGGAGGGTAGGAAGTAAATATTTGGGGGGTGGGGTGGGGGGGTGGTAGTCATTATTCTGCTCACCACAATTAAAATTTCATTTCTCAGAGGTAAATGTTCTGAGAGGGGTCAGTTGCTGGGTCATGTGGTAATTGAATGTATAGTGTTTATAAGAAACTGCCAAACTTTTCCAAAGGGGCTGTACCATTTTACATTTCCAGCAGCAGTGTGTAAGGGATTTTAGTTTCTCTGCATCCTTGTCAGCATTCGGCATGGTCATTATTTTTTATTTTAGCCACTCCAGTAGGTGTGTAGTGATACTTCATTATGATTTTAATTTATATTTTTCTAATGGCATGTAAATATATTTCCCTAAGGTGTTAAATACCTTTTCATGTGCTCTTCTGCCATATATATATCGTCTTTGGTGAAATGACTGTTCATGTCTTTTGCCCATTTTCTACCCGGATTGTTTGGACTTTTGAGTTTTAAGAGTTGTCTGTAAATTCTAGATATTTGTCCTTTATCAGATATGTGGTTTGCAAATCCTTTCTTCCAGTGTGTAGCTTGTCTTATCCTTTTAAGAGGATCTTTCACAGGGCATATATTTTTAATTTTGATGAAGTCCAATTTATCAGTTTCTCCTTTTATGAATTTTACTTCCAGTGTCAAGTCTAAGAATTTTTGTATAAGGCATGATTTTTTTTTTTTTTTTTGCGGTACGCGGGCCTCTCACTGTTGTGGCCTTTCCCGTTGCGAAGCATAGGCTCCGGACACACAGGCTCAGCGGCCGTGGCTCACGGGCCCAACCGCCCCGCGGCATTTGGGATCTTCCCGGACTGGGGCACGAACCCGTGTCCACTGCGTCAGCAGGCAGACTCTCAACCACTGCGCCACCAGGGAAGCCCTAAGGCATGATTTTTAATTATTTTATTTTATTTTATTTATTTTTGCCTATGCTGTCCTATTTCTAGCACCATTTGTTGAAAAGGCTGTCTTTGAATTGCTTTTGCCCTTTTGTCAAAAATCAGTTTGGATCATGGTTCTGTTTCTGGGTTCTCTGTTCCATTGACATGTGTCTATCCCACAATCTTGATTACTGACCTATAAAATAAATCTTGAAATCTGGTGGGCTGATTCCTCCCACTTTATTATTTCTTTTCAGAAGTATTTTTTTTAAACAATTTTAGTTCCTTTGCCTTTTCTTATAAATTTTAGAATAATTTTGTCTGTATCTACAAAAACTCTGGGATTTTGATAGGAATTGCATTAAACCTTATTATGGACTGAATTGTGTCCCCCTCCCCCCCCAAATTTATATTTTGAAGCCTTAACCCCCAATGTGACTGTATTTTGGGATAAGGTATTAAGGAGGTAACTAAGGTTAAATGAGGTCATAAGGGTGGGTCCTAATCCAGTAGGACCCGTCTCCTTATAAGAAGAGGAAGAGGGACTCCTTCCCTGGTGGTCCAGTGGTTAAGACTCCGGCTCCCAATGCAGGGGGCCTGGGTTCAATCCCTGGTCAGGGAGCTAGATCCCACATGCTGCAACTAAGATCCTGCGTGCCATGCAACTAGGACCTGGTGCAGTCAAATAAATAAATAAATATTTAAAAAAAAAAAAAAAAAAAGAGGAAGAGACACCAGAAACCTCTCTTTCCAAACATTCACAGAGAAGAGGCCACGTGAAGACACAGCAAGAAGGTACTTGTTTGCCAGCCAGGAAGGGAGGTCTTACCTTGATATTGGATTTGCAGCCTCCAGAACTGTGAGGAAATGCCTTTCTGTTGTTTAAGTCACCTGTCTATGGTATTCTGTTATGGCAGCCCAAGCAGACTAATACAAACCTATACGTCAATCCAAGGGGAATCAATATCTTTACTATACTGAGTCTTCCAATCATTGAACATTGTATGTATCTCCATTTATTTAGATCTTCTTTGTTTTTTCATCAGCATTTTGCAGTTTTTAGCATTTAAGTCCTATACGTGTTTTGTTAGATTTGTACCTAATATTTCATTTTCTTTTGAATGATTATAAATGGTATTGTAGTTTTTTAATCAATCTTTATCTTCAGTAACATTTTTCTGTTCTACAGTCTATGTTGTCTGATAACAGTATAGCCACTCCAGCTCTTTTTAATTGACTTTATTATTTTTAAAAATTTGGCCGTGCCGCACAGCTTGCAGGATCTTAGTTCCCCAACCAGGGATTGAACGTGTGCACTCAGTAGTGCAAGTATGGAGTCTTAATCACTGGACTGCCCCGGGAATTCCCTGGTATTTTTTTTTTTAATATTTATTTATTTTTTTTATATCTGGCCGCATCGGGTCTTAGTTACGGCACACGCGATCTTCCATTGTGGCATGCAGGCTCTTCGTTGAGGCATGTGGGCTGCTCTCTAGTTGTGGCACTCAGGTTCCAGAACGCATGGGCTCTGTAGTTGTGGTGCGCAGGCTCAGTAATTGTGGCGTGCAGGCTTAGGTGCTCCGTGGCATGTGGGATCCTAGTTTCCCTATCAGGGATCGAACCTGTGTCCCCTGCATTAGAAGGTGGATTCTTAACCACTGGACCACCAGGAAAGTCCACTGGTATTATGTTTTTAATTTCAGTGTCCACATGTTCATTGCTAGTATATAGAAATATAATTGATTTTTGTGTGTTTATCTTATATCCTTCAACCTGTCTGAACTCACATATTTCTTCTAGGATTTTTAAAAATAGACTCCTTGGGGTTTTTAGGTAGTTAATCATTATTGCAAATAGGGACAGTTTTATCCTTTATTCTCTCTGTATGCTTTTTCCTTTTCTTGCCTTATTACTCTGGCTCAAACTTATAGCGCTGTGTTGAATAAGAGCAATGAGAGCGGACATCCTTGTTTTGTTCCCAGTCTTAAGGAGAAACATTCAGTCTTTCACTATAAGTTAGCTGTAGGCTTTTTGTAGATGCTTTTAATCAAGTTGAGTAAGTGCCCCTCTGTTTCTGATTTTTTTCAGGGTTTTTATCTTTCACTATAATGTATAAGTTAGCTGTAGGCTTTTTTTTTTTTTAGCTGTAGGCTTTTTGTAGATGCTTTTAATCAAGTTGAGTAAGTGCCCCTCTGTTATTGATTTTTTTCAGGGTTTTTATCATGGGTGGGTGTTAAATTTTGTCAGTTGCTTTTTCTGTATATATTGATATAGTCAAGTGATTTGTTTTCCTTTAGCTTGTTAATATGGATAATGTTGATTTATTTTTTTATTGAGCCTTATTGTCATGCAATTCACATACCATATACTTCACCCATTTAAAGTGTACACATCAGTGGTTTTTAGTAGAGCCACAGAGTTTTGCAAACATCACTGTGACCAATTTGAGACAATTTTCATCTCCCCAGAAAGAAATCCTGTACCCGTTAGCTGTCACTTCCCATTTCCTCTCCCCACCCCCCCATTCCTTCCACTTCCAGCTTAGGCAACCACCAGTCTGTTTCTTTCTCTATGGATTTGCCTATTCTGAACATTTCATGTAAGTGGAATGTATAATACATGGTCTTTTGTTTCTGGCTTTTTCACTTAGCATAATATTTTCAAGTTTCATTCATTTTGTAGCATATTTCAGTATTTCATTTCTTTTTATTGCCACATAATAGTCCATTGTATGGATATCCATTCATCAGTTGATGGACATTCAAGTCAGTTTCCACTTTTTGGCAATTGTGAATAATGCTATAAACGTTTGTGTACAAGTTTTTCTGTGGACGTGTGTTTTCATTTCTCTTGGGTGGGAGTGAGTTGGATCATATGGTAACTGTGTTTAACTATTTGAGGAGCTTCCAGACTGTTTTCCAAAGCAACTACATTGTTTTACATTTCCACAAAGGTTCTGTTTTCTACATCCTCATCAGCACTGTCTTTTTGATCATAGCCATCTTTGGGGGTGTGAAGTGCTGTCTTATTGTAATTTTGATTTGCAATTCCCAGGTGGCTAATAATGTTGATCATCTTCATGTGCTTATTAGCCGTTTGTATATCTTTTTTTGAGAAGAGTCTATTCAAATCTGTTCCCATTTTTTAAAAAATTATTTATTTATTTATTAAATTTATTTATTTTATTTTTGGCTGTGTTGGGTCTTTGTTGCTGTGCACGGGCTTTCTCTAGTTGCAGCGAGTGGGGGCTACTCTTCGTTGTGGTGCGCAGGCTTCTCATGGCGGTGGCCTCTCTTGTTGCGGAGCATGGGCTCTAGGCGTGTGGGCTTCAGTAGTTGTGGCACGTGGGCTGAGTAGTTGTGGCTCACAGGCTCTAGAGCACAGGCTCAGTAGTTGTGGCGCACGGGCTTAGTTGCTCCACGGCATGTGGGATATTCCTGGATGAGGGATTGAACCCGTGTCCCCTGCATTGGCAGGCAGACTCCTAACCACTGCGCCACCAGAGCAGCCCCTAATAAATTTATTTTATTTACATTATTTTGGGCTGCATTGGGTCTTCATTGCTGCATGCAAGCTTTCTCTAGTTGCAGTGAGCAGGGGCTACTCTTTGTTGCGGTGTGCTGGCTTCTCATTGCGGTGGCTTCTCTTCTTGCAGAGCATGGGCTCTGGGTGCACAGGCTTCAATAGTTGTGGCTCGCGGGTTCTAGAGCGCAGGCTCAGTAGTTGTGGCGCATGGGCTTAGTTGCTATGTGGCATGTGGGATCTTCCCGGACCAGGGCTCGAACCTATGTCCCCTGCATTGGCAGGCAGATTCTTAACCACTGTGCCACCAGGGAAGCCACATTCCCCATTTTTAATTGTGTTGTCTTTTTATTATTGAGTTGTAAGAGTTCTTTATATATTCTAAATACAGGCTTCTTATCAGATATATTATGTATAAATATTTTCCCTCATTCTGTGTGTTATCTTTTCACTTTCATGTCCTTTGCAGCATAGTTGTGTTTTTGTTTTTGTTTTTTAATGAAATCCTTAATCTTTGTTATTTTTTTGTCACTTGTGCTTTTGGTGTCTTAGCTAAGAAACTGTTGCCTAACCCAAGATCACAAATATTAATGCTTATGTTTTCTTCCAAAAGTTTTATAGCTTTAGTGTGTACATTTAGGTTTTGCATAATTTTGAGTTAATTTTTGTGTATGATATGATGTAGGAGTCCAGCTTCCTTCTTTTGCCTGTGGATATCTAGTTGTTTCAGCACCATTTTTGAAAAAAGGTATTTCCCCATTGAATTGTATTGGTACTTATGTCAAAAATTAATTGACCTTAATTAGGTTTATCTCTGGGTTCTGTTCTGTTGAGGTATATATCTGTCCTTATGCTAGTGTACATTGATTAATTTTCAAATGTTGAGCTTTTATCCCTGGAATAAACCCCACTTGGTCATGGTGTATAATTCTTTATATATATATTATTGAATTTTATTGGCTAATATTTTGTTAAGGATTTATGAGGGAATGTTGGTATTTGTTTTCTCTTCTTTACTCTCTTTATCTGGTTTTGGTATCATAAAATGAATTTGAGAAGTGTTCCCTTTTCTGTTTTCTGGAAGAGATTGTGTAAAACTGATGTTAATTCTTGTTTAAATGTTTGGTAGATTCTCCAGTGAAACCATCTGGGCCTAGTGATTTTCTTTTTAAGTTCTGTTTCCTTAATATTTACAGGACTTGTCAAATTATCTCTTTCATAGTGGGTGAGTTGTGGTAGTTTGTGTTTTTAGAGGAATTGGCCCATTTTGTCTAAGTTGTTAAATTTATGTGGGTAGGGTTCTTTGTGGCATTGTCGTCTTATTCCTTTGATGTATGTGGGGTTTGTGGTGATAACCGATTTCATTCCCGGTATTGTAAGTTGTGTCTTCTATTTTTGTTAATCTTGCTAGAGGTTTGTCAATTTTACGGATCCTTTCAAAGAAGTAGCTCTTTTTTTGCTTCCTTGATTTTTTTTCTCTGTTGTCTTTCTGTCTTCAATTTCATTGACTTCTGCTCGTTATTATTTCCTTACTTCTTCTTGCTTTGCATACATATTACTTTTTTTTTTGGCCACACTGCACCCCTTGTGGGATCTTACTTCCCCGACCAGGGATTGAACCCAGGCCTTCAGCAGTGAGAGTGCAGAGTCCTAACCACTGGACCACCAGGCAAGTCCCTATATTACTCTTCTTTTACTAGATTTTTGAGGTGAGAGCTTTAGATTGATGATTTAGACTTTTCCTCTTTACAATGTATATATTTAGTACTACAAATTTCCCTCCTGCACTGCTTTGGCTGTACCCCATGAATTTTGTCGTGCTGTATTCTGATTTTCATTCAGTTCAATATATTTTTAAATTTCCCCTGAGACCTCCTCTTTGACGCATGCATTATTTAGAAGTGTATTGTTTCGTTTCCATGTGTTTGGAGGTTTTCCTGTTGTCTTTCTGTTGTTGATTTCTCATTTGATTGCATTGTTGTTAAGGAACACACTCCTTATGATTTCACCTCTTTTATTTATTGATTGATTGATTGCTGTTCTGATCTATCTATCTACGTATCTATCTATCTATGTATTTAGGCTGCGTCATGTGGCACATGGGATCTTACCTCCCTGACCAGGGATCGAACCCATGCCCCCTGCAGTGGAAGTACAGAGTCTTCACTGGACCGCCAGAGAAGTCCGTCCTCCTCACCTCTTTTGAATTTGTTGACATTAGTTTTATGGCCCTGGATATGGCCTAGCTTGGTATGTGTCCTGTGGACACTTGCAAAGCCCGGTATCTTTTTTTTTTTTTTTTTTTTTTTTTGGCTGCATTGGGTCTTTGTTGCTGTGCGTGGGCTTTCCCTAGTTGTGGTGAGCTGGGGCTACTCTTTGATGTGGTGCACGGGCTTCTCATTGTGGTGTCTTCTTTAGTTGCGGAACACGGGTGCTAGGTGTGTGGGCTTCAGTAGTTGTGGCACGTGGGCTCAGTAGTTGTGGCACACAGGCTTTAGTTGCTCCATGGCATGTGAGATCTTCCCAGACTGGGGCTTGAACCCGTGTCCCCTGCATTGGCAGGAGGATTCTTAACCACTGTGCCACCAGGGAAGCCCCCCGTATCTTTTCTTTTCCGTCAATATCTTTTAAATAAATTCCTTTTCTGTCATTATCAGCCAGAGTCAGTGTCTGTGTCTTTCATCTAAAAACTTTAACTAATATCCCTTTCCAATGCATCTGTTAAAAGCCTTTATTGAAGCACTTGCTGTACTGTACTCTGTCAGTTTACATGTTGGTGTTACCACTACACTGTGAGCTTGAAGGCATCGGCCTTGTGTCTTTTTTTTTTTTTTTTATGTCCACTCTGGTACATGGAAAATAATTTATAGGCATTTAATGGATGCATTAATAAATAAATAGCTTTTATTAATGATCACCATTTTTATTTTATTTTATTTTATTTTATTTTATTTATTTATTTTTTAATGATCACCATTTTTAAAAAGCCTTAGGTACACTCAGATCTAAGAAGATTTCATTCTTATCTTTTTGGTTATTTGTATTCTCCTCTCAGTCTTAATCTTAAAATCAGAGTGTTTTTGGTTCCACAGCTTGTGTTCAGCAAGTAACTGACCCCGGAAACAGACTGTAATGTCTATTATGTGATGAGAATGACATTTCATTTCAGCTTAATCATGCCATACTTCAAGCATAGACATGTGGGAAGTTCCTTACTCATTACACAAAACTTATTTCGCCACTCCTGTTATTTCCTTTATTTGAGGTTGACTTGCCCTCTTGTATAAGTGTTGTTTCCACAGCAATACATTTCACAATGCACATCTTAAGGGAATATACTTTTTTTTTTTTTTTTTTTTGGCTGCGTTGGGTCTTTGTTTCTGTATGTGGGCTTTCTCTAGATGTGGCGAGTGGGGGCTACTCTTCACTGTGGTGCGCGGGCTTCTCATTGTGGTGGATTCTCTTGTTGCGGAGCACGGGCTCTAGGCGTGCAGGCTTCAGTAGTTGTGGCACGTGAGCTCATTAGTTGTGGCTCACGGGCTTTAGAGCACAGGCTCGGTAGTTGTGGTGCACAGGCTTAGTTGCTCCGTGTTATGTGGGATCTTCCCAGACCAGGAATCAAACCCATGTCCCCTGCATTAGCAGGCGGATTCTTAACCACTGCTTCACCAGGGAAGTCAACACAATGCACATCTTTGCAGAGTGAGCAAAAGCTCTGATATGTGCCTGGAAGCCTTGTTTTCTAGTCAGGAAGTACATGGTATTCCCTCAGCCTTTCCTGCATTTAACTTTGTGTTTCCTTTTGGATAACTGTTTGGTGGTTTTCTCCATTTAGTATAGGTGCTGGGTTAAAATGTACCTAAGGGATTTTGCTGTAAAATATGCACCATTATTAAAGTGTTCAGGCTGTGGCTGGTGACCGCCAGCGAAGTTGCTGTGTGCTGCAGTAAATGGAGTAGATGTAGGAGATGTTATAGAGACGTGAGCTAAACATTCTGCCACTTGGCATAATATCCAATGTATTGCTAAGACAGTTTGGGGTGACTACCTCTTTGCTGCTTTCAGGGATTTTCTTACAGTTTTTACTGCAAGAAAAAAAAAAGAACTGAATGAACTGGGGATGGCCAGTGGGGAAAAGTCTTTTTGAAAGATTTCCCTGACTTTCAATTATGAGCATATTTAATGGCTTCATGTTTTTACTTCTTTCGAACTAAGTTGACTAGATTGTACTTGAACACAGGAAGTCCTTTCTCTATCTATTCTCATATTTAGTTTCTTCACTTCTTTCCCATCTTTTTTTCTTTTTTTTTGTTATTTCAGCTAGATGCCTTATTATATGGATATACATTGAAAATATTCAAGAAAGGGGTGAGATATAAATAAGGCAAGATTGCAGAGAGATAGGATATCGTTTTAGTTGTGGTTAGCATCCCTTCATCTCATTTATAAATAATAAAACTAGAAGAAAATACGTTGAAGAGATTTGTGTGGACTCATATCAAGAATTATAGAGAACATTTTAGTGATAATTCCCCATATTCCAAGCTTCATTATTTTCTCAGTCTTCATCTATTCTGAAGATGTATTAAACAGCATCCATTGAGTGCTTTTTGGTTCCCCATAACATTTGACTTTCTTGACAGGGAATAGGTTAGTTATCACAGGAGCCTTAGTGTCAGTTCAGTGAGTTTTAACGATTGTATATATCCATGTAGCCACCACCTGAAATAAGGTGTAGTATGATTCCATCACCCCAGAAAACTTCCTCATGCCTTTTTCTAGTTGGTTCTCTTCCCCAACCCCCTCGCACCCTCTGCCCCAGGCAACCACTCATTTTTATTAATGATAGATTAGTTTTCCTACTCCAGAACTTCATGTAAATCAAATATGTTGTGTAACTCTTTTGTGCTTGGCTTCTTTTACTCAGCATAATGTTTTTTAGACTCACCCAAGCTGCTGTGTCATATTCTTTCCTTTTTATTTCCATTGTATGAGAATATACCAGGTTATCCATCCTGTTGATGGGTTGTTTCCAAATCTTTTTGAAGACATATGTTTTTATTTCTCTTGGGTAAATAAATGCCTAGGAATAGGATTTCTAGGTCATAGGGTAGATGTGTGTTTAATGTAAAAACAGACTGCCAAACAGTTCTCCAAAATGATTGTATTATTTTATATTCCTGCCAGCAGTGTATGAGAGTTACACTTGGTACATATCCTGGTACGTGTTTGGTTTTGTCAGTCATTATTTTAGTGGTGTGAAATGGTATCTCCTTCAGTTTTCATTTGCATTGCTCTGAAAACTGATAATACTGACGTCTTTCCATGTGCTTATTGGCCATTTGTATATCTTCTTTTATGAAATGTCTCCTCCAGTCTCATTTTTTATTCGGTTGTTCATCAGTTTGTTGTTGAATTGTAGGAGTTCGTTATATATTCTGGATATGTGTGCTTTGTCAGATATAAATGCTATTATTGAGTATTTCTTTTTATGGTGTGTTTTGATGAGCAGAAATTTTGTTCAAATTTATCTCTTATTTTTTCTTTTATGGTTAGTGCTTTTTGTGTCCTAAGAAGCCTACCTATCCTTTTCTCCTTTTCTTTCTTTCCTTTTTTTTTTTTAAAGAACCCGTATGATTCTGGCTTGTATGTTTAGGTTTTTGATCTGTCTTGATTATTTTTATATTTAAACAGTTGCTTAAAAAATTCATACAATGCAGAAAAATATAGAAAACAAAATGAAAGTTAATAGTTGATGTTTCTCTTTCTAGGCCTCCTCTGTCCAGTACAGTCCTCACTAACCATATGTGGCTGCTGAGCATTAAAATGTGGCTAGTCTAAATTGAGATGTGTTTTAAGTGTAATGTATGCACTAATTTTTGAACAGTTAGTAAGAAAAAAATAAGCAAACTATCTCAATTTTTGTACCAATTTCATTATTGAAATGGTAACTTTTTAATTTATTGGCTTAAATAGAATAAATGATTAAAATTCACTTCACCTTTACATTTTTAATATGGATACTATAAAATTTTAAATTATATATGTGACTCTCATTTATTGTTTCCATTATATTTCAATTGAATAGCTCTGTTCTAGACCTTTCCCTAAGCATTTAGTAATCTTTGTGTATGTATCTGTGCTGGGAATTTTTTTTTCACATATAAAAGGTGGTTTTACTTACAAAAATGGAGTCATCCAAGCCTGTTTTCCTGAAATTTGTCATTTTTGCTTAAAAACATAAATACCCACTGACACATATCATGTTAGTGCCTGTATTGATAGATTTATCTGATATTCCTGTTAATGGCTGCATAGTGTTCTGTATTGGATGTTCTGTAATTTATACAACCATTTCCCTATAGGGACATTTAGTTTATTTACCGTTCTGCTTTTTTTTTTTTCTGCGGTACGTGGGCCTCTCACTGTTGTGGCCTCTGCCGTTGCGGAGCACAGGCTCCGGATGCGCACGCTCAGCGGCCATGGCTCACGGGCCTAGCCGCTCCGCGGCATGTGGGATCTTCCTGGACCGGGGCACGAACCCGTGTCCCCTGCATCGGCAGGCGGACTCTCAACCACTGCGCCACCAGGGAAGCCCTACTGTTTTGCTTTTTGGTAAACAGTGTGTTCGTAGACACTGCTTCATATTTAGAAAGGTGATAAAAACTCATTAGAGTTTTCTTCTCAAATAGAAATGGTTATCGCAGCTAGGATGGGTGAATTGTGTAGAGGAAGTCAAGGTTCCCTTGTAAAGGACAAAATGGCTTCAGAGCTCTAATCAGAACAGTCTTAGGGGAACAGACTCTTTAAATATAGTGTATTTCTCCTGCTAAAGTTCAAACTGCCTCTCTTTTGTTCATGATCAGTTAGTTACATAGCAAGTTTAGGCTGGATGGAGGGTCACAAAGAAAAAGAAGCCAGAATTCTGTGCCTTGGCTTAGGAGAGTTTTTAATGTCCACTGTGTAAAAGTTCTTTTGAAAAGCTCTTCTCTTCTGCAATTATTTTCCTTTTTTTGTGAGCAAAACAACTTTCCTAATATTTATAAAACTTAGTATATGGCCAGTCATTTTGTGGGAAGAAAGTCCCATAAGAGAACCAATTAGTAAGCGTTAGCAAGAACAAGTGAGATGAGATTATTTAAATATACTTTGGTCAGTTTAACATCTGTTTGTGAGTGTTGAAATGGGCCAGCATGTTATTTCCATAAATGTGGCCTGGGAAATGTGCCTTCTTTTCAATTAGCACATGTAACTGATAAATCCAGACCTTGAAGTAGCTTTTAGAGGAAGGGAGGGAAGTGGACAGATGGGAGCAGCTGCCCCAGCAGAGAGGTGTGTCAAGCAATTCATCACCGTTTTATCTCCAGGCCAGAATTGTTTCAGTTCCTAACCTGGGAATTGAGTCTATGATCTGACTCCATGCCTAGGAATTTCTCTAAAACAGCAAGGTCGTGAACTTTATCTTAATACTGGTAAAGTTAATTTCCCTTTTCAGTTAGCAGTTTGCCTTTAGAATTTTGGAACTAAAATGTTTCCTTGCTGAGGCTTTTATTTTCCCCTTCCCTGACACATGTTCTGGCTTATTTATGATTCAAAAAGTCTTTTGAAGGGTGTTTGAATGTGTGTGTTCATTTAAATTTGTGGGGTACAGAGGTGCCAGGAATAAAAGTTAGCACTCCTTGTGTTAAAATATGATGATTTTATTGTATTTTTCCATGAAACGAAACCTGGAAGGAAGTTTTTGTTTTGTTTTGTTAATTTCTTGGTTGCGCTGCACAGTGTGTGGGATCGTAGTTACCTGACCAGGGTTCAAATCTGCACCCCCTGCAGTGGAAGCGTGGAGTCTTAACCACTGGACCGTCAGGGAAGTCCCTGGAAGGAAAAGTTGAATGAACTTTGCAAGCAGTTTAGAAAGTAGAATTATTTCCAGACCTTAAACCCTGGATTGAGGCACAACTAGATTGCTTCTCTTAGATTTTCTGTTGATTCTTTCATGAAGTTATTTGATGCTCAGAGCCTGGTCTGAGTCTTTTTTAAATTTCTAGTTCTGATTGGATTTTGGAACCATTTTGCAGGCAACTATATATTACTTCCTTAGAGAACTGGAAAGTTCCACTGATCTGGGTCCTTTGGCAGTAAGTTGACACTTTGTTGAGGCTAGTCAGCCCTCCTGGCTGGAGTCTTGAAATTGCGTGTGTGCGCCTCCTGCCCAGTGTTGAGTTATTCGTGAACAAATATAAAAACCATATACATCTGAATTTTGTTACCACTAGATTGTGTTCACTTTTTTTATTTATTTGAGGATTCTTAGCTCTTGTTCAGACTCTTCTTATAGCTTTTTTTTTTTTTTTTTTTTTGGCTGTGTTGCGCCTTCGTTGCTGCACGCAGGCTCTCTCTAGTTGTGGCAAGCGGGGGCTACTCTTTGTTGCGGTGTGCAGGCTTCTCATTGTGGTGGCTTCTCTTGTTGCGGAGCACGGGCTCTAGGTGCGCGGGCTTCAGTAGTTGTGGCACATGGGCTCAGTAGTTGGGGCTCGCAGGCTCTAGAGCGCAGGCTCAGTAGTTGTGGTGCACGGGGCTTAGTTGCTCCGTGGCTTGTGGGGTCTTCCCAGACCAGGGCTCGAACCCATGTCCCCTGCATTGGCAGGCGGATTCTTAACCACTGTGCCACTGGGGAAGCCCTATAGCTATTATTTTGAGCATCTTGTGTTTATAATAGAGAGAAGAAAATACTGTCATGAATATTCCTGTTGCTGGCTCCTCCTTTGCAAGTAGGTAGAGTAAAATCATGTGCTTTTGACTTGGGCAGTTCTGCCATGAAAATGCAGTTTTCAGCTTGAGTTGTAGCCACTCCATGCCACAGGGACTGGCGCGTGCCCACAGGCAAAGCAGTATAACTGGGCTCTCTCAGCTGCCTCCCTTCTTCTGGCGTTTGACTCCACTCCAATGTCTGCCTGGTTTTTGTTGCTCTTTAGTGCCTTTAAATACTTGTTTTTCATGTTTTGTCCAGAGTTTATCATTGTTACCTGACTGTGGGAGGGTTAGTCCAAAAAAGCCACTCCACTATTACTGTGTTATTTCATTTAAAAATAGCTTCTCTCTTTACTCTCCCACCACAGGTATGTGTTTAACCTTGCCATTCAGCTTCCTCTATGACAGGGACTTCCCAGGTGGTCCAGTGGTTAAGGCTCCGTGCTTCCAGTGCAGGGGTGCGGGTTTGATCCCTGGTTGGGGAACTGAGATCCCACCTGCCACGTGGTGTGGCCAAAAAAAACAAAAAGCAAAGCAAAAAAAAAAAAACCTTCAGCTATGACATATACATTATAATTACTTTCTGAAAATTCTTCATGGGCTTTGAGTAGTAGTAGTACTACATACTAATACATTAAATGTTTAAGGTGCTGTAGAAAAACAACTAGCCAGTCACCATGGTGAAATTTGTGTTGTATTGATGGCCAAGTAACCCGCAGCACATTGTAGCCACAAATAAATAACTTGGTTTCCACCTCATTGCCAGTATACTCAAAACACACTGTAAAACATTTACAAAAATGATTAAAAAAAAAAAAAGATGGTACTGATGAACCTAGTGGCAGGGCAGGAATAAAGACGTAGACAGAGAATGGACTTGAGGACACGGGTGGTGGGGAAGGGGAAGCTGGGGCAAAGGGAGAGTGACATGGACATATATACACTACGAGATGTAAAATAGATAGCTAGTGGGAAGCAGCCGCATAGCACAGGGAGATCAGCTCGGTGCTTTGTGACCACCTAGAGGGGTGGGATAGGGAGGGTGGGAGGGAGACGCAAGATGGAGGAGATATGGGGATATATGTATACATATAGCTGATTCATTTTGTTATAATGCAGAAACTAACACACCATTGTAAAGCAAGTATACTCCAATAAAGATGTATTTAAGAAAAATGATGCAATAAATGACCAGGATTTAGTAGGGTTAAAAGTGAACAATTGACGTACATTTATAAATGCCTAGATTAGTGGTTCTCAAACTATTTGGTCTTAGGACTTCTTTACATTCCTAAAAATTACTGAGAACCCAAAGAGCTTTTGATATCTGTTACTGTATTAGAAATTAAAACTAAGAAGTTTAAAACATTTATTTTCAAGTGTTAATAAACTTATTACATGTTAGTAAAACTAGCATTTTTATGGAAAATAAGTATATTTTCCAAAACAAAAAAAAAATTCAGAAGAATGGCCTTGTTTTACATTTAGTTTAGTATTATCTCTAGAAAGATACTTAGGCAACTAATAACAGTATTTGTCTCAGGGGAGACAGGATTTGGTAACTGGAAGACAGGAGAGATAAGGGAGACATATTTTCAAATACTTTTTGAATGTTGTGCCTTGTACATTGATTACCATTTTTTAAAAAGTAAATTATTAAATAAAGCCCTTTTCTTCTGGCAGAAAGGTGCTTAAAATAATAGATTTTTAAAAATTATTTTAGGTACATTTATTTAGAGTGGAGAAGAGCCTCAGGAGACACTTCTTCAATCTAAATTCGATTCCCACTGTCTTTATCTCTCATAACCTCTTTTCTAACAAAAGAATCTTACAAAATATTCTTTTCTTTTGTAGCACTTACCTCAATTTGTAATTACATGGATTTTCTTGTATATTTTATTTTTTCACCTCTCTGCTCCCTCACTAGACTGTTAGCTCCCTGAGGGCATGAATCAAATCTGTTCACTATTCTCAATCTAGTACTTGGTTTATAATGGTTTGTCAGTATATATTTATAAAATGAATGAATGAGGATCTGTGGGAAACTCACATCAGTTTCCCATTTGTCAATGCTGAGCAGTTCTGGACAGTTGCCAGAATATAGATATCCTGCCCAAATACCATTTTTGTGTGGGTAAAAAGCTTCCTGCATTTGTTCAGGCTCCCCATAGATTGTATACTAGATGAGCAGTAAGTATTTAGTAAGCATTTTAAAGGTGAGTGTCACAAGAGGGGGCCACAAAAAGGTTTTGTGCTCAGACTTTCATACGTGAAACCATTTTGCTGTTTTAAAGATTTTCTTCTCCATCTCATTCTTTGATTTGTTATGTTTTTCTCTAAATGAAATAAACATTAAAAAAAAAAAAGACCAAATCTGACTCTAATGCTGGAATAAAGAGCATCACACCAAACATTTCTTCATGCCTAGATGAAGTTGGCCAGATGTTTCATCTGTTTCCTTGTGGTGGTTCTTTTAGTATTCTCAGCTCATTCGCTGCTGGGTTGTCAGAGGCAAGCAGCTGGATTTCAAAGCCAGCAGTTTGTTCATACAACTACAAGACCCTCCATTGCCACAAGGTCTCCCACTGCCATAGTAATAAGAGCTAGTACTCTTGCTGTAGCCATTGAGGTCCACTCCTGCCCTTGCCTCAGGTTCCATGTAATTTCATTATTTATAAAAAGAATTATCGCCTTTGCTATGCAAAACAGTGGAGCAGAAGGTTTATAATCATTAGTAGGAAGACGCACAGTGAATGGTAGTTTCGTAGTAAAGTAATTTGTTTCCCTTTTATAAACAGATCTTTAGCTTAGGTTTGCTTAATAAGTATAGGAATAAAGAGCAGAGTGTACTCTTCTGGAAGGTACCTCAGCTCATAGCTTGTTTTATAGATTGTGCCAAACTTTTTTTTTGACCTATGGTGAGCATATTTTCCAAACCAAAAATCAGCATACCTGCTCCGACATTATTTTTTTTTAATTTGTAGATTTACTTACCAGAAGAGTTGTACAGTGGTATAAAAAATAAGTCAACAACATGGATGAACCTGAAAGGCATTATGCTACATGAAATAAGCTTCGTGGGTTTTTGTTTTCTTTTTTTCCCTAAATGAACACCTTTGCCCCCCCCCCAAAAAGTCAAATGTAGTTATACTTTAACGAGTAAAGTAAAGAAGTTGGGATGGGATTGTCCAGGAAAATCCAGGACATAGGGATGCCTTTCCTAGAAGGAAGACAGGAGGTTGACTCTTCAAAAGAGTGGAAAGCTGTATTTTAATTTTCCACTTTACTGATCTTTCAGCATAATGTTGGCATCAACACTCCTAGAGCTGCAGCCTGGCCCCACCTCTCTACCCAAAGTAGGATGCTACACCACAGACTAAGCAAAAACCATTGGTCCATATAGAGACTTCTTTTTGGTTATGAAGAACATCTTTGCCTTGAAGCCTGTACGGCAGACAAGTAAAAATCGAGTATAGTAGTGACCCAGGACTGTCCCACGACTGTCATCACCTAATTTGTAGAGATCATACACTCTAGGAAATAGCAAGTGTTTGATGGCGGCAAAAGCACCTCTGGGAAAGAATAACTTCGTTGAATACTTGGGTTTTTCTGAGTTTCTTCATCTTATACAAATAACTTCCTGTAGGTATGGGAATTATTGGTCAAGACAGGCTCTTTTGCTTGTTTTTCTAGGCCTTGCTTCCAGTCCATGCCATAGTTGCACATTGCAGAATAGGAGAAGGAAGAGGGCAACGAAGTAACAAAAGTTCTGAAAACAAATACAAGGAAACTAGGGGAACCAAAGAGGAAACAGACATGAGAAATTCAGAAAGAACCCAGACTAGTAGAGAACATGCCCATGTGTTATTTTCCATGGTATATTTATGGAGGCTACAGGTGCCTTGGGAGTTCTATTGTGTATTGTAAATGTTTCATTCTCTGAGCTTTTCTAATCGTTATCCCTTTCTAAGTCTTTGTAATATCTGACCTAACATTCTGTTTGAGATGGGATTTTTAGTTCCTGCTGGACCTCTTCTTGTCCCAAAGTAGCAAAGTCTAACACTGCTGATAGCACTATCACTCTGGGAGCATTTATGGGGACCTGAATCTATTACTTAAACCCAGAATTTCACCTGTGAAAGTTCTCATTACTGGGTAGTGGTTGGGTATTGTCATTGTGCACAGGGCCATGTTTATATGATGAGGTCGTAAGCCCCAAGACAGTGGGAACCCAGTCTGCTTGATTGACTCACCTCTGTATCAGCACCCAGAAAAATTTATGTTAGAAATAGGCACTCAATAAATATTTGTTGAATTAATGAATGATTTTAGGGAGGAGATTAGGGAATGGGTGGTAGGATATTTGAAAGGACAGCCAAAAATGAATCTTAACACTAAAGAATTTGGATTAATATTACTGGAAACCATGTGGACAATCAACTGCTATTTCTTACTTTTTAATAAAGAAGTCTTAGGACTTCCCTGGTGACGCAGTGGTTAAGAATCCGCCTACCAATGCAGGGGACACAGGTTCAAGCCCTGGTCCGGGAAGATCCCACATGCTGCAGAGCAACTAAGCCTGTGTGCCACAACTACTGAGCCTGCTCTCTAGAGCCCGTGAGCCGCAACTACTGAAGCCTGCACTCCTAGAGCCCGTGCTCTGCAACAAGAGAAGCCACCGCAGTGAGAAGCCCGCGCACCGCAACGAAGAGTAGCCCCCTGCTCGCAGCAACTAGAGAAAGCCCGTGCACCGCAACGAAGACCCAACACAGCCAAAAATAAATAAATAAATTTATTTTTTTTAAAAAAGTCTGTCATCTCTAGATCCTCTTAAAAAAAAAAAGTCTTATATGTGACATTTTAACTATTTTACCTGTAATATTTCTGTGGTTTCATAGTAAATTATTTAATTTCTCTATTGACACTGTTGTTTAAATATTAAACATTAACTAAAATTTAATGTGGCTTGTTCTTTTAAATACTTTAAACAACTTAACATAAAATATATTATAAATGTGATTATTATAAAACTTACTGGGACTTCCCGGGTGATCCAGCGGTAAAGAATCTGCCTTCCAATGCAGGGGATGTGAGTTTGATCCCTGGTTGGGGAACTAAGATTCAACTTGCCGCAGGGCAACTAAGCCCGCATGCCACAACTACTGAGCTCGACCACCTCAACTAGAGAGCCTGCGTGCCACAAACTACAGAGCCCATGCGCCCTGGAGCCCACACACCACAAATAGAGAGAAGCCCGCGTGCTGCAGCTAAGACCCAGCACAGCCAAATAAATAAATAAATAAAAACACCGAGATTTTAAAAAAACAACAACAACAACTTATAACTATCTGGTTTGGAGTAAACTGCTGGCTAATTTCCAGTTATCTTGATTTTTTACACTTAATAGAAAACTATGAAAGGGATTTTAATCAGCCACAGAGAAGTTATTGTCGTATCTGCTATTTTTGTCTTTACCTTATTCTCCCTATGGGTGTTACTGAGAAGAAGGAAGGGGGTTACTACTATTCCTTTCCACGTACAGAAACCCATTTTAGACCCTCTGGACGTTCCATTTGTAATGCTAAATTATTTTTACAAAATTAGTTTGATTTGTGCAGTGTCGCAGTCTGGCCAACAGCATAGTCTTTAAGCTGCCTGTTTAATCCTTTCAGCACAGCTCTGACAGACTTAAAAATATTCTTGCTTTCTGGCAATGCTAGAAAGTACCAGAACAGTATTGACTGTTTTCTTGCCCCAGGACATGGAGGCATCTCCCATTCAGTCCTGGTTCTTTTTAGTGGAGAGAAATAGTAGAGATCAAAACCTGGGCTTATGAATGGTGGTGACCAGCAAAAGTACTGCTGTTGCTGTTACACTAATTTTAATGACAGAGCTTTGTTTTCCTATTCATTATAATACATTGCCTGCATACAAAGAACATATACTTAATGTATACCTAAGAAATACAAAACAAACATCCATACACTCATTACCCAGCTTAAGAAAGGAAGCATTATTAAACTTCAGAAATGCCCTGTGTATCCTTCTGTTTTGCATCTCCTTTCAACCCCCAAGAGGTAACTACCATCTTAATTTTTATTTTTGTCATTCTCTTACTTTTCTTTAGTTTTTTTTGTTACCATGTATGTACCCTGAAACATATATTATTTAGTTTTGCTCATTTTTGAACTTGAAATATGTTGTCTTACAGTATGTATTCTTCTTTGACTGATTTTTTTTTTCAGTTAACCTTACTTTGAGATCCACGTTGATGTGGTAGCGTTAGTTCAGTCATATTCACTGCTTTATTATATTCCATAGTATGTCACAATTTTTGCATTTTCCTCTATTGTTTCCCATTTTTTGCTCTTGGAAAAATATTGCTGTGAACATTCCCATACACGTTTCCTTATGCACGTGTGTAGGTGTTTCTCCAGGTCATTGTTTTGGGACATGTTTTTAACCATGACCCCATAGTAAGAAATATAATAAGGCAGAATGCACTATTTATGTGTAATGAGGTAAGAATATAACATTTTATTCCATTCACTTTCATTAAAATAAAATACTGGTTGTGACCCACTAAATTGATTCACGATCCATTGGGTTAAAACCAGCAGTTTGAGAACTGCCCTAAGAGTGAATTTGCTGCGTCTAGAATATGTTTAAATGTTAACCTAAGAAGATTATGTCTGTTTTTCAAAGTGGTTGAACCTGTCTAGCAGCAAGTGAGAGTTCCTATTCCTCCAATCCTTGGCATTGGCAAACTTCGGAATTGCCAGTTTCATGAGTGTGAAATGGTACGTCCTGTAGCTTTAATTTGCATTTCCCCATTACTGGTTGAATTATCTAGTGGGGAGGCAATTTTATTTACTATTAGAGTGTGCTTTGATGTTCATCTAAATATAAAGTACGTCTTCACCATTCTTGGATCTTGAGGCTTTTGAAAATCTGATGAAAGTTAAGGACCTACCTCCTAGAAAAATTACACATATACAATTATACGTAAATTTGACATACAATATCAGAGAGTTCTTGACCATTTTAGGACCTTTAGAGGAAGAGATAGCTGGTAAAAAGTTCCCAGGAACTCCCAGCAACACAGATGGCTGATTTCTCTGTTCCATCTGAGTCAGTTACTGTGCTGGGTTGAGGCTTCCCTCCTCCACACCAACGCCCCCACCTCCATCCTGAGGCTTTCTGGACAAGTGTGATATGGCCTGCAGCTTTGCATTGGTGGCAGAATTTGTTGTCTATCATGGGGTACCAGCATACGTAACACTGTGTGTATAGACAGTGTGTGCTAAAGATGAGTGCCAGAGCAGAGGCTATAAATTCAACACAACCCAAAAAACTGAAGCTGAAAGCAACTAATAAAAGACTCTAAGAATATATAGAAGAGAGTGGGCGGGATACATGTTTTTTCTATATGAGATGATAGATTGAACCAATTTTATTTAAATCTTAATAGGATAGTCCAGTAGCCTTGAGGCTTTGGTGACGCCTTGGTAACTGATAAGAGTTACATGGACCCCACTTATAGTTAAAATTATTTGTATTATGACATAGTTAATAAGTGGATATAATTGTACATGTGTAAATTGATCTTCAGAGAAAAATGGTTTTGCTTTCCTTATCTTCCAGTACCATAGATATTTTTCTGCTTGATTTTCCCTAGGGCTTTTCTTACTCATCTAATGCAGTATTTAGAATTTATCCCACTACTTTGGCTCCAAGAAACTTTATTCACTCACTACCCAGCCATGTGACTCAACACCCAGTCAGTGGTTAAGACTAATTAGAAACATTATTCTCCTCAGAGACACCGCCAGCTCTTCCCTGACTTCCACTCCAAAGTCCCCAAGTCTGTGAAATAAAGCTGTCTTATAGTATAAGGACACTTGTGTTTACTTTCAGAAGGCACCTCCTTCCAGAAGACATTTTTTATTTGATTGGATAAGAGGTATGTGTGGGTAAGTCACGAAATGGCTATTCCAAGCTCTATTGGGAGACCAGCATCTGAAAAGGTAGAATAGAAAGTACACAAGATTCAGCCAAGTAGAAAACTAGTTGTCTCTCTGGCAGATCATTTTCAGCTTTCTTTGGAGTGTATCCATTAGCAATGCAAATGTGGGGTTTGATAGCACAATAAACGAAACATTGAAAACTTTAGATGGTACTTATGAAATTGACTCTAGTCAAGTAGACAGTGAAGCACATCCCTATTAGGCCAGAGGTAGTTATCCCTTTATTCTGAATTCAAAACCAGTTACTTTTAATGGTCCTGAATATGTCTCCAAATTTGCTTAGGACTGTTATCCCCAGAGAAAAGGGAATCTGATAGAAGGCAAGCCACTTGCCTTAGTACTAGGTGGAAGTGGTGATGGTCAGGGAAACTGCTAACAGGCTGCAAAGGCATGGAGTCTCAGGAAAGACTGGCTTCGTGGTTTGGCAAATCCAAGGCATGAGATTTGGTGGTTTTGTTGTTTTGTCTTACTTTATTGCTCTTTAAGAGTCTTTAGGTGGGGAGCTGGGGGTTACTTCCCTGGTGGTGCAGTGGTTAAGAATCCACCTGCCAGTGCAGGGGACACGGGTTCAAGCCCTGGTCCGGGAAGATCCCACATGCTACAGAGCAACTAAGCCCGGGTGCCACAACTACTGAGCCTGCGCTCTAGAGCCTGCAAGCCACAATTACAGAGCCCGAGCGCCACAAGTACTGAAGCTCACGCGCGTAGAGCCTGTGCTCCACAACAAAGAGAGGCCACCACAATGAGAAGACCGCTCACCACAATGAAGAGTAGCCCCCACTCTCAGCAATTAGAGAAAGCCCATATGCAGCAATGAAGACCCAACTCAGCCAAAAATAAAAATAAAGAAATAAAATTTTTTAAAAAGAGTCTTTGGGGGGAAAAATTAAATGCACGGACTAACTAAAACTTCAACACTTGATTCACTACACAGCATATCAGCCTCTGCAGAGCTTTGCTATTTTGGAGCCAGTGGTGTGAATGATTCCCTGTTAATAAGAATCTGGCTTTTTTTTTTTTTCCCCTATTGGAGAAAAGGAGCTTGTATGCATGTTACCCTACCTCGGCAGTTCTCAAGCTCTTTGTTCTCAGGACCTCTTAGCACTCTTCAAAATTATTGAGTGCTAGTGGGGGTCGGGGGATGAATTGGGAGATTGGAATTGACATATAAACACTGATGATACTATGTGTAAAATAGATAACTAATGAGAACCTACTGTATAGCATAGGGACCTCTACTCAGTGCTGTGTGATGACCTAAATGGGAAGGAAATCCAAAAAAGAGGGGATATATGTATACGTATAGCTGATTCACTTTGCTGTGCAGTAGAAACTAACACAGTATTGTAAAGCAAAAAAAAAAAAATTCATTGAATTGGTTATAACTGCCATTTGTAGTATAAAAAGTTAAAACTGGGAACACTTTTAAATACTTATTAATTCATTTTCAAATAACAATAATGAACTCTGATACATGTTAATATAAACAAGTGACTACATACTACTATAAAAATTGTTATTGTGGTAAAAGACATAATATATAACATACTATTTTAACCTTATTTAACTGTACAGTTAAGTGGCACTAAGTACATTCACATTGTTAGGCAACTCTCACCATCATCCATCTCCTGAATTTTTCACCTTCCTAAACTGAAACTGTCCCCGTTAAACAGTAACTCCCCATTCCCCTCCCCAGGGGGCACCTACCAACATACTTTCTGACTCTGAATTTGACTATTCTGGGTACCTTGTATAAGTGGAATCAAACAGTATTTGTCTGCGCCTAATGTATATGGGAATGCGTTTTTAAGGTTAACTTAATATATGTCTTGCAAACAGATTGTACCTTCTTTTTATTCCCCCCGTGCTATACAGTAGGCCCTCACCAGCCATCTACTTTGTACACAGTAGTGTACGTACGTCAATCCCAATCTCCCAGTCCATCCCACCCACCCCCTCCTTGGTGTTCATACGTTTGTTCTCTACATCTGTGTCTCTATTTCTGCTTTGCACATAGGTTTGTCTGTACCATTTTTTAAAATTACACGTGTTAATATACGATATTTGTTTCTCTCTTTCTGACTTATTTTGCTCTGTATGACAGTCTCTCAATTCATCCACATCTCTGCAAATGGCATGATTTCGTTCCTTTTTATGGCTGAGTAATATTCCATTGTATATATGTACCACATCTTCTTTATCTATTCCTCTGTTGATGGGCATTTAGGTTGCTTAATAAGTATATTTACCAAAAGATTAGAGTCATGGTGTGATTTTCTCTCCTTAATGTCTGGTTTAATAGAAGATAGCTGGATTCTCAGGTCTGCTGCTCCGTTCAGTCTTTTTTTTTGGCTGTGTTTGGTCTTCATTGCTGCCCGCAGGCTTTCTCTAGTTGTGGCAAGCGGGGGCTACTCTTCATTGCAGTGCTCTGGCTTCTCATTGCAGTGGCTTCTCTTGTTGTAGAGCACGGGCTCTAGGCATGCGGGCTTCAGTCGTTGTGGCACGTGGGCTCAGTAGTTGTGGCTAACGGGCTCTAGAGCGCAGGCTCAGTATTTGTGGCGCATGGGCTTCATTGCTCCGTGGCAAGTGGGATCTTCCCGGACCGGGCTCAAACCCATGTCCCCTGCATTGGCAGGCGGATTCTAAACCACTGTCCCACCAGGGAAGCCCTGTTCAGTCTGTTTTAATATGTTATTTTGGTTGAATGATATGAAGAAAAGCCAGCCTCATACAGATACGTAGTTGGAAAAGGAAGGAGTATTTTAATAGCTGTTTAGATAATTTTGGATATCATTTTGTGGTACTACACCAAAATATGAATGATGGTAGTTTCTTTTCTCTAAGAAAGTTTATTACAACTTTTTTTTTGTTATAGCAAAACTGAAGAGTAAATACCAATCATGTGTGACTAATGAAATATAGTATTATATCTACACAATGGAATATAATGCAGCTATTAAACACTGAGATCAGTATGTACTTATGGGGAAAGCCTCTGAAGTACATAATTAAAAAAAAATAGGAGACTAGAAGTAGCAGTTTAATGAGAGGTTAAGCCAGTAGGAGCCTAGCTTCTTGGCTTCAAAGTCCAGATCTGCTACTTCCTAGTTATGGAATATTGAGAAATGTCTTAGTTTCTCCGTGCCTCTCCTACTATCCTTTGCTTTGGATGAACTCTCTAGCTGAACCTTATTTTTCTGAGATCTTTAACTCTAAATAATGGCCTCAATTCAGTAATTAAAATGTCCAGAACTCCCACATTCCCAATACCTACAACAAAAGAAAGAGGGAGAGAAGGTTCTTTTGCCTTTGGTAACTAGGACATCATTGGCGACCTCCACCAGGTGATTTCAGAAGAGGAGTAAGACAGAGCCCAAATGGCAGTGGGAGAAGGAAGGAGTGAGGGCTGTGGAAGGGGTGGAGCAAGTGAGGGCAGACTTTTGGAGCAGCTACAGAGGGAAAAGCTAAAATAGAGGAAAGAGGTGTATTTAAAGAAGTGAGGTTGCTGAGGAGGCGGGAAAAGATGGATGGAATTCTCAGCTCAGGGGCGTGCATTAGTTTTGGAATAGAAGCTACGAGAATACACACTTAGAGCCTCCACGTAGGGAAAATGACCCAGAAGTTAAGAGGGTTCCTGCTTGATAGCTCCTGTTTACTCCCTACAGCAAAGAGGGCATGATGTTACGGACTCAAGGAGTGTGGTGGTGGTTGGGATGGTCTCTGGGAAATGGGAAAGGGGAGCTTCCTAGACAGTCACTCCCTAGGATTTCTGAGCAGCTTTAAGAGCACGCAGGTCTGAGTTGGGAAATTATAGGTTTGTGGGATCTGTGTAGCTCTGTGATTTTCCCTGGAAGCCTCAGAAGCAGGGTTGCAGGCACAGAGCATGCCTTCAGGGACATGCTGCAGGCTGTCTCAGAGGAACTCCAACACCAAAAGGGCCAAAGACAACATCAGCCCTTCCTCCTTATTTTGCTGCAGGCATGCTTCATTAGGCAGCACAATCCATCAAATAAAGAGAATATTTTATATAACTCCCCTCTTGAAAAAGCAGCACCTTGATTTCCCTGTTTAAAAACACAATACTAAACATGGACTAGCTTAACAAAACACAGCCACTGTGGGTGGCTTTATGCATTAGCATCTAATTCATCAGCACACCAAATTCAAACACTTGAGTGTCTTTATTTAATACATGAAGTTCTCCAGTGGTAGTTTCTTATTTTTTCCCTAAGGTTGATTTGTTTGTTTTGTTTTTTTAATTGATTTTTTTGGCTGCGCTTGGTCTTCATTGCTGAGCGCAGGCTTTCTCTAGTTGCAGCGAGCAGGGGCTACTCTCTGTTGAGGTGCACGAGCTTCTCATTGTGGTGACTTCTCTTGTTGTGGAGCATGGGCTCTAGGCGCGTGGGCACGCAGGCTCTAGAGTGCGGGCTCAGTAGTTATGGCGCACGGGCTTAGTTGCTCCGCAGCATGTGGGATCTTCCCAGACTGGGGCTCGAACCCGTGTCCCCTGCATTGGCAGGCAGACTCTTCTTTTTTTTTTTTAATTTATTTTCGGCCACGTTGGGTCTTCGTTGCTGTGTGCAGGCTTTCTCTAGTTGCAGTGAGTGGGGGCTACTCTTCATTGCAGTGCACAGGATTCTCATTGTGGTGGCTTTTCTTGTTGTGGAGCACAGGCTCTAGGTGCGTGGGCTTCAGTAGTTGTGGCACACGGGCTCAGTAGTTGTGGCACACGGGCTTAGTTGCTCTATGGCACGTGGGATCTTCCCGGACAGGGCTCAAACCCATGTCCCCTGCATTGGCAGGCAGATTCTTAACCACTGTGCCACCAGAGAAGTCCTGGCAGGCGGATTTTTAACCACTGGACCACCAGGGAAGTCCCTCCAATGGTAGTATCTTAAAGTTTAGTTGCAATGTGGAATCTGAAAACTGATCAGATTTTGTACTATTACATTAAAATCTTTGGTCTTGCATTTTGAATGAATTTTTTTTTACCAATATGCATGATTTGTAACACCATGCATTAGTTATTTGGAAAATACTAGTTCACTGGGTTATGTAGTTCTAATGTTGACTGATTTCATTAACAAGTTATATTCATTAGTATCACCACCAATCTCATCAGAAAGTCTTTAAGTACCGGGAAGCTGTCCAGCTCACAGTGGTAGATACAAGTTTTCCAGAATTTTAAAGCTCAAAATTATCATTGGCAGCAAATACTGTCAGTTGTTCTTCAAATGACAGACTTCTTTCATTTTTCAGAAATGAGAAAATGTCTGCCAAGTACCCAAGTATGAATAACCATAGTTTATCTGGGAAAGCAGATTTAGCTTGCAACTCAGTTGCACAAATGCTTTTCCTGGAGACCACCACTCTTGGCAGGAGAGCTTTATGCTTACTTCCCATTTCATAAAATAGAATATTAAAAAGATATCTATTTAAGAATTAAGATTTAATAAATTAACCTCATTATTAATAAAATTGTATGTATTTCATTACAAATACAATTATAAATATGGTATATAGAATATTTACTTCACTTAATTTTTATTGATTGATTTATTTTTGGCTGCGTTGGGTCTTTGTTCCTGCACATGGGCTTTCTCTAGTTGCAGCAAACAGGGGCTACTCGTTGTTGCGGTGCGTGGGCTTCTCATTGCAGTGGCTTCTCTTGTTGCGGAACACGGGTTCTAGACACGTGAGCTTCAGTAGTTGCAAGACATGGGCTCAGTAGTTGTGGCATGTGGGCCCTAGAGCACACGGGCTTCAGTAGTTGTGGTGCAAGGGCTGTAGGGCGCACGGGCTTCAGTAGTTGTGGCTCGCAGGTTCTAGAGTGCAGGCTCAGTAGTTGTGGCACACAAGCTTAGTCGCTCCGTGGATGTGGGATCTTCCTGGACCAGGGATCGAACCCGTGTCCCCTGCATTGGCAGGAGGATTCTTAACCACTGCGCCACCAGGGAAGTCCTCACTTAATTTTTACTGCTTTGGGTTTTTTAATAAAAGTAAGGGTCTTATTTTAGAATAATTTTATAGTGAATAACCTGAATAGTTTATTTCAGACAAGTTGCTAAAATGATAGAGTTCTCATGTATTTTTCATCCAGCTTCCCCTCATTTTAACATCTTACATGACCATGGAACATTTGTCAAAATTAAGATATCAACAGTGGGACAGAACTCTTAACCAAACTCTAAACTTTATTCCAGTTTTCCCATGAGTGTCCTTTTGCTATTCCAGGATCCAATCCAGACTATCCCATTGCATTTAGGCAGCAATTTTTTAAATAATACTTTCTCCTTTTCTCTACCACATTTAAGGAAATAAATAAACGTAAGATTTATGGAAGAGTTGCAGAGATAGAACAGAGAATACCATGTACCCTCCACCCAGGTTCCCCTAATGTGAACATCTTGCATAATGACAGTGCGTTTGTCCAAAGCTAATAGACCAACAAGGCTGCCATGTTTTTATACCATCATGGAGACACCTCCCCTGTAGATATGTCTTAGATTTGGGGGGACCTCCACATCTGTGAGCTTCTCACTCTCATGATTTTAAGCTTGGAGTCAGGCAGACCAGGGCTTTGCACCCCACCCCAGCCATGTCCTGGAGTGTGACCACCCTAATTTCAGCTTCCTCCTCCACAAATGGGCAAATGTAGTGCTCGTGGCAGACACTCAGCAAACTGCTGCTTTGTTCTTAAGTGAAACTGCCTTTTTTTTCTTTTTTCTTTTCCTTCCTTCTTTCCTTCCTTCCTGCCTGCCTTCCTTCCTTCCTTCCTTTCTTTTCTTCCTTTTCTTTTCGTTCTTCCTTCCTTGCTTCTTTTTTTATTCTTTTTTTTTGAATTTTATTTTATTTATTTTTTATACAGCAGGTTCTTATTAGTTATCTATTTTATACATATTAGTGTATATATGTCGATCCCAATCTCCCAATTCATCCCACCACCACCACCCCGCTCCTGCCGCTTTCTCCCCTTGGTGTCCATACGATTGTTCTCAACATCTGTGTCTCAATTTCTGCCCTGCAAACTGGTTTATCTGTACGATTTTTCTAGGTTCCACATATATATGTTAATATACGATATTTGTTTTTCTCTTTCTGACTTCACTCTGTATGACAGTCTCTAGATCCATTCACATCTCTACAAATGACCCAATTTCGTTCCTTTTTATGGCTGAGTAATATTCCATTGTATATATGTACCACATCTTCTTTATCCATTCATCTCTCAATGGGCATTTAGGTTGCTTCCATGACCTGGCTATTGTAAATAGTGCTGCAATGAACATTGTGGTACATGACTCTTTGAATTATGGTTTTCTCTGGGTATATGCCCAGTAGTGGGATTGCTGGGTCTTATGGTAGTTCTATTTTTATTTTTTTAAGGAACCTCCATACTGTTCTCCATAGTGGCTGTATCAATTTACATTCCCACCAACAGTGCAGGAGGGTTCCCTTTTCGCTACACCCTCTCCAGCATTTGTTGTTTGTAGATATTCTGATGATGCCCATTCTAACTGGTGTGAGATGATATGTCATTGTAGTTTTGATTTGCATTTCTCTAATAATTAGTGATGTTCACCAGCTTTTCGTGTGCTTCTTGGCCATCTGTATGTCTTCTTTGGAGAAATGTCTGTTTAGGTCTTCTGCCCATTTTTGGATTGTGTTGTTTGGTTTTTTGTTGTTGTTGTTTTTGCGGTACACGGGCCTCTCACTGTTGTGGCCTCTCCCGTTGCAGAGCACAGGCTCCAGATGCACAGGCTCAGCGGCCATGGCTCATGGTGCCAGCCACTCCGCGGCATGTGGGATCTTCCTGGACTGGGGCACGAACCCATGTCCCTTGCATTGGCAGGCAGACTCTCAACCACTGCGCCACCAGGGAAGCCCTGTTTGTTTTTTTAATATTGAGCCTGCATGAGCTGTTTATATCTTTTGGAGATTAATCCTTTGTCCATTGATTCATTTGCAAATATTTTCTCCCATTCCGAGAGTTGTCTTTTCGTCTTGTTTATGGTTTCCTTTGCTATGCAAAAGCTTTGAAGTTTCATTAGGTCCCATTTGTTTATTTTTGTTTTTATTTCCATTTCTCTAGGAGGTGGGTCAAAAAGATCTTGCTGTGATTTATGTCAAAGAGTGTTCTTCCTGTGTTTTCCTCTAAGAGTTTTACAGTGTCTGGTCTTACATTTAGGTCTCTAATCCATTTTGAGTTTATTTTTGTGTATGGTGTTACAGAGTGTTCTAATTTCATTCTTTTACATGTAGCTGTCCAGTTTTCCCAGCACTACCTATTGAAGAGACTGTCTTTTCTCCATTGTATATCCTTGCCTCCTTTCTCATAGATTAGTTGACCATACATGTGTGGGTTTATCTCTCGGTTTTCTATCCTGTTCCATTGATCTATATTTGTTTTTATGCCAGTCCCATATTATCTTGATTACTGTAGCTTTGTAGTATAGTCTGAAGTCTGGGAGCCTGATTCCTCCTCCAGCTCTGTTGTTTTCCCTCAATACTGCTTTGGCTATTCGGGGTCTTTTGTGTCTCCATACAAATTTTAAGATTTGTTGTTCTGGTTCTGTAAAAAATGCCACTGGTAATTTGATAGAGATTGCATTGAATCTGTAGATTGCTTTGGGTTGTATAGTCATCTTTAGAATATTGATTCTTCCAATCCAAGAACATGTTATATCTCCCCATTTTTTTGTGTCATCTTTGATTTCTTTCATCAGTGTCATATAGTTTTCTGAGTACAGGTCTTTTACCTCCTTAGGTAGGTTTATTCCTGGGTATTTTATTCTTTTTGTTGCAATGGTGAATGGGATTATTTCCTTAATTTCTCTTTCTTATCTTTTGTTGTTAGTGTGTAGAAATGCAAGAGATTTCTGTGCATTAATTTTGTATGCTGCAACTTTACCAAATTCATGGATTAGCTCTAGTAGTTTTCTGGTGGCATCTTTAGGATTCTCTATGTATAATATCATGTCATCTGCAAACAGTGACAGTTTTACTTCTTTTCCAATTTGGATTCCTTTTATTTCTTTTTCTTCTCTGATTGCCATGGCTAGGACTTACAAATCTATGTTGAATAATAGTGGCGAGAGTGGACATCCTTGTCTTGTTCCTGATCTTAGAGGAAATGCTTTCAGTTTTTCACCATTGAGAATGATGTTTGCTGTGGGTTTGTCATATATGGTCTTTATTATGTTTAGGTAGGTTCCCTCTATTACCACTTTCTGGAGAGTTTTTATCATAAATGAGTGTTGAATTTTGTCAGAAGCTTTTTCTCCATCTATTGAGATGATCATATGGTTTTCTTCTTCAATTTGTTAATATGGTTTATCACATTGATTGATTTGCGTATATTGAAGAATCCTTGCATCCTTGGGATAAATCCCACTTGATCATGGTGTATGATCCTTTTAATGTGTTGTTGGATTCTGTTTGCTAGTATTTTGTTGAGGATTTTTGTATCTATATTCATCAGTGATATTGGTCTGTAATTTTCTTTTTTTGTTGTATCTTTGTCTTGTTTTGGTATCAGGGTGATGGTGGCCTCATAGAATGAGTTTGGGAGTGTTCCGTCCTCTGCAATTTTTTGGAAGAGTTTGAGAAGGATGGGTGTTAGCTCTTCTCTAAATGTTTGATAGAATTCACCTATGAAGCCATCTGGTCCTGGACTTTTGTTTGTTGGAAGTTGTTGTTTTTTTTTTTTTTTGCGGTATGCGGGCCTCTCACTGTTGTGGCCTCTCCCGCTGCGGAGCACAGGCTCTGGACGCGCAGGCTCAGCGGCCATGGCTCACGGGCCCAGCCGCGCCACAGCATGTGGGATCCTCCCGAACCGGGGCACAAACCCGTGTCCCCTGCATTGGCAGGCGGACTCTCAACCACTGTGCCAGGGAAGCCCTGTTGGAAGATTTTTAATCACAGTTTCAATTTCATGATTTGTGATTGGTCTGTTCATATTTTCTATTTCTTCCTGGTTCAGTCTTGGAAGGTTATACCTGTCTAAGAATTTGTCTGTTTCTTCCGGTTGTCCATTTGAGTGGCATAGAGTTGCTTGTAGTAGTCTCTTACGATGCTTTGTTTTTCTGCGGTGTCTGTTGTAACTTCTCCTTTTTAATTTCTGATTTTATCGATTTGAGTCCTCTCACTCTTTTGCTTGATGAGTCTGGCTAAAGGTTTATCAATTTTGTTTATCTTCTCAAAGAACCAGCTTTTAGTTTTATTGATCTGTGCTATTATTTCCTTTATTCCTTTTTCATTTATTTCTGATCTGATCTTTGTGATTTCTTTCCTTCTGCTAACTTTGGGTTTTGGTTGTTCTTCTTTCTCTAGTTTAGGTGTAAGGTTAGATAGTTTATTTGAGATTTTTCTTGTATCTTGAGGTAGGCTTGTATTGCTATAAACTTCCCTCTTAGAACTGCTTTTGCACATCCCATAGGTTTGGGATCATCGTGTTTTCATTGTCATTTGTCTCTATGTATTTTTTGATTTCCTCTTTGATTTTTTCAGTGATCTCTTGATTATTTAGTATTGTATTGTTTAGCCTCCATGTGTTTGTGTTTTTTATGTTTTTTTCCCTGTAATTGATTTCTCATTAATTTTCTGTCTGGATGATCTGTCCATTGGTGTAAGTGAGGTGTTAAAGTCCCCCACGATTACTGTGTTACTGTCAATTTCCTCTTTTATAGCTGTTAGCAGTTGTATGTATTACTGAGGTGCTCCTGTGTTGGGTGCATATAAATTTAAAATTGTTATATCTTCTTCTTGGATTGATCCCTTGATCGTTATGGTAGCGTCTTTCCTCATCTCTTGTAACATTCTTTATTTTAAAGCCTATTTCATCTGATATCAGTATTGCTACTCCAGCTTTCTTTTGATTTCCATTTGCATGGAATATCTTTTTCCATCCAGTCACTTTCAGTCTGTATGTGTCCCTAGGTCTGAAGTGGGTCTCTTGTAGACAGCATATAGATGGATCTTGTTCTTGTATCCATTCAGCGAGCCTGTGTCTTTTGTTTGGAGCATTTAATCTATTCACGTTGAAGGTAATTATCGATATGTATGTTCCTATTACTATTTTCTTAATTGTTATGGGTTTGTTTTTGTAGGTCCTTTTCTTCTCTTGTGTTTCCCACTTAGAGAAGTTCCTTTAGCATTTGTTGTAGAGCTGGTTTGGTGATGGTGAATTCTCTTAGCTTTTGCTTGTCTATAAAGCTTTTGATTTCTCCATTGAATCTGAATGAGATCCTTGCTGGGTAGAGTAATCTTAGTTGTAGGTTCTTCCCTTTCATCACTTTAAGTATATCATGCCAGTCCCTTCTGGCTTGTAGAGTTTCTGCTGAGAAATCAGCTGTTAACCTTATGGGAGTTCCCTTGTATGTTATTTGTCATTTTTCCCTTGCTGCTTTCAATAATTTTTCTTTGTCTTTAATTTTTGCCAGTTTGATTTCTGTGTGTCTCAGTGTGTTTCTCCTTGGGTTTATCCTTTATGGGCCTCTCTGTGCTTCCTGTACTTGGGTGGCTATTTCCTTTCCCATGTTAGGGAAGTTTTTGACTATAATCTCTTCAAATATTTTCTCGGGTCCTTTCTCTCTCTCTTCTCCTTCTGGGACCCCTATAATGCGAATGTTGTTGTGTTTAATATTGTCCCAGAGGTCTCTTAGGCTGTCTTCATTTCTTTTCATTCTTTTTTCTTTATTCTGTTCCGCAGCAGTGAATTCCACCATTCTGTCTTCCAGGTCACTTATCCGTTCTTCTGCCTCAGTTATTCTGCTATTGATGCCTTCTAGTGTAGTTTTCATTTCAGTTATTGTATTGTTCATCTCTGTTTGTTTTTTCTTTAATTCTTCTAGGTCTTTGTTAAACATTTCTTGCATCTTCTCGATCTTTGCCTCCATTCTTTTTCCGAAGTCCTGGATCATCTTCACTATCATTATTCTGAATTCTTTTTCTGGAAGATTGCATCTCCACTTACTTAGTTGTTTTTCTGGGGTTTTATCTTGTTCCTTTATCTGGTACATAGCCCTCTGCCTTTTCATCTTGTCTGTCTTTCTGTGAATGTGGTTTTTGTTCCACAGGCTGAAGGATTGTAGTTCTTGCTTCTGCTGTCTGCCCTCTGGTGGATGAGGCTATCTTAAGAGTCTTGTGCAAGCTTCCTGATGGGAGGGACTGGTGGTGGGTAGAGTTGGCTGTTGCTCTGGTGGGCAGAGCTCAGTAAAACTTTAATCCGTTTGTCTGCTGATGGGTGGGGCTGGGTTCCCTCCCTGTTGGTTGTTTGGCCTGAGGCGACACAGCACTGGACAGCACCCAGCTCTTTGGTGGGGCCCATGGTGGGCTCTAGGAGGGCTCACGCTAAGGAGTACTTCCCAGAACTTCTGCTGCCAGTGTCCTTGTACCCACGGTGAGCTGCAGCCACCCCCCATCTCTGCAGGAGACCCTCCAACACTAGCAGGTAGGTCTGGTTCAGTCTCCTGTGGGGTCACTGCTCCTTTCCCTGGGTCCCGATACGCACACTACTTTGTGTGTGCCCTCCAAGAGTGGAGTCTGTTTCCCCCAATCCTGTCAAAGTCCTGCAGTCAAATCCCTCTAGCCTTCAAAGTCTGATTCTCTAGGAATTCCTCCTCCCATTGCCTGACCCCCAGGTTGGGAAGCCTGACATGGGGCTCAGAACCTTCACTCCAGTGGGTGGACTTCTGTGGTAAAAGTGTTCTCCAGTTTGTGAGTCACCCACCCAGTGGTCATGGGATTTGATTTTATTGTGATTGCGCCCCCCGTACCATCTCATTGTGGCTTCTCCTTTGTCTTCGGATGTGGGTCTGGTGGGTCTGGTCTGTTGTGTCATTTAAAGCTTGTGTTTCCTTATTAATTTTCTGTCTGGATGATCTGTCCATTGGTGTAAGTGAGGTGTTAAAGTCCCCCACGATTACTGTGTTACTGTCAATTTCCTCTTTTATAGCTGTTAGCAGTTGTCGTATGTATTACTGAGGTGCTCCTGTGTTGGGTGCATATAAATTTAAAATTGTTATATCTTCTTCTTGGATTGATGCCTTGATCATTATGTAGCGTCTTTCCTCGTCTCTTGTAACAATCTTTATTTTAAAGTCTATTTCATCTGATATCAGTATTGCTACTGCAGCTTTCTTCTCATTTCCATTTGCGGCTCATTGCGGCTTCTCCTTTGTCTTTGGATGTGGGGTATCTTTTTTGGTGAGTTCCAGTGTCTTTCTGTCGATAATTGTTCAGCAGTTAGTTGTGATTCCGGTGCTCTTGCAAGAGGGCGTGAGCACACATCCTTCTACTCCACCATCTTGAACCAGTCAGTGTCAGTATTCCCTTTCCTTCCTTCCTTCCTTCCTTCCATCCATCCATCCTTCCTGCCTCCCTCCCTCCCTTCCTCCCTTTCTTTCTCTCTTTCTTTCTCTCTCTCTCTCTCTTTTTCTCTTTCTCTCTTTCCCTTTTAACTGCCTGGCAGTGAAGAATATTTTTGGCAAAGTGTTGTGCTAGGGATCCAGAGAAGGAAGAAAAGGGTATCTGTCCTCAAAGGACTGAAATCCTTGTGGGGAAAGAGAAGTACCCCTGCAGCTAACTCTGTAACAAGTTATTCTTAGTTGTTAATCTGGAGCAGTCATCTCTAGCCCAGTTAAAGGGTGACTTGGCTTGTTTACACCCTTATCTGCTCTTTCGTCACAGGTCACCACAGTTCACAGCAGAGCTTCCCCATATTACTCCTTCATAGGACTGCCTCTTAAAGGCAATAGTTTACTATTTCTTTGTGGGCCAGTATGCCTTTCCCCAGCTCTAGTAGACATTCTGCCACCCCTCAGGTAGTGGAAGCAGTAATGGCTTTATATCCTGTATTCCTTCAGCAAGCCTCAGGAGAGGGTGGTAATGATAGTTATCATTTGGTGAACCCCCACCATGGCTGCTTCATATATATCGTCTCTAATCCTAGGGAATTGTTTTATTTTACAGATAAATAAACAGGTTTAGATAGGTTTGTTCATTTGCCCAAAGTAATAAGAGGCAGAAACCAGATTCCCACCCAGGTTTATCTGAGTCCAAAGTCTGAGCTCCTTCCACTCTATCATGATGCTTTTCCAAGGAGATGGAAGCGAAGAAGGAAAGGTAAACAAGGGTGGCAAATAGGTTTCCTGACACCTAATAATACTAATCTGGTTATCATATTGCCATGAAGCTCTGTGGAGATTCAGAAGGAAAGAAGGAAAGAAGTGATCGATTACTGATGTCTGCTGTGGTTGCGGGAGGAGGGACCATGGACATGTTGTGAGGTGCCTGCTGTTCCCACTATAGGCAGTAATTTTCCCTTTGTATATTTGCTCTGGCAGTTTTCTAAATGAAGGCTTTCGTTCTGTCTGGACTTTAAATATTCTTTGAGAAACAGGAATTACATGAAGGCTAAGATCCACATTTAACTTTTCTATACCGTTGGCTCTCCGTATCCACAGGTTCGAAAATATGCAGAAAAAAGATTCCAGACAGTTCCAATAAACAAAACTTGAATTTGCTTAGGGTCAGCAACTATTTACATAGCATTTACATTGTATTAGGTATTAAGTAATCTAGAGATGATTTAAAGTATTCAGGAGGATATGTATAGGTTATATACATATACTCTGCCATTTTATATAAGGGACTTGATCATCCACAGATTTTGGTATCCAAAGAAGGTCCTGGAACCATTCCCCCTTATACTGAAGGACAGCTGTATATTTAAATAGTTAACCTTTTATATTACTTAGAGTAAAAAAAAATTTTTTTATAATATTGGTGTACGGTAAATACCTGTTTCATTGGAGACATGATTGGTATAATTAAGATTCTTTAGAGTGGGTTTTTATGGTAGTTTCTGTAGAAATTCTTCTTTTAGACATAAAAATTAGTTATAGTAGAGGGTATAAGCATTCTACTTCAATTAAAATAGTCTCTTCTGTTCCCAGAAAGAGGCATAGGACAGAGATTCAGTAAAATGATAAAAATCTTCAAAACTGAAAAAAGAAAGAAAGGTTTAAGAACTTTGTTGGTAAGGAATTTTTAAATTATTATCTCTCTAATAGCATGGTCCATTTTTTTTTTTCTTTTTTTAGCCCAGCTTCAGTAATTAACCATTATGGGCTTCCCTAGTGGCGCAGTGGTTGAGAGTCCGCCTGCCGATGCAGGGGACACGGGTTCATGCCCCGGTCCAGGAAGATTCCACATGCCACGGAGTGGCTGGGCCCGTGAGCCATGGCCGCTGAGCCTGCGTGTCCGGAGCCTGTGCTCCGCAATGGGAGAGGCCACAACAGTGAGAGGCCCGTGTACCACCAAAAAAAAAAAAAAATTAACCATTAGTACCCAGTCTTACTTCGTCTGTACCCAGGTCTAGGCTCATCATATTATTTTGAAGCATATCTCAGATATATGAGTTTATTCATAAATATTATTATATATATCTCTAAAAGAAAAAGAAAAATATTTACCGATAAATATTTCAATATGTTTCTCTTCTTTTTAAACAGAATCATAATACCATGTCACACCTGAAAAAAGTAAGTGTTTTCATAATATTACCAAATATTCAGTCATTATTTAAATATCCAATTTGTCTCATATGTTTTAGTTTGTTTGAATCAGGATTCAGTAAGGTTCAGGCATGATAATTGGTTGATATGTCTCTTAGTCCCTTTTATTTTATTTTTTAAATAAATTTATTTATTTGTTTTTAATTTGTGGCTGCGTTGGGTCTTCGTTGCTGTGTGTGGGCTTTCTCTAGTTGTGGCAAGCGGGGGCTGCTTTTTGTTACGGTGCACGGGCTTCTCATTGTGGTGGCTTCTCTTGTTGCGGAGCACAGGCTCTAGGCGTGTGGGCTTCAGTAGTTGTGGCACACGGGCTCAGTAGTTGCAGCATGCGGGCTCTAGAACGCAGACTCAGTAGTTGTGGCGCACAGGCTTAGTGGCTCCATGGCATGTGGGATCTTCCCGGACCAGGGCTCAAACCCATGTCCTCTGCATTGGCAGGCGGATTCTTAACCACTGCGCTTCTTAGTTCCTTTTAATCTTTAGGTCTCCATTCCATCTATTTTTCTTATGTTTTTGTTGAAGAAACTAGTTTGTCCTGTAGAGTTTCCCACATCCTGTTTTATATTCAAAACTGTATCAGAGTGATGTTGTATTAGGAGACACATAATGTATGGTGTTCTCTTTTTATGGTGTTATGATCCTAGATCCTAGATCCATTCACGATTGCAAACTGGAAACTGTTTTAGTCCATTCAGGCTGCTGTGACAGATTACTATACACTGGGTGGCTTATAAACATTTCTGGAGGCTGGGAATCCTAAGACGAAGACTCGGGCAGGTTCAGTATCTGGTGAGAACCCGCTTCCTGGCTCATGGACAGATGTCTTCTCACTGTCCTCTCACAGTGGAAGAGGTAAGGGAGTTCCCTAGGGCCTCTTTTTTTAAGTATACTAGTAATCCCACTCGTGAGGGTTTCACCCTCATGACCTAATCATCTCCCGAAAGCCCCACCTCCAAATACCAACACACTGGGATTGTTTCAGTGTGCATTGGAGAGAGCAGGGAGACAGTCAACCTATAGCAGTGACAGTGTCATTCTGTCTTCATTTATCAGCTGTAATACTCATATACATATCAACTCTTATTCATCTGTTTGGTCCCAATTCATATAGGAAAGACAGGATAAATGCTTGTTTCTTTTTTATGTACCCGTTTTCAGTATGAGTTGATTCACTAACATCCTCCAGTTAAATAAAATTAGTATTTTTTTATTATATTTGATATTATTTCAGATCAATCAAGGGTATTGCAGTCATTACCCTTATTGATTCCCAAATTGTTTCATCTGGTCAGTGAGTACTTCTTCAAGTAAGGTCACAAGTCCTTTTGACAATAACCCTAATACTCTTTGATAGCTTCCGGGTTATCTGGTATGACAAAATATCCCAGGCTCGTTTTGTACATTTGCCCCAGACCTGGTGTAAGTTATCTAACCTAGGACCCCTGTTGCCTTTTAGTGGGAAGCATTCTTTCAAGACACTAGGGATAAGGAATGTTAGTTGCTAGTGTTACAAAACAAAATTCAGCAGAGTAAATTTGAAGATCTTAATGACTTTATTAAGCAATTCATGAATCGAGCAGCATCCCATCTACCAAATATTGATAGAAAGGTGCTCCTTACAAAATGGAAAGTTTTTATAGGCAGAAAGAGAGTGGAACAAGGAAATTTAAAAAGTGGATTATTTCAGGTAAGGTATACCTTCCTTTAGAGGAAGGCAGGGCATTTTAGGTAGATTACCTCTCTAGTGCTAAGAAATTTCAGACTGGTTGGTTTATAATTCCACTCCTGGGAGAGGTGAAACTGCAGTTAGATTAGTAGTATTAAGTTTTTGTGGGGCTTAGCATAAGTGACTCCATTTTGGGCTTGTTGTTTCTTTTTAGCACTGCTGAGTTGGTTGTTGTCCCAAGGACTTTTCAGTACACAAAGAGTTTTGTTTTATTTTTATTTCCTTTCTCTAAAGGCAGTACTGCTCCTTCTGAAACAAATTTAGGACTCTTGGGTTATCTTAAATCTGAAACTTTTATCTTCCTAAACTGAGAACAAACAGCAGGATTGATAGAATATCACACAAATACCCATTTGCTTTATTTCACAGTATACACATAATAGTCTCAGTACCACCACCAAGTGGGATTACTACAAATAGTTTAAGTTAGGTTTTTTGTTTTGTTTTTGCAGTTTTTTTTGTCCTTAGGGTATATTTCACTAGAAATGTATAGCTAAATTACTGTGATCTAAAGTCACCTGGAATAGTATTTCTTTTTGTGATGCTACCAAGTAGATACATATTAAGTTCATTTGTTTTATTTCATTTTTAATTTTTAGAGATTGCTTTTGTTTCTACTTAAATTTTATTTTGTATTTAATGCAAAATCTATAAAAAGAAATTTTCAAATGAGTTCAATTTCAGTCTCTATTCCCTCTAGCTATTCTCTCTTTATAGTATAAGTAATCTTTTTTTAATGATTTATCCTTCCATTGACAAAAAAAGATACATTTATTTCTCTTTACTTAGATTAACACGCACATAGTATCCCATATACAGTTTTCTCTGCCTTGCATTTTTACTTAGTACATTCTGGAGGTCACTTGATAGTAGTACTTAGAGAGTTTCCTCTTTCCTTTTTTTCAGATGCAAGGTATTTCATTGTATGAATGTACCAGAGTTTATTCAGTTAATTTTGTTCATTAAACATTTGGGTTGTTTCTAGTCTTCTGGGTTTTTTGTTTGTTTGTTTTAATCCTTTTATTTGGCTTCATTGGGTCTCAGTTGGGGCATGCAGGCTTCTCTGTAGTTGTGATGAGAAGGTTCTAGAACGTGCAGGCTTAGTTGCCCTGTGGCATGTGGGATCCTAGTTCCCCGACCAGGAATTGAACACATGTCCCCTGCACTGGAAGGCGGACTGTTAACCACTGGACCACCAGGGAAGTCCCTCTAGTCTTCTGTTATTATAAAAGAGTCCAGGGAAGTCCCTCTAGTCTTCTATTATTATAAAAGAGTCCCACAATGAATAGTTTTATGCATATGTGTTTTCGTGGTTTCTGGCAAGGATTTCTACATGATTTAAGGCTATCCTTGCTTAAGTTGCGTCCAATTAAATGTCTGCAATAATTTTAAAATAACATTTAATTAAAAACTTGCAGTGCATAATTATTCATTAGGGACATGGAAATCAAACCACAGTGAGATACCACTTCACACCTATTAGGATGGCTATAATCAAAAAGATGGAAATAAATGTTGGTGAGGGTGTGGAGAAAGTGAAACCCTTGTATGTTACTGGTGGGATACAGCATGCTATAACTGCTTTGGAAAAGATTTTGACAGTTCCTCAAAAAGTTAAACATAGACTTAACGTTTAAACCTACAGTTCTATTCCTAAGTATATACTCAAGAAAGCTGAAAACAATATGTCCACACAAAAACGTACACAAATGTTCGTAGCGGCATTATCATGGTACCCAAAAAGTGGAAACAACCCCATGTCCATCAACTGATGAACAGATAAACAAAACGTACATCCATTCTGGGGTGTTTTCCAGCACCAACCAATACTGTGATTCTCCAGACACCACCTAAGTGTTCATCAATTCAATTCAGTTCTGACACTGCCCAGAGTTAATGTGTACACCTCACAGCATAAGGGCTCAGTCCCATAAGAATACCCCCCCTTGAGATATCAAGTGCAAAACCCGGGCTATCCATGCTTCTGACTAAATAATTATAAATCAGGGACTTCCCTGGTGGCACAGTGGTTAAGAATCCGTCTGCCAGTGCAGGGGACACGGGTTTGAGCCCTGGTCCGGAAAGATCCCACATGCCGCAGAGCAACTAAGCCCATGCACCACTACTACTGAGCTTGCGCTCTAGAGCCTGTGAGCCACAACTGCTGAAGCCCAAGCGCCTAGAGCCCGTGCTCTGCAGCAAGAGAAGCCACCTCAGTGAGAAGCCCGCGCACCGCAACAAAGAGTAGCCCTCACTTACCGCAACTAGAGAAAGCCCGTGCGCAGCAACAAAGACCCAACTCAGCCAAAAATAAATAAATAAAAAATTTTTTTAAAAGAAGATAAAAAAAATTATAAATCAGGGGTTACACGACCCCCTCCCAAAGTTTAGTAATTGGCTAGGATGGCTCACAGAACTCAGGAAAGCATTTTACTTATGTTGACCAGTTTATTATAAAGGGTACGACTCAGAAACAGCCAAATGGAAGAGATGCATAGGGTAAGGTATTGGGAGCACTCGCCCAACACCTCAGTGTGTTTACTAACCCAGAAGCTCATCACATTTTGCTCTTTAGAGGTTTTTATAGAGCTTAATCTCTGTCCCTCCTCCCCTTCCCAGAGGCCGATGGCCTCTAACCGTTTGGTCTTTCTTGTGACCAGCTCTGTCCTGAAGCTATCTATGGGCACTATCCTAAGTCACCTCGTTTAGCATAAACTCCAGTGTGATCATAAGGAGCTCTTGCTATGAATAACAAAAGATGCTGTTAGCACTCAGGAAATCCCAAGGGTTTTGGGAGCTGTGTTCCAGGAAACTGGGGCCAAATACATTTCTTATTATACTGTATCCATACAGTGGAATATTAATCACTTGTGAAAAAGAATAAAGGAGTGAAGTACACTCAACAAACTAAGAATAGAAGGGAACTTCCTCAACCCAATAAAAGGGCATCTATGAAAAACCAAACCACAGCTAACATCATACTTAATCATGAAAGACTGGCTGTTTTCCCCCTAAGATAGGAAGAAGTCAAGGATGTCCCCTCATGCTATTTCTATTTGGCATTGTGCTGGAGGTTCTAACCAGGGCACTTAGACAAGAAAATGAAGTAAGAGACATCTAAATTGGAAAGAAAGAAGTTAAATCTCTATTCACAAATGACATGATCTTTTATATAGAAAATCCTCATTAATCATCTAAAAACTATGAGAAGTAGTAGACAGATTCATCAAGGTTGCAGGATACAAATCAGTATACTACAAAAATCAATTGTATTTCAATAAATTAGCAATGAACAATCCAAAAACAAAATGAAGAAGACAATTCTACTTACAAAAGCATCTAGTAGAGTAAAATACTTAGGAGTAAATTTAACAAAACATGTTTAAGACTTGTACACTGAAATCTATAAAATATTATTGAAAGAAATTAAAGATCTAAATAAATGGAAAGACATCCATTTTCATTGATTAGGAGACTTCATATTGTTAAGGTGGCTGTACTCCCAAAATTGATCTACAGATGCAGTGCAACTCCTATCAGAATCCCAGCTGGCTTCTTTATAGAAATTGATAAGCTGATTCTAAAAAATCATATGGAAACTTAAGGGACCCACAATAACCAAAACAGTTTTGAAAAAGAACAACAAAGTTGAAGGACTCACATTTCCCAACTTCAAAACTTAGTACAGGGGGCTTCCCTGGTGGTGCAGTGGTTGAGAATCTGCCTGTCAATGCAGGGGACACGGGTTCGAGCCCTGGTCTGGGAGGATCCCACATGCCGCAGAGCAACTAGGCCCGTGAGCCACAACTACTGAGCCTGCGCGTCTGGAGCCTGTGCTCCGCAACAAGAGAGACCGCGATAGTGAGAGGCCCGTGCACCGCGATGAAGAGTGGCCCCCACTTGCCGCAACTAGAGAAAGCCCTCACACAGAAACGAAGACCCAACACAGCCGTAAATAAATAAATAAATAAATTTTAAAAAAAATTATTAAAAAAAAAAAACTTAGTACAGGGACTTCCCTGGTAGTCCAGTGGTTAAGAATCCTCCTTCCAATGCAGGGTACATGGGTTTGATCCCTGGTCAGGGAACTAGGATCCCTCATGCCACAGGGCAACTAAGCCTGCGTGCCTCAACTACTGAGCCCACGTGCTCTGGGGCCTGTGAGCCGCAACTGCTGAGCCTGTGCGCACTGGAGCTCGTGCGCCACAACTACTGAGCCCACGCGCTCTAGAGCCCAAGTGCCACAACTAGAGAGGAGCCCACATGCTGCAACAAAAGATTCCGCATGCTGCAGTGAAGATCCTGTGTGCCGCAACTAAGACCCGACACAGCCAAATAAATAAATACATAAATAAATAATTTTTTTAAAAAACTTACTATAAAGCTACACTAGTCAAGACAGTGTGGTACTGGCATAAGGACAGATGTATAGATCAGTGGAATTGAATTGAGAGTTCAGAAATACACCCTCACATTTATAGTCAGTTGATTTTTGGCCAGAATGCCAAGACAGCTACATGGGGAAGGTGTAATCACTTCAACAGATGGTACTGGGACAATTGGATATCTCTTGTCCACACAAGTACATATTCATAGCAGCCAAAGGGTGGAAACAACCCAAATGTCTGTCAACTGATGAATGGATAAATAAAATGTGTAAAACCCATACAATGGAATATTATTTGGCCTTGAAAATGAGTACAGTACTGATTTGGGCTACAACGTAGATGAACCTTGAAAACTTTGTGGTAAATGAAAGAAGCCAAACACAGAAGGCCACATATTGTATGGTTCTACTTATTTGAAATGTCCAGAATAAGCAGTTATAGAAACAGAAAGTAGGTTAAAGGTTGTCAGCGGCTGGACAGGATAAGGAAAGGCGGGTGACTGCTAATGGGTACAGGGTTTTGTTTGGGTTTCTTTTTTGGCAGGGGGAGGGGCAATGGAAATGTTGTAGAATTAGATAGTGATGGTTATACAGCTTTGTGTCTTTACTAATAACCACAGAAAGGTACACTTTAAAAGAGTACATCTTAAAAAAAAAAAGAGTACATCTTTTGACATGCACATTATATCTCAATACCAAAAAAAGAGCTTGCAGTAAATTATTACCTCAGTAAAGGTTTTTTGTTTGTTTTTGTTTGTTTGTTTGTTTTTGGCTGCGTTGGGTCTTTGTTGCTGCGCACAGGCTTCTTCTCTAGTTGTGGTGAGCGGGAGCTACTCTTTGTTGTGGTTTGCGGGCTTCTCACTGCAGTGGCTTCTCTTGTTGCAGAGCACGAGCTCTAGGCGCACGGGCTTTAGTAGTTGCAGCACGCAGGCTCAGCAGTTGTGGCTTGCGGGCTCTAGAGCACAAGCTCAGTAGTTGTGGCGCATCGGCTTAGTTGCTCCGTGGCATGTGGGATCTTCCCAGACCAGGGCTCAAACCCATGTCCCCTGCATTGGCAGGCAGATTCTTAACCACTGTGCCACCAGGGAAGTCCCCTCAGTAAAGCTTTTTTTAATATACAAATTTATTTATTTTATTTATGGCTGCATTGGGTCTTCGTTGCTGCATGCGGGCTCTCTCTAGTTGCAGCAAGCGGGGGCTACTCTTTGTTGTGGTGTGCAGGCTTCTCATTGTGGTGGCTTCTCTTGCTGCAGAACATGGGCTCTAGGCATGTGGGCTTCAGTAGTTGTGGCACGTGGGCTCAGTAGCTGTGGCTCGTGGGCTCTAGAGCACAGGCTCAGTTGTTGTGCCGCACAGGCTTAGTTGCTCCGCGGCACGTGGAATCTTCCCGGACCAGGGCTCAAACTCGTGTCCTCTGCATTGGCAGGCGGATTCTTAACTGCTGTGCCACCAGGGAAGTCCCACGCTCAGTAAAGTTTTAATGAAGGTAAGCCAAAAAGGAAAAAACAATGTGCAGTTTACTCCAGTCTTCCACTTGTTCATGTTAGATGAGCATTTCTTTCCCATTTAAGACAAGACAGTGACCACCAAAGCAGAGTTCAAGAAATTTTAGGCTTTGGGCTTAAATTGCTGTTGTTATTTAATTTTTGTTTTGAAATAATTTTAGATTTACAGAAGAATTGTAAAGACAGTACAGAGTTTCCCTGAACCCTTCATCCAGCTTCCTCTAATATTAAAACATCTTACATAACCCTGATTCATTTATCAAAATTAAGAAATTAATCAAAAGTGAATGTTAATGAGTCAAAACATTTCTGGAAGGATAAACAATAATAACAGATCATAAACTCAGTGTCATGTGAGTTTAGGGAAGTGGGAGAGTGAAGGAGAAAAGAATCATTTATGTATATCCATGTGTATCTGTTCAAATATTACTTACGAAAAAAATAGAAGGGTTTATAATACCAATTGAAAAATTTAGGAAATCACTGGTAAAGTTTAAAACATAGGGACTTCCCTGGTGGTGCAGTGTTTAAGACTCCACACTCCCAATGCAGGGGGCCTGGGTTCAATCCCTGGTTAGGGAGCTAGATATCACATGTGTGCTGCAACTAAGAGTTCGCATGCCACAACTAAGGAGACCATGTGCCACAACTAAGGAGCCCACATGCCACAACTAAGGAGCCCTTGGGCCACAACTGAGGAGCCAGTGAGCTGCAGCTAAGACCCGGCATAACCTAATTAATTAATTAATTAAAAACACACACACATTAGAAATTGATTAACAAATACAAATAAGAGAAAGAAATATGAGGATTGCCCATGAATTTAAAAAAAAAAACAAAACCTTAAGAAGTTAACATTGGGGGCTTCCCTGGTGGCTCAGTGGTTGAGAATCCGCCTGCTAATGCAGGGGGCACAGGTTGGAGCCCTGTTCCGGGAATGTCCCACATGCCACGGAGCAACCAAGCCGATGTGCCACAACTACTGAAGCTTGCGCTCCTAGAGTCCATGCTCCACAACAAGAGAAACCACCTAAATGAGAAGACCACACACCGCGACAAAGAGTAGCCCCTGCTCGCTGCAACTAGAGGAAGCCCTCAAACAGCAACAAAGACCCAATGCAGCCAATAAATAAATAAATAAATTTATAGAGGAAAAAGGAAAGACGTTAACATTGGTATACGATTAACTAAGAAACAGACATTATTTGGATTTCACCAGTTTTCCCACTCATGTCCCTTCTTTGTTCCAGAATCCAAACCTTGATTCCACCTTGCAGTTAGTTGCCATCTCTACATAGTCTCCTCTAATCTGTGACAGCTTCTCAGTCTTTATTTTTCTTGACCTTGACACTTCTGAAGAGTACTCATCAGGTATTTTGTAGAGTGTCCCTCCATTTTAGTTCTCTTCATGATGAGACTGGGATTATGGATGTTTGGAAAGACTGCCAGAGAGGTAACATGCCCTTCTTATCACACATGGTATCAAGTTGTTGCTAGTGATGTTAACTTTGATCATTTGGTTAAAGGGGAGTCTGCCTGGTTTCTCTACTGTAAAGTTACTATTTTTTTCTCTATCTTTTTTTTTTTTTTTCTGCTGTATGCGGGCCTCTCACTGTTGTGGTCTCTCCCGTTGTGGAGCACAGGCTCAGCGGCCATGGCTCACGGGCCTAGCCGCTCCGCGGCATGTGGGATCTTCCTAGACCGGGGCACGAACCCATGTCCCCTGCATTGGCAGGTGGACTCTCAACCACTGCGCCACCAGGGAAGCCCTCTTTATCTTTTTTTTTTTTTTTTTTTTTTGCTTTGTTCTTTTCAGTTTTTCCAAGTCACTTTGGATTTGTGTTCTATTGATTAACAAAGGAATACTGACACCTGTTACTGAACTTGAGCTCCCAAAATGCATTGTGGCACCAACTACTTGCTGTTACTCAGGAAGGATAGATGAGACCATCCGCATTTTTCCAAGAAAAGCTCAGTCACTTTTCGGGGGTGGGGTGGGGAAGTCCTGATGACTGACTGGATTTTCAAGTCTTTATTAGGCAGCAAAATACTACCTCAGAAGAGAGGAATGGAGCAGGATTATTTCCAGAGTTTGGGTGGCATACCAATCTCTTTCATAGGGAGTGTTGACTTTTTTTTTTTTTGAGTGGAAGTTTTTAGAGTTATCTTGGAAAATCAGAGTATGCACTGTGTAGAATATCTAGAAATCTTGTAGTTTTTTCTTACTTCCTTCATCCTATCTGTACATCTGCTACTATGTGCAGTAGGGCGTGTACTCCAAGAGAACTTTGGCAAATTAAAATTCCTGGTCCTTGGGGCTTCCCTGGTGGCGCAGTGGTTGAGAGTCCGCCTGCCGATGCAGGGGACACGGGTTCGTGCCCCAGTCCGGGAAGATCCCATGTGCCGCGGAGCGGCTGGGCCCGTGAGCCATGGCCGCTGAGCCTGCGCGTCCGGAGCCTGTGCTCCGCAACGGGAGAGGCCACAACAGTGAGAGGCCTGTGTACTGCAAAAAAAAAAAAAAAAAAAATTCCTGGTCCTTGGGCTACTTAATTTACATTTCACCAGGAGCTTTCATGTCAGAATCCAGGGCATAATCTCACTACCATCCTGTTCTTAACACTAGACGAGTACTAGTAAGCACTGTGTACAGCGGAATTTAAGCAGGGCGAGTCCTCATGGGAGATGCACTGTGAACACTGAACCTTTACATTTGAGCTGTCATTCAGTGTTGCTCACACTATCATCCATTTCTGTTATTTTTCTCTTAATGGACATTACTGCTTTCTTCTTGGGTGGAAACCCGGAAGCCTCCAGACCTCATCGCAAGAAGACCTTGATTATTCCCTGGTGCAGCTTCCGTGCAGTCACTGATTACTTGACCAGGTCTTGTTGCAGCTGGACACCAACTTAGGACCAAATAACGTGTGTCTTAAAGAGATCTAACAGTTCCCAAGATTTTAAAGTTCACTCTGTCACATTCCTTATATTCCTACTTCCACATTAGTCTACCTCAAACCAGTCACAGGAAGGACAAATGATTTTAATCTCCTATTACCAAACTCTCACAGCTTTTAGGGACATTCTTTGTAAATTATATTGCTCCTGGACTCTTCTTAAAGATCATTATTTTCATTCAGAGATTTACTTTGAGTAGTCTTTCATTCAGCTTTCCTTCTTTTTTTTGCTATTCTTCTCATGTGAATATATGTCTACTATAAAACGTCATCTGTACATGAGCTATAATATGATTGTTTGGTTCTGAATTGTATCATTAATGTTATAGGTATTTTTCTAATAGGCATTCTCTCCATGATTTTGTTTTCTAAAGTAATTAAAGTGGTTTAAGTCTGATTCCTCTGTTTACTTATTGAGGTGAAATTCATGTAACATAAAGTGAGACATCTTAAAGCATACAATTCTGTAGTGTTTAGTACATTCTCATTTTTGTGCAGTCATCACCCTGATTCCTTTTTATGTTTGTGTATAGCAATGAAAAACCTTATATAGGCCCCAAAAGCCTCGTATATGCTGACAGGACAAGCTTTTCATTGGCTTCAGAATTTGTGCGCCACTGCTGGAGGTTAGTTAGTTTCCTCCAACAGCAAAGCAGTGGTCCATTGGGGTTTTTTTTTTTTTTTTTGCGGTATGCGGGCCTCTCACTGTTGTGGTCTCTCCCGTTGCGGGGCACAGGCTCCGGACGCGCAGGCTCAGCGGCCATGGCTCACAGGCCCAGCCGCTCCTCGGCATGTGGGACCTTCCCGGACCAGGGCACGAACCTGTGTCCCCTGCATCAGCAGGCGGACTCTCAACCACTGCGCCACCAGGGAAGCCCGATATTGATGATTTTTACCTCCTCAGGCCACCTTTGAGAATTCTACTTAGTGTATGTACTAGCTAAGGCAGTTCCAAAGCTTATTGCTTAGTGTCTATTTGGAAGCTTTAAAAATAATTGAACTAGTGATGAAGTCATGAACGCCCTCCCAGGCTTTCCTCATGTGCTCTGGGGCCTCGTGCTTCCCTAAAGACTGTGGGAATTGCCCCAGCTGTTTTGTCATATTCATATATTTTCTCTAAAATTCCTTTCCTTCTTGGAACAGTTCCATTAGCATTTGCTTCCCATCTACATGATGCGGATCAGCACCTTTCCGCTGGAGAAAAATGGAGTCAACACATTAGTGTGAAGGAATTGTAGCCATGCTGTACCCAGGCCACTTGAGGACTGCTCAAAGGTAGAATCCTCAACAAAGGAACTGCCATGAAACAAGAGAGAACATGTGCACACAGAGAAAACTGGCTATCTAGTGCCACCCTCGTTTCGTTCTCTAACCAGCTAAAATGTGAAAGGGTTTTGCTGAATGTTATTTAGAAACGTTTAGTATCATGCAGTAGATTCTAAATTCAGTCTAGAGACTTTTTTGTTCTCCCAAGCCAGTCTCCATCTTCCCAAGAACAACCAGAAGTTAGAGCTCATAGGGAATGTTCACTGATGGACCAGATGTTACATCTTGTATGTTTCCAAGGAGCTCAGTGCGCCGTGTCAGGGAGACTGCTGTCGTCATTGCAGCAGAGCTGCTTCCTGGGGTGGAAGGAGTGCTGTTTCACCTCCGGCAGGGCTTCTCAGCCCCTGCTCCCCTCACATTTGGGCTGGATAGTCCTTTGTTGTGGAGAACTGTCCTGTACATTGCAGGCTGTTCAGCAGCATCCCCAACCTCTGCCTCCTAGGTGCCAGTCATACCTCTTCCTCTCTCCCCAAGTTATGACTACCCCGATGTCTCCACACATTGCTAAATGTTCCCTGGGGGCAAAATTGCCCATGATTGAGAGTCCCTGGTCTTAGGTTTCTTCCAAAGGCAAGATGAGGTTCATGACTCTTAACTGAACCACCTAACCGCAAAGTGTTTTTTCTTCTTCTCCCAAGTAAGAGCCTAGAGAAGGAATTCTGCTTTCATGTGCAGATAGAGAAACAGGTACTCTGATACATAGGAATCGGTCAGAACCTGAACTGCATTTGGCTTTGGCAACCACTGGGCATGGCGACTGATGAGCCAGCAGTGACCTCCTTACTACCTGCCCCTCTTGTTCTAATTAAACAAACTTTTACCATCTTTCTGTTAATGAGTCAGCTGGTAAAGAAAACACTCTTCTTTTGCCAAAGCTTTTAGGAAGCAGAGACATAGCAGAGTTTTGTACACATAAGTTCCTGTTGTACTGACTTTTTCCTCCTGGGGAGTGGGGAAGAATATCAGTGAAAATAGAAGTGCCAACATGGATTTGTAGCTATAGTGAGTAATGGTTTTTCAAAAATCCAAGATTTTCTTCTCAAAAAAAAACAATTAGAAAGCACCACTATTCTCTACATTTTATAATAAAAAGTAAATTCTGATGTCAACAGAGGATTATAAAACCTCTAGTGCAGCAAACTCCACAGATTGGTCCTGGCAGTGGATTTTGTGGTAGCGTGCTAGCAACTGGGGACATCCTTGGCATGGCCTGTGATATTCAGGCACCTGAGGTGCGTATTTGAAGTGTTTAGCTTGGAATTTGTGTGCTGTACAAGTATTAGCAATTAAGAAAACGCCAGTAGAGTTTTAGAAATGAAAAAGACTGTGGGAAAGGGAGTTCATAGAAGCCAAGGACCAGAGCAAAGTCCGAAGACCTAGAGTTTTCGATGCCTCCAGCCAGGTCTTTTCAGTTGTACCATACTGCTTCTCAGACTAGCTGCTGGAGAAGAGCAATAGAATGAACACAGACAGGGAGCCTTAGAAATGGTGGCAGATGCAAAACACTAGAGGTGGAGAGAAAGCAGCTTTAACTCCTCCAGAAATGCTGTGGCTGCCTTTTCTTGGAGCTGTGGAAGGTATGTCAGCATTGCTGGTTCAGGGCTATGAGAGGAGGGTGAGAAATCAGGTCTTTTTTTTTCCCCCTCTTCCCTGCTGCAATCTGCTGTTTGCAGCAAGCCTTCCCAAAGCTTAATTGCCAGAGCAATGCCAAGTGCACAGGAGCTCTACTTACAATTCCCCCACTGAGAGATTTTAGTTTGGAGTTTTGCTTTAAGCTCTCTGCTAATCCAACCAGTCACATATTTTGGAGAGAAACTACCAGTCTTCTTTTGACAGCACAATGATTGCTCAGTTTTTCATGGTTTTCTTCCTCAAGGTAGATGCCAACCTCAACATTACAGAAGAAAGCCTTTCTGAACATTATAGCAAAACTACTTGGGTTTCCATAGGGTTATTAATAGCTTTGAATCCATTGTGGACTACGAATAGTAGTTCACAGTCAAGAACAGTAGCCACCGAAGAGAACTGTAGCTGATGGTATGTGGTGCAGGTGGATGGGCAGGCAGTTACTGCTAAAACTTGCCTAATTTACAGATATTAACATTTACATAAAAATTCATTTAAAAACTAGTACCTCGTTGGTGAAACCCAGTGAGGTTATATACATAGCATCATTACAACATAATTAACTGGGAACAAAAAAGCATTAGAAAGTGCTGTGGGAGTCGAAGCCCCACGCTTGCCCATTGTGCCTTTGAGCCAAATGTAACACCAGCCTGAGAAAAGAATAGTCATCATGAAAATATTTTCTTTCCTTCCAAGTCAGGAAACAGACTCACAATGGAGTCTCCTTCTCCATTCTGAATTTTGAGATGTGCAGGAAACAACCAGCCATTACCAGCTGAGGTTTTCCTGCTGATAAATGAACCCTGAGGCCACAGTGACCTGTCTTGTTAATGAGTTAATGAAGAATCTGGTCCTTGCATTGACCCTCTCCTTAAAAGCTTTCTTTGGAGCTGAAACAACATTCCTCTAATTTATGAGTTAACTCTTTCGTACTTAGCAAATGAGAAAGAGAAGGGGAGGAAAGAACCACGGGGCAGAGAAGTGGAGAATCCACCAGGGGGCTTTGATTTCTGAAATTTTTAATTTGAACATTAACTTCACTTGCAGACAGAAATATCATTCAAAGAAATATTTTCCTCTTATTGAAGAACCTTAATAAAAGTGGTCTTGTATTCTTTATGTTGCATTTTACCCCAAGGCAATGACATTTTATTGAAGGATTTCCCCACCCATTACTCTGATAAGAAACTGCTTTGAATTGAGCAACGGAAATATTTGATTTTTGTGTAAACATTTCAGTATAGGAAAAAACAAAGGAATGTTTACTTCTGTAAGTAAATGTTATGAACCCAGCATTTATTAACGGAGGCAGATCCTGTCTTCAGCTTATTGGAGAAAGACTAGTCTCCTTTAAATTAGGTTATCTTTAAGAGCCAGACATTATTTCTTCCTCCAAATTATTTTTTCTTTTAGCGATTGATTGTGATGTTCTATGATTTGAAGGTTGTTGTAGATACCTCTGTTACAGGGTCATTTCTCAGCTTTGCAATTCTAGAAATGTGATTTTACTAGTTGATTAGATTCTGATGAACTGATTCATGACTCATTAGGCTAGTGTTACTTAGAAAACCAAAGCGCTTGTTTATTAACTTACAGTTATTATTTCATTAACCAGAAGAGTTTGTCCTATTGAGGCATCCCCAAACCAGTACCTGGAAAATCATAAAAAGTGATAGGAGGCTTTGTAAGGAGGTAAGCAAAGAAAAGAAAATAGATCAATCATCTTCTCCATATTCCACTTAGAGACTTCTAAGGAATCTCTCTTCTACTGTAAGGCATTTATCTGTCAGGTACTTGGTATTGGTGGCTCGTATTTAAACACTCTCTACCTGGTCAGTGCTAAATGGCCACTGCTAAGACGGCTCAGGATGGTAAATTGAACACATGCCGCCACACATTTGCCCCAAATTCCTAAATATATTAGAAAGATACATGTTTTTAACAATGTTGGAAAAAAAGGATGTTCTGGATAATCTAGAAGTTTGAGGAATTCCTGAAGGACAGAAGGCAAATGGAATCATATCAAAGGTAGAAACCGGAATCCAAAAGCCCTGAATGTCCCACCCCTCCCATGTAATTACTGGACACGGCTGTGGTGAATGGTTGCAGCATTTACACACTGGGGAGCTAGAACATCACTTGAACTAGCACAAATCAAACCACAAGAAAACCAGAGTCATGAGAGAAGCTCCAAACTCAAGAAATTGAAAAGCTAACATTGGAGGCTCCAAATACTGTAAATAGAATGTAAAGGAGACTTAAAGGGAAGTGTGTTTATACCCTGAAAGGAATAAAAAGAAAATATTTCGGGCTTCCCTGGTGGCGCAGTGGTTGAGAGTCCGCCTGCCGATGCAGGGGACACGGGTTCGTGCCCTGGTCCAGGAAGATCCCACATGCCGCGGAGCGGCTGGGCCCGTGAGCCATGGCCACTGAGCCTGCGCGTCCGGAGCCTGTGCTCCGCAACGGGAGAGGCCACAGCAGTGAGAGGCCTGCGTACCGCAAAAAAAAAAAAAGAAAAGAAAAAATATTTCATTCATGAAACGAGAACAGACTCTTATGGGAAAGAATGAATTTTATTTCCTAGATCTTGGAAATAAAACATGATTGTTTAGCTAGAACCTCATTAAAGGGATTCCATAGTCTAATAGATACAGCTAAGGGGAATTAGTAGTGAGCAGAGGAAAGAGCCAAAGAATTTTCCTAGGTTATAAAATAATAAAGAGATAGGCTGACAGAAAAGTAACTATAACAAAGGGAGTCATTTCAGAAGTTTTGGGTTTCATAGAATATGAGTTCTGGGGGTAAGAGAGAAAAAATGGAGGGGGGAACAAATACCCAAAGAAATAACGAAGAAAATTTCCCAAACAGAAGAAAATAAGACCCTTAGAATGAAAGGGCCTACTGTGAATATATCAAGTTAAGAGGGCTTACTTATATGTTTTACACATATAATGGAAGTCTCAGAAGACGAGGATAAGGAAAAATCCTAAAAGCTTCCAGATACAGAAAACAGTCCAGCCTATAAAGAAGCAAGAATCGTGTTGGTATCAGAGTCTTATTGGCAACTCTAGATGCAAGAGGATGATGAAACAACATATTCATAGTTTTGAGAGAAAATACTGTAGAACCTAAGAGTCCATACCCAGGGAAGCTATCCCTCAGGTATTAAGGGCCAGTGAAGGCATTTTTCGTGTGTGCAAGAACTCAGTTTCCCGCTCATGATTCCTATTTTATAAAATTACCAGAGGGATGTTGTCCAGAAAAATTAAAGAGGGAAACAAAAGAAGCATTGATAAAGGGGGAGAAGACTCAGCAGAAAATGCCTTAGGTCAGTAATCCAGAACTGGAGCAGCTGTATGCTCCTGACAGCAGTGACATCTGTAGACACAGGCAAAAGCAGCCGCCCAGAGCCCTCAGTCACGGTCTGCTCTGACATCCACTGTGGATGCCACCACAAGTCCAGGCCTCCAGATTGTGCTCATCTTTAAGATGCTTATCCCCACCGTGTCCCTCCCTATCCTTTCATACCCACATGTAGTTTGAGCTCAGTGACCTCCCTTCAGTTTTGTAGGAGTGGAAAAAATCTCCCTTCTTCCCTCCTAGATCCTTTGGCTAGTCTAATATCTAATAATTAAATTGACATGAGACTGATTAACAGGAGAAAAACAAATCTAATTTGTATGTACCAGTGCCCCACAAAAATATGAGACACAAAGAAGTGACCAAAACAGGAAGCTTTTAGATAAAGAAACAATAAATTTGTGAAGAACTGACAAGACAAAGGGGTTTGGGCTTGGGGTAGTAAATTGGTGAAGAAGTAACAAGGTTGGTTTATTCAGCATTCTTTGGCCCTAGATTCCCTGTATCTGGTGATAAGGATGCCCTCTACCCCTCTGGTACCTTTCCCAGGGGAGGTTATCTCCTCCTGATTACCGGGACAAAGGAGGATCAGTGTCCTTCTTCTACTGGCTATTTCTCAAGTACCTTTAATTCAAAATATCAATAGGCCAAAGTGGCATATTTTGGGGTGATACATTCTGAGCCCCTGCTGATTCAGCTTCCTTGATGAATAATCCCTTTACCTTATGCTTTCACTGAAACTGGGCCAAGTGGTCCCCTGGAAACACTGCTTCCCCTACAACAACCTCAGGTGGCTGCTGTTTTTTCTCCTACACTTTTCATTTCCCAAGACCTGGAGTTGAAATAAATGTCTTCCTTGTACCCCATCACTGCTTCCAAATTCTCTTTCCTCCTTCTTCCTGGATTTGCCATTGAAGTTAGTGGAAGTACTAAAGTATTTGAGCCAAGAACAGTAAGAGGAAATGATCAGAGAGTAGAACCTTTGAAGTAAAGGTTGTGGAGGTTTGTTGGATTGTCAGAGAAAGCCTACGCAAGTAGGTGGCTGAGTTGGACTAAAGAGAAAGTTACCTGACTCTGAGAAATTTGAAAAATTGAGAGAACAAGTTTGGATCATCTGTGGATATTGAAAGCATCTGATAGAGGCTAAGAACAAACAAGCCGTCAGTGACAAGGGAGTGATTGGAGAAGGCAGTAGCTGGTGACAATAAGGAGGGACAAGGGGCAGTAAAGCCTCAGGACCTGTGCTTCAAAGTAGGACAGTTTGCCCCCCACCCAAAAGAAAAAGAAAATTTAGAAGCAGCAACTCCACCATCTGTCCAGCGCCTGTACCTGTGGACCCTGCCCTTCCTAGTACCGTATGCGTCCCCCGTCCCCTGCGGGCCCTGCTCCTCTCAGTGACCTTGCCCGTTCCCGCGTGTATCCCCTTAATCCCGCACCGTCATCTTCTCACTTCAGCTGGATCATTCCCCTCGGCAAACAGACCATTCTGATGTCACCTGCCTTAGTAGGGAAGTCCATTTTAACTAAGACACAGCACAGTTGAAGTCTTTTTATATTATGTTATTTTTATGGAGGTATAGTTGGTTTACAATGTTGTGTTCGTTTCATGTGTAGAGCAAAGTGATTCAGTTATACATGTATATATTCTTTTTCAGGTTCTTCTCCCTTATAGGTTATTACAAACTATGGAGTAGAGTTCCCTGTGCTGTACAGTAGGTCCTTGCTGTTCACCTGTCTTATGTATGGTCGTGTGTCTGCTCATCCCAAACTCCTGATTTGTCCCTCCCCCTCTCTCCCCGTTGCTAACTGTAAGTTTGTTTTCTGTGTCTGTGGGTCTGTTTCTATTTTGTATATAAGTTCGTTCGTGTCATAGTTTAGATTCTATATATAAGCCATACCATATGATAGTTGTCTTTCTCTGTCTGTCTTACTCCACTTAGTACGATCATCTCTAGGTCCATCCATGTTGCTGCAAATAGCATTATTTCATTCTTTTTTATGGCTGAGTAATATTCTACTATACACATACACACACACACACACACACACACACACACACACACACACACCCCACATCTTTATCCATTCATCTGTCGATGGACATTTAGTTTGATTGAAGCCTTTTTAAAATAATGCTGATACATTCCTTAAAAAAAAAAAAAGCCAAGAAAAACCCATGGCAAAGACCACCATAAACAAGGACAAATAACAAACTAGGAGAAAGCCATTTGCAACTAAATCCAAACAAGGTACAAATTTCCCTAGTACGAGCCCCTACAAATCAATAAGAAACATATCAACCACCCAGTTTTTAAAAGGGCAAAGAAAACTTACCAGAATGGAAATATAAATGGCTCTTACACATTAGAAAAGATGCTGAGTTTCCCTAATAAAAAGAGAAACAAATTTAAATGACAAGGAGATGCTATTTTTTCACAAGATTGGCAGAGATCCCAAAGTTAGATAATAGTGCTTTGACAAGGATGGGGCTCTCCGTGTTTGTAGTGGTAAAAGATTGTCATTGAAGTCCATAGTACCGACTGCCTGATAAATTATGGTTCTTCCATACAATAGAACAACATGCAGCTTGGAAAAGAAAGAGGAAGTGCTCTATGTACTGATACACAATGATCCCTGGAATACATAAATAAGTGAAAAAAGCCAGGAGCAGAATAGTGTAGAGGTATACAATCATTTATGTGCAGGATGGGGAGAGAATATATACAAATGTACATTGCTTGGATATGCATGAAATAGCTCTGGCAGGAAGAAGCAGATTTAAAAACTCTGACTTGCAGAGCTTTATTTCCAGACCCCAATAAAAACTAAATATATGGAGATTTAAGTGCTCAGATAGGAAATTAAGTCCCACCTCCAGCTCTAGGAAATCCGCTTCTGGAGAAGATAGCCTGTGGACTGTCAGTGATTGCATATGCAGAGAACACTGCACAAGGACAACAGGAACTGGTAAACAGTTGTTGCTTCAGAGAAAAAGAATCGGTGGCTAGGGGATTATTTTGGTCATTTTGTATTTTGACCACATGCATAAACTAAATTAAGGTTTATTCCCCCCAAATGGCTAAGAGTCACTGGCAAGACTTATGGCAAATACATACTTCATGTTCTGATAGTCAGTGTTTCATTGTAAATCAAGAGAGCTAGAGGAGTATTTGAAACCTGACTAGGGGGTAGGTTACAGCATTTATAAGATGGGAGGCCAACATGAAATAGATGGCTGGCTCCAGAAGGATCACTGAATTAGTTGAGTCCATGGAATGTATTCACAGGGAGACTAATTTTAGGGGCAGCTGGGCCATTTCTTATCCTCCATACGCATTCCCTTAGCCCATCAACTGACCTGCTGAATAGGAGGTCTTCTTTTCTCCAGACTTTTTTCAGTTTGGTGGGGTTTAGGTTGTGCTGGGAGTGTTCCACCTTTTGTTTTTGTTTTTTAGCCTTATTTTTAACACTTTAGTAAGAGTAATTAAAAAGTGGGTCAAGAAGCTTCTTACTGTGCTTTACCTGACCTTTCTCCCTCTCTCTCCTTCGTTCTGGTGGAACCTCCTCCACCCACTGCACCACTTCCAGCCGACGGTTTCTCCTTTACAACACCAGGCTAGGTCTGCTGGCCAGCAAGCAGCCTTTTCCTGGTATTTACATCCCAGGGAAATACAGATAGATGTTTTTCAGAGCATTTCAGGCTTGGCAAGATTGGCTGGACAGGTGGGATTGTTGCAACAGTTTGTCCTTATTATTCTCCTCTTTCCTGTTCCTTTTCATGTTTCTGTTGTTCTAAAGGGTTTTGTTTGGATTAATTAATTACAGGAGGAGAAAAAGCAAACCTTTCCACAGCCATGGTGGGCCAGGTGCTCTAAGAGGAGGCAAGTCATGGATGATTGTTGGCCTTTCCAGATGATCATGAGTAACTGATGCTGCAGTACCTCTCTTCCACAGAGGCTCTTGCAGAGTATTAATGATTCACAATGTTCACGGCCTCTCACAAAGTTAAATTGGTCTCTCTACGTCTCAGTCACTGAAGTAAAAAATGTGATGGAGTGATTTATCCAGGGTGGGGCAAGCCCACACAGCAGGTGAATTAGGAGTGCAGCCCAGAAGTCAGACCATCTTATTAATGCCCTGCTCTAACCACCATAACTTCCTTCCTTATTTTTTTAATCAGCTTGTGGAGAGAGCGAAAGAAGGAACGGGCTATATTAATAATGGCTGTATTCTACCAGAATATAGAATGAAAGGCTTTAAAGACTTCCTTTCATCGCCTTTTTTACTTCCTTCCCCCTATTTAAAACAAACTTTCTGGCTTGATGACAATCTCAGTGGCATTTCAGACTTCCCTTCCTAATTCTCATTTGACAGAGGCATGTCCCTTTTTAGCCATTCCCCCTGATTTTCTTTGACTCTCCAGCACAACATATATCTGAAGGGGCAGGCATCTAAGATTTTTGTCTTTCTAAAATTTAACCACATACAAACCCTACTGAGAAATAAATATGATCCTGCAAAACCTTTTCTATTAAGTGCGGGAAGAGTGTTCTAGCTTTCATCTCTTTCATCGTTTCAGCAGTGCACTCACTGGGGAACAGATCATTTCACCAGCTTTTCCAATGGAGAAATAGCCAGACTGATGACTCCTCAGGAAAATTCCTTTCTTTTCTTTTTCTGCTAAAAGGCACATTAAGATTTATTAACCCAGGTTGGTTATCAGTTCAAAGTCATACAGAAGCATAGTGTGAAAAGTCAGAATGTATTAGGGCTTCCCTGGTGGCCCAGTGGTTAAGAATCTGCCTGCCAATGAGGGGGACACAGGTTCGAGCCCTGGTCTGGGAAGATCCCACATGCGGCGGAGCAACTAAGCCCGTGTGCCACAACTACTGAGCCTGCGCTCTAGAGCCTGCGAGCCACAACTACTGAGCCTGCGCACCACAACTATTGAGCCCTTGCGCCTAGAGCCCGTGCTCTGTGACAAGAGAAGCCACCGCAATGAGAAGACCGCGCACTGCAATGAAGAGTAGCCCCCGCTCGCCGCAACTAGAGAAAGCCCACGTGCAGCAATGAAGACCCGACACAGCCAAAGATAAAATAAATAAAAATTTTAAATCTATTAAAAAAAAAATGTATTATGCAGTCTCCTGACCCAGGCCTGGGTCCTGCTTTCCAGAGGCAACCACTTTAAACTCTTTCAGCTAGTTCTTCTGGTATTATTTTGTTTGTGATTTAAACTGCTGTGTTTAGTATACTGTTATTTATTGTTTTTTCAATATTAGACATTTTTTAAAAGACATTGTTTATTAACTTCCGGTTAATTCTAGTCTTTAAGAAGCACCAACTCCTGTTTTGGTAGAGGAGGAATTAACACTCTTGTACTGCCCCTCCCCTGAGCCCGGGTGTGGACTACTCTTGTATTTCCTTTCATGTATGTATGTTATTTGTTAGTTTGCTTCATTTTCTGTGTCCCTATCACATTTTTCCCAAACTCTCCAACAGGGCTGTGAACTCCGTCTCAGTATTTTTCTCCACTATGTCAGATAATCTGTCATTTACATCCCATCCCCAGTCCCTTCTGGAGCCTTCCATCCTCCTGCTCAGGTCTGGGCTCCTTGTTCTCTAGGCTTCCCGTGCAGCTGTTGTTCTGGGCCTGCCTTTCATCCCTCTTTGTGTGGCTCCCCTGTTTCTTGGATCCTTTGTCTTACTCTTTCTAGGTTTATTCCCTTTTTTTTTTTGCGGTACGCGGGCCTCTCACCGTCGCGGCCTCTCCTGTTGCGGAGCACAGGCTCCAGACGCGCAGGCTCAGCGGCCATGGCTCACGGGCCCAGCCGCTCCGCGGCATGTGGGATCTTCCCGGACCGGGGCACGAACCCGTGTCCCCTGCATCGGCAGGCGGACTCCCAACCACTGCGCCACCAGGGAAGCCCTATCCCCTCGTTTTGATAGAGCTCATCCTCCAGTTACATCCTGAGGAAATTATTTATGGGAGATAAATTTTTGAAACTTGGAGCGTCTGAAAATAATTTTGTTCTGTCTTCACATTTTACTAATGGTTTTGCTGGGTATAACATTATAGGTGGAAAATAATTTTCCTTCAGAGTTGTGAGGACATTGTTCCACGGTCAGAAGCCATTTGGAAGTCTTGAATCTTTGTATATGACCTCATCCTCCCCACCCCCCTCTGCCCCCGCCTTGGAAGTTTTTAGGATCTTCTCTTCTCACCAGGCACCCAGACCCCCAGCAGTGAGAAGAACCCAATCCTTTTTGCGTCTTTTTCTAGGTGCTCTTCATCTGATCCCTTCCACTGGGTACACCAACTCAGTTGCCCACTGAACAAGTGAGAAAGTTCGTATCTGCAGGATTCTCTTACCTTGACATAGTTGGTTGTGACAGCTGGAGGGAGTGGTCATCTCTGCTGCAGCTCAGTTTGCTGCCTGTAGCAAATCTGTACACCTGAATAATTCTTTCTGGCAGCTTCTGACAAGAAGTTGTTCAGTTGGCTGAGTATTGAGTTAGCTAATTGCTCCAATTACATCCATCCAGTGTTGGTTTTAGCTTCAAGGCTGGACTCAGGCATTGCTTCTGGCTCATAACATAGTAGAGTATATGACTTTAAAACTAGCCCCCAAGAGCAAACAGACAAAAGTAGCCTGGCTGTGAGGTAGCCAGTGGCAAGAGAAAAAGACTCATTTGCCACCCTCAGCTAAGTCCATCCTTAGGTCTCTTGACCTGGTTGTTCCAGGGCTTCATTATCACAAAATATGAATGCAAATATCACTTTTTAAAAATTTTATTTATTTTATTTATTTATTTTTGGTTGTGTTGGGTCTTCGTTGCTGCGTGTGGGGTTTCTCTAGTTGTTGCGAGCAGGGGGCTACTCTTCGTTGCGGTGCGCGGGCTTCTCATTGCGTTGGCTTCTCTTGTTGCGGAGCATGGGCTCTAGGTGCACGGGCTTCAGTAGTTGTGGCTTGAGGGCTCTAGAGAGCAGGCTCGGTAGTTGTGGCTCACGGGCTTAGTTGCTCCGCGGCACATGGGATCTTCCCGGACCAGGGCTTGAACCCGTGCCCCCTGCCTTGGCAGGCGGATTCTTAACCACTTCACCACCAGGGAAGCCCCACTTTTTTTTTTTTCTTGCAAATTCTATTGTCATAGACCAAAAAAAGCAAAGATTCATCCAGCACTCCCCTTAATTCTGTCCCTTATTTGTGTATCAATTAGGATATCTTAGCCTGTGTACCCCAGATTACAGTTTATGACAGGTATGTTGAGCATTCTACAGGCTCTCATCCAGTGGTGCCGAGGCCAGCCTAAGACAAATTCCAGGCTCCTGACAGCCGTTCAAGGAGGGGTCTGCCATCTGTTGCAATGAACAAATGCTTTTCCTGTGCCTGCTCTGAAGTACTTACGTCTCCTGTAGAAGAAAACCCAGTGAAGGATGGACAGCAGCTATGAGATTAACCAACATCGAGAATTGTTATTTTAGTAGATATCATTATTGGAATCTATTTATAATATACCAAGTTGGTACGTTTTCCCAATATTCATACATTCTTTTAACAAATGTTTATTGAGTGCCTAACAAGTGCCAGGCACTCTGCCGGGTGTTTGAGTTATATCAGTGATCAAAACAGACATTGGCTCAAGCCTTTGTGGAGTTTCCATTCCAGCAGGGAGATAGACATTAAACGTAATAAATAAATTATGTGGTGTGTTAGAAAATGCTGAATGTTACGAAGGAAAGAAAATCCGAGGCGGGTAGGGAAATCAGGACTGTGGGGTGGGAGTTAAGTTTAGAGTATTGAATAGGATGGTAAGCGTTAAGTGTCAATGAGAAGTTTGAGATTTGAGCACAGACTTGAGGGAGGTAAGGAAGTTAACAAGATGTTATGTGGGAAGAGAGTATTGCAGGTGGAAGGAATGGCTTGAGGCAAGGCCTACAAAGGTGGGTGCACGCCTGAAGCAGAATGAGTCGGGGGGTTAGTTATGAGAGGAGATCTGAGAGGTAAGTACCTGGCGGGTGCTGTTGCCCTCTACTAAGGTGTGGAAAGCTGCTGCAGGCGAGGTCTACTGGGCATCCAAGTGGAGATGCCCACTGGGCAGTTGAGTGAAATTCTGGAGTTAGGGAGAGAGGTCTGGGCTGAAAATAAGACATTTGGAGGTCAGAGGCAAATAAATGGTATTTAAGCTTTGGGACTGGGTGAAATCACTCAGGAAGTGAGTGTACATGGAGAAAAGCAGTCCAGGGATCGAGTGCCAGAAGACTCCCAGATACCCTACATTAACAGACAAGTCCAAATAGTGGGCCATTCTGTAGGCAAGGGGAGTGTTCTAGACAAGGGAGATCAACTTTTCTTGGTTTGAAACTTTTCAAAATTGAATGTTTGTGGGGGGAAAATGTCAAAATTTTAAATATACTTTGCTGCCAGAGGTGAATTAGCCTCAGGAAAAGATAGAACAAGCAACTCCTAAAGTCTCAGATCAATCATTTTTCTCTAGCAGCAGCAAGATTGTAATTTCTTTCTGTATTCTAGAGAAGCATCTTTTCAAGGACGTGAGAGGGTAAGAGCAGGAACAACAGGAAGTGTTGATTTTCTGCTGTGTGCCAGGTATTATGCGGCTCAGTGCTTCCACGTACACTGAGCATGTTATTATCTCTTTCTGGACTTCCTATCCCACGTGTCCCCTTGGCAAATTCTTTCTCATCCTTCACATTTCAGACACCTCCCCCTCCCTTTCTACAGCCTTCTGCAATTCACACTCTTAGGCTCCTACTGCACTTGCTGTGTAGCGGTTTTCTCATCTAATTCTTGTTTGCATATCTGTCTCGAGCAGGTGAATTAAATGAGGATAAGAAATTTGTGTTTCTATCTTCAGTGGCCAGCAGAGTCTGGCACACTGAAGGCACTCAACAAACAAAGGCTGAGTTGATGAATATCTCATTTAATCATCATGCTTCAAGGTAGTTATTATTATCCTCATTTTATTAATCGGTTACTTGAGGCTCAGATAAATATACTCACCCAGGGTTTTTGGTTTTTTGTTTTTTTTTTTTTGTGCGGTACGCGGGCCTCTCACTGTTGTGGCCTCTCCCGTTGCGGAGCACAGGCTCTGGACGCGCAGGCTCAGCGGCCATGGCTCACGGGCCCAGCCGCTCCGCGGCATGTGGGATCTTCCCGGACCGGGGCACGAACCCGTATCCTCTGCATCGGCAGGCGGACTCTCAACCACTGCGCCACCATGGAAGCCCTCACCCAGGGTTTTAAAAGAAAAAAAACCTTAAGTGGCAGGGGCAGGTTTCTGCACTGAATGCTAAGCTACTGTGTCTCACTGCTTTAAAAACACAGCTCCAGGGGCTTCCCTGGTGGCGCAGTGGTTGAGAGTCCGCCTGCCGATGCAGGGGACACGGGTTCGTGCCCCGGTCCGGGAAGATCCCACATGCCGCAGAGCGGCTGGGCGCGTGAGCCATGGTTGCTGAGCCTGCGCGTCCAGAGCCTGTGCTCCGCAACGGGAGAGGCCACATGGTGAGAAGACCGCGTACCGCAAAAAAAAAAAAAAAAAAAAAAAACACAGCTCCAAAGTAGTACTGTTGATATGCGGGACTTAGCTATACAAGCGGTGCTCAGATATTCCAGTATTCCTGTCTGAAGCCTAGATTTCTGATTTTCCTCACCCTTATGAAACTTACATATGACTATCAACATAGGGGACAAGTTGAAAGTTTAAATGTATTTCTCATAGGAAGCTACAAGAGATACCAACTATATAATCTTAAACTTAAGATTTAAAAATATTAGTTGTCTGGGACTTCCCTGGCAGTCCAGTGGTTAAGACTCTGTGCTTCCACTGCAGGGGTCACAGGTTCGATCCCTGGTCTGGGAACTAAGATCGTGCATGCCACGTGGAGTGGCCAAAAAAATAATTTTAAAAAATAAAAATAATAATAAAATAAAACTATTAATATTGGAATAGGCAGATCTGTAGAGACAGAAAATAGATTAGTAGTTGCCTGGAGCTAGAGGAATGGGGGTGACTGCTAATGGGTATGAGGGGTTTTTTTTTGAGAGGGTGATAAAATGTTCCAAAATTAGATTGTGGTAATGGCTGTACAACTGAATATACTAAAAACCATTGACTTGCATGCTTTAAATGAGTGAATTCTTTAGTATATGAACTATATCTCAGTAAAGCTGTTTTTAAAAGTATTAACTGAGAATAAAAAATGATGTGTCATCAGATTTTCCAGCATTCTTTTAGAATACAAATCATTTCAGTAGCTTATATATTTGGCTTATATATTTAGCTTAAATATAATATCATCTCTATTATCTTCACTCTTAGAGAAAAGCTCTTCCTCGTTACAACTAGGTAAATTTTCGTTTTGTGTGTTTTTGCGTGAGTGCCCTTTTAGTTTTAGTCATATCATTCAGATGAGACTATCAGTGTCGACACCCCTAGCTCCGAACCTCCTTCCTTCGTCTGGGCAGTGAGAATGGTGAACATGCTCACGCAGTCTTTGCTGAATTACCAGCTGGGCCTCACAGTGATGGGAGCAGCATCATGAAGCCACTTGCCCCCGAGGAGAGGGCCACAGACTCTCCCAGGCTGCTCCTGGCTTCTGGGCAAGGAGCCACAGGTCAGAGGCCTTGCTCTCACAGCAGGGAGAGAGTGATGCCAAGTTTCCCAGGACAAATAGTTAATATACAAGGATGAATCAGAGAACTGAACAGTCCACCCTTCGCATCTTTAGTTGATGGAATTTGCTTTGATTTGTTTTCATTTTCTTGAACCATCTGTGCGTGGCAACATTGGCCAGCTTTGTTTCACCACACCTTCATCTCCCAGCCAGTAGTTGCTAAAGCTCCTTTTTCAAACTTATTGATTGTGATCCATAGTCATACATTTACGTTATGACCCATTGTGGATCATGGTCATAAAGGCTCTGAGGGGATCCCAGCGTGCAAAGAAACTGGATTTGTTCAAGTTTCATCCATCACTCAGCAGTAGGGTTGGATGACAGGAACCTCGTAGAACAATCTACATTTCTGAATGAAAAAGCTCCTTTAGCAACCCCTAGCTGGCAGATTAAGGAAAGGGACTCTACTTATCCTTATCATTTTTTTCTTGCCTTAGAGATGGAGGGTGGGAATTTTTTTTCGTAGTCAGTGATGCAGTGGGTAAAAATCTTCCATTTATTAAAGAGAAACTATGTTGTGGTTATACAGATTACCCAGCTGCGGTTAACATCTATGAAAACCATTTCCTGAGTGCAGGAAAAAGAAAGTTTTCTGCTTTATGTACCAGACTCCGTGGGAACAGATATTTTCCTTTGTTGAAATCCATTGCATTGCTTTAGCAAAGTGACACCTAGGGCTCAGGCTTGAAACAACCCCCTTCTTTTGATCACCCTTGTGCAGGTAATTGCTTCCCAAGGACTCTTTAATTCCTAGATTGTAAAGGGGTCCTGTGACAAGGGGAAAACTGTGGATAATGGTGTGTCCTGGCTTTTTGAGGATAGATGGGAGCTGCCCTGGAGTGGGGCAGGTTGGGGTCTGGGCCTCGTTGAGTTGCCCACTGAGTTACCAGGATAGCGGCTTCTAGGAAGCCAGAGAAGATGCCCTGGCAAGTGAGCGAGCGACTGACAGTGCAGATGCCGCCCTGAGAGGGATTTGGAGTCAGGGCCCCAGCAGGAGTGTCAAGTGCTGGAAATGACCTTTCTTACTATTCAGCCCCATCTAATGAAAGGACCATAAAGTGCACGCGCACACACGCACGCACACACACACCAGCAGAACTGTGAGGTGTCGGGAATCACTGCATGCTTATTTAGTAGTGGTAAGAAGTTGAGGCATGGAGGGGGGTAATTTTGCACAATGTGTGCTAGCTAACTCCTACGTGTTCAAAGCCTTGTGGTTAATGTGCCTACCCATTTCTAGAAAGGAGCGCAGGCATGACTCGTTTTCAGTGAGGCCTGTCTGGTCTGACTGAGGACACCCCCCACATCCTGAAACTTTGACCTGATCTCAGCCTGGGAGGTGGCCAAGAATTTAAAAATGTATTTTATGTTGACATCCTCAGACATTTTCATGAGGAGATGGAGACCTGCCTGAGAAAAAGCAAGCCGGGAGTCAAACAACAGAATGAGGTTTGAGAAAACATGCCAACTCCTGAATCGGCAATTAGCCAAAACAAGCCAGTCGGAGCACATTTATCTTCTGTGCTTTGCTTCTCATGTTGGCTGATGTCTGTGACAGATGTGCTCTTTTCCCGATGGGATCGATCAGGATGAGTGTGGCTCCTGCCCTCAGACCAGGCAGGTAGTCCCCAGAGCCGCCCTGGCCTGGCGCAGTCACAGGACGAAACCAACAGAGCTCTCCTTCAGAAGGGCCTTGATGTGTTAGCTGCCAGATCCTGATCCTGCCTCATCTCTCCTTTGCCTCCATGGCTGTGATTGGTTGGAGCCCATATGGAAGCAGTGTCAGGAAAAATAAGCTGTGCCTTCCTCACTTGAGCTCCCAGGGTTCTGCATAAAGAAAAATGTCATTATGGGCTTTGTTAGAAGCTGTATTTAATAATTCCTTTAAAATTCTGTCTCAGAAATGTAAATGGCCTGTTTGTGTTGGTCAATACATTATTCTCCCCAACTCTGCCTGATCATACAAATTAAAGCAACAGCAGTTTGCACCTCAAGGGGAAAGTGTCCCTTCCCGCCCCAGGCATAACCCTCATTCCCAATAAACTAAACATTTCCTCCTTGGAGAGCCCCCAGGCCTCCTTCACTCCCCAACTGCTGTGAAATGGTGGAGGCCCTTCCCTGCTTTGCCCTGAGCCCCCACCATGGGAATAGTGTGAGGAAGGAAGTTTCTGGAGCAGAGGCAGGAAGGGATGTGGCATTATCTCTTCCCCAGGGAATGAGATGCGACCACAGGGGAGTGGGACAAAGGAGAAGGGAAATTCAGTAGTATTTCCTAGAGGTCTGGTGGGTGGGCCAGAGGGCTTTGCTTTGCCACTGACTTCGTGTCACTTAACCCTACGCACACCGGGCCTCCAGCCCTTGAGAAGAGTATGCAGGTATCGAGGTGAATGCTTCCGTGTTGGCCAGAGACCTCTGTGCTCACCATTGGCAGATCTAGTCTAGGACTCTGCTGATGATCTCATAACCATTGGCCTTTCTCCAGTTACTGCTTTTTCCCTTTTTAGAGACTTTCTTACAGCCAGAGCTTTATGATCCCTTTGGGATTTTCTGCATATTTATCCTTCAAATAGGGCCCTTCACTATTCATTCACCCCAGTCTGTCCTTAGCCATGGCCAAGGCCTTATAGGTGAGGTATGAAATAAGCAGTCAGAACTTCCTGAAGGTATTATTCTACATATTACACATTAATTACAAATTTATCACAGAGAAGAGAATGTACGTTTACAAATGAGAGCTCTGGCAGTCACCACATTACCCAAGGGGCCACACTTAGCATCGTGAGTCCTGGGCTGACCTGACACTGCGTCCATTACTATGTGATGGTACCCTACCTCATCTACACGGCACATTTGACATAGGAAAGAGACAAATCCTAGACGAGCGATACTCTGTAAAACAACCAACCTAGACTCAAAAGACTATCAAAGACCAAAAAACAAACCAACAAAACAAAAGGCAGAAGACTGTGCTAGATTAAAGGAGGCTAAGGGAACCCCAGATGTGGTGCCCGATAGGAGGCAATGGAGAACAAATGTGAAGGCCGTTGGGGAGGCATTGAGGGAAATGTGAATATGAACTTTAAGTTAGATTACACCGTTCTATCAATGTGAGATTTCTTGGGTATAATATAAGGTGTTGTTTATGTAGAAGAATGTCCTTAGGAGACACACACAAAGTATTTAGAGGTGAAGGAGCATGAATCACCCCCCCCCCAAAAAAGATAAGCAAACGTGGCAAAATGTTAATAATTGGTGAATCTAAGTGAAGAGTGTTTAGGTAATAGTCGTTCTCTGCTTTCAACTTTTCTGTCAGTTTGACATTTTTCAAACTGGAAAGTTGAGGGAAATTTCTCAGTAGACCACACTGGTGTTCTTGTGCCATCACGTTCCATATCGCAGAAGCAGGAGTGCACTGGATGCTCACATACCCTAAAGCTCACCCACCCACCTGGCAACGCAAGCCCTTTTGCATCTTCATACAGCATTTTTCTCTGCATTAAGTGTGTGAACCAAGCATTGTAGAGGCCTCACGTGCACCAAGGAATGGTGTGGGAAAGGACCCATTCTTTCCTAATGCTTGTCTAAATTTGACCCTCTCTGAAAGGTCTGAACTAGGCAGATTAATAAAGACAAACAACAATAAAAACAAACAATTGCCTTCTGTGGCAAGGGGCGCAAGCCCACTGAGCTGGTTTCAGCAGAACAATAGACCAGTGGAGGACTGTTCTTCACAAAGAGGGGCATTAACTTTCTCTTGGCATATGATGCAAATAAACTACTGCCCAGCAGATCAGTTAGTTTGTCCCAGAGAAAAAGTCCATTTCAGTGTCACTTGAGAGTCCCTAACCCCAAGTTACTTGTCTCAAAAATAAATGACCTTTATCGCAAGAGAGACCAGAAACTGTGCAGTGAGAGGACCCCTACTGCTCTGGGGAGAACTGACTGTGAATGAATGTCTTCTGTAGGAAGAGCTGTCCATTTAAATAGAACCAAGTCAGCTAGAATAGTCCTCCCAGCAGCAGCTCAAAGGCCAAAGCAGGCAAAATAGACCTCTGTGCTTAACAGGTAGAGAAGGAAGAGTTGAAAGGGGCTTTTTCTATAATATAATGTTTTAGAAGCTTAGAATTCAGGGCTTTTGCAACCAGAATCATCAGGTATGTTTCATAGACATGCTATAAAGATGCAGAGCAGTGGAAATCAAATCAGACAAACTAGCGTTCCCTTCACTCTTTTTTTTTTTAATTTATTTACTTATTTATTTACATTTGGCTGTGTTGGGTCTTTGTTGCTGCACGCGCGCTTTCTCTAGTTGCAGCGAGTGGGGGCTACTCTTCATTGCGGTGCGCGGGCTTCTCATTGCGGTGGCTTCTCTTGTTGTGGAGCACGGGCTCTAGGCACACGGACTTCAGTAGTTGTGGCACGCGGGCTCTAGAGCGCAGGCTCAGTAGTTGTGGCGCACGGGCTTAGTTGCTACGTGGCATGTGGGATCTTCGCAGACCAGGGCGCGAACCTGTGTCCCCTGCATTGGCAGGCAGATTCTTAACCACTGCGCCACCAGGGAAGTCCCTCCCTTTACTCTTGGATTGGCATAAGATCAATAAAACTGAGTAGCAGATCGTTTTCTATTTGTACAAGAACTGAAGCTGCTGCTATTTGCCAGCTTTTATTTCACCTTTTGCTGATACATGCCTTTTTTTTTTTTTGGCTGGTAGTGTATCAATGTCAATATTTCTGGTTTTCCACTTTCCTGAGTCCCGATGTCCCATAGAATACTGTCAATACAATGTTGGGAAGTGAATGGGATTTAAACTCTTTTCCTAATTTACCACTGGCTTCCAGTCCATTTCCTTGAGTCATCTTGTCTTGGGCTTTGCGGAGATTACTTAGAGACTTACTCAGGTGGGGAGTGAAATTGGCCCAGAGACTAGGGCTTTACATTTCATTCTTCGGGATTTCAGCTTAAGCGATCTGAAAGAGAATAGTGGTTTCAATCAGACAGCTCTCACTGAAGAATTTCATCATAAACTTTCTTCCCATTTCTCAAGAAGTACCATGCCAGTTCCAGACCCTTGTATGGCTCTGGAAAATAGTCCATGGGTAAGCTACAAGTAAGTCCACTCCTGCCTTGTAAACAGATGACAAATACTAAGGAAACTGCATATCTCTGCCAAAGAATCTTTGTTCCAAATAATTTGCATGTTAGTGGTTAAGCAGCTTGTGAGAGAGAAGGCGTAGGCTTGAGCTGGGCTGTATGTTGAAGTTCTAAGTAAAGGTCAGTAGTGCTTCCGTGCACATGTGTTGACCCTATCCTTGCTGGTCCAATTTTGGCGTTTCCTTTTCTTTCCTGTTGGTCCAAGTGCAGTGTTAAATCCTTCTGTTATAAGAGAAGATTCACTTGGATAAGTCCATTATCGAATCATATTAAACATGTAGTGGTCACACACCATGGCAAGGCTTTGTACTACGCTGGGTGAGCCAAGAGTGAGTAAGACATGGGCCCTGAGTACAGTAAGCTCCAGGACAACAGGGAAAATAAGAATATCCTCCCCAACCCCAAAATCAGCAGTGAAATTGGTGTGTGGAAGGGATCTCCAAAGGTTATCTGTCCTCAACTCTAGTATCAGCAAGGTGGAGAAGACAGGCCAGGTGTCAAAAGCACTGAGTACTAGACCCAAGTCTCCCACGGTGAACTTGGGCAGATTTCTTAACCTTCTTAGATTTTTAGTTAACTCACCTCTAAAATAAAGAGGTTGCATTAAACAGCCTCTCAGCTGCTCCCTGTTTTGTGTCCTAATAGTATTTGGTCACAGTTTTTTTGGATGATGATCTCCTCTACTAGATTTTCTCCTTGAAGCCAAAGAGTATGCTTTATATATTTTTGTATCCCCAGTTCCAAGCACATTGTCTGGTGTACAGTAATTTCTGATTAATCTTTGTTGGATGAGTCCAATGAACGAGTGACTCTAAATTCATTCCCAAACCTCAAATTCTATTCTGTGAGACAGCTGGGTGCCTGAGGCTGATTTTAAAGATTATGGGAAAGATGTTCCCACCTTTGCTTCACAACCAGTTGTTGTGTCCTCTCCTCCTTTCTGTTTCTGTTTAAGAAGTTATTTTCCCAGCTCCTTTCCAGTACCTCTCATAAATAAACAGCAGGATCCAGAGCATCACTGAGCATGGCCAGATAAAGCAGTGCTTTTGCTACGAAACAAATCATTTGAGTGAATCTGTGTCCATGCTCATGGGACTGGAGCAAAGAAGACATGTTACTTTAATATCTTTATAATAGACTCAACAGGATGGAGTTTATCATTTAGTTGCAGTGAATTTTGTTAAACTTCCATTCTGGGGGCTAAAAGGCAGCATAATTTCTAGCAAATTATCATTGTAAACTTTGAATTCAGAAAGGAACAAGACAATGGTCATTTTGCCCTTTTTGTCCCTTTTACTCTTCTGAGATTTTGAATATTTTTTTGTGAGGTCTTGGTTGGTGTCTGGTGTTGGGACACGTCATCGGGCTTGGTACGGTGGGAAGGGAATTGGGATAATTGCTGATTGATGGAGAACAGGACAGAAAGCACAAGAAAAAAGGCTTAGTAAGAGGCTCTTTCACAAGTGTGTTGTGCACTCAGCCATACTCTCTGATGGCACGGAAGCCAGCTGTTTAGAGTGAAGGCTGTGCTCCTCAGACAGGATTATTCCTCACATCGAATTTACGGTCATAAGTTCAGTAGAGTAGGAGGAGGCGGTTGAAATGTCACTGTTAACATTGAAAACATCTCGGCAGCAGTAGTCTGGACATGTCTGAGCATAACCTTCTGGATGCAGTCTGTGAGGGAGCAAGTGCAGGGTACCTTCCTGTGAACTTTGACCTCTAACAGGTGGGTGTAGGCTCTCTTGAATGTGGTTTCTGTGACACAGCTCATCCCACTTTAGAAACAAGACTGGAAAATCTGCAGCTGGGGGAGGGGTTGGGCTGTCAAAGCCGACTTTCTGGTAGTCCCTTGCCATTATGGCTTAGGATCCAGAACAAAGAGAAGTCAGTGTTGCTGTTACTCTGATGCCTGAAACTGCACTGGTTCCTGCTGACAGCAGAGAGGTCTCCAAGGGAATTCGGACCTTCCCCTTTCCCCGGTTTTCCAGTGTACACACCTGCTAAATGCCTGTGGGATGCCAGTGCTGAAGTTGCTCCCTCCTGGCCTAGCTGCAGTTCTGAGAGGGGGAGCCGTAGGCTGAGGCGCTCTCTGCGGTTTCCTTCACAGCAGAATAGAGGCAGCCAGCAGCCACTGCCCAGAATCTGGCTCTTTCCTGCCTGCCTCAGCTTTCCCGAAAGCCTGATTGATGAACTTTAACAGCAGAGATGGGTCCAAGGTCAGGGTTAATCTGCCTTCCTGAAAATTGCAACGGAGTGATGCCAGGATTATGCCACTAAAGCCCTATTTCAAGGTGGGGAGTGAGTGTGAGACCCCACATTCCAGGTTCCAGGAACCAAGTGCTGGTCTCTCAGTTATGATGAGCCTCCGCATGTTTTGGTTGCTACTATAAATGTGTCGTTCACTTTGATTTAGCCTCAAATACAAGATGGGTAATTTTGCTTTTGAGGCCATCAAATTAGGAAATCATACACCGTGTTAATGATCCAATGCAAGCAGACATAGAAGCTTTCTCCTAAAGCATAATAGCACAGGTGAAATTTTGCTGATATTCATTTAAAGGGGGATTATGACTTTTCCTTTTCTAGAACCTTTTTCACTGCTCTGCGGCAAAAATCATTTTCCCATAGACTTCTCGAAGTGGCTTGTTGAAAAGATGGTATATTCTGGTAATACTGTCAGAGCTGTAGGCTGTCGGGGAGAGATGGTGTACAGAGCCGTGGTGCTGCCCAGATAAAATGGGGAACCCTGGGTTGCTGAGAGCTGATTGGCAAATATAAGTGGAAATTCCTCCCCTTAGAATTCCCCAATTTAGAAGTGTTCTGAACACCTTTATTCTACAAACATCTGATTCTCTCCCACTAATTGGTTCTGTGATCCAGGTGACATTGTTGAGTTTATCGAGTGTCCACTGTTTACAGAACTATATCCATGTGCTAGAGAGAGATTTGGAGACCCAGAACTTAAGTATCCACACGATATAGAGCCTGCAAAGGGAAAGTCATGTTTCTCCTCAACATCTTTGTTAGATTCCCCTCAAAGCAGAACCTTAGGTAAGGCTTTGAGTGCAGGTGGTTTATTTGGGGAGGTGTCCCAAAAAGCAAGAGTTGAGGGGGTGGGATAGGTGAGGCAGGGAAGGCAGAAAAGCCAATACAAGAGTGCACGCATTTCCAAGGCCACGAGCCATCAGGACTTCTGAGAAGCATTCAGTGTACCTCCCAGGACTGCCTATGTGAGGACAAGAGGTTGGGCCATTTAGCCACCAGCTCCTTCCCGCCACAGCCACTCCACCACAGTGCTTCTGGCATGTAGGCAGGGTCAAAGGACACCCTGTGGCCAGAAATGGAAAGCCTCCAGGTGTGTGGTTTTGGTGAGATGTTGTCCGCAGTGGCTCTGAGCTTCCTCAGAGCTGACCAGTGCAGCAGCAGCTGAACGTAGAGCCCTCAAGCACTGGTTACGGAGAGGAGCAGTGCCGTAATGGGGAAAGAACAGGGGTGCAGTAGAAACACCAGCAGGAGGTATCTAGTTCAGAGATTGGGGGAAGGGTCTGGGAGAGCCTCCTGCAGGAAGCGGTTTCTAAGCTAAGGCAAGACCAGATGAATGGGAGGGGGACCGGGAGAGGTGAACTGCAGGTGTGGCTGGAGTGTAGGTTGCAAGGGGAGATGTGGCGAGAGAAGATCAGGAAGAACTCTGCGAGCGAAGGAGTTTAGACTTTATTGTAAGAGTAATTAGGGGTCAAGGAGGAGACATTAACCAGAAAGACGTGATAAGCTTCATATTTTCAAAAATTCACGATGAAGACAGCATGTAGGATAGATGCCAGGATGGAGCAGGTGAGTGATGGTGGGACAAGACAAAAGTCAGGGAGACAAGTGAAGAGCCTGCTTAATCACCCAGGTGAGAATATAAAAATGAGAACCAGGACAGTAGCAGTGAAGCAGGTGAGAGGGGGAAAGATCTGAGCCATATTAAGTTTCTGCCTCCCCACTTACGCTCTGTTCCTGGTAAAATATAGTCTGTGTGTGTTGATGGAGAGATTGTTGTAGGGACTGTTATCCGGAAAAGAATTAGAAGATATGAATCGAAAGCTCATAAAGAGCTCTTTGGAAAATCCTTAAGCAAATTGGGAATAAAACAGCTGTCAGAAACTCTCTCCAGTAAATTCTCACGTTAGAAGTGAGACGGCACAGCGCACCACACAGAGGGTCAGAAAAGCCTTGCTTTGCCCTGGATCTGCAGCTTCTGTTGGTTTGACCTTTGTTGTATCATTTAACCTCTCTGCACTTTATGTGTCCAACTCGAAATGAGGACAGTGATGCCTGCGCAGCTTCTTCTGGGTTGATCCTAAGCTGACAGCCTGTAGTAGGGTATGACCACAACAGGGAAGCTAATGCGAGTGTGGAGGGTAATTGTTCAGCCCCAAGAGTCTCGTGTTCGGTGTGGACACTGGCCTATCGGCTCATTCCAGGGCAGAGGTAGTGAGCCAGCCCTCACTGGCACTGTGCTGCAGGAAGGTGGGATTTCAGAATGGTTGGTGAGACACAAGATCATCTTGAAGTTCCTCCTCCAACTCTGAGACTCAGTGGTCCTCTTTCACGGGCACTAGGGAGAGTAAGATGAGAAATGGCTATGAAACACTTGGATAATGAGCCTTCTAGGAAAGTGAGAGGTATTATTATTGATGTTATCAGTAGGCCTTGTGATGTTAGCTCAGAGAGTTTTTAAATGATTTAACCCTCTTGCATATTCCCAGTAAAGCAGAAAATGACTTCTAGTTTCCTGTATGCTGGTATATAACTTGTTTTACTTTCTAAAAAGACCAAAAGCCATGTTCATTCCATACTTCCTTCCCCCAGTACCACCTTCTTACTAGCTGCATTCTATCTTGCTTATTTTATCTCATACATTTAACATTGACTAGAAACATTTGACCTGCCAGGACTTGAACTTGGACATATGGGGTTTCTCCCACCATCCACGACAGCATAACCAGCAAGTAGAGCACAGGCTGTACATTCGCTGCTTCCAGGATGAGGAATGTTCTCCGCCTCCTGGGAAAAACCAGAGTCCTGACTCACAGGAGTTGAAAGGAAACTGATCTTAGGGTCTTTTTAAGATACTGTAACTCTTGCTCATCAGTGTTGGGATCTGGTTCTCTTTCTCTTGAAAGGATTCCCTGGGGCTTTAGTGCACAGATGATGACAGTGATTCAGGATGGATAACATTTATTGCACCTTTGCTCTGTGCCAGCTGCTGTTTTAAGCACTTTATATAGAGGATACACTACAGCCCTGTGAGTAAGCATTCACTTTGTAGATTAGGAAACGGAGGCAGATGTAGTTAAATACCTAGCCTAAAGTCACATGGTTCGAGCTGGAATATGAAGCAAGGCATGTGATTGTAAAACCATGTCTGAATCATGCTGCACTTCTCCCTCCTTGCAAGCAGAGACCTGTCTGTCATACAGAGCAGACAGAGGTCTTCAGGATTTCCTATCCCCAGGTCGTTAGAGTGGTCAGAGGTATTGAGCAGGAAGAGTGCATTAGAATTCTGGTCTCCTTCCTGTGCTCTCCACAGCAGACAGGAAGTACCCGGGATGCAAACATGGCTCCCATTAAGATAAATAGCTTGAATCTAGGGAGGCCCGTGCCAATCAGAAAAACCATTAATCAAGAGATTAGAGTTTTTACCTGCTACATGTTTCATGTTTTTGCCTTCCCTAGGTTAAAAAGATCAAGTGGCATGAGCAGCCTTTTGGGGAAAATAGGAGCCAAGAAGCAGAAGATGAGCACCCTAGAGAAGTCCAAGCTGGACTGGGAGAGCTTCAAGGAGGAAGAGGGCATTGGCGAAGAACTAGCCATCCACAATCGAGGGAAGGAGGGGTAAGAAGTGGTGCATTCTATTCTCTCAAAATCCTCAAAACCCTGGGATAGTTCATTGCACGTGCGCCACCCAATTTAAGTAGGCAGGAGCTTTTCACGGTAAAACGAAAAACATGAGTTCTTTGGTTTGTTGTTGAAGCTCTGTTCTAATGTGGGCAGGTCCTGTCGGTGAGGAAAACATTGGGGTGACAGGAAGGGGGTGGGAGGGCACGTGAGCAGCACTTCTCTCGGGGAGGGGCACGTCTGCCAAGCTGAATTTGCTGAATTGCAGCTCCCATGAACTGTAAGTCACCTCGTTTGTTCACATGGTCAGATCTGGCTCACCGTATCAGCCTCGGCCTCATCTGAATTATTTGGCCTTCTGAGAAGCCAGACAAGCTCAGTGCATCAAACGCAGAGTCAACAGAGCGCCTAGATGTTGTCGGGTATTGTGGGATTTTTTTTTCTCCGTGTCATTATGGCCTGGGGTGGGGCTTCACCTTTGGCTTCAACCTATGTGACACACCAGCCCTCAGACAGCATCTGGGCCATCACGTGCACACTGTTCCTCTTCACTTTGGAATACAAAGAGGATGTCCATAAACTGTGTACAGGAATGTCCTGAAACGGTGTTCATTGAGTACTTAGGAACCTCAGGAGGAGCCAAGAACAAAGTTACTACAGAAGTGGGTCCATGGCCCAAGGTCCACACCCCCCCACCCCTAACAGCAAAAGGAAGTGTGTGTGGCCCATCAGACAGCCCTGGTACTCCCCATGCCTGCCCCTCTCCAGCAGGGGCTCTCCCTGCAGTCGCTGTGCATCCCTGAGGCTCAGCTCCTTCACCAGTAAAACTGAGATAGTAATACCACCCTTAGGGTGGTTGTGAGGCTCTCGTGAGACAAAACGTGTGATATATGTATCATGCATATATGTATATAGCACAGGCAGACCTCAGAGATATTGCGGGTTCTGTTCCAGACCACCGCAGTGAAGCAGATATCCCAATAAAGTGAGTCGTGCGAATTTCTTGGTTTCCCAGTGCATATAAAAGTTATGTTTATACGATACTGTAGTCTATTAAGGATGCAAGGTTGCACTTAACCTTGATTAAAAATTAAAAAATACTTTATTGCTAAAAAATCTTGACAATCATCTGACAACACAAGATTGCCACAGTCCTTCAATTTGTTAAAAAAACACAGTATCTGCAAAGTGCAATAAAGTGGAGCACGATAAGAAAGGCATAAAGCCCTGTCCACATAAAGCCCTTTGCAGAGCGCCTGTCACTGTCACTTAAAGGTGTGTATTAAGTGGTAGTCATTTAGGTTATTTATAAGCTAAATTATAATAAAGACAGGTGAGGGATTTTTGGGGGGTGTCATTTTTCTAGATTAGGTTTCACGAGTATTTGAACGTAGAAGCTGATCAGTATATTAAAAAAAAAAATGTCTGGGGCTTCCCTGGTGGTGCAGTGGTTGGGAGTCCGCCTGCCAGTGCAGGGGACACGGATTCGTGCCCCGGTCCGGGAAGATCCCACATGCTGCGGAGCGGCTGGGCCCGTGAGCCATGGCCGCTGAGCCTGCGTGTCCGGAGCCTGTGCTCCGCAACGGGAGAGGCCACAACAGTGAGAGGCCCACATACCACAAAAAAAAAAAAAAAAAATGTCTTTAATGACTTTATGAGCTTGTTTAACTACCAGACTTCTAAGTCCATCTGTCAAAGATGGTTTGCCACAGGACAGAGGTAGAAGTACCGTAGCCATCTGGGGAAGGGCCCACAAGAAAGCACAAGCAGGAGTCAGTGTTAACCTGCGGAAGGCCTCTGCTGCATGCCCTGAACCTCCCCACTCTGACTCAGCTCTAGTAACTCAGCCCCGCCGCTTCTCCATGTTTGCCTGGTGATCTCAGGCAGCAAAGGAACTGCCAGTGCGTGCCACACTTTACTGCTTCTCTGAGGATTGATTATATGGGTTAGACAGTGTTCATTCTGTTAATAGAGGTCTTATAAAAGTAAGGAGTGGTGCTGTTGAAGATAAGGGAGAGATAAGAAAACGTAGGCTGGAAGAGAAAACAAGATTAAAAAGGACATCTGCCCAATGAGGACTTTTCAGGCAATGGAAAATCACATAACTGGGTTAGGGAACAACTAATAGCATACAACTTTTAAGCTCTTTGCTTTTCCCTCTGTCTCTGAGCCTCTTCCCCCTGGCCAGATGATTCCACGGATCTGATTGTATTTTTCCAATGCAGATCTGATGACTTCTGTGCTCTGCCTTTGGCTCTTCTCACCTGCCCTCTCTAGTGCCCACCCCATACCTCCACTCACTGCCTTTTCTAGCTCCTGGCAGATTAAAGGGCCCAACCCCTAGTCCAGGGAAGGAACTATTGCTCTGGTTCTTACCTTGGCTAAGCATGAGAATCTTCTGGGGTTTTTTCCAGAGTTACATGACAAGGGCACCCCTGTGCACCGCTGAATCAAGAGTCACAGATATCTGTGTGGTGTGTGTATGTATACACACACACACACACACACACACACACACACACAAAATGGAATATTACTCAGCCATAAAAAAGAATGAAATTTTGCCGTTTGCAACAACATGGATGGACTTGGAGGGTATATGCTTAGTGAAATAAGTCAGACAGAGAAAGACAAATACTATATGATATCACTTACATGTGGAATCTAAAAAATACAACAAACGAGTGAATAAAACAAAAAAGAACTTATAGATATAGAGAACAAACTTAGTGGTTACCAATGGGGAGAAGGAAGGGAGAAGGGGCAAGATAGGGGTAGGAGATGAAGAGGTACAAACTATTATGTATAAAATAAATAAGCTATATGGGAATATAGCCAGTATTTTATGACTATATGGAGTATAACCTTTAAAAATTGTGAATTACTTGAGAATTCTCTGGCGGTCCAGTGGTTAGGAACTCCACGCTTCCATTGCAGGGGGCATGGGTTCAATTCTTGGTCAGGGAACTAAGATCCCACAAGCCGTGCGGCTGGGCCAAAAAAAAAAAAACTGTGAATTACTACGTTGTACACCTGAAACTGATATAATATTGTACAGCAACTATACCTCAATTTTTTTAAAAAAGAGTCACAGATACCTGTATCTTTAAATCACTCCTCAGGTGCTTCTCATGCACAGCCTGGATTGAGACTCACTAGACCACAGCAACTAAATTCTAGAAATGAGAGCAAGACAGTCAGCTGCTGGGTGAGCCTATCCAGCACGTATGTAACTTAGAGAGCTGACTTCAAAACAGGGACTGTCGAGAAGGACAAGAAGATTTCTACTGAGAAGTGTGCCCAGTGCCACAGTGTCAGAGGGTGGGAAGCACAAGCCAAACCTGAAAGGTCTGTTTGGTCAGGCCCACAAATTCTCTTACACAGATGCCAACGAGAGCAAAGGCCACCTGGGGAGAGTCTGCTCTGAGGGAATATGTGGAGAATCCCAAGAAGTATTACCATGGAACAAAAGTGATCTCTGCTGAAACTAAGGGGGAAAGGTCCTATTTGATAACGTCTCAAAAAAGCTACTTATGAGTAATGATTGGCCTCTACCATATTTATTATGAGACTGTGACATTTTTACAGATACCTTATTTAAATTGTTCTCCTATACAAGAATCCAGATCATGGATAGTGATAAAAAATATTCCTGTAATACAGTCCTGACTAAAATAAGATGGAATTGAGGTTAAAAGATTATGTTGTGCTTTTTGTGTTTTGATAGTAATTCTACTTCAGTAAGTGCTATCCCATCTTTCCCCTTATAAAGCTTTAATAGAATTTGAAGCTACATTGGTCAATATTGGATTATTATTGTCCAATTTTTAAATTTTATTTATTTTATTTATTTTTGGCCTCATTGGGTCTTCATTGCTGCGCGCGGGCTTTCTCTAGTTGCGACGAGCAGGGGCTACTCTTCATTGTGGTGCATGGTCTTCTCATTGCGGTGGCTTCTCGTGTCGCGGAGCACGAGCTCTAGGCACGTGGGCTTCAGTAGTTGCAGTATGTGGGCTCAGTAGTTGCAGCACGTGGGCCCTAGAGCATGCGGGCTTCAGTAGTTGTGGCACACAGGCTCAGTAGTTGTGGCGCATGGGCTTAGTTGCTCTGCGACATGTGGGATCTTCCTAGACCAGGGCTGCATTAGCAGGCGGATTCTTAACCACTGTGCCACCAGGGAAGCCCTGCTGTCCAATTTTTTAAAAGCAGTTTTGCTGTCTGAAAATACTCACATAAAGAAGCAAAGCACCTTAAGAAACAGCAGGCAGGGCTTCCCTGGTGGCGCAGTGGTTGAGAGTCCGCCTGCCGATGCAGGGGACACGGGTTCATGCCCCAGTGTGGGAAGATCCCACATGCCGCTGAGCGACTAAGCCCGTGCGCCATGGCCGCTGAGCCTGCGCATCAGGAGGCTGTGCTCCGCAACGGGAGAGGCCACAACAGTGAGAGGCCGCGTACTGCAAAAAAAAAAAAAAAAAAAAAAAGAAACAGCAGACACAGGACCAGATCTGCAAAGAATTTAGACAATGGAAATATCAGAGACAGGTTTTAATACAATTATGCCTAGTGTATTTAAAGAAGTAGACAAACTTGAACATCTTTGCAAGAAGAAGAAACTATAAAAAGTGGCCTAAAAGACCCAAACAAAATTTCTAGAAATGAAAAATTTAATAACCATAATTAAAAATGATAGGGATAGATTTAATAGTAGTTTGACCAGCAGAAAAGAGAAATATATGCACTGGAAAAGAGCCAGAAGAAATCATCCAGAATATTGTTCAGAAAGACAAAAAGACAAAAAATAAGGAAGAGGGAAGTTAAGCCTCCTGGAGGACAGCATGGGAAGAGATGAGAGACACCTCTTTACAGACTTTTCAAAACTCAAAGAATCCCAAGATAAATAAAATAGAAATCCACACTGCAGAGTGAAGTTGCAGGAAACCAGTGACAAAGAGAAAAATCTTAAGAGCAGCCAGAAAAAAGAGATTTCTTTGATGGAGGGGCAGTTAGACTGACAGGTAGCTTCTCAATTAACAGTACTTTTCATAACATCCCCAAACTGGAAACAACTCCGATGTCTATCTGTAATAGATAAAGTGTGATGTGTTCACACACTGGGATACTCTTTACCAATTGGAATGAACATGGATAAATTTCAGTAACATAATAACACAAAGAAGTTCATGCAGTATGGTTCCATGTATTATATTTATTTGTTTTAATTCCATTTGCATGAAGGTCAAAAATGGGCAAAACCAAAAATGGGCAAAAACAGTGTGTCCATTAGGTCAATTTGTGAAGAAGCAAGCCACAAAAGAACGCACACAGTATATGTCTGTTTATGTCGAGTTCACAGTTAGGCTGTCACCAGGTCAAGGAGCCAAATGCTGCCAGCCTTCAGGAGGCACGTTCATAACTTTCACCCAACACCCACACCCAACACCCAAGCCCAGCCAGGTGTGAGCCTGCCCAGGTTTCCACTTCCCTTTCAAGTTTCTGTTCCTCTGACATTACAATCTAGTTGTGCCTAATTGTGAATCATTATAAAGCAAGCTCTCCCAGTACAGCTTGGACTTCTGTAGGGCGCTCATCTTCTGCTTCTTGGCTTGCTATATAATGATTCATCTGCCTTGCCCATTTTATACTCTGTGTGTGTGTGTGTTTGTTATATTTTACAATAAACTGAAGTGCAATTGAATTCAAATCCTGGCTCTTCTACCAGCCTGCTATGTGCTCTAGCCCCAGTTTCTTCATCTGTGAAGCAGAAACTCTTCAGTATACTCCCAGGTTTATAATGGGAATTAAATAAGTAGGGGAAATGTCTGGCATGTTTATAGATAGGATCCCCCCAACCCCAAGTCTCCACCCCCTCTTCTTTCTCCTGTCTGCCATTACTGACCACGCCAAGCTTAGGGCCTTACTGGAAGGCTAGGTGCTTTATTCTTCTAAATCCCTTCCTGGTGTATTCCTGCCAAGCCTTCAGGAACACTTCCCACAACCGTGGCCAGTACAGCTTGGGGGCATCTCCTCTCTGTCTCCCAGGCTGGCCTCTCTTCCTTCTCTGGGCTTTTAAAGTAGGGAAGTCCCAGGGCTGAGTGAGGGGCATCTGTCGTTCCTCATATTCTCTCCCCCAGGAAAGCTGATTCCATGTCTTAAGTACTATTTTCTGCTGACGACTCCCAAAAAAGCTCTCCCCTGCCTGACCATCCCACTGAGCTGCAGACTCTCGTAGCAGCTGTTTAGTTGACATCTCCATTTGCATGTCCAAGACATTACATGAAACTTAACATCCAAAACCAAATACAGATATCCCCCACTTTTCAAAAGCTTGCTTACACCACTTTGCTTTTGCAAAAGACCTCTACATTTTCTCCCTAACTGAAAGAAATCTGAAGAGGATTTCCGTTCTCACCAAAAGGCAATTGCTTCTTCACTTCACGCCATTTCAGCTAAGAGAGGTGTTAAAGGGACGCTCTGGGGCTTCCCTGGTGGCGCAGTGGTTGAGAGTCCGCCTGCCGATGCAGGGGACGCGGGTTCGTGCCCCGGTCCGGGAAGATCCCACATGCCGCGGAGCGGCTGGGCCCGTGAGCTATGGCCGCTGAGCCTGCGCATCCGGAGCCTATGCTCCGCAACGGGAGAGGCCACAACAGTGAGAGGCCCGCGTACCGCAAAAAAAAAAAAAAAAAAAAAAGGACGCTCTGCTTTCGGATAGCTTGAGATACCTCTGCTTGCTTGCTTTCCATAAACAGACTCCTTCCTCAGACTTCTCAGAAAACGGCACCATCACCATCCACCCAACTGATGAAAGAAAGCCCTAGGAGCATCCTCTCTCCACTCAGTCCTGAAAGTCCGATAGACAATCCTGTCATGAAGTATTTTGGTCCATCCTTCTGTCCATCCCAGCTGCCTGCAGTCCGGTACAAGCCACAGGCATCTGCTCCGCTCCCTGCTTCTGTATCTGTACCTTTCCTCCATTCTTCTCTACATCACAGCCAAAATGATTTCTTGAAAGTACAAACCATTTTTCCTCTCTTCCCTGCTGATTTTAAGTAGCACCTAAACGAGTGTTCACCTCCTTACCCTGGCGTTTGCAGGCCCCCCCTGAGCTGTCCCCTGCCCACCTCTGACCCTCTCCCCTGCTCACGGCGGCCCAGCCCCTGCACTGCTCCTCCGGGTCCTCCTCCACGGTGGGCTCTTGTTCTGTCGCTCAGATGCCACTCTCACTCTCTCAGAGTAGCCCCACCTTAGGAACCCTCCATCACATCACCCTCTTTGACCTTCTTCATCATATTTATTGTCAACTGATACACCTTGTCGTGTTTTTCATGTACGGTAAGCCCCGAAGGGCAGGGTGTGGTTCACCACCCCGCCACCAGGGGGGTGCTAGAAGAGCACCTGTCCCAGAGCAGGCGCTGAGCCATTGCACTGTCTAAATGCACATCCCACTAGCTGTCAGGCAGCCATGGCTTTGTTTTGGAACCTAGTAAGATTGGAATTAACCACCCAGAAAGGAAGGGCATGACAAGTCAGGATGACATCTCCACCTAGGCATCATTTTCAGACAGCCAAGTTGGTTAAAATGCCTGTTCCAAAGAGGTCAGCTGCACAGCAAAGAATCGCTGCTTTTCCTCTGAGCCGTGGACTCCAGGGCACAGTCCAGCATTTCAGGATCAGTGTCACCAGTCGGCAGTCAAAGCCTTTAACATTGCTTCCCTCTATTCCTATAACTGATCGCACTAGGTTCCCTGGCAGTGTTCGCCATCAGCAGCACGTCTCTCCAGCACTGCTGAGGTAGAGGCCAGCAGGTCTGGGGGGAGGGATCCGTGCAGAGAAAATGAGAGCAATACGGGCTTGGTCTCGGCTGCTGCTGGCAATCAAATTGAAGGTCATGGAGCTCGATGATCGGAGACCAGGTGTGTTTGTGATTTGGAGAGGCGTGAAGGAGAGAGAAAATAATTTTCTTTCTCCAAAGAATCTATCTCCATGACCCCCAAGAGTCGCTCTTTCAGAATGAGCACAATCTTGAGGTGAGATGGGAGGAAAGCAGTGGACAAGAAAATTAAAATCACCACCCTTTCACTTTGGCCCTCGAGGTGTTTGCGAGTCATCCTCTTGCACAGGGCTTGTGTGATGTTGAGCAGATTGCTTCTTTCACTTGCACTTCTCAGGGCAAAGAAGTGCACCTCTTAGTACTTCCATCACAGAGCTTTATTCCAGCCTCAGACAGCCTGCGCTGCCTGTTGCTTTCTGGTGTTGGTCCACTTTCCTTCTCAGGTTTATGCTGCACAGAACGCCTCCTGGCTGTGCTGGGAGCATAGTGATAACGCAGCCCTGAAACATCCTCCGTTATGTGCCTGCTTCGGATTTCCCTGCACCTCCCTGTGCTCTTTCTTTTCCTGACCAGTGGGCAGGACACCTCTCATGGGCGGATGTGACTGTTTGGCGGAGCTTTTGGGGATCAGCACACCCAACTGCTTCACAGAACTCTGCCTTCTTGGGGTGGATGGGCATCCTTTCACTTGCAGCCTGGTTTCCCAGAAGTAGGTACTAACATGTTCTCTGGAAGCATTTTCTACCCTTCTCGTCCTCTTCTTCTATTTTTCCTTCCCTCCACATTGGCCTAGATCTCAAGAAAATTGGTGGCAGAAAAGTAATTTGGGTTTCAGGATCAAAAAGATGACCGAGCCTATTGTGTCTAACCTGGTTCTGAAAGGGAAGGCTTAGAAAATCCCTTAGGTTTTGGTGCTATTAGCATATTTTATTAATGACAGTGAAGAGCTGCAGCCTCTTAAATGGGCCACATAAGGCAGTAGTGGGGGGAAGGGGTGATCCCCTCTGCCCTTCCCAGCGGACTGGGCTGAATCAGTCTGGGTCCCCAGGAGTGCTGGGCACAGACCAGAAAAGAAGCCTTGCACTTGTCAGCTGGTTGTTCTCTTCTGGGACCGTAACCCGCTTAAGGTGCCTGAAAACTTTCTGAGGCTCAGTTTAAATAGGTCGTCCACTTGGGCCACCGTGGACGAGGCAGCCTTCCCCACAAGCCCTTCCTCTTTCTGGGGCATTTGGTCTCTTGGTCCCTGTTCCAGCTGTCCCAGTTTCTGAGGCTTTATAGTGATCCAGTCAGGTCAGAAATGGGAAGCAAGAATCGCACAACACTCATAGCCATTTTTGGTTTTATTGTTTACAAAGTACTTCTCACAGTTCCATTGTACTGTCAGAGGGGTGTTGTAATTTTTATTCCTGTTTTACAGAGAAGAAAAATAAAGTATCTTGCCCACAGTCACACACATAGTAAATGTCAGAGCCACCCTCATCCTTGGCACCTTTTCTGTCTTGAGGGTGGGAGGAGGATGTCGAGTAGAAGTGTTGTTCCTGGTCAGCCCTTGGCCACAAACCAAAGCCATCACAAGGATCCTGTTAGCAGCTGCAGATGCTGTGAATGGGGGAATGAAGTCGCCAAACCTGCCTTGATGGCCTTTGTCTGGGTTGCCCTTGAGAATTGCATTCTGCATATGTGCCCCTCTTTGCTGCCTGAGGCGTTCCCTAAACCTGAACTCTGCCTGCACCTGCTTGTTTAGCACCCAGCCTGGCTTTGCTCTTGTTAGTCTCAAGGTCAGCTGGACCCGGCACCGCTTCCGGAACCTGCAAGGCATTATTCATGCTCAGTGAGCATCTTAATTTAAGTATCACTTCCTCTTCTTTAAAGGAAAGTCTAGAAGAAAGACCACAAATGCTCAAAGCCACATACTTCCTCTTCTTTCCGCCCCCAGGCCCGCTCTCTCAGGTATCCCTGGGTAATGGCTCTCTTGAAACATGCCCTAAAGTCGTCTTGAACCACGGCTCCCGCATTTTTTCTGTTGGAGCTTCGAGAGAGGCAGTTAAAGCGCACGCTGTCAAAACACTGATCCCCATTGTGATCTTCACCAGGGCCTGTGGGCGGGGGTGGGGAGGGGTGACGGCTGTAGTATGACAAAGCCCGTCAGTCGACTTGGTTAAGAGTCCCCACTGGGGAATCATGGGTCCCTTGGTGGTAGACAGAAGATGAATTTGTTCTGTCATGTGTCTGCTTACCGGCCATGGTCTTTCCTGCTTTCACACTTTATCAAAAGGGGTCCACAGTGTCTGTGGCTTCCCCATCTGCCGGGGAATCTGAAATTGAAATTTAACCAGGCATCCTGTATTTCACTTGCTAAATTTGATGACTTGACCTTGAGGGCTTATGTCAACCCTACAGGCAGGCCCTGCCCTTGTGTTTCCAGCCATTCTGGCCCCTCCTTGGCGATTTTGACACAACAGCTGAGTTCCTGATCCCAGACCAAGTGGTAGTTACTAGTTGTTGATAACGTGTGTCAAGAGAGCTGACTGTTCCCCTTGGATTGATTGTCCTCAGAACCCTGACAGAAGCTGGCTTCCCGAAATGATGGTGACAACTCTGCCGTTGTATTGAGCACCTGCTCTGTGCTAGGCATGATATGTACACTATTGCATTTAATCCCCACAACAGCCCTTCAGAGTAGGAAGGATTAAGGATGATTACTTTTTTTGGGGGGGCGGGCAAATTAGGAAACAGAATTAGCAAGGTTACGTGGCTTACCCAGAGACACAGCCGGCAAGCCGCAGGGTCAGAATTCAAGCTGCGAGCTGCCACCCTGTCCGTAGTGAGGTACAGGGTTAGTGGCTGCAGGCCTGGCTGGAGAGCGGCTGGGCTGGGCTGGGTTGCTCCTCACAGGGTGCTGTGGGCAGGCAAGCGAGGCCCTGAACTCAGCAAAGGAACACAGGGTCCTGAACCTGTTAACGTTCTCACCCTAAACGTAATGGCCTTGTAATGACAGATGCACATTTTCTACAGTGCAACAAAGGAAAGATTAGTGCAGAGATTGAATTCTGCCTCCCGTTTTCAGTGGCAGTTTTGCTCTCTCAACAGATTAATTAGCAGCAGAGATCTCCTCCCCCCAGGCAAGCGGCCGCACAGTTCATGGCCAGAAGGTGCACGAAAATGCAGCTGTGTCTCCTTCAGCGGCCAGCCTTCTCCTCGCAGTGGCTGCTGCTTCAGCCCCGTGCTTCCTTCCCAGCCGGCCTGGGAGGCCGACGGAAGCCTTGTCTGCTGAGCCTGGCCAAGATGAGGGGCAAACCACCAGCTTTTAGGGGACCCTGTGTGTGAGCCGTGGATGGCAGAGGTGCTTGACCTCGTTCCCTTGGAGGAACTTAAGGAAAGGCCCCTTCTGTCGTCCTCGCAGAAGCACCCTGGCTGCATCTGGGTGGAGGACACAAGGAGAGGTGGGAAGGGGGAGTGGGAGGAAGGAGCTGCAGGCAGGGAAATACCTTCGACGGTGAGCGCTCTGCGCACCTCAGCCCACTTCACCTTCCCTGCGGCCCCAGGAGGTAGTTCTTACTGGGTTTCTTCCATTTGTAGAGGCACCTTTGCCCACATTTTGATGCGTATGTGCAGGGTACATAGCTTTCTCTCCCCACCAACTCAGCGCACCGCCAAGGCCAGGAAATGTGGTGTCACTGTTTTGCTGCTGAGAAAAACGACGCTCCTTGACCAGCATGGTCCGCTAATGTCTAACCAAACCAGGCTCTGAACCTGGGCTTGAGGGAGCCCCTGTTCTTTCCTTAAAACCTGGTTACAAAGTTGCAACATTTTCTTGCCTTCAGCCTCTAATGTACTTCCCCTTGATAAGTTGGTTGGTTTCTCTTTTTCATTGTATTTTCACTCACATCTGAACCAGAAACGTCCTTGTTTAGACTAAATGGGAGTGGTCTGGATGTTCCTGAAATAGTCGTGTTGTCCACTCTGGGCACCACCTGTGGTCATCCGTTTGTGTTTGCTGTAACCCGATGATCCCACAGGCCAAGTGGACCCCTTCACACCGGGGTGTAGGGTGCGGGGGGACAGGACAGTGCAGGGGAGGCATTTTCTTTTACTGCATCTGCTGACAGATATCTTCATTTTCTTCCAGGTACATTGAACGGAAAGCTTTTCTAGACCGAGTGGATCACAGGCAGTTTGAAATCGAGCGAGATCTCAGGCTGAGCAAAATGAAACCCTGATGTGATGAGGAACCTACAGCACCTTAATCCTGTTTACAACGTGAGCTTTTTGTGCATCTTTGAAATGTTTCCCGTGTTTCCCATTGACTGTTTCCCAGCAAGGTCTTTTTTTTCTACATTGAATTTCTGTCTTTGTATCTTGATCTCATGTGATTTCATTCATTTTACTTTTAATAGTTTGTCTTTTAAAAAATAAAAATAAAAAAGTACAGGTTGGTCCTGTGAGAGGCTGGTGAAGATGACAGCACTCACCTTTCCTTTGTTCTGCTATGAAGTCCACCAGGCCAAGCCAGCACCTCCCAGGCCTGTCCCGGCCGCCATGGTGGAGAGACTGACCAGGCTGCACGCACGTGAACCCCCAGAGGCTGTAGGGCTCTCTCTGAGGAGGCTCGCCAGTGTTGGTGGAGCACCAAGTCCCTGGGCAGCTCTGTTCTCGGTTCCGCTCCTGCTTCTCTCCTGATCTCTTTCTCTCTCCTGGATGGGATTCCTATTTGCTGGTATAATGTGAGGCTGAAAATAAGGATATACTATTGCTGCATTAGAGATTTTTTCCTTCAGCCATTTTCATGTTCTCAAAGTCGACTTCACATGTGCTCTCACCTCAGTAATGCTTTAATTTTTGGTTTGTCAAAGAAGACTCCAAAGGACCTTTTTTTTTTTTAACTCTTTAGGAAAATTTAAATTCCAAACTTCATATTAATAAAGCAGTAAACACCACATCCTGCCCCTGTGGGCGGGCGGTGGGGATGTCCTGAGTAACACGGACAGGTTTGGGGGGAGGTAGGGTTCCAAAGACTGGAATTCAGAATCCTGCCTGGACATCTACCAGCTCTGTGACCTTGAGCACAGTTCAGCTTTCTGAACCTTCATTTTCTGGTCTGTAAGTGGCCTGAGTAATACCAGAACCTCACAGGGTCGAGATGAGCCAGTGACATGTGCAGGGAACACGCACAGGTCTCCCCCTCCAGTCCTCTAATATGTGGGCAGAACCTCATGCAACCAAGACCTGATTGTCAGCCGTGCATGGCTGTGAGGTTATGACCCTCATTACTCACTGAGGCCAGGCTCGGTGGTCGGGCTGATTGAGGTGTGTGCGTCTTCAGTTGAGAATCATCTTTTCTGTCAGAGTCTTCTTTGAACCATAGCCCACAGTTTTTAAGAACAGGTGGATAGTATTTTATCTAGCTCTTCACATCCACACTTAGTGAAAACTAATCTGCCTGACTCCCAAAGGAAGTGACATCTCTTTATCTAGGAGTTGGGAATTGCCAGGGAAAATGTTTGCAGGAAGTGGGGGCCTGAGTCAGCGCTGGGAGGCAGCTCAGCCCTTTGCCGGGCACCGCGCGCCTCCCTTGTCCGTGGCATGGATGACTGAGGAGGGCAGCCACAGGTACTTCCTGCTGGTCTGTGGAGTCCGGAGAATCCCTGAGAGATGAGCTTCCTGGCCTTACTCTTGCCTTCAGTCTTTGTCTTCTTGTCCCAGATGAACGCGTCACATTTCCAGAGCACCTGTTACCTTCCCATGACTGAAAAAAGCTGCCCTAAAACAGCATAAGGTCAAAGAATAAAAACAGCCTTCTCTATGTGTTCTGTTCACCTATTTCCCAAGGAACGCAGTCCTCTAATTAGGAACTCTGCATGAGGTCCCTAGGGGAGAAGGGCCGCATTAAGAACTAAGTTGAGTGAGCTGTGCGCCACTGGAGCTGAGGAGGGGAACTGGACTAGGAGCCCAGGGCCCGATTTCATGAGAACTGACAGGCCCAGCAGGCCAGCTGGTAGCTGGTACTGCAGAAGGATGCAGAAAACCTCCCTAGAAAAGAGTGGCATGATGGTGCTGCTGGTAGCCAGGCAGGGACCAGGAAGGCCAGGTGACAGGGCTCTCCAGGTGCTGTGCTGCCTCTTGGCCTCAGCAGGACAGAGAAGGTGTGTGCGGCGTGGCTCTCTGGAGTGCGGTCTTCTTCTAGTGTTTGATATCAGTCTTTAGCCAGAACTGGAATTGCTCAGGCATGTTGGGTAAGAGTCCATGACTCTTTTTTTTTTTTTAATCCCCAAAACCAATAAACAAATAGGAATTGGTGTAAGATGGGGGAATCCTGGGGAAGGATTCAGAAGCTCTTAGCTTCATCAGTAAATGATCCAGTGGTTCCGTGTGCCTGGTGCTTCCTCACAAGTTATCTGACCAGAAGAGGAAACTTGCCTGAGATCAGACTGCGAAACTGCCAGCGATCACACCTATGTCTTATGCCTAGAGGGCAGAAGGCAGGGGGCCCTGCAGGCAAGATGAAACAGCCTCTCATCGCCTTCTGGATCCCAGCTCCTGGTTGGAGGATTCACGTTGGAAAGGAAAGATTTGAGTGCAAGGGGACAGAGCAGCCAAAGATGAAGAGGTGCTTCCAGTCGAGAAGAATGGCAGCTGGCACACTCTGGTGCCAGAAGCTTGTGTCAGAAGTACACCAAAGGCTTGGGCACACTGGCTTCAGCTTCCAGTCCTCTGTGACCTGGGGCGGCATCTGAACCTCTCTTTGGGGAAGAGTGTGCTGCCTCACCTAGACACCCTCAGGCCTCGGGCACACAAGCCAGTGGGGAGGCATAAGCCCTGCCCCAGAACCAAGTTTCTGTGCTACACGGTGTAGGCAGTGCTGCCCTCTCCTCTTTGGGATGCTGCCTGGTTTCAGCGAGTGAGGGGAGGAGGGGCTGGTGCCCAGGTGACAGTACCTTGGAGAGTCGAGGTATCCTAAATGCCATCCCACTGCACCTCCTTCCCTGGGCACACAGGTGTACCCAGGGTTCCTGCTTCAGGCTTTCCTGCAAAGTCTTTTCTTTTTTTCTGCAGCTTTTTTTTCATGCCCTCTTAAGGCAACTTAGATCCAACAGGACCACCAGATGCAATCTTTGTGCACACGAAGTTGACCACTGAGGGAAAGTGGGCTGTGGAAGTCCGGAAGATTCCACCCTGGTGCCCTGCAGCCTGGAATTGCCCAGTCCCCAGAGACTCTCCTTTCCAGGGCCCCTCTCCATGGTCTGCTGGTGAGCTTTCATTGTTGTACCCTCAGAAAGCTGATGGTGTAGACAGATCTACACTCAAGTAAGGGACAAGGTGGCTGTGTCAGGGAGGGAAGGGAGAAATGTAACATGAGGAGAACACTGTCAACATCTTACAGTGGGTTTGGCGTCCTGCCTCTAACCTTAGATTGTAGCCCTGCCATCCGGGTTGAGTCCCTCCCTCTGTGTCTCAGATTCCTTGTCTTCAAAAGGTTTCTGAGAATGCTTAATAATCCTGCTCTGCCTACCTCACAGTATTTTATTAAATGAAATACGTTATCCAAGTGTTAAGTTACTCTAATTAAATTGCACACTAAAGGCTCCCAGCTCCCGAAGACAGCCAGGCTTCTGTGAGTATAAATTAGCACCGCCTTGAAGAACACTTTGGCGATGTCTCATGAATCTGGAGCTGCACTCGGCCTGTGACACAGCAGCTCTGCTCTTGGCTTAACGTCCTAGAGAAGCACCAGCATGTGCACAAGGAGGCAGGCTCATTGGTGACAGTAAAACCCTGGAAACCCCGCAGTGCCCATCAGGAGAAGGGGCCAGTTGTGAAATAGCCACGCAGTGAAATACAGTACATCAGTGACACGACCGGGCCAGGGCTACATGCCTCAACACAGATGAACCTCTTAAGCAGCATTGATGCAAAACACCTAACGTACAATCCCAGTTATACAAGTTCAAAAGCATGTGAACATAGAGGTGATGGTTGCCCAACATTGTGAATGCACTAAATGCCACTGAATTGTACACTTTAAAATGGTTAATTTTATGTTATGTGAATTTCACCTCAATAAAATTTTTAAAACATGAGAAAGATATTGTCCTTTGACTCAGAATAATATATATACTATATAATTATATATATTCATATATTCATTCAATATAAATATATATAAACATGGGTGATAAACACTAAATTCAGCATTGTGGTTACCTCTCATGGGATTGGGAAGGTTATACAATAAAAGAAAGATAACAGAGGAGCTTCGTTTAATGATGTGGGTTTATATCTTCAGTTGGGAGTTGGGGACACAGATATTTCTTATATTATTCATTATACCTTTCTACTCTATTTATCTGTAATATTTCAAGATAAATTTTTTTGAAAGAAAGACAAGCCCACATTTAAATTTGCATCACCTCGACTGAGGAGTCAGTCTCCTTAGGGAGAGATAGCCAAGGGATGGGCAGTTCAGGGATGGAGGGTTGCCATGGTGATGAGCTTGCTGGGTGTCGAGGAGCTTTTTCTGCCTCCTCTTCTGGGCCAGCAGGCATTCCAGAATGATCCCTCCAAGCTGCTTTTGAGACATTCTCCAGGAGATGAGTGATTCACATAGGTGAACTACCACGTGCCCAACCCCCCCCCCCGCCCCAGCTCCCCTTTCTCTGAAAAGCAGGTTGGATGGCTGGGGGAGCTGAGGGGTCTGTACCAGGCCACGTGCCCTGTCCCAGCACAGCTGATGGTGTGATCCCTGCCGATCAGCCTTCCCCTCCCCCACAAGGCTGCACCGGTGCACACAAACAGGCCATATGTTAGAAAGATGTTACCGCAGGTCTTGACTTGTTAGATGCAAACGAATGGTTCCTGACCTGGATAAATGAGCTTGAAATTTAAAGACACCAAAATGAATTACAGTCAATGTCTTGAGTTTTCTAGTGGAAGTTATGGAGCTGCCTGTTTTCAAACTCTGCCCAGCATCCTGAGCTCACCCCCCTGGGGCCCTGGGCCACAGCTGTGACATAAGGCCACTGTGGAGGTGTGGCCAGCTCCTCAGGGTGCGGAGGAGTGTTGCTGGGCCTCTGCAGGGAGGGAGGGAGCTATCCTCTGACTAGCCCCACTAATCTCTGGTAATGATGTAATGCCTTACTTCTTCCAGTTAACACCTCTACATTAATAACCGAAGCCTGCCCAAGTTTGAGGCACCCTGACTGACAAATAAGACTTCTTTTTAAAAATAAATTTATTTATTTGCTTATTCATTTTTGGCTGTGGTGGGTCTTCGTTGCTGCGCTTGGGCTTTCTCTACTTGCGGTCCGTGGGCTTCTCACTGCAGTGGCTTCTCTTGTTGCAGAGCACGGGCTCTATGCGCGCAGGCTTCAGTAGGTGTGGCACGCGGGCTCAGTAGTTATGGCTTGCAGGCTCTAGAATGCAGGTTCAGTAGTTGTGGCTCACGGGCTTGGTTGCTCTATGGCATGTGGGATCTTCCCAGACCAGGGCTCGAATCCGTGTACCCTGTACTTGCAGGCGGATTCTTAACCACTGCACCACCAGGGAAGTCCCTGGGAGACATTTTTTAAGTCTGGAAGCTCTTTGGGTGCCTGAGGTTTCATCTGTGGCAGGGTGGACCCTCTCTGTCCCAGACACCTCATCAGATTGCCTCATCTTTGCTGTTGTCTCTAGCTGGACCTCACAGTTCTGTTACAGCCCTGCCACTGAGCTCCATTACAGGGCCTTTGAATTTGAGGCTGGTATCCTGAGACACAGGGAGGGGAACCTGCCCATCCCCGAGTCACACACACACACATCCAGCACTCCTGCACCAACAGTGTCTGGTGTGACCTGTGTGTGCCCTTGAGACCACTGTAGACAACTGGGGGTAGAAATGATGTGAATAAGCATCATTGTAGAGGCCTATTCTGTCTTTGCAGTACAACTGTATTTTTTAAAATATTGCAACTACCCCACATGGTACAATAAATACGTATTTTGTTTTTTGTGCAGTTCCTGGCACAAAACCCCTAAAACCCTTGGAATTTACTCTCTTTGTGTGCTAATGAGAGGACTCCTGGGGGAGCCCGAGTGTTGGGCTGGCCAAAAAGTTCATTCGGGTTTTTCCATAAGATGTTATGCAATGGCTTCCAACCCAACAGCTTCAGGGTGGGATCTGGTCACCAGGAAAACCACACCTTTGACCCCTTAGAGCTTCCAGCCCCACCCTCCACCACCACCCACCACCCACCCCTCGATTTCTGGGGAGGAGAGGGAGGCCAGAGATCAATCAATCACCAATGGCTAGGGACTTCCCTGGTAGCGCAGTGGTAGGAATCCACCTGCCAATGCAGGGAACACGGGTTCGAGCCCTGGTCCGGGAAGATCCCACATGCCACGGAGCAACTAAGCCCGTGTGCCACAATTACTGAGCCTGTGCTCTAGAGCCCACGTGCCACAACTACTGAAGCCCGCACACCTAGAGCCCATGCTCCGCAACAAGAGAAGCCACTGCAATGAGAAGCCTGCGCACCACAACGAAGAGGGGCCCCTGCTCACTGCAATTAGAGAAAGCCTGTGCACAGCAACGAAGACCCAACGCAGCCAAAAATAAATTTTTTTTAAAAATCACCAATGGCTAATGATTTAATCAATCATGCCAACATAATGGAACCTAAATAAAAACCCCGTAAGCAGAATTTGGGGGAGCTTCTAAGTTGCTGACCACATCCACTTGCTGGGCACAGAGACTCCTGCTCAGGACCCTTCTGGACCATTTTCATTTGACTGTAGCCTTTATAACGTATTTTTCTTAAGGAGAGCGTCTTCCTGAGTCGGTGAGTTCTAGCAAATTATCACACGTGATGGGTGGTTGTGAGCTGGGCGGCAGCATGGACAGCAGCCTCGGCAGCCCATTCGCAGCTGGCGTCTGAAGCGGGGCAGTCTTGTGTGGCTGAGCCCGTACTATGGGGTCTGCGCTAACTGGGTAGATAGTGAATGAACTGAACTGAGTTGTTGGACATCTCGTTGGTGAGATTTGGTTGGACCCCACATTTGTCTAACTCTCCCCTTAACGCCAAGCATCTGCCACAGGTGACTGAGACGCAGTGCGATATAGTCAAGACACCCTTGCTGGAGAATCAGGACACCCTAATCCCAGCTCTGCTGACCAGCTGGTGCCCTCAGGCATGTGACTTGGCCTCTTCTGCCCCCATTTCTGCATCTGTAAAAGGAGGGGGGTTAATAACTGGGGGCATTTAACACTAGGAATCTGCATTTTGAACAGGCAACCCCATGATTCTTACGCACTCTGAAGTTTGAGAACCACTGCTTATGGCCTCCCTACCTAGAAAAAATGTAAAAGCCTCCAGCTATGTATTTAGGAAAATTCCATGTCCTTTATTCTTGCCACTTCAAATAATTCAAACTCCTAAATTCCTGATGCACCAGCAAACCGTAATGAGTAAGCCCAGGTTTCCTCCCTGGCATCTGCTGAGACCCACCTGCAGGAACTTTCTCCAACCTTCAGAGGCCTTTGCAGGGAAGCTCTGAAGTAAGGCCTGGGAAACAAGCGAGAAATTCACACAACAAAATCCACCCAAGTCCCAGCAAACATGGCTGAAGAGGCAACACTCAGCTGCCAGGTTGGCAACAGATGGCAGGACCCATGTGCGTGCGCACACATGCTCACCGCGGCTAAGCCGAGCGTCTAGTGTGTCAGCGAGGTTGCCCGGCAGCTTGGAGAAGACCCAAGTCACCAGAGGCACAATGCTTCTGTCAAAACAGCCCTGCACGAGGCAGATGGCCCCAGCTCCCAGGCCAGCTCGGCCAGCACGTGGCCTTCCTGCTAGTGGGAGCTTTGTCTGCACTGGGCTTGATCTCTCTCTTCCCCCTCCCGATGTACCTCTTTTTTCTTCTGATTATCGAAGGCAACCATTCATTGTTGGAAAATTTGGAAACAGAAAAATTAAAACTTAAATCTCCCATAGTCTTAGAGGGAAAACTGCTGTGTACATTTCGGGATACTTTCAGTCTGTTTCCCTATGTTTTTACATAGCTTTTCTTAACACAACTGGAATTATACTCTACCCGTGAAGCTCAATACAGAAGCTAGTAACCACATGTGGATTTTTTTTTTCTTTTTTTTTCTTTTTTTTTTTTGCAGTACGCGGGCCTCTCACTGTTGTGGCCTCTCCCGTTGCAGAGCACAGGCTCCGGACGCACAGGCTCAGCGGCCATGGCTCACAGGCCCAGCCACTCCGCGGCATGTGGGATCTTCCTGGACCGGGGCACGAACCCGTGTCCCCTGCATCGGTAGGCGGACTCTCAACCACTGCGCCACCAGGCAAGCCCCACGTGTGGATATTTTGATTTAAATTTTAAATTCATTAGAATTCATAATTCAGTTCTTTGGTCACACTAGCTAAAGATTTCAACTGCTCAGCAGTCACGTGACCAGGGGCTACACTACTGGAAAGTGCAGGTATTGAATGTTTCCATCAGCACAGAATTCTGTTGGACCGCACTGGTGTATGTAGTTTTGTATTATTTTTTTAACCTATGGTATGGTACTATGAGCCCATCCCCATTTATTCAAACATTCTTTGAGAAAACGATTTTTAACGGCTGCATAATGTACCATTACATGCTTGTACCACAATTTGTTTCATCAGTCCTCAACCATTGGCCACTGAGGTTACCCACTTTTTGTCATTATACATGATGCTGTGGTGAACTGCCTAGTCCTGACATCCGGCCCTGCATCCCTGATCATCTCCAGATCACTGCTACAAGTGGAATTGTCATGTCAGGGAAGGTGACATTTTCAAGGCCTTGATATATAATGCCCAGTTACCTCCCAAAAGGGTCTTCCTCCCTCCAGCAGGGCAGTTGTGCCCCTCTCTTCCTAGGTAAACCCTCTGAGAAGACAAGATTCAGCAAGGAAGCCCTGTCTGCCTGTCTCTGAACACAGAGCCCAGTGCTTTGGGGGAGACATGTCCAGAAGTAGGAGGAGAACGGCCATCCATGGAGAAGACTGGACTAGGTCGTCCCTGAGAACTACTAGCGTCTTCTGCGGTACCAGCCCAGGGCTCTGTCTCTGGAAGAAGCATTTGGACTGGGCAGGTGTGATGGTTAATTTTTTGTGCAAACTTGACTGGGCTGAGGGATGCCCAGGTAGCTGGTAAAACATGTCTGTAAGGGGTTTTCTAGAAACAATTAGCATTCGAATGGGTAGACTGAGAAGAAGATCATCATAGTCACCAATGTCGATAGGCATCGTCCAACCCCCTGAGGGCCTGAATAGAACAAAAGTTGGAGGAAGGGCGAATCTGCTCTCTCCTTAAGCTCAGACACCCATTTCCTCCTGTGCATCTGCACTCATGACTGCAGGCTTGGACTAGGACTTACACTGTCAGCTCCCCAGGGTCTCCAGCCTGCAGACAACAGAACCCTCAGCCTATGTCCTACTGGCTCTTCTTCTCTGGAGAACCCTAATGCAGCAGGAATATGCCCCAATGACCCTTGATTCATCTAAACCTGGATTAATCTGTTTTGTATTTTTTTAACCTATGGTATTTAACCTATGTGATTAACATCCCATTAATCTGTGAGTCGCTCTAAATGTTTTCTGAAGCCATTTATCCTCTCCCTGCTCAGGGTAAGTGAGTTTTGTTCAGTTAAGAGGTGGGGCTTCACTTCACTTCTCTCATGCTATCCAAGTCGTTCTGAGGTTTGGTGAGCAGGTCTACATTCGTCTTAAATTATCATTGACAACCATGTAGCCTCCCATCTCATCCCCTCTCGGTCGGTCTTTATCTTTCCTAACAAGGGCTCCTCTTCGAAGCCTTTCCATTTTCTAAGCCCATCCCCTTTCTCGTGTCAGTTGCCCCTTCGTGTGTCCTCCAGGCCTCCCACGTCAGCCCTGACTTGGGCAGTCAGACCTGCTCACGGGATTCCAGACTTGTGGTTCAGACCTCAAGCATCAATTCTGGAACCCCTCTCTCTTTTGTAATTTGGGTGGCTGCTTGCGGCCTCACTTTTGCTCTCTATAAGATGGGGGTTGACAGTTATGAAGCAGCACAGCCAGACTGGACTTGCGGCATCTGCTCCATTCAGTGCATCCTTAGACAAAGGGGAGCCATCAAGGATGGAACCGTGTGAGAGCCAGAGCTGGCCTGGCTTCTGTGCTTGCGGATGGAGAGCTGGCCCCTGCTGTCAGTTACAGCAAGACCCCGGACCTCCTGGATGAGCTGGGCTTAGGTCACCATAGGCCTCAGGGTTGGTGAAGACTCCTACCGTGGAGACGGGTGAAGGGATTATCTACGAGGAAACCACTTAAGGCCAAAAGTTACATCCTTCTGGAGAGCCTGAGATGCTGGCCGCAAGAACAACACCGCACGACGTTCGAAGCCTCTGGGGCAGCTGCCCTGGCCTCTTTCCAAGCTGAGTCGCGGCATTTAGTGTATTCAACAACCACCCTAAACCAATAGGCCTAGAGGCCAGAGGATAAAGAAGTGAGCCTGCCTCTGCTCACAGAGGGAGCTTTCCCACCCTCACCCCTCTTTACAGTACATTCTGTCATGGGCTCTCTCAGAAGACTGAGGTCCTAGCTGCAACTCTGTGGTGCCTTCGTGAAGCCTCTTCCTCTCCCCTGGAGCTCCTTCCTGAACAGGGAAAGGTTTGGGCCTCCAGGGAGGAGCAGCAGCTCCTGCCTCAGGGGAGCCTGAGAAGTAGAAAGCTGGGGCCCAGCAAGGCAAGCTGGTAGGCGAGGGTGGAGAGACTCGAGTCAGCGATTCTGACAGCAACAGCATATAACTGCTGTAACTGGGAGCCACACCAGCCCTTCTAGCCCAGCCTGACATCCCAGTCCTTCCAGGACTTCTGAATCAAGGCCACGGCACTGGATGACTTGGGTTGGGGAGAGGGGCTGGTCACAAGAATAACATAGGGATGGGGCTCCGCTTTATTAATCCCCATTTGACAGACTGGGATGAAAACATGCTTAGAGAGTATAAATACTGTGCTGAAGTTCACACAGCTAGCCTGGTACCCAGGCCTCGCCGCCCCGCCCTGCCGCTGGAGGTCAGAGGTGACAGGGAGTCCAGTTCTGGCCAAAATACAGACCTCCCTCCCTACAGTGAGTTCCTTCTGTTTCCGTGAGAGTCAGCCTCGCTCCCCGGGAGCAGGGAGACTTTCTCAGTGCCCCTGGTGCAGACCCTTGGCCTCCGGACAGCACAGCAGTGATGGGCGTGGGGGCCTGGTGTGCCTGCCGCGCTGAGAACCGAGCTGCTGCTCTGGGGACTCGTACTGGTGACCCCAGTGTGGCAGCAGCTGTTTAATAATTTAGAGAATGTATACTATTCAGCCAGGCGGCTTCATCCCTGGGTTCAGAAACACAATGCCCTGGGGATTGTTTCCAGTGGAGAGTGAAATTCCACTTGTCACGGGCACTGAGAACACAGGCCTGTTCCTGGAAGGGGCTCTGGTCCCTGGGTGTTTACAAACATCCTAGGAGACCAGGAGGCCAGCAGCCGGGGCCCTGGGGCTGGGGTGGGGCTGCGGGTCTCCCAGCTCAGCTGTCTGCTGCTGGGGACCTGCGAGTCCCTTCCCCTCTGTCTCTTGCCTGCTCAGAGGTGACAGGACTGCGTGGGAACCTGTTCAGGGTGGCTTTGTATTTCCTAGAACTCAGCGATTGCATTTTCCCCTCCCTGGTGGCGCAGTGGTTGAGGGTCCGCCTGCCGATGCAGGGGACACAGGTTCGTGCCCTGGTCCGGGAAGATCCCACATGCCGCGGAGCGGCTGGGCCCACGAGCCATGGCCGCTGAGCCTGCGCTTCCGGAGCCTGTGCTCCACAACGGGAGAGGCCGCAACAGTGAGAGGCCCGCGTACCGCAAAAAAAAAAAAAAAGGTGTTTTTTGTTTTAAAAAGGTGTTTTTATATTTAAAAAACAAACAAACAACTTAACGCTTGAAAGCATTTTGCTAAGTGCAATAAGCCAGACCCAGAAGGATCAATATTGTATAATTGCACTTATGTGAGGGACTAGAATAGGCAAATTCATAGAGACAGAAAGCATGGTGGTTGCTGCGGCTGGGAGAGGGCAGGGGAGTTATTGTTTAATGGGTGCAGAGCTGCTTGGGATGAGAAAGTTCTGGAAATGGGTAGTGGTAATGGTTACAGGTCACTGCGAATGTACTTCATGCCACTGAATTGTACACTTAAAAATAGTTAAAACTGGGGCTTCCCTGGTGGCGCAGTGGTTGAGAGTCCGCCTGCTGATGCAGGGGACACGGGTTCGTGCCCCGGTCTGGGAAGATCCCACATGCCGCAGATCGGCTGGGCCCGTGAGCCATGGCCGCTGGGCCTGTGCGTCCGGGGCCTGTGCTCCGCGACGGGAGAGGCCACAACAGTGAGAGGCCCGCGTACAGAAAAAAAAAAAAAAAAAGTTAAAACAGTAAACTTAATGTTATGTATATTTTACCACAATTTTAAAAAGTGTTTTAAAAAAAAAGGTTGCACAAATAATGAATGTTCACTCAAGAAACATTAGAAAATAGAGGAAATAATTTTAGTTACACCAAAACCCCCTCTTTTCCTCCAAAAAGCAAACAAACTAGTCTCCTGTGAAATTTTAATCTGTAAAGACAGAAAAAGCTCTACTTATTAATCCGTAGAGTACCAAGCACTGAATAGGCCTTCCCTAAATATGACACAATGGTGAAAAAAATCCTACCCCTACCCCAAGATAACCACAGCTGATATTTGGTATCTATCCTTCCACACTTTTCCCAGTGCAAATATATGACATAAATATAAATACATGAATTTTTATGAAAATAGGATCCATCTGTACCTATTATTTGGAAACCTATTTTTCCTTGCTTTACAGTATATTGTAAACATGTTTTCATGTCATTCCATATCATTTGTGGTGGAGCCCAGGATTGAATTCTGTCCTGGGAATGTTCCATGAATTGTTTCACTAGTGCCTATTACTGAACTTGTAAGTTGTTCCCATGTTTTCCTGATCATAAGGAAAGCTACAAGTTACATCCTTGCACGTATATCTTTGGCTACTTGTGAGTGCATTTTTTTAGGATAAGTTCGTGGCATTTCTGAGTCAAAGGGTCCCTGCCTGTTAGGGGTTTTTGCCAGACTGTATGCTGGAGCCACACATCATCTATAGCTGTTCCCATGAACAATGAGAGATGTCTCTTAAACTGAGTGAGAGGATTTCCGGGCTGGCCAAATGCAGCCATGGCGGAAGTTTAGGCTGTAGTGCCCAGTGGGGGAGCAGCTTTGGGGGGCCCAGGGTCCCCCCCATACACATCTGAATCCCCAGAATTTATGATTAGGTTACCTTATAAGGCAAAAAGTGCTTTGCAGGTGTGATTAAATTAATGATCTTGAGATGCAGAGATTTTCCTGGATTACTGGGTGGGCCCAACATAATCACAAGCTTCTTACAAGAGGGAGTCAGGAGGGCCAGAAACAGAGAAGGAGATGTGATGTGATGATGGAAGCAGAGGTTGGAGTGATGCAGGGCCACAAGCCAAGGAATGCAGGTGGCCTCGAGAAGGAGAAAAAGGCAAGGAAACGATTCTCCTCAGAGCCTCCAGAAGGAATGCAGCCCTGCCAAGCCATTTTGGACTTCTGACCTCAAGAACTGTAGGGTAATAAATTCATGTTGTTTAGCCACTACGTTTGGGGTAATTTTTTTTTTTTAATGGCTGTGTTGGGTCTTTGTTGCTGTGCGTGGGCTTTCTCTCTAGCTGTGGAGAGCAGGGGCTAGTCTTCGTTGCGGTGCACGTGCTTCTCATTGCGGTGGCTTCTCGTTGTGGAGCACGGGCTCTAGGCACGTGGACTCGGTAGTTGTGGCTCACGGGCTCCAGAGCACAGGCTCAGTAGTTGTGGTGCACGGGCTTAGTCGCTCCGTGGCATGTGGGATCTTCCTGGACCAGGGCTTGAACCCGTGACCCCTGCATTGGCAGGAGGATTCTTTTTTTTTTTTTTTTCTTTTTTCTCTTTCTTTATTTTTTTTTTATTTTTTGCTTTATAACAAATTTAATCAGTTATACATATACATATGTTCCCATATCCCCTCCCTTTTGCGTCTCCCTCCCACCCTCCCTATCCCACCCCTTGGCAGGAGGATTCTTAACCACTGCGCCACCAGGGAAGTCCTGGAGTAATTTGTTACAGTAGCAATAAAAAACTAATACATCTCCCTCCTGCTACCAGGCCTTGAAACCTCATTGTCTAAGGGATGAGGGTCTCCCTCTGCACCTAGCAGCCTGATGACCTGAACATCACCCTCTCCCTTAACCAGAGGCCCTCCAGGCAAAGCATACCCAAGGTTCTGTGTATGGGGGACAGAAAAGGAGGTGCCCCAGCCCCCAGGGCCCACCCTTGACCAGACTGTGAAATTATCCTCACGGATGTTGGAAACTGGACTTGCTTAAGGTCATAGGGTAAGTGTGAGGTAGTGCCAGGACTGAACCCCAGGGTCTTGCCTGGCAGGCCAGTGAGGTCCCCATCCACTCCACTAAGCTGAGCCTTTTTCTTTGCCAGTCTGACTTGCCTTCCTGGAGAGAGGTAGTCATTCACACTTTAGCATGAGTAAGATAGGACAGCTGCCTGTGCATACGCCACCTGTCAGTATTGTATTACTACAGAGTAGCAGAGTTCGACTCTCATGTTGAAAACCAGGCTTGGGGTGGGTAGTTTCCCTTCCCATCCACTCCAGGGCTCACAGGGTCCTGCTGGCCACCTCCAACCCTGAAGTCTCCTTCTAGGCCTCCCCAAAACTCAGTTCTTGCCCTCCACAGGGAGTTGCTCATGCCTGTGGTCATGATGGTCCCTGCTGTTTAATAAGAATTCTGTGTCAGGTCCAGTGCCCTGAACTTTACCTGAGCCATTCAACAGAGTCCTCTCAACCACCCAGAGGATATTATCCTCCCATTTCACAGATAAGGAAACTGAGCCCCAGGCAGGTTAACTCACATGAACAAGATCATTCAGCTGCAAGCAGAGGAGCAGGGTTCAAAGCAGGTAATCTGACCCCAGGACCTAGAGCTGCCAGGGTTGGCCTGTAGAAGCACTGGCTTACACAGTCAATGTTTCAAAACCTAGAGATTTTATAAAAAATCTTGATTTCTAGATTCACTTGAAAAATCTGATTCACCAACTGAAAGAACGCAAACAGCCAAAGCAGGAACTATTTGAGCAAGAAAATAAAGGAATATAATCCAAATTATAAAATAAATATCCATGAATTCATACTGATATAAATGATTGAATAAATAAATAAATGAAGAAGAGACAAATTTCCCATACAGAATAAATCCAAATAATTGATATAGAGACTCTATCCTCAAGGAGGTGGAACATAACTTCTCACTTCTTCAAAAGGTACACTGTAGAAAGCTGGAGGAAAAAAGAGTCACTTTATAGCAGAGTAACCTGACAAACACTATTTCAGCCAGGTCATCAAGGTCAGCATCACATCCGCAAACGGTCACTGTCCAGAGGAGCCTAAGAAGACATGACGACTACATATAATGTGGGATTCGGGATGGGATCCTGGAACAGGAAAAGGACAGTAGGGAAAACTAAGGATATCTGAATAGAGTGTGGACAGTAGTTAATAAGGATATATCAATGTTGGTTCATCAATAGTGACCGAAGCAACATGCTAATGTAGGATTATTACACATTGCCTGCAGGCGCCTCCAAAGGCTCACTGCACTCTCCTAGGCCAGGGGCTCCTCTGGCAAATCCCAGGGGATAGAGGCTGGGTTTGGGTGTCTGGAGAACTGGATATGAAGCTTGTCTCCGCCCAGATTTACTCTGTGGCCATGTCCAAATTCCCTTCCCTCCCAGTGCCAGGTGCAACAATAAACCCTGTCTCCCTGGGGCCCTGGTAGCCCTCAAGGACCCTCTCAGGGTGCTGGTGCCTGCTCAGGCAGCCCAGCTGTTGCTTGTGGTGTAATTGCTAGTCCTGAGGTGCCCAGAGCCTGTTTTTTGCAGGACTGAGTGAGTCATCCTGGGATCATTTGCCTGCTGGGCAGTGGGGGATGTTTGGTGGTGGCGAGGGAGGAGCATCCGCTGTTTTTTCACAGACACCTGGTTGTGCTGGGGAGGATGCTCAGTGCCCTGACAGGGCTCCTCCGGCTGCCCCCAACCCCACACCCAAGGCCCTGGGTCCCTGCCTCAGAGTGAGTGAGGGTCTGGCCGAGCCATCCCTCCTCCCGTGCTAAGGGATGGATGAGTCAGTGATGGCCTTCCCGAGTAAGCAGTCATTGGAGGCAAGGACTAGATGGTTTGGAGGCGTGGCCCCAGCCGCACCCCTCTGTTGGGTTCCCATTTCCCTATATCCAGGAGTGTGGAAGGAGTCGTTCCCCACTGCTCACCCAGCGCTGGCCTGGGCACTGAGAGATGGGGCCGATGGGAGAGAAGACAGGAGCAGTGGGCGATAAGAATCCAGACGGGGCTTCTCTGGTGGCGCAGTGGTTGAGAATCTGCCTGCTAATGCAGGGAACACGGGTTCGAGCCCTGGTCTGGGAGGATCCCACATGCCGCGGAGCATTCTAGGCCCGTGAGCCATGGCTGCTGAGCCTGCGCGTCTGGAGGCTGTGCTCCGCAACAAGAGAGGCTGCGATAGTGAGAGCCCTGTGCACCGCGATGAAGAGTGGCCCCCGCTTGCCACAACTAGAGAAAGCCCTCGCACAGAAACAAAGACCCAACACAGCAAAAATAAATAAATTAATTAATAAACTCCTACCCCCAACATCTTAAAAAAAAAAAAAAAAAGAATCCAGACGAAGTAGGAGAGAAAGGAGGGATGGAGCCTGGGCTCCAGGAGGAAGGCTCAGTGTGTCAGGGGGAGAGGGTGGCAGAGGAGGGACCCTGAGACAGCGGGCATGTGTGGCCTGGAGCCCGGGCACCAGGCTGAAATGCTGCTCCCAGCTCAGGAGACCCTGTGCCAGCTGGATGCAGGCAAGTGGGCACGGGCAGGGCTGCCTGCCAGACAAACACAGAGAGCCCTTTGAGGGGGTGGCAGCTGTCACCCCAGACTCCCCTCTGTTTGCTGTGGTCCTGCCTGCCCCCTCTAGCCCAGGAAAGGCCCCCAGGAAGCAGGGACGGTTTGTATGTGATGGGCAGCAGAACAAAGTGGTCAGACCCTTGGTACTGCCTTCTGGTAGCCGAGGGGGCTCAGAGCCTCAATCTGTTCGATGTAACATGGGAACAGCAAGGCCGACCTGTCAGGGGGCGGGGCAGTTAGGATGCACAGGTATGTGCACAGTGCTTGGACACCATGTCAGATGTGGAACAGCTGAAGAAATCGGGGATTTAACCCGGAGAAAGGAAGGCTCAGGCCCTGGAATGCCTGTCTTCCAGTGTCTGAAGGCTCGCCTCTGGTGCAGGGACGGCCTGGTTGTGGGTGGCCCTTGAGTGGGGGTTACCGGGAGACAGGATCCTCCCTAAAAGCCCGTACAGCTCTGTCAGGGTGACCTGACGATCAGCCGGGCTGTTCCCGGGGAGGGGCAGTCAGGGGAGCGCAGAGCAGGCGGAGGAGCTCTGGGCAGAGCTGCGTGTGGGGTTTTGGTGGTGGGGGAGGCGGGGGTGTCTCTGGGCTTTCAGCTGGGTGAGTGGGAAGGGTTTCTAGGAGCCCTGCTCCGCTGACTTGCAATAGCCCTCAGACAGAGATTGTGAGCCCAGCCAGACCACCGGGCAGGCGCCCAGCACCCTGGGCTGGGCAACGTGGGGGTGGGGGTGGGGGTGGGGTCTGGCCTCCAGACCCAGCGGGCGCGCAGGAGATGCTGCGACTCGAGGTGGCCCCTGAAGGACGGGTAAAGAGTGGAGGCCGAGCCTCGTCGCCGCGTTGGGCCGACAGAAAAATGCCGGGGTCCGGGGTCCTCGCCTTTAACGCGGCCCCGGGCGGAGGAGACGGGAGGGGGAGGGGCGGCACGGGGCGGCGCATGCGCGGCGTGGGCTGGAGCGGCTGGACAGTCCGGCCGCCGGGAGATCGCAGGAGCCAGTCGGGAGCCCCGAGAGCGCCGGGACCCCGCGCGGGGGGGCTCTGAGCGGCGCGGCAGACCGGCGTCGGGAGCCTGCCGGCGCTGCTGCCCGCCCGGGCCCCGGGAGCGGCGGCCAAGATGTCCGTGCCGGTGAGTACTGACCGCCGGCCGGGACCGCGACCTCGCGCCGCCCGCTGCAGGCCTAATGCCGCCGGGGCTCCGGGCTGGGGGTCGCCCCACCTGGGCCTTCTCGCGTCGTGGGATGGGGGCAGCCTGTGGTTTCTCCGCGAAGCCGGCCTCTCCGTCCCCGCCTTTCTTTCCATCCTCTCCCTGGAGAGCAGGGTCGGACTGGGGTCCGTACTGTCCCCCAGGAATCCCTCCACCACCAGGACGGCTAGGCCTAGTGGGGAGAGGTCTCTGCCGCTCCCCGGGAACCCTCCTCCAGGATGGCTGGGCCGGGTGAGGGGGCGGGGTCTGCGTAGTCCCCCTGGGAACCACCTAGGACAGCTGCCCTGTTGTGCCCAGGGACCTCACGGAGATGGCCAGGCCTGGAGCCCGGTCTGTACCTCTCCCAAGACCGAGACACCCTTCCCCCGGGACAGCTTGGCGGGGTAGAGATCTGCGCCTAGCCCCCAGAACCGGCGGATGCACTCACTTTCCCGGCAAGTTTACCTCTGCGGCTGAACCCCCCAAGGGTTCAGGGCCCAGCCTTTTCTTCCCTCCTAGCCATGGGGGCTTCTCTTCTCACCTGACACCCACTCCTCCTAGCCCAGCAGGCAGGCTTGGGCAGCCCCCCAGGGCTCCACACTTTGGCCAGCAACTGGAGGCATCTGAGTCCCACCTCCTGAGGGTGGCAAGTGATCCTGGCCACCGCTGGTCACCAAGCCTCAAGCGCAGGCCCCAGCCCGCTTTACAAATGCACAGACTGAGGTGGGGGCTGACACCCTGCTTCCTTCATTCCCGGAAGGGGCACCTTCTGCTGGAAAGCTGTGGCCTCCAGCCCTTGTTTCTCTGCTGCGTTAGGGGCTTTCCCTCTGACAGGAAGGGGCAGTGGCCCAGCGCGCCTGTCCCCCTGGCCTGTTTCTGGAACTGCTTGTCAGTTGGGGGACCCCGTCCTTACGGTGAAGCAGACAGCTGGGGCTTCCTGGCAGGGCAAGCGGACTTTTAATTACCCACCATAGAGTGTATGGAGATTACTGGAGGAGAGATGCTGTGTAAGTGCAAAGCATTGTTATTATGGAATTAAAGATCCCAGCTCCTGCCCGCCTCCAGAAGCAGTAATGCAGAGTTACAGAAGAAAAAATTAGGGCTTCCAGACCGTGCTGATGTGAAGTCCCCACCCCCATCTGTTGTGGTTCAGAGCATAATTGCCTCATCTTTAGAAAGAAAGAAGACAGAAAATGCCCGCCAGGCCCTTCTCCTGCCCTGCTTTCCTGCAAAGCTCTGGGTCTTTTCTGGCTCGGGGCATCGGGGGACCTGCCCTGATCCTATGGACACTGACCAGAGAGATGAGGTGGGCCACCTGAGCTTGCTTGAGGGCCTGAGTCTCCAGGGCAGTAGTGAATGGGGCATGTGACTCCGGCCACATAAAAGGCTGGACAGCCTAAGTTTGGGACGTCTGCGCTTGATTTGGCGTGACCTCCACAATCACAGCAGAGGTGCGGATCTGGAGTCTGGGATGGCACCCAGACCCCTTGCCTTATAGCACTTTGGGCAGCCTTCCTGGGCTCTGTGCCTCAGTGGCCCCATCTGTAACAAGAGAGGGATGGTGGGAGGGCCAGGCTCTGGGTGTGATTTGGACAGACAGGCACTGCTGTGGACACCTGCTGTGGAGACCTGCAGTCCAGCTCCGCTCCGTCTCTACGCACCATTGCCGGCTCCACGTCGCTTCCCACCCCCCCATCTGCAGCCACGGCCCTCGGAGATTCTGCAGAGGGAAGTGGGGGGGTCTCACCCTCTGCCCCCTACATGCTGGGCTGTCAGATCACCCTGGCTGTCTCCTGGGACCTTGAGCAATGTGTGAGCTGGTGGCACTGGGAGAGGAAGTTCATTTTGGGAGCAGCCATGAAATGTTCACAAAATTGCTTTCATGTGCTGATGAGTGGCGAGGCCAGCCTCCTGCTCAAGCCCTGCTTTGCGAACCCAGAACGGTGACCGCCCATGTGGCGCTCGCGGACACGTTTGGGTTTTAAGCATACCCCTTCATTTGGGCAGTCTTTTCCTGGACGGGGCTGACGCAGGCACTAAGGCCCACAGCAATTATAAAATGCTTCAGAATGGGATGGGAGGTGATGGCGGCGAGAGAAGAGGCTGGGGCGAGCCAGGTTGGGACAGGAGTAACCTCTTGAGTGTTCGAGCTGGGCGGCCCTGCAGGGATCAGCTTGTCTCACTCTGTCATTTGACCCACATGGGGTCTGGGGCCCAGAGAGGGGAAGGCACACGGGGTCCTCCTGACTCCCTGCTTCGTGCTGCTTCCTCTGCCCAGAGCTGAGGGCACGGTTCACACAGCACCTGGAGGTGCACTTCCTGGCTGCTCTCTGACATCTGCCTTCTTCTTGGGTGTGGCTGGTCAGCACCCAGGACTTTCTCTTCTCTCTGGGCAGGCAGGAAGCATTTGGAAGGAAGACGGCTGTGCCACCCCCTTCAGACCCCTGGTGGGCATTGGAGTGACCCTGCCCCCTGGCACTGTCAGGCAGGAAGCCAGCTTCCAGCTTGTAGAGAAGCTGCCTGCTCTCTGTTCCTGCCTCTTGTTTCCTGTCTGGGAAATGGGCACAGCCATTCCAGCCCCGCCTCTGCTCCTTTATTAAGTGAGGAATGGGTCGTTTCAAGGAGCTAAGTGCTGACGTGCGTTGAGTACATTCTGTGTGCCAGGCGCTGGGCTCGGGGAGGACCTGTAGTCTTGCCAGGGTCGCCTGGCCACTGAGAGACGGAGCCAGGGTGGGAACCAAGTCTGTCAGGATCCACAGCCAGAAAGTGAGTGTGGCCTCTCTAATTGTAGGGGCTGTGGCCTGTCGAGCCATCCACAGAGGCCAAGGCTGCTGAGAGAGCGACCCTCTGCTCGTGGCTTTCTGAGCATGGGTTTGGGTAACCCCTTCAGCACCCCTGGACATGAGGCAGCTGGGCCTCTGGGCGGCCAGGCAGCTCGCCCGGGGCTGTGCAGCAGGGTGGCTGTAGCCCTGCGGGCCCCGGCAGCAGTCAGTGGAGATCGGCGGGGCAGGGGTGGCGCCTGGTTGAACCTCTGCCAGCGGTCCCAGGGTGCCCTTTGTGCCTGGCTCTGTGCCAGCCACCACTGTGACCGGAGAGCTGGCCAGGGAGCTGGGAGGCTCTGCCCTGGGCTCACCACTGGCCTGGGCAGCCAGGCCATGGACAGCTGGGGCCTGGTAGAACAGGCTCAAAAGAGGACAGTGTCCAAGTCCAGGGTCCTCGGTTCAGTCTCCAAAGCACCTGGCACGCCCCTCCGGCCACACTCCTCCCGCTGGCCTTGGACTCTGCCTGGCCCTCCCTCTGCAGGAAGTGATCTTCAACCGCTGCCTTGCTCACCTCGTCACTCCTGCTCGCTCAGGCAGAGGGCAGCGTGCCAGGAAGCCATCTAGGATTCCCATCTGTGATAGTGCATTCACCCTTGGGGTTATCTGGTTGCTTCCAGGCTCCTCAGGGCAGGACCAGGCCTGCTTGGTTCCTCTCTCTCCAGTCTCTCCTGGCCACCTGCCAAGGAAGTGGCCCTGGGAGCACCGGGGAGCCCCCTGCCATATAGGAGTCTATGTCCCTGTGCAGAGAGCCTGCATCCCAGCCACTGTCCTGGAAGCCTTGTTGGGGGCTGAGTGGGTTCCCAGAGAGGCTAATTCTGGGTGGGGAGGGTATGTGGTGGGTCGAGGGCAAGGGCTCCGGAATGAATGGTGCTGGCTCGTCTGAGCCAGTTACCGAAGCTCTCTGAGCCTGTGTCCTCTGTGTTGTGGGGATGTTAACAGCACTGAGCTCTTGGGGTTTTATGAGAACTTGGTGAGGTTTGCAGAAAGCCTTGACTAAGAGGCTAATAAGTCATAGCAGCTACTGCTGTTGAGGTTATTATCTTTATCCTGCCACTGTTGACTGGTGCAGTGGCTGAGACCCACTCCTGGCACCGGCACGACCAGCTTGGGAAGAGGAGGTCAGCTCCCTGCCCCCATAATGTTCCACGCTGCCCAGCCTGCCTCCAGTAGCTTTCTCTTTATGGTCGGTTCCTGCCAGGGCCTTAGCAGTGGAATGACCCCAGCCCCTCCCCTGCCCCTGCCTGCCTTCGTGACCCCTGCCTCTTGAGCCTTGGATGGACAGGTACTTGTCCTCACCCCACAGATAGAGTGGCCTCCAGTGGGGCCACCATCTGGTCCACTGTGCCTCAGACCAGCTGGATGCCCTGCCCTGAGGGCCCCCAGGAGTGGGTGCAGTGTTGCCGGCTTTGGAAGCTATTGGATTGGTGGGTACAAGCCTGACTTCAGATGTGGTCAGCAGCAGCCTGGCCAGCATGGAACAGGCAGGATCCTGGGTGGGAAGGAGAGCACGCCGGAGGTGGGTCCTGGCACTTTAAGGGAGGGGGCTCAAGCTTGTGAGTGAGGCAGGTGGGCCGCAAGGCTGTGAGGGTGGCACCTTGTGGCCCCCCGCCTCCCACGGCCTGGCATGAGGCATGAGCTGCACCTGCCCTCCCGTCTCCTGCCCTCTCTGTGCTCTTCTTTGCCTCCCCAGCCTCTGACTTGGCTTCATCACAACTGCTTGCTTTGATTGCATCCTAGTCTAACCCTGTTGTTTCTTTGGCTTTCTTTAGTTTGCTGGGCCATTGTCTCCCTCTCTTCAAGAAAAGAGACCTTGGGTGGGGGCACTTCCCTGGCAGTCCAGTGGTTAGGACTCTGCGCTCCCACTGCAGGGGGCTCAGGGTTTGATCCCTGGTCGGGGTAAGATCCTGCATGCTGCTCAGCCCGGCCAAAAAAGAAAAAAAGAAAAAGACCTGGGGACAGGTTGGGGACCTTGGAGGTGGGGATGCATGCCCGCTCTGCCAGGAGAGGTGGTCACAAGTTGTGGCTCTAAAGTTAATCCTTTCTCTAAGGGGAATTAGAGGCTGAGGGAATTTTTTAGTAATTTTAATTTATTATTTAAACCCTGCTGAGTTCCAGTAAGGAGTTGAAGCAGATTATAGTGAAAGACACAAACAGTCTGGGATCATCAAAAGATCCAGAGCTATGTACTGTATGGGGAAGGTAGGCATGCAGATTTAACTTGAAGCTCCTTGACAGCCAGGGCAAAAAGGGTAACACGGTGGGTTTAGGATTGCAGTACCTATTTTTTGGTATTCCTAATGCTATGTATTGTTTCCTCTGTGCTTTGTTTTATTTTTACCAGTTGAGACTCTCTTATTGAGGTAGATTTTCCTTTTTTTTTAAATTTTATTTATTTTTGGCTGTGTTGGGTCTTCATTGCTGCATGAGGGCGGCTGTCTCTAGTTGCGGCGAGCGGGGGCTACTCTTCATTGCAGTGTTCAGGCTTCTCATTGCGGTGGCTTCTCTTGTTGCGAAGCACGGGTTCTAGGGCGCGCAGGCTCAGTAGTTGTGGCACGCGGACTCAGTAGTTGTGGTGCATGGGCTTGGTTGCCCCGTGGCATGTGGGATCTTTCCGGACCAGGGATTGAACCCATATCCCCAGCACTGGCAGGTGGATTCTTAACCACTGCACCACCAGGGAAGACCCTGAGGTAGATTTTCTAGGTAGTGAAATTGAAAGATGTTAGGTATACAGTTGAATAAGTTTTGACTAATGTAGACCCCATGTAACCATCAATCAAATCAAGATAATGAACCTCTCCATCATCTCAGAAAGTTCACAAGTACCCCCTTCACAGTCAAGTGTGCCCTACCCCCTGTAAGGTGGTCAACATTCTTTTTTTTTTAAAGGAAAAGCTATGATTATCCTGTGATCTTTTTTTTAAATTAATTTTTATTGGCGTATAGTTGATTTACAATGTTGTGTTAGTTTCTAAGGTGGCCAGCATTCTGATTTCTCTCATCATGGCATGGTTTCACCTGTTCTTGAACTTGAACTTGATGTAAGTGGAAGCATATAGTATATACTCTTTGGGGTCTGGCTTTTTTCATTCAGCAAAATGATTTTGAGATTTTCATCCACATGGTGTGTATCAGTAGTTCTCTTTTCGTTGCTGTGCTGAGTGTTCCACTTTTGACTATGAATTTATGTACTTATCCATTCTCTTGCTGATGGATATCTGTCTCTAGTCTTTCTGTGCTGTGTATTTTTAATACTGGAACATACTAGTGTTAGTGGGGTGGTGTAATACACTATTTCAGTATTTTATAAAACCTGATATCCAATCGTGTGCATTGAGGCATGCCCAGAGAGTCATCTGTGCCCCCAAATCCTGGATTCCCCAAAGTTACACGATTGTCAGAGTGGTGTGACCACATGCCTTCTTGTTCACAGCCCTCCCCAGGTATCCAGGGTTTGAATTCCCTCTTCCCAGGTTGGCCATGAGGTGAAGCGTCTTAGGTTTTTGAGTCACCTGTGTTTCTCCCAGGCCTCTGTGCCCACCAGAGGTCCTAGTGGGGAGAGGCTTCGAGGAGAGGATGGAGCCTGTCTTGGGAGCTGACCCTATCCCTCCACCCTCCCTGGTCGGGACAGATTCCTGGTCTCCCCGCTTTGTCCCTGGCTGCCCGCCAAGACACCCCACCAGGCAGACACTCCTGGCTGCCCCCAGTGTGCAGGACACTGCACCACTCAAGAAGCTAAGAGCAGGGAGGGTTGCTTGAGAGCCACTCCCTGCTTCCCTAACACCTCTGTGCTCCGCTCTTCCACACCGAGGGAATTGGCATGCCTGTGCTATCCTTACAAACCTTTACTGTTATTTTTTTCTGCATAATGAACCTTAGCAAAAGATTCACACATCGGCTCCAATGCTACCTCTTCAGAGAGGAGCCCCCGGCACCTGTGTAAAGTAGCCCCTGCCACCAGTCTGCCCTCTGCTGTCTGCTTGGTTCTCCCACAGGTGTTCCCATGTTTATCTGTTTGTCCCCCTCACACGCCCTGGAGTGGAAGTTCCTTGAGGACACGACTTGTTTTCCTGGCAGCCGTATCGCAGCAGGGAGTGGGTGCTGTAGTCTGTGTAGTGATAGGCCCGATAACCAGCCACTCCCCACTCCCCCGGCTGCGGGGAGACCCTGCCCACTTCCCAGTGTTGGCTGGTGGAGCTGGGGGCAACAGGGCTTCACAGAACGATTTTTGCTGCAGAATCTCAGATGAGGTTGAGGTTTTGTTCCTCGTGTGGTTCAGGGGCTAGGGAAGCTCAGGGCACTTGAGCAGCGGCTGGGAGGACAGGGAGGGCTTACTGGAGTGCACTTGTGCATGAGCTGTGGGCCCAAGGGAGTGTGTGCTTGGCAGGGCAGGGCTGGTGTGTGATGGGGAGGTGCGTGAGCGTGCTGCTGACACCAGGTGCCGCCACGCACCACACCTGCACGTGCCTGCAATCTCATGGCCTGGTGCCCGGCAGGGCTCCGGCGGTGCTTACGTTTAACAGACGCGCTAACCAAGGCTCCGAAAGACGCAGTGACCACTGAGGTCCCATGCCAGCTGGAGTCTTTAATGGGCTCTACTCTTGTCCTTGTAGGCTACACCTGGGTGAGGATTGGGCCTGGGTCTCCTGGGGCACATGGAGCCTTTCTCTGTAGGTTGGAGCAGGCTCAGGTGGGAGGCCCCCAGTGCGGTTCAAGGAGGGAGAAAAAGCCACGCTTCCTCGGTGGCTGCTGTAGCTGTGCTCTCTTTGTTTTCACGCCTTCCTGTACTCCCACCCCACTGCCCCCAGAGCTCTCAGGGTCCCTCCTGTGACTCCACTGGCCTCCTGACCCCAGCTGATGTCTGGCCAACACTGCTGCCCCTCTGGGGGTCTCAGTGGGTGTGGGCACCTGTGCTGCTATGGAAGCAGGCTCGGGGGGCAGCAGATGGCATGTGAAGTTGCCCCCTCTCCCTGCCCTGATATGCTGGAGCTGGCTGCCATGGGGAGAGGCAGGCGCAGAAGGCGGGCTGGGACTGCTGCTTGACCACATCCCGGGCCCTGCCCACCCAGGCTGTCAGCGGCTAAGCTTTCTCTCTGCGGACAGGGTCTTGTCCGCAGCCCTTCCTTCCCCCACCCCCGTGTCCTCCCTCAGGCAGTGCTGAGGTGGCTGCCGCAGGGTGAGGACCCAGGGAGTGGTGTCCCAGTGCCACCAGGGAGGGCAGCCTTCTCATTATGCACATGTGGGGCCTGGTTTTTGCTTCTCTGAGGCACATGGGGAGGGGGGTTCGAAGAGAAGGGAGGACTCAGGCCACAGGGTCAGCACCCTGGGCTGGGGCGAAGAGCCCCTGGGAAGTGCCCCGGCCTTGTGAGCAGAGCCTCTTGCTGAAGCAGGCACCTCCCCGCAGGTGCCTCTGCAGCTCTTTAATTTCCAAATTAGAAAAGCAATTAAAAGAATCGGGAGACTGTTGCTCCTTCCAGTTCCCAGTCCTTGAAAGAGCCAGAGCGGGAGGGGAGGGAGCTGCGGGAAGGCGGGGGCCCTGGATTTGCTGGGATCCAGGCCCGTCTACCCACCTCCGCCACCCCTAGGCTCCGTCCCCACACCTTCGGTCCTGGTCTTGCCGTTGTACCCCGGTCTCTGGGGACTGGCCTGGGACGATGCTAAACGGACTCGAAGGCTGGGGACTACAGCCCACCCCCCCCACAGTCCGAGTCATCACTGCAGTGACAAACAGACTGCCCCACGGTTACTCCGCCCTTGGAGAGCAGGGGAGGATGGGAGAGCTCTTTATGGCTCTGACACCCGCCCTAAGCGTGCAGGCTCTGCTCTGTCTGACATCACCTGGGTTGCTGTTCTGTGGGCACACCCCTGGGTAGCCAGGTACGGTTACATTTGTACTTCGTAGCTTTGTCACTTCCTGGAGGTGTGACCTGGGCAAGGCACTGCCCCTCTCTGAGCCTCTGGGTGGTGGTAGTTCCATCCTGGTCCCCAGGAGGGCAGTGAGGGCTGGCTGACACTGGGTGTGTGGGGTGTCCGGCCTGTGTGACAGTGGTTCTGGATGCAGCGGGCTGGCCTCTTCTCCAGGCCATCCACAGGGGTCCCTCCACCCTTGCCCAGGCAGGGCTGGCTCCGGCTTGCAGGCTGGCTTTGAGCTTGCCAGTGTGCGTGGCCAGCCCAGGGGCAAGGCGTCAACACCCATAGCCCTACAGATACATCATTTCTTCCTGTCCCTGGGGCTGGCAGCACTCACCTCCGGCCTCAGGAAATCCTTTCCTGCTGCTGCTGCCAGAGCCGGCCATCAGCCACCCTCTGTGCTGCTGGGAAAACCAAGGCTTTAGGAGGGGAAGGGGGCTGTCTGAGTCACACTGTGCAAGCCATTTTAGCCCACTCTTTTCACTGGTCATCAGCATTTTCTTGCATGATTTTAGTCTCTGAAAGTGGCCATCTTAATAGCTGCGCAATCTTCCATTGAGAGGCTCTGGTTGCCCAACCAGTCCCCTGTACTTGGGCATTTAGGTTATGCCCCCTCTTTGTTTGTTGTTATAAATGCTGCCACAGACATTGTTGGGGCTAAAGCAAGAATAGTTCTTTGTGCTGTGGGTCTGACCTAGAGAATAAGACCCCAAAAGCCCAGAGAGCAGGAGCCAGGTCTCCCCACTCAGGGTCTAGGATCAGCAGCAGCCCTCACCCCAGTGGACACTTTAATGGGCAGATGAGAACCAACGTCCCTGTGTGAGTCTTAACCACTGGGCCAGCAGCGAAGTCCCTGGGCCCCAGTTCTGAACTCAGTTGTGTTTGAGGGTGGTGCTGGGGTCTCAGTTGCCTGTCCTTTGGGGTCTCTGAGTGCGGCAGGGTCCTTGGCTTTCCTGAGTGTCCTTTCTGCCCTGTCCTGAAGTTGCCTGCCGCAGGGGAGTCAGGGTGGACTGCACTCTAGCATCCCCGCTGTCCCTCTGTGGCCACCCGTTCTTTCCCTTCCGTGGCAGAAGTCTGTGGGGTGGGGCAAGGGTCAGTAAACTGGGTCTCAACCTCTTCCCCTGGAAGACGGGGCTAATCGTGAGGCCTGTTTTGCAGGATCGCTGCGGGCATGAAATGAGCACGTGGGCATAGAGACCTTGGCCCAGGGCCAGCCTGGATGCTGTCCTGGGGGCTGTGTCACTTGGCAGTCGGCCCGGGAGGGTCTGCTCCCCCATACACCCCAGCCAGAGCCTGCCCAGTGGGTGCCCCTCCCCCACCCCACCCCACCCCCGGCAGGCCTGGGGGGGGGCATTCCTCTCCCCCTCCAGCTACTCCCCTTGCAGCACAGTGGGGCACAGATCCTGGGGCCTTGATTCCAAAGCGGAAATGCCATTCTGGGAGGCACAGTCTTGGGTGTGGGGGGGCGGGGAGTTTAAGTGGAAAAGCAGCAAATTTTTGAAATGCCTGGGCCAGAGCTGGGTTCTCCTCCCCCGCCTGCCCGCCCACAGGAGCAACCCCGCCCCCAGCGCTGCTTTAATCCAGCCCCAGAGAGGGAGGGTCTCCGGTCCTCCTCCTCGCAGGCAGCCTCCTCCTGTCTCCCAAGGCCAGCTAGGATGGAGTAAGGCCAGCCCTTTTGCGTCCCTGCCCATTCCTGCAGAGTCCTCCTGCTGTCTGGCTGTGAAGCCTGGTCCCCACCCCACTCCCCACTGGAGTGGAGACCCGGGGAAAACCTAGGGACTCCCTCCAGCTCCCAGCATGGACAGATGTTCACACACAGCCCAGCTGGTTCTGATCTGGTTCCTTGGAACCTGGAATGCCAGCCAGGCTGAGGGCAGGGGCAGGGTTTCGGAGGGGCTGAGCCTGCAGTTTCCTTTCTGACTTTGGGGCACACCTTTGGGAACAAGCAGGAGAGGATACCCTAGGTAGTGTTCCCCTGAGAGCTGGCTCTTCTGTGGGAGAACTGGGCTGTTTTGAAGGTTACAGGAGGTCCAGTCTTGAGGAGGGCAGAGGGTAGCAGCTAGTTGTCCCATTCCTTCTTGAGGACTCTGGGTCACACTGAGTCCAAATCCCATTGCTCCTAACCCACACCCTATGCTGGGAGTTCTGTCCAGTGGTTCCCCGAGAAACTTTGGGGGAAATGCAGATGTCCAGATTCCCCCCACACCCGGGATTCCTGGAGGAGGGGACCTGTGGGAGGGGTTTTTTAGGAGGGGATTCCTAAAAAACAGGAATCTGTTTTTTGACAAGCTCTGCAGGGGACCTGTGACCAGCCAGACTTGGGGTGCCCTAGCCCAGCTCCTTCCTTTTACAGATGGGAGAGGGCCTGGCCAAGGTAGCACACCTGGCGAGAGGCTGAGTCGGCCATCCCTGGGTGTCAGGTGGAGGGGCACCTGTGGGTGCACCGTGGGCTTGTATGTATTTTATAGGCCGTGCCCGAGGGTTCTCTGCAGGGTGTGCCCCAATGCTTCCCTGGAACTTCGAGCTGCCTGATGGTGTCTACACACTCAGCAAATGGGACAGTCTAGTTCTGGAGAGGTCCCATCCTAGATCTCTCTGCAGACCACTGTGCAAAACCTGGACTGTGCTCAGGGACTCTGGCTGGCTACGTGGGGTGACAGTCACCAACTTGCCCCCTAGGGAGGGGGAGCTCAGGAGAACCAAGGCACCCTCCACTCAGTTTCCCTGTCGTGCTTCCTCCCTCCCCCTCATTCTCATCAGCATCCCTCCACCCCCTGTTGCTGAAACAGGAGTCGTTGGGGCACAGGCGTTAGCCCTGGACCGGGCTGACTGAGGGATTGGGGTAGGGGCACATCTCCTAGAGCAGCACCAAGACAGTGGGGGACACTTCGAGGAGACTGAATTCAATTCAGAGGAGAAGGTGGGAGATGGCGAGCTTCTTGTCCCTGGGTGCTCTGGAGCCTCCCGCGCAGGGCTGGTAGAACACGATGCGCTCCGGTTCTACTCTCCCTAGATTACTGGGACAGCCGCAGTCCCCAGCTTCCCTGCTGTGTCTTCATATCCTGGGGCTCTTACACCGAAGGCCTGACCAGAGTCGGTGCGGTGGTCGTATTATTAGTTTTCTGCCAGCTGGGGCATGCCCCTCTAGATGCAGATCTGAGTCGGACTGCCGGATGGACACGCGTGAAATGCCCCAGGTTGGTGGGCGGGGAAGGCAGACTTGAGGCTGCTGCCTCCGGGGCTGCAACGGCCACGGGGGAGGAAGGCAATCCCGGCAGTCTTCCCAGAAGAAGGCTTAGGCCTTTGAGGAGGGGCGCGTTCTCGCCCACGGTGGAGGGCAGGGACGGGCGTGCGGAGAAAAGGCGATATCCCGCGTGTCCGGCAGGCGCCTGGAGCCTAGCGCGGGTGCAAGCGTGGGGGGTGGGGGACGGTCCCACTGGGCGGCGCGTGCCCGCGCGCTCCGGCAGCCACCCGCGCCCCCGAGCCGGCGGTTCATTTGCATGGGGAGCCCGAGCGGCCAATGGGCGCGCGCGGCCGGGCATGCCGGGAGCCGGGCTGGGCCCGCCGGCCTCGGCGGCGGTGGCGGGCGGGGCGAGATGGGACCGGCTGTGTACGGGGACGGCGGTGGCGGCGGCGGCAGTGGCCGGCGAGGTGGCTGAGTCGGTCGGACCAGGACCCGGGCGGCTTCGGGGCTCTCGGGAATCCGAGAGCGCGCGGCGCGGGCAGTTCGCTGTGCGCCCTGCGGGGAGCCGGGGCCCCAGGCCGACCCGACACGATGAACTACCTGGTGAGTGCGGTCAGCGCGGCCACTGCGGCCCGGAGTCCACTCGCGGTGGCCGGGGCGGGGTCCACTCGCGGTGGCCGGGGCGGGGTCCGCGCGCCAGGGAGCGTGGGCCGAGGTCCGCGTACCGGCTTGGAGGCGACCCAGCTCTACCCGCGCCCGGGGCGGTCCCAGGCGGGAAAGAGTTAAGTGAGTGGCATTTCCTGCCGGACCTGCGGGTCCTGGGAACTACGGGCCGCTGGAGCCTCCGCGGGGGCGTGACCGGGCCGGGGTCCGAGGTCCTGGAAAATCCCCCTTCTGCCCTGGCCGGGGCTCCCGGAGGCCAGGACTGCGGAGGATCCCAGACCCTGCGCGCCCCGGGGGCGGCTGGAAGGACCGGACTCGGGGGCCGCGGGCCGGTAGGAGAGTTCCTGGATCCGGGAAAGTTGCTGGCTGGAGGCCCGCTCTCCCCCTGCCGGCCGCTGCCTGCTGGGTGACCTTGGGCCTGTGAGCCCTGTCTCCGAGCCTCACTTTGCATCGCTACGAGGAGCGGTCCGAGGTCTCTTGGACCGTGAACTTCCAGGGGCGTGAAGTTCCAGGAAGCAGGGTGGCGGTCCGTGTGTTTTGGAGTGAGGGCTGCCCATGCCCCCAGGTTAGGGGTTGAGGGCTGGGTGAGCAAGCGCGGGTGTCCACGGAGAAGTTAATAATTAACCCCTGGCCCGCCCGCGCTGGATTCCGGGACCCAGGGCGGGAGCTTCTCGGTTATTACCTACCGTGGTTGCAAAAACGGTTTTAGGAGCCGGGTCTTGGCAGGGGAGTCCAGGGCCACGCCGCGATCCCGGGGTCCTAGCCTCCGTGGGTAGAGCGTGGGAGCTGGAGAGGGGCGGGGCCGCTGCCCGGGTGGCCGCAGCCCGGGCGCCCAGCCCCTCATTGCTGCTGCAGAGCCCAGGGCGGTGTTGAAAGATTCGGAGAAGCTGAGATTTGCTGAGGGCCGGGCGTGGTCAGGGGGTGTGAGGGGGTTAGAGTCTGGGGAGATGTTGGGGTCTCCCATCCCTCAGTAGGAGCAGTGGCTCCCTAACTGGTCTTGAGAACAGGGAGTTTATTTCCTCGGCACTCTTAGCGTGAGGAAGAGTCTAAGCTGGGAGGTACTCTCTGGGTTTGCTGTGCAGATTTCAGCCAGGCCGGGAGATGTTCCTCATCCCCCATGGGCTGGGGGACACGCCCCCCACCCATAACTCTTTCCTTTCCAGGGTGGAGAGCTGATGGTGGGAGTGGAGGGATGGCAGGGCTAACAGGCTTAGAAAAGCAGGAAAGGGCCCAGGTGCAGGTGGAGACTGGCAGGAAGGGAGGTCTGGGAGGACCTGCCGGCAAGCTCTCCTGGCACCAGCACCCACTACCCGCTTGCCGTGGGCAGGGAAGGAGTCCTGTAGGTGCCGGGTGGAGGCAGGGCAGGGCAGCCCCAGCTTCTGCCAAGGCAGTCACCCTCAGCTCCCGGTGACTTTTACGCTTGTGCTGAACAGAGGCGTTAGCGTTGTGGGCTGGCATCATCTCCCCAGGCTTGGGCAAGGGATTGAAGTAAGGGCAGTGCCACTAGGGAATCCTTCCTAATCAGGAAGGGCCCCTAAGACACCTGCTCTCCCCGCGAGTCATACAGATGGTGCCAATGGGGAGACTGAGGCACAGCGAGGGGCAGTTACTTGTCTTCACAGAACCGTATCCAGAACATAGTCTCCTGGTATGGCCCCATGCTCTAGCCATGTGCTCCCCCTGCTCTGGGATTGGGGGTGCTCTGGCCCTTGGGGTGCTGCCATGCTCTACTGGGGCTGCCAACTTGGTGGGGTCTCTCCGGCTCCAGAGCTGTGCCTTAGTAACCCCCTTCTGGCCTCCATTATTCTTTTAGGAGATCCCACCACCCTTTGTCTCTCAGGCCTGGAGAACTCCCTCCACCATCCCCCAGGAGCCCACAGCCAGTTGGGGCAGCCAGAACCAGCCAGCAGGTGGAAGGGGGAGGAGCAGTGTTAGTCATGCTTGGAGGGCAGGGTGCGGGGTAGGGCGGGACAGGGTCGTTCTCCAGCAGAGACACTGGCCAAATTCCTCCTCCTCTGGATCCTTAAGGCCCCCAAATAAGGGGCTACAGAGTGGCCTCCCTCCAGGGGCAGGCTGGGCCCTCTAGCCCTGGGGAGAGGCCCTGACTCCATCTCCTCCTTGTTGTGCTCACTTCCTCCCACCTCTGCGTGAGGAGTGGGGCAGGGGACCAGCCTGCCGGGGAAGGAGCTCAGAGGGTGGACGGGCAGGGCCCGTCTCAGTCCCCTATTTCCATTGCGCATCCTGAAGTCAGGGGCTTGGTACTTTTTTTTGAGCTGGAGAACCCTGCTTTTTGTGCCAGTGTGTCCTCCTCCATCCCTGCAGAAGCAGATGGTGCTGCTCTAAGGGCTGCTGAAAGTTACCACTTAGGGCTGGAGAGGGGCGGAGCTGAGGAGGCTTCAGACGTCCAGGTGGGGAAACTGAGGCCTCATAAGGAGTGAAGTCCCTGCTGTCCCACCTGGGCTTCTGCCTCTGCCCCTCCAGTGGCATATCTGGGGCTGGCCACGGGGGGTTACCAGGGCCTGGTGCTGTCCCTGAAGTGAAGGTCAACCTCACGCTGGGCCCTTTGCTGAGAGACCAAATCCCAAGACTGAACAAGCCAGTCTACTCAAACATGTCTGGGGTCTGTCAGCCTGGGCCGGTTCCCTGGGCTGGGTGGCAGTGGTGAGGGTTCTAAGGGGTCGAGGACCACTCCCAAGGTGTCAGAAGTTGGGGTGGGCTGGAGGGTGGAGGGCTCCGCTCTCGTGCCACCCACATGGGCTCCTTGGTGCCCTGGCCCCAGGCCCACCTGTTCCCACCATCCGAGTTGTGTTGGGGGCTGCAGATGCCATGTCCTGCAGTAGGAGGGCGCTCCCCATGCCACCCCTCGTCCTCTGCCCAGCCTCACAGGGACAGTGCCTGGGATGCCCTGGCAGGAGTGGGGCCAGGGGCCTGCTTCGGCCCAAGAGCTGGGCACAAAGACATCTGCTCTTGCCACTGTAGCAAGGCCAGCTCGGGGCTCCTGATTGTCTGAGGGAGCTGCTGGCGGTGGCCACCCACAGGTGGGTTTTTAGTCCTTTGTTCTGTAGACCTGTCCTCTGGGTGCTGAGGGTCAGGCATGGGGCTGAGGACGCACACACGGCCCCTGCTCTGTCCTCTGAGCCTCAGGCACTGCCAAAGCAGGCAGGGAAGGAGCCATGCTCCCCTTGTCCCCTTGGAGTGGCTCTGGAATGGGAGGCTCATCCACGCTTGTCACGCTGAGCACTGAGGACTTGAGCCCAGACCCTGGTCACTCAGTTGTCCTGGGAGAATTAAGGGGAGGGTGATGCCAAGGCCGACTGTTGCGGAGTTCCGCCCAGGATGAGGGTGTGGGGCCGTCTGGGAAGGGAGGAGGCACTGCCCTCCCAGCCCCATCGCAGCCGGGAGGCGGAGCAGAGGACGGTCAGGACCCTGGCCAGTGGGCCCGTGGCCGCTGCCCCTCCGGCGGGGTTCCCAGGGCACAAGTGAGCAGCGGTTGTGGGTGTAGACTGCCACTTGGGCACACGTCCGTTGGGCCTGTATCCAGTGGCCACGGGGGCTCCTTGGGACAAGCAACCAGAATACCCCAGAAATAAACTTGGCCCAGGTTTGAGATGGTTCTTTGTATGAAGAGAACTAGAGTTTCCCTAGTGACTGCTGTGTGTGGGGCTCTGTGCCTGGGGCTGGGGTGTGTGTCGGGGTGGGGGACGGGGAGGGATGGAAAAGCCCTGTGAAATTTCCACTCCTGGCTTCCATGGACCTAAGCAGTACCCCGGGAGCCACCCAGCGGCACTTTGTCAGACAGCAGATCTGCCTCTGCCACTTCCTGACCGTGACCCTGGCGAGTCAAGTGACTGTCGTGCTCCTCAGCCTCTCCATCCGTAGGTGGAGGCAATCACAGTGTCTCACAGGGTTGAAAGAGATAATTGAGGCCCAGAAGAGAGCCCGGCCTCTCGCTGCCTGCCGGCATTATCGTCGTCGTTGTGAACCTGTCGGTCTCCCCACCACCAGGTAGCACCGTCCCTCAGAGTCAGGGTTTGGGGACACCCAGAGCACATCCAGGGCTCTCCGGGGCAGCAGGCCGAGGGAAAACCCGTCAGATGGCCGCTGACACGTGCCCGTTGGCGGCCAAGGCCCAGCTGCTCCGTGTCTGAGGGCCCGGGTGAGTCTGGCGCACACAATGAGGGCCATTCTCAGACCAGGCAGGGCCGGTGGGGCAGCCCTCTCAGCTCCCATGTGCAACAACCAGGGTGTTGTTCTGGGCGGGCCTGACTGGCAGGCCGCTGCCTGGGGGGTGTTGGCATCGGGCAGGGGGCTCTCCTCTGTCCCCTTCCTCTGGGGTGAGTGAGCCCCAAAGGGCCTTCCTGGCTTTCTCAGGCGTGGCCGCGCGGCTCCCAGGGAGGGCAGGGCACCACCTTCCGCAAGGGGGGCTTTTGCCTGAACCCATCCATCCAGCAGCCCCACGCTCAGCCCTGCTCTGGGCCAGGCCTGGCGTGCGTGTGCGGTGGAGGGGCGTTCCACGCTGAAGCAGACAGGCCCCTCCCATTCTGGGCGCCCGGGTTGGGGGCACGAAGTGGGCAGTAACAAGAGGTGTTGATCAGCACTTCGAGGTGGGGGCAGTGAGGTGTGGGTGCCCGGGGAGGGACGTGGGAGCTTTCCTGGGCGGGATGTGTGTGTGTGTGTGTGACACCCAAGTCCCGTCCTGAAGGAGGAGTGTAGGATACAGCAAGAGGTTTCCTAGGGTCGCGGGTGAGGTGGCCAGAGACTCGGGCGAGTCAGCAGCAGTCTCCGTGGTGCCTTGGACCCAGATGTTTGGCAGAATTGGCCTGGACTGCGATGGTGCCCTGGTGGTGTGCCCCTCCCAGAGGTCACAGCTGTGTCCTCTTGTGAGCTTGGGGGAAGCACTTGATTGGCCCAACAGTGAGGAAGCCTGGAAAGCCAGGTTCTGGGTAGACTGGCCGCCCCCCTTCCAAGCTGGGACAAGACACTGGGTCCTGGGGAGCATGTCCAGAGCAGGAATGCTCAGGTGGTGTGGGTTTTGCCTTATTCTGCCATGGGAGGCCACCATTTGGATGGCACTGACTGAGCTCTCCCTGCAGCCTCCCAAGGCATCCTGCAGTGTGACTGGCCCCAGCCTGCCTGCCAGTCCAGGGCCACCATCCTGTCTCCCTCCAGCCTTTCCCTATTTCAGTGTCTTGGCTCATGCCTGCCCTCTGCCCACAGGCCCTTGCCTAGCTGGTTTCATGGTCGCCTCGTTTTCATTCTTCATGAGTCTCCTGAAATGTCCTCCTTGGGGGAGGCCACCTCTGACCATCCTATGTGTAGTGGCCCTGTTGCACATGCCACATTTCCCCCTGTCCTGGCAAATCGTTTTGTGTCTGCCTGCCCTGCTGGGATGCAACCCCGTGCAGACAAGGGCCTGGTCGACCTAGGCTTGCTGCAAGTCTTGCAGGGCCTGGCCCAGCACCTGGCAGAGGGCAGATGCCAGGTGAATCTTTTATTAAACAAAAGAACTTCCCTATGAAACCAGGATTGTCACCTTAACACAAGGGATCTTGGCGCTCAGAGAGGCTAAGGGACTCGCCCAAGGTCCCCAGCAGTGGGAGGGAGAGCCAGGCCCAGGTCTGGCCTTAGCTGCTGCTCAGCACTGGAGCGGGGAGTGTGTCAGGAGCAGCTGGAGAGGCTTAGGGGCCCAAAGGGGCGGGTGCTCGGCCGGCTGGAGCGCTGCGGCGCCAGCAGTGCCCAGGACTGCGGAGAGCCTGCCTCTGGGGCTCGGCGGGGGGAGGGGGCACCAGCTGACGCAGGCAGAGGAGCTCCTGGTGCCAGGCGCCTGGTGCCACGTGCCCACCCTGAGAGGTGCTTCCCAGCCTGGCTCCGGCCGCCCAGGACTACACAGTTGCAGTCGGAATTGGCCTTGACTGCTCATCAAGCTCATACCCAGGAGGTGAGAGCTGGCCACCCTGGGCGCGGGAGGCCCCGGTAGCTCCCTGGGCAGCTCTCCTGGGCCCAGGGGACCCTCCCTCCACCCCCTTCCCCCTCCCGCTGGACCTTGACCTTGGCAGAGCTCTCCAGCCTCCTGGCCGAAGCCCCCCTGCCAGCCTTCCCTGGGCTGCCCTCCTCTAAGAGGTGAGGGGCCTCTGAGGGGCATTCCCCTCTCTGCACCCTGCCCCCTTTGACTGGGCCGGAGGGGAATTTTCCTGTGACTCACTCTGCTGGCACTTCCTGTGGTCACCAGGGCAGGGGCTGAGGGGACCCAGAGGGCTGGCTCTGTGTTCTGGGGTCACTGGGGGAGGGTGGGTTGGGTGTCCCGCCCCCCTGACGGGGTGTGATTCCCTGAGCAGGCTGCAGACCATATTTGGGAAACTTGCTTTTCCTGCAGGCAGCCTGGGGATGGGACCCATGAGTCCATTGGGCAGCAGGGCAGCCCCCGCCCCATCGGCTCCTCTTGGGGCTTTGGCCTCTGACCTGCTTCAGCCTTGTCCCTCCCATCCTGCCTTGGAGCCTAGGAGGTAGTCCACTGTTTTCTTTTTCAGGGTGTATATTTTTTCAACCCCCAAACCAAGAAATGCTCATTAAATACAAATTGAAAATGTCTGAAAAGCAGGAAGAAAAAGCATCCCCCATTGTCTCAAACATTACCCTCTCCCCAGTTTTTAAGTTCAAGTGACATTTTACTGAGGACTCGTTGATGCCTCGGTGCATTGATAACCGTCCTGACTGTGGTGTGGACAGTGCAGTGGTTCCGCGGGCCCTTGCCTTGGCGCTCACCTTGGTGCAGGGTGAATTCGCTCGCTCTGCTCTCTGCGCTGCCTGCCTGGGCTGGCTTCTCCCCTGGGCCTTGTCCCTCTTGGCTCCCAGCTTTCTGGCCTCTGGCTCCTTCTGAGCTGCTCTGGAGGAGTGGGCTTCCCGCCAGTGCTCCCCCGAGTCTGAGTGTGCAGTCCTGGGCCTGGAGCACGCACTGCCTGCCCCGGCTTCCCCCCGGGCTGCCGTCCCCCTTGATGGTGTTCCGTCCTCTTCCCTAATCCTCACTGTGACGGGCAGGGGAGACGGAGCTCAGAGGAGCTCCTTCTGGCCCCTGATGCTGGTGTGGAGGTGGGCCCTCCTAAACTTGGGTGAGGCCTCCCTCACCCCGACTTCTCTCTGCCCCCAGTTGGAATCCAGGGGATGAGACCCAGGCCCACGTGGGGAAGGGTGGTCCGAACCCAGGTCCCGTCTCCAAGTCAGATCTAGACCAGGCTCTGCATCTTCAGTCCTCAGGAGACTCAGAGGAGGGCGACCAGAGCTGGGGCCTGGCTGGTGGGGCCGGTGCCCAGCTGGCCTGGCACTGTCCTCTCCACAGGCCTGGCCTTCCCACCCAGGCGCCTGCTTCGGTCCTGCCCTCTGCTGGACTGACCTTGGCCCTCTGGCCGGGGCCCCCCTGTGCTATCTCTGGGCTCAGCCTGAGCCCTCACCCGCGCAAGCAGCAGAGGCCAAGGACTGAAAATGTGGGGCCTCTCCACCCGGTTCTCTGTCCCTGGTGAGGTTCTGGGCCTGCCAGCACAGTGCCTGCCAATGCTGGGGTCCTCCTGTCTGTCCCCACAGCCTCGCCAAGGCCTGCACAGGCTGCTGGGCTACTGGGCCTCTGCACGGAGCGTGTGTCCCGGCTCCAGGAGGGTTTGCCGACTCACGGAGCCCATAGCAGCAGTTCTGGGTGCCTGTGAGAATTAACAGGAGAATTACAGGCGTAAAGAGCGGGGCTGGGCGTGGGATGCTGTCCTTCTGTGGCCGTCCTCAGTCTGTATGGGACTGCTTCCTTGTTTTGCTTTATTCTCCCCATTTATTCCTGGTGCCTGTGTCATTCCCGTCCCTCTTCCACAAGCACCCATGCAAATGTAATGTGTCTGGAATCTGTCCTTGGAAGAGTGTCTGTGAAAAATACGAGTTCTTTTGTAGGTATTCGTAACATTTACGTAAAGTGCTCTGGGCTGTAGGTCTCCTGTTTGTTCCTCTAACTCGGGAGGGTGTGGCTGGTGTTCCTCACCAGACACCTGGGCACCTGCTGGAGCACAGAGCAGAGCCGCAGGTCTGTCCCGCTTTGCTGGCTGGATCCCTGAACTTCCTTTGTGGCCATCTTGGCCATTCTGGTTTCCCCTTCAGAAAACTCTTCATATTTTATTGGTTTTCTGTTGGTGTTCTTGTCTTTTCCTTGCTTGTTTGTAGGAGAGCCTCCAGATTCTAGATCAGTGACTCTTGTCATTTGGTGGCCTGTCACCCTGTCAGCTTTCTGTTGTTCCCCCACCCAACTGAAACCGTTCACTTTGATGAGGTTGAATCCATCTCTTTGTTTCTGTTGTTGTTACCTTATGTTACCTTATGCTTTTAGTGGTCTTTTTTTCTAGGGTTTTGTTCATAATTTTTTTCCACCTCAAGGTCACAGAGATATTCTCCCACAATTCTTTTACCAGCTCTAAGGTTATAACTTTCACATTTAAGTGTTTGATTGCCCTTTGTTTATAATATGAGGCAAAGTGTCCAAATTGACTCTTCTTCCTCTGGTGAGTGAGTTTTCCTGGTAGCATCTCGGTTACAGCCCTGCCCTCCTCATCGCTGCGTGGTTCCCAGCCGCTGCTCCCTGTCCCGCTTAGGGATTGCAGTTGTGGCCTGTCCTCACGGCAGGAAGGAAGTGCCTTTTTGCATTTCATTTTCAGAATTGACCTGCTTATCTGTGGACCTCTATTCCTCTGCTTAATTCTAGAAGGATTTCTTTCCTTTGATTGAATTCCTCCAAAAAAAAAAAAAAAGTTCGGCTGGCATTTTTATTGCAGTTGTAACTTATTAAGTAAGCTTGGCCCAATTGTTACATTTTCTCCACTGGAGTCTTTACTCCTGGATAACTTGTAGTTTCTGTTATCTGCTGACGTCTTTTCTGTGAGGTTCCCTCCTCAGCACTGTTGATCCTTCTCGTTTGTTGGAATCTGTACGTAGATGACATATGGTCTGCAGATGATGACTGTTCTGTCCCTGTGTGTCCCCTCCCCACTCTCTGGTCTTTTCCTCCTGGCTGATTGCACTGGCGGGGCAGCAGGGAGTTGAGTTGAAGCGGGGAGGGTGTGCATCCTGTTTTCTCCCCAGGACGTGGTGGCCATTATTGTCACGATCGCTGCCTTCCCCAGCGTTAGGTCCAGCTTATAGTGTAACTCCGGGAGTATTTTTCAGAGTATCTTGAGTGCCATCCTGGAGGGCAGGTGATGGCTGTGGTCAGGAGGATTTTGAGACACTATCCAGGCTCATTTGAAAAACTGCCGGGATCAGCTGGGCCTTTTCGCCAGGGGCAGCGGGGGCAGAGGCGCGGGGATCTCGCCAAACCCTACTTAGTTCCTTTCTCGGTGCCAAGACCAGGTGCCTCCCCAGTCCTGGAGGGGGTGGGAGCTGGGCGGGACGCCGAGCCCCCAGCGCACGTCCTCCTGCCCTCACGCCCACCTGTGTCCTCTTCCCCCAGAACGTGCTGGCCAAAGCCCTCTACGACAATGTGGCCGAGTCCCCAGATGAGCTCTCCTTCCGCAAGGGCGACATCATGACGGTGCTGGAGCGGGACACGCAGGGCCTAGATGGCTGGTGGCTCTGCTCGCTGCACGGGCGCCAAGGCATCGTGCCCGGGAACCGCCTCAAGATCCTGGTGGGCATGCATGACAAGAAGCCCGTGGGGCCCGGCCCCGGCCCGCCCGCCAGCTCGGCCCTGCCTCAACCCAGCCTCCACCCCCCGGCAGCCCAGTACACACCCATGCTGCCTGCCACGTACCAGCCGCAGCCGGACAGTGTCTACCTGGTGCCCACCCCCAGCAAGACTCAGCAAGGCCTCTACCAAGCCCCTGGGCCCAGCCCCCAGTTCCAGTCTCCCCCGGCCAAGCAGACAGCCACGTTCTCCAAGCAGATGCCCCATCACCCGTTTCCCAGCCCAGCCCCAGACCTTTACCAGGTGCCCCCGGGGCCTGGCAGCCCTGCCCAGGACATCTACCAGGTGCCGCCTTCCGCTGGGATAGGACACGACATCTACCAGGTCCCCCCATCCATGGATGCACGGAGCTGGGAGGGGACGAAGCCACCAGCCAAGGTAAGGCCTCCCTGGGTGGCCAGGCAGCCCTCCTGGTGGGTTTCGGCCGGGCCCAGTTTTGGGATGCAGCAGGGCCCAGCCAGGCACCCTTGCTTGGGACCTCTGGGACTCCAGCAGCGGCTCTGCACTTGGTCTGGGGTCGAGGTGGGAGGTGAGTGTCTGGGGAATATGTTTATATGTCTGCTGACGTGGGTGTGAGCAGCCCGAGAGGAGACATCGAGCTGGCCGTGGACCATGAGGTGGCCTTTAGCTGACAAGCCCCAGTGGAAGGGTGTCGGCAGCAGAGGACACAGCCTGTCAAAGACTGTTGTGGAAGGTGGGGCCTGACCAAGGAGGCATGAGCAGCAGCAGCTGGGAACGGACCCCCAGGGGCCTGGAACCTTCCTGAGGGCGGAGGGTGTTGGGTAGGAGTGACCTGCCCAACCACGTCCTGGTGAAGCCATTCTGCCCAGAGGGGAGGGTGCAGGGAGCCCAGGAAAGGGGAGCTGGGAGGCACTTGAAGGGGAGAAATGGAGTATGGAGCACAGGGCCGCAGTTGGGCCAGAGTGGCCGGAAACCCAGAAGGATGGACTGGATGACAGAGTTGTTTCTTTCTCACGTAGCACGGCTGGGGGTGAGTGGTGTGGCACTGGTGACACCTCCGAGACTGTCGGAGCCTGTGGCTCCTCCTGGAGCGCCGGTGGTGGAGGGCAGGTCCTCAGTCTTGTTGCTCTGCCACCTCGTCACGGGGCTCGCGGGCCAGGACGGTGGCCGCGTGAGTTCCAGCCGGCAGAGAAGGGAGGAAGGGACAAAGGGGAGGGGCCAGCCAACACGTGCCCAGGGGCTCCCACGGTCCCCCTGTGGGTGCAGCTCATCTAGATCCAGACACACCCAACCCAATCCTCTCCTGGGCCGTGTTGGTGGGTTGTGGGCGCCTGCAGGGTGCCCTGCTCGTGACTCCTAGACCACGGGGAGGACACTGCCTGCGGGATTGTAGGGTCGCCGTGAAAGGGGCTCTTGTTCAAGTCCCTTGTGGGCTGTTGCCAGTGGGAGGCTGGGCGGGGGGCAAGGCTCTGAGCCCAGCACCTCAGCTCCGCACAGACCTGCGTATGTGCCCTCACACCCAGGGCTGTCTGCCTAGGAAAGAGTAGGAAGGAGGCAGGACTGGAGAGTGTCTGAGGACACTCACCGCGTGGCACTGAGCCTCTCCTCAGAGCCGGCCCAAGGCTCAGATGCCAGCTGGGCAGCGGTTTAGCATGCAGTGTTGCCCTGCCCCGCCACAGGCAGAGCTTGGAGCGGGAGACCTGGACACAGGTCATCGGCTGGCTCAGGGTGGGACTCCGTGGACACTGGCCGCCAGAGGACTCTGGGTCACTGGCTCCACTTCCCTACCTGCTCCTTGAACCGCCTGGCCAGAGACAGGCCAGTGGCAGAAGTGAGCCATGCTGGATTGGGGTAGCCCAGACTGGGCTGCTCCCAAGATGGCTTTGGGGGAGGAGGAGTGACTGGTGGTAAGCCTTGGGACAGGCCATAGGCCATCCCTCTGCACCCGTACCCACACACAGCGCACAGTCTGCACACTCCCCAGGGAGGCATGCCCTTCCCCTTTCCATCCTCTCCTTTCCTGAGTCCAGGCAAGCTTGTTCTGGTGCAGCTCCAAGGCCAGGACAGGCAGTGGAAGCCCTGTGGCCCAGGAAGCAGCAGTGAGGCCTTTACTCCGGACTGTGCATTTGAGCCCACGTTTTAGCCATTGGTACTGTTTCCCTCCCATACGAGGGGCTTGCTCTCAGACTGCTTCTGGGCTCGCCTGGCTGGTGAGTGCCCTGCACATGCCCACTGGTGGGGTTGTCCAGGCCCTGTGTCCCTGAGGACCCAGACCGGGCTGATGGCCCCAGAAGGAAAACTCTGTGTGCTGGGACCTGGTTGCCCTCCCCTGAGAAGCCTCGTGGCTCCTGGCCTGGGCAGTCTCAATTGCGGCTGCTTTTATTTTATGGTCCGTGAAAGTGTGCTTGCTTGTCACGGGAATGTGTACTGTATGAGAAGGCCTGGAGATGAGCTTCCCCAGTCAAGAGGGGATCGCTGGGGGATTGCAGCATGTTTTGTCTAGCGTGTTCCCTATTCGTCTTTCACAGATTTGCACACATACTTTTGCATTTTGAGGTTGTAAATCCAACATCAGATATCAGAAGCATTTTGGGTCCCTGAGCGTGACCATGACGACCACCCCCGGTTTTGCTGGGTCGCCCCTTCTGCTGCGGACAGGCTCCAGGCGGTTTCTAACGGCAGTAAGGCCGTAAACGTCTTGGAGCGTGCATGTGTGCCCACGTTTCAGGCTGTGCTCTCAGAAGCCTGGGCAACTGAGGCCCCTGGTTCCAGGGCTGGAGGTCGGCTCTGCTGAGGGGAAACCCTGCCAAGACCGTGTGGTGGGTGGGTGCGGCCTTGGGTCTAGGAAAGCAGAGGGCGAGTGACAAGACTGGTGGCCAGGAGGGGTCAGCCTCCTGGAGCCTGGAGCAGGGTGGCCCGCGTGGCTGCTGGGGGAAGGTCAGGGCCACACCGGGTGTCAGCACCCTTTGGAGCTGGGCCACGCTTTTAGGGAGCTGAGGGCAGAAGCACGTGGGGCCCCCGGAGGAGGAGGTGTTTTGTGAGGTCACTCTTGGGGGAGCTCTGGGTCAGGGCTGCAGCTGTGCCTGAGGGAACAGCTGTGGCACTGGGTCAGGCTGGGGGAGATACAGCTCAGCTCAGCCTTGTTCCTTCTGGGAGGACAGGAGCTTGGGAGGGAGGGGACCCACATCAGGCGTGTGCGTCCGTCCCCCAGGACCCCCAGCGGTGCTCCGTTTTCCAGAGCAGGAACCCGAGGCTCTCAGAGCGGGGGCGGGGGGGGGGGGCGGTGACAGAGCGAGCCGGCCTGGGTCACGAGGGGAGATGCCCATTTCGCAGAAGGGGGACAGGCAGCCAGGCGGCCCGGAGGGGGTCAGGGGCCCAGGCAGAAGGCAGCAGGCGGCTGCCCCGTCCCTGGGGTCTTGGGAGCTTTCAGCCTCCCTTCTCACTCCTGCAGGCGCCCTGATGAGCCTGCCCTGCCTGGGTCTGTGTGTCCGGGTGTGCCTCTGGCAGTGGGCATTGTGTGCGTTTTCTCTGCCTCTGTGTGTCTGTCTTCTGCGCCCTTGAGATGTGTGTGTGAGAGAGCCTGTGGGTCTTGGGCTGGGCTCTGTGTCTCCTCCCAGACTCTGGCTTTGTCTCCCAGCCCCAGGGGGCTCCAGGTTCTGCTAATGGGGCCCCAGGTGTGGAGCAGGGTGGCCTGTGATTAGCGGGCTCAGCGGCTCTCTGGAGAGTTGGTTTCCATAACAAGCTTTTCCCCCGCTGGTGGCTGCCTGCCTTTTTTTCTAACAGAAAACATTTGTTGGCCAGTATGGCTGCTTACTGTCACTGACTCAGCCGCGTGAGTGGCCAGCTGCCTGCGGCCCAGGCCTGGGGTCCGGCCCCAGCGCCCCTCCGCCTGCGCCCTGCCCTCTCTCACCAGCGTTGGGGCGTGGAGAGGGCGGCACACACCCCTCGTCCTGGGCTGGGTCCCCACCTGCCTTCCGAGGCCGGCAGGGCCTGGAGACACCTCAGGCCTCGCCTCAAGGCCCCACCAACCTGCCACGTCCCGCCAGCCCCCGCCAGCCACCACCCCCCTCCCCTGCTGTTGGCAGGTTCCAGGGTCTAAAAATAGCTCTGGAGGAGACTCAAGTCTGGGGCTTGAGGAGAGAAATGAGTCTGGGAAGGGCCGCCAACACCACTCCCAGACACGCCGGGGGTGGTGTGCAGTGGGCCTGGAACACCCCCTGGCGGCGCTCACCCCAGCAGCTGACAGGGAGCCAGCTCTGCGGGCCTGCCCGGGAGGCGACCACGGGCTGCATCAGCAGGAGACTCTGCCGAGCCCTGGGCTGATCAGAAAGTGATGGTGCCTGCACTTCAGCGGGGTCGTTGCTGCTCCTGGGGTGCCCGGTGCGTGCACACAGCCTGTGCCCTCCAGGGCCCATGGGCCTGCAGAGCTGGCTGTTGGTGTCCTGGGGGCTGCGCAAGGCACGGGATGCAGGGTTGTGGGGGCGTGAGCCCCAGGGCAGGCCCTGCCTCCGCCTTGCTGTCCCCGGGGATGTGTGTGGGGAGCGCCTGAGTCACCGCTGTCCCAGACCTCCCATTTGATTAGGGAACAAAAGGCCTTTTTGTCAGAGAAGAGCTGAGCCAGGAGCCTTGTGGAGGAGGTGTGCCCCGAGCTGGGTTAGAAGATCCTGCCAGCCCCTCCTACAGGGCTGACCCCTCCCACAGGGCCGGGTGCCCACAGGGAAGGAGGCTGCCCACCCAATACTGCCTGCGAGCAGTGCTGGTTCTCGCCCTGCACCTCAGGACAGGGGAGGGGCACCGGGGAGGGAAGGGGCTGGCCTCCTCTCTGGGCCAACATCCCCCCACGAAGGCCTTATCCTGCTAGGTGAGGGGTGGTCCCCGTGGCCCCGAGGGTGTGGTGCGGTGGGGAATACAGGTCTTGGTTCTGGTCTTGGTCAGTCCCTCACACCCACACACAACTTGCCAAAACAGCTTCCATCCTTCCATTTGCGGGAGAGCTGGCCCTGAGGGGCTGGGGGTTCTTGGCGGTCCCGTTCTCAGGAATCTCCCCAAGAGTGCTGGGGGGACGAGGAGGGCAGAGCTTGGAGCCCCCAGGCCCTGACTGTCAGGATCTCCTGCAGGCCACCTCCTCTGGGTCCAGCCCGAGGAGGGCACAGCCCACCACTGCCACCTCCATCTGTCCTGGAGCCTGAAGGTGGCTGCTGGGTGCTATGGTAGGGACAACCCCTTGCTGGGCAGGCCTATCGAAGGAGGGTGCAGCTGGAGGTGCCATCCAGCAGGGGCACCGCAGTCAAGGGTGGCCCCTCCTCCATCAGCCCACATGTTCTCTCCTCTGAAACCTTCTGGGTCATTCAGCTGTAGAGACCACTTCTGTTTCCTGCCAGCACCAGACGGCTCTAAACAAATAGTGGGGGTCCTTGTATTCCCCACATGCTGCATCTCATTGAAGAGAGAGAGGGCAGGGAATACGAAGGGATGCGGACACCCTTGCCTCTGAGCCCACCCTTGGGGAACCCCCTTACGTATGTCCTGCTCACCTCACGGGGCGGTGGAATCTCTCCAGGGCAGGTGGTGATGGTTGGCTGTCTGCCCCCAGGTGGCGGTGTCCACCCGCGTGGGGCAAGGCTATGTGTTCGAGGCCCCCCAGCCTGAGCAGGACGAGTACGACATCCCACGCCACCTGCTGGCCCCGGGGCCCCAGGACATCTACGACGTGCCTCCTGTTCGGGGGCTGCTTCCCAGCCAGTACAGCCAGGAGGTAGGTGTCGGGGCCGGTGGGCACGGGGGTGCCTCAGCCTGGCCCTGCATGGAGAGCTGGGCTTTCTTGGCCCCAGCCTGGGTGGTCCTGGGGTAGAGCTGTGGGTTTCTGCTCTTTCTGTCCCCTCAGGTGGCCCTGGCACTTGTATTACTGCACCTTTTCTGCCCTCAGGTATATGACACGCCCCCCATGGCTGTCAAGGGTCCCAATGGCCGGGACCCATCGCTGGACGTGTATGATGTGCCCCCCAGTGTGGAGAAGGGCCTGCCGCCGTCCAGCCATCATGCGGTAAGCATTTAAGGGATGCTGGGCCCTCACGGGCTGAGGCCCGATCTGTGCATGGGGTTCTGGGTGTAAGCGTGTGTGCGTGCCCTGGGGTGGGGACTCAGGTCTGCAGAGCCGGGGGCATCGAGAGACCTGCCTCCGAACCCCGACTCTGCCCTTCACTCGCTCTGTGACAGAGGTGGACACTGAGCCCCTCTGAGACTCGGCTTCCTCGTCTGTAAAAGGGTCCCTTGTAAGGCCTTCTTCAGGAGGTTCTTGAGAGGATCACACAGTATATCAGCAAGGTGACCACAGGACTTACCATCCAAACCAGGATACTTCTGAGAGTGAAAGGAGAATGACAAGATAGTTATGAGGGGGCATCAGGCACAAACCAGGACTGTCCTGGGCGAACCCTGAATACAACCTGCACATAGCTCAGCCAGGTACCTGCCACAGAGTAGAGAATACGCACGTGGTGGTGATGGTGATGCTGGTGGTCACGTGGGTGGTGATGGTGGTGACGGTGGTGCTGATGGCGGCGGCGGTAGTGGTATGATAGCTGACCTCTTACTGAGCGTTTGCAGGTATGCAGTGAATTAGCTCACGTAATCCTCACAACAAACCTGTGAGGGAGTTTTCCCATCTTATAGGTGAGCAGACAGGCACAGAGAGGTGGAGTCACTTGCCTTAGGTCACACAGGTGGTAAGCAGTGGAGCCAGGGTTTCGAACTCTGGTCTGGCCCCAGAGTCGGGCTCTCAACCGTAACCTGCATGAGTAAGAATCATGACAAATGTGCACGCTGGGCTGTGTCTGTGTGTGTGACTGGGTCCTGCCCGTAGGCTCCCGGGTGGGCAGATGGGCTGGCAGCCTTGACCATTTCTTGGCCCCCAGGTGTACGATGTTCCTCCATCGGTGAGCAAAGACGTGCCCAACGGCCCACTGCTGCGTGAGGAGACCTATGACGTGCCCCCCGCCTTCGCCAAGGCCAAGCCCTTTGACCCGACCCGCCACCCGCTGGTGCTCGCCGCACCCCCTCCGGACTCGCCACCAGCTGAGGACGTGTACGATGTGCCGCCCCCGGCTCCTGACCTCTACGACGTGCCCCCCGGTTTGCGGCGGCCTGGCCCGGGCACCCTCTACGACGTGCCCCGCGAGCGGGTCCTTCCTCCCGAGGCAGCCAATGGCAGCGTGGCCGACGACGGTGTGTACGCAGTGCCCCCCCCCGCCGAGCGAGAGGCCCCGGCCGACGCCAAGCGCCTGTCGGCCTCCAGCACGGGCAGCACACGCAGCAGCCAGTCAGCCTCCTCCCTGGAGGCGGCGGTGCCGGGCCGTGAGCCCCTGGAGCTGGAGGTGGCCGTGGAGGCCCTGGCACGGCTGCAGCAGGGCGTGAGCGCCACTGTGGCCCACCTCTTGGACTTGGCAGGCAGTGCGGGTGGGTGTGGGGGCTGGCGCAGCACCTCCGAGACTCAGGAGCCTCCGGCACAGGACCTGCGGGCTGCCGTGGCCGCCGTCCACGGGGCCGTCCACGAGCTGCTGGAGTTTGCCCGCAGCGCCGTGGGCAATGCCGCCTACACTTCCGACCGCACGCTGCACGCCAAGCTTAGCCGGCAACTGCAAAAGATGGAGGACGTGTACCAGACGCTGGTGGCCCACGGTCAGGCCCTTGACAGTAGCCGGGGAGGCCTGGGGGCCACTCCCGAAGACCTGGACCGCCTGGTGGCCTGCTCGCGGGCTGTGCCCGAGGATGTCAAGCAGCTGGCCTCCTTCTTGCATGGCAACGCCTCGCTGCTCTTCAGACGGACCAAGGCCTCTGTCCCAGGGCCTGAGGGGGGTGGCCCCCTGCACCCCAACCCCACCGACAAGGCCAGCAGCATCCAGTCCCGGCCCCTGCCCTCACCCCCCAAGTTCACCCCCCAGGACTCGCCTGATGGGCAGTACGAGAACAGTGAGGGAGGCTGGATGGAGGATTACGACTACGTCCACCTGCAGGTGGGTGCCCGCTCTGCCCCGGTTCCCTGGGCCCCTGGGGAAGTCCCCTGGTCCTCTCGGGGCTCTGACTTTGCCACCCTGTTGTGGGCACCCTGATTCCCCCCCACAGAGGGCTCTTGTGGCCAAAGGAAGATGTGGTCCCCAGCAAGGCCTTGGTGAGTCCCTGTGCCCTCCTCACTTGGACCTTCCAGGCCAGATGGGTCCCTGGAAGCCCATCCTCAACCTGTCTCAGGCCTTTGGACCCATGTGTCCCCGACATCAGGGGTCCCTGGCAGTGCCAGCCAGGGAGGGCCCCTGAACACCTGCAAGGGCTGGGCCTCTCATGACCAGGCCAGAGGCTAGGGATTTGGAGAGGTGAATTCTGAAGTACAAGCAAAGACAGAGACAGTAGTAGGTGTGGGGGAAACAAGCAAGGTGATCGTTAGGTGGGGTGGGGTGGGCCTCTGAGCAGAGGCCAGGGTGCCAGCCGATTGGGCATCCCGGTGAGTGGCATTCCAGGCTGAGAGCCAGCAGGTGCCAAGGCCCAGTGGTCAGGGATGGGTGGGCAGACCCTGTATGTCGAGGGGAGGGGCCTGGATGTGATTCTTGCCATGGGAGCTGGGGCGGGGAAGATCGACATGGCCGTGTGGAGCGTGCCTAGCCCCTTCCTGGGGGCAGGAGGTGAAGGAGGCCCGGGAGAGCCGCTTCCTCCGGAAGCTGCCCCCACCCTGGGCCTGAGGCCACAGTGGGAGCCTGGGTGCAGCTGCAGCGCCACCTGGTGGCCGCTGGTCTCACTGCACCCCGCTGGGCCTCTGGAGGCTTCTGGCTCAGCTGCATCCCTTGTGTCTACCCTCCAGGGGAAGGAAGAGTTTGAGAAGACCCAGAAGGAGTTGCTGGAAAAGGGCAACATAATGCGGCAGGGGAAGGGCCAGCTGGAGCTGCAGCAGGTGAGGACACTCAGGTTCCCCAGCGTCTCCCAGCACAGGCGTCCTTAAGAATCTGTCGCCTAAGCTGAGCCTCCCAGGGCCCTCCCTGCTCAGCCCATCCCTACCCAACTGCATGACGGTCTCCGTGTGTTCGTTGGATTTATGTTTAAGTTATTATCAGAGTAATCACGGTTAGGTATCTCAGCACACGCAGAAAAGTGTGAAGACAGAAAAGAAGCCACTCACCCTCAGGGGTGGTCACCGTGCTCTGGGGCTGGTTTCCGGTCTTGCTCCTGCCTCGGAAGGGGCCTCTGTCTGTGTTTGAGATGCTACTTTGTGAACAGTTACATCTGCTTTTATCTCAAGGTGTTTCCATGGCATTAAATACTCGTCATAAGTTGTTTTTAAAGTCAACCTATGTCTATTATGGTTGAATGTTTACATTGTACCCAGTTTTTCTTATTGTAAATAATACTACTGTGTTTATCTAAGGACATTGGATTTTCTTCATATTTTGGCTTGTTTCCATAGAGTCGGAGAGGGACTTTTTTTAAAAATTTATTTATTTATTTATTTATTTATTTATTTTTGGCTGCGTTGGGTCTTCGTTGCTGCGCGTGGGCTTTCTCTAGTTGCAGCGAACAGGAGCTACTCTTTGTTGCGGTGTGCAGGCTTCTCATTGCGGTGGCCTCTCGTTGCGGAGCACGGGCTCTAGGCGCATGGGCTTTAGTAGTTGTGGCACGTGGGCTCAGTAGTTGTGGCTCACAGGCTTTAGTAGTTGTGGCACGTGGGCTCAGTAGTTGTGGCTCCTGGGCTGTAGAGCACAGGCTCAGTAGTTGTGGCGCACAGGCTTATTTGCCCCGTGACATATGGGATCTTCCCGGACCAGGACTCGAACCCGTGTCCCCTGCATTGGCAGGTGGATTCTTAACCAGTGCACCACCAGGGGAGCCTGGGATTTTCTTTTTTTAAGGGAGTTTTATTTTGATTATGAAGATTTTAAAAAGTAAAATGTAGTCTAGTACAAAATAAAGACAGAAATATCACCCGGAAAGTTTGCTCACCCCACCTTCCCTGGGCATGGGGAAGGATGGTGTAGGAGAGAGCCCACCAGGTTCACCCTGAGACCCGGGCCATGGTGTGCGTTTTTCACAGCCACGTTTCCCCAGCTGTCAAGCGGGAAGCGTAGTTGCATCCGTCTTGGGGTCGATGTGAGAATTAAATGAGTAAACAATATCTAATACTTAGGAGGTGGTGGGCACATAGAACATGTTCAATAAAGGTACAGATGTTAATAATGATATATGTATGGAATCTCCACTGACTTAGGAAATGGGCATGTGCTTTATCTTCTTTGTCTTCCTCTGGACTGTTGCAGCATTTATTTAACCAGTCCCGTGTCGGTGGACATTTACTTTGTTCCCAGAGCTACTTTTGTAAACAAAGCTGTACTGACTAAATCTCTTCACATATCTGGTCAGTCACTTAGATAAATTACTAGAAGCTGGAATAAAAGGAATGTGAGTGAGAAACTAAAGGTCTAGAGTTCCTAAGCGAGGGACATCAAGCACAAGTAAAACACAGGAACATAAAATACCCTGACAGGGACGTTTGTCGCTCCATTTCTGCATCAGTGAAAAATCTGGAAACAGCCCCTGGCTGCCACCACCAGATACCTCACAGTAGAGTACTGGTTGAATACAGTGTGAGCATTCGTACAGTAGAATATTATGTAGCTACCAAGAATTTGTCAAAGAATGAAAAAGACCCACTGAAGGTAAAACACAAGAAAAATGAGTGTATTCTCACGCTGGACAGGAGAGCCAAGCAAGTTCACCAGGTAGCCTACGAGGGAAAGAAAGAGGGTTTCACATGCTAGGAAGGGACAGTTTCACGCTGGTTTGCTCATTAAAGTAAAGCCTGAAACCTTGGTTAGACAAGTATCTGAGTCCTTGAGTCTGTACGCACGGCTGGTCCCAACGACCCAGTCAGAACCAGCTTGTGGTGAGGACGTGTCAGTCCACACCGCTGACGCCTAGGCAAGGCTGCTGCTGGTGGAAACTTGTACCACGTGCTTTATACGTTCTCACTGATAGGAAATGAATGACCCGTTGTTGGGTGCTAAAGGTAGGCTGTAAAGTCTTATATATTGTGTGTTTCCGGTTTTCTAATTATAAAGGAAGTGGGAATGTTCTTGTTTAAAGGAAGACGTCTTTGAGGAATATTCACCGGTTTTTGCTGTGAATATTTGTTTTCTGCAATTTGCAGATACCATGACCTTTTTGCTTTTGTTTAAAATTCTTATTATGGGAAATTTAATGCATGTATAAAATTGAAGAAAAGAGTCCCCCAGGTACCCATTGGAGCAAAGGAACCCCGGGTACCGTTCACCCAGCCCCAGCCATTCTCAGCACGACCCATCCAGTGTATGTAGCCCCCTTTCCCGCCTGGTGACCGCCCCCCCCCCCACGGCCGGATCATTTTGAAGACGTTACATCATTTCATCTGCAAACACGTCCGTGTATATGTGTAAAAGACGATTTACCAGAGACTTAACAGATTTCTGGGTGCATGGGATTCCAGTTGATAACTCTCTTTCTGCTTGGTGTCTTTGAATCTTTTTACACTGCATATGTTAAGGAGAAAAACATTTCTTTTAACTTTTCATTTTGAAATCTTTGTAGATTCATAGACAGTTTGCCGGAAAGTACCAAGCAGTCCTCTGTCCGCCTCTCCCGGTTCCCCCAGTGACCGCATCTGAAGTCACCAGATAACAGCACCCAAACCAAGAGACTGACGCCCTCACCCCTGCCGCTGCTCACGGTTCCCATTCCTAGCACTCTGTCATTTCAAAAACGTTATATAAACGGAATTATTTGAGATTGGTGGGAAAGTTATTTGGAGACTGACCAGAAGGCAGGCAGGGATACGTGCTCGGCCAGTAGGACAGAGCTGGCCTGTTCCCCTGCCCACTGACTCTGAGCTTTGTCACTTTCCGGAAGGGCCCCCCTCTCTGTCCCTTTTGCTCTGTGGCTGTGGTTTTCACTCTGTTCTCCCTCTTCCCCAGCTGAAGCAGTTTGAACGGCTGGAGCAGGAGGTGTCACGGCCCATAGACCACGACCTGGCCAACTGGATGCCAGCCCAGCCCCTGGTCCCGGGCCGGACGGGCAGCCTGGGGCCCTCGGACCGGCAGCTGCTGCTCTTCTACCTGGAGCAGTGCGAGGCGAACCTGACCACGCTCACCAATGCGGTGGACGCCTTCTTCACCGCCGTGGCCACCAACCAGCCCCCCAAAATCTTCGTGGCGCACAGCAAGTTTGTCATCCTCAGCGCCCACAAGCTGGTATTCATCGGGGACACACTGTCACGGCAGGCTAAGGCGGCCGACGTCCGCAGCCAGGTGACCCACTACAGCAACCTGCTGTGTGACCTCCTGCGCGGCATCGTGGCCACCACCAAGGCCGCTGCCCTCCAGTACCCGTCGCCTGCCGCCGCCCAGGACATGGTAGACAGGGTCAAGGAGCTGGGCCACAGCACCCAGCAGTTCCGCCGGGTCCTGGGCCAGCTGGCAGCTGCCTGAGAGCCGTCAGCCAGAGGGACGGAGGGCAAGGGGAGGAGGGTGGCGATGGGCCCCAGAGAGCCACCATGCCGCGGGCATGGGGACAGGTGGCCCCAGCTCCACCCGGGCCTGGTGCCCCAGACTGTACAGGGATTTGTGTATATTTATGGCGGGGCAGGATGTGGGACGGTGCCTCCTCAAAGGAGCCCGAGCAGAGCTGGGCCCCGGAGCCCAGGCCAGGAGTGGCTGGCCGTCTTTCCTGAGCGTGCTGAGGGCCCGGGGGGGCCCAACATTCGGGGCCGGGCTGGGGGCTCGCAGACCGCTTGACCCACATGGCCTCAGGTGACCCCTCGGGCTGACCAGCCCCATGAGGGTGCTGTGTCCCCCTGGCAGGGCAAGCGTGGCTGTGGTGTATTCTCTCTGCACCAGGAGAAAACCCTAAAAAACTATTTTTCATTATTGATTTTCCAATCATTTGACTAATAGTCTACATTTAAATAAAATTTAAAAAATGAAAAGCATTCTCCTGAGGTGTGAGAGGCAAGAGGACCTGTGAGTGGGAGGGCAGGTGTTTGCCACTCTGGATGCCACAGGTGGAGTCACGGGTTGGGGAGATCTGTGGTGAGGCTGTGGGCAGCGCCTCGGGAGGGTGAGGAGAAGGTGGGTCCCTATAGAAGAAAACGACGGCTTGGGGAAGCGGGGCTGGGCCAGGAGCTGAGGTGGGGGGAGCCTGGGCAGCTGGAGTGAGGCTGAAGAGCAGCCGTCAGAATCCAGGGCTTGAGGCCAGAAAGGCTCAGCGTGAGCACAGTGGCCAAGGGCGCAGCCGCTGCCGAGGTTCGGTGAAAATCCAGCGTGGTCCCTGGGCAGGCGGCCGAGGCGAAGGCAGATGCAGGGTGATGTGCGGGTGGGAGCAGCTCCAGGAGCCAGTGAGCCCTGCTGGGGCCCCTGCATCCCGAGGCAGAGAGCACCCCGCTGGGGGCACCGCTGGGAGATACACTATTCCACGCAGAGAAACCTGCTTTCACAGGCCTTATCCAGAACGTAGCTCTTAGAAAGAAGCTCTTAATTTCAGCTTGTGGAACTTCTCCACAAGTGTCCCATTTGAATTACACGTGAACTTGGACTCCCAGCTGGGAGGTAGGGGACAGGAGGGGCCCTCACCCTGCGTCAGTGGTCCCCTTCCCGGAAGTATGTCTGGCAGCCCAAGTAAGGTGAGGGCTCTGGGGACCAGTGGTCCTGCTCCCAGCTCTCACCACTCTGCGTGTGAACTTGAGTCTCATTTCCCCCGTCTCTGTGAAGAAGGGAATAGGGCTGGGTATCTGCCAGCTCTCTCCGCTCTGAGCTCCAGAGGGGACCTCAGTGAAGGCAGCCATCCTCCCGCCCCGGCGAAGGCACAGAAGTGAAGATGCAAGCAGTTTTATTTGGGTTTTACAAACATGGGGGCTGGGGCAGGGCAGAGGCTCAGTTGGCTTCCAGAACTTCGAGAACCCAGGGAATAAACTTGGTGACCCGGGTGTACACGCCTGGTGAGAACGGGCCACACCGGCCGCTACCCCAGGACACGATGCCCACCAGGGTCCAGGCTCCATCCTTTTGGCAGACCAGGGGGCCACCAGAGTCACCCTGCAGGAGGAGGTAGGACTTGTGTTCAAGCCTGAAAGGGAGTACCAGGGCCCTAGTGTGCCCTGACCTGGCAAGTCCAGGGGGTGCAGACAAAGCACAAGTGGGGGCCCAGTGGTTGTGCACAAGAGACTCAGATCTGCTCAGATGGCAGCCCCAGCTCTGCCACCGACTCCTGGAGGGCCTGGGGCAGGTGGCTTATCCTCTCGGCCTCCCCATCATCTGTAAAATAGTCTGAAGCGTCCAGCTCATGGGGTTGGTGTGAGATTAAATACGCCTGGGAAGCCCCACACCACACCTGGCCAGAGCCGGCCCCCACCAGGGGCATCGGATAGGGCTGGTCCAGCCCTTCACTGGGGCACTAGGCAGGGCATGAAGTTAGACAGGTCATGGCAGAGAGGAGTGGGCCCCCTGGCCTGGCCAGGGGAGGCGCGGTCAGTGAGGGCGGGCAGGGTGGCGGACCCAGGCCATACCATGCAGGAGGAGATGCCGCTGGCGCCCGCACAGATCATCACGTCGGTGATCTTGCTGCCCCAGTACTTCCTGCAGTCGGCGTTGGACACGATGGGCAGGGTCGCCTGCTGCAGCTTGTCAGGGGTCTTGAGAGCTGGAAGGACAGAGGGCGTGCGGCCAGGGCCCCTCATCCCACCAGCCCGCCCCTGGGGAGAAGAGACCAGGGGCCGCCTGAGCCCTGCCCTCCCCCTGCATGGTCCTAGTCTTCTTCCATCGCGATGATCGTGGACACCGAGCTTCGAACCTTCCCTGACACCTTCAAAGAGTCCGGGACGCGGCTCCTCTGCGATTCCACACCAGGCAGCGGGGACTGTGCTTCCAGCAGTTGTTGCAGCAAGTCCCGCCTCGGAGCCCCGTGCACTCTGGGCCCTGCCGGCCACTGTGTGTGGGCGGAGGGGCCGTCCTTCCCCCCCAGGGAAGGGGATGGACGTCCTTCTGACCGGGGACACTGGAGGGGACCCCCGAGGGAGCACCTCCCTCCTGCTGCCCTTTCCCGGCTGCTTCTGTCCTGTTACGGGACCAGCCGGTGGGCCGTGGCCGGGGCAGGAGTACTCAGGACACCGAGGAAGAACCTGCGGGGGGGTAGGTGGGGGGGCACCTGGGCGCTCAGGCCCGAACCCGACCAGGTCACTGGACTCCGGGCCCAGACTTCAGGGGTGCTGGACGCACCGCCCTCAGTCTGGAGGGAAATCGGGGCTGTCCCTCTCCTTGCAGGTGAGAGGTGGGGAGACTTGCTGGTACTTAGATGTTTCTTCAGAAACTGTTTACGTATATATTATTAACCCTCATTTTTATTCATGTTTGGTAGGGTTTTCATTAAGAGGGTTTTAAGTAAAGAAATGGAAGATTTATTGACTGTTGCAATTTATGATTGTGTTTGGAATTTAGACCAAAAAACAATGAGTCTCACCGCTGAAAAGTTCTCAGGGCACTCACCGTTGTACCGGGTCTTGCCCCAGCCCGTGGTGGCACACAGGGACCCTGCAGGGAAGCTGGCGTTGGCGCTGGGCAGGCACACGGCAGACACGGTCCCGGAGAGGCTCGCGGGCGTGGCCAGCTTCAGCAGGGCGATGTCGTTTCGGACCGTGCGCAGGTCCCACAGGGGGTGTTCAAAGACCTGTGTGGAAAGGGTGGGGGCTGGGTGGGCCACAGAGGGAGGACTTGGGAGATTTTAGGGGCACACAGACCTGCAGACTGGGAGGGGCCGGCGGTGCCAAAGGGGCAGACTGTTGAGAAGGGAACCCAGATGAGGCTGAACAGACCAAATCTCTGGGGTGCTGGGGAGGTGGCATGTGACATTTTGCGTTTTGCTACAGTGAGCAAAGCTTATAATCAGAAACAACCTTCAGTGTTTGTAAAGGAGCTTTATTATTTGGGAAAGAGAAGAAAGCTCAGACTGGAGAGGTGCCAGTGGGGTGAGGCCTGAGCCGCCGGCCGGGGGTGTCTGCCTGCTGCCCCCCTGCCCTCCTGCTCTGTGCCCCAGGGGCCCACCCTCCTGGCTGCCCGCCCGGCCGTCTGTACCTCAGCGATCCTCAGCACCTGGACAGCCTCCTCCTCGGAGCCGTGATCAGATACCCCGGCCACCACGAGGTGACTCTTCCTGGAGAGAAAGGAGGCGGCAGACGGAGCTCAGGCTCACGGCCGCCGCCTCAGAGGAGCGCCCGGAGAGCGTGCCAGGCAGGGTGGGCCCCGGCTGGGCCACTGAATCGCGTGGTGACCTTGGGGCCTCAGTTTCCCCATCTGTACAGTGAAGGCAGAGGCCCAGAGCAGCTGTCCCGGACCAGGATGGGGTCTGGGGAGGTGGGGTGCTAGGGCTGGGGTTTTCTGCTGACTGTGGCTCTGCCTGCAGCCTGGGGACAGAGCAGCTTCTGCCAGACTCTTTCCCACTCGCTGGCAGCGCCCGGTTGGGGTTAGGGGCGAGTGAAGGTGGTCTCTTCAAGCAGTTGAGGTGGGGGCCCCTCCTGCCCCAGCCCAGGCCTCACCTGACCCCACAGTGGGCGGCGGTGACCACCCAGTCCTCACTGATGAGGGAGCCCCCGCAGAAGTGGAAGCCGGAGCTGGTCTGCGGAGACGGGGGAGGGAGTCAGCCTTGCCTCTCCTGCCTGACCCCTCCCTGTCTAACCTGCCCCTCCCCAGCTTCCCCCTCACCTGCAGGGACACCTGCCAGGGCCAGGAGCCGGGGACAGCGTCCTCCCCGTTGACGATCCTGGACAGGCCGCTCAGCACAGGGTCGATGGTGGGGACCCCGCAGCCTGAGGGGCAAGGACAGTGCGGCTGGTCAGTGGGTGGTGCCCCAAGGGGGTCAGGGGAAGACTCAGCACTTCCAGGCCTCTGTGGCACCCTGGCACCCAGAGTTTTGTCCGCTGCAAGGAATTCAGCCGCCCACCGGTCCAGCTGACAGCTTCCCTTAGAAGGTGCCCTTGTGGACGGTCCCCGAGGCTGAGGGTATCTGGAGTTGGGGCCCAGGCTCCCCAGCCTGCTCTGTGCCCTGAGGGAAGTGTCCATCCCACTCTGAGCCCAGGATTCTGTCCTGGGGGCTGGGATGTCCTGCTTGAGTCCTGGGGACTCTCATGGCCTCTGAGTCTGCAGGGGAAGCAGGTTTGGGTGAGGTTGTTACCCCAGTTGGGGTGGCACACACGCAGGAGGCTGTCCAGATCCAGAGGGTGGAGGTGCAGGGCAAGACGGATGGACCTGGGGGACGTTCTCGAGGCAGCATTCACACAGCTTGGTGGCACATTTGGAGGGTGGAGGAGCCCAGACCACCCCAGCTTCTGAGTGAACGGAGGAGACCAAACTAGGCAGGGCCCAAGGGACCTCCAGGCAGGGGAGGGGGCTCCAGGAGCGCCCAGTGCAGGAGTGGGGGGGCTGGGCAGAGCAGCCCAAGGAGGCAGGTGGCAGGGGTGTTAGAGGTACGAGGACTAGGGCCCTCCCGTTCCCTGCCTCTGGGTGGGGGGCCGGGGTGGGCGAGGCTCGGCCTGGGGCTGCTGGGCCTGCCTGAGCCTTGCACTTACCGAAGCTGCTGCCAAAGAGGAAGAAGCCAAGGACAACCCAGAGGAGGGCCATGGCATGTGACTCAGCAGGTGAGACGGGGTCTGCCCGAGGGGCCGCCCAATATATTCCCTCAACCCACCAATCTTAGCCTGCCTCGCCATCCCCTGCTTATCGTGAGACCTTGGGCGGAGAAGCACCTGGCTCCAGCGCGGGCCTGAGCCCTTGGGGGCCACTCCTGGGAAGGTTTCCTGGAATCACAGGTGTGTGGCCAGGCCCTGGGCACACTGAGCCGGGGGTGGATGGTGAGGACCCCGAAGTTGGAGGTGGGAGCATGAGGTGAGAGGTGGGGGCCACGGTCCCCCTTTATCTGCCTGGGCCCTTCCTGGCCACTCTTGGGAGGTGGACTAAGGAGGGGCCCTCCTGGACACCCCCGGACACCTGGTTCAGCGAAGGTCCAAATCCAGGAGCAGAGTGAACTCTCAGAAGCCCCAAAACAGGTCACAGACACCATCAGCATGTCTTCCACTGGTTTATTGAGGCTTTGTGGAAGCAAGGTCAGCAGGGAGGCCAGGGTGAAGCCTGGTCGTCAGTTGGCTGCCAGGGTCTGCTGCACCCAGGGGATGAGTGCAGTGACGCGGGCATACACGCCGGGGCTGGAGACGGAGCAGGTGCCGCTGCCCCAGGACACGATGCCCACCAGGTTCCAGACTCCATCCTTCTGGCAGACCAGGGGGCCACCAGAGTCGCCCTGCAGGACAGGGAGGAGGGGGCTTGGATCTGGCAGCCCAGGTGGCCTGGCCCAGAGGCCCCTGAACGTTGTTCCCAGAGCCCAGTCCCAGGCCTGATAGCCAGTAGAAGCTCAGAACATGCATATGACAAGGATTATGAAAGAAACCACAGCAGCTCCTGTGGTTTGTGCCCCTGGAAGTCTGGGCCACCCCCTGGGGTGGGGTCCTAGAACAGAGGCTCAACAGAGCAGGTTTCATTGATAGGAGGAAAGCATGGGTGGTGCTGGCCGTGGGGCTACTGTGAGGGAGGAAGGGCTGCCAGACCCCTTCTGGAGCCCTGGGCCACCATGCTCTGCTGCCCAGGCTGTGCACTGCACAATTCCAGGAGGTGCCATTACTCAGACTTTGATATTAGTGGAATCTTGCAATATGGCGGCTCTGAGACCAGAGCCCCTTGCTCTGGCACCTCCCTGCTGAGGTCACTGATGACCCTCCAGGAGCCCTGTCTTCCCAACTACTCAGGCAGGAATGCACAGGGAGAGAGTGGCAGGCCCTAGAAAGAGGTCTGCCTGCTACTTCCATTTCCTTTCTCTTTGCCCGAGCCCTGGCCTGGGCTTTGGCCTGAACCCACCCCAGGCTGGGAGGGAAGGAAGGGAGCCTGGGAGGCCATACCATGCAGGAGGACACGCCGCTGGCGCCGGCGCAGATCATGCTCTTCGTGATCTTGTTGCCCCAGTATTTCTTGCATTCGGTGTTGGACAGGAGGGGCAGAGTGGCCTGCTGCAGCCTGTCGGGGGTGTCGGCACCTGGAAGGGCAGGGTGGGTGGTTAGTGACTGCTGCCCCCACCTCCCACTTGGCCAGCCAGTGGTCTCTCATCACTCACTGGTGTGTTTGGTCAGGCCCCAGCCGGTTGTGACGCACAGCATCCCCGGGGGGAAGTAATCCCTAGCGCGGGGCAGGCACACGGCGGACACAGTCTTGGAGAAGCGCGCAGGCGTGGCCAGCTTCAGCAGGGTGATGTCGTTGCTGCTGGTGAACGGGTTGTACCTGGGGTTCTTGAAAACCTGTGGGGCAGGGCCAGACAGCTGCCTTTGGGGTCTGGGAAGAAGCCGACCGGGGCAGAACCTGGCGCCAGGCTACCCCTCACGGCCTCAGTGCTCCTCCGTGGACAATGGCCTGTTCAACTCGGCAGCTCCTTCCATGGCCCCAGGAGCCCGAGGCCCAGGCCCAAGGTGCAGACCTTCCCCTCATGGAGCCTTGCACACCCTGCTTTCTGCTTCGTCCCATCATGATGGGGTATTGGGGTGACCGGGAGGAGCTGGGGCCCTGGGGATTAGCCTGGGCTGCACACTCCCGAGGGTCCACCCTGCCTGGGGTCACACCTGGACCCCGGGGGCTGCCATACCTTGGCAATCTTCAACACCTGGATGTTCTCGGCGTCTGAGCCCTGGTCAAACTCCCCAGCCACGACCAGATGGGAGGTTCTGGAGAGGGCCAGAGAAAGGAGTGGTTCCTGACGTGAGGGGGGCATTTGGGGTGCAGGGTGCTTATGTGTGTGAGTGCACGCGTGTGCAGGCGTAATGCGCATGCGTGTCTTTGTGTGTCTGCACACACGGCTGTGGTGTCGATCAGAGATGGAAGCTCAGAATCTCAACTGGGCCTACAGCCCGCCATGTGTTTTCCCAGGAACCCCTAGGACACCGGAAAGACCTGGGTTTGCTACACATTTCCAAATAAGAAACTGGGAAATGAAGGCGTTTAAGGGCAAGTCCTCAGTGCTGGAGGAAACCACCCCAAGGGGTTTCTTGGGGACCCCGGGCTCTCACCTGACACTGCAGTGGGCGGCGGTGGCCACCCAGTCCTTGCCGATGAGGGAGCCCCCGCAGAAGTGGAAGCCAGTGCTGTCCTGGAGGAAGATGGGGAGGGTCAGCCCCACCCAGACACCAGCAAAACCAGTCTGGGCAGCAGCCCCCAGCTGGGCTGATACCCCAGTGCATCCCCCTACTCGTGTGCAGAATTCCCCCCTCACCTGCAGGGACACCTGCCAGGGCCAGGAGCCGGGGACAGCGTCCTCCCCATTGACGATCCTGGACAGGCCGCTCAGCACAGGGTTGATGGCAGGGACCCCGCAGCCTGAGGGTGGGAGTATGGAGTGAGGGGCGGAGGCCAAGGTCCCACCCAGGACTCACCGCCCCAGGAATACTCCGGGGACAATTCAGGCTGACATGTGCTCCAGCCCAGACAAGCCCAACAGGCTGAGCTTGAGGTGGTGGCAGGGCCAAAGCCCGGGCTGGGAGGCCCTATCACTGCCTACCTTAACCACTCTGAGTCTCAGTTTTCCCACCAGCAAAATGGGGATCTTACAGTTGCTAACTTCACAGAGTTGGTATAATAAGGATGAAAGATGCTTTGCCTTAGCAGACAAAGCAGGCAAAGCAGGAACTCGCTCAGTTCCTGGCACACAGTGAACAAAAGTTTAAAAGTTTAGAAGGGCTGGTTCAAGGGCATGAAAGGGCTGACGGGGGCCAAGCCACACTTGCTCATCATCTGAGCCTGCTTGGGAGCCACCGACTATTCACAGAGCTTTCTGTCCCTCTGGAACTGCTGCCCCTCCTTGCACACGATGCGAGGCCCCAGGAAGGTCCACCTCCACCGCAGGGGCCTCACACTGGCTGGTCTGGTCCAGTCCTCCCAGCGTTCTCATTGTAGAGATGGAGCTGGTGAGGCTCAGAGAGGGAGAAAGACTCGCTCAGGCTCACACCACCACGCACAACTGAACTGGGAGCAGGGACCCCACTGCTCCTTGCTGGCCTTGGGGTTGGTGGGGCCAGCACCCCTTCCAGCAGTTGGTGGAAGGGTAGACGGCCTTCCCGGCCTCTGCCTGCCCTGGTGCTCACCAAAGGCCGTGCCCAGGAGGGCCCAGCAGGAGAGGAGCCAGAGGAAGGTCATGGTGCCGCAGTCAGGGAGGTGTAGGCCGCCTGCCTGGAGGGCTCCCCGTTATATCCCTGTGCACCAGGCTGTTATCTGAAGACCTTGAGGTGATAATCCCTTTCCTGGGCATGTGTCCCAGTGGGCAGGATATGCCAGAGCAGGGCTGGCATCAGGGCCTGGGATGGCAGCAGCTGGGGCCAGGATCTAGGGCAAAGTTGGGGCCAAACAAGGTGGCTCCCTACCCACAGCTAAGGGGAAGGGGACATTCAGGTTTCCTCCTCCAGGCCCTACCTCTAGAGGGGCCCTGCGGGCAGCAGCCAGGCCTGGGCCGGATCTGAGCCCCAGCCAATTCTCTCATGGTCTGGAGGACCTTGGACAAGTAATTTAGTTCGTCTGCAGTTGTTCAAAACCCCATGGGCAGTATGGTCAGGTAGGGGGAGGGGAAGGGACCAAAGCATGGTGAGGGCACAGGTGACCAGTGGGCTGAGGATGCTCCCCTCGTCTTAGGATGGCCAAGAGGGCTCAATGGCTCAGTGCAATATCAGTGGCAGTCACGTGGGCTGGTTCAGAGGGCAAGCAGCCCGCTGCCCGTTCACGTGGAGCCAGGCCGCTCCACCCAGGCATCCTGCCCTTGGAATTGAGTACATGGCATTCAGGTGCAGGACTGGGCCCAGGGCCAGCCAGGGGGCCTCTGCTATCATCCCAGCAAGAGCTTCTGGAGGCTACACCAGGCAGGAAAGCAGGGGGCAAGGAGGCCTGTTTCGGGTGGGCAGCAGGGCCCTTTCCCAGCAACTGGGAAACTGGGGAGGGAGAAATTTGAAGGTGAGACTGCCAGGCACAGGGCAAGTACCCCAAAACACATAGGTAAAACGATATCTTATGGCTATTTTTAATTTCCATTGCATTGATGATTGTAGTGTGGTGGGTCACAGGTTTCAGCACAAAACAGCTGTGGGGCCTTGGGCAAGTTACCCTCTCTGATCCCATTTCTAAATATGTAAAATGGGGATCCTTAGAGCAAGGGTCCCGCTTTATGAAAGGGCACAGTCCATACTGAGTGTGCTGGGACCAGGCCTAACACAGTCCACGCTGGTCAGACCTGGTACTTCTCCTCCTTGATTTGCCTGTGGGGTCCCTTTGTGCGTTCTAGAAGACTGCCAATGACAGGGAGGGATGTCCACAGTGCATTAGGTGGGAAAGCAGGGCACGAAACAGGATGCAGAGTGTGGCCCCATCTGTATGAAACCCACCACTTGTGCAATTCCATCCATCCCATCAACCAGCGCTTACCAGGCCCCTGCTGGAACAGAACAAACAAAAGAAAGAAACACAAATTCCTGACTTACAAGCTTAGGTGGGAAAGGGGTGGGGAGTTTATGGAAAAGAGTTAAAAAAAAAAGAAGTAAAATATACATTACTACCAGCTAAGGAGTTATTATCATTGTTATTATTATTATTATTATTATTATTATTATTATTAATACCGAGGCAGGAGGGCCTCACTCCGAAGGGGACATTAAGTTGAGACCTAAGAGTTTGCCAAGCTATCTGGGTGCAGACGGTGTGCAGGGAGAGGGAACAGGGAGGGCAAAGGCCTGGTGGAGGGAGCCTGGGTGGCACCAAGAGCCGAGAGGACACGCGGCAGGGCGGAGAGGCCAAGGGGCCGACAGAGGAGGGCCCTGGTGAAGGTACAGGGCTGTCCCGAGTGGCTGCCAAGATGCGAGGTGGCAGCCGCCGGGCCTGAGTGGGGGAGGGGCGTGGCCGGTGAGGGAGGGCACGCGGCGGCTCGAACCCACCCGTGGCTGTGGCCTTGGGAGCCGACAGCTGGTCCGGGTCCTGCCCGTCCAGCGCCCCCTGCTCATGGTTGCCAGAGACCTGGGAACTCGCGCAGCTGCGGGTGGGGGCGGGGAAGGCGGGCCCCGCAGGTGCTCGACTCCTGCTGGGGGCGGGGCCAAAGCTGACTGCGGCCGTGCGCGCGGACCTCCACCCGCCCCGCCCCCTCGCCTGGCGTACCGACCCGAGAGACTGCGCACTCCGCAGATTCCCCCGACCCCGAGGAAGAACGCGTAAGCTCAGAGTGTTAGGTGCCCCCCATTCTCCAAAACGCCGGGCCCTGAACTTCCTGCCTCTGGGCCTTTTCCCGCTCTGTTCCCTCCCTTTAGAAGGCCCACCGCCCTTCCGGCCCCGGCCCTGGCCGTGAGCTCCTCCTTGTATGCAGCAGTTCAGCCTTGGCTATGGCTGGCCAGCGGCAAAGCAGGCATCAATCAGAGGCCATGGATGAGTCGATGGATCTCTGGACCCAGAAGTTGTTTAGCCAGTCAAGTTTACAGTAAGGAGCATTTTCCTGGGTTCACTTTGTCGCTGATACTTTTCTCTCCCATCCTCGGGTTTGGAACCCTGCCTCATCTCTAGACTCCTGGAGCCCAGCCATCTCTGCTCATGCAAACTCCCAGGGAGAAGGTACCGCCTTGTTCGCGGGTTGTCTGCCACGTCAGAAAACCTTCACTCTGCACCTGTTACCTCGTTGCAGTTATGTGGCGTCTAGTGTGTTTAATGGGCAGTGCTGAAATCAGCCCACGAACAGGTGTAAATCAAAGAAAGTCACTCAGGAGAAGACCCAATGCACGGGGACCCTCATGGGGTCTGCTCTCTCCCAGGTAGCCTGGGTTTGGGGAAAGAGCTTTGCTGGGGGCAGGGGGCCCTAATCCAATCCCTGCCCAGCCACCTCCTGGGATTTGGCCTTGGGGGCGGTGTTGTGTCAGGGTTCCAGGTCCTGACTGGGCGGCGGGGCAGTGCGCATGCGTCCCTCCAGGACCCGCATCTCTGAGACTGCGTCATCTTCTTCGAGGCAGGAACTCAGAAGTCAGTTTTCTTAGATGAAGGAGCTACTCCTCTTGAAGTCGTGCCACTGAGGGGGTCAAATCCCAACCCTCTGTTTCACTACAAATAAGATATATTGAAGTATAATTTACACATGGTGAAATGCACAGATCTTAAGTGAAGAGATGGATAAATACATATATATATATTTTTTGCGGTACGCGGGCCTCTCACTGTTGTGGCCTCTCCTGTGGCACAGGCTCCGGACGCGCAGGTTCAGCGCAGGCTCAGCGGCCATGGCTCACGGGCACAGCCACTCCACGGCATGTGAGATCTTCCCGGACCGGGGCACGAACCCCTGTCCCCTGCATCGGCAGGCAGACTCTCAACCACTGCGCCACGAGGGAAGCCCGAGACGGATAAATTTTGACATATACATACCATAGTGTAACAAACGCCACAACCACGATATAAAATATCATCACCCCCACCATACAGTATGCTGTCTTTGTGTCTGGATTCTTTCACTCCACCAGATGGTTTTGTGATTCACTTGTGTTCCTGCCTGTATCAGCAGTGTGTTCCTTCTTATTGCTGAGTGGTGTTTCACTTCATAAGCACACCACACTTTATGCACCCATTCTCCGGCTAGGACATTTGGGCTGTTACCCCTCCCCCACCCCACTCCCTTTTTGCTCCTTGTAATGAAGTGATTCTCAGCCCTAAACATAGGCAGGCAAGAAATGTAGATTTCTTTATTTTTCTATTAGAGAATGAAATTTGAACTTCGATCCTTTATTCTGCCAGGAGTCTCACTGGAGAGTCTAACAAAGAGACTGTTTCTAAAGGTGTGGCCAGGGCTTAGGGAAACCATAAGGAGGTGCAGGTCAGCTTAGGGCTAGGGTCAGTGGGCCTGGAAACGCAAGAGTGGTTACCTGGCCCCTGGGGAGGGCGATATGCAAGGGGGAGGCCGCCAACAGGAGCTTGGCCTTTGTGGAAATCAGTGAAGACCACCCAAATGAGAACGAGTAGAGGCTGTTCATTCAGAGCTTGCTATAGCCTGGGAGTCAGGCAGCATCACTTGTAGCATCACTTTTCCATTCCCACCAGTAATGTATGAGGATTCCAATTTCTCCACAACCTTGCCAAAACTTATTTTCTATTTAAAAAATTATAGGTGTGGGGGATTCCCTGGTGGCGCAGTGGTTGAGAGTCCGCCTGCCGTTGCAGGGGACACGGGTTCGTGCCCCAGTCCGGGAAGATCCCACATGCTGCGGAGAGGCTAGGCCCGTGAGCCATGGCCACTGAGCCTGCGTGTCTGGAGCCTGTGCTCCGCAACAGGAGAGGCCACAACAGTGAGAGGCTCGCGTACTGAAAAAAAAAAAAAAAAAAGGTGTGAAGGGATATCTCACTGTTTTTTTTTCAATTTTCAAAATTGTGCTAAAATACATATAATATAAAATTTACCATCTTAATCATTTTTAAGTGGACAGCTCGGAATGTACTAAGTGCATTCATATTGTTGTGCAACCATCACCGCCATCCATCTCCAGAGCTCTTTTCTAATTGAAGTGCAGTTGATGTGCAATATTGTATGTTACAGGTGTACAATATAGTGATTCACAATTTTTAAAGGTTATACTCCATTTATAGTTATTGTAAAATATTGGTTGTATTTCTCATGTTGTACAATGTGTCCTTGTAGCTTTTTTGTGTTTTCTTCCCCCCAACCTCCCTGCCACGGCATGGGGGGAGGGTCTTAGTTCCCCTGACCAAGGATTGAACCTGTGCCCCCTGCAGTGGGAGCGAGGAGTCTTAACCACTGGACCACCAGGGAAATCCCCCATGGAACTTATTTTATACATAATAGTTTGTACCTCTTAATCCTCTACCCCTATATTGCCTCTCCCCCCAGAACTCTTCTCATCTTGCAAAACTGAAACTCTATATCCGTTAATCTATAACTCTCCTACCCCCAGCCCCAGGCAACTAGCATTGAATTGACTATCCTCAGTAACTGGTATAAGTGGGACCATACAGTATTTATCTTTTTGTGATTAGCTTATCTCACTTGGCATAATGTCCTCCAGGTTCATCCATGATGTAGCATATGTCAGAATTTTCTCTTTTTGGGTCTGAATAATACTCCATTGTTTATATATATACCACATTTGGTTTATTCATTCATTGGCCAATGGATACTTGGGTTGCTTCCTCGTTTTAGCTACTGTAAATAATACTGCTATAAATATGGGTGTACAAATATCTTTTTGTAATATTTATTTAATTTTCTAAGTGAAGTAGACTTGATTTACAATGTTGTGTTAATTTTGCTGTACAGCAAAGCGACTCAGTTATACACATATGTACATTCTTTTTTTAAAAATTATTTATTTATTTATTTATTTATTTATGGCCGCGCTGGGTCTTCGTTGCTGCGCATGGGCTTTCTCTAGTTGTGGCGAGCTGTGGCTGCTCTTCGTTGCAGTGCACAGGCTTCTCATTGTGGTGGCTTCTCTTGTTGCGGAGCATGGGCTCTAGGCGCGCGGGCTTCAGTAGTTGTGGCACGCGGGCTCAGTAGCTGTGGCTTGCGGGCTCTAGAGCGCAGGCTCAGTAGTTGTGGCACACGGGCTTAGTTGATCCGCGGCATGTGGGATCTTCCCGGACCAGGGCTTGAACCCATGTCCCCTGCACTGGCAGGCGGATTCTTAACCACTGTGCCACCAGGGAAATCCCTATACATTCTTTTTTCATATTCTTTCCATTATGGTTTATCCCAGGATATTGAATATAGTTCCCTGTGTTGTACAGTAGGACCTTGTTGTTTATCCATTCTATATGTAATAGTTTGCATTTACTAACCCCAAACTCCCAGTCCATCCCTCCCCCATCCCCTCCCCCTCCCCCTAGGCAACCACAAGTCTGTTCTCTATGTCTGTGAGTCTGCTTCTCTTTTGTGGATAGGTTCATTTGTGGCATATTTTAGATTCCATGTATAAGTGATAGCATATGGTAGTTATTTGTCTTTCTCTTTCTGACTTATTTCACTTAGTATGATAATCTCTAGCTGCATCCATGTTGCTGCAAATGGCATTATTTTGTTCTTTTTTATGGCTGAGTAATATTCCATTGTATATACGTACCACATCTTCTTTATCCATTCATCTGTCAGTGGACATTTAGGTTGTTTCCATGTCTTGGCTATTGTGAATAGTGCTGCTATAAACATAGAGGTGCATATATCATTTTGAATTATAGTTTTGTCTGGATATATGCCCAGGAGTTGGATTGCTGGATCATATGGAAATTCTATTTTTAGTTTTCTGAGGAACCTCCATACTGTTTTTCATAGTGGCTGCACCAATTTACATTCTCACCAACAGTGTAGGAGGGTTCCCCTTTCTCTACACCCTCTCCAGCATTTGTTATTTGTAGACTTTTTAATGATGGCCATTCTGACCAGTGTGAGGTGGTACCTCATTGTAGTTTTGATTTGCATTTCTCTAATAATTATCGATGTTGTGCATCTTTTCATATGCCTATTGGCCATCTGGATGTCTTCTTTGGAGAAATGTCTCCCCCCAGCCCCAGGCAACTAGCACTGAATTTGGCTATTCTAAGTACCTGATTTAAGTGGGATCATACAGTATTTGATTTTTTGTGATTAGCTTATTTCACTTGGCATAATGTCCTCCAGGTTCATCCATGATTTAGCATATGTCAGAATTTTCTTCCTTTTTGGGTCTGAATAATATTCCATTGTGTGTGTGTGTGTGTTTATATATATATATATATATATATATATATATATATATATATATATATCCCATTTTGTTTATTCATTCATCCATCAATGGACACTTGGGTTGCTTCCATGTTTTAGCCACTGTAAATAGTGTTGCTATGAACATGGGGGTACAAATATCATTTTGAGACCCTGCTTTTAATTCTTTTGAGTATATACCCAGAAGTGGGATTGTGGGATCATATGGTAAATCTATTTTTAATTTGTTGAGGAATTACCATATTGTTTTCCACAGTGGCTGTACCATTTTACATTCTCATCAATAGTGCACAAGGGTTCCAATATCTCCACTCCAGTTCTTACTAATTTCTGTTTTTTGTTGTTGTTGTTTATATTAGCCATCCTAATGAGTGTGAATTGATACCTCGCTGTGGTTTTGATTTGCATTTCCCTAAAGACTGGTGATTTTGATCACTTTTTTATGTGCTCATTGGCCATCTGTGTGACTCCTCAATATCTATGATCACCACTGATGCTGTAGGAACTGAGTACCCCAGCCACATGACCGCCAGGGCCTGTTTCCACCTGCACTTCAGCCTCTGCCGCCTCCCGTGTTAATTTGAGTAATTGTGATGCCACTGCGTGCCATGGGCCACCAGGTCTCATCCTCCCTGGCAAAGTTGTCCATGGACCACTCCAGTGTGTGAGCTAACCAATCCCAGAATCCCGTGTTCAGTGGTCCCGGGGCCACGGTTACTGTATCAGTCATGGTCGTGCCTGAGAAAAGGTGGCACGTTCAAACTGGGTTATTTGAGGAAAGTTTGAAAAAAGGGAATTTTTACAAAGGTGTGGGCAGGGTTTAGGGAACCAACAAAGGATAGTGAGGTGCACAGGGTTCTAGCAACAATGGGGACACACCTAGAGCTGAAGGGACACAGCGGGAGCAGCTGTGGAACCCAGAAAGGGTGGCTCTGCAGACAGGGCCACCTGAAAGGAGCCGAGCCGTCCATGGCCTCTGCAGAGGGAGACAGCCAGCCCACAGCAGCCTCCCAGGGAGGGAACCCAGAGAATAAATACCCGACTTCTCTCTCCTCCCCCGTCTCCGGCTCTGACCCCAACAGGAAGCCTGAGAGCCTGGAAGCTGTTCTGCAGTCTTGTCCCTGAGGGTCAGTCTTGCTGTAGGCCAGCAAGGTGGGGAAGGATGGAGAGTGGATCTGAAGGGGAAAATGGAAGACATCCACAACCATTCTTACAGCTATTCTGTATCACTTAAGATGCTGCTAGTAATAGAACAGGTGGCTAACAGTGGCTAAGCAACAGTGGTTTGCTTTCCTCACACAGCAGGGATCTGGAGGTGTGCAGTTGTAGGCTTTTGCTCAGCACTGGGCTGTGGTGTGGTCCTGGTCAGGGTCTTTCTTCTCTGGTCTCAAGATGGTGGCCAAGGTGCCAAGCACCACATCCTCTCAGGACTCAGCCAAAGTGCAGGAGGAGAAGGGCTGGGTTTCTCCTCACCTCTTTGCTCCACGGGATTATGTTCATCAGAGCTCTCCCCCCGCCGCCCCCAGAGCTGGGGTGGGTTGACCCTCCAGGGGAACCCTCCACAAGGACGAGAAAGGGGAGATGGCTTTAGGTGGGTGGCAAAGGCTGTCCCTCCTTGTGACAGGACGGTCACCCTGCTCCCAGGGAGTACTCACCTCATGGTCTGGTTTGAACGAGGGGATGGGTGGGGCAAAAAGGGATCGTTCAAAGTAAAAAACACACCAGCAAATGTGCACAAATCTCTGTGGGCCAGGGAAACGCTCCCTCCCCTGTGATATACCCTCCAAGGCCATATCCCTCCTGTATTCTACCCCGCCAAGAGTTTACTTTCCCAACAGACCTCAAGGGCCAGTGACCTCGGGCTGCTTCCGTTTTCTGCTCTGGAAAAGTCCCCGAGGCAAGGAAAATACAAATGTCTTTTCTACCTGCTTGGAATGAGTGAAGGAAAAACAAAACAAAACAGCAAATGTTAATATTTATATAAATTACCTTGGCCTGGAATTCAATATGGATTCCTTATGCTCAAAGCCAGGGCTGACATCCCTGGCCTGAACCCAGTCTGTTAAAATATCAAAAAGCTTCAGACCCAGTTACCAAGCAGCTGCTGGCCCCAGTCTGTTTGCCCCCTGAAATTTGGCTGTCTCCGCCCTCCCCCAGAGAATAGCGTTCAGGGCCTCCGCGGGCCAGTCCCTGCCGAAGCCACTGTTTTCCCAGGTCAGAGCTTCTGCTCAACAGTGGTTAAATAGTTTGAACATCCCCCTGCAGAGAACACACGACTCTAATAAAACAAAATTAAATTTACAACTCAAAACTAAAGTTACAACTCAGAGACAAAACTTCAAAACTAATCAAGTCCAAATCAAGATCTGTGACATTGTCCCGCTTGCTCTGATCCACTTCTCCCTAGATGACCATGGCCCTGTGGCCACAGAGCCCTGGAGGCCTTGGAAGTAGATGCAGTTCACCCAGTCAGCACATTTTCCTTCTCACACTGGCTCAGCGGTGAGGCCCAGGCTGGATTGTCCAGAGCAGCAGCTTTCCGGACCCTCTCCAGGTTTCTCAGACTCACCGTGTTCTTTTCTTGTTTGTTTCATGTCTGTGTCTCTCACTGGGGTCTTGGACCCATGAGGGCAGGGGTGCCCTGTGCTCTGTTCCCGTGGGTGCTCTAGTGTCCAGACCAGGCGCTGTCCCAGGGGAGAGAAGGAACTTGTGCCCATGGCGCTGAGAAGTCTCCTGGCCTCCACTTACGACAAACGCATCACCGGTGTATTACCTACATCTGTCCTCTTCTCATTGTTCTGTGACAGTTAAAATCGTTTTTCTGTTTTCTCCATGTGTCATTTGATGGTGTGAAATCAAAGCCCCATTTTATATGAAACTCAAGCGTTATGCAATGACCAGTTCCTTAAGTTGAGAATTATCACAGGAGAAGAGAATTCGGTTGAGCTCAGCGGCAGATAAGGGACAGCCAGTCAGCATGTTTGCCAGCCTGTGACCCGCCCACAGCCACCCATGGGGGCGATTCCTTCATGCCTACATGTGTCCTCATGCAGGCTCTGAAGCTGCTTGGCTGGGCTGGTTTCAAGGGGACCCTCTGGATGACACAGCATTTCTGTATGATACTACACTTCAAAAAAGATTATTTATTTATTTATTTATTTATTTATTTGCTGCGCCGCGAGGCATGTAGGATCGATCACAGCGTGTGGGATCTTAGCTCCCCGACCAGGGATCGAACCCATGCCCCCTGCAGTGGAAGCACGGAGTCCTAACCACTGGGCCGCCAGGGAAGTCCCATCCCAAGTCTCACATTGAAAACCCTCTTCTCTGCGAACGCAAGGCCCCCAGTGATGACCAGCTGGGATTCTTTGGACCCCACGGTGGGGTTGCCTAAGGTTCCTGGGTGACATTGTGCCAGGGCAGCTGCCCTTTTCCCAGGGGCTGGATGTCCCCGGCTGAGAGCCAATACAGGCTTCGAGGGGGGCTCGGTTCCCCCCCGCCGTCCTGCTTATCGCCCAAGGTTCCTGGATAACAGGAGGGTGGCTCTCAGGCATCTCTGGCTGGGCTGGGCCTGTGGGGTCCCAGGGGGTGTAAAAGGAGCCGCTGGGGCAGGTGCCCCGTATCTCCCTGACTGCTTCGCCCTCGTGGGGGCCGCCTTCGGTGAGCGCTGGGGCTAGGGGCGCCAGCCAGGTCTGGGAGGGGGCTGAGGAGTAGTTCCCTGAGCCCCTAATGGCACCGCAGAGAGGCCCCATCAGAGGCTGGAGGGGCTCTGTCTGGAGCAACCTGGGGGTCTGGCCAAGAGGGAGATCTGAGCCCCCTTCCCTGCTCCCTTGGGCCTCACACCCCGACAGGCAATGGAGCCTGCAGGGAGGAGAGGGGTCCTTCTGGAGCTTTCTGAGCCCTCACACCCTGCACTGGAAGGGTGGAAAAGGCCAGTCTGGGCTGCACTGAGATCTGAGGCCCCAGAAGTGACTCAAGTTGGGGAGCTGTGGGCAGAGAAGGGTGTGGTAGCAAGAGCCCTCCCACGGCCTCCACCTGGGGTTTTTATTTACTGTTCTGGGCACTTGCTAAGCGTTTCATTTTCTATTAAAAAAAGACGAAATAGTGAAAAATACAAAAAATAATATGACATCGATGTACCTTCCATTGGGATTTAGCAAATGTTATCTTTTTCCAGATTTGCTTCAGGTGTTTCTTTTTAAAACATAAAACAGATTCAGCTGAAGTCCCTTCTCCTCCTCGGAAGGTGATCCCTATTCTGAGCTCACTGCGTATCATTTCTGTGTGGGATTTTACAAGTTTACTACACATTCGTAAATCCATAAACACAGTATAACATTTGTAAAAACTTACATGAACTGTATTATCCGCTACATCAGGTTTATAACATGCCTTTTCCCACCCGGGTGGTTTTAGATTTATCCCAGTTAATATGATGACCCAGCTCGTTCACTTTAATCTCTGTAAAACACTCAGCTGTGTGAATACATCACAGCTGATATTCTAATCTTCTTGCTATTACAAAAAAATGGATTATGTTGATGACGTATGTTTTGGTGATAACAAAACAGTGAGTGGCTGGTGCATCCCCCTGTCCCCACGGGCAGGATGCCGGTCTGGGCATGCAACAAGGCCTGCATGACCCCCGGGTGGCCTGGCTGGTCGTAAGGGCTGTACCTGCCTAACTTTCCTTTACTGTCGCCAAATTGTAAAACCTGTATACAGGTGCCGAGAACTCACCTGGTCCTGACACAGCAAATGCGTCAGGGACACATTAAGTACACCTGACTTTTCTCATTGTTTTGTGACAATTCAGGTCCTTTGTTTTCAGTTTCCTCAATGTGTCCTTTTACGGCGTGGAATCAAAGTCCCGTTTTATTAAATAATTAACTAAAACTTTATACAGTGAAGAGATCCTGAAATCTCTGGGACTAGTGAATTCCGTGTAAAACATACTCCCGTTGCCTGTCAGAATTCTGGGTTCCCCAGGGGCTGGGGTTATCAGATTTAATTCCACCCCCCAGGCCCCACCAATCTAATGGGTGAGCTTTGACTTGTGAGGTGAGATTGTTTGCTCCCCAGTTTACTGAGGAAAATGAGCATCAGGGATTCAGTGACTGGTCTGAGGCTTCACAGCAAGGAAGGGTGGGCCTAGGAGTCCAGGCAGGATAGTCCGATTTCTCAGCCTGTTTTCTGCTCTTTCAGGCAGGGTGGCCCTGGGTGGGAGCAGCCCTGTTCCTCTGCATCCCTGGATGGGCCACTGGGGTCAGCAGGCTGTATGTGGGGATCCTTGAGCCCACGGGTGGAAGGCACCAGGGGAAGTTTTTTGGAGGAGGGGGGAGTGTGGCAGAGGGTCCTGAGTCAGCCTGGGCAGCTGAGCTACAAACCAGGATTTCTGCAGACTGGCTCCGGGGTCTCAAACCTTCCCCGTCCCCTCATCCTCCTCAGGCTGCGGGGTCCCTGCCATCGACCCTGTGCTGAGCGGCCTGTCCAGGATTGTCAACGGGGAGGACGCTGTCCCCAACTCCTGGCCCTGGCAGGTGTCCCTGCAGGTGAGGGGGGAATTCTGCACATGAGTGGGAGGATGCACTGGGGTATCAGCCCAGCTGGGGGCTGCTGCCCAGATTGGTTTTGCTGGTGTCCGGGCGGGGCTGACCCTCCGATCTTCCTCTAGGACAGCACCGGCTTCCACTTCTGCGGGGGCTCCCTCATCAGTGAGGACTGGGTGGTCACTGCCGCCCACTGCGGGGTCAAGTGAGGGCCCGGGCTCAGGGTTCTGCTTCGGGCTCCAGTCTGGGGTGGGGGAGGGGAGCAGGGCACATTCTCAGTCCTCAACCCCCATGGGATTCCCCCAGAACCTCTGACCTGGGGGTGGCCGGGGAGTTTGACCAGGGCTCAGACGCCGAGAACATCCAGGTCCTGAAGATTGCCAAGGTACGCCCAGGCCCCGCTGGGCCGGCCCGGGATCAGTCACGGGGCTGCAGGCAGGAGCAGGGGGACGAAGACCCTTCGGCCGCTTGAGAGACAGGAGCCAAGGGCTGAGGAGGCCGGTCTCAGGATTCTCATTCTGGGCTCCAGTGGGTCTGTTTCCGCTGAATGGATCGCCAGGAAAGGAGCTGGTCTCCTTGAAACCTGCAGATCCCCGACTTAACCCAGGGCCTCACCTGGTCTTTCTGGGCCCCACCCGCAGGTTTTCAAGAACCCCAAGTTCAGCATGCTCACCGTCCAAAACGACATCGCCCTGCTGAAGCTGGCCACGCCCGCGCGCTTCTCCGAGACCGTGTCCGCCGTGTGCCTGCCCAGCGCCAACGACGACTTCCCCGCCGGGACGCTGTGCGCCACCACGGGCTGGGGCAAGACCAAGTACAACGGTGAGCGGGCCGTGGCCTTTCCATCCACGAGGCATGTCCGGGGTAGGGGCTGCCTGAGCCGCGGGAGTCTCCAGGTGGGACACGTATGGCTCTTTTTAAAATGTTTTGGTCTAAATTCCTATACAGTCATCAATCTTTCCATTTCTTTATTTAAAACGCTCTTAATTAAAAGCCTACCAGACATGAATAAAAATGAGGGTTAATAATATATACGTAAACAGTTTCTGAAGAAACATCTAAGTACCAGCAAGTCTCCCCACCTCTCACCTGCAAGGAGAGGGACAGCCCCGATTTCCCTCCAGACTGAGGGCGGTGCATCCAGCACCCCTGAAGTCTGGGCCCGGAGTCCAGTGACCTGGTCGGGTTCGGGCCTGAGCGCCCAGGTGCCCCCCCACCTACCCCCCCGCAGGTTCTTCCTCGGTGTCCTGAGTACTCCTGCCCCGGCCATGGCCCACCGGCTGGTCCCGTAACAGGACAGAAGCAGCCGGGAAAGGGCAGCAGGAGGGAGGTGCTCCCTCGGGGGTCCCCTCCAGTGTCCCCGGTCAGAAGGACGTCCATCCCCTTCCCTGGGGGGGAAGGACGGCCACTCCGCCCACACACAGTGGCCGGCAGGACCCAGAGCGCACAGGGCTCCGAGGCGGGACTTGCTGCAACAACTGCTGGAAGCACAGTCCCCGCTGCCTGGTGTGGAATCGCAGAGGAGCCGCGTCCCGGACTCTTTGAAGGTGTCAGGGAAGGTTCGAAGCTCGGTGTCCACGATCATCACGATGGAAGAAGACTAAGACCATGCAGGGGGAGGGCAGGGGGAGGGCGGCCCCTGGTCTCTTCTCCCCAGGGGCGGGCTGGTGGGATGAGGGGCCCTGACCGCACGCCCTCTGTCCTTCCAGCTCTCAAGACCCCCGACAAGCTGCAGCAGGCGACCCTGCCCATCGTGTCCAACGCCGACTGCAGGAAGTACTGGGGCAGCAAGATCACCGACGTGATGATCTGTGCGGGCGCCAGCGGCGTCTCCTCCTGCATGGTACGGCCTGGGTCCGCCACCCTGCCCGCCCTCACTGACCGCGCCTCCCCTGGCCAGGCCAGGGGGCCCACTCCTCTCTGCCATGACCTGTCTAACTTCATGCCCTGCCTAGTGCCCCAGTGAAGGGCTGGACCAGCCCTATCCGATGCCCCTGGTGAGGGCCGGCTCTGGCCAGGTGTGGTGTGGGGCTTCCCAGGCGTATTTAATCTCACACCAACCCCACGAGCTGGACGCTTCAGCCTATTTTACAGATGATGGGGAGGCCGAGAGGATAAGCCACCTGCCCCAGGCCCTCCAGGAGTAGGTGGCAGAGCCGGGGCTGCCATCTGAGCAGATCTGAGTCTCTTGTGCACAACCACTGGGCCCCCACTTGTGCTTTGTCTGCACCCCCTGGACTTGCCAGGTCAGGGCACACCAGGGCCCTGGTACTCCCTTTCAGGCTTGAACACAAGTCCTATCTCCTCCTGCAGGGTGACTCTGGTGGCCTCCTGGTCTGCCAGAAGGATGGAGCCTGGAGCCTGGACCCTGGTGGGCATCGTGTCCTGGGGCAGTGGCACTTGTTCCATATCAACACCTGCTGTGTACGCCCATGTTACTGCACTCATCCCCTGGGTGCAGCAGATCCTGGCCACCAACTGAGCCCAGGGCTCCTGCCATCCCAACCCTGAGAGTCCCCAGTAAAAGCATCTGTCTGCACATGTCTCCCTGTGTGGCCTGGGCGACGTGGGGCTGCAGTGGTCCCCGTCACCCACTAAGGGGAGGTGTTGCTGCTCCCTTTCCAGGCCGCCAGTACCCCAGCAACCCCCCTCTCAGGAAGCTGAGTCTTTGTACCTCATCCTCCCTGCTCAGGACTCCATCCTGGGGTAGAGCCCAGGGACTAATTGCTGGAGCCAGCTTGGCCCGTGGAGCTTTCTGGAAGGCAGGAGTCTCGGCCAGGCTGTGCAGTCCCCGGAGATGGGCATTGGGAAGGCAGGGTGGGACTGTGGAGATGGTCTTTCTACCCTCCTTGGTTCCTCACTGCACATTTCTGCCAGACCCGTTTATCCCGACGATTCCTGTACTCTCTGTCATAGATGGGCCTGGAGCAGGCATCTATTGCCCCCAAGGCACTGGGTTTAGGGGAGAAGCAGACAGAATTACAACAGTTCATTTCCCATTTCATCCTCCCACAGCCAGACCTATAGCCTCCGCCATCCGTCACAGCACCACACGTCGGTCATGCACAGCCCCGGTTCGCATCATCCTCTCCCAGGTCCCATATCTTGATGTTTCTTTCCCTCTGGAGTTTCTACAAGGCTGGTCTTTGGAAAGGCAGCTGGTAGTCCACACTAACTGGGCATCAGGGAAGGAATGGCATGGGCCTCCCTGCTGCATTTCCCTTTCAGTATTCTTCCTAATATCTTTCTCTTCCTGGTGGAATTTTAGGTGTTCTGATAGTGGGTTATAATATGTTGAAATTAAGGTTACACGTACAATTTAATTACTAAGGACATGGAAGAAAGCCCCCAGATAGCGGAACCTGGTTTGGAGAATGAACATGTGAAAAGGAGAAAAGAAAAATGAGAGAGAAGCATTGGGCAGAGGAGTGAGGTCACTTAAGTGTTTAAAATATTATTTAAAGCCCAGTGTTTTAAGGAACACTGCAGGTTTGGCGGGGGGAACCCCTCAAACTTGGAGAGGAAAGTACAAGCATTTTGTATCTACATCAAAACCATTTACATGCAAACGAATGTGGGATGTGATGCGTATAAAAATGCAGTAGCAAACACAAGCCTGGTTAAGTTACTTTTTCACTCACTAGCAAGACCTGCCTTCACCTCTGCCAACCATTTTGCCAACCCTCCCCCTGGAGTCTGAAAACCACAATCCCTGGATAAGATCGCCACCTCGTGGCCCATGTGAAAACTGCAAGTCTGTGCCTGGCTTCTGACTTAGAAATGTAATGTGAGCCAAATGGGTGATTTTAGATGATCTCATAGCCTTTCTAAAACAAATTAAAAGAAATAGGTTGAATTCATTTTATTTATATATTTTATTTAACTCAGTATATCCAATTATTATCATTTCAACATGTTTTAAAATTATTAATGGTATATTTTACATTCTTTTTCTCATACTAGGTCTTTGAAGTCCAGTGTGTAATTTGCACTTACAGCACATCTCAATTAAGATGCTAAATTTTCACCAGGAATACTTGATCTGTATTTAAATTTCATAAAATATTGCAGTTGAAAAAGTAGATTTGCATACCCAAGTGGTTTCCAGTTAGGCGTTACACTGAAAAGTATAGTTTAAAAATTCCATGATTAATTGGGAGTCTCTCAGTTTGCAAACAGACCCTCTGTAGGGCAGGGTGTGCTTAATGGGCTCTGCTGAGGCTGCCCCGTACAGTATTCTTTTTTTCTTTTTTACTATTTATTTATTTTAAATTTTTTAAATTGAAGTATAGTTGATTTACAATGTTGTGTTAATTTCTGCTGTACAGCAGAGTGATTCAGTTATACATATATATATATTCTTTTCCATTATGGTTTATTACAGGATATTGAATATAGTTCCCTGTGCTATCCAGTAGGACCTTGTTGTTTATCCATCCTATATATAATAGTTTGCACCTGCTAACCCTAAACTCTCACTCCATCCCTCCCCACCCTCCTCCCCCTTGGCAACCACCAGTCTATTCTCTATGTCTGTGATTCTGTTTCTGTTTCATAGATAGGTTCGTTTGTGTCATATTTTAGATTCCACATATAAGTGATAGCATATGGTATTTGTCTTTCTCTTTCTGACTTACTTCACTTAGCCCATACAGTGTTCCTGTTCTTCCTTAGGCACAGTTAGGGCATATGGCCAACCTTCTCTGTCCACAGATGACCTAGCTTCCTATTTAACTGAAATGTCTGGACGGATCAGAAGAGGATGGTCATCATTCACATCTGGAGAGTGTCAAATCATTCACCAGTCACTTATCAGCCGACATCTGTACCCACAGCTAGTGGACACGGTGATGAGCTGCCCAGACCCTCTCCAGCGCTAACCGACACCCCAGCTGCAGGGAATGTTGCCCACAAACAGCCCTCAGCTGTCAGTCCTCTCTGGCAATTTCCTCAGCTGCAGAGAATCATCCTGACCAAGGTCACGCTGCCTTTCTGGGCGGCCCACATCCCTGATTGGTCAGCCGGGTTTTAAAGGTCCATCCCTTCCCTTCCTAGGTGTTGATCCTGGAAGCGCTCCCTGATACACTTCCTGGTGCTGACCTTCATCTCAGAGTCTGCTCCCCAGAAGCTCGAATTGTGACTCTTGGTACCAGGAGTGGGTGGACTCCAGAAAGCAGGCGCTCGGACGGGATTCTGGAGTTGGACCGCTCTCTGCCGGCTGTGGCCGTGAGGACCCCTTCCCCCTCGGTAGGGGCGGCACCGCCCGCGGCACAAGGTAACAATGAAATTGTTCGAACTTCCACCCCTGACAAACTGGGATGGTAGTCTGGTGGGAGAGAATTCACTAGTGGGTTTTCCATATGTCAGGAGTTGGTGAAATATGGGGGGTGGAGGGAGAAACTGTAAGGCTGGTGAAACGGCGTAGCTGTTGCTAAGCACAATTCAGGCTTCAGAAAAAGAAAAGGAAAAGCTGAGAGTGATTCATAGCTAATTAAAAGCTAGGTGTGAAGGCCAGAGAGCCTCCTTGGGAGCACAGAAAGAGCCGCCCAACCTCCGCAGTTCCCTGGTGAGAAAGCTGAGCACAGGGTCCAGGGTGTAGTCGTAGAGCAGCCAGGCTCCAAAGGTTAAACGTTCAACCTAGGCGGGTCTGCCAGGCCAGGGTCAGGGCCCTGCAGGGCCACAGGCTCCTCAGCTAGGCCCCACCTCCACTCCTGGAGGTGTGCTGGCTCTGATAAGAGAGGAAAGAAACTGTGTCCCAAGGGAGCTGCAGGACCTCGCCAGCAAGGCCAGGTGAGCCCTGGATCAAGTGGGGTCAGAACATAAAATCAGATAAGGGAGAGATTATTGATTTGGGATCCCTCTCCCAGGACACAGGATTTAACACCCTAGCTGGGTCCCCCAGGGATGGTTGCCCACTTGCTACCTGGATGGCTCCTAGAAGCCAGAAACCAGCCCTGGACCCCACTAAATGAGGGCCAGATGCCAGAATGACCAGGTCAGACGGTGGAAGAAGGGATTTAAGGCTGAGAGAAGCGGGCGTGGTAGGGTGGCCGTGCTGTGTAAAGCAGGATGCCCAGTGGCTGGCTTCCACGGGAAGGCCCGGAAGGCGCACCAGAGTAGGACGGAATGTGCTGGAGGGAGGGGCACCAGCCTGGCTGAGAAGTTCACCCCCGGTGCCCTCTTTAGGCCAGCCTGGGCGGTAGGAGACGCTGCTACAAGACGCTGCCAGGAGGATGCAGTTACCGTGATGGTGGCAGGGCGGGGCGGGCAGCTGGGTCCTGGCCCGCAGAGTGATGAAGTTGGTTAGGAGGGCCTGGAAGCGCTGGGGCAGAATAGATGGACCGCTGCCGGGGGTCCTGCTCAATCTGTGTGATCGAAAGAAATCAAGGACAGGCGACCAGCAGGCTAAGTGGCCTCAGTAAACAACTTGGCATTCTGTGGCACCTCCAATTTGTCTCAGGCCTCCTTTGCCTCAACCAGAGTTAGATGCTTACACCTCCGAGGTCTCACAAGCCTTGTATTCCCCTCTGCTAGAAACTAATTATGCTCCACTGGATTCACCTGTTTACTAGACTAGACTGTGGGCTTTATGAGGCAGGAGCCGTTCCTCTGCTTATGCCACAAAGCAGTGCTTTTAATCACGAACGAGGTTCTCACAGCGGGTCTTCAGCCCAGCTGCGGCAGCATCACGTGGGGGTGGGCTGACTCTACCTCGTTGTGCGACTGGCAACGTGTTTATGTGACGTAGTTGTCTTTGAAGTGGATGTCTCAGCAATCAAGAGTTTATCAGGCACTTGCTTTAAAATTTAAAAAACCCGGGCTTCCCTTGTGGCGCAGTAGTTGAGAGTCCGCCTGCCGATGCAGGGGACACGGGTTCGTGCCCCGGTCCGGGAAGATCCCACATGCTGTGGAGTGGCTGGGCCCGTGAGCCATGGCTGCTGGGCCTGCATGTCCGGAACCTGTGCTCCACAACGGGAGAGGCCACAGCAGTGAGAGGCCCGCGTACCGCAAACAAACAAACAAACAAACAAAAACCCCAACCAAACAGGGACTTCACTGGCAGTCCTGTGGTTAAGACTCCACGCTGCCAACACAGGGGGGCTTGAGTTCGATCCCTGGTTGGGGAACTAAGATCCCACATGCCTCACAGTGAGGCCAAAAGATTAAAACAAAACAAAACACCTCACTGTCTGGCATTCCACTACAATCCACCCTGTGATGCTGAGGCATCAGAGTCAGTGGTAAAAGGACACCAACAGCCTGGGTAGCAGATAAGTTAGAAGTCAGGGGGAGGGCACATTGTAACCAACGAAGTACACCTCTAAATCCTAAATGTACAAATCCTATAATAACATACAGTCTGCAATGTTGTTCATAGCTATTGTCCCAAACTTAAAGCGTCCAGCCATGAAAATAGGTCAGTGATCTCAGGGACTCTGGGAACCTGTTCGAAGATTTGGGTAATATTTCAACACCTGGGCAAGTGAAGTGATGAGGTCTCTGACGTGGTGGTGTGTCCCTGGGGTGTCATCTCTGGTGCAAGAGGTATAGGCATCTCCAGCGGCAAACTTGGGCTGGGGCCGTGTCGTCTGAGATGGTGTCCTCTCCAGCGATGAGTCCGTCTCAGAGGTGAGGTGCTGTGGAGAGGCGGTCACCCCGGCAGTGGGCGACCCTCCCATGTGGCTGTCGGTTGGGGTACTGGTCATGGGCTGGTCATAGGCTGCCCTGATGTGACTCGGAGGTTTCCCTGAGGACTGAGCTGCCTATCTGCTACTGCTCCTGGTGACTCAAACTGTGAAGGGCTCCCCGGGGTCTTCAGGGGCACATTCGGCCATGGCATAGGCAGCTGCCCTTTCATCTCCCAAGGAGCTCATCCAAAGCACATGAAGATCCTCCGCACATTTATATTCCAGGCTAGAGAGGATCTTAGGAATGCTATTTCCTGGGACCAATCCGTGAGGGCAAAGGAGAAACCATGAGATCACAATCCCCATAACCAGAGGGGTTTTTTTTTTTTTTTTTTTTTTTTTTGTGGTACGCGGGCCCCTCACTGCCGCGGCCTCTCCCGTTGCGGAGCACAGGCTCCGGACGCGCAGGCTCAGCGGCCATGGCCCACGGGCCCAGCCGCTCCGCGGCATGTGGGATCCTCCCGGACCGGGGCACGAACCCGTGTCCCCTGCATCGGCAGGCGGACTCTCCACCGCTGCGCCACCAGGGAAGCCCCAGAGGGGTTTTATGTACAGGCAATAGCAGGGCCAGCTGGTAGCAATGTTCCATGTATAGGAATCCGGAGGCGAGCGTCATTCACACACTGCTTCCAGAGGACCAGTTGCCTATAAAGGGATTCCATCCCTTGCCCCAGGCTGGGTGGCATAGTGGCCTGAGCCCTTCTCAGTAGGGCTCTCCAACACTCCCTGCTTCTCCACCTGGTGGTGCAATTGCAAATGGGAGTGGTTTGTTCCAGCATTGGATCTGCATGATGGTTGGCCCGAGGGGTCTACCAGTAATCCCATCACCCAGGCCAGTGCAAAGTCGTAAGAATAGTCACAGCCACTGATGCTTGATGAGCTTGGGCGGGCAGGGTGGAGGTTCCGTGGCTGAGCTATTTGTATATTGATGAACCGCTGAGTGGTGATGCTTGGGGAGAAAGCTGTGGGTTGTGGGTTACGGCCTCTAGCATGGGGGTACGGCCATGACTTGTAGCTTTCTCACCATATTCTCGTCTCCAAGTTGGGCTCAAATCTACCGAGCAGAGAGTTTCTTTCCCTCTTTCAGACGCCCAAACTGTACCAGGGACTGGTCCTCAGGCAGTGAGTTCTACTTCCTGTGAATTAGTAGGAGATCTCATTTCATCTGCCAGCCCTTGCAGCCTCTATAAACAGGGAGGGCGACCAGCATGGAGGTGACCCCTCCATTGTCAGGGCTTTAGAAGAAATGATTTCGCACTAACTTGCTGGGCTTCTGGCCTGGGGGACACGCACTGATGAGGGGTCACATTGGACTACCTGCCCTCGATCAGGTCACCAGCGTGAAGCAAATGATGCAATGATGGAAAAACCATAGTGGAAGGGGGGGGTGGAGTCAGAGGAGAGAATAAAAAGGACACTGTCTTGGGGGGTGAAAGCTTGAGGGTCGCCAGAGATGATCGAAAGTGGCACTTCGGGGTGGGGGGTGCATAGTAACTGTTATGTGGGATCAGAAGGCCCAGGGGGTGAGAATCAAGCAAGGTAGGGTCCTAGCTGGATCCATTTCAGGGACCACTTGCTTGACAGCAAAGTAAGGAGAGGCTCTTTAAGGAGGCCATTCTGGGAATTCCCTGGCAGTCCAGTGGTTAGGGCTCGGTGCTTCACTGCTGGCCCAGATTCAGTCCCTGGTCGGGGAACTAAGATCCGCAAAACTGCTCGGCATGGCTCAGCACGGCCAAAAAAGAAAAAAAATACGCTGTTCTCGTGCTTGGTGAGGCCAGCAAAGTGGGTGCCCGGGTCAGAGTCAATAATATCTAGTGATGCAAAGGGCACAAGACAAATGTAGTCAGCAAAGGCCTGTTTGAGGAGGAACCCCGGGCGGGGGTCGAGCAGAGGGGTCCCGCGTGTCAGCAGTGATGAGTGTGTCGGCAGGAGGGGGCAGCGGCCGAAGAGATCAATCTGCCCGAGGGAGTGGTGGGTCTCCCGGGGAACATGTCCCCGTCTCCATAATGGGAACAGAATAGAACTGGTGAGTAGGATGCTTCCTGGACCTGTTGTATGTCCTCAATGAGTTCTATGATGTTAGGAGTTGAAGCCTTAATCAGGGAGAACCTGAGCATTGAGGTTTCCATTGTCTATGGTGCGGCGCCATCATTAGTGGCTGGCTTAAGTACCAGCCACATGGGGCTATTGCAAAGGAGACTGTGGGCCTAATGACTCTCAGCTGAAGCATATCTTTATTTATGTATGTATTTTAAATTTATTTTTATTTTTGGCTGCGTTGGGTCTTCATTGCTGCATGCGGGCTTTCTCTAGTTGCGGCGAGCAGGGGCTGCTCTTCCTTGCGGTGCGTGGGCTTCTCATTGCAGTGGCTTCTCTTGTTGCAGAGCACGGGCTGTAAGAGCACGGGCTTCAGTAGTTGTGGCACACGGGCTTAGTTGCTCCACGGCACGTGGGATCTTCTCAGACCAGGGATCGAACCCGTGTGGCCTGCATTGGCAGGCGGATTCTTAACCACTGCGCTACCAGCGATGTCCTATGTATTTATTTTAAAATATTTGTTTATTTGGCTGTGTTGGGTCTTAGTTGAGGCATGCAGGATCTTCATTGCAGCGTGCAGGATCCTTAGTTGCAGCATGCTAATTCTTAGTTGCTGCATGTGGGATCTAGTTCCCTGACCAGGGATCGAACCCAGACCCCCTGCATTGGGAGCTCGGAGTCTTAGCCACTGGACCACCAGGGAAGTCCCTCAAGCATATCTTTAATGATAGGACACGGGCCTTCAGTGCCCTGTTTAAATCAGTATTGGGGAATGTTTACCATCTTGACCCGGAGAAAGAGTCACTGGTGTCCAATTGGCGAGTCCTACCAGAAAAGCCAAGAGCTTGGGCTTAGTCCATGGGGCATGGTGTTGTGTCTATGGATCCATGCCTGCAATAGGCAAAGAAAGAACCAGGGGGGCACCACCAGAGGTAGCTAGCTGTTTGAGATAAATGGTCCCAGTAGTTACATCCGAATGTTTTTTTTTTTTTTTTTTTTTTTTTTTTTTTTTTGCGGTACGCGAGCCTCTCACTGTTGTGGCCTCTCCCGTTGCGGAGCACAGGCTCTGGACGTGCAGCCTCAGCGGCCATGGCTCACAGGCCCAGCCGCTCATTGGCATGTGCGATCTTCCCGGACCGGGGCACGAACCCGCGTCCCCTGCATCGGCAGGGGGACTCTCAACCACTGTGCCACCAGGGAAGCCCCGGATGGGTTTTTACACCTTTGATTGATTTATAGGCAAAGGACTTCCTTTTAGGGAATTTAGAGGAATTGCCTTGAATGACAGTGCCTTGGGCCCTAGAGCCTAATAGGGCCAAAAAGGACTAAATTTTTATTGTCCCAAATGGACCACCAGAGTGGTATAAGGGTTATTGTCCTCAGGAGTTGGGACGAGCCTCAGAGAGCTGCCAGTTTTCTAGGGTAGGGGCTTAGGTGGCTGCCAGTCCTGGAGGTTAGGGAAGCAGGCAGAGGGAGTATCGGGGACAGGCTCGGGGTCAGAAGGTGTCTGTGTGGCAGGAAGGTGGACAGCAGAGGGAGGCTGTAGCTGGAGAATGCAGGTTTCAGGGCCTGGAGTTGAGACTGGCTACCCAGAGGTCAAGTGGCCAGGACCCCTGAGTTTTTGGAACTCCCAGTAGAGACTTCCCTAAGTAGTCCCATAAGTATTCCCATAAGAGGCAACTTATTGTCTAAGTTGGGGGTTTGTTGAAGAGGGAGTGGGGAATCTTTTTTGTTGAGGGAAATTTGTTCAAGGGAGACCCTTCCAGGGCAACTGGAGTAGTGGGCCGTGAGTCTGTAACCTAAAACAGTAAAACAGCCTAGCAAAATTGGTTTATTCGAGAACAGCAGAGAATTGCGATTTGGGACATGCAACTATGGCAAACCACATGGAAGTCCAGTAAAACAAAGGAGAGGAACCTCTTTCCTAGAGAAGGGGAAGTTGGGAGGGGCTGTTATAAACCACAGTCCATTGGGGGAAACTGGGAGTTTGAAGTATAGGGGCTTTTCATGGTTGAGTGGTGACAGTCTCTCATTAGCTGAGTTGCTGCCAGGCAAGGAGAAAATCTTCCTCCTACTGGAGGTGGTGCTGTCACTTCCTGTGGGAGATGCCAAGAAAGGGTCTTCCTGTCAAGGTCTGTGTTGATGGTGGAGTGGTATGTGGGGGAGAGCTCCCTCTTCTGGCCTCTTGGCTCCATTTTAGTGAGGTTTCCCCGAATTAATTTTCACAAGTCTGAAGTATCTGGGCTTCTGGGTGGGAATCTCCTCCATGTCTAGCAACCATGTCAGCGCCCTCCAGTGCCTTTTGAATGGTTTCAGCAGCTCCAAAAAAATGTAGTCCTGCCACCCTGTAACAAGGGGGAGTGCCCCGTGAAAAGAATTCTCTGGACTCAGGGTCAAGTTGGGCCTCTTCAGGGCTGGAAATGAAGGGGTCATTTGGGTCACTATGGCCATGAAAATAATAAACCCATTTGTGATATTGTGACTGATAATAAGAAACAAATATTTGCTCTTCATCCCGATTTCTAGCACAGAGCTCCTAAGACTCTTAGAATTTCTGAAGTGATGAGAGTCATAAAGGTGTCTTTTTTATGTTAATGAGGCGACTTTTGAAACTCACCTTTTGGGAGCTGGTTGCTGGAGAAGCCAATCATGTGATTAGAGGGATCTGACCTCCAGGGAGGTTGAATCAATCATGCCTATGTAACGAAGCACCCATAAAACCCCAAAAGGACGGGGTTTGGAGAGCTTCTGGGCTGGTGAACACGTGGAGATTCAGGGGGAGTGGTAGACCTGGAGAGAGCGTGTATACTCCGTGCCCTTCCCCATACCTTGCCCTGTGCATCTCTTCCATCTGGCTGTTCCTGAGTTATATTCATTCATTCACTCGTTCATTTATTTATTTATTTTTGGCTGCATTGGGTGTTCGTTGCTGCATGTGGGCTTTCTCTAGTTGTGGCGAGCGGGGGCTACTCTTCATTGCAGTGCGCAGGTTTCTCATTGCAGTGGCTTCTCTTGTTTTGGAGCACGGGCTCTAGGTGTGTGGGCTTCAGTAGCTGTGGCGCACAGCCTCAGTAGTTGTGGCGCACGGGCTTAGTTGCTCTGCAGCATGTGGGATCTACCTGGACCAGGGCTCGAACATGTGTCCCCTGCATTGGCAGACAGATTCTTAACCACTGCACCACCAGGGAAGCCCAGCAGGCGGATTCTTAACCACTGTGCCACCAGAGAAGTCCCCTGAGTTATATTCTTTTTTAAAAAAATATATTTTATTAAAGTATAGTTGATTTACAATGATGTGTTTATTTTACTGTATAGCCAAGTGATTCTGTTATACATGTGTATATACATATACACAAATTCTTGTTCATATTCTTCTTTATTATGGTTTGTCACAGGATATTGAATATAGTTCCCTGTGCTATGCAGTAGGACCTTGTTTATGTATTCTCTATATAATGGTTTGCATCTGCTAATCCCAAACTCCCAGTCCATCCCTCCCCCCACCCGTTGGCAACCACAAGCCTGTCCTCTGTGTCTGTGATTCTGCTTCTGTTTAGTAGATAAGTTCATTTGTGTCATATTTTAGATTTCACGTATAAGTGATATCATCTGGTATTTGTCTTTCTCTTTCTGACTGACTTCAGAAAGTAATCTCTAGGTCCATCTACATTGCTGCAAATGGCATTATTTCATTCTTTTTTATGGCTGAGTAATATTCCATTGTATATATGTACCACACTTCTTTATCCGTTCATCTGTCAATGGACATTTAGGTTGTTTCCATGTCTTGGCTATTGTAAATAGTGCTGCAATGAACATTGGGGTGCATGTATCTTTTTGAAGTATGGTTTTCTCTGGATATATGCCCAGGAGTGAGATTGCTGGATCATATGGCAACTATAGTTTTAGTTTTTTGAGGAACCTCCATACTGTTCTCCATAGTGGCTGCACCAATTTACATTCCCACCAACAGTGTAGGAGGGTTCCCTTTTCTCTACACCCTCTCCAGTGTTTGTTATTTGTAGACTTTTTGACGATGGCCATCCTGACCCACGTAAGGTGGTACCTCATTGTAGTTTTTTTTTTAAATAAATTTATTTATTTATTTATTTATTTATTTTTGGCTGAGTTGGGTCTTTGTTGTTAGGCGCGGGCTTCCTCTACTTGTGGCGAGCGGGGGCCACTCCTTGTTGTGGGGAACGGGCTTCTCACTGCCGTGGCCTCTCCCGTTGTGGAGCACGGGCTCTAGGCATGTGGGCTTTGATAGTTGTGGCACACGGGCTCAGTAGTTGTGGCTCACGGGCTCTAGAGTGCAGGCTCGGGCCATGGCTCACGGGCTTAGTTGCTCCACGGCATGTGGGATCCTCCCGGACCAGGGCCCGAACCTGTGTCCTCTGCATCGGCAGGCAGACTCAACCACTGTGCCACCAGGGAAGCCCCAAATGGGTTTTTACACCTTTGATTGATTTATAGGCAAAGGACTTCCTTTTAGGGAATTTAGAGGAATTGTCTTGAATGACAGTGACTTGGCCCCAGAGCCTAATAGGGCCAAAAAGGACTAAATTTTTATTGTCCCAAATGGACCACCAGAGTGGTATAAGGGTTATTGTCCTCAGGAGTTGGGACGAGCCTCAGGGAGCTGCCAGTTTTCTAGGGTAGGGGCTTAGGTGGCTGCCAGTCCTGGAGGTTAGGGAAGCAGGCAGAGGGAGTATCGGGGACAGGCTCGGGGTCAGAAGGTGTCTGTGTGGCAGGAAGGTGGACAGCAGAGGGAGGCTGTAGCTGGAGAATGCAGGTTTCAGGGCCTGGAGTTGAGACTGGCTACCCAGAGGTCAAGTGGCCAGGACCCCTGAGTTTTTGGAACTCCCAGTAGAGGCTTCCCTAAGTAGTCCCATAAGTATTCCCATAAGAGGCAACTTATTGTCTAAGTTGGGGGTTTGTTGAAGAGGGAGTGGGGAATCTTTTTTGTTGAGGGAAATTTGTTCAAGGGAGACCCTTCCAGGGCAACTGGAGTAGTGGGCCGTGAGTCTGTAACCTAAAACAGTAAAACAGCCTAGCAAAATTGGTTTATTCGAGAACAGCAGAGAATTGCGATTTGGGACATGCAACTATGGCAAACCACATGGAAGTCCAGTAAAACAAAGGAGAGGAACCTCTTTCCTAGAGAAGGGGAAGTTGGGAGGGGCTGTTATAAACCACAGTCCATTGGGGGAAACTGGGAGTTTGAAGTATAGGGGCTTTTCATGGTTGAGTGGTGACAGTCTCTCATTGGCTGAGTTGCTGCCAGGCGAGGAGAAAATCTTCCTCCTACTGGAGGTGGTGCTGTCACTTCCTGTGGGAGATGCCAAGAAAGGGTCTTCCTGTCAAGGTCTGTGTTGATGGTGGAGTGGTATGTGGGGGAGAGCTCCCTCTTCTGGCCTCTTGGCTCCATTTTAGTGAGGTTTCCCCGAATTAATTTTCACAAGTCTGAAGTATCTGGGCTTCTGGGTGGGAATCTCCTCCATGTCTAGCAACCATGTCAGCGCCCTCCAGTGCCTTTTGAATGGTTTCAGCAGCTCCAAAAAAATGTAGTCCTGCCACCCTGTAACAAGGGGGAGTGCCCCGTGAAAAGAATTCTCTGGACTCAGGGTCAAATTGGGCCTCTTCAGGGTTGGAAATGAAGGGGTCATTTGGGTCACTATGGCCATGAAAATAATAAACCCATTTGTGATATTGTGACTGATAATAAGAAACAAATATTTGCTCTTCATCCCGATTTCTAGCACAGAGCTCCTAAGACTTTAGAATTTCTGAAGTGATGAGAGTCATAAAGGTGTCTTTTTTTATGTTAATGAGGTGACTTTTGGAACTCATCTTTTGGGAGCTGGTTGCTGGAGAAGCCAGTCATGTGATTAGAGGGATCTGACCTCCAGGGAAGTTGAATCAATCATGCCTATGTAACGAAGCACCCATAATACCCCAAAAGGACGGGATTTGGAGAGCTTCTAGGCTGGTGAACACGTGGCGATTCATGGGGAGTCGTACACCTGGAGAGAGCGTGTATACTCCGTGCCCTTCCCCATACCTTGCCCTGTGCATCTCTTCCATCTGGCTGTTCCTGAGTTATATTCATTCATTCATTCATTCATTTATTTATTTATTTTTGGCTGATTGGGTGTTCGTTGCTGCATGTGGGCTTTCTCTAGTTGCAGCGAGCGGGGGCTACTCTTCATTGCAGTGCGCAGGTTTCTCATTGCGGTGGCTTCTCTTGTTGTGGAGCACGGGCTCTAGGCACGTGGGCTTCAGTAGTTGTGGTGCGCAGGCTCAGTAGTTGTGGCACACGGGCTTAGTTGCTCCGCAGCATGTGGGATCTACCTGGACCAGGGCTCGAACCTGTGTCCCCTGCGTTGGCAGACGGATTCTTAACCAATGCATCACCAGGGAAGCCCGGCAGGCGGATTCTTAACCACTGTGCCACCAGAAAAGTCCCCTGAGTTATATTCTTTTTTAAAAAATTTATTTTATTGAAGTATAGTTGATTTACACTGATGTGTTTATTTCTACTGTATGGCCAAGTGATTCTGTTATACATGTGTATATACATATACACAAATTCTTGTTCATATTCTTCTTTATTATGGTTTGTCACAGGATATTGAATATAGTTCCCTGTGCTATGCAGTAGGACCTTGTTTATGTATTCTCTATATAATGGTTTGCATCTGCTAATCCCAAACTCCCAGTCCATCCCTCCCCCCACCCCGTTGGCAACCACAAGCCTGTCCTCTGTGTCTGTGATTCTGCTTCTGTTTAGTAGATAAGTTCATTTGTGTCATATTTTAGATTTCACGTATAAGTGATATCATCTGGTATTTGTCTTTCTCTTTCTGACTGACTTCAGAAAGTAATCTCTAGGTCCATCTACATTGCTGCAAATGGCATTATTTCATTCTTTTTTATGGCTGAGTAATATTCCATTGTATATATGTACCACAGTTTTTTTTTATTGGAGTATAATTGTTTAACAATGGTGTGTTAGTTTCTGCTTTATAACAAAGTGAATCAGTTATACATATACATATGTTCCCATATCCCCTCCCTCTTGCGTCTCCCTCCCACCCTCCCTATCCCACCCCTCCAGGTGGTCACAAAGCACCGAGCTGATCTCCCTGTGCTATGCGGCTGCTTCCCACTAGCTATCTACCTTACGTTTGGTAGTGTATATATGTCCATGCCTCTCTTTCACTTTGTCACAACTTACCCTTCCCCCTCCCCATACTCAAGTCCATTCTCTAGTAGGTCTGTGTCTTTATTCCTGTTTTACCCCTAGGTTCTTCATGACAGTTTTTTTTCTTCTTAAATTCCATATATATGTGTTAGCATACGGTATTTATCTTTCTCTTTCTGACTTACTTCACTCTGTATGACAGACTCTAGGTCTATCCACCTCATTACAAATAGCTCAGTTTCGTTTCTTTTTATGGCTGAGTAATATTCCATTGTATATATGTACCACATCTTCTTTATCCATTCATCTGTCAGTGGACATTTAGGTTGTTTTCATGTCTTGGCTATTGTAAATAGTGCTGCAATGAACATTGGAGTGCATGTATCTTTTTGAACTATAGTTTTCTCTGCATATATGCCCAGGAGTGAGATTGCTGGATCATATGGCAACTACAGTTTTAGTTTTTTGAGGAATCTCCATACTGTTCTCCACAGTGGCTGCACCAATTTACATTCCCACCAACAGTGTAGGAGGGTTCCCTTTTCTCTACACCCTCTCCAGCATTTGTTATTTGTAGACTTTTTGATGAATGGCCATTCTGACCCACGTGAGGTGGTACCTCATTGTAGGTTTTTTTTTTAAATAAATAAATTTATTTATTTATTTATTTATTTATTTTTGACTGAGTTGGGTCTTTGTTGCTAGGCACGGGCTTCCTCTAGTTGTGGCGAGCGGGGGCCACTCCTTGTTGTGGGGAACGGGCTTCTCACTGCCGTGGCCTCTCCCGTTGTGGAGCACGGGCTCTAGGCATGTGGGCTTCAATAGTTGTGGCACACGGGCTCAGTAGTTGTGGCTCACGGGCTCTAGAGCGCAGGCTCAGTAGCTGTGGCTCACAGGCTTAGTTGCTCCACGGCATGTCGGATCCTCCTGGACCAGGGCCCGAACCCGTGTCCCCTGCATCGGTAGGTGGACTCTCAACCACTGCGCCACCAGGGAATCCCCTCATTGTAGTTTTGATTTGCATTTCTCTAATAATTAGTGATGTTGAGCATCTTTTCACGTGCCTGTTGGCGATATGTAAATCTCCTTTGGAGAAATGTCTATTTAGGTCTTCTGTCCATTTTTTGACTGGGTTGTTGGGTTTTTGTTTTTAATTACTTTATTTACTTTTGACTGTGTTGGGTCTTCGTTTCTGTGTGAGGGCTTTCTCTAGCTGTGGCAAGCGGGGGCCACTCTTCATCGCGATGTGCGGGACTCTCACTATCGTGGCCTCTTGTTGCGGAGCACAGGCTCCAGACACGCAGGCTCAGTAGTTGTGGCTCACGGGCTTGGTTGCTCTGCCGCATGTGGGATCTTCCCAGACCAGGGCTCGAACCCGTGTCCCCTGCATTAGCAGGCAGATTCTCAACCACTGCACCACCAGGGAAGCCCGGGTTGTTTGTTTTTGATATTGAGCTGTATGAACTGTATGAGCTGTTTGTATATTTTGGAAATTAAGCCCTTTTCGATCGCATCATTTGTAAATATTTTCTCCCATTCTGTGGGTTGTCTTTTCATTTTGTTTATAGTTTCCTTTGCTGTACAAAAGCTTGTAAGTTTAACCAGGTCCCATTTGTTTATTTTTGCTTTTATTTCTATTGCCTTGAGAGACCTAAGAAAACGTTGCTACGATTTATGTCAGAAAATGTTTTGCCTATGTTCTTTTCTAGATGTTTTATAGTATCCAGTCTTACATTTAAGTCTTTAAGCCATTTCGAGTTTATTTTTGTGTATGATGTGAGGGAGTGTTCTAACTGCATTGATTTACATGTAGCTGTCCAGCTTTTCCAACGCCACTTGCTGAAGAGACTGTCTTTTCTCCATTATGTATTCTTGTCTCCTTTGTTGCAGATTAATTGACTGTAGGTGTGTGGGTTTATTTCTGGGCTCTCAACTGACTACTGTTCTGTTCCACCTGACTTATATTCTTATATAATAAATCCAGTGAGTAAAAATGAGTTTCTGGAGTTCTGAGAGCCACTGTAGCAAATTAATTGAACCCAAGGAGGGGATCGTGGGAACCTCTGATTTAGAGCTGGTTGGTCAGAAGCACAGGTAACAAAGTGGACCTGTGACTGGAGTGTGAAATGAGTCGGGGTGCTGTCTGGTAGGACTGAACCCTTAAAATGCAGAATCTGAGGCTACCTCTGCTACCAAACTCGGGTCCAGCTGCTCACTGCTTGAAAATCAGTACTCAAGAGGCAAGTGTTAGGAGAAATGGAAAATGTTCCTTTTCCTAATGTTCCTAATCAGAAAGCTAGCATTCTGGGGAGAAGGCAGGCTCGTGTCCCAAATCTAACACTGAAGGTTATGCTTGGCCATAGAAGTTTGTTGTTTTGTTTTGTTTAACAGGTATAATAGGTAAAAATCTTTATTTACTGATTTAAATTCTCTTAAAATATAAAAAATAGAATGGTTTCCTGAATTACAGCTTTTGGCAGTAAGTAAAGGTCAACACAAAGAACAATAAGCCCAAACTTTCTGTAGCAACTTTTATTTTCCCCTAAAAAGAGAGTCCATTTTCATACAGAGACCTTCATTTAGATGAGACACACATTAGGTTTTTTCCTAAAGTGCCAAAACTCACATAATTCCTGTAACTGCAGATGAGAATTATTATGAGAAGCATGCATTAACTTAAAAATACTCCAGGTGATGGCAAATCCTGAAGAGTTCCTGGTTTCTGTGACGGTAAGAATTCGACTAGTACATACTTGAACTAAAATCCAGGCAAAAATGCTCTAAAACTTCATCTACTGGTTTGTAATTCATTAACATATTGTAAGACTGTTATTCAGATCCAGTTATGTGGTAATAAGACCTGAGAGTGTTTTGTAAAAGTTTATTTTAAAAATCCCCAGATAAACTTAATTTGCTAATTTTCCATTCTATTATCTATATTTTTCTTTGTTTCATCTGTCTCCTTTTCTTTCCATAAATTCCCAAGGACAATCCCTAAAAAAACTATTAGTCCTATTGTTCTGTTGGAGGTGAATTTATCCCAACAATCCTCAGGTCTGTGGATGTCCAGAGTGTAAATCTGGTGAGCCAGATGGGCTCCTGCTGCAGCAGCCAGAGCAGTGTAGTAGGGCACAGTTTGTTCACTCCCACCAGGCTCAGCGCCCCCAGCATTGCCACACTGAAGCCACCGAGCCACTGCTTGGTATCTTCACGGAACAGCTCTGCCGTGGACTTCAGCACAATCAGAGCATCATCTGTCTTGTCCTGACGAGCATAGATAGTATCGTATATGAGTCCACATAATTCCAGAAAAATAAGGAGGGAGGCAAACAGATGGATCACAGGAGCCCTTGATAGCAGATCATCCAAGTAATGCTCCCCAGTTAAAAGTCAACCCTAAGGCTAATTGAGGCCAGTATGTAATTCTCTTCATTAGCAGGTAGGTGATGACAAGAAGTAGGGATGCTGCTCCAAGAGCTATATACTGTAGTAATTCAGACACAGAAGAACCCTAGTGCCAAGTTCAGCTGTCCCCCGAGAAAAACAAAGGATTGAAAAGTTGAAATGTCTCCAGCAGCTATTGGGTGACTTGCTGTTCTTGTAACTTTTTTTTTTTTGCAGTATGCGGGCCTCTCACTGTTGTGGCCTCTCCCGTTGCGGAGCACAGGCTCCGGACGCGCAGGCTCAGCGGCCATGGCTCACGGGCCCAGCCGCTCCGCGGCATGTGGGATCTTCCTGGACCGGGACATGAACCCTTGTCCCCTGCATCGGCAGGCGGACCCTCAACCACTGCGCCACCAGGGAAGCCCTCTTGTAACCTTTATCATAGTCCTAGTCCCAGTCCCACATGTCATTAATAGTACAGCCTGCTCCACGCAGCAGAACAGCTCCAGTGCCAAAGAGGGATAACGTACCAATCCGGAAAGCAACCTGGTTGGGCTGCCAAAGCAGTGCTCCACGTACATGGCAGGTACCGCAGCCAGGTTCCGATGGGCTAGTCCAACCGCATGAGGCACAGGTGGGGCTGCAGACGGTGGGGCGCTGAATTCACGATCCCCGCCGCCGACAGGCTCAGCCGATGCCCGTCCGCCCCCAGCCCCGCCGAGGGCCGCCGGTCTCCCCTGTGGGACTCGCGGGCCGCGTGTGCCAAGGCCAGGGAGCAGCCGTGTGAGCCGCATAGCCACGCCTGCGTCCTGGCCCGCGAGCCCCACGCCTCCCGCGCCCAGCATCGGCCATGGAAGTTTTTAAAGGGAAAAGGGGAGGTGGTCTCAGTTACTCTTTGAAATAGGGGATCAGACTTGTCACCATCTCCCACTGCATGCAGGCTTGTCGACCTTTCTTTAGATGCTATCTTGTTCACACAGTTTGTTTGAGAGATTACTGAAGGGGAAGCTAGGGAGGAGATCTGGTCATCTGTTAATTATTTATTCTTCCTTTCTACTTCTTTGATCTATGGAAAGAACCAACAGGTTAGGCACGGTATTGTGTGATCAAAAGTTAGGAAAGTTGGTGGCGCAGTGGTTAAGAATCCGCCTGCTAATTCAGAGGACACGGGTTCCAGCCCTGGTCTGGGAAGATCCCACATGCCGCGGAGCAACTTAGCCCATGCACCACAACTACTGAGCCCGCGTGCCTAGAGCCCGTGCTCTGCAAGAGAAGCCACTGCAATGAGAAGCCCGTGCACCGCAACAAAGAGTAGCTCCTGCGCAACACAACTAGATAAATCCCACGTGCAGCAATGAAGATGCAACGCAGCCAAAAATAAATAAATTTATTAAAAAAAAAAAAGGAAAGGTGTGCTTGGGCTGGAGATGTGTAGAGCATGGGGGTGCCTGGCTTAAGGTTAGTTAGAATATAGCTTAGCTAAAGTGACAAGACAAAAGGGGCTGCCTGCGGAGAGCTCTTTACTGCCTAGAGCTCTTTCCTGCCGAAAGCTGCTTATATATCCAGGTAGATGGCCTCAGAATTGAGTTGTTTGGTGTGGGGAAAATCTCCTCACACATACAATGAAAATTGGGTTCAAACTCAGGGACCCCCAGGGGCCTGCAGCCAGAGACCCTGGGACCTGGATCCACCCACCAGCGATCCAGTGCTAGCCCCAGGACCCCCTGGGCCTCAGCCCCACCCACCAGTGGGCCAACACCAGCTCTGGGATCCCAGGACCTGACTCTGTATGCTGGTGGGCTGGTACTGGCCCCAGGACTTGGTTTCACCCACTGGTGGGTGGGCACCAGCCCCAGGATCACTGCAGCTCTGCAGCTGGCCTTGTCAGGACCCAGCTAACACACCAGCCCCAGGGTTCCTTGGGCCCCAGCTGTGCCCACCAGCAAGCCAACACCAGCTCTGAGACACCTTGCACTGCTCAGCCAGCCACTCCAGTTTCCAGCCCCACTCACCAGTGGGCCAAGTCCAGCTTTGGGACATCGCGGAACCTGCAGCCAGCCATGTCGGGAACTGACCCTAACTGCCAGCAGGCTGACAATGGACCTGGGAGCCCCAGCCCCACAGCTACTCACCCTAGAACCCCATTCTGCCCACCAGTGGGCCAGCAGTAGCCCTGGGACCCCCCTCCCCCAGGCTTCCACCGCCAGCTGCCTGTGCTCCAGCCCCGGGAACCATGGCTGGCAGTCTCTGTACAAGGAGGGCCTGGCAACCAACTGGACCAGGGGCCAGCCCTGCCTACCAGACCACCCACATAGTCAACCCACTACAACAGAAGGACCCACGCAGCCCTCATGGACATAGAGGGCGTAACTCTAGGGCATAACCCCTAGAGCACGTAACTCTGGTGACCAGAGGGGAGTGTGCTGCTGGGAGACTTAGGACATCTCCTACAAAAGGCCACATCTCCAAGGTCAGGAAATAATACCAATCTACCAGATACACAGAAATAAAAACAGCAAAATTAGGCAAAATGATGTCACAAGAGGAACATGTTCTAAACAAAGGAACAGGATAAAACCCCAGAAGAAGAACTAAAAAAAAGGCCACACACTGCAAAGAAGAGTAGCCCCCGCTCGCTGCAACTAGAGAAAGCCCGCATGCAGCAACGAAGACCCAATGCAGCCAAAAAAAAAAAAAAAGTTCAAGGTAAGGATCATAAAGATGATCAAAGAACTCGAGAGATGAATGGATGAAAACAGTGAAAAGTTTAACAAAGAGTTAAACAAAGAGCCCTTATATTTATAAAGAAGATCCAAACAGAGCTAAAGAATACAATAACTGAAATAAAAAATACACTAGAAGGGGGGCCTCCCTGGTGGCGCAGTGGTTGAGAGTCCGCCTGCCAATGCAGGGGATATGGGTTCGTGCCCCGGTCCGGGAGGATCCCATATGCCGCGGAGCGGCTGGGCCCGTGAGCCATGGCCGCTGAGCCTGCGCATCCGGAGCCTGCGCATCCGGAGCCTGTGCTCCGCAACGGGAGAGGCCACAACAGTGAGAGGCCCGCGTACCGGAAAAAAAAAAAAAAAAAAAAAAATACACTAGAAGGAATCAAAAGTAGATTAGATGACAGAGGAACAGATCAGTGAGCTGGAAGATAGTAATGGAAATCACTGAAGCTGAACAGAAAAAAGGAAAAGTAAAAAGAAATGAGGACAGTTTGAGAATTTGGGACCACATCAAGCATACTAAAATTCACATGATAGAGATCCCAGGAGAAGAGAGAGAGAAAGGGACCGAGAATGTGTTTGAAGATAGAGTAACTAAAACTTCCCTAACCTGGGAGAGGACACAGACATTCAGGTCCAAGAAGCACAGAGAGTCCCAAACAGAATCAACCCAAAGAGAATCACATCAAGACACACTGTAATTAAAATGGCAAAAATTAAAGACAGAGAATCTTAAAAGCAGCAGGGGAAAAGCAACAAGTTATGTACAAGGGAACTCCCAGAAAGCTATCAGCTGACTTTCCAGCTGATTAGAGGCAGGAAAAAGGTGAAGTACTGGCTGCTCTGTACAGGCATATCTGAGTTACATGCTTCTTCAGGGGTGCATGTTCAGAAAATGGTGGTGGTAGCATGATCCGAGGGTAGAGATTTTGGCCCTGACATAAAAAAAGTTATCCATTGGACTTGTGCAGGCCCAGCTGGAGGGTCCATGGTGCCAGTCAGTTTGAACTTGGCAAGACTAACTCCATGTTCCTGAAAAACAAGCTAAGTAACCGTTACTATAGTGACCCTTGTGTCACAGGTGTTATCTGTTGGGGGTGGTTAAAAGAGTCTTACCATAAGCTATGTGTCTAAGCTATGTGAAGCTTGGAGGGTATACAATTTGCAGGAACAATTAAGACAAGCTTGATTGGTGAGGGCAGGTTATGGGATGTTAGTAAGCAAGTTAGTGTTTAAGGGATCAAACTCTTGACTGCCCTCGGTTTCAACCTCACTGTGGTAGACATTTTCATATGAAATGCTGGTGGACTGGATACTTATTAATAACTAAATGGGGGCTTCCCTGGTGGCGCAGTGGTTGAGAGTCCACCTGCCGATGCAGGGGACACGGGTTCGTGCCCCGGTCCGGGAAGATCCCATATGCCGCGGAGCGGCTGGGCCCGTGAGCCATGGCTGCTGAGCCTGCGCGTCTGGAGCCTGTGCTCCTCAACGGGAGAGGCCACAACAGTGGGAGGCCCGCGTACCGCAAAAAAAAAAAAAAAAAAAAAAAAACTAAATGGAATTCTAGTAATGTGCCAGTATCTTTTGATTTTTAAGATTGTTTTTTTTTTTTTTTTTTTTTTTTTGTGGTACGCGGGCCTCCCACTGTTGTGGCCTCTCCCGTTGCGGAGCACAGGCTCCAGACACGCAGGCTCAGCAGCCATGGCTCACGGGCCCAGCCGCTCCGCGGCATGTGGGATCCTCCCGGACCAGAGCTCGAACCCGTGTCCCCTGCACCGGCAGGCGGACTCTCAACCACTGCGCCACCAGGGAAGCCCAAGATTGTTTTGTTATAAAGGATTCATGTTTGAAGACCAAGGGGTGGACCGTGTGAAAGGAAAAGCAAAATGGAGTTGCCATTGCTAAGAGAGCCTGGAGGCCATTAAGGAAGTGTGGCTTATACACATCTCAACCTGTATGGAATCTGACCTTTTGACCACTTACTGTCCTAATGGAGTCTTTCAGAACATCTGCCAGAAACTCAAGATACTTATCAGACCCTTACCCTAAAATAACTCATGATAGCCTGTCTACTTATTGGACCCGACCCTAAAATAACTTGTGATTCCTTAAGGACAAATGTTTTCCAACTTGTGTCAGAGTTGATCACAGTTCTTGCCAGGCAACTTTTAACTTTGTGGCTTTTTGCCTCTGTAAGCCATGACTCTTCCTGGAAACACTCTTTTGGTTTTACTTGAATCTGTGTCTCCTGAATTGCAATTCTTACGACGCCCAGTAAACTCGTTTCTTATTTGCAGCCTCCTGCACTATTTCTTGGTTGACAACTGTGAAACTGTGATTTGTAATAAGAAATAAATATTTGATCCTCATCCCCATTTCTGGCACAGAGCTCCTAAGACTTTTTTGTTGTTCTGGTTGTTTTTTAAAAAATTGAAGTGTAGTTGATTTAGTGATACAGTATCATGTTAGTTTCAGTTGTACAGCACAGTGATTATATATCTATATATCTATATATCTATATCTATATTTCTTCAGATTCTCTTCCCGTATAGGTTATTACAAAATATTGAGTATAGCTCCCTGTGCTATACAGTAAGTCCTTGTTGGTTATTTTATTTTATTTTAATTATTTTTTTTTTTGCAGTTCTATAACTTTATTTGACAGCAGCAGTTAGTGCTCATCCACATTAACTGTAGATTTTTCAAAGTGGTGACAGGAACATAGGTAACCAACGTATAGAGCTTGTTTGGTGAATCTTCATCTTCATTACGTTTTCTGAACAAAAATATGGAACACTTCCTGAATTTGTGGGTCTTTGTGCAGGTGCCATGCTAATCTTCTCTGTATCGTTCCAATTTTAGTATATGTGTTGCCGAAGCAAGCACTCTGCTTTATGTATAGCAGTGTGTATATGTTAATCCCAGCCTCCTAATTTATCCCCCACACCACCTCCCTTTCCCCTTTGGTAACCATTAGATTGTTTTCCATGTCTGTGAGTCTCTGTTTTGGAAATAAGTTCATTTGTATTATTATTATTTTTTTTAGATTCCACATATAAGTGATATTTTATATATATATATATATTTTTTTAACATCTTTATTGGAGTATAATTGCTTTAAAATGGTGTGTTAGTTTCTGCTTTATAACAAAGTGAATCAGCTATACAGATATACATATATCCCCATATCTTCTCCCTCTTGCGTCTCCCTCCCACACTCTCTATCCCACCCTTCCAGGTGGTCAAAAAGCACTGAGCTGATCTCCCTGTGCTATGCGACTGCTTCCCACTAGCTATCTGTTTTACATTTGGTGGTGTATATAAGTCCATGCCACTCTGTCACTTCGTCCCAGCTTACCCTTACCCCTCCCCGGTCTTCAGGTCCATTCTCTATGTCTGCGTCTTTATTCCTGTCCTGCCCCTAGGTTCTTGATCACCCTTTTTTTTTTTTTTTTTTCAGATTCCATATATATGTGTTAGAATACGGTATTTGTTTTTTTCACTCTGTATGACAGACTCTAGGTCCATCCACCTCACTACAGATAACTCAATTTCATTTCTTTTTATGGCTGAGTAATATTCCATTGTATATATGTGCCACATCTTCTTTATCCATTCATCTGTGGATGGACACTTAGGTTGCTTCCATGTCCTGGCTATTGTAAATAGAGCTGCAGTGAACATTGTGGTACATGACTCTTTTTGAATTATGGTTTTCTCAGGGTATATGCCCAGTGTTGGAATTGCTGGGTCATATGGTAGTTCTGTTTTTAGTTTTTTGAGGAACCTCCATACTGTTCTCCATAGTAGCTGTATCAATTTACATTCCCACCAACAGTGCAAGAGGGTTCTCTTTTCTTCACACCCTCTCCAGCATTTATTGTTTGTAGATTTTTTGATGATGGCCATTCTGACCAGTGTGAGGTGATACCTCATTATAGTTTTGATTTGCATTTCTCTAATGATTAGTGATGTTGAGCATCCTTTCACATGTTTGTTGGCAGTCTGTATATCTTCTTTGGAGAAATGTCTGTTTAGGTCTTCTGCCCATTTTTGGATTGGGTTGTTTTTTTTTTTTTGATATTGAGCTGCATGAGTTGCTTGTATATTTCAGAGGTTAATCCTTTGTCAGTTGCTTCATTTGCAAATATTTTCTCCCATTCTGAGGTTTTCATCTTGTTATTGGTTTCCTTTGCTGTGAAAAAGCTTTGAAGTTTCATTAGGTCCCATTTGTTTATTTTTGTTTTTATTTCCATTTCTCTAGGAGGTGGGTCAAAAAGGATCTTGCTGTGATTTATGTCACAGAGTGTTCTGCCTATGTTTTCCTCTAAGAGTTTTATAGTGTCTGGCCTTACATTTAGGTCTTTAATCCATTTTGAGTTTATTTTTGAGTATGGTGTTAGAGAGTGTTCTAAATTCATTCTTTTACATGTAGCTGTCCAGTTTTCCCAGCACCACTTATTGAAGAGGCTATCTTTTCTCCATTGTATATCCTTGCTTCCTTTATCAAAAATAAGGTGACCATATGTGCGTGGGTTTATCTCTGGGCTTTCTATCCATTGATCTATATTTCTGTTTTTGTGCCAGTACCATACTGTCTTGATTACTGTAGCTTTGTAGTATAGTCTGATGTCTGGGAGCCTGATTCCTCCAGCTCCGTTTTTGTTTCTCAAGATTCCTTTGACTATATGGGATCTTTTGTGTTTCCATACAAATTGTGAAATTTTTTGTTCTAGTTCTGTGAAAAATGCCATTGGTAGTTTGATAGGGATTGCATTGAATCTGTAGATTGCTTTGGGTAGTATAGTCATTTTTACAAATTAAATGTATCATCTTTAATTTCTTTCATAAGTGTCATAGTTTTCTGCATACAGGTCTTTTGTCTCCTTAGGTAGGTTTATTTTTAGGTATTTTATTCTTTTTGTTGCAGTGGTAAATGTGGGTGTTTCCTTAATTTCTCTTTCAGATTTTTCATCACTAGCGTTTAGGAATGCAAGAGATTTCTGTGTGTTAATTTTGTATCCTGCTACTTTACCAAATTCACTGATTAGCTCTAGTAGTTTTCTGGTAGCATCTTTAGGATTCTCTCTATATAGTATCATGTCATCTGCAAACAGTGACAGCTTTACTTCTTCTTTTCCAATTTGGATTCCTTTTATTTCTTTTTCTACTCTGATTGCTGTGGCTAAAACTTCCAAAACTATGTTGAATAATAGTGGTGAGAGTGGGCAACCTTGTCTTGTTCCTGATCTTAGTGGAAATGGTTTCAGTTTTTCACCATTGAGGATGATGTTGGCTGTGGGTTTGTCATATATGGCCTTTATTATGTTGAGATAAGTTCCCTCTATGCCTACTTGCTGGAGGGTTTTTATCATAAATGGGTGTTGAATTTTGTCAAAAGCTTTTTCTGCATCTACTGAGATGATCATATGGTTTTTATTCTTCAATTTGTTAATATGGTGTATCACATTTATTGATTTGCATATATTGAAGAATCCTTGCATTCCTGGGATAAACCCCACTTGATCATGGTGTGTGATCCTTTTAATGTGCTGTTGGATCCTGTTTGCTACTGTTTTATTGAGGATTTTTGCATCTATGTTCATCAGTGATATTGGCCTGTAGTTTTCTTTCTTTGTGACATCTTTGTCTTGTTTTGGTATCAGGGTGATGGTGGCCTCGTAGAATGAATTTGGGAGTGTTCCTCCCTCTGCTATATTTTGGAAGAGTTTGAGAAGGATAGGTGTTAGCTCTTCTCTATATGTTTAATTCGCCTGTGAAGCCATCTGGTCCTGGGCTTTTGTTTGTTGGAAGATTTTTAATCACAGTCTCAGTTTCAGTGCTTGTGATTGGTCTGTTTATATTTTCTGTTTCTTCCTGGTTGAGTCTCGGAAGGTTGTGCTTTTCTAAGAATTTGTCCATTTCTTCCAGGTTGTCCATTTTATTGGCATATAGTTGCTTGTAGTGAAATCTAGCAGGATCCTTTGTATTTCTGCAGTGTCAGTTGTTACTCCTTTTTCATTTCTAATTCTATTGATTTGAGTCTTCTCCCTTTTTTTCTTGAAGAGTCTGGCTAATGGTTTATCAATTTTGTTTATCTTCTCAAAGAACCAGCTTTGAGTTTTATTGATCTTTGCTATTGTTTCCTTCATTTCTTTTTCATTTATTTCTGATCTGATCTTTATGATTTCTTTCCTTCTGCTAACTTTGGGGTTTTTTTTTTTTGTTCTTCTCATTGCTTTAAGTGTAAGTTTAGGTTGTTTATTTGAGATGTTTCTTGTTCCTTAAGGTAGAACTGTATTGCTATAAACTTCCCTCTTAGAACTGCTTTTGCTGCATCTGATAGGTTTTGGGTCGTCATGTTTTCATTGTCATTTGTCTCTAGGTATTTTTTGATTTCCTCTTTGATTTCTTCAGTGATCTCTTGGTTATTAAGTAGTGTATTGTTTAGCCTCCATGTGTTTGTATTTTTTACAGATTTTTTCCTGTAATTATTATCTAATCTCATAGCGTTGTGGTCGGAAAAGATACTTGATACGATTTTAATTTTCTTAAATTTATCAAGGCTTGATTTGTGACCCAAGATATTATCTATCCCGGAGAATGTTCCATGAGCACTTGAGAAGAAAGTGTATTCTGTTGTTTTTGGATGGAATGTCCTATAAATATCAATTAAGTCCATCTTGTTTAATGTATCATGTAAAGCTTGTGTTTCCTTATTTATTTTCATTTTGGATGATCTGTCCATTCGTGAAAGTGGGGTGTTAAAGTCCCCAACTATGATTGTGTTACTGTCGATTTCCCCTTTTATGGCTGTTAGCATTTGCCTTATGTATTGAAGTGCTCCAATGTTGACTGCATAAATATTTACAATTGTTATATCTTCTTCTTGGATTGATCCCTTGATCATTATGTAGTGTCCTTCTTTATCTCTTGTAATAGTCTTTATTTTAAAGTCTATTTTGTCTGATATGAGAATTGCTACTCCAGCTTTCTTTTGATTTCCATTTGCATGGAATATCTTTTTCCATCCCCTCACTTTCAGTCTGTATGTGTCCCTAGGTCTGAAGTGGGTCTCTTATAGAGAAATATATGGGTCTTGTTTTTGTATCCATTCAGCCAGTTTATGTCTTTTGGTTGGAGCATTTAATCCATTTACATTTAAGGTAATTATCGATATGTATGTTCTTATTACCATTTTCTTAATTGTTTTGGGTTTGTTGTTGTAGGTCTTTTCCTTCTCTTGTGTTTCCTGCCTAGAGAAGTTCCTTTAGCATTTGTTGTAAAGCTGGTTTGGTGGTGCTGAATTCTCTTAGCTTTTGCTTGTCTGTAAAGGTTTTAATTTCTCCATCGAATCTGAATGAGATCCTTGCTGGGTAGAGTAATCTTGGTTGTAGGTTTTTCCCTTTCATCACTTTAAATATGTCCTGCCACTCCCTTCTGGCTTGCAGAGTTTCTACTGAAAGATCAGCTGTTAACCTTATGGGGATTCCCTTATATGTTATTTGTTGTTTTTCCCTTGATGCTTTTAATATTTTTTCTTTGTTTTTAATTTTTGATAGTTTGATTAATATGTGTCTTGGCGTGTTTCTCCTTGAATTTATCCCGTATGGGACTCTCTGTGCTTATTGGACTTGATTAACTATTTCCTTTCCCTTATTAGGGAAGTTTTCAACTATAATCTCTTCAAATATTTTCTCAGTCCCTTTCTTTTTCTCTTCTTCTTCTGGGACCCCTATAATTCGAATGTTGGTGCATTTAGTGTTGTCCCAGAGGTCTCTGAGACTGTCCTCAATTCTTTTCATTCTTTTTTCTTTCTTCTGCTCTGCAGTAGTTATTTCCACTATTTTATCTTCCTGGTCACTTATCTGTTCTTCTGCCTGTTATTCTGCTATTGATTCCTTCTAGAGAATTTTAAATTTCATTTATTGTGTTGTTCATCATTGTTTGTTTGGTCTTTAGTTCTTCTAGGTACTTGTTAAACATTTCTTGTGTTTTCTCCATTCTATTTCCAAGATCTTGGATCATCTTTACTATCATTACTCTGAATTCTTTTTCAGGTAGACTGCCTATTTCCTCTTCATTTGTTTGGTCTGGTGGGTTTTTACCTTGCTCCTTCATGTGCTGTGTGTTCCTCTGTCTTCTCATTTTGCTTAACTTACTATGTTTGGGGTCTCCTTTTCACAGGCTGCAGGTTCGTAGTTCCTGTTGTTGTTGGTGTCTGCCCCCAGTGGCTAAGGTTGGTTCAGTGGGTTGTGTAGGCTTCCTGGTGGAGGGGACTAGTGCCTGTGTTCTGGTAGATGAGGCTGGATCTTGTATTTCTGATGGGCAGGTCCACGTCTGATGGTGTGTTTTGGGGTGTCTGTGACCTTATTGTGATTTTAGGCAGCCTGTTGGCTGATCCGTGGGGTTGTGTTCCTGTCTTGCTAGTTTTCTGGCATAGGGTGTCCAGCACTGTAGCTTGCTGGTCGTTGAGTGGAGCTGGGTTTAGCATTGAGCTGGAGATCGTTGGGAGAGCTTTCGCTGTTTGATATTACGTGGAGCTGGGAGGTCTCTGGTGGACCAGTGTCCTGAACTCGGCTCTCCTACCTCAGAGGCTCAGGCCTGACACCCAGGCAGAGCACCAAGAGCCTGTCAGCCACACGGCTCAGAAGAAAAGGGAGAAAAGAAAGAGAGAAGGGGAGAAAGAAAGAATAAAATAAAGTTATTAAAGTAAAAAATAAGAAATAATTATTAAAAATTAAAGTTAAAAGGTAATAAAAAAAATTTTTTTTAATAAAAAAGAAAGAAGAGAGCAACCAAACCAGAAAACAAATCCACTAATGATAACAAGTGTTAAAAATTATACTTAAAAAAAACCCAAAAAAACAAGAACGGACAGACAGAACCCTAGGACAAATGGTAAAAGCAAAGCTATACAGATGAAATCACACAAAGAAGCATACACATACACACTCACAAAAAGAGAAAAAGAAAAAAAATTATTTTTGCTCCCAAAGTCCACCACCTCAATTTTGGGATGATTTGTTGTCTATTCAGGTATTCCACAGATGCAGGGTACATCAAGTTGATTGTGCAGATTTAATCCACTGCTCCTGAGGCTGCTGGGAGAGATTTCCCTTTCTCTTCTTTGTTTGCACAGCTCCCGGGGTTCAGCTTTGGCTTCGGCCCCCCCTCTGCGTGTAGGTTGCCTGAGGTAGTCTGTTCTTCACTCAGACAAGATGGGGTTAAAGTAGCAGCTGATTAGGGGGCTCTGGCTCACTTAGGCCGGGGGGAGGGAGGGGTATGGAGTGCGGGGCGAGTCTGTGGAGGCAGAGGTCAGCGTGACGTTGCAATAGCCTGAGGCGCGCCGTGTTTTCTCCCGGGGAAGTTGTCCCTGGATCACGGGACCCTGGCAGTGGCGGGCTGCACAGGCTCCCAGGAGGGGATGTGTGGATAGTGACCTGTGCTTGCACACAGCTTTCTTGGTGGTGGCAGCAGCAGCCTTAGTGTCTCATGCCCGTCTCTGGTGTCCGTGCTGATAGCCACAGCTCGCGCCCGTCTCTGGAGCCCATTTAGGCAGTGCTCTGAATCCCCTGTCCTCGAGCACCCCAAGACAATGGTCTCTTGCCTCTTAGGCAGGTCCAGACCTTTTCCTGGACTCCCTCCCGGCTAGCTGTGGCACATTAGCCCCCTTCAGGCTGTGTTCAGGCAGCCAAGCCCAGTCCTCTCCCTGGGATCTGTCCTCCGAAGCCCGAGCCTCAGCTCTCAGCCCCCGCCCGCCCCGGCGGGTGAGCAGACAAGCCTCTCGGGCTGGTGAGCGCTGGTCGGCACCAATCCTCTGTGCGGGAATCTCTCCGCTTTGCCCTCCGCAGCCCAGTTGCTGTGCTCTCCTCCGTGGCTCTGAAGCTTTCCCCCTGCCACCCCCTGTCTCAGCCAGTGAAGGGGCTTCCTAGTGTGTGGAAACTTTTCTCCTTCACAGCTCCCTCCCACTGGTGCAGGTCCCATCCCTATTCTTTTGTCTCTTTTTTCTTTTTTCTTTTGCCCTACCCAGGTGCGTGGGGAGTTTCTTGCCTTTTGGGAGGTCTGAGATCTTCTGCCAGCATTCAGTAGGTGTTCTGTGGGGTTGTTCCACATGTAGATGTATTTCTGATGTATTTGTGGGGAGGAAGGTGATCTCCACATCTTACTCTTCCACCATCTTGAAGGTCTCTCATATGATATTTATCTTTATTTGGGTTACTTAGTATGAAATTTTTTTAAAATTTATTTATGTATGTATATATGTATGTATTTATTTTGGCTGCACCAGGTCTTAGTTGTGGCACACAGGATCTTTATTGTGGCAGGTGGTCTTCTTAGTTGTGACATGCGGACTTCTTAGTTGCGGCATGCATGTGGAACCTAGTTCCTTGACCAGGGATCAAACCTGGGCCTCCTGCATTGAGAGCGCGGAGTCTTACCACTGGACCACCAGGGAAGTCCCTGTATGATAATATCTAGGTCCATCCATGTTGACGCAAATGGCATTACTTCATTCTTTTTAATGGTTGGGTAATGTTCCGTTGTATATATGTATACCACATCTTCTTTATCCATTCATCTGTCAATGCCCAGGAGTGGGATTGCTGGATCACATTTAGTTTTTTAAGGAACTTCCATACTGTTATCCATATGGTTGTACCAATTTACATTCCCACCAATAGTGTAGGATGGTTCCCTGTTTCCACACCCTCTCTAGCATTTATTGTTTGTAGATTTTTTGATGATGGCCATCCTGACTGGTGTGAGGTGATATGTCATTGTAGTTTTTTTTTTTTTTTTTTTTTGTGGTACGCGGGCCTCTCACTGTTGTGGCCTCTCCCGTTGCGGAGCACAGGCTCCGGATGCGCAGGCTCAGCAGCCATGGCTCACGGGCCCAGCCGCTCCGCGGCATATGGGATCCTCCCAGACCGGGGCACGAACCCGTATCCCCTGCATCGGCAGGCGGACTCTCAACCACTGCGCCACCAGGGAGGCCCTGTCATTGTAGTTTTGATTTGCATTTTTCTGATAATTAGCGATGTTGAGCATCTTTTCATCTGCTTTTTGACCATCTGTATGTCTTCTTTGGAGAAATATCTATTTAGATCTTTCACCCATTTTTGGATTGGGTTGTTTGTTTTTTTGATGTTGAGCTGCATGAGCTGTTTATGTATTTTGGAGATTAATCCCTTGTTGGTTGCTTCATTTGCAAATATTTTCTCCCATTCTGTGGGTTCTCTTTTCGTTTTGTTTATGGTTTCCTTTGCTGTGCAAAAGTTGTTTTTTTAAAAAATAAATAATTAAAAAAAAAATTAATTTGGCTGCTCTGGGTCTTAGTTGCAGCACACAGGATCTTTGTTGCTGAATGTGGGATCTTTTAGTTGTGGCATGCAGGATCTTTAGTTGCAGCATGCAAACTCTTAGTTGGGGCATGTAGGATCTAGTTCCCTGACCAGGGATTGAACCTGGGTCCCCTGCATTGGGAGTGCAGAATCTTAGCCACTGGACCACCAGGGAAATCCCTGTGCAAAAGCTTTTTAAGTTTAATTAGGTCCCATTTGTTAATTGTGGTTTTTATTTTCATTCCTCTAGGAGGTGGATCAAAAGAAGTATTGCTGTGATTTATGTCAGAGAGTGTTCTGCCTATGTTTTCCTATAAGAATTTCATAGTATCTGGCCTTACATTTAGGTCTTTAATCAACTTTGAGTTTGTTTTTGTGTATGGTGTTAGGGAGTGTCCTAATTTCATTCTTTTACATATAGCTGTCCAGCTTTCCCAGTGCCACTTATTGAAGAGCCTGTATTTTGTCCATTGTATATTCTTGCTTCCTTTGTCATAGATTAGTTGACCATAGGTGCATGGGCTTATCTCTGGAGTTCCTATCCTGTTCCATTGATTTATATTTCTGTTTTTGTGCCAGTACCATAGTGGTTTGATTACAGTAGCTTTGTAGTAATGTCTCAAGTCAGGGAGCCTGATTCCTCCAGCTCCGTTTTTCTTTCTCAAGATTGCTTTGGCTTTTCAGGGTCTTTTGTGTTTCCATACAAATTGTAAAATTTTCTGTTCTAATTCTGTAAAAAATGCCATTGGTAATTTGTTAGGGACTGCATTGAATCTGTAGATTGCTTTGTGTAATATAGTCAATTTGACAGTATTGATGCTTCTAATTGAAGAACAAGTTATATGTCTCCATCTGTTTCTGTCATCTTTGATTTCTTTCATTAGCATCTTATAGTTTTCAGAGTACAGGTCTTTTGCCTCCTTAGATAGGTTTATTTCTAGGTATTTTATTCTTTTTGATGAGATGGTAAATGGAATCGTTTCCTTAATTTTTCTGATCTTTTGTTGGTGGTGTATTGGAATGCAACAAATTTCTGTGTATTCATTTTGTATCCTGCAAGTTTATCAGATTCATTGATGAACTCTAGTAGTTTTCTGGTAGCATCTTTAGGATTTTCTATGTATAGTATCACTTCATCGGCAAACACTGACAGTTTTACGTCTTCTTTTCCAATTTATATTCCTTTTATTTCTTTTTCTTCTCTGATTGCCATGGCTAGGACTTCCAAAACTATGTTGAATAATAGTGATGAGAGTGGACATCCTTGTCTTGTTCCTGATCTTAGTGGAAATGCTTTCAGTTTTTCACCATTGAGAATGATGTTTGATGTGGGTTTGTCGTATATGGCCTTTAATATGTTGAGGTAGGTTCCCTCTATGCCCACTTTCAGAGAGTTTTTATCATAAATGGGTGTTCAATTTTGTCAAAAAGCTTTTTCTGCATCTATTGAGATGATCACATGGTTTTATTCTTCAATTTGTTAATATGGTTTATCACATTGATTGATTTACGTGTATTGAATCCTTGCATACCTGGGATAAATCCCACTTGATCATGGTGTATGATCCTTTTAAAGTGTTGTTGGATTCTGTTTGCTAGTATTTTGTTGAGGATTTTTGCATCTATATTTATCAGTGATATTGGTCTGTAATTTTCTTTCTTTTTTTTTTTTTTTTTGTGGTACGCGGGCCTCTCACTGTCGTGGCCTCTCCCGTTGTGGAGCACAGGCTCCGGATGCGCAGACTCAGCGGCCATGGATCACAGGCCCAGCTGCTCCGCGGCACGTGGGATCCCCCTGGACTGGGGCACGAACCCGCGTCCCCTGCATCGGCAGGCGGACTCTCAACCACTGCGCCACCAGGGAAGCCCAGTAATTTTGTTTTTTTGTAATGTCTTTGTCTGGTTTTGGTATCAGGGTGATGGTGGCCTCATAGAATGAGTTTGGGAGTGTTCCTTCCTCTGCAATTTTTTGCAAGAGTTTGAGAAGAATAGGTGTTAGCTCTCCTCTAAATGTTTGATAGAATTCACCTGTGAAGCCATCTGGTCCTGGACTTTTGTTTGTTGGAAGATTTTTAATCACATTTCAATTTCATTACTTGTGATTGGTCTGTTCATATTTTCTATTTCTTCCTGGTTCAGTCTTGGAAGCTTATACCTTTCTAAGAGTTTGTCCATTTCTTCCAGGTTGTCCATTTTATTGGCATAGAGTTGCTTGTAGTAGTCTCTTAGGATGCTTTGTATTTCTATGGTGTCTGTTGTAACTTCTCCTTTTTCATTTCTAATTTTATTGATTTGAGTCTTCTCCCCTTTTTTCTTGATGAGTCTGGCTAATGGTTTATCAATTTTGTTTATCTTCTCAAAGAACCAGCTTTTAGTTTTATTGATCCTTGCTATTGTTTTCTTTGTTTCTGTTTCATTTATTTCTGCTCTGATCTTTATGATTTCTTTCCTCTGCTAACTTTGGTTTTGTTTGTTCTTCTTTTTCTAGTTCCTTTAGGTGTAAGGTTAGATTGTTTATTTGAGATTTTTCTTGTTTCTTGAGGTAGGCTTGTATAGCTATAAACTTCCCTCTTAGAACTGCTTTTGCTGCATCCCATAGGTTTGGGATCATCGTGTTTTCATTGTCATTTGTCTCTAGGTATTTTTTGATTTCCTCTTTGATTTCTTCAGTGATCTCTTGGTTATTTAGTAACGTATTGTTTAGCCTCCATGTGTTTGTGTTTTTTAAGTTTTTTTCCTTGTAATTCATTTCTAATCTCATAGTGTTGTGGTCAGAAAAGATACTTGATATGATTTCAGCTTTCTTAAATTTACTGAGGCTTGATTTGTGACCCAATATATGATCTATCCTGGAGAATGTTCCATGTGCACTTGAGAAGAAAGTGTAATCTGCTGGTTCTGGATGGAATGTCCTATAAATATCAATTAACTCTATCTGGTCTATTGTGTCATTTAAAGCTTCTGTTTCCTTATTTATTTTCATTTTGTGTGATCTGTCCATTGGTGTAAGTGAGGTATTAAAGTCCCCCACTATTATTGTGTTACTGTTGATTTCCTCTTTCATAGCTGTTAGCAGTTGCCTTATGTATTGAGGTGCTCCTATGTTGGGTGCCTATATATTTATTATTGTTATATCTTTTTCTTGGATTGATCCCTTGATCATTAGGTAGTGTCCTTCTGTGTCTCTTGTAACAGTCTTTATTTTAAAATCTATTTTATCTGATATGAAAATTGCTACTCCAGTTTTCTTTTGATTTCCATTTGCATGGAATACTTTTTTCCATCCCCTCACTTTCAGTCTTTATGTGTCCCTAGATCTGAAGTGGGTCTCTTGTAGACAGCATATATACAGGTCTTGTTTTGGTATCCATTCAGCCAGTCTATGTCTTTTGGTTGGAGCATTTAATCCATTTACATTTAAGGTAATTATCAATATGTATCTTCTTACTGGCATTTTGTTAATTGTTTTGAATTTGTTTTTGAAGGTCTTTTTGCTTCCATTCCTCTTTTGTTCTCTTGTGATTTGATGTCTATCTTTAGTATTGTGTTTGGATTCCTTTTTCTTTTTTGTAGAAATCTATTGTAGATTTTTGGTTTGTGGTTCCTGTGCAGTTTTTATATAGCAGTTTATATATGTACAAGATTATTTTAAGTTGCTGGTCTCTTAATTTCCAGTATCCTGCATTTGTACTCTCCTCTTTTCATGATTGCTTGTTTTAATATCATATTTGAGTGTGGATGATTTCCTACCTTTACTTTATATTTGCCTCTGCCAGTGAGCTTTCCCATTCATAATTTTCTGGTTTCTAGGTGTGGGCTTTTCTTTTCCACCTAGAGAAGTTCCTTTAGGGTTTGTTGTAAAGCTGGGTTGGTGGTGCTGAATTCTCTTAGCTCTTGCCTGTCTGTAAAGCTTTTGATTTCTCTGTCGAATCTGAACAAGAGCCTTGCTGGGTATTCTTGGTTGTAGGTTTTTCCCTTTCATCACTTTCCCTTTCCCTTTCATGATTTCATATATCGTGCCACTCCCTCCCTTCTGGCCTGCAGAGTTTCTGCTGAAAAATCAGCTGATAACCTTATGGGGATTCCCTTGTATGTTATTTGTTACTTCTCCTTGTTGCTTTTAATATTTTCTCTTTGTCGTTCATTTTTGTCAGTTTGATTAATATGTGTCTTGACGTGTTCCTCCTTGGGTTTATCCTGCCTGGGACTCTCTGCACTTCCTGGACTTGAGTGAGTGTTTCCTTTCTCATGTTAGGGAAGTTTTCAACTATAATCTCTTCAAACATTTTCTTAGGCCCTCTGTCTCTCTCTCCTTCTGGGACCCCTATAATGCCAGTGTTGGTGCATTTAATATTGTCCCAGAGGTCTCTGAGACTATCCTCATTTCATTCTTTTTTCTTTATTCTGTTCCATGGCAGTGATTTCCACCATTCTGTCTTCCAGCTCACTTATTCATTCTTCTGCCTCAATTATTCTGCTATTGATTCCTTCTAGTGTATTTTTCATTCCAGTTATTGTACTGTTCATTTCTGTTTGTGTGTTCCTTAAATCTTCTAGCTCTTTGTTAAACATTTCTTGTGACACCATTCTTTTTCTGAGATCTTGGATCATCTTTACTATCATTACTCTAAATTCTTTTTCAGGTAACTTGCCTATGTCCACTTCATTTAGTTGTTCTTGTGGGTTTTTATCTTGTTCCTTTGTCTGGAATATATTTGTCTGCAGTCTCATTTTGTCTAACTTTCTGTGTTTGTGGTCTCCTTTCCTCTGACTGCAGGATTGTAGCTCCTCTTGTTTCTTGAGTCCACCCCCTGGTGGGTGAGGTTGGTCCTGAGGCTTGTGCAGGCTTCCTGGTGGGAGGTACTGGTGCCTGCTCACTGGTGGGTGGACTGGGTCTTGTCCATCTCATGTGCAGGGCCATGTCAAGAGGTGTGTTTAGAGGTGGCTGTGAGCTCAGAACAGGTTTAGGCAGCCTGTCTGCTGATGGGTGGGGCTGTGTTCCTATCCTGCTGGTTGTTTGGCCAGAGGTGTTCCAGCACTGGAGCCTGTAGGCTGTTGGGTAGGGCCAAGTCTTGATGCCAAAATGGCGACCTCTGGAAGAGCTCACACCAGTCAGTTTTCTCTGGGGCCTCTCTGCCACCAGTGTCTTTGCCCTCACTGTGAGCCACAGCCAACCTCCCCCTCCCCAGGAGACCCTCCAAGACCCGTAGGTAGGTCCAGCCCAGGCTTCTGTGGAGTTAACTGATTTGTGCTGGATCCCAGTGTATGCGTAAGCTTGTGTGCTCCCTCCAAGAGTGGAGTCTCTGTTTCCCCTAGTCCTGTGGAGCTCCTACACTCAAGCCCTGCTGGCCTTCAAAGCCAAATGCTCTGGGGGTTACTTCTCCTCATGCCAGACCTTAGGCTGGGGAGCCTGCTGGGGGGCTCAGAACTCTCACTCTTGTGGGAGAACCTCTGCGATATAAATATTTTCCAGTTTGTGGGTCACCCTCCCTGCGGGTGTGGGATTTGATTATGTTGCTAAAGTGCCCCTCCTCCTGTCTCGTTGTGGCTTCCTCTTTGTCTTTGAATGTAAAATATCTTTTTTGGTAGGTTCCAGTCTTTTTTGTAGATGGTTGTTCAGCAGTTAGTTGTGATTTGAGTGTTTTCGTGAGGGGAGGTGAGCTCAAGCCCTTCTACTCTGCCATCTTTCCTGAAATCGAGGGGCGGCTTTTAGTTCGGATGCTTGCTGTCTCTTTCCTCAGTGTGTGCTGGCTGTTATCTTCTTGATATGGGGTGTGCAGGTGCAGCGGCCCTTGCGTGCTCCCAGGATAGTGGGGGCAGGCCTTGCTGCCTGCTCACGGGTCTTGTATGTGCAGCTGCTGTCTGCACACTCTGGGGACAGCAGGGGCAGTGCTTGGTACCTGATCATGGGTCTTGTAGCAGTGGCCTGTGCCCACCTCTGCAGCCCACGATGGTGGCATCAACTTGCACTCACCCCTGAAGCTCCTGTAGGCAGTGTCCTGTTGTGTGGGAGGGCTCACAAGAAAGCTTTTATGGTGGTCCTGCCCCTCTCCTCATGTGCCCCCCAGTAATGGTACCTTGCCTCTCTGGTGGGCCCAGGCTTCTTCTGAGTACGCCCTCAGTTGCCACAGTCCAGCCTCTTCAGGCTGTCTCTGGGCAGCCAACCCCAGTCCTCTCCCTGGGTTTGACCTCTGAAGCCTGAACGTCAGCACCCAGCCCCCACTTGCACCAACAGACGGGGGTCTCGGTGGGGAGCGCAGGGCAGTGGTGCTGACCTTCTGTGCAGATTATTCTCCATTTTGCCTTCTGCAAACCAGTTGCTGCACTCACCTTCTAGGCTCCAAAGCTCCCCCTCCATCCAGGCTGATCTCCCTGCAGTGAGGAGGCTTCCCAGGTGGGAACCTTTCCTCCTTCACAGCTCCCTCCCTTGGGCGGGGCCCCATCCCAACTCCTTTTTCTTTTTCCTTTTGTCTGGTTATGTGGAGGTTTTCTTGCCCTTTTGGAAGTCTGAGGTCTTCTGTTGGTGTTCATTCAGGAGATGTTCTGTGTGAACTGTTGCACTTGTAGATGGATTTTTAATGTTTCTGTGGGAGAAGGTCAGCTTCCTGTGCTACCCCTCTGCCATCTTGATCCTGTCTCCCAAGATCTTACAGGAAGGTTGAATTTCAGTTAAGGTAAAGTTTCTGATCTGTTTCTACTTTGTGATTCTCTCCCATTACCTTAATCTTATGCGTTGTTACTGGATGTCTGTGGATGACGTCCCTGTGAGCCCTCTTTGTAAGCGGCTGCTCTGCTCTCCAGGGTGCCCCAGCTGACCTCGCTGGGGCTGGGGTCTGCTTCCACTAGCACAGTACTCACAGGGTCTTTGGGGACAGCTCCTCGGCCTCTGGAGTGGAACATAAGGGCCTGGCATGCGGGTGTGCGGCAGCACAGGATGCTTCGTTGGAGGTTTTGAGTTTATCAAGGAGCTGGTGCACCTCTGCAGGGTTCTTAGGAGAAGCTGGCACCAGATGTTTAGGACGTTCATATTGGTCTATTAATTTTTTAGCAACATTGCACCAGGGATTGGACCCGTGATATATCCCATTGGGTCAGGGGAGGAAGAGCCAATACCAGTGAGTCAAGTGGTGACACAGACCCGACGCCTCCACTGTATTACCCCTTTCATGGTGCCATTGGTGCTATTTCACTTGTCTGGGTCAGGACACATGGTCCAGGCATGACCCACCGACTCAGTGGTCACAGGTAGGGTCTCCTGTTATTTGGGATACCTGTCTTTTAGATGGATGCCTCAGTGGTCAAAAGCTTAAGCCAGGCACCTGCATTACAATTTAAAAAAATTCAGCAGTCAGGTGCTTATACTACAGTTATCTTGTTACCGATTTCTAATTTGATTCTATTGTGGTCAGGGAACACTGTACGATTTCAGTCTTTCTAAACAAGACTTGTATGGCCCAGCATATATCTGTTCTGTTGAATGTGCTATGTGCATTTGAAAAGAATGTATATTCCACAGCTATTAGTGAAAAAAAAAATTTTTTTTTTTTTGGCTGTGCTGTGTGGCATGTGGGATCTTAGTTCCCTAACCAGGGACCAAACCTGTGTCCCATACACTGGAAGTGTGGAGTCTTAACCACTGGACTGCCAGGGAAATCCTGGTGAAATGTTCTATCAAGGTCAGATCAAGGTGGTTAATAGTGGTGTTCATATTTTATATATCTTGATTGAATTTTTGTCTAGTTCTATCAATTGCTGAGAGAAGATGCTAAAATTTTCAACTATACTTGTGGGTTTGTCTTGTCTTTCTTTAAATGTGTCCATTTTTGCTTTGTCTATTTGGAAGCTCTGTTACTAGGCACGTACATGTTTGTCTCCCTGAATTAACCCCATTATGATTACCCTTTAGTAATACTCTGTCCTGAAGTCTGCTTTATCTGATAGTAATAGTACCCTCCAATCTTCTTATGTTTACCAGTTATGAAATATTTTTTCCGTCCACTTACTTTCCCATCTGTCTTTACATTAAAAGCATGATTCTTATAGAACATATAGTTTGGCCTTGCTTTTTTTTTTAATCCACTGGACACTTTCTGCCTTTCATTGATATGATTGAACTCTCGGTCTACCATCATACTACGTGTTTTGTTTGTCCCTCCCCCCCTTTTTGTTCCTTTCTTCTTTCTTGCCTTCTTTTTGGATTAAAAATGTTCTTAAGAGTTCCATTTTAATTTATCTGTTACCTTTTTAGATATACTCCTTTCCATAATTTTTTCAGTGGTTGCTCTAGATTACAATATACCTGAACTTTTCATAGTCTTAGTGTTGTATCACGTCATGTACCTTGAGCAAATTCCTTAGCCTCTCTGAACCTCAGTTTCCTTTATAAACAACTTGTGTCATGGGTTATTTGACTACTGAACGAGCTAACGCATATGAAGCAGATAGTATGCTTTCAAGAGCAGAATAAGCAAGGAAATACCTTTGTACCATCATCACTAACAGTAGTGCTGTTGTTATTATTGATACCAACCAGGGTTCTTAGCCTTCCCTAATCAATAGAAATTGACTAGAGGCCAGACAAGAAATTCAGGCAAGGCTTTATTGGGGCCCCTGCTGCAGCAGGGGGCAGCCAAAACTAGTAACAGGTTCCCTTGCTCACTCCCTGATTGGGGGCGAGCTGGTTCTGTGTGGGGTGAGGGTGGGGTGTGTCCAGGGGTCAGGCCGGGGGGGTGGCTTAGGTGTTTTGCCCACCCGTTTGGTGGTGGTGAGTGCAGGGGGCATGTGCAGTACTCTGCTTTTGCTCCCAACACCCTGTTTTTGCTCCCAGCTCTTCAGAACTCGCAGTTGGGTTGTTTTTTTGTTTTCTTTGTTGTCTTTTTATATCTTTTGTCCATAATTTGCCCCAACTGCACATGCATGCAGTTATTTTTAGTCCCTTATAGTTTCTTTGTATTTTGTTGCTCAAGGAGATGTCTGTCCAGGTGTAAGCACTGCAGCAAAAAGTCCCGGGTCCCAGCCTGTCTCAGTCCCCCCGAGAGACACTACACCCTTACTCTTAAGGGGTAACGAGCTGAAGATCTCTTCTTCTGAAACTTCTTCCTGCTGGACAGGGGCCGCAGACCCTAGCCTACCCCAGAGGTATAGAAGTCCCTCGCTGACTGTTCCAAGGACCTGTAGGGACCTGGGCCACTTTGCGCCGATATGGGTTGAATTTCTTGAACCATCACAAGCCTTACTTCAAACTGTTGGAGCCTAGAAGACACAAACTTAACCAAAAGGTTAAACAAGGGCTAAAAAGGAGAAGGACACCAGTAGCCATTAAAGGGCCTAGAAAGGGAAGGAACCAGGGTAACGTTGGGAGAGCTTCCTTAACTGTTGACCAGACTGGGGAGGTGATGTCACCCCTGCCAAGAACCCATTCTGCTTGGGTGTATATTTTTGTTAATCTCAGGGTTAAAGTTTAACATGAGTCTCTATTTTTAGAATGGAAGGTCTGGACCTAGTGGTCCCAGGTCTCCTTGTTGGACTGAAAAGTCTTAGTCACAGGTTTACACCAGTAGGGAAGACAGCAGAGCGCTGGGCGAAATATAGCATAAATCAGCATGACTGAAAAGGATTATGAGAAAATGAAAACCTCCTGCCAGGAAGTTTTTTATACCCTGTGGGATCGAAGAGAACCAACTAGAGAACCAGTTTTCAATTTCCCCGCCCATGTTGAATAGCAAGGATTGGTGGTTAATTGGCCACTGAAGCCAGGTGGCTTGTCGAATTTTCTCAATGTTGGTTTCTACCTGGGAAGAGGTGTTAATGTGTGTGCAACAAGAAGTACTGGCAATTGCACAGACCCCTCCTTGTTCTGCCAGTAGATAATCGAGGGTCAGTTGTTTGTCAAGTACCACCTTGGCCAGGGAATCTAGATGTGTTTTGGTTTTTGAACCGTTTCTGTGAGATGTAAAATCTCAGCCCCGTATTTTACAGGGAGTCCTCTTTCCAGATACCATGGGCGTGTAAAACAAGGCAGGCATATTTTGAGCCTGTGTACATATTTATACTTTTTTCTTTCCCTAACGTTAAGGCTCAAGTTAGGGCTATTAGCTCAGCCCTCTGGGCTTGTTAGGGAGCAAAGGTTTTGCTTCTACAACACTATGAGCCGCTCACAATAGCATAATCTGCCCTCCTGACTCCGTGTTTAACAAAACTACTGTGTAAACCATTCTCCCTCAGGGTTTTCTACGGCCTGGTCTGTTAAATCAGGCCTACAGGCCCAAACCTGGTCACGGTTTTCGAGGCAGGAATGTGTTAGCTTTGGGCTTTCAGTGGGCATCAGTGCAGCCGGGTTAAGGATGTGGCACGTTTTGAGGTTACCTCCGGGGAGTCAAGGAGTAAAGCCCAGTACTTAGTAAGGCAGCCTCCAGTTAACCAACGGTGGCCTTTAATCTCCAGAATCCCTTGTCCTTGATGAGGGGTCTGGACTTCCAGTGGCTGTCCAAAGGTAAGCTTGTCAGCTTCTTCCACTGATAAAGCAGTGGCAGTTACCACCTGGAGGCAGCCAGGCCAGCCTCGGGCCATGGAATCTAGTTGTTTGGAAAAATAGCCTATAGGCTGAGGAACTTCTCCTAGCTTTTGTACAAGGACCCCCAGAGCTGTCCCCTGATTTTCAGCTCTGTACAAGATAAATGGCTTTTTTACCTTTTTTTTTTTTTAATGATTCCTACCATGGATGCACTTACAGGGCTTAGAACTATTCTGCAAGTCGGTACGCGGGCCACTCACTGCCGTGGCCTCTCCCGTTGCGGAGCACAGGCTCTGGACGCGCAGGCTCAGCGGCCGTGGCTCATGGGCCCAGCCGCTCTGCGGCACGTGGGATCCTCCTGGACTGGGGCATGAACCCGCGTCCCCTGCATCGGCAGGCGGACTCCCAACCACTGCACCACCAGGGAAGCCCTAAATGGCTTTTTTAAATTGGAGAGACCTAGAACAGGAGCTCTGGTGAGGGCCTGTTTGATATTATTAAAAGCCTTTTCCTGTTCCCCAAAGTAATGCTTCTGTTTCTGGGCCTTTCGTGGCTTCATACAGAGGCTTAGCCATTAGTCAGAATCCTGGAATTCAAATTCTGCAAAATCCTGCCATGCCTAAGAAAGTACGAAGTTTTTGTTGTTCTTTTTTTTTTTTGTCTTTGGGGCACTGAGGCCTAATATAAGTTGCTTTCTATCTGGAGATAACTGTCTACTTCCAGGGTTTATAATATATCCCAGATAGTTAACTTGTTGCGCTTTTTTTTTATTATAAATTTATTTATTTATTTTTGGCTGTGTTGGATCTTCGTTTCTGTGCGAGGGCTTTCTCCAGTTGCGGCGAGCGGGGGCCACTCTTCATCGCGGTGCACGGGCCTCTCACTGTCACGGCCTGTCCTGTCGCGGAACACAGCCTCCAGACGCGCAGGCTCAGTAGTTGTGGCTCACGGGCTTAGTTGCTGCGCGGCATGTGGGATCTTCCCAGACCAGGGCTCGAACCCGTGTCCCCTGCATTGGCAGGCAGACTCCCAACCACTGCGCCACCAGGGAAGCCCTAACTTGTTGCTTTGAGATTTGTGCTTTTTTCTGGGAGATCCTGTAGCCCCGGGCCCCAAGGAAATTAAGGACTTCGATGGTATTCTGATCTGAGGCCTCCACGGTGGAGCTACATATTACTATGTCATCTACATACTGTAGGACAGCCCCTTCTTTTAGGTGCATTTCCCTTAGTTCTTTTCCTAGGGCCTGGGCAAACAAGTGGGCTGTCCTGAAACCCCTGAGGCAATACTGTCCAGGTATATTGTTGCATTTGGCCTGAGTGGGGGTTAGTCCACTCAAAGGCACAGATACTGAGATGAGGGATGAACTGTGATGCAAAAGAATCCATCCTTGAGGTCAAGGACAGTAAACCATTTGGCATCTCCAGGAATCTGGACTAATATATAAGGATTAGCCATAAGGGGATGTATAGGGATCCCTACATCATTTACTGCTCTAAGGTCTTGTACCATTTGATATTCCCCATTTGGCTTAACAACTGGCAAAATCGGGGTCATGCACAGAGACCAGGGCACTAAGAGGCCATGCTTTAGGAATTTATGAGGGGTTGCAAACCCTTTTTTGCTTCAACTTTATGGGATACTGTCTCGTTAGGATAAGTGACTTCTGGCTTAAGGATAATTTTTACAGGTTGGAGGTTTATAGCCTTCTTAGGGATTCCTTTGTCCCAAACTGCAGGGTTTACTGTGTGTAGAATATGGCTGGGAATAGGGCTTTGTTCTTCCAGCTGATTTGTCTTAAGAGTCAAGAAAAGGGGCTGCTCGGCGCCTCCTAATCGTGATATGGCTCCAAGGGAGCCTAGAAAGTCTCTTTCCACTAGTGGGGTAGGACACTCAGGCACAACTTAAAAGACAAGTGAAATTAAATGCTGTTCAAGTTGGCAAGTGAGAGGCCCAGTAAAATAACAGGTGTGAGGCTTTCCATCGACACCAGTCACTGTACAGCTTTTGGAGGAAAGAGGCCCAGCATGAGAGATCAAGACAGAGTAAGTGGCTCCTGTATCAATTATAAAATTGGTTTTCTTACCTGCCAAGTCAAGGACCACCTGGGGCTACTCGATAGAGATAGACATCTCATGAAGGGGGGCCACCAGAGCCCCTGGGCCTCCTCAGTTGTCTCGCATGGCCATCTCGGGAGCGGGAGCCTCCCTTCCCCTTCGGAACCGGGGACAGTCCCACTTCCAATGACCTGTTCGTTTGCAGACTGGGCATGGACCAGGGGCTCTTTTTGGCAGTTTTGGGCCCAGTGGTCGGTTGACTTACATCTGAAGCATTTCCCCTTACTGGTTTTGTCTCCAGGTGGATGGTTAAACTTCCTTGGCCCCCTGGGGTTGCCCTGAGGTCATAAGGCGTGGCTGACAGCTATGGCCATTGGTTTAGCAGGAGCCCTGGTCTGCCTGTTTTCACACTGAGTTCTCTATTCCTCCTCAGCTTGGTCTCAATTATTAAATACCCCAAAGGCCACCTCTAGGAATTGGGCATCAGGGTTTGTGTGCCTAATTGTAACTTTTGGAGCTTTTGCCAGGGGCAGACTGGCTGATAAAATGTTGTCCAAGTAGGGATTGGCCCTCGGGAGTAGATGGATCAATATCAGTAAATTTTCTAAAAGCCTCCACAAGCTATCCCTGAAAGAGAGCTGGATTTTCCTTTCCTTCTTGGGTCACTCCTTTTAACCTTTTCATAGTTAACTGGCTTTTTGATATACTTTCTCATCCCTTCTAATACACATTGGATCATTTGCTTCCTGGTTTCTGTTTCGTCCTGGGAATTATAATTCCAGCAGGGCTCCTGATTTGGGACCGTCTCCCCACCCATACCACAATGTTTGGGTTGGTCCCTGGCAAGCTGGATACGACTATCTGGACATCCTTCCACGTTAAATCAAAGGTCAGAGTTAGGGCCTGAAACCCTTCAGCAAACTTACTAGGGTCTTCAGAAAATCGGCCCAGTCTCTGTTTGCATTGGGCTAAATTGGTTATAGAGAAGGGCACATGTACTCTGATTGTCCCTTCACCGTTTGCCACTTCCCTAAGAGGCCATATTTTCCTGATCCTGGGTGATAGCAAGTTCCACTACCCCAGAGGGACTAGTCTCTTCTTTCTGGGGTAACCGAGGGTATAAAGGGACATAGGGAGGTGGAGTTTGGGACGGTCAGAGGGATCTGGGGAAGTAGGTAGCTCCGGAAAAGAAGGGGAGACTTGGTTCCCCCCTGAGAGCTGGGGAAGGTTTAAAGGGGATCGTCTGAAATGTCAGGAGTGCTTTCTGATTCCGCAGGCTTTTGATTATAGGAGCTGCACAGAGCAGGGTTTTGGTAAAGGATCACGAAGGCTTGAACGTAGGGAACCTCAGTCCATTTTCCCATCTTGATACAGTAAAAATCCAATTGCAAGATGGTATTATAATTTAGAGACCCATTTCAGACCATTTTTCTCCATCCCCCAACTTATATAAAGGCCAGGCAGTGTTATGGTAGAGTTTAAGTTTTTCCCTTTTCTTATTTGAAATGGCCTGGATATTCAATGAATTCATTTTAACTTAATTTAGTTTCAAGTTACCAAAATCTGGGGGGACTATTTTAGATGGACATTTCCAAAACATAATTATCCCTATAGAGTTTACCAAAAAACTCTTATCTCAGTTACATTTACCCCAACTGTGCATGCACACAGTTTTTAGTCCCTTAAAATTTCTCTGTATTTTGTTGCTCCGGGAGACATTTGTCCAGGTGTAAGCAGTGCAGCAAAGGGTCCCAGGTCCCAGTTACATTTACTTAAAAGTTTAATCATATCAGGTTACTTTCCCTGTTGGCAAATTTTATAACAATGTGCACTTATTGACTTCCAGTAACCCTAGGTACAACAGAAGTATTATACGTAATGTTGATGACTCTAAAGACAGGTGTGTATTAATTAAACCCACAAACTTAAGCTAGCTTTAATACCAGATATTAATTCAATATTGAGTATTTCCCAGATCACATGAACCTGAAAAGTATTCTGGTGAGTTTTTAAAAAATTATTTCTGAGAATGTATTTAAGTGCTTACTTTCTGTTAAGCCAATTAAATACAACTCATTTACAAGTTAGTTTTTACATAAAGACAGACAGAACCAGAGACCTCATGGATTTCCCGCTTGAATTTAAAAAGGCCTCTCTTTTTTCCCTCAGTCTGGGGGACCACAGATGGATCAGGTAGCTCCTGAGAGCCCAGGCAGAAGAGCTACATTGCAAAGGCAGAGGAGAGAAATGCAAGCGCCTCTCTTTTCTTTTTCGCTCTTTAAAATCCCACCAAGTAACCCAAGGCTGGAGTCTCAGATAATGTGGGCTATATTTGTATTTCAAGGCTTAAATGCTCCATCGTGCCCACAGTTTCAGCAGAGACTTGCAGGAGCAGCTGGACAGACAAAAAACTACATGAAACAAAGACACCAATGACAAAAACTTAACGACACAAACAAGAAGTTTTCAGGATAGAGGGGACGGGAATGCAGGTATAAGGATCAATGGAGAAGTAAAGGGAGGAGGAACAGAAAAGACTGAAAAAGAGAAAGAGACAGCAAGAAAAGAAAGGTGGGAATACTGGGACGATAGGACTTCCAGCCAGCACACAGTATGAGGTTTGAACCTCTATCGTTCATAAACCTCCCATCGAGAAGAGCCTGCTGGGCCAGCGTCGGCACGGTGTGAGGCGAGCCTCTCCCACCCCTGCTTGTCACCCGTCAAGGTGAGCCACTGCCGGCCAGAGGGAGCAGGTCCCACAAGCTGGGAGGAGCGATGCTGTAGCTGCCCAACATCCACTCTCTCGGAAGCACAGGACAGAAGTAGGAGAGGACGGAGAAAGGAGAAGTAGAGAGATTTCAGGAGAGGGAAAGGGCCCAAGGGGAGGGGAAGCGTTGCCGGAATGAGGGTACCGAGGCCCCCTGGGGCCAGGAAGGCAGACTTACCAAATGTGGTGATGCTGAAACAAGAGGTTCAGGTGGCCACTTGCCACCCTCAGGGAAGCTGCATTCGGTGGTCCTGGAGGTGCCCAGATCCTCTCCCTGGAACAACGTGGGGCAAGTGCCCCACGTTGGGTGCCACTAAGTCTGATACAGAACAGGGTTCTTGGCCTTCCCCCAATCAATAGGGGCAAGACAAGAAATTCAGGCAAGGCTTTACTGGGGCCCCTGCTGCAGCAGGAGGGAGCGAGAACAAGTAACAGGTTCCCCTTCTCGCTCCATAAAGGGGGGGGCGAGCTGGTTCCTTATATGAGGTGAGGGTAGGGGTGTGTCCAGGGGTCACACCGGAGGGGTGGCTTAGGTGGTCTGCACCCCCCTCTGGTGGTGGTGAGTGCAGGAGGCATGTGCAGGACCCTGCTTTTGCTCCCGACACCCTGTTTTTGCTCGCAGCTCTTCAGAAGTGGCAGTTGGGTTGGGTTTGGTCTTTTTGTATCTTGTTGTCCATAATTTGCCCCAACTGTGCATGCACACAGTTTTTAGTCCCTTAAAATTTCTCTGTATTTTGTTGCTCCAGGAGACGTTTGTCCAGGTGTAAGCAGTGCAGCAAAGGGTCCCAGGTCCCAGCTTGTCTCACTATTATCACCACTACTACTACTGGTCTGGTGGCAGTTGCTGTTGCTATTGTTGTTGTTTGACCTCCTGAGGCCACAGGGGAGCCATATTGACATCCTCACCAGCTTGACCCCCTTGAGGTCACGTTCTTCCACCCACTCCTCGAGGTGGCCTGCTCCATCGATGACAGTTTTTGTCTCAGCAGGGCAACCCTCAGCTGCCTCTTCCTTACTCAGGCTCAGCCATCCTGTGCCTACTCTTCAGGCTGCTCTTGGACCCAGGAGAGCCAGATCAGCTGCTCAGAGCCAGGCCCGCCCGTAGGCTGGTCCTCATCACAGACAAAGCCTGGCTTCTTTTCAACATTACACCGTCTGTTACTCTGAGCAAAATAATCTGAGGCCACGGTCCCACAGGCCTCCTGCTATCTTCAAATGCATCCTTCCCGCATGACAGGACTCCCCGTATCTCAGGGGGCAGCCTCTGCTCAGCCCTGGTGTCTCTTCATCTCTCTAAGAGGTATCAAGCCCCACCTCCTGCCCCAAGTTTTCTCTTTCAGTAATGGCCTCAGCGACCTGCAGGGACACAGAATAACTTCCTCCTCCCACATTCAGCATCAACCAGACAAAGGAAAAGTGCTAATGTCAGCTCCACCCCCAAACAACCTGCATGAACTACTGTAAATATTTTTCAGGGCATGGAATCCCAGTTCTGAGGTGGGCATAGGTAATCCTCAGGGGTCTGGATAGGCTGGAGGCAGGAGGAATAGGGCAAACACCACAAGACAATAGGAACAGATCTAGGAAGGCAGAAGGAAGTGAACCTGGATCCTTGCAAGATGGTTTCTCACTAATTGCCAACAATCAGTAACAGGAGGAAACACTGCTTACTCTCTGCAGTTTTGTTGAAAGCAGTCAGATGGGAGCTATCAATGGGCAGAACGCCATCTCTTAGGCTTCTCTTCCTGAGAGGGGGTTTCTGCTTCTGGGCAGCTCTACCCAAATTCTGCTCCCAGTTCGTATCAAGCTCATTTACTTTTTAAAAAGCAGATGATGCTACTCCTTATTTAAGACCCTACTATGGCTCCTCATTTTTCTCACAGGGACAGGCCCAGCTCATACCTGCATTTCCAGCTTCAGGGAATCTATCCTCTGCCTGGGTTGTCTGTCTGCTCCTGGGATGCACTGCTAATATGTAAATGCCCCAAGGGCAGGAGCCCTCTATCATAGTATAACTTGTTCACCAGCGTATCCCCAGAGGCCCACAGTGCCTGCTCCCTGGTTGGGGCTTACAATGTCTTTTTGGAATGAATGAATGTCCCTCATCTGCTGCGATGATTAGTGTCAGTAGCCATGGTCCAGATGTCTCATTGGGGTTTTATACTCCCTTAAGTTCTTCAGTACCCATCTCTGGATTCTTTCACATGAGTCCCTAACATTTTTATATGTTTTGGCTTGTTAGTTGCATTTTGTTTAACATTCTGACAGTCCTTATAAAACCGAGAAAGGTGGGTTCTACGTTACTAAAACGTGTCACACATGAAATGATTCAGTGTGCGTGTCTGAGGCAGAAGCGCAGCCTCTCTCTGGGGGCAGGAGGAGAGCTAAGACCTGAGGAGGTCACTAACATCCAGCTGAGGTCTGGAAAGTAAAGCCGAGGAATCCCAGCCATTGTCCCCTGACTGTGCAACCCAGGACAAGCTATGGGAGTTTCCTTCTCCAAAACACCAGAGAACAGACCGGATGAAGTCGCAAGACTGTCGAGTGGAGACCAGGTCCCAAGAGTCCACTGTACTTTGGCCAGCAGGATTTGATGTGACAATCAGGTAAGGGGTTGAGTCACACACGGCCTGGGGATGGCACAGGGCTCTATGTAGGTCACTCAGCTGAAGAGATGAAGATGGACTGTGGGTGAGAGTAGTGAATGTGACAGGGGATACAGCAGGGGTGGCTGGGACTAAACCTCCAGCAGCACCCCACAGAGCCCCCACCTCCTGAGGAGGACCCAGTGTCTCGCATTTCCACGCCTTTGCGAGCTTTGTGCCTCCTGCCTATGGTGCTGTCACCTTATGCCCCATTTGACTAGTCCTGAGACTTACCAACAGTAGAGTGACACCAATTATTCCGTTTAGCCACACTGGCTTTACACCAAGAAGATGTTCCCAACTTTAGATTTATAGAGCATAAAACAATGTGGAAAAGTTAAAGTACTTAAGTACTCTATAGTTATGAAAAAGATATCTGGAAATGGAAAGAAAATGTCTAATTAAAATCAGTGGACTGGGGACTTCCCTGCTGGCGCAGTGGTTAAGAATCCGCCTGCCAATGCAGGGGACATGGGTTCAAGCCCTGGGCCAGGAAGATCCCACATGCCACGGAGCAACTAAGCCCGTGCACCACAACCACTGAGCCTGTGCTCTAGAGCCCACGAGCCACAACTACTGAGCCCACGTGCCACAACTACTGAAGCCCACGCACCTAGAGCCCACGCTCCGCAACAAGAGAAGCCACTGCAATGAGAAGCCCGTGCACCACAACAAAGAGTAACCCCCACTCACGGCAACTAGAGCAAGCCTGTGTGCAGCAATGAAGACCCAACACAGCCAAAAATAAATAAATTAAAAAAAAAATCAGTGGAGTGAAGATGTCACGGGGTCAAGTACAGTGAGCATGGGTTTTGGAGTCAGACAGGTAGAATTTGTTGTGCGAACTGTCCTGCCTCTTGGCCTGCACCTCACCAGTGAAATGACAACTTGCCTTCTAGCTTGCTGTAAGGTTGAAGAAATAAAGTCATATGTCCAGGGTATAAGAACTCGTCTTCAGGAGTTTCCTCCTCTAAGACCACTTCTGTATATGAGGATTACAAGGCACTTTTAAAAAAAATTATGAGTTCTGATCTGGATTTCTAAGGCCTTGGGAGCAAACAGCTCATGAAAGGACAGTCACCCCTATGGTCCATTTGTTTATTTGTAAAGGTGTTTATGCTGAATTTTCTCAAAGCATTTGTTACTTGCTAATTTAGAGTAATGATAACCTTGGCATTCCCTGCATTTTTTTCATTGGTTTTTCTGTCTTTACTAGTCCTTTTTTTTTGTATTAAAGGTTCCATCATGTCAACAAGGAATGTCAAATATGTGTTTTAGTTGAGAACACAGGCTCAAGACTACAAACACAGCCATGAAAGCTGGAGCGGGACACAGCAGCCGGCCACCGTACAGAGTAAGGGAACTGCCTTATGTCATGCTATGTTAACTCATGTTAGTTAACTGTGTCCACTTAAATGGGTTATGTTGGTATTCCAGAATAAACAAATGTTAGGAGACGAATGCATGAAAAATTTTCCATTGAAATTAATGTTAATTATATTTTTGACTTTGGAGAATTCTACTCTCCAGGCCCATAAAATCGTATACAAATACACATAAACACAACATTTTTAGATTTTATTTTACAAAATTTGTTGTACACACGCACACACACACAGGCACGCACACACACTTTTTCTCTCCCCCTCCCCCCATCTGTCTTGGTGGCATTTGCCCCTAAACGCTCTTTCCTATGGAATACTGTCCAGCTGTGGTATATCTTTACCACAGTTTATTCAATCATTCCCTTACTGATGGTCAATTCACATTGTTTCCTTTTTTGTCCTTACCAAAAAATACAATATACATTGATAAACACATAGTCTTAGGTACTGGCACTTTATTTTCTTAGGGATGGATTCCCAGAAGTGAGTCTCCTGGGTTGAAGAGTACAGTTGGCCCTTGAATAACATAGGGGTTAAAGGCACGGATCTTCAGTGTAGTCGAAAACCCAAGTATAAAGTCAGTCCTCCGTATCCAAGGTTGTGCATCAACAGATTCAACCAACCGTGGATTGTGCAGGACTGTAGCACTTACTGAAAAAAATCCGTGTATAAGCGGACCTGCGCATATTAAACTGGTGCTGTTCAAGAGTCAACTGCATGTCTTAACGTTAAAAGACAGAGTCACAATTATTTCCAAGGAGGTTGTCACAATTTGTATTTCTAACAGCAGTGTAGGAAGTTAACCTCTTCCCTTGCTTCCTTGCCATTAGTATAGATAAGATGACAATTTAGAAAGACAAAGACTTACGGGACTACGGATATTCTGATAAATTTGTTCAGAAATATCATTCATGTTCATATACAGTCACAGCACATCAGTAATCTTCAAAAAAAAAAAAAAGGCCAGTTACTGTGGCCATTTACAATTCTAATGCATGAATTGATGGATAGGGAAAGGAACTGGTGAATTTGAAATCAAGCCTAAAATGGAATCTTTGAGTTATGCAAAAATGCAAAATAAGAAATTTTTTTCTTATGCAAAAATAAGAAATTTTTTAAGGTTAATAATCAATATATGGGGAGATCACTAAAGTCTAATTTATGAAGTGTTTGTGAGCCTTTAAAGCAAACTTGTAACTTACACTAAGTCAGGTTCCAAAGGGCTTTTGAAAGTTGATGGTAGTGAAACTCATGGAAGAAATGCCTCCTTTAAACAGAATTCTGCAAAAATTTATTTCTAAAGTGGACTAAGCACATGGAAAATTTAAAAAGCAATAAGACATTTATTGACAGTTTCTTAAATTATTTTTCCTCTAAGGTATCTGAAATGTAACACTTGAACTACATATGCATCCTATTTTTTGCAAGACAATTTATAAAATATTAAGAGAAATAGGGAAACACCCCAAAATACATGTAGTTTCTGGGTTATACAATATTTTGGTAAAAGACATGCATTTGCATTTGTATGTAAATATCCCAGTGGAAAATAACAAGAGCATGATGGGTGTGGCTACTCTTTACACAGCCCATTTATTCCGTGGTGCACTCTGAGTGACAGAACCCACATCTGCCGCCTTTCACTCTCTTCAGTCTCTCTTAATTATCTCACACTTGCATATTTATGTCAATAATACTTCTAGGAAATCTTCAGCAAACCCAGAAGGTTAAAACTTCAACAACATTGTCTTCTGTTGACTGAAGAGGCAGCTCAATAACAATGGTCATACCAACTTACATATGCCAGCAAGGAGGAGGAGAAAACATACGCTACATGCTATGAAAATCTGTTATGTGTTTCATTTGGAATGCAGACAGGATTGTAAAGGTACTGAAAAACACATGTTCAGTATGGAAAATCATGTTTGATGTGTCCTAATTTGATTATCAAGACAAGAATTCCAAATTCTTAGTGTCTGCTAAATTTACATGTGCAGATCTAAAATATAGTTTTTTGTGTGTGGCATATTCTCGCACATAACCACTGAATTCCTAGGGTACTGTCTCTAGCTCCTTTATGCTGCTTGCTGCCCAGAATATTTCATTATTGAATGAATTATTCAAGATTTAAAAAAACTCACTGTAATACAGCTAAGTACATCTATTTACAATTGGATATATTCTGATATGTATTCTTTAGTTGGGTATCATATACCTAACTATCATCAGTACAATATTGTTCTTAGGGGACCTCATTTTTACACATTTTTGAGTTGACAGATTGTATCTCAGTGTGAGTTCCCATGTTCCTTCAGCACCTTCGTAAGGTTTCTCCCTATTGGAAGGGTTCTCACAGTACAACCTGGCTGCAGTCTCAGGGTTTATCCCCGGTATGAACCCTCTGATGAACACTGAGTCGGGACTTCCTGCTGAAGGCCTTCCCACATTCAGAACACTCATATGGTTTCTCTCCTGTGTGGATTCGCAAATGTAATCTAAGAGTTGACCTCTGGCTGAATGTTTTGCCGCATTCAGTACATTCATAGGGTTTTTCTCCAGTATGAGTTCTCATATGTATAATGAGTTGTGAGTTCTGGATAAAGGATTTTCCACATTCACTGCACTCATAGCGTTTCTCCCCGGTGTGAATTTTCTGGTGTATAATGAGGTTTGATTTCTTGAAGAAGGTTTTGGCGCATTCATTACACTCATAGGGTCGTTCTCCGGTATGAATTCTCTGGTGTGTAGTAAGTTCAAATTTCTGGGCAAAGGTCTTGCCACATTCACTGCATTCATAGGGCTTCTTCTCCATATGTGCTCGCTGGTGTACAATGAGGTTTGACTGGTGGGTGAAAGCTTTTCCACACTCAAGACATTCAAAGGGTTTCTCCCCAGTATGGATTCTTTGATGTTTAATGAGGTTTGCCTTATGGGAGAAGGTTTTCTTACACACGTTACATTCATAAGGTTTTTCTCCAGTATGTATTCTCTTATGACTAATAAGGAGTGATTTAAATGAGAACGCCTTGTCACAATAATTACAGATAAAAGGTTGCACCAAATTTCTGATTTTCTGGTGTTTAAAAATGCCTTCTTTATGGCTGAAGGCTTTTCCACTTCTATTATATTCAGAGTATTCCACTCCGGTATGGGTTTTCTCTTGCTTCAGATAGAGGAGTGCTTTCCCAAATCCATTACAGTCGTCATCTTTCTTTCTTATATAGCTTCTATCGCTAGTAAGTAAGTCTGAATTATATCTCAAAGTTTTTTCATATAAGTCATATTTATAGGGTACTTGTCTTAAAGAAACAAAGTCTGTGCTAAGATTAAATGTTTTTCCAAAGAGATTATCTCTTTCTTCAATTGGGGTTTGGTTCTTAAAGATTATAAATGGCCTTGCCTGCTCATCTGGGTTTCCGTGGTCCCTCTCCATCTGGTCATCAGCCTTCCATACCTCTAGGAAAGAGCACATGAAATACTCTGTCAATCCTTTCACCACAATGTTATGGAATGTGAAGACTCCACAAATGTTCCATTGTAGGGCTACCTCTTTAGTTTGGGACCCAGTCTTCCAGTATAAAAAAGTCCCCAGTTCCAAGTGTTCCTAGCTCTTAAACTCTGAAAGAAAAAGACAAAGCCTGTGGCAAAATGGACACAAATAGCACTGCCAGATTACAAAACGGCCTTAAAAGTGGGTGAAGGGAAATAAATAAAAGCAAATGATGTAAGAAGGCTGGCAATTCCAGAGACAAAGGCTATTTGGTGTCCTCAAGGACACCAGTTGGTACAGGCCAAGAAAATAAGGAGATGTTAAGGGAAAAAACCCAGGCAGATCTAAGTTGAGCAGCCAACACTGAGACTCTGAATTACTGTGGTCGGATGGCCACCTCACCTACATGCTCGAGGCTCCTTCCCCTTTTCTCTCCTTTTTCATCTGCACCAATAACGTCCTAAAGGCAACCTTTCTCACAGGTTTGCAGAGAGAACCCTATGCAGAGCTCCAAATCTCCCAGGTAGGACTTTTCCAAGTGGAAGGCAAAATCCAGAAATTCATAGATTCTGTAGGAAATATAAAATGGATCTAAGATATTTTTGACAGAATTGCTCACTGCTACTGCGGGTTGTACTACTTTTTCTATCGAAGTTGTTGGAGAGAGAAAGTGTTTCCACCATTGTATCCTGTGTTTCTCCTTTTCATGTGTTTAATTTCTTCCTCAAACCAACCCCGTCCCTGCTTTTATTTGAAGGAATCTTAAGGATCAAATTTACCCGGCCTCAAGCTATGCTTTAAGAACCTTTACTCTGATCTCTCTATTACTGGTTATTCCTGACTCTTGTGATCCTACTGCCATTTGTGTCACTCTTGTACTGAAAAGTTTGTATTTTCCTTGAGGCTACTAAACCAATTCCCGTGACCTAAAATACAGAAGTCACCATTCTGGCTAAGTGAGAATACTAATGAAAGAGGAACTAATCACAGAACAAAGGTTTAAAACATGTTAGGCAAGAATCACGGCTTGAGTGTGAGAGGTGAATAGCCATAGAAATTAAACAGGAAAAACGTTAAGCAGCAAGAGATTGATATTTGGAGGTATGGCTCAGGACATGAGGTGCACAAGTCATCTGTTCTCAGCTACCTCTAAGGGTTTAGGGATTTGAAAAATAGATTCCTAAAAAATATTTCAAAGATACCAACCCATTCATAATCTCTAGGATATTACTTCCACTGGCTTCTATCTGATTCTCCTTCCGACCTTCCACATCTTCCCTAGAAAGTTGTGAACTGGAAATTCTAACTCTGGTATCCATAACTCTTCTCACTGATCCAACATGAAAATCTGGTTTGACAATATCAGAGAACTTGATAATGGAACACAGCTCCTAACTGCTTGGACTTCAGAAAGCCTGAAAATAAAGAAGGTAGAACTTCAGAGTCTGTACTCTCTCTCAGCTTTAATACATGAAGCTTGACACCAAAACCATTTAGTAATTCAGAAGCTTATAATTTTTGGTAACTGCGAAAGGACCTAAACACCACTAGGCAACATTGAACTATGAACTACACCTGAAAGCTGTCCTTACCCACTGATAGTAAGTTGCTGTAATTCTCCAGCATCACGTCCATGTAGAGGATCCTCTGAGAGGGGTCCAGTTGCTCCCATTCCTCCTGGGTGAAGTCCACAGTCACATCCGTGAATGACACTGATCCCTGAAATGGCATATTGCTATTCATTCTGAAATGATCAGCATTTGGTGATGTGGGAAGGACATATGAAAACTTACTCTTACCATGTTGTAAAAGAATCACTCATTTAAAAAACTTACATGTGACACCAACTGTTTTGTCATGTCTCCAAAAATATTTTTATAAATAATTAAAGCATTTATTCAGATTCTCCTATATCTCTGGTGCTGTCATATTAAGCAGGTATTTAAGATTACTAAAACATTGTTTCTCCTCTGAAGATGTACATATGAAGACAGTTACATAAACATTATTATGCAGTATTTAATGTTACCAGTTAATGATGATGCTCATATAGGTATTATTTTTGTGGTCTCAAACTAGACAATATTAAAGAGTTAATTAAAGCTTTGAATATTTAAAGGCAGAAGATGAAATTCCAATTATAAGATAAAATATCAGGCATAAATAAAGATCTCTCTACCATATCCAAGCCATAAAAAGGGTAGAAAAGCAAAAACAAGTGAGACTACATCAAACTAAAAAGCTTTTGCACAGCAAAGGAAACAATCAACACAATGAAAAAGGCAACCTACCAAATGGGAGAAAATATTTGCAAATCATATATCTGCTAAGGGGTTAATATATAGCAAAGAAAAAAATAAAACCCAATCCGATTAAAAAATGGGCAGAGGAGGGCTTCCCTGGTGGTGCAGTGGTTGAGAGTCCGCCTGCTGATGCAGGGGACACAGGTTCGTGCCCCAGTCCGGGAAGATCCCACATGCTGCAGAGCAGCTAGGCCCGTGAGCCATGGCTGCGGAGCCTGTGTGTCCGGAGCCTGTGCTCCACAACGGGAGAGGCCACAACAGTGAGAGGCCTGCGTACTGAAAAAAAAAAAAAAAAAAAAAAAAGGGCAGAGGAGATAGACATTTTCCCCAAGAAGACATACAAATGGCCAACAGGTACAAGAGGTGTTCAAAATCACTAATTACCAGGGAAATACAAATCAAAACCACAGTGAAATAATATCACCACACCTGTAAGAAAGGCTATTATAAAAAAAGACATTTACAACTATTTACACATCACTTATATTGTACTAGGTACTTTAAGTAATCTAGAGATAATTTAAAGTATAAGGGAGGATGTATATGGGTTATATGCAAATACTATGCCTTTTATATAAGGGACTTGAGTATCTGCGTATTTTGGTATCCAAGGGGGGCCCTGGAACCAGCTCCCCTAGGATACTGAAGAATGACTATCCCCATGTTCATTTCAGCATTATTTACAAAAGCCACATATGGAAACAACCTAAGTATCCACGGATGGAATATTCAGCCATAAAAAAGAAGGGAGTCTTGCTATTTGTGACAACATGGATGGACCTTGAGGGCATTATGCTATGTGAAATAAGTCAGACAGAGAAAGACAAAAACCATATGATCTCAATTCTGTGTAGAATCTAAAAAAAAGAAAAACAAGCACATAGATACAGAGAACAGATTGGTGGTTGCCAGAGGGTGGAGAGTGGAGGTAGGAGAAATGCATGAAAGGGGCCATAAGGTACAAACTTTCAGTTACAAAGTAAGTCATGTAATGTACAGTATGAGGACTGTAGTTAATAATACTGTATTGCAGATTTGAAAGTTGCTAACAGATCTTGAAAGTTCTTATCATAAAAAAAAAATTATAACTGTACGGTGATGATGGATGTTAACTAGACTTATTGTGGTGATCACAATACACACAAATATCAAATAACGTACAACTGAAACTAAAAACGTTATGTCAATTATACCTCAATAAAAAATAATTAAAAGTTAAGTCTATTACTTTTAATAAAAAAAATCCTAAGCAGCATTTTACATAAGAGCCCTAAACTGGAAAAACAAACATTCATCAATAGTAGATTAATTTCTCGTGGTACATTAAAACAATTAGTACTATAAAGCAATGAAAAGGAACTAATTCCAGCTACAGAGGGAGGATTTCACAAGGGTTTCAAGAATGCTGGCTAATTTTTATTTCTTGGTCTGAATATATATATGACACTTTTCACTACAGTAAACAATCTGCATGGAACAAAAGACATGCTGAAGCATATAAATATGAAGAGTCATGAGCTAGAAAACCAAGACTGTAATGGTTTGGTTCAAAAATCACCTACATTCACTTGGCCACAGGATAAGTAAGTATAATAAGAACTTTTGCATCGCTGCCAGACCAACAAGGGTTACTAAACCTGTGGCACATCATTTTGGCTCAAGTTACAATGATTTAGAAATGACTCTACCATCAAATATGAAAATATTCTGTATTTTTTCTCACAATGCTGTTTTCCATACTCTATACAAACAAAAAAACTCCAAAAATTAGAGATAAAACACAATTCTGATAGTACAGGACTAAAAGGATGTCAAACATGACTGTCCTCAAAGAATTACTTTTGTCAATGACAGATGCAGTTTTGATGTGGAATCAATTTGGTGTTCGGAGCACAAATCCTATGGCCATGAGTAGAGGTGTATTTAGTGTATTTGACACCCAGAGCAGACCCCAACACTTCAAACTGTTAAATGTTTAAAATCTTCACCTACGAATTTACTTCTGAGTACAAAAATCCTCTTTAACCTATTCACATTCCCTGTCTACTGAATCCATGAAACTGTCCTCTTCAGTTACGACCTCCAGTTCCTTAACTGCTCCTTTTTCCAAATACCTCCAAAATCTACATTACGCTTGTCACCATCTTTAAAATACATGCCCCAGTGACTTCCCACCATCTCCCACTCATAACTCGTAGCCTCAGGAAAAGTCACAGAAAGTAAGAAAAAAATGGGATAAAGGTCTGAGCACTACAAATGACCTAGTTATATTGCACAAATTTTCAGGTAACCCAATAGTATTATTTTATGACATCTTATAGGAATCTTTAGCCACATGGCATGGGAGCAGAGAATGCCAGTGGTGGGTCATCTATGCCTGAGATCAGTGATATTGAGGTCAACAATCATGGAGTCAAGATTTTACCAGTAGTAAATATTTATTCCCACTTTCAGATCACTTCTGAAATTATAGCTTTAAAAATAGGAACACTAGGAAGTTTCCCAGGGACTAAATTAAGTACTAAGGACACAAGACCCAAGACCACTCTTCACCCTTATAGGCAAGCTACAGAACCCCTCAAGTCTTCCCTTTGCTTCCTCTTTCCACTGCCACCCCAGTTATTACAAAAGCTTCCTCTTATTTCCTGTCTCCTCTCATTCTCATCGACTCCACATTATAAAGCTAACGTGATTTTTCTAAAGTATAGCTCTACTCGTACAATTACCTTGATTAGAAACATCATCCATTACCTTGAAATAAACTATGACTGCCTAGCATTCAACACCATTCAAATTCCTCTTCCATCCCTCTCTCCCCTGACTCCCCTCTCTATGCACAGATCCTCCCACTTAGGTCACATCACAGATCACTTAGATGTGATCTTCCATAATTTGAGTCCCTACTCTCTTTTAAACCTGGAGTACTTCATTTGTATTTCTCTTGTGGCATATATTTCACTCTGCTTTCTTTTTTCTTTCCTTTTTAAAAAAATGTGCCCTATTTCTTTTACTCTCCCCATTAGATGTTATGATTTTTTAGACCAGAAATTGTATCTCTGTATTTCTGTTAGCACAAAATACATGAGTACAAGTTAGGGACTCAAATAAAATAAAATAAAATAAAAACAATTCTAATTGGGGACTTCCCTGTTGGCACAGTGGTTAAGAATCCGCCTGCCAGTGCAGGGGACACGGGTTCGAGCCCTGGTCCGGGAAGATCCTACATGCCATGCAGCAACTAAGCCTGAGTACCATAACTACTGAGCCTGCGCTCTACAGCCCGTGAGCCACAAATACTGAGCCCGCGTGTCACAACTACTGAAGCCCGCGCACCTAGAGCCTGTGCTCTGCAACAAGAGAAGCCACCGCAATGAGAAGCCCGCGTACCACAACAAAGAGCAGCCCCCGCTCACCGCAACTAGAGAAAGCCTGCATGCAGCAACAAAGACCCAACACAGCCAAAAATAAATAAATAAATAAATAAATTTATAAAAACCAAAAAACAGTGCTAACTGAATGGTGCTCAGTATTCAAATTTTTCTCCCACTATTTTTTTGCTTCCTGAAGAGCCATGCCACATAATTCCTATAGCAACATCCTAAGTAGCTAGCTAAAATAATATAGCATCTGAACTGTACTCACATTACACAAAAAAATTTGGTAATATCTGGTAAATCCTAAAATGTGGCTTATTTTCCTGAGATGTCATGCATGCCCTAGTATGCTTGTCTCTTCATTAAAAATGCTTTTTATTGTTTGTAATCTACATGATTCCCAGATCAATTCTGGCTGAACTTGTTCCTGACAATTTATTTGCATTTTGGTATTGGTCTTATTAGTGGTAATTTAGCTCTTCAGCATCCAGGATATGGTCACTCTATTCATGGAGTAAGTATAAGTAAAATCATCACTACATTGTCAGTACAACGTAAGTAGAGACACAATGTGACTCATCATCACAGAGGCATAAGTCAGGCTAAATAACCTTTCACAAAAGAAAGGAACAGCACAGCCGTAAAACTGAGTAGAAAAAAAAATCTTAGAAAATATATATAATTGGATTTAACAGCAGGTTAGATTCAACTGAAGAGATGATTAGTAAACCTGAAGATAGGTCAGTGAGAAATGTCCAGACTGAAATAGAAAAAGAACAAAGGATGGAAAACACACCAAAATGCCCAAGAGATACGTGGCACAAAGTAAAGGTCTAATATACTTGCAACTGGAGCCCCAGTAAGAGAAGCAAGATGCAACAGAAAGATATTTGAAGAGATAATGGCTGAGAATTTTCTGGAACAGCTCACATCAGACTATAGAATACCTCTAACCCCAGGAATAAATATAAAGAAAACCACATTTAGGCACATCATAAAAAACTAACAATCTCAGAAGAAAAAAAATACACTGTTTTCTGTTGTTTCAATACAAACACTGGAAGCCAGAAAGTAACAGAATACCCTCAAAGTGCTGATAATACTAGAATGTGAGTTGGCAAATTTTTTCTATAAAGGGCCAATTAGTAAATATTTTAGGTTTTGTAGACCATATGTAGCCTCAACTACAACTAATCAAGTTGGCTGTTTTACCACGAAAGCAGGCACAGACGATATGTAAACAAATGGACATGGCTGTGTTCCAATAAAACTTGATCGAGGGACACTGAGATTTGAAAACATTTCATAAAAGATTAAGACCTTCAGAGAAGTTTAGAAACAACAACAAAAACCACAACATACTTTTTACAAGAGACAAACTTAAATAACACAAAGCTTGAAAATAAAAGGCATTGTAATGGCTAGCCCAGGAACACCACTAATTAGTTAAAACAAAATTCTAAAAATATGTATATCCCATGATCCTCAAATTCTACTTAATGAATATAAAAATATCAGAAAGGAGAACTGGCTACCTCTAAAGTGAGGAGACTGGCTTTAATAGTCAAAAAGATTTTAGCATTGAGTGAGGTGACCTAATACCAGCAGTGACAGCATGCTAGGAAGGCAGAACCATGATACAGTGAGAGAGAGTAAGAGACAGAATTCATGTATGAATTGTGTAACAGAAAGGAAAAAACATGTATTATGTGTGGAGGCAAATATGCCAAGATGATAAATATTGACTACTGGATGGTATAACTGGTTGATAGTTATTAGACTGAACTGTATTGCAAGTGATGACATTCAACTATTTGGACATACAAAAATGGCAATTTCATATAGCTCAACCTAATATGCTTTTATCTGTATTTCTGTGCATTTTCATACTTCACAGAATCAAACCAAACACAGGTAAGTGACAAACTTCCTTGGAGCTCAACCCGAAGAAAATGGTAAGAAAAAATAATAAAAAGAAAGAAAAAATAAAAATATCTTATGAATTACTAGGCAAAAAGGAAGAGAAATCAGAAAAATTTAGAACCCTGGGAAAAAGGAGAAAAGCCTATAAGTTTCAGGAGAGAACTGAACAGGTCACATTCTGATAAATAGACAGGACTTTGTACTTGTTGAAATACAACACCAAAAAGCAATGACTTCAAAATTCTGAAAGAAGAAAACAACAAAAGCTGTGCAAATAAATAAAACAGTTTGCAGGTACTGGAAAGCAACCACTGCAGGGCTACAATTATTGAAAAGACGGGTGAACATGAGGGAACTCCACATTCACACCGATGATAAAAGTGCTAAAGGAAAAAATGATCAATCTTGAGTTTTATATCCAGCAAAATGTCCCTAAAGATATTTTCTAGACTGTGGCACAGAGAAATAGAAACCAAGCAGAAAGGGACAGTATTGCTACATAGACTAAATAAAAATTGGATTTGGGTCTGCAAAACAACTGGGATTTGGGGGCAGAGTAATGGAGATAAGGAAGCCATAGAGAAGGGGCTCTAAAATTCTGCATAAAAATTCACCTCAGGGCTTCCCTGGTGGCGCAGTGGTTGAGAGTCTGCCTGCCGATGCAGGCGACAAGGGTTCGTGCCCCGGTCTGGGAAGATCCCATATGCCGTGGAGTGGCTGGGCCCGTGAGCCACGGCCGCAGAGCCTGTGCGTCTGGAATCTGTGCTCCGCAACGGGAAAGGCCACAACAATGAGAGGCATACCGCAAAAGAAAAAAAAAAAATTCACCTCAGATCTTTGGCTGGCTCCTAACATGTGCAGGTGGAAGGCAAGCCTCCAGGAGAACTAGCACAGTATAGCAGTTTTGTTCCACCAGATAGTTAAGTTATTGGCAGAATAAAACTTTACATTCTTTAGAGGGAATTATGCACCATACAACATGTCCAACACACAAAAATTACTAGACATGCAAAAAAATCAAAAAGCAATTAAAAGATGAAAAATCAAGAAATAGTCAAGAACATAGCGATAATTCATGTATTAGAGTTAGCATACAAAGAGTTCAGATTAACTGTACAGTAATATGTTAAAAATATAGAAAAAAGATAATGCAGTGAAAATATGGAAATATTTCAACAAAAAACTGGAATCTACAAAAAGAAAGCAAATAGACATTGTAGAACTGTGAAATGTAGTTTTTAACTGAAATTAAAAACTAATTGTATAGTCTTAAGAGTAGACTAGACCCAGCAGAAGATTAGAATTGTAAATTTGAAGACAGGTAAATAGAAGATATTCAAACTGAAGCAGAAGAGAAAAAAATGGGGGAAAAGACAAAGCACTAACAAGATGTGAAGCATGGCCAAAAAAGTCTAATGCACCATTCCTTAAAATGCTAAAAGGAAAAACACAAAAGGATAATGTGTAGTCCCAGAAGAAGAGGAAAAAAGAATGGGACAGAAACAATATTTGAAGAAATAATAGCTGAGAATATTCCAAATTTGATAAAAGGCAATGACCACCAATCTAAGAAACTCAGTAAAGCCCAAGCAGAATAAATACAAAGAAAATTATACCTAAATACATCACATTCAAACTGCTGAGTGTCAGAGAAAGAGAGAATATCTTAAAAGAAGCCAGAGGGGGGACTTCCCTGGCAGTCCAGTGGTTAAGACTCTGTGCTTCCACTGCAGGGGGGTGCAGGTTTGATCCCTGGCCAGGGAACTAACATCCTGCATGCTGCACAGCATGGCCAAAAGAAAGAAGAAAAAAAAAGATGCACTTCCTTTAGGGAAGAACAATAAAAATGAAGAATTATTTCTTAACAGAAACCATAGATGTGAGACAGAAATGGAATTCCATGTTTAAAGTACTGAAACAAAAATTAACCCTAGAATTCTATGCCCAGGGAAAATACTCTTCAAAATGAAGGCAAAATAAAAGGCATATACAGATAAACAAAAGCTTTAAGAATTCACTGCAGTATACTGATTTCTGCTCTTGGATTGCAGTGAGGTGGTATAATCCTAATTTGAGGTGATTACTACAGTACAGAAACTATAATCCCTAGAGAAACCATTTTCTTAAAAAAAGAAAGATACAAAGGAAAAAAGACACATATAGGACAGACGAAAAACAAATAGCAAGATGACAGACTTAAATCCAACTGTGCGTATAATGAACTTAATTACAGACAAAATAATAAGTCAATTAAAAGACAGTCAGGCTGGATAAAAACTATGACCCAACTATATGTTATTTAGAGGTAGGAAACACACTATAAATATAAGAACACAAATAGGTTGAAGCAAAAAAAAATGGAAAAGATACACCATGAAAATGCTAATCATAAAAAGGTAGATATACAGCCTGTGACTCTAGAGGCAGGGATGCCTGGACAAGATGGTGGAGCAGAAGGACCTGACTTCACCTCCTTTCACGAAAACACCAAAATCACAACTAACTGCTGAACAACCACTGACAAAAAAGGACTGGAACCTACCAAAAAAGATATTCTACTTCCAAAGACAAAGAAGAAGCTTCAACGAGACAGTGGGGGGCGGTGCATTCCTGATACAATCAAATCCCATAGCTGCCAGGTGGGCGAACCACAAACTGGAAAATATATTCATAAAGATTCTCCCACAGGAGTGAGAGTTCTGAGCCCCATGACAGGGTCCCCAGTCTGGGGGTCTGGATTGGGAGGAGGAGCCCTGAGAGCATCTGGCTTTGAAGACCAGCGGGGCTTGATTGCTGGAAATCCATAGGATTGGGGGAAGCAGAAATATCACTCTTGGAGGGCACACACAAGGTCTCGTGTGCACACCAGGACCTGGGGAAAAAGCAGTGACTTCATAAGAGCCTCAGAGACCTAGTTGCTGGTCTTGGAGGGTCTCCTGGGGAGGTGGGGGGCAGCTGTGGCTCACTGCAGGGACAAGGACACTGGTGGTGGAGAAACTGGGGAGTATTCATTGGCGTGAGCTGTCTTGGAGGCCACCATTTTGACACCAAGACCTGGCCCCACCAGATAGCTCAAAAGCTCCAGTGCTGGGACACCACAGGACAAACAATCAACAGGGTGGGAACACAGCCCCATCCATCAGCAGTCAGGCTGCTTAAAGTCTTCTAAACCCACAGCCACCTATAGACATGCCCCTTGACACGGCCCTGCCCACCAGATATATAAGACCCAGCTCCACCCACCAGTGGGAAGGCACCAGACCCTCCCAACAGGAAGCTTGCACAAGCCTCTTAGACCAGCCTCATCCACCAGGGGGCAGACATCAGAAACAAGAGGAGCTACAATACTGCAGGCTGTGCAATGCAAAAATAGAAAGTTAAAGAAAATAAGATGGCAGAGAAATATGTTCCAGAAGAAGGAACAAGATAAAAAAGAACAACTAAGTGAAGTGGAGACAGGCAATCTACATGAAAAAGAATTCAGGGTAATGATAGTACAGATGACCCAAGATATGGGAAAGAGAATTGAGACACAGACTGAAAAGATACAAGAAATGCTTAACAAAGAGCTAGAAAATTTAAAAAACAGAGATGAACAATACAATAAGAGAAATGAAAAACACACTAGAAGGAATCAACAGCATAATAAATGAGGCGGAAGAACGGATAAGTAACCTGGAAGACAGAATGGTGGAAATCACTGTCATGGAACACAATAAAGAAAAAAATGAAAAATACTGAGAACAGTTTAAGACACATCTAGGGACAACATTAAATGCACCAACATTCACATTATAGGGGTTCCAGAAGGAGAGGAGAGAAAGGGCCTAGAAAGTATTTGAAGAGATAATAGCTGAAAACTTCCCTTACATGGGAGAGGAAGCAGTCACCCAAGTCTAGGAAGCACAGAGAGTCCCAGGCAGGATAAACCCAAGGAGGAACATGCCAAGACACATACTAATCAAACTGGCAAAAATTGAAGGCAAAGAGAAAATATTAAAAGCAACAAGGGAAAAGTAACAAATTACATACAAGGGAATCCCCATAAAGTTATCAGCTGATTTTTCAGCTGAAACTCTGCAGCACAGAAGGGAGTGGCATGATACATTTAAAGTGATGAAAGGGAAAAACCTACAACCAGGAATACTACACCCAGTAAGCATCTCATTCAGATTCAATGGAGAAATTGAAAGCTTTACAGCAGGCAAAAGCTAAGAGAATTCAGCACCACCAAAAAATCTTTACAACAAATACTAAAGGAACTTCTCTAGGCGGGAAAGAAAAACCCACACCTAGAAACCAGAGAATTACAAATGGCAAAGCTCACCAGTAAAGGCAAACATAAAGGTAGGAAATCATCCACACAAAAATATGCTATCAAAACCAGCAACAGTGAGAAGAGGAGTACAAATGCAGTGTATTGGGAATAGACTTGAAATTAAAAAAGCAGCAACTTAAGAACAATTTTGTATACATATAGACTGATATATCAAAATCTTTTGTACCCACAAACCAAAAATCTACAATAGATATACACACACACACACACACAAAAGAATCCAAACACAACACTAAAAATAGTCACCAAATCACAAGAGAAGAGCACAAAAGAGGAAGGGAAGAAAAAAGACCTAAGAAAACAACCCCAAAACATCAAAAAGGCAATAAGGACATACATATCGGTAATTATCTTAACTTTAAATGAATTAAATGCTCCAACCAAAAGACACAGACTGGCTGAATAGCTACAAAAACAAGACATGTATATATGCTGTCTACAAGAGACCCACTTCAGATGTAGGGACACATACAGACTATAAGTGAGGGGATGCAAAAAGGTATTCCATGCAAATGGAAATCAAAAGAAAGCTGGAGTAGCAATACTTATATCAGACAAACTAGACTTTAAAGTAAAGACTGTTACAAGAGACAAAGAAGGACATACATAATGATCAAGAGATCAATCCAAAAAGAAGATATAACAATTGCAAGCACATATGCATCCAACCTAGAAGCACCTCAATATATACAGCAAATTACTAAGAGCCATAAAAGGAGAAATCGACAGTTACACAATAGTGAAGGACCTGAACACCCCACTTACATCAATGAACAGATCATCCAGACAAAATCCATAAGGAAACACAGACCTTAAATGACACATTAGACCACATGGACTTATTGGTATTTACAGAGCATTCCATCCAAAAGTAGCAGAATACACTTTCTTCTCAAGGGCACATGGAACATTCTCCAGGATAGATCACATGCTGGGAGGCAAAGCGAGCCTCAGTAAATTTAAGAAAATTGAAATCATATCAAACATCTTTTCTGAACACAACACTATGAGATTAGAAATCAACTACAAGAAAAAAACTGTAAAAAACACAAACACGTGGAGGCTAAACAATATGCTACTAAACAACAAATGGATCACTGAAGAAATCAAAGAGGAAATCAAGAAAAACCTAGAGACAAATGAAGACAAAAGCATGACAATCCAAAACCTATGCGACACAACAAAAGCAGTTCTAAGAAGGAAGTTTATAGCAAAACATTCTTACCTCAAGAAACAAGAGAAATCTCACAAAAACAACCTAACCTTACACCTAAAGCAACTAGAGAAAAAACAACAAACAAAACACAGAATTAGCAGGAGGAAAGAAATCATAAAGATCAGAGCAAAATAAATGCAATAGAGACAAAGAAAATTAAAGAAAAGATCAATGAAACTAAAAACTTTCTCTGAAAAGGTAAACAAAATTGATAAACCTTTAGCCAGATTCATCAAGAAAAAAAAGGGAGAGTGCTCAAATCAATAAAATTAGAAATGAAAAAGTTACAACAGACCCCACAAAAATACAAAGGATCATAAGAGACTATTGCAAGCAACTAGACGCCAATTAAATGGACAACCTAGAAGAAATGGACAAACTCTTAGAAAGGTACAACCTTCAAGACTGAACCAGGAAGAAATACAAAACATGAACAGACCAATTACAAGTACTGAAATTGAAACTGTGATTTAAAAAATTCCAGTAAACAAAAGTTCAGAACCAGATGGCTGCACAGGCAAATTCTATCAAACATTGAGAGTTAGCATCTATCCTTCTGAAACTCTTCCAAAAAATTGCAGAGGAAGGAACACTCCCAAGCTCATTCTACAAGGCCACCATCACCCTGATACCAAAACCAGACAAAGATTCCACAAAAAAAAGAAAACTACAGGCCAATATCACTCATGAACATAGATGCAAAAATTCAACAAAATAGTAGCAAACCAAATCCAACAATACATTAAAAGGATCATGATCAAGTGGGATTTATCCCAGGGATGCAAGGATTTTTCAATATCTGCAAATCACCGAATTAACAACCTGAAGAATATGCCACATTAACAACTTGAAGAATAAAAACCGCATGATCTCAATAGATGCAGAAAAAGGGATTTCCCTGGTGGTGTAGAGGTTAAGACTTTGCCTTCCAATGCAGGGGGTGCAGGTTCAATCCCTGGTTGGGGAGCTAAGATCCTACATGCTTCGTGGCCACAAAACAAAAAAAAAAAACACAAAAAACAGAAACAATATTGTAACAAATTCAATGAAGACTTTAAAAATGGTCCACATTAAAAAAACCAAACAAAAAACAAACTGAAAAAAGATAGATGCAGAGAAAGCTTTTGACAAAATTCAACACCCATTTATGATAAAAATCTCTCCAGAAAATGGGCATAGAGGGAACCTACCTCAACATAATAAAGGCCATATACGACAAACCCACAGCTAACATCATTCTCAATGGTGAAAAACTGAAAGCATTTCCTCTAAGATCAGGAACAAGACAAGGATGTCCACTCTCGCCACTATTATTCAACATAGTTTTGGAAGTCCTAGTCCCAGCAATAGGAGAATAAAAAGAAATAAAAGGAATCCACATTGGAAAACACGAGGTAAAACTGTCACTGTTTGCAGATGACGTGATACTATACTTAGAAAATCCTAAAAATGCTACCAGAAAACTACTAGAGCTCATCAGTGAATCTGGTAAAGTTGCAGGATACAAAATTGATACACAGAAATTTATTGCATTGCTATACACTAAAAACGAAAGATCACAAAGAGAAATTAAGGAAACAATTCCATTTACCATCTCATCAAAAAGAATAAAATACCTAGGAATAAACCTACCTAAGGAGGCAAAAGACCTGTATTGAGAAAACTATAAGATACTGATGGAAGAAATCAAAGATGACACAGATGGAGAGCTATACCATGGTCTTGGAGTGGAAGAATCAATACTGTCAAAATGACCATACTACCTAAAGCAATCTACAGATTCAATGCAATCCTTACCAAATTACCAATGGCATTTTTTCACAGAAGTAGGAAAAAATTTTTTTTAATTTGTATGGAAACACAAAAAGATGCAGAATAGCCAAAACAATCCGGATAAAGAAAAACAGAGCTGGAGGAATCAGGCTCCCTGACTTCAGACTATACTACAAAGATACAGTAATCAAACCAGTATGGTACTGGCACAAAAACAGAAATATAGATCAGTGCAACAGGATACAAAACCCAGAGATAAACCCATGCACCTATGGTCAATTAATCTATGACAAAGGAGGCAAAAATATACAAAGGAGAAAAGACAGTCTCTTCAATAAATGGTGCTGGGGGGCTTCCCTGATGGCGCAGTGGTTGAGAGTCCGCCTGCCGATGCAGGGGACACGGGTTCGTGCCCCGGTTCGGGAAGATCCCACATGCTGCGGAGCGGCTAGGCCTGTGAGCCATGGCAGCTAAGCCTGCGCGTCCGGAGCCTGTGCTCTGCAACGGGAGAGGCCACAGCAGTGAGAGGCCCACGTACCACACACACAAAAAAAATGGTGCTGGGAAAACTGGACAGCTACACGTCAAAGAATGACATTAGAACATTCTCTAACACCATACACAAAAACAAACTCAAAGTAGATTGAAGAGCTAAATGTAAGGCCAGATACCATAAAACTCTTGGAGGAAAACAGGCAGAACACTCTGATATAAATGGCAGCAGTACCTTTTTTGATCCACTTCCTAGAGGAATGAAAATAAAACAATAAACAAATGGGACCTAATTAAAGTTAAAAGCTTTTGCACAGCCAAGGAAACCATAAACAAAAAGGCAACCCACAGAATGGGAGAAAATATTTGCAAACAAAGCAACCAACAAGGGATTAATCTCCAAAATATACAAACAGCTCATGCAGCTCAAGAGCAAAAAAACAACCCAATCAAAGAATGGGCAGAAGATCGAAATAGGCATTTTTCCGAAGAAGACATATAAAATGCCAAAAAGCACATGCAAAAATGCTCAACATTGCTAATTATTAAAGAAATGCAAATCAAATCTACAACGAGGTATCACCTCAGAACAGTCAGAATGGCCATCATCAAAAAGTCTACAAACAACAAATGCTGGAGAGTCTGTGGAGAAAAGAGAACCCTCCTACACTGCTGGTGGGAATTTTAAATTGGTACTGCCACTATGGAGAACAGCACAGAGGTTCCTTAAAAAACTAAAAATAGAGCTACCACATGACCCAGCAATCCCACTCCTTGGCATATATCCAAAGAAAAGCATACTTCGAAAAGATACATGCACCCCAATGTTCACTGCAGCACTACTTACAAAAGCCAAGACGTGGAAGCAACCTAAGTATCCATCAACAGAGGAACTGATAAAGACGACGTGGTACACACACACACACACACAGGAATATTACTCAGCCAAAAAAAGAATGAAATAATGCCATTTGAAGCAACACAGATGGATCCAGAGATTATCATACTAAGTGAAGTAAGTCAGAGAAAGAAAAATATATGATATCACACATGTGAAATCTAAAAAAACGATACAAATGAACTTATTTACAAAACAGAAAGACTCACAGACTTAGAAAACAAATTTATGGTTACCAAAGTGGAAAGGTGGGGAGAGGGATAAATTAGGAGGCTGGGATTAACATATACACACTACTCCATAACAGGGGGGCGGAGTCAAGATGGCGGTGTGGGACGACGCAGAGTTCACATCTCCCCACAACTAGGGCACCTGCCAGACACTGGTGGGGGACCTTGATGCCCAAGGAGACGGGAGGAATGCCCAAGCAAACCGGCAGGACGTGGGGGGACTGAGGGGGGAGGAGAAGTGGAGGCCAGACAGGACCAGCACCCTGAGGGGTGGCTGAGAGGGGGGGAGGGGTTCCCGTGCCTGGAAGGACCCTTGGGGGCTCAGAGCAGGGGGGAGTGCGCCCAGCATTTCCCCTGCCCAATCGGCCGGAGAAGTCTGCCCAGATCTCGGGCCAGGTCCTATGCCTTCAGAGGCCCCCTCTGGGCCGCGTTGGTCCTAGGGGCAAGGAGGCAGGTCGGGGGAGAACAGGAGAAGCAGGAAGGAGGGGCCCTCCAGGACCAGAGGAGCGGGAGAGGAGCGCAAGGCATTGGCCCCACCAGCTCTGGTCCAGGAAGCCTGCTGAACTCCCATGCTGGGTCCCCCACCCTCCAAAGACCCCTCCAGGCCACGTGGGTCCTGGGGGCATAGAAAGAAAGCTGGGGGAGAACAGGAGGTCGGGGGGAGATCGCAGGTGGGAGAGGCCCTCCAGGACCAGAGGAGCAGAAGAGTGGAAAGCACAGACCCGCCCACTCAGGCCCAGGAAGCCTGGGGTCCTGGGGTCCCAGGTGGGGTCCCCCGCTCTCTGAGACGAGAGGCATGCCTTGGCCCCTTCTGTTCTGTTGAGCTTAAGCTCCACCCCCCACACCGCCCAGGGCCTTTTCCAGCCCTGTAGGTCCTAACCATAGGCCCTGCCTACCACAAAACCCCGCCCCTGCATAGGCCCCACCCTCCACAGCCAAGGCCTTTTCCACTTTTTTTTTCTTCTCTTTTTTACTATTGAGGTTCTGTTTTACTTTCCAGTTGTTGTTACATTTTTATTTTTATATTCTTTCTAACATATCTATTAATTTCCTAGCCTAAATTTATTTTTGAACTCTTTGTTATTGTTCTTTTCTTTTTTTCCCACCATGCACGGCTTGCGGGATCTTGATTCATTAGCTGGGGGCTGGGCCGAAGCTCCAGCGGTGGGAGCTCTGAATCTGAACCACTGTACTGACAGAGAACGTCAGACCCCAAGGAATATTCATTGAAGTCACCTGGAGGTCATCATATCAGCACCAAGACCCAGCTCTACCCAACAGCCTACAAACTACAGTGTTGGAAGCTTCAGGCCAAACAAACAGTAAGACGGCAACACAATCCCACCAATCAAAAAAAAAAAAAAAAAAAGAGAGCAAAAAAATATGTCACAGATGAAGCAAGGTAAAAACCTACGAGATCAAATAAATGAAGAGGAAATAGGCAACCTACCTGAAAAAGAAATCAGAGTAATGAAAGTAAAGATGATTCAGAATCTCAGAAATAGAATGGAGGCACGGACTGAGAAAACACAGGAAATGTTTAACAAAGATCTAGAAGAACTAAAGAACAAACAGAGATGAACAACACAATAACTGAAATGAAAACTACACTAGAAGGAATCCATAACAAGATCACATAGTCATTATACACTCTACTGTTTACCTTGTATTTCTCATTTATCTCAATTCTATGAAAATTTTACATATTTAATTATCACCACTGGTTGTGGTGTAGCTATCTCTTCATTATGGCTGTTCAAAGTTCAATCTCCAGGTGATTCTTCAGGAAGGCCTCAGGCTTTCTCTGAATTATTAAATGCTAATCACAGTTTTTTTTTAAAAAAAGGAATCAACAGAATAAAAGAGGCAGAAGAAAGAGTAAGTGAGCTGGAAGACAAAATGGTGGGAATAACTGCCAAGGAACAGAATAAAGAAAAAAGAATGAAAATAACTGAAGACAATCAGACACCTCAGGGACAACACTAAACGCACCAACATTCGAATTATAGGGGTCCCAAAAGAAGAAGAGAAAAAGAAAGGGTCTGAGAAAATATTTGAAGAGATTTATAGTGGAAAACTTCCCTAATATGGGAAAGGAATAGTCACCGAAGTCCAGGAAGCACAGAGAGTCCCATACAGGATAAACCCTAGGAGAAACACACCAAGACACGTTAATCAAACTAACAAAATTTAATTAAAAAATATTAAAGGCAGCAAGGGCAAAACAAAAAGTAACATACAAAGGAATCCCCATAAGGTTATCAGCTGATTTTTCAGCAAAAACTCTGCAGGCCAGAAGGGAGTGGTAGAATATACTTAAAGTGATGAAAGAAAAAACCTACAACCAAGATTACTCTACGCAGCAAGAATCTCATTCAGATTAGACGGAGATCAAAAGCTTTTCAGACAAGCAAAAGTTAAAGGAATTCAGCACCACCAAACCAGCTTTACAGCAAATGCTAAAGAAACTTCTCTAGGCACGAAACACAAGAGAAGAAAAAGACCCACAAAAACAAACCCACAACAATTAAGAAAATGGTAATAGGAACATACATATTGATAATAACCTTGAATGTAAATGGACTAAATGCCCCAACCAGAAGACACACACTGGCTGAGTACATACAAAAACAAGACTCATATATATGCTGTCTACAAGAGACCCACTTCAGACCTAGGGAAACATACAGACTGAAAGTGAAGAGATGGAAAAAGATATCCCATGCAAATGGAAATCAAAAGAAAGCTGGAATAGCAATAGTCATATCAGATAAAAGAGACAAAGAAGGACAACACATAATGATCAAGGGATCAATCCAAGAAGAAGATATAACAATTATAAATATTTATGCACCCAACATAGGAGCACCTCAATACATAAAGCAAATGTTAACAACCATGAAAGGGAAAATCGACAGTAACACAATATAACAGTAATGGACTTTAACACCCCGCTTATAACAATAGACAGATCATCCAAACAGAAAATAAATAAGGGAACACAAGCTTTAAATGACACAATAGATGAGACAGATTTAACATTCCACCCAAAAGTGGGAGAATACACTTTTTCTCAAGTGCACATGGAACATTCTCCAGGATAGATCACATCTTGGATCACAAATCAAGCCTTGGAAAATTTAAGAAAATTGAAATCGTATCAAGTATCTTTTCTGACCACAATGCTATGAGATTGGAAATCAATTACCAGAAAAAAACTGTAAAAACCACAATACATGGAGGCTAAACAGTGTGCTACTATATAACCAAGAGATCACTGAAGAAATCAAAGAAAAAATAAAAAAATACACAGAAACAAATAACAATGAAGACACGACAACCCAAAACCTATGGGATGCAGCAAAAGCGGTTGTAAGAAGGAAGTTTATAGCAATTCAATCTCACCTCAAGAAACAAGAAAAATCTCAAATAAATAATCTGACCCTACACTTAAAACAACTAGAGAAAAAAGAACAAAGAAAACCCCAAGTCAGTAGAAGGAAAAAAAATCATAAAGAGCAGAAATTAATGAAACAGAAACACAGAAAACAATAGCAAAATTCAATAAAACTAAAAGCTGATTCTTTGAGAAGATAAACAAAATTGATAAACCCTTAGCCAGACCCACCAAAAAAAAAAGGGAGAGGATGCAAATCAATAAAATTAGAAATGATAAAGGAGAAATCACAACTGACACCACAGAAATACAAAGGATTGTAAGAGACTACTACAAGCAGCTATATGTCAATAAAATGGACAACCACGAAGAAATGGACAAATTCTTGTAAAGGTACAATTTTCCAAGACTGAACCAGCAAGAATTAGAAAATATAAACAAACCTACCACAAGTAATGAAATTGAAACCGTAATTAAAAATCTTCCAACAAACAAAAGTCCTGGACCAGATGGCTTCACAGACGATTTCTATCAAACATTTAGAGAAGAGCTAACACCAATCTTTCTCATACTCTTCCAAAAAATTGCAGAGGGAAGAACACTCCCAAATTCATTCTACAAGCCACCTTTACGCTGAAACCAAAACCAGAAAAAGGTATCACAAAAAAAAGAAAATTATAGACTAATATCACTGATGAACACAGATGCAAAAATCCTGAAGAAAATACTAGCAAACAGAATCCAAGTACATATTAAAAGGATCATACACCATGATCAAATGGGATTTATTCCAGGGATGCAAGGATTCTACAATATACAGAAATCAATCAATATGATACACCATATTAACAAACTAAGGAATAAAAACCGTAGGATCATCTCAATAGATGCAGAAAAACCTTGTCACAAAATTCAATACCCATTTATAATAAAAACTGTCCAGAAAATGGGCATAGAGCAAACCTACCTCAACATAATAAGGGCCATATATGACAAACCCACAGCAAACATCATACTCAATGTGAAAAACTGAAAGCATTTCCACTAAGATCAGGAACAAGACAAGGATGTCCACTCTCACCACTCTTATTCAACATAGTTTTGGAAGTCACAGCCACGGCAATCAGAGAAGAAGAAATAAAAGGAATACAAATTGGAAAATAAAAAGTAAAACTGTCACTGTTTGCAGATGACATGATACATACACAGAAGATCCTAAAGATGCTACCAGAAAATTACTAGAACTAATCAATGAATTTGGTAAGGATACAAAATTAATGCACAGAAATCTCTGGTATTCCTATACCCTAACATTGAAAAATCAGAAAGAGATATTAAGGAAACACTCCCATTTACCACTGCAACAAAAAGAATAAAATACCTAGGAATAAACTTACCTAAGGAGGGGGGAAGACTTGTACTTTGAAAACTGAAATACACTGATGAAAGAAACCAAAGACAACATAAACAGATGGAGAAATATAGCATGTTCTTGGACTGGAAGAATCAATATTGTGAAAATGACTACACTACCAAAAGCAATCTACAGATTCAATGCAACCCCTATCAAACTACCAATGGCATTCTTCACAGAATTAGAACAAAAAATCTTATAATTCGTATGGAAACACAAAAGACCCCGAATAGCTAAAGCAATCTTGAGAAAGAAAAACGGAGCTGGAGAAATCAGGCTCCCCAACTTCGAACTATACTACAAAGCTAAAGTAATCAAGAGAGAATGGTACTGGCACAAAAAGAGAAATATAGATCAATGGTACAGGATAGAATGCCCAGCAATAAACCCAATCACATATAGTCACCTAATTTATGACAAAGGAGGCAAAAACATACAATGGAGAAAAGACAGCCTCTTTAATAAGTGGTGCTGGGAAAACTGGACAGCTACATGTACAAGAGTGAAATTAGAACACTACCTAACACCATACACAAAAATAAACTCAAAATGAATTAAAGACCTAAATGTAAGATCAGACACTATAAAACTCTTAGAGAAAAACATAGGAAAAACACTTTTTGACATAAACCACAGCAAGATCTTTTTTGACCCACCTCCTGGAGTAATAAAAATAAAAACAAAAATAAACAAATGAGGCCTAATTAAACTTAAAACCTTTTGCACAGCAAAGGAAACCATAAAGAAGATGAAAGACAACCCTCAGAATGGGAGAAAATATCTGCAAGTGAAACAACAGACAGAGGATTAATCTCTAAAATATACAAACCACTCATGGAGCTCAATATCAAAAAAAACAAACAACCCAATTAAAAAAGGGGCGGAAGACCTAAATAGACATTTCACCAAAGAAGACATAGAGATGGCCAAGAGGCACATGAAAAGATGGTCAACATCACTAATTATTAGAGAAATGCAATTAAAACTACAATGAGGTATCACCTTACACTGGTCAGAATGGCCATTATCAAAAAATCTAGACACAGTAAATGCTGGAAAGGGTGTGGGGAAAAGGGAACCCTGCTGTATTGTTCGTGAGAATGTAAACTGATACAACTACTAGGGAGAACAGTATGGAGGTTCCTTAAAAAACTAAAAATTGAACTACCATATGACCCAGCTATCGCACTACTGGGTATATACCCTGAGAAAACCATAATTCAAAAAGAGACATGTACCACAATGTTTATTGCAGCACTATTTACATTAGCCAGGACATGGAAGCAACCTAAATGTCCATCAACAGATGAATGGATAAAGAAGATGTGGCACATATATACAATGGAATATTACTCAGCCATAAAAAGAAACGAAATTGAGTTACTTGTAGTGAGGTGGATAGACCTAGAGTCTGTCATACAGAGTGAAGTAAGTCAGAAAGAGAAAAACAAATACCATACGCTAACACATATATACGGAATCTAAAAAAAAAAAAAAGGTACTCATGAACCTAGTGGCAGGGCAGGAATAAACATAGACACAGAGAATGGAGTTGAGGACATGGGGAGGGGAGAGGGAAGCTAGGGCGAAATGAGAGCAGCATCAATATATATACACTACCAGATGTGAAGCAGATAGCTACTGGGAAGCAGCCGCATAGCACAGGGAGATCAGCTTGGTGCTATGTGACGACCTAGAGGGGTGGGATAGGGAGGGTGGGAGGGAGGCTCAAGAGGGAGTGGATATGGGGATATATGTATGCATATGGCTGATAAACTTTGTTGTACAACAGAAACTAACACAGTATTGTGAAGCAATTATACTCCAATAAAGATGTATTTTAAAAAAGTAAACAAAATAAAATCAAGTGGATAATCAGGGACTTCCCTGGTGGTCCAGTGAGTAAGACTCCACGCTCCCAATGCAGGGGGCCTGGGTTCGATCCCTGGTCGGGGAACTAGATCCCACATGCATGCTGCAACTAAGAAGTCCGCATGCCTCAATTAAAGATCCTGTGTGCTGCAACGAGGATCCTGCATGCCGCAACTAAGACCAGGCGCAACCAAAATCAATCAATCAATCAATCAATAAATAATTAAAAAAAAAGATAATCAACAAGGATCTACTGTATAGCACAGTGTACTCTAATAACCTATATGGGAATAGAATCTGAAAAAGAATAGATATATGTATGTTTAACTAAATCACTTTGCTGTACACCTGAAACACAACATTGTAAGTCAAATATACTCCAATATATATATAAAAAAAAAAGGTAGGTATGGCTATATTTAAATCAGACAAGGGGTATGACCAGAGATAAAGAGGGACATCCCAAAATGATAGAATGGTAAATCCATCTGGAAGGTAGAAAAATCGTAAGTGTGCATGCACTCAATAAATGCACATGAACTCAATACTGCTTCAAATTACATCAAGCAAAAACGGACAGAACTAAAGTGAAGAATGGACAAATCCACCTTCATATTATCTATCAACCAAGTATCAGATCAGAATGAAGACACTTTCAGAAAAGCAAAGTTTAAAAAAATATTATTTCTCACATACCCTTTCTCAAGAAGCTACTGAAGAATCTACTCCAATAAAACAGTAATTCAAAAAAGACAAAGACAGGGGAAAAGGCAAACAAAAGATCAATAGGAAAGGTGAAGGAAATCCCTAGGAGGAGTCTGAAGGAGATTGCAGAATGGTAGTGATTCTCCATTAATACTAAATTGTTTGTCATACAGATTGGAATAGTGTGATTCAAAAGCAGGTATTTTGAGGGCTGTCTTAAGATGTCTAGTGACATTGGATCACCTTGTTAACCTGAGGGCAGAATACCTTGGTGATCCTGGCCCAGCTTCTTATCTGTTGGGGTTGGTTTAACTTTGGTTTGGCTTGTCTTGAACAAGTCCTGATGACATCCATCTATCTCTCCCCTCCACACCAGGCTGCCTTGGATCACACGAGGACACTCATTTCATCTCACAGAAGTACTCTGCTTTGATCTCCTCCTGAGAGTTGGCAGTTGACTAGTGAGCTAAGAAGCAGAGAACACTGAGCAGCCCACTCACTCTAATTATATTCTTGTCAGACATTCAATACCTGATTCACACTCTGACCCTGCCAGATGGTCCAACCATGTGAGCCCTATGTTTTCCTATGTTTTTCACGACCTTGCCAATGACTTCTCCAAATGAGATTTTTGTAAACTCTCAGAAAAACTGAAGCCAGACTATGACTCAGGGACTCTATTCAGCTCATCTCCTAGGAGCCTTTATTCAATAGTAGCAGAATTTCTACACACAATTAGATTTGTGCTTGCTTGATAAGTTTTGCCACATTGCTCCCCAGTAAGTCTGTACCACTTTTTACTACCACAAACAATGCATGAGTGGTTTCACCTCTCTATAGCTAACACTGGCTAATATATCTTGAAAAAACAATGACAAAAATCTTAAGTCTTGCTAAAGGAAACATGGGTACATAAAAGGACATCTTTTAGACTGTATACATCTAGAAAAAGAAAAAAAACTCCACCAATCAGACAAAAAATTATGCAATATAAATCGCAGTTATAGTTTTTCAAAACTGAATTTTGTATTGATTAGGGATATATACATACATGGTAAAATCTTTGAGGAAAGCAACGGAATAAATAACAAAAATGTCAAGATAGTGGCTACCTACTAGCAGGATTCAATCAGAGAATGTATCATAAAGAACAGATAAGGACTTCCCTGGTGGCACAGTGGTTAAGACTCCACGCTCCAAATATGCAGGGGGCCCGGGTTTGATCCCTGGTCAGGGAACTAAATCCCACATGCATGCCACAACTAAGAGTTTGCATGCCACAACTAAGGAGCTGGAGAGCCGCAACTAAGAAGCCCACCTGCTACAACTAAGGAGCCCACACTAAGACCTAGCACGACCAAATAAATAAATACTTTTTAAAAAGAACAGATAATGTTCTATTTCTTAATGTGAGTGCCCATTTATTCTTTAATGTATACATATTTTTATACATGTTATAACATGTATAAAGAGTATTATAATGCTTTATACACTCATCTGTATACATATTACATTACACAATAAAAAAAATCAGAAAAAAATGAGGAAACTCTATGCTCTGATATGGAAAGACTTCAAAAATATGTTATTGAGTGATAAAAACACACATAACCAAGAGAATGAAAAGACAAAGACATCTCTGTGAAACACATACCTGATAAAGGATTGATATGTGAAATATATAAAGAACTCTCAAAACTCAACAATATGAAAACAAACAACCTGATTTAAAAATGGGCCAAAGTGCAGCCAGTATGGAAAACAGTATGGAGGTCCCTCAGAAAACTAAAAACAGAATTACCATATGATCCAGCAATCCCACTCCTGGGCATATATCACCAGACAAAACTATAATTCAAAAAGATACATGCACCCCTATGTTCATAGCAGCACTATTCACAATAGCCAAGACATGGAAACAACTTAACTGTCCATTGACAGAGGAATGGATAAAGATATAGTACATATATACAATGGAATACTATTCAGCCATAAAAAAGAACGAAAAAATGCCATTTGCAGCAACATGGATGGACCTAGAGATTACAATACTAAGTGAAATAACTCAGAGAAAGACAAGTATCATATGATATCACTTATATGTGGAATCTAAGACATGACACAAATGAACCTTTCTGTGAAACAGAAACAGAATCACGGGTTGGGAGAGAGATGCAGTGGGAGGTTGGGGTTAGCAGATGTAAGCTATTAGGTAAACAACAAGGTCCTACTGTATGGCACAGGAAACTATATTCAATATCCTATGATAAACCATAATGGAAAAGAATATTTAAAAAAAAACAATGTATATATAACTGAATTACTTTGCTGTAGAGCAGAAATTAACACAATATTGTAAATCAACTGTACTTCAATAAAATAAATTTTTTAAAAGGGCCAAAGACCTTAACAGACACCTCACTAAAGAAAATATACAGGTGGCAAATAAACACATGTGAAGATACTCAACATCATGTCATATCATCAGAGAATTATAAATTACAACAACAATAAAACACTGTTAAATGCCTATTAAAGGGCCAAAGTTCCGGACTTCCCTGGTGGTCCAGTGGGTAAGACTCCACGCTCACAATGCAGGGGGCGCAGGTTTGATCCCCAGTTGGGGAACTAGATCCCGCACGCATGCCGCAACTAAGAAGCCCGCATGTCACAACTAAGACCCGGCGCAGCCTAAATAAATAAATAAATAATAAATAAATGAATATAAAATAATTAAAAAGGGGCTTCCCTGGTGGCGCAGTGGTTGAGAGTCCGCCTGCTGATGCAGGGGACACGGGTTCATGCCCTGGTCCGGGAAGTTCCCACATGCCGCGGAGCGGCTGGGCCCGTGAGCCATGGCTGCTGCGCCTGCGCGTCCGGAGCCTGTGCTCCGCAGCGGGAGAGGCCACAACAGTGAGAGGCCCGTGTATCGCAAAAATAAATAATAATAATAATAATAATAATAATAATTATTATTATTATTATTATTTTTTTTTTTTAAAGTGGCCAAAGTTCACAACACTGACGACACCAAATGTTGACGAGGATGTGGAGCAACAGGAACTCTCACTCACTGCTGGTGGGAATGCAAATGTTACAGCTACTCGGGAAGACAGTCTGGCAGTTTCTCACAAAACTACACATATTCTTGCTGTACACACTGGCAATTGTGTTCCTTAGCATTTACCCAAATGATTAACTTATATCCACACAAAACACTGCACAGAGATGTTTATAGCAGCTTAATTCATAATTGTCAAAACTTGGCAGCAACCAAGATGTCCTTCAATTGCTGAATGGGTAAATAAATGGTAGTACATCCAGACAATGGAATATTATTCAGTGATAAAAAGAAATGAGCTATCAAGCCATGAAAACACATGGAGGAACTTTAAATGCGTATTACTAAGTGAAAGAAACCAATTTGAAAAGGCTACATACTGACTGATTCCAACTGTATGATGTTCTAGAAAAGGCAAAACTAGGGGGACAGTAAAAAAAAAAAAAACAGTGGTTTCCAGGTGCTCAAGGAAAGGTGGGGAGGGATGAATAGATGGAGCACAGGGGATTTTGTGGGCAGTGAAACTATTCTGTAAGATATGATAATGGTGGATACACGTCATTACGTATTTGTCAAAACGCCCAGAATGCACAACACCAAAAGCAAATCCTAATGTAAACTATGGACTTTACTTAAAGTACTTAAAGTACTTAAAGTATCAATATTGGCTCATCAACTGTAACAGGTATACCACATTAATGCAAGATGTTAGTAACAGGGGAAACTGTTCAGAGGGAGAAAAGGAGTATATGGGAACTGTACTTTTCACTTAAATTTTCCATAAGCCCAAAACTGCTCTAAAAAGTTAAGTCTATTCATTAAAAGTAAAACAAAACATATATAAACAGAACAGTATGATTAATATGCTATCTTATAATAACCTATACTTATACATGTGTAAATATGTACAAATACATTCTGCAATGCCATTCAAGAAAGTAATGACAATGGAACTCATGGAAATTAGGGGGAGAATTTAAATACACATCCGGATATTTAGTGAGTTCTCTAGCATCATGCTAATCTGACCAGAAAAATAAAATACACACTATAGTACCCTGAAGAATGCTATATGAAATAACTAGAGACAAAATAATAAGCTGTTTAATTTTTTTTCCTGGGGATGCTGTTCAAAACACCATAAAATTTATTTATAAATTTTATAAAATTTATTCAGACCTAATATTAGGGAACCAAGGAAATGGTATTCATAATCAATGCAAGACACTTAATTAACTTGATTTACTTTTTGGCTGCTGGTATTGATTATTCTTACTATGTTTTCCTGAGTTTTACTCATTTATACCTTTCTATTTCATTTTCTAGGTCCTTATAAACTTCCTCAAATGCACAGAAAAATAAAATTGGGAATAAACAAACAACTCACCTGGCATTTGTTCATTTTCTACAGCTTTTGGGTAAAGGCAGAGAACTATGAAGGCAGAACTGAAATAGAGGAAAAAGAAAGGTATTGTTATTAAAGATCTGACCTGCCTCAGAACTTCTTTTTTTTTTTTTTTGCAGTACGCAGGCCTCTCACTGTTGTGGCCTCCCCCGCTGCGGAGCACAGGCTCCGGACGCGCAGGCTCAGCGGCCATGGCTCATGCCACTCTGCGGCATGTGGGATCTTCCCGGACCGGGGTACGAACCCGTGTCCCCTGCATCGGCAGGCAGACTCTCAACCACTGCGCCACCAGGGGAGCCCTGCCTCAGAACTTCTAGAATGACTCTATGCTTTTGGAATTTGGAAATCCTTACACATCACCTGAGAAAATACCACCTCCTGAGCTAGTCCTTTTGCCTGTTCAGAAGGGGCAAAAAGGATCATGCTGGCAGCACTCACTTTCAATCAAACATTATGAAATATCCAAAAAGGTAAGACTAAGACAACCCACTATCAACTGACAAAACAGTCAAAAGAAACCATGACTGATTAAATTATTGGACAGGGAATTTAAAACTATGATTCATATATTAAAGCTTTAAAGGAAAAGATTTACAAAATGAATGAACAGAGAATTTCAAGAGATGGAAACTTGAAGAGAAAAATGGAAATGCTAAGAAAAGCACAGTAACAGAGTTGAAAGAATACCTTCAATAGGTATTACAACAGAGTTGAGGAACTTTTCAGTAAATCTGAAGATAGGTCAAAAGAAATTACCCAAACTGAGACACAAAGAGAAAGCAAAGGGGGAAAAAAAAGGACAGAGAATCCAAGGGCTGTGGTACAATATCAAATGGCCTAACAAAAATGTATTGGGATCCCAGGGACTTTCCTGGTGGTCCAGTAGTAAAGAATCTTTCTCCCAATGCAGGGAACACGGGTTCGATCCCTGGTTGGGGAGCCAAGATCCCACATGCCGCGGGGCAATTAAGCCCTTGCACCACAACTACTGACCTCATGAGCCTCAACTAGAGAGCCCGCGTGCCGCAAACTACACAGCACATGCGCAACTAGAGAAAAACCCACATGCCACAGCTAGAGAGAAGCCCATGTGCTGCAACGAAGTGCCCACGTGCTGCAACAAAAAATCCTGCGTGCTGCAACTAAAACCTGATGTAGCCAAAAATAAATAAAATAAAATAAATAAATAATAAATCTTTTAAAAAAATGTATTGGGATCCCAAAAGAAGAGAAAATGGGACAGAAGAAGTATTGAAGACATAATGACCAAGGATTTTCCAAAAATACAGAATGATACCAAACCACATATCCAAGAAACTCAGATAATTTATCCAAAAAGGATAAATATCAAAAAACAAAATAAGGGCTTCCCTGGTGGCACAGTGGTTGAGAGTCCGCCTGCCGATGCAGGGGACACGGGTTCGTGCCCCGGTCCGGGAAGATCCCACATGCCGCGGAGCAGCTGGGCCTGTGAGCCATGGCCGCTGAGCCTGTGCATCCAGAGCCTGTGCTCCACAGCGGGGGAGGCCACGACAGTCAGAGGCCCGTGTACCGCAAAATAAATAAATAAAATAAAATAAAATGGACACACTTGGACATACCATATTCAAACCAATGGAAACCAAAGTTAGAAATTCTTCAAAGCAGCCAGAAAAAAAACCTGACATGTTACATACAGACATACCTCATTTTATTGCTTGTCACAGATAGCCTTTTTTTTTTTTTTTAAATTTTAATTTTAAACAAATTGAAGGTTTGTGGTAACTTTGCATTGTCAGATGGTGGTCAGCATTTTTTAGTAATAAAGTACTTTTAAATTAAGGTATGCACATTGTTTTTTAGACATAATGATATTGCACACTTAATAGACTGCAGTATAAGGTAAACATGACTTATATGCACTGCGAAACCAAAATATTCATGTGACTTGCTTTATTGCAGTGATCTGGAACTGAATTAAAGAATCACAGAGAATTTCTCATCAGAAACTATACAAGCTGGAAGACAATGTAGTGACATCTTTAAAGTGCTTTAAAAAAGAAAAAAAAAAAGGAAAGAAAAAACTACCAATCCAGTATTCTATACCCAGCAAATACATCTTTCAAAAAATAAAAGTGAAAATAAAACCTTTTCAAACAAACAAAAACAGAAAATTCATTACAGTAGACCTGTACTACACGAAATATTTAAAGAAGTTCTTCAGGTAGAAGGAATATGATAACAGACAGAAATGTGGATCTACACAAAGAAATAAAGATCTCTGGGAATGGTTAAAATGAAGAGAAATATAAAAGACATTTTTTTCTTTTAATCAATCTAAAAGATACTTGACTGTATAAAGCAAAAAGAGTAAAAAAGTTTTGTGAACTTATAGCATATGTAAAATATATGACAATAATAGCACATAGATGAGATGATGAAATTGTTGATGGCAGTATATTAAAGATCTTACATTACACACAAAGCAATAGACTATATTTAAAGGTTCACTGTGATTCACTCAAGAAGTTTATTTAAACCTTAGGGCAACCACAAAAAAATTTAAAGAGGTATAAACAATAACCAAATAGTGGAGAAAAATATGGACTCATGAAAAACTACCACTAAATCCAAAACCAGTCAGAAAAAGAGGAAAATAGGAACAAAGACCAGATGGGCCAAGTACAAGAAAACTACCAAGATGGTAGATTTTAACCCAACCATGTCAATAATTCATTGTACAAACACACCAATTAAATGACAAAGGTTGACAAACTGGATAAAAAAGACCAAACTACATGCTGTCTAAAAGCAATGTGTTTGGGACTTCCCTGGTGGCACAGTAGTTAAGAATCTGCCTGCCAATGCAGGGGACACGGGTTCGATCCCTGGTCCGGGAAGATCCCACATGTCCCGGAGCAACTAAGCCCATGTGCCACAACTACTGAGCCTGTGCTCTAGAGTCTGCACACCACAACTATTGAGCCCGCATGCCACAACTACTGAAGCCCGCATGCCTAGAGCCCGTGCCCTGCAACGAGAAGCCACCGCAATGAGAAGCCCACACACTGCAATGAAGAGTAGCCCCTGCCTGCTGCAACTAGAGAAAGCCTGCACACAGCAATGAAGACCCAACACAGCTAAAAATAAATACAATAGGGCCTCCCTGGTGGCGCAGTGGTTGAGAGTCCGCCTGCCGATGCGGGGGATACGGGTTCGTGCCCCGGTCTGGGAGGATCCCATATGCCGCGGAGCGGCTGGGCCCGTGAGCCATGGCTGCTGGGCCTGCGCGTCCGGAGCCTGTGCTCCGCAACGGGAGAGGCCGCGACAGTGAGAGGCCCGCGTACCACAAAAAAAAAAAAAAAAAAAAAAAAAAATAAATAAATAAATAAATAAATAAATACAATAAAAGCAATGTGTTTTAAATATAAAAACAGTGACGAAATAAAATTTTAAGGCAGAACAAGAAATTTAAACATAAAATTCTGTCCTTTGGGCCTCCTCCCTCTCTGTTTAGTGTGCAACGTCCAGCCGCATTACACATTAACCAGACCTTCTCAAAGATGGGAATGCCTACTCAACCATAAAGATCTTTTTTTCTTTCTTCTGATGCTAGCAATGTAACTTCTTAAAAGATTAACATTCTTTCTCAACTCTGTAAGGGGGTCATGATGACTTGCTGCTTGCTTTGTAGGTGCTTACCTGGACTACTGTATATTGGTGAACTTTATGTCAGTACGTCATTTTGATGTATGATCCTTTGTCTCAAAAAATGTATATGACTGTGCCTTCAACTTCTAACAGGCAGGACAATTCTCAGAGCTTCTTAGACTCTGTCTCCTGGGTTACAATCCTCAGGTTGGCTCAAATAAAATTCTCTTCCTTCTTGATTGTTAATTGAATTTTCAATAATAGCTAGATCAAAAGTAAAAGGATAAAAAAAGATATTCCTTGGGACTTCCCTGGCAGTCCAAGGGTTAAGACTCCACGCTTCCAATGCAGGGGGCACAGGTTTGATCCCTCGTTGGGGAACTAAGATCCTGCATGCCACAAGGCACAGCCAAAATAAGAAGAAATAAAAAATAAAAAATGATATTCCTTGCACATACTAATCAAAAGAAAGTAGGACTGATTAATATCAAGCTAAGTAGACTTAATAAGAAATATTATCAGGGATAAAGTGTGATATTACATGTCACTGTGATAAATGACACATGATAAATGTATCAAATCACCAGAACACATAACAATCCTAAATGTATATGCACAAAAGAACTTCAAAATACAAGAAGCAAAAGTTGATAAAACTGAAAAAATAAATAGATAAACCACAATTATAGCTGGAGGCTTCAATATTCTTTTCTCAGTAGGTGACAACAGAGGTAGATAAAAAACCAGTAAGGATACAGAAGAACTCAACCACACTATCAACCACCCTGACCCATTTAGTATTGACAGAAAACTCTACCACCAACACAGCACAATAGTCATTAAAGTACATAAAAAACATTCCCAGGGACTTCCCTGGTGGTCCAGTGGTTAAGACTCCACACTCCCAATGCAGGGAGCCCAGGTTCAATTCCTGGTCAGGGAACTAGACCCTGCATGGCACAAGAAAGAGCCCACATGCCGCAACTAAAAAGATCCTGCATGCAGCAACGAAGACCCGGCACAGCCAAATAAATAAATAAATATTTTTTAAAAAATCCCCAAGGTAGATCATATCCTTAGCCATGAAACAAATCTCAAGTTTTAAAGAACTGAAATACATAACAAAGTATATTCTTTGACCAAAACAGAATTAAATTAGAAATCAATAATAGAAAAAGATGTAGAAAATCCCCTAATGTTTGGAAATTAAATAACAAATTTCTAAATAACCAATGGGTGAAAAAGGAAGTCACAAGGAAAGTTAAAAAAAAAAAAAAAAACACAGAATTGAATGGAAATGAAAACAAAACATACCAGAATTTGAGGAATGCAGCTAAAGCAGTATTTAGAGAACAGTATTTAGAGGACATTTATAGCATTAAAACCAATGTCAAGGGACTTCCCTGGTGGCGCAGTGGTTAGGAATCCGCCTGCCAATGCAGGGGACACAGGCTCGAGCCCTGGTCCAGGAAGATCCCACATGCCGCAGAGCAACTGGGCCTGTGTGCCACAATTGCTGAGCCTGCGCTCTAGAGCCTGCGAGCCACGACTGCTGAGCCCATGTGCCACGGCTGCTGAGGCCCGCACGCCTGGAGCCAGTCTCCGCAACAAGGGGGGCCACTGCAATGAGAGGCCTGTGCACCGCAACGAAGAGTAGCCCCCGCTCGCGTCAACTGGAGAAAGCCCACACACAGCAACGAAGACCCAACGCAGCCAGGAAAAAAAAAAAACCAATGTCAAGAATAATCGAGGGCTTCCCTGGTGGCGCAGTGGTTGAGAGTCCGCCTGCCGATGCAGGGGACACGGGTTCGTGCCCCGGTCCGGGAGGATCCCGCGTGCCGCGGAGCGGCTAGGCCCGTGAGCCATGGCCGCTGGGCCTGCGCGTCCGGAGCCTGTGCTCCGCAACGGGAGAGGCCGCAACGGTGAGAGGCCCGCGTACCGCAAAAAAAAAAAAAAAAAAAAAAAAAAAAAAAAAAAAAAAAAAAAGAATAATCGAGATGTTACTACAGATGCTACAGACATTAAAAAGTTATTCTTTCACAATAAAAATTGATAAACATTAGCTACGTTAATTAAGGAGAAAAAGGAGCAATCCCAAATACACAAAATAAGAGAGCTGGGAAATATCAACAAACTCAAGAGAAAAAAAGATGAAATAATGGAAAAAAATTCCATCTTCAATAGCAATAAATTACTACATAAGAATAAAGTTAATAAAAATGCAAATATTTTATGAAAAAAACTTATAAAGCGCTGGCAAGGGGGAAAAATGAAAGAGGAACAAATGGGAAGGACTACAGTAAAATCCAACATCATAAAGGTGTCCATTCCCCCTAATTAAATGTAATCATTAACTGGGTCATAATAAAAGTACCAACAAATTTCTTTAAAATATAACTTATTCTAAAGTACCAGTGGGAATCATTAGTAAAACTTGTATAATCTCAAAGTAGTGAAGGCTTTTGGGTGTCATAAAAAGGAAGAGCAGTAAATTCAACCATAAAGAAATTCAAAACGCCTCCATGGCAAAAACCACCAATAAGCAAAATTAAAAGGTAAATGAAAAAATATTCCCCATTCATATGACAAAATACCAGCTGGCTGTGTGACCTTGGGTAAATCACTTCACCAGAGCCTTCACTTTTCCTTCTGTTGAAACTGAGGAACTAAGCGAAGACACAGGGTAGGTGTGAGGATTGGGCGAACACTTCAGCTGAAAAGCCTCTTGCAAAGAGGTCACAGGTCTTACTCATTCAGCAATTTGCGCATCAGGAAACTTGCGAAACCTTTCAAGCCTCCCTCCACCCCGCGAGGCCCTGGGCAGCCGCACGCGGCATCCGGGCGCTGCCAGGTGCGCCCGGCCCCGCCCCCAGCCTCGCCCTGCGCTCCCCCGCCCGCCGGGTTTCGGGACCTGCTCCCGCGCGGCTGGAGACCTTCGCGGCGGGTCGGAGGCGCTTTGCCTGACAAAGGGAGGAAGGCTGGCCCTCACCGCCGCCCTCCCCTTCGGCCGTTCCCGCCCCCGCACGTCCGGCCAGGCGGGCCCCGCCGGTCCCGCGCCGAGGAGAGGGCCGGGCCGCCCCGGACACCACCCCGAGGGTCGCCGCCGCCTGCGAGTCACCGAAGTTTGGGCTTCCACCCCACGCGGGCACGAGCCCATCCCTCATCCCTTCCCCTCGGCCCCCAGACCCCGCGGAGCTGCCTGGCAGGCCCCCTCATACCTGGAGGGGCACAGCCTCCGCTCGTGGCTCAGTGCCAGGCCGGGTCACGGCACGGGGCGGCTAAAACGCGTGGAGACCGGAGCCCTGTCACCCACTCGCGGCGGGAGGTGGGGGAAGGGCGGCCACCGGCGCGCTCGCAGCATTGCACATGCGCAGATGCAGGGGCTGCTTGCCGTCCCAGGGTCCTCCGAGGGGTGGTCCATCGAACTTCGGGACTACATTTCCCATAAGCCTGCAGGGCCTCACCGTAGGGACTCTCAGGAAAGTCTTCACCTTGTTTAGCTGTCGGATGAGCGCTGACCAAGATAATCCCTTGGCCTGGACTTCACTTCCACCAGAGCGGTTTATGAGTTATAACCACTACCTACCCCAAAATACAAATCCTGGCTTTTAAAGATTACACAGGTAATCTATGGTAACAGCATTTAAATTAGAAAATATGTATAAAATAAAGCAAATATTACCCATAATCTCACTCTTCAAAGATAACTGTATGCAACATTAAGTTCACACGTTTCTGATATTTTTAAATAATAAAATCGGCCATAAAGATACCATGTGCTGCAACTTTTTTTTTTTATGTTTTAGGTTTACAGTAAAATATGAGGAGATGCAGATGTTCGTCTATGAGGAACATAGAGTTCCACTATACCACCTGCACCCACACATGCATGGCCTCCTCCACTATCAACCTCCAGTACCACAGTGGTACATTTGCTACGATCGAACGTACACTGACAAATCACCCAAAGTCCATAGTTTACACTAGGGTTCACTCTGGGTATTGAACATTCTAAGGGTTTTGACAAATATATGATGACATGTATCCACCACCATAGTATCATACAGAATAGTTTCACTGCCCACAAAATCCCCTGCGCTCCATCTATTCATCCTTCCCTCCTTCTCCCTGAGTCCCTGAAAGTCACTGACCTTTTTACTGTACTCCTAGGATTGTTACCAAGTCCAAGCTGCACCGCAGGCCAATAAATCAAGAGACGTTCTTGGGGCAAGGAATAGCGACTTAACCCAGAAAACAAGCAGACGGAGAAGATGAATGTGTGTCCCAAAGAACCATCTTGCCTGAGTTAGAACTCAGGCTTCTTTTACACTAAAAAGGGAGGGAGTGGGGTCAAACAGTTCCTGGTTCCCCTCAGCCTCTGGAGGGGGTATGTTATTCCTGCAGTCATTCACAGGTGGGCCTGGTCAAGATGTCTCCTGTGAGCTGAAGAAAGGTATTTTAGCTTAATACACATCACCTGGGTGGCAGGGGTTCCCAGAGATGGTCTATTATGTATAATTTAAGCTTATAGGCAACATCCCTTTAGTGATTAACTTGTAATAGAATACGAAATTTCTTCCCTATTACACTTTCGCCTTTTCCAGAATGTAACATAGTTGGTATCATTCAGTATGTAGCCTTTTCAGATTGGTTTCTTTCACTTAGCAATATACACTTAAAGTTCCTCCATGTCTTTTCATGGCTTGATAGCTCAATTCTTTTTAGCACGGAATAATATTCCATTGTACGCATGTACCACCAGCAATTGTCCTTCAGCAATTGAAGGACATCTTCGTTGCTTCCAAGTTTTGACAATTATGAATAAAGCTGCTATAAGCATCCCTGTGCAGTGTTTGGTGTGGAAATAAAATAAGTTTCTCATTTGTATAAATATCAAGGAACACAATTGTCAGATTTTATGATGAGAATATATTTTAGTTTTGTAGAAACTGCCAGACTGTCTTCCAAAATGGCTGTACCATTTTGCATTCCCACCAGCAATGAATGAGAGTTCCTGTTGCTCCACACCCCGTCAGCATTTGGTGTTGTCAGTGTTGTGGATTTTGGCCATTCTAATAGGTGTGTAGTGGTAGCAACTAGTATTTAGTTAAAACAACATATAGTCTCAAAAAGCTACTGTTACTGAACCAAACTTGGGTCTGTAGGCAAACAGTGAAGCCAGTCTATTGATACCAGGCTGTGGTGAAGGAAAGTGCAGGGTTTATTGCAAGGCCAAGCAAGGAATACAGGCGAATAATGCTTAAAACACTGGAATTCCCCAATGGCTTTTAGGGAAAGATTTTTAAAGACAGGCTGAGGGAGAGGATTGTGGGGTGTGGAGTAATCAGCTCATGGACATCTTTATGATTGATTGGTGGCGAGGTAATCAGGAGTCAACATCATCAACCTGCTGGTTTCAACCAGTTTGGGGTCTATGTGCTTGCGGTCAACATGTAGTTAACTTCTTCCACCTGGCGGAGGTTTCAGGATTTGCAAAATAGTTCAGGGATATGGTTCAAAATGTTATCTATAGCCTTTGTGAAGGAACTAAAGGTCCTTGAGTTCGTTTAGTGGCCGAACAATTATTACTTTGTCTTGCTTGACTGTTTTTCTTTGTTTTTGTATTTTCTCACTTCTCTGATTAAATTTGCTCTTTGGAACTTGGGGAAGGCCTACAAGGCTAAAGTTTTCTACAAACAAGAGGCAGGCAGAGGACACTGGTGTGGGCAGTTCTCACCTGGGAAGACCCTATCATAGGGTTCTGCTCAGATATATTATTTGTACATCAATGTTCATAGCAGCACTATATACAACAGCACAAAGATGGAAAAAACCTTAGTGCCCATCAACAGAAGAATGGATAAATAAAATGTGGTACATACATATAGTGGAATATTATTCAGCCAAAAAAAGAATGAAGTTCTGGTACATGCTACCACATGGATGAACCTTGAAAATACAAATGAAATAAGCCACATACAAAAGGACAAATATTGTATGATTCTGCTTACATAAAGTATCTAGAATAGGCAAATTCACAGAGAGAAAGTAGAGATTGCTGGGGACAAGAGTGGGGGAAGGCATGGGAGTTACTGTTTAATGGGTAGGGAGTTTCTATTTGGGATGATGAAAAAGTTCTGAAAAGAGACGATGGTGATGGATAAACAACACTGTGAATGTGCTTAACACCACTGAATTGTATACTTAAAAATGGTAAATTTCATATTATGTATATTTTACCAGAATTTTAAAAAATAATAAGCTGGGTTGAAGTGATTGTTGCATAACTCTGTAAATTACTAAAACTCAAAGTCTCAGCAAGGTATTTTTGTTATTTATTGTTTGTACCCTTTTGATTATTTTTTGTTTGATGGAATAATTCCATACTTCATCAGAAAGAAAAACAGAATACTCAGGATATTTTTTTAAAAGAGAGACTAATAACTATTAGATATAAAAATGTATTACAAAGCTAAAACATGAAAATTTTTTAGTACTGGCTCCAGAAAAAAAAAAAAAAGACTCAAGAGTATATACTAATTTAGTGTGTGTTTTCACAGCACTTGTGAAAGATTGGAATTTTCCATGATTATTCTTGGGCAACTAATTAACAATTTGGAGGAAAAAATGTTAGATTCCTAAGACTGCATATTAGGACAATTAAGTATAAGCCCGATTCACGATTTAAATTTTAAAGTGAAAGTATCAAAGTAGTTGTAAAGAAATGATAAGGGAATGTTTTTTATATTCTTTGGGTGAGCAGCTATGACACCAAAGGCAGAAATCATCAAGGAAATAATTGACAAATTCAACTACAGAGACAAATTTTGAAAAAAATGCTATAAACAAAGTGAAAGACAAATAAGCTGGGAAAATATCCATGGTACGTGAATGAAGAAAAAGGGTAGTCTTAATTTATGAACTCCTCTTATATGTTAATTTAACCCCATTAAGAAAAATAAGCTCAGTATATGAAGAACCAATTAAAGATGAAACACACAGAATAAATTTATCAAAAATGTTTTCTCTCTACTCAAAATCAAAGAAAAGCTATATGATAACATATGTAATATCATTTTGACCTATAAGTTTGGCCAATGTTTAAAAGAGTAATGAGACCCAGGATTGGAACAACTTGGAAAAAATTTTTATACAGTTCTGGTGGGACTATAGTACATAAAATCTTTCTGAAGTCCTCATTGTATCAAAAGTTAAAAAATTTAAATTATCATAGATTTTAATCTTGTACAATAATGTATATACATGAATGTTCTCACATTACAGCTTATATCTGCAAAACACTGGAAACAGTCTAAAAATCTTTCAATAGATATAATTAAATTATGATATGTAAATGGAATTTGGGGAGACATTGAAAATGATAATGTATACTAACTCCATGGGGGAAGTATCTAATGAGTTGAGAAATGAAAAAATGTAGATCACGCAAGAGTATGTAGAGTGTGATCCTATTTTTGTAAAAATTATGCATATTTTAAAGACTAAATAATGAAATGTACAAAAAGAAAATATACACTCTTCCCCCAATAAACACACACAAAATAAACTCCCTACTGCCTTATGCATAACAACATAGAGTACTATGTGCATGGACTGTTTCTGAAGATCTTGCAAAGTTCAAAACCACATTATTTTCTATTAATTTCCTCAGGAATAAAGGAAAAGTATAGAGGATGTTTTTTAAAAAAACATATTGCATATTTTAATTTAAATGTTGCTTTAAATTTTTTTGATCTTCCACTAAGGTTTCACACTCTCTTCTCAATCAACTACCCAGCATATCCTAGTGGTTGTTTGATCTTCCGAGCATGTTGTAATATCCACTTCCGTTCCAACAAGCACTGGCACCAACAGTAAGTACATGCTTGTATGGCACTGTTATTGGATGTAAAGAGATTTTAACTGTTATAATAGTGACTGTTTAAAGTGGAGCAAATATCCCAAAGCTCATAAATAACAGTGTGGTTAGCTCATAGATATTGACAAAAATTTTTATTTTTGTTTACGTGCTCCAATGACATTCCCATGGGGCATAGACCCTAGATCATATGATTTTATCAAAGAACTTGTATACTCTGTTATATTAAAATCCATTGGTCTTTCTTGTACTTTGAATGGATCATTTATCCAGGCATGATTTTGTAACATCATGCCCTGGTCTTTGAAGAACACTGGCTTACTGAGTCATAAAGATCTTTGAAATGTTGATACATTTTATTACATAGTAGCAAATGACCATCATAATATCACCACTGGTCTCATCAGAAAAGCTTTAATAAGTATTGGGAAGCAGAATCAGGTTTTTGCCAAAATTCAAATTTTTACTTGAAAGCTCCTTTTATCATTGGGCAAGAAATACAGTCACTTGTTTTCCTTGAAATGACAGCTCACTTCATTCATTTTTGAGAAAATGTCTGCCAAACACCCAGCCTTTGTTTGACTGTCAGCCATTCAAGTAAAAATGTTTCATGAGAAAAGCAGCTAGTTCAGCTCACGACTCAACCACACAAGTGGTTTTCCTGGAGACAACATCTTGCTTCTGTGTGCAGCAGAAGTACTTTGTACGTACTTCCCGTTTCATCAGACAGAATATTAAAAAGACATGTGCTCAAAGGTTGAGACAATACAATTAATCATTTTTACTGCTCCATTAAGGTCATTCTTAAGTGAAACTGGCACTTCTTTCCTGCAAGTGCGTGAGAGCGCAGAAAGCAGTGACTGTCAGGGAATTCCCTGATGGTCCAGTGGTTAGGACTCCGTGCTTCCACTGCAGGGGGACATGGGTTCGATCCCTGGTTGGGGAACTAAGATCTTGCAGGCCTTGCGCTGCCAAAAGAAAAAAAATAGGTAGTGACTTCCAGTGCAGCTTGGTGCCACTGTCTGGAATCCTGCTGCAGGGGACACGGGTTCGTGCCCCGGTGTGGGAAGATCCCACATGCCGCGGAGCGGCTGGGCCCGTGAGCCATGGCCACTGAGCCTGCGCGTCTGGAGCCTGTGCTCCGTAATGGGAGAGGCCACAGCAGTGAGAGGCCCGCGTACTGCAGAAAAATAAATAAATAAATATTTAAAAAACAAAAAATTACAAAAATATTTAAAAACAAAAAAAATTACAAAGTAGGGAGCCTGCAAAAATTTTCCTTATTTGGAGCAAAGTGAATATCTCATGCTATCTTTCCTTTGTTTTTAACATAAATTAACTCTGGAGAACGGGACCAACCTGAACCTTGAAAAATTTAGTTAACTTAACTGAGTGTTTGACAAGGCCATCTTTCACCTCAGTGAATGAAGCGATCTTACATGGTTAATGGCTTAGAAGTCCTCATCAAGGATCCTCTGGGCATATAAGGACTGTCTGTCTCATTTATTTGAGGCCTCTCCAGCACTGTGCTTGGTATAGATGAGGAATGAATGAATGACTGGCGCAAGTAGTAACGACGCTTGAAACCCAACTACTATCAGTATCATGCAGTTCTGTAGTCCCGTCCACCTGAGTGTACCAAGTGCTGCCTATGCATCCTGCATCCTGCTGGAGTGGGTAGCTTCCAGCATCATCCAACTTTTCAGGGCTGCCCACCTCAGTGGAATGGTGGTGGCCCCGCATAACACCAGGGTAGGTAGCTGCTCCTTCAGTTCTTCTTTCCTGCTAGCCGGGTCTTGGGACTGCAAAGAACTCCAGCTAGTTCCTCGCTATATCTCCTCCTTGTGGAGAGACACCTAAAGAATATCCTATTTATCCCACCTTGGGGAGAAAAAAATCATAGTCATTTGGAATCAGGTTTATTACTGGGTGCATTGTTTTTTATAGAGAATTTAGAGATAACTTCCTACAAGTCAGAAAGATGTGGGTTTGAGTATTATTGGACAAAATATTATTACAAAATAAAGCAACTGCATCAAAGCTTCCTTTTTTTTTTTTTTTTTTTTTTTTTTTGCGTTACGCGGGCCTCTCACTGTTGTGGCCTCTCCCATTGAGGAGCACAGGCTCCGGACGCGCAGGCTCAGTGGCCATGGCTCACAGGCCCAGCCGCTCCGCGGCATGTGGGATCTTCCCGGACCGGGGCACGAACCCGTGTCCCCTGCATCGGCAGGCGGACTCTCAACCACTGCGCCACCAGGGAAGCCCAAGCTTCCCCTACTTTATGAGTAGATCCATAAATAGAATAGATCAGGAGTCTATTGGTCCAAATACCTGTTTACAAACGGAAAAACAAAAGCCTGGAGGAGCCAACAAGTTTTAATTCTGAAAAAGATAACCTGTCTATGGCTTCAAAATGATAATATGACTGTTTTAGGGGGTCCCACAGACCATGCTCAGGTTCAATTTTTCCTTAGAAGGATTCAGAACTCAGCAAGCTGCTGCACTCATGGTTACAGTTTGCTGCAGTGAAAGGACACAGATTAAAATCAGCAATGGAAAAATGCACAAAGGCCAAGGTCCTCGAGATACCAGGCACAAGATTCCATCTGTCCTCCCACAGTGGTGTCATGCAGACAGCACTTGATTCTCCCAGCAATGGTATGTGACATCACACATGGAGTATTGCTAACCAGAAGCTCAGCCAAGCCTTGGTGTCCAGGGTCTTTATTGCAGATTGGTGCTATGGGCATGTCTGACTGCCCACACGGCTGACCTTAGTCTCCAGCCCCTCCCCAGGTCGAGCTGATACCATGTGGACCGAGGGCCCCAGCATAAAGCATCTGGCTGGTTCAAGGTCTCCAGGTAAAAAAAACCCTCTTATCAGACAGGATATTCTACCAGCTTAGAGGTTAGAAGTTACCTCCCAAGGGCTGGGTAACAGTCAAGCCTTCCTTTGGAAGGTACAAGGTTTAGACAACCCAGACTTGCTAAGTTAACCCTTTACTGCATAAGGCCCTACAGTGCTTTTTTTATGCCATGGGAAATTGGTTTTGTATTTTGTTTTTCCAGGAAAGCAATCCTGAAGAACACTGAGGTGTTCTTCATACACAAGCAATCATTTCTTTGTGTCCAGCCGTGGGTCACATTTTGCTAAATAGCTTGAAGGAAGTTTATTTCTGTATCAGAAGTAGTTGATGTCTCAGTGGGATTTAGAGGTCATTATGGAAAAGGAGTGGCCTCAATTACCACTTGACTTTGCAGGTCTTCTTATCAGGAGGTGCAGTCTATTTCCCTGCCTCTTGAATTGAGGCTGGCTTTGTGACTTGCTTGGCTACAAAGCTATGAAAATAATGATATATTGGCCCTCACATGTTCCTGCTTTCTCTTAGAATGCTGTTGGAACATGAGAGACCACGTGGAAGAGAGCAAGTTGTCCTGCTGAGTCCCTTCTAGACCAGCCTACAGCCAGCTGACGCCCAGATGTATGAGAAATTCCAACTGAGATCAGCAGAGCTGCCTACCCAACCCCCCAAGTTAACCAAAAATGCACAAGTGAGACCAGCCAAGACCAGAAGAATCACTCAGCTGACCTATAGACTCACGAACAAGAATAAACGTTTACTGGACTTCGCTCATTTTCCGGGGGTTAAGATTCCACACTTCCAGGTTTGATCCCTAGTTGGGGGAATTCCCCATGCGGCCAAAGAAAAAACAAAACAAGACAAACAAAAAAAAAAAGAATAAGTGACATGAATAATATCAATGTTTTCTTAGGTCAGTCTCCCAAGGCAATAGAAATAAAAACAAAAATAAACAAATGGGACCTAATCAAACTTACAAGCTTTTGCAAAACAAAGGAAACCTTAAACAAAACAAAAAGACAACCTACAGAATGGGAGAAAATATTTGCAAAGGAAGAGACAGACATGACAAGGGACTACTTTCTTTTTTTCTTTTTTTAAATTATTATTTTTTTTTGAATTTTATTTTTTTATACAGCAGGTTCTTATTAGTTATCTATTTTATACATATTAGTGTATATATGTCAATCCCAGTCTCCCAGTTCATCCCACCACCCCCACCCCCTGCCCCTTCTTTCCCCGCTTGGTGTCCATATGTTTGTTTGCTACATCTGTGTCTCTATTTCTGCCTTGGAAACTGGTTCATCTATACCATTTTTCTAGATTCCACATATATGCATTAATATATGATATCTGTTTTTCTCTTTCTGACTTACTTCACTCTGTATGACAGTCTCTAGGCCCATCCACATCTCTACAAATGACCCAATTTCGTTCCTTTTTATGGCTGAGTAATATTTCATTGTATACATGTACCACATCTTCTTTATCTGTGGGATTACTTTCCAACATATACAAACAGCTCATGCAGCTCTATATCAAAAAAACAAACAACCCAATCAAAGAATGGGCAGGAGATCTAAATAGACATTTCTCCAAAGGAGACATACAGATGGCCAAAAAGCACATGAAAAGATGCTCAACATCACTAATTATCAGCGAAATGCAAATTAAAACTACAATGAAGTATCACCTCACACCAGTCAGCATGGCTATCATTAAAAGATCTACAAACAGTAAATGCTGGACAGGATGTAGAGAAAAGGGAACCCTCCTACACTGTTAGTGGGAATGTAAATTGGTGCAGCCACTGTGGAAAACAGTATGGACATTCCTCAGAAAACTAAAAATAGAGTTGCCATATGATCCAGCAATCCCACTCCTGGGCATATATCCAGACAAAACTATAATTCAAAAAGATGCATGCACCACTATGTTCATAGCAGCACTATTCACAATAGCCAAGACATGGAAACAACCTAAATGTCCATTGACAGATTGATGGATAAAGAAGATGTGGGGGACTTCCCTGGTGGCTCAATGGTGAAGAATCCGCCTACCATTGCAAGGGACATGGGTTCGAGCCCTGGTCCGGGAAGATCCCACACGCCGCAGAGCAACTAAGCCCGTGCACCACAACTACTGAGCCTGTGCTCTAGAGCTCGCTTGCCACAACTACTGAAGCCCATGCGCCTAGAGCCTGTGCTCCATAACAAGAGAAACCACAGCAATGAGAAGCCTGTGCACCGCAACAAAGAGTAGCCCCACTCACCGCAACTAGAGAAGGCCACACACAGCAACGAAGACCCAACACAGCCAAAAATAAAAATAAAAATAAAAATAAATAAATCTAAAGAAAAAAAGATGTGGTACATATTTAGAATGGAATACTACTCAGCCATAAAAAAGAATGAAATAATTCCATTTGCAGTAACATGGATGGACCTACCTAGAGACTATTATACTAACTGAAGTAAGTCAGAAAGAGAAAGACAAATACCATATGATGTCACATATGTGGAATCTAAAATATGACACAAATGAACCTATCTATGAAACAGAAACAGAATCACAAACATAGAAAACAGACTGGTGGTTGCCAAGGGAAAAGGGGGTTGGGGGAAGGATGGAATGGGAGGTTGGGGTTAGCAGATGTGAACTTTTATATATAGAATGGATAAATAACAAGGTCCTACTGCATAGCACAGAGAACTATATTTAATATCCTGTGATAAACCATAATGGAAAAGAATGTTTTAAAAATAGAGGGCTTCCCTGGTGGTACAGTGGTTAAGAATCCACCTGCCAATGTAGGGGACACAGGTTTGAGCCCTGGTTCGGGAAGATCCCACATGCCACAGAGCAACTAAGCCCGTGTGCCACAACTACTGAGCCCGCGAGCCACTACTACTGAGCCTGCGTGCCTAGACCCCATGCTCCGCAACAAGACAAGCCACTGCAATGAGAAGCCCGCGCACCACAACAAAGAGTAGTCCCCGCTCACCGCAACTAGAGAAAGTCCACACCAGCAATGAAGACCCAACGCAGCCAAAAAAGAGTTTAAAAATAGAATGCATATATATGTATAACTGAATCACTTTGCTGTATAGCAGTAATTAATGCAACATTGTAAATCAACTATACTTCAATTTAAAAAAAAGATAAAAAAAGAATAAATGTTTATTGTTTTATGCCACGGAGTTTTAGGGGCTTGTTAAACTACAGCAATAGCTAACTGATACAGTGGGGTAGTAAATGGAGGAACAAAAGTACTTTTTGAAATTAAAGTGTATTAACACAAATCAGGCAACTGTCAACCAAACATTTCTGGTTCTAAGGAATGTGGCAATGAAGCCTCAGCAATACTTGTTTTTTTTTTTTTTTTTTTTGCAATACTTGTTCTTTAGTTTAAAAAAAAGGGTCTTTCATCATTTTACTTGTCTACTAGATCTTTAAAATTTTTTTATTAAAAAAATTGTTTTAAGTGTAAGAACACTTAAAATGAGATCTACCCACTTAACAGATTTTTTAGTGCACTGTGCTGTAGGGTTATATACAAGCGCAGTGCTGTACAGTAGATTTCTAGAATTTATTCATTTCACATAACAAATTTTATAACTGTGATTAGCAATCTACTGGATCAACACATTAATTCAAAAAATGCCATTTTCTTCTAATACTTTTATGATTTCATTTATTTACATTTAAATATTTTACCTCTTTGGTATTTACCTTGGATACGGATCCAATTTTATTTTTCTCCCTGATACCATGTGTTAATAAGTCCATTTTTACTACACAGACTTAAGGCGCCACCTTCATCATACATAAAATATTTGTGTGTATTTGGTTATATTTCTGAACTTTCTATTCTGTTCCATTAGTCTTTCTGTCTATTCATGCAACAATACCACACTTTTCATTATTGTGTCTTATGGTATGTTTAGTTATCTACTAGGATCCAATCCCCCCTCATTAATCCCCTTTTTTATTTATATTTTTATTAATAGACCTAATTTTTTCAGAAAAGTTTTATATTTACCAAATACTGAGCAGATAGCAGAGTTCCAAATATGCCCCCACAAGAGTGCACAGTTTCCATCTACTTTTTTTTTTTTTTTGGCTGCGTTGGGTCTTCATTGCTGCACGGGCTTTCTCTAGTTGTGGCAAGCAGGAGCTACTCCTTGTTGCGTTGTGCAGGCTTCTCACTGCAGTGGCTTCTCTTGTTGTGGAGCATGGGCTCTAGGTGCACGGGCTCAGTAGTTGTGGCTCACAGGCTCAGCAGTTGTGGTGCACGGGCTTAGTTGCTCCACAGCATGTGGGATCTTCCTGGACCAGGGATCGAATCCATGTCCCCCAAATTGGCAGGCATATTCTTAACCACTTCACCACCAGGGAAGTCCCTATTTTTTTTTCTTTAAGATTTTTTTGATGTGGACCATTTTTAAAGTCTTTATTGAATTTGTTACAATATTGCTTCTGTTATGTTGTGGTTTTTTGGCCGTGAGGCATGTGGGATCTTAGCTCCCTGACCAGGGATCAAACCCACACCCCCTGCACTGGAAGGCAAAGTCTTAACCACTGCACCTCCAGGGAAGTCCCTCCATCTATTATTAATTAACATTTTATATTAACTAGTATGGTTCATTTGTTATAATTAATGAGCCAACATTAGTATATTATTAACTAAGGTCCATAGTTTTTTCAGATTTCCTTAATTTTACTGAATGTCCTTTTTCTGTTCCCAGATTCCATCCAGGATGCTACATTACATTTAGTCTTCATGTCCCCTTGGGCTCTGCTACAGACTGAATGTTTGTGTCCCCATAAAATTCATATGTTGAAACCTAATCCCCAATGTGATGGCATTTGGAGGTAGGGCCTTTGGGAGGTGATCAGGTCAGGAGGGCAGATCCCTCATGAATGTGATTAGTGTTATAAAACGGACCCCAGAAATCTCTCTTGCCCCTTCCAGCATGTGAGGACTCCGTGAGAAGACAGCTTTCTAGGAACCAGGAAGCAGCTCTTATCAGACACCAGATCTGCCGAAGCCTTGATCTTGGACGTCCCAGCTTCCAGAACTGTGAGAAATAAATATTATTTAAGCCAATAAATATTGTTCATGGGTTGCTGAAATCCACCATTCAGCGGTCTGAATGGATAAGATGGGCTCTCCTTGGCTGTGGTTTTTTCAGACTTCCTTGTTTTCGATGACTTTGACAGTTTTGAGGAGTACTAGTCAGGCATTTTGTAGGATGCTCCTCTATTGGTACCTGTCTGGTGTTTCTGTCATAGTTAGACTGAGGTTATGGGTTTTGGGGAGGAAGACAGCAGAGGTAGAGAGGACCATTTTTATCATACCATATCAAGGGTATTATATTAGTTTCCTAGGGCTGTTGTAACGGAGTATCACAAACCAAGTGACTTAAAACAACATAAATTTGTTTTTTCACAGTTCTGGAGGCTAGAAGTCTGAAATCAAGGTGTTGGCAAGGACATGCAGCATCTGAAACCCATAGTGGGGAATCCTTCCTTGCTTCTTCCCAGCTTCCTTGACTCACTTGAGCTGCCACACCTCAACTGCTGCCTCTATGGTCACATGACGTTTCTCTCCTCATGTGTCTGTGTCTCTTCGCCTCTTCTTATACGGACACCAGTCACATTGGACTAATGGCCAACCCTACTCTAGTAGGACCCTGTCTTAACTAATTATATCTGCAAAGACCCAATTTTCAAATAAAGTCCATTCTGAGGTCCGGAGAAGGATATGAATTTTGGGAGGATGCTATTCAACTCGGTACAGGTACATACCATCAATGCGGTTTTTTGTTTGTTTGTTTGCCGTACGCGGGCCTCTCACTATTGTGGCCTCTCCCGTTGCGGAGCACAGGCTCCGGACGCACAGGCTCAGTGGCCATGGCTCACGGGCCCAGCCGCTCCGCGGCACATGGGATCTTCCCGGACCGGGGCACAAACCCGTTTCCCCTGCATCATCAGGCGGACTCTCAACCACTGCACCACCAGGGAAGCCCATCAATGCGGTTTTTGACTGTTGATGTTGATCTTGAACATCTGGCTGAAGTAGCATTAGCCATGTCTCTCCACTATAATGTGACCCTTTTTCTTTCCCCCTTTCCATACTGTACTTTGGAAGGAAGTCACTTGGAAAAGCCCACATTTAGGGAGTGGGAAGTTATGCTTCCTCCCTTGAGGGTGGTGTAGCTACATAATTTATTTGGAATTCTTCTGAATGGGAGACTTGTCTCTTTTCCCCATTTACTACTTTATTCAATCAATCCAGTTACACATAAAGCTGTATCAGAAGTGTTAACTCGTACCCCTGTGGGAAACAACTTGACTGATTAAAGTACAGTGCTTATGAGTCATTCCTTTTGCCTTTAGTCTAATAAACTCCATTAATTTAGGTCAGCACCTGTTTCCCCCATCCTCTTCAGTCATTTCATACATTTAGAAAGACAGAGTTAGACTGTCTTGTCACAGTCTGCTTTCTTTCCTGGGATCCGCCAATCTCCTAAATGATTTTTTTAGAAATTTGCCTGGGGACTTCCCTGGTGGTCCAGTGGGTAAGACTCTGCGTTCCCAATGCAGGGGGCCCAGGTATGATCCCTGGTGGGGGAACTAGATCCCACATGCATGCCACAACTAAGAGTTCGCATGCTGCAACTAAGAAGCCTGCATGCCACAACTAAGAAGCCTGCATGCTGCAACTAAAGATCCCACATGCCACAACGAAGATCCTGCCTGCTGCAACTAAGACCTGGCACAGCCAAAATACATAAATATTTAAAGAAAGAAAGAAAGAAAGAAATTTGCCTGCACTAAGGTTCACTTTTGGTGTTGTAAAGTTCTATAGGTTATGAAAAATGCATAATGTCATGTATCCACCATTACAGTATCATACAGAATAGCTTTACCACCCTAAAAATCCCTTGTACTTCATTTATTCATCACCACCCCCATGGTCTCAAATCCCTGGCAACCACTGGTCTTTTTACTGCCTCCCTAGTTTTGTCTTTTCAGAATGTGACATGGTTGGAATCAGGGTATAGTTTTTTCAGAATGACTTCTTTCACTTAGCAATGTATATTTAAGGTTCCTCCATGTCTTTTTGTGACTTGATAGCTTATTTCTATTTTTAGCTGACAAATATTCCATTGTATGAATGGACTGCCATTGGTTTACCCATTCACCTTTGGATGGACATTTTGGTTGTTTGGTTGTTGACATTTTAGTTTTTGGAGATTATGAAAGCTGCTATAAATATTTGTGCACAGGCCTTTGTATGGACAGAAGCTTTCAACTCAATTGGGTAAGTACCTAGAAAGGTGATTGCTGGATCATATGGTAGGATTACGTTTAGCTTTGTAAGAAACTGCCAAACTGTCTTCCAACGTGACTGTACCATTTTGTATTCTCACCAGCAATGAATGAGAATTCCTGTTGCTGTGTCTTCATCAGTATTCGATGTCAGTTTTTAAAATTTTAGTCATCCTAATAGATGTGTAGTGTCATCCTGTTTTGTTTTAATTTGCAATTCTGTGATGACATATGATATTGAGCACCTTTTCATATGCTTATTTGCTAACAGTATATCTTCTTTGGAGAAATGCCTGTTCAGACCTTTTGCCCGTTTTTATTTTTATTTATTTATTTATTTATTTTTTTGCGGTACGCGGGCCTCTCACTGTTGTGGCCTCTCCCGTTGTGGAACACAGGCTCCGGACGCGCAGGCTCAGCGGCCATGGCTCACGGGCCTAGCCGCTCCGTGGCATGTGGGATCTTCCCAGACCGGGGCACGAACCCGTGTCCCCTGCATCGGCAGGCGGACTCTCAACCACTGCGCCACCAGGGAAGCCCAGACCTTTTGCCCGTTTTTAAATCAGGTTGTTTGTTTTCTTATTGTTGACTTTTTTTTTTTAAATAGATCTTTATTGGAGTATATAATTGCTTCACAAAACCGTGTTAGTTTCTGTTGCACAACAAAGCGAATCAGCCATATGCATGTGCATGTTCCCATATCCCCTCTCTCTTGAGCCTCCCTCCCATCCTCCCTATCTCACCCCTCTTGGTCATCGCGAAGCACTGAGCCGATCTCCCTGTGCTATGCTGCTGCTTCTCACCAGCCAATTATTTTACATTCGGTAGTGTATATATGTCGATGCTACTCTCACTTCGCCCCAGCTTCGCCCTCCGAACCCCATGTCATCAAGTCCATTCTCTATGTCTACCTCTTTATTCCTGACCTGCAACTAGGTTCATCGGTACCTTTTTTTTTTTTTTTTTAGACTCCATATATATGCGTTAGCATACGGTATTTGTTTTTCTCTTTCTGACTTACTTCATTCGGAATGACAGACTCTAGGTCCATTCACCTTACTACAAATAACTCAATTTCGTTTCTTTTTATGGCTGAGTAATATTCCATTGCATATATGTGCCACATCTTATTTATCCATTCATCTGTCGATGGACATTTAGGTTGGTTCCATGTCCTGGCTAATGTAAATAGTGCTGCAATGAACATTGTGGTGCATGTCTCTTTTTAAATTATGGTTTTCTCAGGGTATATGCCCAGTAGTGGGATTGCTGGGTCATATGGTAGTTCAATTTTTAGTTTTTTAAGGAACCTCCATACTGTTCTCCCTAGTAGTTGTATCAGTTTACATTCTCACGAACAATACAGCAGGGCTCCCTTTTCACCACACCCTTTCCAGCATTTACTGTGTCTAGATTTTTTGATAATGGCCATTCTGCCCAGTGTGAGGTTATACCTCATTGTAGTTTTGATTTGTATTTCTCTAATAATTAGTGATGTTGAGCATCTTTTCATGTGCCTCTTGGCCAACTGTATGTCTTCTTTGGTGAAATGTCTATTTGGGTCTTCTGCCCATTTTTTAACTGGATTGTTTGTTTTTTTTGATATTGAGCTCCATGGGCTGTTTGTATATTTTTGAGATTAATCCTTTGTCTGTTGTTTCATTTGCAAATATTTTCTCCCATTCTGAGGGTTGTCTTTTTGTCTTGTTTATAGTTACCTTTGCTGTGCAAAAGCTTTTAAGTTTAATTAAGTCCCACTTCTTTATTTGTGTTTTTATTTCTGTTACTCTAGGAGGTGGGTCAGAAAAGATCTTGCTGTGGTTTATGTCAAAGAGTGTTTTTCCTATGTTTTCCTCTAAAAGTTTAATAGTGTCTGGTCTTACATTTAGGTCTTTAATCCATTTGGAGTTTATTTTTGTATATGGTGTTAGGTAGTGTTCTAATTTCATTCTTTTACATGTAGCTGTCCAGTTTTCCCAGCACCACTTATTGAAGAGGCTGTCTTTTCTCCACTGTATGTTCTTGCCTCCTTTGTCATAAATTAGGTGCCCATATGTGCATGGGTTTATCTCTGGGCATTCTATCCTGTACCATTGATCTATATTTCTGTTTTTCTGCCAGTACCATACTCTCTTGATTACTGTAGCTTTGTGGTATAGTTTGAAGTCAGGGAGCCTGATTCCTCAGACTCCATTTTTCTTTCTCAAGATTGTTTTGGCTATTCAGGTCTTTGTGTTTCCATATGAATTGTAAGATTTTTTGTTCTAATTCTGTGAAGAATGCCATTGGTAGTTTGATAGGGATTGCATTGAATCTGTAGATTGCTTTGGGTAGTATAGTCATTTTTATAATATTGATTCTTCCAATCCAAGAACATGGTATATTTCTCCATCTGTTTATGTCATCTTTGATTTCTTTCCTCAGTGTTTTATAGTTTTCTGAATACAAGTCTTTCACCTCCTTAGGTAGGTTTATTCCTAGGTATTTTATTCTTTTTGTTGCAATGGTAAATCGGAGTGTTTCCTTAATTTCTCTTTCTGATTTTCGTTGTTGGTGTATAGGAATGCCAGAGATTTCTGTGTATTAATTTTGTATACTGCAACCTTATCAAATTCATTGATTAGTTCTAGTTTTCTCGTGGCAACTTTAGGATTTTCTATGTATAGTATCATGTCATTGGCAAAGAGTGACAGTTTTACTTCTTCTTTTCCAATTTGTATTCCTTTTATTTCTTTTCTTCTCTGACTGCTGTGGCTAGGACTTCCAAAACTATGTTGAATAAGAGTGGCGAGAGTGGATATCCTTGTCTTGTTCCTAATCCTAGTGGAAATGCTTTCAGTTTTTCACCATTGAGTATGATGCTTGCTGTGGGTTTGTCATATATGGCTTTTATTATGTTGAGGTAGGTTCCCTCTATGCCCATTTTCTGGAGAGGTTTTATCATAAATGGGTATTGAATTTTGTCAAAAGCTTTTTCTGCATCTATTGAGATGATCATATGGTTTTTATCATTAATTTGTTAATGTGGTGTATCACATTTATTGATTTGCATATACTGAAGAATCCTTGCATCCCTGGGATAAATCCCACTTGATCACAGTGTGTGATCCTTTTAATGTGCTGTTGGATTCTGTTGCTAGTATTTTGTTCAGGATTTTGCATCTCTGTTCATCAGTGATATTGGTCTATAATTTTCTTTTTTTGTGATATCTTTTTCTGGTTTTGGTGTCAGGGTGATTGTAGCTTTGTAGAATGAATATGGGAGTGTTTCTCCCTTTGCAGTATTTTGGAAGAGTTTGAGAAGGATTGGTGTTAGCTCTTCTCTAAATGTTTGATAGAATTTGCCTGTGAAGCCATCTGGTCCTGGACTTTTGTTTGTTGGAAAATTTTTAATTACGGTTTCAATTTCATTACTTGTGATAGGTCTGTTTATATTTTCTAATTCTTGCTGGTTCAGTCTTGGAAAATTGTACCTTTAGAAGAATTTGTCCATTTCTTTGTGGTTGTCCATTTTATTGGCATATAGTTGTTTGTAGTAGTCTCTTATAATCTTTTGTATTTCTGCAGTGTCAGTTGTGATTTCTACTTTTTCATTTCTAATTTTATTGATTTGCGTCCTCTCTCTTTTTTTCTAGATGAGTTTGGCTAAGGGTTTATCAATTTTGTTTATCTTCTCAAAGAACCAGCTTTTAGTTTTATTGATCTTTGCTATTGATTTCTTCATTTCTATTTCATTTATTTCTGCTCTGATCTTTATGATTTCTTTCCTTTTACTGACTTTGGGGTTTCTTTGTTCTTCTTTCTCTAGTTGTTTTAAGTGTAGGGTTAGATTGTTTATTTGAGATTTTTCCTGTTTCTTGAGGTGAGATTGAATTGCTATGAACTTCCCTCTTAGAACTGCTTTTGCTGTGTCCCATAGGTTTTGGGTCATTGTGTTTTCATTGTCATTTGTTTCTATGTTTTTTTTTTTCTTCTTTGATTTCATCAGTGATCTCTTGGTTATTTAGTAGTGCACTGTTTAGTATCCATGTATGTGTGTTTTTTAGTTTTTTTTCCTGTAATTGATTTCCAATCTCATAGTGTTGTGGTCAGAAAAGATGCTTGATACCATTTTAATTTTCTTAAATTTTCCGAGGCTTGATTTGTGACCCAAGATGTGATCTATCCTGGAGAATGTTCCATGTGCACTTGAGAAGAAAGCGTATTCTGCCACTTTTGGGTGGAATGTTCCATAAATATCAATTAGATCTATCTGGTCTATTGTGTCATTTGAAGATTGTGTTTCCTTATTTATTTTCTGTTTGGATGATCTGTCCATTGGTGTAAGTGGGGTGTTAAAGTCCCCTACTATTATTGTGTTGCTGTCGATTTCTCCTTTCATGGTTGTTAGCATTTGCTTTATGTATTGAGGTGCTCCTCTGTTGGGTGCATAAACACTCATAATTGTTACCTCTTCTTCTTGGATTGATCCTTTGATCATTATGTAGTGTCCCTCCTTATCTCTTGCAACAGTCTTTATTTTAAAGTCTCTTTTGTCTGATATGAGAATTGCTACTCCAGCTTTCTTTTGATTTCCATTTGCATGGAATATCTTTTTCCATCCCTTCACTTTCTTTTTTTTTTTTTTTTTTTTATTTATTTATTTTTTTTTTATTTTTTTTTTTTATTAGTTTCTGCTTTATAACAAAGTGAATCAGTCATACATACACATCTGTTCCCACATCCCTTCCCTATTGCGTCTCCCTCCCTCCATCCCTTCACTTTCAGTCTGTATGTGTCCCTAGGTCTGAAGTGGGTCTCTTGTAGACAGCATATATATGAGTCTTGTTTTTGTATGTATTCAGCCAGTCTGTGTGTTTTGGTTGGGGCATTTAATCCATTTACATTCAAGGTTATTATCGATATGTATGTTTCCATTACCATTTTCTTAATTGTTTTGGGTTTGTTTTTGTGGGTCTTTTTCTTCTCTTCTGTTTCCCACCTAGAGAAGTTTCTTTAGCATTTGTTGTAAAGCTGGTTTGGTGGTGCTGAATTCTCTTAGCTTTTGTTTGTCTGAAAAGCTTTTGACTTCTCCATAGAATCTGAATGAGATCCTTGCTGGGTAGAGTAATCTTGGTTGTAGGTTTTTCTCTTTCAGCACTTTAAGTATATCCTGTCACTCCCTTCTGGCCTGCAGAGCTTCCACTGAAAAATCAGCTGATAACATTATGGGGATTCCTTTGTATGTTATTTTTTGTTTTTCCCTTGCTGCTTTTAATATTTTTCTTTGTATTTAATTTTTGTTAGTTTGACATATATGTGTCTTGGTGTGTTTTTCCTAGGGTTTATCCTGTATGGGACTCTCTGTGCTTCCTGGACTTCGGTGACTATTTCCTTTCCCAAGTAAGGAAAGTTTTCCACTATAATCTCTTCAAATATTTTCTCAGATCCTTTCTTGTTCTCTTCTTCTTCTGGGACCCCTATAATTCGAATGTTGGTGCGTTTAGTGTTGTCCCAGAGGTCTCTGAGATTGTCTTCCATTCTTTTTTCTTTATTCTGCTCCTTGGCAGTTATTTCCACCATTTTGTCTTCCAGCTCACTTATTCATTCTTCTACCTTTGTTATTCTGTTATTGATTCCTTCCAGTGTAGTTTTCATTTCAGTTATTGTGTTGTTCATCTCTGTTTGTTTGTTCTTTAGTTCTTCTAGATCTTTGTTAAACATTTCTTGTATTTTCTCAATCCGTGCTTCCATTCTATTTCCGAGATTCTGGATCATCTTTACTATCATTACTCTGAATTCTTTTTCAGGTAGATTGCTTATTTCCTCTTCATTTACTTGGTCTTCTAGGTTTTTACCTTGCTCCTTCATCTATGAAATATTTTTTTGCAGTCCCATTTTTTTTTTTTATGAGGGGGATTGTGTTCCTGTTTTACGGGTTGTTTGGTCTGAGGCTTCCAACACTAGAGTTTGTAGGCTATTGGGTAGAGCTGGGTCTTGGTGCTGAGATGAGGAACTCTGTGAGACCTCACTCCGGTGAATATTCCCAGTGGTCTGAGGTTCTCTGTTAGTGCAATGGTTTGGACTCAGAGCTCCCACTGCAGGAGCTTCCCCCGACTCCGTGTTGGCAAATCAAGATCCCACAAGCCACGTGGGGTGGCTCCCCAAGAAAAAAAGAGAGAACAATAACAAAGTAAAAAATAAAATTAGACTAGGAAACTAACAGATATGTTAGAAAGAATTTAAAAATAAAAACATAGATGAATCAACAACCACAAGGTATGTCAGTACCATAATAGTAAAAAAGAGGAGGAGGAGGGAAAAGAAAAAAAAAGGAGGGGGGAAAGGCCTTGGCTGTGGAGAGTGGGGCCTAAGAAAGGGCGAGGTTTGGGCGGTGGGCGGGGCCAATGCTCAGGACCTACAGGGCTGGAAAACCCTGGGGGCTGTGGGCGGTGGGGCTTAGGCTCCAGGAACAGAAGGGGCCCAGGCGTGCCCCCCACCCATGGTCTCAGAGGGCAGGGCACCTCACCAGGGAGCCCAGCAGGCTTCCTGGGCTCGAGTGGACAGGGCAATCGTCCTCTACTCCTCTCCTGCTCCTCCCAGAGGGCCCCTCCTGCCTGCCTCTCCTGACCCCCCTGACCTCCCTCCTATGCTCCCAAGGACCCACGCAGCCTGGAGGGACCTTGGAGGGCAGGGGATCGGCCTGGGAGCTCAGCAGGCTCCCCGTGCCCCAGTGGGCGGGGCAATCGCCCTCCACTCCTCTCCCGCCTGTCTTTCCTGATCTCCCTGGCCTCCCTCCTATGCCCCCAGGACCCACACGGCCTGGAGGGGGCTTTGGATTGCAGGGGACCGGCTTCGGAGATCAGCAGGCTTCCCGGGCCCCAGTGAGCAGGGCAATCGGCCTCCGCTCCTCTCCCGTGCCTCCCAGAGAGTCCCTACCACCTGCCTCTCCTGATCTCTCTGGCCTCAGGGGTGCCGATCTGGTCTGACCTCCAGTTCTCTTCCCCTCTCGGTCCCCCTACGTCCTACCGGTTCACTCTGGGGTTCCTCCTGTCTCCTTGGGGGTTAGAGTCCCCATCAGCAGCCGGCAGGCACCCTAGTTGTGGGGAGACGCTAACTCCACATCTTCCCACACCACCATCTTGACTCCTCCTGTTGGGTTTTAAGAGAACATCTAGCATCCAAATCTTGGTTTCTAAAAACTATTCCTGACTAAAAGGAACAGAACTCCTTGGAAAAGCAGTTGATTACTGATCTGGGCAGGGAAAAGACAAGATGAGCCTGGAGCATCTTATGGTACTAGAATGTAAGACAGTGCTCATAAAAAGGTAAGGGTCAGTCTAAAGGGCAGACAAGCCTATATGACAGAGGCCCCCAGTGACCAAAGCTGGGATAATCTGAACAACAAAATAAATAATGATTGTATTAGATTATAACCTATGGAATAAAAAAATATCCATGATTCTATATTGGTAATGTACAAATGATTCAGTAAACAAATAAATGAAGCAGAAGGGATGGCTCTTCCTTAGAGAACAATTCTAACTAAATAATATCGAAGAAATAAGAGACATAGAAAATCACTGTTAGAATGCCATGATAACAATGAAGGCAGGCAAGATCCACCAATGGATGCTAAAAATAATGAGTGAAAGTGAGGTGAAACAGGATATTTGCAGCCTTAAACTTTCTACCCTGGTATATTTATTAACTACAAAGAGAAAAATAGTAACTTCACAGTGCAGAAACACCACAGACATGAACTAAACTAAATGATCCAGGCTATTGCCATCAGTAATAAGACATATTGACCCCTTACACTGCTGATATGATATATTGAGAAGGGAACATCACTTCTGTAGTATTCTTGCCAAAAAGGCATGGCCTCCATCGACTCATGAGAGAACATCAGACAACCCACATTGAGGAATGTTCAGTACAGTAACTGATCCATACTCCTCAAAATGTCAAGGTCAGAAAGACAAGGAGAGACTGAGGAACTGTCACAGATTGTAGGAGATGAAGGAGACAAGACAACTAACACCCCAGAAAACCAGAAGACATTAGTGGAAGAATGGGTGAAATCAAATTTTCAGTTTAGTAATGTACCAATCCTCTAATTGTATCAATTAATATTTTTTTTACTAATTCTTAGTTTTGATAATTGTACTGTTGTTATGTATAATGTAAACATTAGTGAAAACTAAGTGAAGCGTATACAGAAACTTTCTGTACTATTTTTGCAGCTTTTCTGTAAGTCTAAAATTATTTCGAGGGACTTCCCTGGTGGTCCAGTGACTAAGACTTTGTGCTCCCAATGCAGGGGACCTGGGTTCGACCCCTGGTCAGGGAACTAGATCTCACACGCCGCAACTAAGAGTTCGCCTCAACTAAAGATCCCACATGCCACAACTAAGACCTGGTGCAGTCAAATAAATAAAATAAAATAAATAAATATTTTTAACAAAAATAAATAAAATTATTTTGAAATAAAAAGGTAAAAATAATTTGGATACTCACCCTTTATCCGTTAATCATATGGAAAATATCTTCCTCTTTCGGCACTCTGGTTGAGTTGATGCATCTCCGAGCTGGAATGTTAGCTGTTCCTTCCGAAGGCCATTCCTTCTATTGCTCTGTCAGGTCGGCAGCCTCAGGATGGGGAGGTAGACATTAGGATTAGTGGATCCCATGGTCATCTGCCCATTACTGCACCCGCCTTTGCTAAAAAGTGGATCACTTGGCCTGAGGGGATGGTATGTGATATACCATGTCGGTGGGTCAAATACTGTGTGAGCCTTCAGATGCTGGTGCTGGCTGAGGCCATGCAGGCAGGAGAGGCTAACCCATACGCATAATATGTACTGCATTGATTTCAGTCAAGATAAATCGCTCCCTTTCCTGAGTGGAAAGGGTCTGATGTGGTCAACTTGTTACCAAGTGGCTGGCTGGTCTCCCTGAGGAATGGTGCCATGTGGCAGATTCAGTGTCGCTGTAGGGTGGACACTCAGCAGTGGCAGTAGCTAGGTCAGCCTTAGTGAGTGGGTGTCCATGCCGGTGGACCTGTTACTAGCCTCTCCCCTACTGCCATTGTGCCAGTGCTGGGGGGGGTCTTTGACAGAGGCTGGCCGATGACTGCTGGCTGAATCACACTGTTTACTTGGTTTAGTCTCTTCCATGGTAGATGCTCTCTGGTGGGCGTTAACACATGATACATGTGCTATAAAGACCTCACTTTGTGCCTAGTCCTCAAGATCCATCTATGTGCCTCTTCTCCAAACCTCCTTGACCCTGATGTTCCAAGCTCCTCATAGGCCCCTGACCAACCAGCCAAGCCATTCACCATTGCCCATGGGCCCACATATATTCTTCTATTGGACCCCTTTTCTTTCTACAAAAGGGGACGACTAGATGCATGACCTGGAGCTCTGCCAATCGGGAGGATCTCAGGGTTACCCCCAAGTGGGGCTGTAGTACAACAGTACATCTTCAGCTCAAACCCTCATGTTGAGCCAATCCATTCATGAATCAAGCTTGAACTTTTTCCTCCTCCATCAGCTGGTCATAAGAGTTCCCCCATACGGCTGTAGGTGTGAGCTGAGGGAAAGGTACTGGCCAAGCAATGGTGGGTGACATGGGGGTCTGGGCCACCTACTCATGCAGCTCACTTTGCCCTCTGGCCCTGCTTGTGCCCAATTTTCTTGTCCCCCTTTTTGTTTTGGACCTGCCTGACTTTATGACTTGGTGGGTCTGATAGAAGACAGCTCATGACAGCCAGCTCTGGTCACATGATCACTCAATGATATCTTGTAGTCACACTCACCCTCTTAACCAGGACCCAACAGTAGGCCGGGGCAGTTTTTTGTATAGTGTGTAGGTCTCTGTTGCAGATGTCATGACCCTGCTCCAGAACCTTAGGAATCTCTATCATGTCTCTTCTTTTTAGGGTTTGCCACAAAACTCTACCTGGCATCTCTCCTCCATCCATAGATACCTCTAGTACCAACAGCTACATGTGGCTAACGGCTACCATATTGGAAAGCACAGATACAGAACATTTCTATCAGTTCAGCAAGTGTATTAGACAGTACCACATCTAGATCTAACAGTTTACAAGAAGTACAGAGGCTGGAGAAATATATTAAACAATCTCACAAGGATACAATCATCCAAAAACAGAATGCGGAAAATTCTACAGAACAAGTGACCCAGTTTCTTTAACAAATAAATGTCATGGAAGAATGGGGGAGAGGGAAACTGTTGTAGATTAAGAGGCTTATGAGACACATTAACCAAATGCATTGTGTGGACTTTCCCTGGATCTTGATTTGAACTAACCAACTGTAAAAGAGATGTTTTTTGAGATAAGCCAGTTAAGCAACACACTGAGAATGGAAATGTGGGCTCATTCAAATGTGGTTGGGGAGAGAGACCCAAATAGGAGTTTGTATTCCTGGTTTGACTGGGAAGAAAAACAAAGCCAGAAATAGCTTTATCTCAGTAATGTTAGCAACACGCTTCTTCAAATTTGCTGTGGGAGGAAAACGGAGCTTGGAATACTTTCAAGAGCAGCAGCCACATCACTCCCCTTGATCCTGGGATATGCCCAGTGGGAGAGTGGAGACAAAGGGATGCGACAGTATTTTCCTTCGCTTATATGGCAAACTGCTGCTCATGCTTAGCACTCCTCTTCCAGGAAGTCTTCCTGGCTTGCCTTACTGCCCTACCCCATCCTAACCCCCAAGAGCCTCCCTGTGCTTTCCTCCTCATAGCCCCGATCAAGGCCTACCCTAACTGTGACACCGGAGCTGGGACTTGCAGGGTGAGAAAGGTCAAGGGTGTGTTCCAAGCCCCTGAGCCTTGGTGGAGCTCTGGGTATTCAGACCACAAGAAGCCACTGCATAGTCTTAAGCCAGGAAGTGGCGGCTGTTGTGTTTCCCTTTGTGCTCAGTAAGCCTCACCTCTCCTTTAAGAAGTACTGACTCAGCGAGGGCTGGCAGGGCCACCTTAAGGCCGTGCCACCTTAAGCAGCCCTGCCCCCAGCACAACCAATAGGCTGGGGTGGTCACCGGCTGTTGCCCAGCTATGGCCAGCCTGCTCCGGGCTGCAACTTGGGGGATGTTCCCCTGGAGGGGCTACTGCTCCAGGGGGACGCAGGTAGGTGGGAGGGGAGGAGCCCCTTAGAGGGTGGGGGGCCCCCGATGCCGAGTTCTGGCCAGACTCTGTGCTGCCCCAGCACCAGGAGACCTTGAGCAGAGGCTCGCTGGGCTCACCCCAGGTCAAATGTGGGTGTTCAGTGAGCTGGGCCGAAGTCCTCACAGCTGCCATGAGTGGGGCTGGGGGGTGTCAACTGAAAGATTTGTGGACTCTAGGGCACCCCTTTGAGGCCCCGGAATACACACACATTTTGAAAGAATGCCTGGGAGGCAAGGAGCTGGATTCTAGGCCAGGCCCTGTCCTAGACTTGCTGGCCTCTTTTCCTCATCTGTAAAATGGGAAGAAATCCCCAGAAGGGCTCCAAGAGCCCTATGAGCCCCCAGCCGAGGCGGGGTAGGGATGTGGGTGCCTCTGTTCACAGGCAATGGAACCCCCACTCCCACCCCTCCCACTGGCCAGGTGGCTCCAGGTATCTTTGAGTGACCCTGCCAATGTGTTTCTCCCCTGCAGGGCAAACTCAGCGAGGGCTTTGTGGAGGCTCTGAAGGCAGTTGTGGGGAGCCCCCATGTGACTACTGCTGCTGCGGTCCGAGAGCAGCACGGGCACGATGAGTCAATGCACAGGTGGGCTCCGCCACCCCCCTGCATCAGGACCGCTGGCTGGGAGTGAGGGTCTGGGTTACCTTCTGCCCATCAACCCCCGCCATCTGTTTTGGGGCGCTCTGGCATTCTCCACCTCTCCTCTATGCCCCAGAAGGGTGTTCTCGGCCCCTCGTCCACTGTGCAGCCTCAGGCCCTGCAATACCTTCAAACTTGAGCAGGACCAGAGGGTACCACACACCCCTACATTGCTGAGGGTCTGGTTCCAGGTGCCAACCTCCGGACGCCGTGGTGTGGCCCCAGAATGTGGAGCAGGTCAGCCGGCTGGCAGCCCTGTGCTATGGCCAAGGCGTGCCCATCATCCCATTCGGCTCGGGCACCGGGCTTGAGGGTGGAGTCTGTGCCGTGCAGGTATGTATGGTGGGTGGCCTCCTCCCCTGGCCAGGCTCTAGCCCCACCACACTTGTCACACCGGCAGCTGCCTCCTCCACCACACCAGCCTGGCTGGCCAGGTCCAGTCCTCCTTACCTGCCATCCTGGGGCTCTGGTCTGGCTGCGGGGAGGTCGGCCACGAGCTGGGGTCTTGGGGGCTGTGTCCTGGCGAAAGATCTAGGTCAGTTACCGCTTGAACGCCCTCCGCCAGGGCGGCGTCTGTGTCAATCTGACCCACATGGACCGAATCCTGGAGCTGAATCCGGAAGACTTCTCTGTGGTGGTGGAGCCCGGCGTCACCCGCAAAGCCCTCAACTCCCACCTGCGCGACAGCGGCCTCTGGTTCCCTGTGGGTAGGCTGGGGCTCCAGGACTTTCCTGGGCCTGGAGGGCTCCCTGGTGGCAGGGCTGTTTCTGGGGCTTGGCGGGACCCCTCTGCCCACGGGCAGCCGCCCCAGGCTTCCTTCTGCCTGCCCTCTGCCCTCCAGACCCAGGTGCAGACGCCTCTCTCTGCGGCATGGTGGCCACCAGCGCTTCGGGCACCAACGCTGTGCGCTACGGCACCATGCGCGACAACGTGCTGAACCTGGAGGTGGTGCTGCCGGGAGGGCGGCTGCTTCACACTGCGGGTCCCGGCCGTCACTTCCGGTGAGCGCCCTCTACCGGCGGCAACGGGGGCCTCCTGGAGAGGCGGGTCATGAAACCGCCCTGTGGGCCAAAGCCGGTGGTCCAGAGGCCGATTTGGGCTGTGCCAGGGAATGGCTGCCTGGGTGGCAGTCTGCACAGAGGCGGGTGTGCCCAGACCTCAGGCTCAGCTCCCCACCTGGCTTCTGGCCAGAAATCCGTCGTCACGTGGCCTGGGCACTCACCTACCTCCTGTCCCCGGGGACCCAGGAAGAGCGCAGCTGGCTACAACCTCACCGGGCTGTTTGTGGGCTCCGAGGGGACGCTGGGCCTCATCACGGCCGCCACACTGCGCCTGCACCCTGCCCCTGAGGCCACGGTGGCCGCCACCTGTGCCTTCCCCAGCGTCCAGGCGGCCGTGGACAGCACCGTACACATCCTCCAGGCTGCAGTGCCCGTGGCCCGCATTGGTGAGCCTGGGATTGGGCCGTCCAATTGGGCCTCCCCAGAGGAGGCCCCCTTTGAAGGCCACGCGTCACCTCACGTGGCCTCTCCTTGGTCCCAGAGTTCCTGGATGACGTCATGATGGACGCCTGCAACAGGCATAGCAAGCTGAACTGCTGCGTGGCGCCCACGCTCTTCCTCGAGTTCCACGGCTCCGAGCAGGCGCTAGCAGAGCAGGTGCAGCGCACAGGTGTGCTGGGGTGCTGTGGGCGGCGGGGGGCGGGGCGGGGCGGGGCCCGGGCTGCCCCAGAGTAGGGCCTGGTGTCAACCCCACCCCCCCGCCCCCGACAGAGGAGATCATCCGGCACAACGGAGGCTCTCACTTCTCCTGGGCCAAGGAGGCGGAGGACCGCAGCCGGCTCTGGGCAGCGCGGCACAACGCCTGGTACGCTGCCCTGGCGCTGCGGCCGGGCTGCAAGGTGAGCGGGCTGGGGTGGACTTGGGAGCCTTTCCTCAGCCTACTGCCCTATTGTCCAGGGCAGCAGGCAGAGGCCCCGGTGGGCAGGACTGCCAAATCCTCGGGAGGGAGCCCCTGCCCCAAGCCAGGCCCTGGGTGCAGGGACCGAGCAGGGGCAGTGTGAACACAGAAGGCAGGCTTCCTGGAGGAAGAGGTGGTGAAGCGGAAGGTGGTAGCCAACAGGAAGGGGAGGCTGGGCTCCAGGTGCTGGGGGGCCTGCACGGTAGTGGGGGTGGGGAGCAGGATGAGAGCCCTGGGAGCCTAGCCGGGCCACTCGCCTTGTTGTACAGGGGAAACTGAGGCTTAGAGACAGCAGGCACGTTCATGTGAGAGGCCGAGCCCCCTGAGCCCATTCGTACCCTTGACCCCTTACCTCCCGGGCAGGCTGGGTGAGGGAGGGAAGCTCACCGGCCTGCCCCGACTCAGGGCTATTCCACCGACGTGTGTGTGCCCATCTCCCGGCTGCCGGAGATCCTGGTGCAGACCAAGGAGGACCTGCAGGCCTCGGGACTCACAGGTTCTGCCTGCCCCATGCGGGGCGCGGTGGGAGGGTGGGGGCGGGGCTGGGGCAGCAGCTCTGTCCTCTGGGCCCCTAGGAACCATCGTTGGGCACGTGGGTGATGGTAATTTCCACTGCATCCTGGTGGTAGACCCGGAGGACCACGAGGAGCTCCTCAGGGTCAAGGCCTTTGCAGAACAGCTGGTCAGGTAAGGGCAAAGCGGGAAGCAGGGTCGGGGAGAGCTGAGGGAAGTGGGAGGGGCACCCGCTGAGGACCTCTTCCCGCTGCTTCCCAGGCGAGCACTGGCACTCCATGGCACGTGCACGGGGGAACATGGCATCGGTCTGGGCAAGCGGCAGCTGCTGCAGGAGGAGGTGGGCACGGTGGGCATTGAGACCATGCGGCAGCTCAAGGCCACGCTGGACCCCCGAGGCCTCATGAACCCAGGCAAGGTGCTGTGAGGGGCTCGGAGCACCTGGCCCACAAGCCCCCAGAGAGTGGCACCTCCCGTTCTGGAACCTGTTTTCCCGCCACGGAACAGCTCTGCCTTTGCCTAGACCCTGCAGGGGTCTTCGCCAGCCCGCTAGCCCTTTTATCCAAGCCGAGGCCAGAGAGAGGAGGGAGAAGCCTGGTCGGCCGTCTTCTCCCTGGCCCTCTTGCTGGCCTCAGGAGCCTTTGGTCCAGTAAATGGCTCAGGGTCATTCCCAGTGAAGCTGCTTCCTCTCTGCTTGCTTACACATCCCGTAAGGTGGTGTGGGTCAGTCACCCCAAAGACTAGGACGACTCCCCTCCACCTTAGCCTCCCCACTGCCAGGGCAGGAGAACAAAGGCTGGGGGCTCCAGCACCCATAGCCCAACTCCATCTGCCTGGTGACAGGAATGCTCCTTTGCTGGTGGGGGAAGGGACCTCCGGCTCCACACTCATAGACCCCCCCAAATAAACCTGAACCCCACTTGCAGTTGTCTGGAGACGAGCAGGCAGCACCTGTGAATGGCCGCCCGTGCCTGCCCGCCCCACCTCCTCCAAGCTCTCTGTCCTTTGGCTGGTGACGTCCTCGTCCCTCACCCCGGGCCGTCCCTCACCCCGGGCCTGCCCTCCGACTTGCTGCAGCCTGAGGAGTGGCAGCTGCTCTGCCTCTCAGAGCCCCAGGGCCTAAGGACTTGCCCATGTCCATCATCACTTACCACAGACTCCCCCACTGAGCCCCAACTGGGCTCTAGAACATTCTGAACGTGTCCTTCAAGTGGCTGCTACCAACCATTGCGAATGGAAGTGATTCTCCTGGTACCACACCTCTCCACAGTGTGATGTATTATACTACCAGCTTTTTTGCCCTCAATCTCAGGCTCTGTCCGCCCTGGGGCCTGCCCCTGCCTTGGTCAGGATTCCTGATCAGAGGACCTTGTCCGGGGTACCTGGCAGTTGTTCCCCCTAAGCCCACGAGAGGGTGCCCGACACCTCAAAGCTTAGACACCAGTATCTGCTTGCGGCAGTGGTGCCCAGCACTCACCGCTGCAGGGACCTGCAGCTCTCAGCTCTGGGCCCCCCACTTCCCAGGGTCTAGCAGGTGCCTGGAGTCCTGGAAACCAGTCTCTAAGCTCTCCACTCCCCTGCAGGTCCCAGGAGCCTCTAGTGCAGGCCCGTCTCCCTCACCCCAAGGCCTTGGCCCTTAGGAAAGGGGCTGAGCGAGGGGCGCGGGGGAGCCAGGGGCACACTCCTTCTCGCCTCACTCCCGTTCTCCCAAGCCACCTCTGAGCTCCTTCCCTGCCTCCACCCCCTCCGCCCCTCCCCACCTCTCCCCCCAGCTGTTCAGGCAGCCGCTCTGGCTCCTGAGACCAGCTCGGTTCTTGGAAACCCTCCTCTCTGCTAATTCGGAGCTGAGCCCTGAGTTCGCTCCTCTGTGACATTTCTGTCCCTTGGATGTGCCAGGGGGTGGTGTGGGGCAAGTCCCATGGGCCCTCCCCCACAAGCACCCAATAAAGCGGACTCGAACCGTCTAACCATCAGCCACCAGTGCCCTCCCCTCCACGCAGGCTGCCCGCCACCAGCAGCCCCCCGGGGCAGCATTCTGCAGGGGCAGGCGCCTCCCCTACAGGGCAGGGCTTGTCTCTGATGTGCCCCTCAGTGCCTGGCAACTAGTAGGTGTTCAGCAAATGGCCACTTCCCCACAATTCTTTACTAGGAAAAACTCCAAACACGCAGGACAGTTGGAAGAACAAGTACACTGTTCACTGAAATACTAGCCACTGAAGATTCAACAATGAATATTTTTGCCTTACTTGCTTCGTGCGTGTATTTTTCGGGGAACCATTTGGAATTGAGTTACAAATTTGTTGACATCATTCACCTACATAATTCAGCATCTATTCCCTAGGAATAAGGACCTAAAAACCTCGACACCATTAAATGGCTCCTAGATGACTGGTTTTAGTGAGGTGCCCCTTTCCAGGAAGCCCCCTCCCCTTCACGTGTGCTGGGCCCTTAGCAGAGGGAGTGGGTGGAACCCACCTCCCAGCCCCTGCCAATTCCCTGCCCTCCGGGAAAGGCAGAGTTGAGGAGAGCTGTTGGGGTGGAGGATGACAGACACCAGTTCCATCTGGAAAGCCCGGACAACCCCAGTCCTACCCGCGCCCAGGAGCTGGCAATCTGGGTCTGAATTTGGAGGAGACGGCAACCAGCAGAGGGCTGCAGTGTGCCGGGTGGGAGTGAAGTCGCCGGGGGTGGGACAGGCACCAGCCCCAGGAGCCTGGAATAGCAGCCGGCGTGGGCTCCAGCCCTGCCCCACCCAGCTCGACCCCTCAGCTCACCCAGGGCGCTGCCAAGGCTGCTGGGCCTAAGCCACCGAGGTGGGCACAGAGGCGGGCACAGAGGCCTCCTCCGCCTGCAGGCCCAGGGGTCAGGCAAGGAGATCCTCAGGGCCAGCTTTGCTGGAGGAATTAAATATAGAACAGGCAGACATAGTTGCCAGGCAGAAGCAGGAGGTGCTGTGAATAGAACAGTGCTCTTTGCGGTGACAAAGCCACGAGCGAGCCTGCTATGCACGTGCCAGGGGCTTCTGGGCAGATCCTCTGACCCTCACAGTGGCCTCTGAGCTGCGTGACTTTGTTCCCACTTCATGTGTGGGGCATCTGAAGTTTCAGATGAAGTCCTTTCCCCAGCGTGGTTCTGCCAGGCAGAGGAGCCCCATACAGACAGTTTAGAGCCCAGGTTTTTGCCACCATGGCGACTGCAGGTCCCCGGGGTCACCACCCCACAAGCTCAGACCCACAAACTCCTCTTGAGTATTTCTCTGAAATGCTGAGCGTGCCGGTGACTTGGCTCAGATTTGCCCACCAGCCTGCAATGCCCTTGTACAGAGCAGGTGCTTCAGCAAGTGTCTGACAGAAGACAACTGCAGGGCCTGGGCCTGGTGGGGTCAGAGCCCATAGAGGCAGCAGCACACAGGAGGCCCGAGAAGGGGCGGAGCAGGCGTCTTCCTCCACAGCTTCCCTCACAGGCTCTGCAGGAGGATCTGGAATGCCGCTCCGAGAGCCGGTCTGGGACAGGGACAGAGGCCAGGTGTGCACTGCTACCTGCTGCCCTGAGCTTCCCACCCAGCCCAAGGTGTGCCAACTCGTGTGAGCCCTGAGTGGCTGGTTCTAGTTCAAGGGCTCTGAGCTGGCTCAGCCCCAAACCAGGGCCTCTTTCTGGGCCTCAGTGAAGGATGCCCATGAGTCAGCACTGAGATGTGGCTGGAGCAACAGGAAGGGCAGGGTGTGGAACGGGGAGCCAGGGATTGGGCGGGGGGCGGTCTGGGCCAGTGCCTGGAAGAACCTGCATCCTTGCAACCTCCATCCGCTGCAAGGTCTTTGCCCTGCAGATCTTTCCAGAAGAGTTCTGTCACGACCACTCCACAGGTGATGGCAGATAGATTCCATGAGGCTTGAATGGGTTGTAAAGCTGTGGACTCCGGCCTGACCTGCCACGTTCCCTCACCCAGGCGTGACCGCTGAGAACCACATCACACACCTGTAGCCCCGATGCTAGCCTGAAGGCTAAAGAAGGCTAAGGAGGTAGGCAAGGGAGCAGGGACAGACCTTCAACGCCCATTTCTTGATTGTGTAACAATACTTGATTAAAATGAAGTCACACAGTGCATCTTTTATTAGACATTACTTTAATACCATATCAAAACACCTTGACTAATGAAGAAAGCCTTTTCCCCCAGCTTTGAACGTATTTTTAAACATTTTATAAGGTTTTTTTTTTGTATTTTAAAATATAAATACAGAAACCTATCTTGCAGGGGCTGATGCCACATGTGAACATCAATGGCTAGAATGTTCTCAAACAGAATGCCTGAAAACAGGGGCAGCTGTACATATCCCTTTAATAAGTCTTTTGTTTGTCTAGGTTTTCTGGAAAAAAAAATCCACAGGGGTCTAAGAAAAACGTTCAGGCATTTTTGCAGGACACTTGTGATTGTTAAATCCTCTGAACTGACCAGAACCAGGAGGGAAGAGGGGAGGAGGAATGGAAAGGAGGCGGGGAGAAGGTCCTCAGTGGGTTGGTTTTTGGCAATGAAGTCAAGATATCAGGGTCCCAAGGGGAGAAAAGTGCAAAACCAAGCCAGAAAATTGGGGAGAAAACCAAACAAACAATAACAAAAAAAAAAAACCAAGGCAGAGCGGTTGATGGAGAGACCGCCGGGTGCCGGGCACAGGAGGGCTGTGAGCTCTGCTCTGCGAGTGGCGAGAACCCGGCTCTGGTCGTTTTGTCACTGAGCGGGTTCTGGCCGGGCAGCAGACGGCAATCTGTAAACATCACGAGGGAAAACACCAGTCGACACTAGACATTTTTTTTTATATATTTTTTTTTTGTAAACACTTTAGAGACAGACCCACAACGCCTTTCAAAGGTGAAAAAGAAAATGCCCTTTCCCTCCTGAGATGAGGATGAGGGGAAGGATATTGGGTGATTCTTTCTTCTCTCAAACTCGCTCTCATTCAATCTGGTGTCCTCAGGGAGAAAGGGAGAACCATTCTCTGGAAGTCAGTGCAGGAGGGGTGCCCTGTTCCCACTGGTGTCCCCAGCTCAGCTCTGCCCCAGTGTCCGAAGCCTCCTCTCAGGAACGGGGGCCTGGCTGTCCCTGTGGGGACCGTAAGATGTAAGTCGTGCTCCGTCGGGCCTGAGGCCAGCCGCGTGCATCCCGCTGAGGCCGGGCAGGGGCACCTGTGGCTCCGGTCTGGGGGCCCCGAAGCCAAACAGCATGCCGGGAATCTGGACCTGCAGCCAGCACCAGGCTGCATTCCCTCTGCCTCCCTCCTCCCCCAGCCTTTTCTTCACCCACGTCCTCAGTTTTTGAGGTGAAGGTAAAAAGGGCAAATGTCCCTGAATAGTTTGACATCATCAGCTGTTCTGGGAGTTTACTTGGAATAAGTAAAATAAACCTAAGAAAGAACAAAAGAAAAAAAACGAGAGAAAGAGGGAGAGGGAGAGAGAGAGAGAAAGAGCGCAAAAGAGGCCCCCAAACCCTTGGATTCATGTGAGATGAGGTGGGTTTTGGTTTCTCTGGGGGTTTGGTTTGTTTGGCAGAAAACAGAAAAGTGCCAGCCCAGAGCTCAGGAGGGACAGGTAGGATGGGGACAGGAGAGAATGGTCAGCAGTAAAGCAGGGTGCCTGGGGGAGAAACTGGGGTGGGACGACGGTGACAGGGGAGCACATGTGCACATCTCGGGAGGAAGCTGGTTGTGCTGGGTGGCGGGGCCCCAGGTCTGGCCTGGAGGCCTCAGATTCATCTGGAAGGGGGTGAGGGCGGTGGGTGCAGGTGGGAAGAACCAGCCAAGAGCTGACGGCTGACAAGCGCTGCAGGGAACGAGGCGCCGTCCCACACTCGGTCTTGTCTAATGAGTGTGCTGTCCACGTGGGGACGCGAGATTATCCCGTCCCCAAAGAAGCAGCAGAGACACCCGTGCCACCGAGGGGCAAGGACCTTCCCCGGCCCCCCAGCAAGCACGAGGCACAGCCGGGGTGCAAAGCAGCATCCTGTCCCAGGGCTTGTGCTGCTTCTCCTGCCCAGCACTTTCCAAGGGACCTTCCTGAACCTTCCTCGGGGAGATTCGCCCTAGACACGGGGAACACGACGGGCCTTCCCCCAACTCACCTTCCTCTACCCGGCAGGTTCTTCCTTGCCACATGCGAGTCTGGACTCTCATCCTTCCCAGGAACCCTCCCCCCACCACGGAACCCCTGCTGCTGAGATGCTCTCCTCTCCCCTGACCCCTCTTGGCCAGGGGAGGCGCGGCGCGGGGTGCCGTGAGGGCAGCTCAGCCCCCCTCCCCGCCTCCAGGCCCCAGAGCGACGCGACCCCAACCACGGGCTCACCTTTGAGAGGAGTCAGCGAGCGAGCCCAGCAGGGTCAGTCCGCGGGGTGTTCTGGACAAGATCTGTTCACTTCAAACCACGAGTCTATGCAACTGAGGGGAGACGGCAAGGGAGACACATCACTGGCTGGCCAGGCCGCTCCCTGGGGGCTAGCTCCAAGGGTCGGGTCTCTGGGCAGGGAATGCCTGATGCTCACCTGCGGGGACCCCTTATACCCACTGTCTGCTAGCAGATGGGAGGACACCCAGGGGGGTCCTGGCGCAGCCGGAGTCCCCGTGCAGTGCGTATGGAGTCCCAGTGCAGTGCGTATGGGCTTGGGGTGGACCCAGGTGCTGCAGGATGCAGGGAGTGTGGCCTTGAGAGGGACAAGGCCTCAGGGGCATGGAGCCCAGGAGGACGGCAACAGCTATGGGTCGGAGGGTGAGAGTGGGGGGCTGCACAGGGCAGCCAGTCAACTATCTCCAAGGCTTAAAGGGCAAAGAAGTGGGAACAAAGCCCTGGCAGGCTGGTCATCACCCTGAGCAAGCCCTCTCCTGAGTCACAGGAGCAGCCTGAGGCTCCCTCCCTGGTCTCCCTCTCAGGAGACCCCCAAGCTCAACCTGGCTTGGCTGGCTGTGGTGGGCAGCCAGCATCTAGTCCTCCTTCCTGGAGAAGGTGGGCCAGGGGAGGACTGGCCCTGTGGCTTAGTGACATTGCTCAGGAGAGACAGACAAGAGGCTAGCAGGGAAATCCTGGTCTCTAGTGTTTACAGAAAGCACTGTCTGAACAGAGAGGGAAGAGAAATTGGCCCAAGACAGCTTTCTGTAAAACATCTGGGTATTTTCAAAACAGGAACCAGACAGATCATTTGCATAAGTCTCTCCCAGAGCCGAAGATTCCCTTCTTCTGGCTCTGGTCAATGCTTCCCTGGGACAGTGGAGTGCTGGGTGCTGCGTCCAGGCCAAGACCCCCTCCCCTTAGGCCTCACTTGTGCCTTTCTGACACCAGCCACATCCATGTGCTGTCCCGTGGCCAGTGGCCCCGTGAGTCAGGCTTTGGAAAAGGCTGTGTGTCAGGAAGCAGCTCTGGGGCTCCAGGGGCCGAGAACAGGTGGAGGCCACGGGCAGCACAGAGCGTCCTCCCATCCTGGGTAAGGAGGTGTCTTCTTTCCAGTTGGAATCAAGAATGAGGCTCATGCTGGAGCCTGAGGGCGAATCTCAGTCCTGCTAATTATAGCAGCTCGCAGCACCGGGGCCCACAGGTAGTGGCTATTCCTGCCTGCTGGGCCTCTGGGGAGGACGGGCGGGCCCAGGGCAGCCAGCACACCCCTCCGTGCTGACCCGCCCCCGCCACCAGACCAGGGTCTGCACACTGGGGCAGAGGGGCTCACAGAGATGGACGGGGACTCAACCTCCCAGGGGGCAGGGGCTCCACAGGCCTCCCCGTCGGCCCCGCCACCCAGGCTCTGCGCTCAGCACGTCCAGGACTCCCCACCTGCTGACCTCTGCCTCGACTCCACTCAGAGTGCTGGGGGACGGGGCGGCTAGTGACAGTCTGCCCGTCTCTCCCCCCACCCACAGGGAAGGGGCCCTCTGGGGTCGGGGGTGCAGCTAAGCTGGCCCTGCTGGCCCTCTCGTACCTTTTGTGATAAATGCACAGGCAGGGCAGCCTGGCTATCGTGTCCCCCTGAAGCAGCTCCTCCAGGCAGATCACACACTCACCCGCATCTTTAGTCAGCACGTCATCTGCAAAGGGGGGACAGGGGAGAGCGGGGGGTCGGTCACCAGCAGGCAGGGATCTCGGAGCTGCTTGGGACTGTGCGGGTCACCTGAGTCGGCGAAAGCCCAAGAGGGACCTTGACGTAAAGGTCCTCCCTGTGGACACAAGACATGCAAACCACACGCTAACTACCTGAAGACAAAATGGGATTAATCACCAAGTAAGCGGCCCGGGCGATGAAGGATGAAAAAGGCTTGGAGAGGAGGAGACGTGCAGCAGAGGCAGCACGAGACAGAATGGTTCCCTGAACAGACTTTCCCCCTAAACATACACACAGACCAGGTGCACTGGATTTCTGGTCTGGAAAAAAATGGTGATGAGGAGAGTGGTACGAGGCGAGGGTGAAGGGAAGAAACAGGTACCCCAGCCAATACGCGTACGTGTGTGTCCACGGCAGCATCATTCACGAGAGCCCAAGGTGGGAACAACCCAAATGTCCGCCAGCGGGTGAACGGAGAAATGAACCGCGTGGCCCCACACAACGGCGTATCCACTCAGCCAGGAAAGGGGTGAAGAGGTGACGCCTGCTGAAACGTGGATGCACCTCGAAAACATGGTGCTGAGTGGAAGGAGCCAGATGCAAAAGGCCACCTGCTGTCTGATCCCCTTTATGTGAAATGTCCAGAAGAGGCAAATTCAGAGACAAAAAAGTAGGTCAGGGGCTGGGGGCAGGGGGCACTGGGGAGTGACTGCTTAATGAGTAAGGGATTTTCCTTTGTTTTTCTTGTGGTAACATGAGATCTACCCTCTTAATAAAAATGTAAGAGTACGGTATACTATTGGTATAGGCACCATGCTACAGAGCAGACCTCTAGACTTATACATATTACATAACTGAAACTTTTTTCTTTTTTTTAAAAAGTCACATTATCAGCTTTCTTTTCCCTTCCCAATATTTATTTATGTATTTATTTGGCTGCACCAGGTTTTAGGTGTGGCATGCAGGATCTAGTTCCCCAAGCAGGGATCGAACCCGGGCCCCCTGCAATGGGAACGAGGAGTCTTAATTAACCACTGGACCACCAGGGAAGCCCCATAACTGAAACTTTCTGCCAGTTGAATAGCAATTGCCTGTTTCCCTCTCCCCTGTCAACCACACTTCTACTCTCTGGTTCTGTGGGGTTGACTGCTTTAGATCCTTTATGTAAGTGGAATCATGCAAGGAGTTCCTTCTGGGATGATGAAATGTTTGGAACTAGACAGAGATGGTGGTTGCACAACATTGTGAATGTCCCAAATGCTACTACACTGTACATGTAAAAATGGTTACTTGTGTGTCATACAAATTTTAACTCAGTTAAATATTTAAAAAAGACACCCCACACCCCACCAGAAAAGAATGAATGGAAGGAAGCTGCTGCCCACCGAGTCCCCAAGCGAAGCCGTGACCAGAACAGCCCGAGCACAACAGGAGGCCGAGCCAGCATCCCCTACAACATTTCTATGACATTCTGGGCACTGCTGACTCAGTGAATAAGCCACGGTCTCAGGATTCAAGAAACTCATAGTCTAGCAGGGGCGGCTGAACAAGAAGACGGAAATGAACAGCACAGGAATTCCTGGAAGTCTTACGACGCACACAGATCCAGATGTGAGAAGTACGGGAGATGCCTAATCGGGCTGGGGACTGTTCAGGGAGGGATATTCCAGGCAAAGGGGACAGCATCTGTGCACCTGGCAAGGCAGGATGTCTGCTGTGGTAGGTACAGAGTCCTGGGGCCACGGGGTGGCGGGGCGGGTAGATGAGACCAACTTCCTGAGGACGGACTTGTATCCTGCTGTGCCACCTGGGCTTTATCTGGGTCACTGAAGGGCCTTGGAGACGCACTGATCCCATCTAGTCTCCTGAAACTACTGGAAATGACTGGAAGAGCCTGCAGATGGAGAGCCCGCTATGGAGGCTAATGCCGTGGTGCAGGCGAGATGAACTCCAGGCCAGCACCAGCAATGGGGAGAGATGGATGGCATGAATTGGGGCAGCTGGGCAAACGGGGGGCAGGGGAGGGGGCACACACTTGTCAGAGCGAGGGGGGTCCGGAGGAGGGCCAGCTTGGGAAGAACTGATGAGCTCAGAGCTGGCTGGTAGGCGCTGACCAGGCGTCTCCCCCAGGACGCGCTAATGGAAACCTGCTGGAGTCCATTCAAGTCCAGGTCTGGGATTTAGAGGAGAGATGTGGGCAATAGGGGTAGATGTGGGATAAAGAGCTTAGACAAATCTAAAGAAGGCAGACGACTGAACCCAGGTGAATTCTAATATTTGAAAGGCAGGTGAAAGAGGTGAAGTCAGCAAAAGGTTACCCAGAAGTTCTCAAAACCATAGGAGAAATACCCTGAGAACAGGTTCTGGATGTAAAGAAAGCAAAGCCTGAAGCAGGGTAATTCCCCACTTCTGAAAGATGTTTATTGATCGTGAACACTGACAATGATACATACTGAGATTTCATGTGTGTTCAGTGAGCCTCAGGATCTTACAAGCCAGGCAGGGCACACGGTGTTATTCCTGTTTTGCAAACGGGGACACTGCAGCCAGAGAATCAGACCCCTTGCCAAAGTCAGAGGGCTCATGAATGGGGCAGGGCCGGGGACCCTCTGCGGGGCTGCCCTCCACCACTACGGTTTCTTTGTGCCCTCTGATTACTTTAGTGGAAGGGGAAACATCTGGGGCTCATAAAATGAGGATTCTTCATGGCCTAGAAGGGTATGGTGACTCAGAGCCCCCCATCAGGAACCCCAAGGAAAACTAAGATAGAATCAATTCAGTACTTAAATCCTTATGCACAAGAGCTGGGAGAGAAGCCACTTTCAGCTTCCAGGCCACCAGGACAGCCTGTGGTCATGTTCTCTGTTAAGATCTGCCTACGCCAAAGCCCCAAAGGCCACCTGAAAGGGTGACGTGGAGGGAAAAGCAGACAGCACACAGTCGGTCTGCCACTGGAGTGTAACCTCAGACTCCAAACGTGGCAAGCGGCACATCTGTAAAAGGGTATGATCCCATTTTTAAAAAAGCACTAGATACCATACACATTTAAATATTTGTGTGTGTGGAAGCACAGCAAAAAGTCTGGAGGGAAACACACACTTTAATAGTAGTGGAGGAAAGGAGGATTAGAAGAAAGATATTTTTATATATTTTTGAATTGTGTGAACAGGCATTACTTTTATTTTATTTTATTTTATTTTATTTTATTTTTATTTATTTATTTTTTTGCGGTACGTGGGCCTCTCGCCGCCGCGGCCCCTCCCGTTGCGGAGCACAGGCTCCGGACACGCAGGCTCAGCGGCCATGGCTCACGGGCCCAGCCGCTCCGTGGCATGTGGGATCCTCCCGGACCGGGGCATGAACCCGTGTCCCCTGCATCGGCAGGCGGACTCTCAACCACTGCGCCACCAGGGAAGCCCAGGCATTACTTTTATAATTAACAACCCCCAATAAAGAAACAGACTAGCGTTTTCATTTCACTCTGAAATGTATCAAAAGGATAATGCGGATTGGTGGGTGGAGAGACATGTGATAGAGCAAGTACAGTATAACGTAGACTCTAGGTGGGGGGTATTTTGGTTTTCACTGCAAAACTCTCAACTTTGCTGTACGTTTGACATTTTTCATAATAAAATACTGGGAGGAAAAAACTCCAATAAAGACGGGAGGAAAAACAGACCAGCTCTGAGAAGGCAGTCATACTGCAGACCTTCTTGGGCATTTATTCCCACTCTGTCTCCAGCATCTCATCTGTAAAGTGAGGATCTGGGATACAGCCCCTTTTCCGTGCTTCCCTCCTCACTTATGGATGATTTCCTTGGGAGCACAGCAACATTACTGATTCCGAATCAGCGTCCCCTTCTGATTGGTAAGTCAGCTGTGAGCCCAGGGGCAAGTCAGCTGTGAGCCCAGGGGCAAGTCAGAATTCCCTCGGTCCCAAACAGTTTTCTGCATGAGCTGCGCTCTGTCTGTCCTGTCAGGTCCAGGCTGGGATGGGGGCGGGAGCCAGGCAAGGGGACGAGACCTGGGGCTTGCTTCTTCAGCGGGACTGGACTGGACTCTCCGCTCTTTTCTCGCTCGGTATCACTAGGGGAAGGGGAAGGAGAAAGTGGCACAAGGGTGGTTCATCTTCTTATCAAGGACTCAGACTTGAGTACATGGAGGCTCGACACCAGACTTTTCTTACGAACAGTCGATCGCCACCACACAACCCATTACAGGACATCTTCATGCACAGTGCTTAGCAGCCAGCCTGGGTCTGCAGCACGGATGGGAAGAACTAAACCGCACAGCTGCCTGCCAGGCTGGCACAAGTGGGGAGCACATTTCACCAGCACCCAGAGCCCTGGCTGCAAAAGGCTGCCTGAGCGGTCCTGGGATGAAGAGGAGCCAGGGCTGGGACCCTGAGAGCGTGGGGCAGCAGGGAGTGCTCACACCCAGCGCAGTGCCCGGGGAGCAACATCTCCCCACAGCGGAAGGCAGGAGCCCAAATCCAGCCACAGGCCTGAGTGGGCTGGGTAAAACTTCCCGTCCCAATCCCTGGGCTCTAGGAATCAGCAGCCCCCAGCTGTCCCTGGGCGCCTAGCAGGCGAGGGGAAATGGCTGAAGCTGAAGCCTGGCTATCACCCAGATCCTACGAGACTTCCGCACTCTTGTGATGGGAGCCTGCTGTCTGCTGTCGGAGGACCTTGCAGTCTGAAGCCGGGGACCCCGAGCCTGGCACAAGTTAAGGCCACTCTGCAGATGGACCCAAACGCCCCCGGGCACCTGAGGTCCCTAGAGGAGGGGGGCTCAACCGATGCTGGCTGAGGAGGACACAGAACCAAGCTGTGCTTTCTTCCTTTTTCTTACTGCCTCTCAAGCACCCACAGCCGCCAGCTTCCCGACACCGTGTGCAAAGCCAACGGCCCTGCCCAGCGGGGAGTGTGGACGTGTGCCTGGCCTGAGGGATGGTGCTGACGGTGCCAATGCCTGGCCCTCTAGCCAGCCCAGAGTGGCAGGCGACGCTCTCTGTGACAGCGCTGCGGTGGGAGGTGATGGCACACTTCTGCCCCCTTCCTGACAGCTGCTGTTTATCTGAGAAAAGTGATCGAGGAGGAGGAGAAAAAGGAGCCCTCACTTCTTTGGGGGCAGCTGTATGCCACACATGTCGCACACACATCTCAGTGAGTCCTAAAGACCCTGGGGGGATGTCTGCGCTTCAGCTCAGGCAGCTGGTAAGTGGCCATGACTCCCACGCCAAGCTCCTTCCACTTGGCCACCCTGCCTCCTTTCCTTAAATGACCAGGCAGTAGAGTCTCTTCCTTGCGGCTGGAAACCACCACCCATCTCACAGACAGCTTCAGATCTTTCTCTTTGTGAATGTGGTGGAGGAACCTGGGTGCTCAGCATGAACAGGCCAGGCTGAGGGAGCTGTACTGCTGCCCTGCAGAGAGCACAGGCTCGACGTCCCCCGAGGGGACCCGCAGAGCTGCTGGCAGCATGGAGGGAAGGCTGGCGTGGTGCAGCTGAGCGGTGCCGTACAGAACCCACTTCCCCTGCTGCCTGATGGCAGTCACAGTCCTAGGAGGAAGGAAAGTGGGAGCCAGGGGGAGAATCCCCAGCAAATGACTCAGAAACAAAGGCTCCACCACCGGCCTCATTTCCAGCCTAGGTGTGGAAGAGCCCAGGCTTGTAGACCCTTCGGCATGTGCAGAGCTGCTGGCCCAGCCTCCTGGGGGACAGGAAGGGGCAGTGCCACCACTGCCAGGCGTCGCCAGCTCCCTTCTTGGGAAATCTCCAGGCAAAGGGGAGACTTCGAGTAGAGAGTTCCCCTACCACCAGTGGCGTCTCCACCGCAACCCACAGACTGTGAGGCACGACCCAATTGTTCTGGATCCAATTGTTCTGACAAGATGGGCTGCGATCACAACAAGCAGAGCGGGGAGCCCTCAGGCCCACAGGGCTTCCTGTTTACAGAGGCTGCCTGTGACCCCATTCAGTCCCCTCTCCTCCGGTCTCCCTCCCACCCACTCCTCATTCACCCAGCGGCCTGCCGGGAGTCCTCCTCCCTTCCCTCCTGCAGGAAGAGCACCCAGACAGACACCTCCAGACAGACACCTCGCAGTCAGACTCAGCTGCTGCTAGGCATTGAACAATAGCTCCTGGCAGTGCCCCACTGGGCTGGGCACACTCCCCGGCCAGAACCTGGCTCCCCAAGGCCCAAGAAAAGGCACTGCCACCCCAACCACAGGATCCCTGAGAGCAGAGACATGGGCTACACAAGCACTATTTACACAGGTCTGCTGGCTGGGGCTAAACTAGCAGGAGGCATTCCTGCTTTGGGGGGAGCCAGATTCCCTTTCCTTTAAAGAAACCTTGTGTGACATTTATCATTTCAAGAGCCCTGGAGTTGGGGGCAATGACTTTCAGTAGAGAGGAGGGATGGATGGTCAGGACCTAAGAAGCAGGGCATGGGTCTGCGCCCCAGAAGAAAGCGAGGGGGAGAGGAACTTTTGAAGCTGCTTTGACAGCCATCAAGCTCTCTTAATACTGCTGGCAAATGGACCTGCCACACGCCAGACTCTCCCAGAGCCAAGGACCCCTGGTTGGTCCTGGAACCAGGGTCTCCTCAGCTTTCAGTGGACAATCAGTCATCTGTCACGACCCCCCTCCACTCCAGTACTGTGACTCTCTTCTGTTCATAGCAGAATCAGGCCCCTCATCTCAAGGCTCGTTTTGCTGGCTGACCAGTAGGATGGTCAAAAGCTGAGTGCATGTTCTTGAGAATGCAAGTTCCCCCAGTCTCAGAACCACAAACAGATATTGGAAAGGAAGAGAAATGACAAGGCCCAATCAAGCTGACCACAGTTACCTGCAGAAAGGGGTCCCGGTCCCCCCAACTCTCTCTCATCTTTGCGGGGTCCTGGGTTCAGAGCGGCCCACTGAAGAGAATGGAGGATAGACGATTCTGCGCTCTGTGGTGCCTTCCCTACCCCTCCCAATGGGTCACCAGGACTCACAAACCAGGTGCCTGCTGAGAAGCACCAGTTACTGGCCTTCACATTTCTCTTGAGCACAGGGTAAACCAGTTAAACTAGTCTTGCCTTTCCAAAACTGGCTTTTTTTTTTCTTAAATCTGGCAGGCAGCTACTGGAGGCCTTCCAACCCACGGCTCAGGCCAACCCTCATAATAAGAAAAATACTACTTTCTATCTGTCTCATTTAGGAGGTTTCTACTCCCCCCGCCTTTGGTGGTTAACTAAATTTCATCTTATATAACCGCTATAAATTTCCTAAAAATTTCTCCAATTGGTGCCAGCAGCTACAGGAAGGGTATATGTGTGTGTGTGTGTGTGTGTGTGTGTGTGTGTGTGTGTGTGTGTGTGTGTGTGTGTAGATGGGAGTGACCAGGAATTCCAGTGAATCTTCACAAGAATATAGCGCTTCTTACTCCACTAAGAAAGTCTCAGATTCTCCCCTTTCCAGAAAGATTCTGGGAGTTCTACACCTCACAAATGCTTTAAGTCTCTTCACTTCTTTCTTTTTTGGTAGAAGAGATAAAGTGAAGCTGGGGAGGTCAGGATGATAAGAAATCACTGGTAAAATATGTTACTGGCAAAACCAAAATAAATACCTAGAGGTCAGACCTGGGACTTTGGCCTAAGGCCCCGAAAGGCCTGTGCCTTATCTGAACTAAACCAGGCCCTAGACCAGCCCGGAGACTCACACTCCATATACAAACCCCAAGTGACAAATGCCTTTCTCTTATCTGGAAGGGTTAGGTGTCTTTAGAAAAGACAAGGACTGAATGTGAGGAATCCAGCCATGATGGAGGGGCCAGGCCACTGTTTCTGAAGCACTTTCCTCACCTTAAGACAAATTCCATTGATGGGACCAGGAACAACATGCCTTTCTTTGCCTCAGGTGGTAAAGGACTGGCTTTTGCAAAAGAGATCTTCCAGTTTAAAGCTTCTAATTTACACTCACACTCACACACTCTCTCACACACAAACACACACCCCACTCCCCCAAAGAGGTAGCTTTTCAATGAGAGGAAGGAAAAAGTGGGAAGAGACCAAGAATAGCCACAGTTATGCCTCAGACTGGTTGGCCAACCTCTGCTTCCTCTAAGGGGACTCCGACTCTGAGTGTAGCTTCTGCAGGCGACCTGTGCTCGGGCTGGGCTGTCAGGACTGCTCTCCAAGACTGCCTCTCTTTGGAGGCAAAGAGGAAAGGCAAGGACACCTATGGCAGCGCTGGCACGTACATGCTCACGTGGAAGAGGCGCTGCAGGTATCCCGGGCAGTTCTCCGGGAGAGAAGCCCATGCCCTCACCTCCCCCACTGTCCAAGCCGGGCACGTGGGTCCTCCTTACAGAGTGGCCCCAAGAGCGCTCTGCCCTCCACAGCTGCCCTGCAAAGTTCTCCCTTATGACGCCAAGAGCCCAGGCCTGTCGGGTGAGCCCACTCTGAGGCTGCTTTGTGTTCTCATGACAGCAAGGCAGTGTCCACAGAGAACTCTGCCCAGTGCCCCACGGGACAAAAAGCAGCCTTCACGGGGGTGCTGCGCACGTGGGAGATAAGTGAACACGGTTTCTGAGGTCACACGGCGGGGGAGGGCTGTCAGCCGCCGGAGAAGGCTCCTCTCCCTCCCTGGTCCCAGGCAGAGACAAGGAACGAAGTGGAGCTGAGCATCCTCGACGCGCCTGACGGGGAGCCCAGAGCTCGAGGGACGAGACTCAGAGACTCAGCATCAGTCAGACCCCAGGGACGGGAGAGGCTGTCCCCTGGGGAGAACGGGGGCTCCCTGGACAACCAGGGAGGAGAGGAAAGCGAAGGACACCTGGGCTCAGAGATGGCAAAGGTCACCAGACCACGTGTATCTGAGACAAAGGGTAACCAGCCAGCCAGCCCACGTCCAGAATCTGTTGGCGGTGCAAGACAAGAGATCAGAGAATAGCAGGACGTGTCTTCAGGAGAATCAAGTGGATCAGATTCGTCAGATTAATTTCGCAGGAACAATCTGGAATTATGTGGCCTACACAGGTGGGTCTAAGGAGGCAGGAGCCCAAGGAAGGTCTGTAAGGAGAGTCGACCTGGGAAACTTCCATGGACAGGATGGGGGTCAGGTGATGCGGGCCCACCTCCTGCCCGGTCCTGGGGCCCTGAGAAATCTCAGCGCTGTTTTCCTAAGCGTCGCCGTGACCCTAACCTACGAGGCAGGCCGGGGTTGGGGTCAGGTCGGGCACACCCCTCTCAGATCCAGTGCCCATTCTCGTAGAAGACACAGTTCTCTGAGGAACATGGTTTGAAGACCAAACTAAGCACGTAAGGATGGAAGGCCCAAGAGTCACTGGCAGCACAGGGTGCAAGGAACTCAAGAGCAGTCGGTCCACTTCAGAAAAGGATGAAAAGAAACCCAGGGACGGCCTTGCATATCTCGGGGCAGCTGTAACTTCCTGAGCACTGACCACGTGTCAGGCTCCGGACTGAAAGCTTTTATGTGTAATAGCTCACTTTATTCTGACAAAAATCCTATGAACCCTGTACTGAAATCCCCATTTTAGGGACCAGAATACCAAGGCTCTACAAACTGAGCACTTGTTCAAGACCACAGAGCCAGTAAGTAAGTGGCCAAGGCAGGCTCTGAACCCAGAACAGTTGGGCTCCAAGCCTTCCCCAAAGTAAACCAGGCAGGTGCTGACCCTCGTTTTGTCCACAGAGGTGCCATGGCAGGGGGGTTTCACTGGGTCCCCCGTTGTGCTCACTGCTCAGTCCCATGGCCGCCTCCAAGGCAGGAAGCAGCACAGCCTCGGGGCAGCGATGAGGTGGCAGGTCAGCATTCTCAATCCCCAAAGGTGTCCACAAATCACACCTACTCTACTGTGGAGAGTCAGGCTGAAGCACTGTGTGCAAGGCACAACCCAGACTCCCTTCCCCACAGAGGGCTGGTGCTCCCGCTGGGCCCTCTGTTGTCAGCTATGTGACCAAGGCCTGTCTCCTGACCAGAGGTGCAAGGAACTAAGTGGGTGGAAGAAAGGGCAGGGCTCACTGGCCACCCAAGGGACTTCCAGACCCCGCCCCTGTGCCTTCCTCCCTGGTCCACTCCTCTTGCCGGAAGGCGGGGTGGACATGCTGCCCAGAGCCACGGAGGCTGGCAAGACCCTTGCTCAGAGCTCCCCCCACACCTCCCGCCCCAGCCAAGCTCTTACCGTTGTAGGAGAGGCGAGGTTTGCTCAGACACATTATAAAGTGCATTTCCATCTCATCGGAAGCCACAGACTTGGAGCAAATGGGGCACTTGAAACCTGAAAAAGAGGAAATAGAATGAAATGGTTTTTTCCAAACCAAATATATCCATCATAAATGTGGAAACTCTTAGGTGACTCTGGCCATTGTGGGGTCAGAGTCAAAATGGCGAATTACAGTCTAGATACATCCTACCGCTGACTTCTTCATTAAAGGCAGGCAACATTTTGTTTTCTGATTACAGCCTCCAATTCCCATTTTTTCACTGGGGCGCACCCTTGTCAGGCCCCTTGCTGAAGTTCATCAGGAGTCACTGACCGCTGACTTGCGCTTTCTTTTCTATTAGACCCTTCCCCCTTTCCCAAGGGGGTCCAGTGGGCAATGGGGACAGGGAGGCATCGATCTAATCAAGACAAATAATTTGTCTTTGAATAATAAGAGTTTAATTTAACACCCTTCCGCCTCCCAGCCCTCAAACCACTTGGCTGGATCACCTGTGGAAGGAATCCCTATAGTCCTGGGCACCTCCATCCCTCATCCAGAGCACCTTTCCTCCCGTGGCTCAGGCAGCTGTCCTCCGAGAGTGTGTGAGCCACAGGGCGGCCCTCCAGAGCACTCCCAAATGCCACACATGCCTTGGCCATATGCCACCAAGAGTAACAGCTGTTTCACAATGATAGGCGACAGACCCTGCTGTTTTATTCCCGAGGAAGTGTGCTTATACACCCAGGGAGTTTCATCGGAACTGTATCAGTATTGGAGACTTTGGTTGAGAATCTTCCGAGCTGAACTCCATTAAGTAAACCTAGTCCTTTGACCTATTTTGTAACAAATTATGTTTTGATCTATTTTTATAGATAAATACAGACCCGCTGTTTTCAATTTCCCCCATTTTACTTTTATTAAAATTGCTTTCAAATGGGGAATCCCCTGGCGGTCCAGTGGTTAGGACTGTGTGCTTTCAATGCCGAGGGCCTGGGTTTGACCCCTGCTCGGGGAACTAAGATCCCACAAGCCGCACGTCGCAGCCACAAAATAAAAAATAAAATAAAAATTACTTTAAAATGGATTACTTCTTTTCCATTCTACCAAAAAGACTGAAAAGTGATCTATTTATTTGTCCACATTGAATTTTAAACATCACAGCTGCTCCCTTTGGTGACCATAATCCCTACTTTCTCAGTCTGGAATTCCTAGGTCAAACACAGCACGCCAAAATATTGTTGTGAAGATCAGACTCTTCTGTTAATTTGCAGTCACAATGTCCCACGCACGGTTTCACTGGATGCGGGTAATATCTCTCAGCAATATTTACTATGAGGCGAGGGTTCGTGTTCACTGTTAGCAGCTCCAGGAACAGAGGAGGTCACGCCTTCACCGTGTCCTTCCCAAGGGGAGTCGCTCATTCTGTATGGAAAGCCCTCCACCCTGGCAGCTGGTGGTGCTGAGACAGGAAGCAAGCTGGCTCCCACGTTCCCGGGTAGGGCACAAGCACTTTGCTTGAAGTCTTCTCCAAACCCTCCTCTCTTCAGTGACAATGCTCTGAGCTACAGGACCCGACAGAAAATCCACAGTCCGGTTCACTCCAGGCAATGTGGACCTCAGACTCCGTGGCACCGTTCCCATTCCTCCAACCCCTTTCCTCAAAGAGCGTTAGCATCTAAGTGTCTTGGCTAAAAATTCTTGGAAGTGCTACCATCCCAAGGACTCTGGCCAAGCTTTGAGAAAGGGCTGTATTTTCTGATCTCTGGATGCTTATGAATCCATTAATGACAAAACCAGAAGACGGAAAAGAAACGTGATGAGGGAGGGTCCATCCCCAGTTTCCTGGCACAGGTGAGTAATGAACTCGAGTCTGGTAGAAGGAGGATGCTCTTCACATCTAACCTGAGTCCCTCTGGACCCTTGAATCTACCCTCATGCCTGTGCCCTGCAAATAAACCAATACTTAAATAACATTCCATAGAATGACCAGCCATTGGAAGATTTGTTCACCCTTTTTTCTGACTCAAAAGACCAGGTTGGGTCTTCCCTGGCGGTCCAGTGGTTAAGACTCCGCGCTTCCAATGCAAGGGGCACGGGTTCGGTCCCTGGTCGGGGAACTGAGATCCCAACATGCTGCGTGGTGCGGCCAAAAAAATAAAAATAAAAAGTTTATTTTAAAAATGTTTTAACAAGACCAAGGTTTTGCAACACTTTGACTACAGGATGCTTCCACTTTAAACTTGCTAAGTTAGCAGGCTGTCTGCGGGCTGAGGGCTCAGGGCTGCGGGCAGGCCAGGATGGACGTGCTGCTGACAGGTCCTCTAACACTATGTCCTGATGCAGCCACTGGGAGGTGGTAAAGTGATTTCTTACTAAAGAAAAGCCCTTCACCTCGTACATTACTCACTTTTCTGATAACTCAGAACAGATTCATTGTTGTTGCTACAATAGCATCATTCAAACCCTCACACCCCAACGTGATTCCTTGAGTACAGGAGAGGGGTCGAGTTACGGCTATGGTGCTGGGAAGAAGGCCACCCCACAAGAAGGTCTGGGAAGGAATGTCACCCGACGTTTATGTCCTAGGAAAAAACAAGTTGAGACTCACAGGTTTAGACCAATCCTCTCACTGTACAGATAAAGAAAGAGACCCCAGTGAGGCCATCAGTTAAACAATTTAGGGGCGGAGCTGAGACCAGAATCAAGATTTCTTAGCTCCCAATCCAAAGTCCTTGCCATTAGGGAAGAAAAAGCTGACCGCAGGTGTGATATTGTGATTTATAGTCATAAGTATATATTTGGTCTTTGTCCCATTTCTGGCATAGAGCTCCTAAAACCCTTGGAATTCCCTAAGACCGATTATATTTGGTTTTCTGTCATCACTTCCTGAAATAGCTCCAGAGCCAAAGGTGAAAGGATGAAAAGGAGTGTCTTGTTATTCATAACCAGCCCCTTTCAACCACACCAGAGTTTATGTTAATGAGGTGACTTCTGGAAAGCCCTAGTTAACCTAAGGATGGGGGCTGGTTGCCAAGGGAACCAACCATGTGATTAGAGGACTGGAACTTTCAGCCCCACCCTCGATCTGGAGGTTGGATCGATCACCAATGGCCAATGATTTAATCAATCATGCCTATGTCATGAAGCCCCCATAAAACTCCAAAAGGACAGGGTCTGGAGAGCTCCCGGGCTGGTGCACACATGGAGATTTGAGGAGAGCAGTGTGCCTGGAGACAGTGTTGGCCCTGTGCCCTTTCCCCACACCTTGCCCTGTGCTTCTCTCCCCTTGGGCTGTTCCTGAGTTACATCCTTTTATAATAAACCATTGATCTGGTAAGTAAAATGTTTCTCTGAGCTCTGGGAGCTACTCTAGCATATTAAACAAATGTGGGGGGGGGGGGGCGGGCATGGGAACCTCCAATCAATAGCCCGTTGGGCAGAAGCAGAGGTGACAACCCGGGCTTGTGACTGTCATCTGAAGTGGGGGCAGTCTTGTGGGACTGAGCCCTTGACCTGTGGGATCTGATGCTATCTCCAGGTAGATGCTATCAGAATTAAGTTAATTGCTTGGTGGTGTTGGGAAACACATCTCGGAACAGGGTTTTAAAAAAGAGGTGGGGGGCTTCCCTGGTGGCACAGTGGTTGAGAGTCCGCCTGCCGATGCAGGGGACACGGGTTCGTGCCCCGGTCCAGGAAGATCCCACATGCCGCGGAGCGGCTGGGCCCGTGAGCCATGGCCGCTGAGCCTGCACGTCCGGAGCCTGTGCTCTGCAATGGGAGAGGCCACAGCGGTGAGAGGCCCGTGTACCACAAAAAAAAAAAAAAAAAAAAGAGGTGGGCTGGGAAATATTATGTCTTGCAGGAAGCACCACTATAGTAGGGAGAGACCTATATTCTAATGAAAGCAGGGTCATTACCACTTGCATCACCTAACTCTGCGTGTGTGTGTGTGTGTGTAAGGCTCAAAAAAATAACTCAGGGTCTGTCATGAGTGGGAAAGACCAAAATAACCTGGCTTTTCCAGCCTCAAGACCTTGGCAAGTTATCTACTCTCCCTGGACCTCAGTTCTTCATCTGAAAAATAGAGACATTTACCTCCCTTTTGAGGATCAAATGAGATAAGAAACCTGAAAGCACACTAAAAAGAAGCTAAACAAATGAACAGTGGTATCATCATCATCAAGCCAGGCAGTGCTTGACAAGGAGGAAGGAACAGGCTGGAGAAGGGATTTGGGGGGTGGGCTGAGAGATGGGGGTGATGGACCAGCAGGGCACATTGGCCACAGGTCATGCAAAAGTGTGCTGGGGGTGGTCAGCGGCCATCACTGCTGGTGGCATCTCTTCAGAGCACAGAACTTTGGAGCACTGTGTGTGGCACTTTCTGTATAGCCGACGTGGCACTGTACATGCTGAGGTCCCCATCTAACCTCTACGGCACCCACTTGTGCACGTGATGATAAATAACAGCTTGCATTTACGTTGCTATGGGCAGCCACTGGGCTTTACGTGTCTTCTCATTTGCCGGAATATGAGGTAGGTGCTAACGTTAACTCTATTTTGCAGAAGAGGACACCAAGGTAGGTCACTTGCCCAAGGTAACGCAGCCAGAGTGCCAGAGCTGGCACACAACCAGGAAGTCTGACCACCCAGTGTGCACCATGTTCCCTGGGCTGTGGGACAGGCTGACTGGTACAGGAGGAGGAGACACATGGCAAAAAGGATGTGAGGGCTTCCCTGGTGGCGCAGTGGTTAAGGATCCGCCTGACGATGCAGGGGACACAGGTTCGATCCCTGGTCCGGGAAGATCCCACATGCCGTGGAACAACTAAGCCCGTGCGCCACAACGACTGAGCCTGCGCTCTAGAGCCCGCGAGCCACAACTACTGAGCCCACGTGCCACAACTACTGAGCCTGCGCTCTAGAGCCCACGTGCCACAACTACTGAAGCCCCTAGGCCTAGAGCTCGTGCTCCGCAACACAAGAAGTCACCGCAATGAGAAGCCTGTGCACCGCAACGAAGAGTAGCCCCTGCTCACCGCAACTAGAGAAAGCCCATGCACGGCAACGAAGACCCAACACAAATTTTTATAAATAAATTACAAAAACAAAAAAAAAAGAATGTGAAATGCTACAAAGATACAAGGTATCACCAAATGTTCACCTCAAACCTTCCACATCATCCCAGCAATTTCTCCTGAAGCACCCATGGTCCTGGATAATCTCATAAACTGTAACAAAACTGTTAATTTTTTCCTGGGAATTCTGTTAAAATGGAAGGACAGAGCTCTGCTTTCCACTCGGGCCCTGAGCCTATAGCATTGGTTCTAAGACACTGAGTTTGCAAATTACCTTTTAAATGGAAAATAAAGGGCAAAACGTAAGAGGGACGGAAAAATATGGAGAGCCTCGGAGCAGGGTGGGGAAACTAGTGTCCCCACCTTCTTTCCCAAGAGGTCATCCAATGATCAAAATGGATGTTACCACTCTACCACCCCCATCTTTTCTCATAATTGTCCAGTCACGATTCAGCATCAATAGCCCTATGTAATAATAAATACTATGATCTCTACGAGCCATCTGAAGGTTAAAAAAATTCTAGGAAATTTTGATACCACTTTGGAAAAAAGTCCCAACTGAATTAAAATCAGCCCCGCAAACAAAGATCAAACAAGGGTCCACAAAGTCATCCAATCAACATCGTTTCTGTCCATTTTCATGAGACCTCATCAGCACTCAGAAAACACGGGTAAGAGATGCTTCATGAGAAAGCAAGCTACAGGTGGAGTTTTCAGGACATTCCCCAACTGCGCTGAGACTAGACTCTACCCATCATGCCCTGGAAGCCAGGTGAGCAGACAGCACGTGCGCCCGGCTGCCTTCCTCTCTCCCGCCTAATCTCTTTTCAGAGGCAGCCCTGCCCGCATTGTGTCTGACATCTGACAGCGTGAAGGGAGGTGTCGGCTAGCTCAGGCTTGCCAGCCAAGTCTGACACCGGTTCCCCTAATCCTTTGCTCCCACCAGGCTGTGGCAGAGACAGGGAACTCACCCGGTTCCTAGTCCTTTTCTGCCAGCCTCTCAAAATGAGGGAGGAACGAGTGACACAGCACCGAGGGGAATTTGTCTACAAATTGCTATGGGCAGCCACTGGGCTTGAACTCCCAACTCTGTGCCGGGTGGGCTCTACCAAGCAGATGCTGCTGCAGGATCCCCCCACCCCCAGTCAAGGAGAGAGAGAGATCCTAATGGAGACCTCATTTTCTTTCTTCCTCTCGTCATCACATCAGCCCAAGGTTATGTAGAGAGGTGATCAGCCAGAGCCCAGTTGCTTCCTGTCTTTCAACAAGCATCTGGCTTAAGTGGGGGAATCCTTGCCATTCGACTGGCTGGACCAGAAACCGAAGCTCCCGAGAAAAGACAAGCCTGCACCTGGCACAGGGCCTTAACCCTGTTCCCACCGGGCCAAAGGGAGGTAGTGTCAGGCAAGTGAACCAAGAGTGACCCAGGAGTGCACACAGGGTCATGTGCATCAAGCGTCTTCCTGGGTCAGGTTAATTGGGCCCCTCGGACTTCACCCAGGTACTTCCATTTGACTGAGAGAGGAACCGAGGAAAGGTCGGGGGGCAAGCGGCTCAAGTTACCATTCTCTCAAGCCTCTACAGAATTTATCATGCAATACAAAGCAAGGTTTTTCTCATTTTCCAAAACGGCAAACTTCTCCTTTAAGACCTGATTCTCGGGCAGGCAGGACGTGTGCGCTACACGTTGCCCCAGTTCCCTCTCAGACCCTCCCTCCGATGCTGATGCGCTATTTTAGCCCTGCCCCAGTTCTGCCTGTCTCTGGGATCACCTAAAGGGAGAAGAATGGAAAGAAGCAACCAGGGTAAAGGAAGCCACGCTATCCAGGCAGGCCCTATGTCTGGGTGAGGGGCTGATGTAACGTCTCTCACTTAGGGGCGCAGGGAGTCCCACCCCCATACTCCATCCCTACCATGCAGTTCCTAGTTTCCAGCGTAGATTTTTCCCTCTCACATCCTTGTGGTGCTTTGAGACTTGACTAAATGAATTTTATTAAATGGGATTTATTACAAATAAAAGGTCAAGGGGTAATACTGGATGGCTTTCTTTTACAATTCTGTACTGAAATGTGTCCCCAAGAGCAGAGGCTGTATCACATTCTACACACACACACACACACACTCTCTCTCTCTCTCTGTCTCTCTGTCTGTCTCTCTCTCCCTCTATCAAAGAAATAACTGGAAGCCAATGCACAATTTATCAGTTGCTGATGTCTGGTTCAGTCTCTCCTGGAAAACATTCTGGACTAGGGACAGGCCCACCAGTTCTGACTGTTGCTTCTTTCAACACCTCTCTTCTGGACTCAGCCTCTAGATTCCATTCTAGGGTCTGGGGCTCACCTGTTGCCCCAGAAGCCAATAAAATTCTCATAGGCAGGTATGAGGAGAGAGCCACACTGATACTTAAAATCAATTTAATACATTAGTGTCTGTGTATCTGTGTATGTATTCGACCTATCTGTTGTGTTGGTCAACTTTATGTGTCAACTTGACTGGGTCATGGGGTGTGCAGGTATTTGGTTAAACATTATATCTGGGTGTGTCTGTCAGGGTGTTTCTGGATGAGGTTCACATCTGAATCTGTGGACTGAGTAAAGCAGATTGCCCTCCCGAGTAATGGCATCATCCAGTCCGTGGAAGACCTGAAGAGAATAAAAAGGCAGAGGAAGGGAGATTTTGAGCTCTCTGCCTGTTTGTTTTGGGACATTGGTATTCTCCTGCCCTTAGACTGGACTGTACACCATAGGTTTTCTCCTGGTTCTCAGGCCTTTAGACTCGGGCTGAAACTAAAGCTGGTGGGCTTTCCTGGGTCTTCTGCTTGCAGACAGCAGATCACAGGACTTCTTGCTACCATAATTGCATGAGTCAATTCCTTATAATACCAATAAATCTCTTTATCTATATCTCCTATTGGTTCTGTTTCTCTGGAGAACTTTAATACATTTGTTTATTAAGATGCCAAACATTAAAATTTAAAAGATTGACAACAACGATGTTGGTGAGGGTGTGGACTAACTGGAACTCTCATATTGTTGGACGGAGTGTAAAAAGACACAAGCACTTTGGGAAAAGGTCTGGAAGTTCCCTGTAAGACAAAACACACACACCTAGCCTAACCCAAGAATTCCCATCTAAATATTACCTAAAAGAAAGGAAAACATATGTCTACAAATAGATATTTATCAGAATGTTCATCACAGCCTTATTCTTAACAAGAAAACCCAGGAACAACCCAATTGATCATCAACGGAATGGATAAATAAACTGTGGTATAATCATGGAATGCAATAGAACACTACTCAGCAATAAAAAGCATGAACTGGGCTTCCCTGGTGGCGCAGTGGTTGGGGGTCCGCCTGCCAATGCAGGGGACGCGGGTTCATGCCCCGGTCCGGGAAGATCCCACATGCCGCGGAGCGGCTGGGCCTGTGAGCCATGGCCGCTGAGCCTGTGCATCCGGAGCCTGTGCTCCGCAACGGGAGAAGCCACAACAGTGAGAGGCCTGCGTACTGCAAAAAAAAAAAAAAAAAGCATGAACTACTGATACATGGAACATAGATGAATATTAAAAACATGCTGAATGAAGGGCATGAAAGAGCACATGTAATTGGAATTGTACAAAGTTCTAGAACAGGGAGAGCTAATCTATGGTGGAACAAATCAGACCAGTGGCTGTCTCTAGGGGGTAGCAGTTGGGGCAGAGATTGATTGAAAAAGCATTCGGAGAACCTTTTGGCAGGATGAAAATGTTCTGTGTCATGAGGAGGGTTTGGGTTACACACACGCATGCATTTGTCAAAATTCAGTGAATGTACACTTAGGATTTGAGATATCATTGCTTGTAAATTTTACCTCAACGAGAAAAAAAGTGTAAACAAATACTGAACTATAGTTAATGACAGATAGGTTGAATGAAGCATTTAGAGGGAGGTGTACTAATGTCTGCATTAGAACAAAATGCATCAAAAAGTAAGATGCATAAGTTAAACTTCTTTCCACTTTTCTGTATGTTTGAAGTTTTCATAATAAAACACTGGAAAAGGTGTCATTTCATAATTTACTTTTTCCTTTCTGATTTTGGATGTGTTTTATTTCTTTTCTTGCCTAAACGCTATGGCTAGGACCTCCAATGGTATGTTAGATAAAAGTTTGTCGAGGTATAGGATTCTTGAGTTGCCTTCCTTTTTTCCTCAGTGGTCTGTAGATAAAATTCTACCATCTTTCAGCTTCTTGGTGTTGCAAATAGAAAATCTGATGCCAGTGTGGTTCTTTTTCCTTTGTAAATAATATGTTCCTTTGGCCTGAAAGCTTGGAAGACTTTTCTTTGCATCCCAACAGTTAAGAAATTTTACTAGGATACACTTAGATGTATTTTAGTTATTTCCTCTAGTGTGGTAAGTCAGGAGTGCCGTTCACCAAATATTTCTAGCTTTCCTCCTTCCATCTATAGGGGAGGACCATATTTGCTTCCCTTTGAAGTTAAAAGTGGGGTTTTGATTTGCGTTGGCCAATGAAATAGGAGCAGAAGTGATCTGTGCACTTGCAAGCCAACTTTAAGTACTAGTTCATGATTTACCATGTTGAGATGAAGCCTCTATCACCTTTTGTTCCTGAATAACAACAATGAGCAGAGCCCCCTCCTCCCAGACCTATACTGGCTACTGCATTATGGGGGAAAAATAAACTTGTTTTTTGAGTTAAACTACTGAGGTTATGGACTGTTTGCTATTACATTTTAACCTAGTCCTAGCCTGTCCTGACTGATACACCCTTCCTTTACCTTTTTCTCCTTTTAGCACTCCTATTACTGGTATGTCAAGTGTCTTGGTTCCATCTTCTGGGTCTCTTGCCTCCTCTTCCATAACTTCACTGTCTTAGCATTTGCTCAGAAACTCAGCCTTTCTGACTCCTCTGAGCCCCACCTGCCCCTGCTTGCTGAAAGAGGTCAATGGTTGGCATCAGAATCAAAGAGATGAGACATGCATTCTGGTCACACCTTCCCAGAAGCCTCTCTGCCTGGATATCCATATTTCCCTCTTTTAAATATACATTCTCTTTGTATCAGCAACAATCCACATACTTGTCATTTTCAATGTCTATGCATTCTATAGTGATACTATATTGTGCTTAGCTATTTTCTTCTGTGGGTGTTTAGATTCCCAATTTTTGCCTACTATAAAGATTTTCTCAGTAGTGATCTCTATTCTCTACTCTAAGCATGGTAGATTCCACTCCCAACATATTTTTGCTGTTTCTGAATTGTAGGCTGACTGGTTTGGAAGAAAGAAAATTATATTAGGAGTCAGAAGAAACAGGCTCTCCCAATCACTAAGTCAGGTGGCCTTGCACAAGCTCCTCAGCAATATTTGCATAGTGTCCTGCCTACTGTCCAATATAGTTCTAAAACCCAAACAAAGGTGGATGTGTGAGTGGTCTGTGCAGAGCAAAGCCATGTGAAATGTGATGTGGCCATTTTACTCGGCTGCATCCAGTGCAACTTGAATATACTGAGGTTTGCTGGTAAATCTGGCTATTTGAGGAAATTCACAAATTCTTCAGGCAAGGAACTGAAAAATGAGCTGACACTACACAATGTATTTTGTGGACTCTAAGATGCCATCAATTTTAACAGGCACCAGTATGATGCTCCGAGAGAGAGAAAAAAGCTGTCAATTATAATTTGAACATGTGATTGTATGACACATCCTGATTTTAGAGTTAAATTGTGTTTAGTTGTTAAACTGTGACATGGACATGCCTTAGAATCAATGAATATATGAAAAACACATATGTAAATATTTTTAAAATATACAGACTGAATCCCAGTCACATACTCAATACGTCTACCCTGTTCATTTACTACAAAGGAGAACAGGCTCAATGAGGTATCTACAGCGGGAACAAAGGGAAGAGCTGCAGGCTGTGCACATGGACGTGTGCCTGGTGACTTCAAACCCACCTGCTGCCACGGCAAGTCTGGGCTGCGCTCCTGCCAGGTGGAGCCCAACACCAGCATTCCAGCCAAGAGAAGAATGGGCAAAGCGTTTGCCAGGAGCAGGAACTACAGCTACTAATTGGTCCTGTTCCCTTTGACCCTCTAACCCATTTCTTCCAGAGAGAGGCCCTGGAAGGACTGTTTAGGAGAGGGATTATGGGGAGGGGGGCAAGTAGGGACATGATAGTCTGATGATCTGAGCCTGAGCAGGTACAAATACGAAAAAGATAAAAGTCTCAGTGTGAGAGCAATCAAGTGCCCAGCTACTGAACAGGAAACAATGAATGTCAAATGATAGTCCCTTGTCACATGGCCTACCATGCTTGGGCAAGTTTAGGGGCATCCAATCATGACTCAAAAAGTGTGGGTGTGGTCTCCAGATGAACATCTGGCTTTTATTTTAGAGATGTCTTAATTAAAGGATAGACTATATGTTAAAAGAGGAAGATGGTCTAGTATCCAACGGGCAAGCCAGAATTTCTTCAAATGCTTAAATATCAGGGATTACCTACAAGCCAGGCAATAGGATAGACACGTCTGGCCAGGAAATGTCTAGTCACTTAGCTGGATGCCATGCTTTCCTCTCAATGGCTATCCCTCCTTCATTCCAATCCCCAACACACCCATGCCCCCTGGATCCAACACCCACAGCCGCTGCTGGAGGGGGCTTTCTGGTGTTTGGGCAATGCCAGAGCACATCTTAGGAGTAGGCAGAATTTCCCAGCCTTTTCTTCACAAACTCAACAGCACTGAGTGGGGCCAAGGACCACCTTCCCTCAAAAAAGACAAAGGGAACGTAAACACCTGGGTTTTAGGCAAAGAAAGCAGTTATCTCCCCCAGCAGAGGTGGACTGCCTCCACGTTAACCACAGAAAAGGAGCCTCACTTCTCCCGATTCTAGAGGGGCATGCTGTCTGCGCAAGACACCAGTCATGCAGGTATAGCCTCACTCACAATAGTTGCCCTCAGCAGACTTTCCTAGAGAAACAGGCCTGTGCTGGGAATTGCCCTATTGTTGGCCTATATCTTTTCCAAGTCCTGGGGCCTTTTTAAAAAAACATTTTAATTTTATTTAAATACAGTTGATTTACAATGTTGTGTTAGTTTCAGGTGTACAGCAAAACGATTGTTCTACATATACATATATTCATTCTTTTTCAGATTCTTTTCTTGGGACTTCCCTGGTGGCGCAGTGGTAAAGAATCCGCCTGCCACTGCAGGGGACATGGGTTCGACCCCTGGTCTGGGATGATCCCACATGCCACAGAGCAACTAAGCCCACACGCCACAGCTACTGAGCCCACGCGCCACAACTACTGAAGCCCGCACGCCTAGAGCCCGTGCTCCACAACGAGAAGCCACTGCAATGAGAAGCTCACACACTGCAACAAAGAGCAGCCCCCGCTCGCCACAACTAGAGAAAGCCGTGCACAGCAACAAAGACCCAACGCAGCCAAAAAAAAAAAAAAAAAAAAAAAAAAATTGGCTACATTAAGAATTAAAAAAAAAAAAAAGATTATTTTCTCATATAGGTTATCACAGAATACCAGGTAGAGTTCCCTGTGCTATAAGTCGTGGGGTCTTTGTTGATATACTTAAATTTTCCAACCTTCAAGTAACTTTTTTTTTTTATGGTGTGTGTGTGTTTGTGTGTGTTTGGAGGTGGAGGTGGAGGAGAAAAGGAGGTTTAGGAAAGGGAAAAGGACAAAAAAGGAAAGTTTCACAACACAATCCATACAGGACCAAGAGTTTATTTCTGGGTTCCTGAAGGCATTGTCCATCCCCATGCCCATACGCCTGATAAGAGATTTTTCACTGACAAGAAGGAAAACACTTGAACACACTATTAGATCATGTTCAGCCAGTATCTGACTCACCAGGTGAATGGACATGACACACATCTAAGTGACTGCTCATACAGAAAAACGCCATTTTCCTAGCGCTGCAGAACTTGCACCTGTTCACGCCGACAGCCCTGGCCTTCGTGTCACCGGAGGTCTGCTAGAAGGCTCCTCCACAGCTCCCAGTATAATCTCAGGATGCAGAACACGTGCTGCTGTATTCACTCCCTAAAAACTATCAGCTCTGGCTTGGGCCCTGGCACGCAGCAACACTGCAGGCTGAGCTTGGTTATGTTGTTTAGCAAAATGAACACTGGCTGGCTTCTTGCCTGGACCTAGACCTGGTCCCTTCTCAGCAGGGCACCCTCTGTCCATCTGCACCTCCAACACAGAAGGAGATGGAGGAAGGAACTCAGAGGACACGGTCCTGTCGGCCACAACTGTGCTTTGAAATGGCCCCTAAGGAGGCAGAAGCCAAGAGAATAGAATGGGGTTGTTCTGAGAGCTCGAGAGCAGTGGAGTGATCAGTCCTAGGAAAGAGAACTGTCAGGGTAAGAGAAGACCTTCACGCTTCAGCGTTTGCTTTTCTGTCATCCACAGCTTTGAGTACCACGGAGAAAGAGACGGGGAGGCCCTAGAGAGCTATGAGGTACTGACCAGTGAGTTTAAAAACTATTTCCCGTGGACCCTCCAGACACAAAGTATGGGCAAGAAGGGTCATCGAGTCTAAGCTCCCTGAAACAGTGAATGACTTCTATCAAGACATGGAAAGTGCACTATTATACTGGACTGGTTCAGACTACTTGGGAGTCTGGGAGACAAAAATGGGAGCGGGGGATGTGGGGGAGCAAGGAGGGCAGAGGAACAGATTCCAACGTGGTAGCAAGAATGTGGCACTGGGCTTCCCTGGTGGCGCAGTGGTTGAGAGTCCGCCTGCCGATGCAGGGGACGTGGGTTCGTGCCCCGGTCCGGGAAGATCCCACATGCCGTGGAGTGGCTGGGCCCGTGAGCCATGGCCGCTGGGCCTGCGCGTCCGGAGCCTGTGCTCCACAATGGGAGAGGCCACAACAGTGAGAGGCCCGCGTACCACAAAAAAAAAAAAAAAAAAAAAAGAACGTGGCACTACCTCCTAAATCTTTACTCCTAATAGTTCCAAGGTTAAAAAAAAGTCTGGGATCTCCTAATGATACATAGTCTGGCTGGCTGGCAAGCAAAATATTAGTAATATGCTGTTAACATGAAAACCAAGTATATGTCAGTGGACAAAACAGTAAGCCACTAAGCAGTCTCTGTACTGGACCTTACACATGTATGTTTATGGGGAATGGGAAGGCCATGCCAACTGGGAATTAAATTCTTTCTTCACTTTGCTATTTTGCCTTGACGACTATGTTTACATAGGTTTTGACATTCCCTTATTTCGTCAAGTCAGCACCTCAACTTCCCCAAATATTGGCATCAAGAACCTAAATATTGACAAGTATCACTAACTGAAATCTATGGAAGACAGGAGAACTAAAACACAAGCAACCAAACAGAATGGAACAAGGTGGATAGGAGTCAGAAGTCCAGCATTCAAGTCATGAATTCTGGGGCCAAGGGGAATTGGCCTAACGTCTCTGATCTTGCACTTTCTCCTGTAAAACAGGAATAATTTTACCAACCTAGCCACTAAATGAGAACATATGTGTAAATAGCTATAGAAATGTCTGGTTAGCAGAATAATGGTCCCGCAAAGGTGCCCACATCCTAATCCCTGGAAGTTGCAAATGTTATCTTGTGTGGTGAAAAGGGCTTTGCAGATGTGATAAATTACGGATTTTAAAATGGGAGACTATCCTGGATCACTGAGGTGGGCCCAAGGGAATCACAAGGCTCTTTATAAGGGAAAGGAGACAGAGCCAGGGAAGCAGATGTCAGAGAGAGATTTGAAAATGCTAGCTGCCGGCTTTGAAGACGGATGAAGGGGCCATGAGCCAAGGAAAGCCGGCGGCCTCTAGGAGCTGGAAAAGGCAAGGGAGTGGGTCCTCCTCTGGAACCTCCACAAGAAATGCAATCCTGGCAACACCTTGACCATTTCAGAATTTCACCTCCAAAAACGTAAGAGAATAAATTTGTGTTGTGATAATTTGTTACACCAGTAGCAGGAAACCAATGCAAAATATAATAGGAGATGTGGTTATTTTCCTAAAGGATCAACTTTTTTGTTGTTGTTGGCTGCACTGGGTCTTCGTTGCGGTGCGCGGGCTTCTCATTGCGGTGGCTTCTCTTGTTGCGGGGCAGGGGCTCTTGGCGTGCAGGCTTCAGTAGTTGTGGCACGTGGGCTCAATAGTTGTGGCTTGCAGGTTCAAGAGCGCAGGCTCAGTAGTTGTGGCAAACGGGCTTAGCTGCTCCGCGGCATGTGGGATCTTCCCGGACCAGGGCTCGAACCCGTGTCCCCTGCACTGGCAGGGGGATTCTTAACCACTGCACCTCCAGGGAAGCCCCAAGGATCAACTTTTTAAAGGTGGAAGTTACTGGGGTTCCCTGGCTCTACCGAAAATTACTGAAGCATGGCATCCTCTCTTGGTGCATCACTGAAAAGTGTACAGCTAGGTATGTGCCACACTCAAGTAGGATGAGCAACTAAGTGAGTCAGTCTGCCTGTTCACTCATTTTTATTCCAGTTATTAAGTGGTAAGGAAACAAGGCAAGACATAAAATATAACTTCTACCCTCAAGGAACTGATGATCTACTAGAGAAGAAGAGAGAAGACAAGGCCTCAGGGCTCTCATTTTTTCCACCATTTTCAGAGCCTTAAGTGACTGACGGTGTAGGGAATGTATCCGACACGCAGCCTCATGACTGGACGCTCCTGGAACAGACGTCAGAGGATCCATCAGCCTCCTGAAATAACATGCCAGGTTCTGCTGATAGCTGTGTTTTTCTCAGGAATGAATCTGTAGATTCAGATTTAAAACCCAAAAGTTCAGAATCATTTGGAAAACAAGAGAAAGATTGTAAATAAAAGATGAAAGCATGTTAAAACAGATATTTGAGGACAGTCCAAACATTTGTGACTTACTTTTAGCTTCGAGAAGAGGGAACTCCAAGGGAAAAAGGAAACTGAACCAGGGCCTCCTCTCCCTCATGATCAGGGTCACTTAATATTTGCTAAAGCATACCAGAGAGCTGTTTACAACAAGTTCCATTAGATGCATTTTCCCTCTCTACTGAGTCAGCATACATGTGCTAGTCCCCATCTTACACAATACTCTCTCAATCCCACCCCCACTTTTAACAACTGTCCCATTTACAATGAAAAGCACCTTCAAAGAGTTGTCTGCAATGGCCTTCTTCACTCCCTCTCCTTCCATTCCCTCTTTGTTTTTTTTTTTTTTTTGGTGGTACGCGGGCCTCTCACCGTTGTGGCCTCTCCCGTTGCGGAGCACAGGCTCCAGACGCGCAGGCTCAGCGGCCATGGCTCACGGGCCCAGCCGCTCCGCGGCATGTGGGATCTTCCCGGGCCGGGGCACGAACCCGTGTCCCCTGCGTTGGCAGGTGGACTCTCAACCACTGCGCCACCAGGGAAGCCCCTTCCATTCCCTCTTGAACTACTCCAATGCCCCAAATCGCTCTTACCAAGGTTACCAATGACTTCCACGTGGAGGTATCTGAAAGTCAATTCTCCAGTAATCAGCAGCATCTGAGAAAGGTGACCCTCCTCCTGCCCCTGCTCCCCCCACGTTGTTGCACTTGCTTTCTGGTCCCCCATAAAGACTCTCTCTCCGACATCTGCCCGTTCCCGCTCACCCTCCTAGACAACCATCTAAAACAGCCACCACTCTTAATCCACTCCCCCTTAAGCACTCACCACCGCTGCACCTGCTGCCACTCCCACTACAATATAAGCTCCCTGAAGGCAGTCTTTTTCTTTCACTGCTGTGTCCTTAGAGTGTGGCATATGACAGGCTGGCTCTCGAAAACATCTGTTGGATGAATAAATACCACACTTTGTGGAACTGTGTGAAAAAGGTCCAGCTGTATAACCGGAAAGAGATAACAAATTAAGGGGATGTCAGACTGTCTGTTTGAGTCCATTCCCAGCAGAGGTTACCCTCTACCACTCAAGGCTCCAGCAACTGCCATACCACAGTGAGGGTTAAGTGGGATCATGTCGGTTAAGAAGCCACTGCAGTCATGCTGCTTCCTGCCCAACCCCATGGTCCTGATGAGAGTGCGGAAAATAATCACACGTGCACGTGCACAAACTGCAGGCACCCCTGCCACTAGCACTGGGGTGTGAAGCGGATGTGGTGCTTCGGTTGCCACCTGGGCAGGCCTTGAAAGTTCTGGGGACAGGAAAAAGGGCTGACCTTTTTTCCTACCCCCAAACCAAGTCATGTTGAGCTAGAACACCCTCAAGTTCCTCATTCCTCCTACCAACAAGAGCAGGCGGGGCCCCGCCTCCCCATCCTGCCCCCGAAGGGCAGTGCCCAGAGGCGGTGGAAGAGAAGCACGGGGTGACCTGGGCTTTCTACCCCAGGTAGGGGCTGCCTAGGAAGCCAATAGCCATTTCCTGTACAGGAGGGCTTCTGAATGCTTCAGCAGTCTGACAGATACACTGCCTTTTTTGCGGTATGCGGGCCTCTCACTTTTGTGGCTTCTCCCGTTGCGGAGCACAGGCTCCGGACGCGCAGGCTCAGCGGCCATGGCTCACGGGCCCAGCCGCTCCGCGGCATGTGGGATCTTTCCGAACCGGGGGATGAACCCACGTCCCCTGCATCGGCAGGCGGACTCTCAATCACTGTGCCACCAGGGAAGCCCTACGCTGCCTTTTATAAAGCCTTTTTATTACGGAAAATTTCAGACAAACAACAAATAGGATATAATGAGCTCCCAGGTACTCATCACGCAGGTTTAACAGTGATCAACTCAGGGTCAATTCTGTCTCATTTTCCCCTGGGATGTCCTTGTCTTGGTTTGTGGGGACAATCATGGTTTAAACTTGTCCTGGTGTAATTAAAAGCCCCCTCTTTCAGGATGAACCGGTTTGCTGGGCAGAAATTGAGACACAGATGTGGAGAACAAACATATGGACACCAAGGGGGCAAAGCTGCGGGGGTGGGGTGGGATGAATTGCGAGACTGGGATTGACATGTAGACACTAATATGTATAAAATGGATAACTAATAAGAACGTGCTGTATAAAAAATAAATAAAATTAAATTCAAAAAAAAAGTCCCCTCTTTCAGTCTCAAACATGCCTGGGATTGGACAACAAATCATATGGTCACCTGATCTTTACCTCACCCACTACCCCCAACACCTGGATCATTTTGAAGCCAATTACAGACAATAAGTTTATCCATAAATATGTCACCACGTGAAAGGTTTTAATACAGCTCAGCACTCTTTAGACACCAACTCACGGACCACTGTGCTCTCCCCTCTCAACACTCTTGCTGGGGGCTTTCGTGTCTCATAAGTGGGGAGCCAAGAAGGGGGAAGAGGTATGGGGCCCCCCGAAAGGCTCTGTGCTGTATGCCCTTGCACTCGGGCCCTCCACACCCACTTTGTGGCCTGACGGCATGACTCCAGCTCATGGACTGGGCTGCCAAGCACATGGAAAAGTCAAACGTGTGCTTATGTCGGCCCAACTCCGTTGTATGGCCTCCTTCCACTACACCATGCTGCCTCCATGCAAGAGGTCTAGAAACAGCCATGGACAACAGGACACCAGAACAACCCTCAGCAGCCACAGATCATTTTGTATGTGGACACAAAAGGAGCAGAATGAGTCGGAACTATTCAGAGGAAAGAAACTCAAACTTCAAACTGACCCACAAGAGACTAAGCCCCAACCTTTGTCTCTGTTCTCTGGACGGTATCACTGAAAGACTCCAGAGCCAGGCTAAAAGTTGCAGCAGCCTAAGCAACATACCTTCCTAGCACTTAGGAGAAAACGGAGAGAAATGGGATACAATCACCTCTTTTGAATCCCCAGAAGAAATGATCGTAGAAAGTTCACTGGTCTATGATCCCGCAAGCCCACTTCTGGTATGTTTCCCTGAGAAATCCTCCCACAGGCCAATCAGAAGGCAACAGAGGAAGTTCACGGCAGCACAGAGCGGGGTAGCAGTGAGCTGCAGGCAGCCCGGATGAGGAACGGGAATGGGTAAGTGCCATGTGGAGCCTGTACACTGTGAAGTGGTGTGCAGCAGGCATCAGCAATGGACTAAACATACACACAGGAGAGATATGAACACAGTGCCGAGTAAAGATACACAAAGGATCTGGAGCACCAAGCCATTTAAGTTAAAGATGTGTGTACGTGATCAACAAAAATTCAAATCCAAAAACAAAAATAAAAACTCCACATATGCGCACAAAGCAACAATTCCTAATACACCAATAAGAGAATATATATCAAGCACATTTGCATGGTTGGCTACAGATGGGAGGGGAATGGAGAACAGGAAGAAATGCGAGGAAATCAATGTAGAGGTGACTAAAACCAAGAGAACAGCCTTACCCAGACCAATGACAATATGCCACAAATTGAGCAACAGCGTTAACTCAACCCTCTGTACCAGAGGGAGGTTTAAAAATAAAGAAAAAAAGGAAAGGGAAAAAAAAGCTCATTATTGCAAAAGCCAGCAAATGATCAACTTGTGAAGGGAAGCCTGGTCCCAATTTTTTTTAAATTTATTTATTTATTTATTTATTTTTGGCTGCTTTGGGTCTTTGTTGCTGCGTGCGGGCTTTCTCTAGTTGCGGCGAGCAGGGGCTACTCTTCATTGTGGTGTGTGGGCTTTTCATTGCAGTGGCTGCTCTTGTTGCGGAGCACGGGCTCTAGGCACACGGGTTTCAGTAGTTGTGGCACATGGGCTTAGTTGTTCTGCGGCATGTGGGATCTTCCCGGACCAGGGCTCAAACCCGTGTCCCCTGCACTGGCAGGCAGATTCTCAACCACTGCACCACCGGGGAAGTCCCCTGGTCTCAATTTTTAAAATGCCATCTTTCACCCACCTACATAACTGGTTGACAAATGGTCCAGGACTGGGGAGGGAGAGAGCAGAGGGACTGTAATAGGAAGCCTCACTCCTCGCTGCTGGCACACGGGAAGGGCATGAAGAATGGCAGCGCCTGGGCTTCATCACTGGGCCAACGAGGTCCCTGCATCTCAGAGGTGAAGGCAGGAGTTCCATCCACTGCAATGCCTCCTCTCAGTGTGGGCCTGGGACTGCTGGTCCCAAAGGCATCGGCTTCCAGTTGGATGACTCATGCCAGAGCTCTGTTTACATTTTTTACCTGCAAAAGGATGGGGGGTTGATAGGACAATCTAAACCTAAAACTGCTCTCTGCTCTAAAACTTGGTGCTTTTGTGTGAGTGCGTGTGTGACAACATAGCTAATCCTATGTGTTAAACTGTTAATGCTCAATTTTATGCATAGGCCACTGTCTCTAGTGGGTGGACACTGGAAGATGAATCCATTTTCTACAGTTAGGGGGCTGCTCAGTCATTCAGGCCAAAAGTCATATGAATGGAGAGAAGCAGGCCTGGGCCAGGCTACGCTGCCAACCCCTGGTAAACATTAAGGTCCCCTGTGCTACTGGGGCCTCTGGGCTGGCTGCCCAATGGGCCATCTGGTGGACTCAGAATCCAGAAGGGACCTACGGTCGACTCAACTCTGAACAATTATTTATCTTGATTACCTATTTTTTTGGTGTCTCCTTACACGTTGTGCCCAATCCTGGTGGAAAAGTGTATGGATTAAAAACATCTCGGGGGGCTTCCCTGGTGGTGTAGTGGTTAAGAATCCGCCTGCCAATGCAGGGGACACAGGTTCGAGCCCTGGTCAGGGAAGATCCCACATGCCGTGGAGCAACTAAGCCCGTGCACCACAACTACTGAGCCCATGTGCCACAACTATTGAGCCCGTGTGCCACAACTACTGAGCCCATGTGCCACAACTACTGAAGCCTGTGCACCTAGAGCCCGTGCTCCACAACAAGAGAAGCCACCGCAGTGAGAAGCCCGCACACTGCAATGAAGAGTAGCCCCAGCTCGCTGCAACTAGAGAAAGCCTGCGCACAGCAACAAAGACCCAATGTAACCAAAAACAAATAATAAATTAATTAAAAACAAAACAAAACAAAACATCTTGGGGCCCTCCCTGGTAGTCCAGTGGTTAAGACGCCGCACTTCCAGGGCAGGGGGCACGGGTTTGATCCCTGGTTGGGAACTAAGATCCCACATGCCGCATGGTATGGCCCAAAAAAGAAAGAGAAAGATTTCTAATGGATTAATTCTCTTGGATTTTTTAATCCTAGAAGTGAGAGGAATGAGTGCAAAAGTAGTTAACAATGATGATCAAGTTTCTGGCTTCAGAATTGAGTAGATAGTGGTTTTCATGGACATACGAATCCTTGAAGGAGGATGGCTAATAGAAAGGGAGCGCAGGGATAAAGATGATGGTTCAGTTTGGGACATATCACGTTTGGGGAAAGTGAGGGAAATGGAAATAGAGCTATCTGGTGTATCTGCTGTAAGGAACTGAGGCCCAGAGAGAAGATCTGGACTGGAGATATGGATTAGGCTAGAAACAGTTTAAAAAAAAAAAAAAAAGGCAAAAAAAGCCATGGGAACAGATAAGCCCAGTCCAGGAGAACGTATAAGGATCCAAGTCTGAGCCTTGAGGGAAAATAACATTTAAGGGACTACACTTAAATACGTGTGCAAATATGGTGGATACTAGAAGTAAAAGGGAGCAGCTAAGAATAATATTTAGAGTACCATATCCCTGGGGTCCAGAACAAAAAATAAAAACACAAATGAAGTTCTCCAACTGTAGACATCTATCTGTAAAGCAACTCTTCTTGCCTTCTTTCTTTTTGTTCTTTTTTATTTCCCCCCTTTCTCTGGCCCCATTGGTCCTCCTCAGGCATCAGCTTGATTCCATCCACTTGCTGAATGAAACCAGGGAGGAGGGAGTGGACCCCCATGTTTCTTGAGTGCACTCAAAATAACTTGGTGAGGGAGCTTCAGGTCCATTTCACAGAAGAGGAAAAAGGGTCAGACAAGTAAGGAAGTAGATACAAGGTGAAAAGGGAAGTGTGTTCTTACAGCCTTAGCTACCAGGGCCAACTCCTAAACTTGGATTAGGGAGATTACATTTCAAGCCCTGGAGGGAGGCAGGATACAGGGCTGGAGATGCGGACCTTGCTGTACAGACTCCAGACCCTAGAACAATCCTGGGTCTCCATTCACGGGCTCGGCTGGTACTGGAGACCCTCGCACACACCTGGGGCTCTCTTCCTCCAGAGGTCGCACTCCAGAACTAGATCACTGGGTCTTTAACTTTTTGGGGCTGACAAATGTTTGAGTTTGGCTTTAATAGGCAAAACCAATCAACCAGATCAACCACAAAAAAGGGACAGCGGGTATGGATTAGAACCCAACTTGGCCTCCTGAGAAAGGAATTCGTCACAGGAGTACGGCTACCCCACTGCCTGCTCTCCACACAGACTGAGACCCCCGCCCCGGCCTGGCAAGCCACCTTCTTTCTTTCCACTGCTGGGGATGGCGTAATGCTTGTGGATTTTTTTTCCCCAATCACTTAAGCATATTACGAAATGTTCGCCAATTCTAACTGCCACCTTCCTCCAGCTGAAGGCTTTCCCAGTGTGCTGCCCTCTCGGGGAAAGCTGGCACTGAACTCTAAACTCGGAGGCCAGTTTTATGTGACAGAAAAGGGTTTTATTTTTAAAATATATTTCTGGATTAAAATATTTATATCTTAAGGTTTTTTTTTCTTTACATCTATACTATTTTGAAATCTTTTTCATTTTAAAATAAATTTTCTTCCATGGAAATAATATAATCTCCCTCATCTCTTTTAAGAAACGGTTATGTAGGACCCTACTGTATGGAGCCAGAATTTATTTAGCTGATTTCCTACAGCTAGACATTTAGTAATGTCCTCAATTTTTCAGTAACAGAAACCACGCTGCGTCTTGGCAGCACCTGAGCATCTTGGGCACTTGTCCAGTTTCATCCTTGGGTGAATTTCACAAAGTAAAACTGCTTAGTTAAGGCACAGATACTTTACAACCACCACCAGTACAAAAGGGGAAAAGGACAAGTCCCCACTTCAACTCCCCAGAGGTAATTATTGATAATTATCTTACATTTTGACACTTTGCAAATGGCTTTATTCTACCCTCGCGTGTCTGTGAGCAGAGGCTGGCTGACTGGTTTCACTGCAAGACGTCAGGCTGCTCCTCTGAGACCTCTGTTTCAGTCTTCCGGCGCACTGGCTGATTGGATCAAGCTGCACAGTTTACGGCACACTGGTCTGAGCGAGGCCTTTTTCTTGCGTCTTTTCATCCCCAGGGGTCACTCCATCCTCCTCCCTGCAGACCTTCTCCCCTGGGAGCGACCACTGAAATCTACTTTACATGCATCCTCTGGTTTATAGGCGTGCTTGCAAAATGTGGATGGTTATTTTGGCTATGTGACTTTCTTATTTTTTTTTTTCCTTTTTATCCTTCCCATCAGCAAACAAATATGCTAATATTTCTCTAATTTTGGAAAAATGACTTCTTTTGATTCCGTTTCACCTGACAGCTATCTCGCCGTTTCTCTGCATGGCTTTGTATCAAAAACTCCTCCAAAAGGTTGTCTATACTCGATTAATGCCTTTCTTCCCTCTCACCCTAAACCCACTCCAATCAGATTTTTTTCCCTTTACCACTCCATCAAAACTGCTTTGTCGTGCTTCCCTGGTGGCGCAGTGGTTGAGAATCTGCCTGCTAATGCAGGGGACACGGGTTCGAGCCCTGGTCTGGGAGGATCCCACATGCCGCAGAGCAACTGGGCCCGTGAGCCACAACTACTGAGCCTGCGCGTCTGGAGCCTGTGCTCCGCAACAAGAGAGGCCACGCTAGTGAGAGGCCCGCGCACCGTGATGAAGAGTGGCCCCCGCTTGCCACAACTAGAGAAAGCCCTCGCACAGAAACGAAGACCCAACACAGCAAAAATAAATAAATGAATTAATAAACTCCTACCCCCAATATCTTTAAAAAAAACAAAACAAAACAAAACTGCTTTGTCAAGGGCACCACTGGCATCCACGCTGCCACACCTAACAGTCACCTTTCGGTCCTCGTCTACCTGAGCTCTCACAGGAGCAGGGCCGGGCCATCTCTCCCTTTTCGGTGACTCACTGTCTTTACTTGGCTTCTACACTGTGCTCCTTAGGTTGTCCTCTCACCCCACTGGTTGCTCTGTCTCCTTTTCTGTTTCTTCCTCTTCCTCCCAAGCAATAATAATGGTCTATGCTTCAAGGCTCAGTCCTGACACCCCATTATTCTCTTTCTACATCCTCTCCCTTCTGAGTCTCAAAGCTTTAAATACCATCTGTGTTTTTTTTGCCTTATTTGTGCTTTACAAAGTTCCTCCTTGCTCCTGTGACACTAAGATACTCTGCACTTTTCCCTACTTCGTTATAATCCCTTATCTGCAAACCTCAGGGCTAGAGGAGTTTTGGAATTCAGATGGTTCCAGACTTAAGAAATACTCCTAAGTAACATCTAGGACAGCACATATTATACACATTAATAGTTTTGAAGTGACCCACCAAGGAAATAATTGATTAAGGTAAGGATCACCAATGGATAATAAAACCATTAGATATTATCATCAGAACACTAAAATAATTTGGTTGTTGGAGAACAGGATATTTGCAAGTCACCAATGAATCTCCCTGTAAGTAACTTGCTAACTGCAAAGAGAAAAAAAAAGTACTTTTACAAGGCAAAGATCTGGCAGTCACCATCTTAACCAAATTATCAAACTTAACAGAACTATGGTGGAAAAACCTGACATTCGTTACGTATTTCCTTATGTCATACAATATGAAGTACATAGCAACAACACCTATATTCTTGTCAAAAATGTTTAAACTGAGACTAATCCAGACCTCGCCTCCAGTTGACAAAGAAATACAAAGGATAGTATCTAGAGAAACAGGTTAAATGACACCATGAGAAAACAATCAGACAAATCCAGAATGAGGGACATTCTATAAGTCGGTTGGTTCTGGTCGTCACAAGAAGTCAATGTCTCACACACACACACACACACACACACACACACACACACACACACACAGAGTTCTGGATCAAGAGAAATGAAAGAAACATATCAACCAAATACAATGTATGAAACTTGGCTGGATCTTAGTTCAATAAAACCATATAAAAATGTATATTTTGGGTCTCTTTAAGGCCAAATATCCCTCAAATTAGAATCACTCTAAGGTCTGAAAAGAGAGAATGAGTTAGGACCAGGAAGAGGATTCAGCTGTTTTCCCAACACGCTATAGCAGGAGGAAGGCTCCCTTCAGAAGGAATCGATTCCTTGCTTCATGTCCTTATAGTTTTGTTTCTGCCCGTATTATGGCACTTACTGCAGCCTGTCCTGCGTCATATTTTTGTGTATGTTTGTTTCTCCCACACTAGATTGTTCCCAAGAACAGCGAACACATCTATTTTTGTATTTTTCATAGTGACTTACAATAGTAGGTGTTCAATAATGTTCACTAAACATTAGTCAATGAACAGTAAACAAATAATGTTCAAATGCTCAATAAACATGTGTTGAGTGGGGAAAAACATTTTGGGGATAATTGGGGAAGTCTGAATATGGGTATTAGATGATATTATGGAATTACTGTTAACTTTTTAAAATGTGACTATTATGATTCTGTAGGAAAATGTCCTTTTCCTTAGGAAATACCTATTCTTAGCAGTATATACAAAGTATCACAATGTTTGTGACGTTTCAAATGGTTCAGCAAAAAAAGAAAAAATATATATATATGCACATATATAGATAAAGCAAATACAGCAAATTGATAAGCATTGAGTTCAGGTAGTAGATATACAGGTGCCCACTGGACTATCCTTTTAACTTTTCTGGATGTTTGAAAGTTTTCATAATAGCAGTTTGAAAAAACACTGCAGTGAAATATGTGACATTCACATTAAGCAGGATAAATCAATGATTATAAAGAGCCTCACCTCAACTCAAATTTTGCTGCCATGTGGGTAATCAAAGAGCTTTTGGTTTTCAGAACTTTCTGTTTTTTCTTTGTTTGTTTGTTTGTTTTTTGCGGTACCCAGGCCTCTCACTGTTGTGGCCTCTCCTGTTGCGGAGCACAGGCTCCAGACGCGCAGACTCAGCGGCCATGGCTCACGGGCCCAGCCGCTCTGCAGCATGTGGGATCTTCCCGGACCGAGGCACGAACCCGTGTCCCCTGCATCGGCAAGCGGACTCTCAACCATTACGCCACCAGGGAAGCCCTTCAGAGCTTTCTGGATTTCACATTTGTGGATAAGGGATACTGGGCCTCTATTAATTTTGTGGTGTTACCACTTTCATTTAGGCCTTTAATTCTTCCAGAATCTATCATTGTATGTGATATTACGTGGCGATCTGGTTTATGTTTTTCCATCTAGTAAGTCAATTTTCCCAACACTACCTACTAAGCAATCCATCCTTTCCTCATTGATTTGTGGTACCTTTTTATAGTATATTAAGTTCTTATACGTACATGGGTCTACTTCTGAGATCTTTATCCTATTCCGTTTTTGTCTATTACCTGTTCTTGCATAGATACCATACTGCTTTTTAGTACGATGGCTTGGTAGCTTACAGTATTTGGTGCAAAAGTCCCCTTTTTCTTTCTAAAAGTTGGCTTTGTTATTTCAAATGCATTTAAGAATAAAGTTCTTCCCCCAAAAATCCAGTTATCATTCTGAATGGAACTGCAATTTGGGCAGACCCTGTTTTCCAAAGATGGCTGCACCAGTACATGTTTCATCCCACATGCTCTTTTTACAATGATATTAACATTCTTCTATTGATATATGGAGTCTATGTTCCCTTCCCTTCTACCTAGAGTGACCTTCACAACCTGCCTGAATCAATAATGTGCAGAGGTGATGCTACGTGACTTCCAAGGCTGCATCCAAAAAGGCTTCCCCCTGGTTCTCTCTTAGAACAAGGGATGTGGGAGCCCTGAGCCAACGTGTAACAAGTCCAGCTACCCTGAAGGCACCATGCTGGGGAGATCAACCAGAAAGCTTGCACATAAACAGAGATGCCCACGGATCCCCAGCTGTTCAAGCCCCAACTGCTTGAGTCTTCCCAGACCAGGCACTGACATGTGAGTGAAAAGCCTTTGCAATGGTCCCATCCACAGCCATCATCTAACTGCAACCTCATGGGAGGCCCCAAAGACAAAAATGCCTGGGAGAGCTGACTACCAAAAGTTGTGAGAGAGAATGATTATTCTTGTTTTAAGCTATTATGTTTTGGAGTAATTTGTTACTCCATAGTTATTGGGATAGCACTGAGTTTATAAATCAATGTGAAAGGAAGATTATGATCTGTATAGTATTAGATCTCATGCAGGAATACAGAATATCTTTCCATTTATTTGACTTTCCCATAGAGGTTCTATATATTCTTGTTTCTGTTAAATACCAGGAACTTTATGGTTTCTTCTGTTATTATTTCTTAAATTTTGAGTTGATTATTGTAGCATAGGGAAATACAATTTAATTTGATAGATTCATCTTGATTCATCATGATTATATCATGTGAAAATAAAGTGTTATCTCTTCCCTTCCAACTCCTACATTTATTTTCTTTTTCTTTCCTTAATCTGTTGATCAGGACCTCCAGTAAATGAAACAAAGTTTCTTCAATTAAATATAATGTTTGCTATAGATTTCTGTTATATAACTTCTGTAAAACTAAGGAAGTTCCTTTTATCATTATTTTATTGAGTATTTAAAACATAAAATGCTACTGAATTTATCAAATTATTTTTCTGTATCAGCTGAGATCATGTTTTCCCTCCTTTTGTCTATTGATATGATAGGTTTTCTGATGCTGAACTATCCTAGTAATTGGGGGAAAACAGTACTTGTTTGTACATGTTCCCAATACACTATTGAATTGGTTAGCTGATACTTTATTTGGGGATTTTGGTAACAGAAGTGCCAGGCAGCTTTTTCATTTGTGACCAAACATTAGTATCGACAGATCTTTCCTCTGTAGCAAGTTCAGTTTCTTCAAACACAGATCCTTGGAACTCTTGTTGCCTCTACTCTAGGAGTTCTGGAATTGAACAGGACAGGAAGTTTGGAGCCTCTTGGTACAGTACGGATTCTCATCCGACCTTTCTGCCTCTGGTTTGGTACCTCACCCCCACCTTCCCTTCCTTGGTGTCTGGCCAAGTCCATAAACCCCCGCTCAGTTTCTCTAGAGATGACACCTCCCAACTGTTGCAGAGCTGGGAAAGTAGCGTCACCTGACGGAGGAGAAGATCAGACTTCAGACTTTCACACTCTCCTTATTCAGACTTTCACACTATCTCCTTATTTTCCAGGTTAATGGAGATCTGGTTAATAATTTGTAGAATGTCCATATGATGGGCTATTAGACAGCCAAAATAAAAAGGCAAAACTTCTGTATACTAATTTGTCCACCAATTGAATTAAAAAAAAAAAAAGCAAGTTGCAGAACAATATGTAGAGTGTGACGCCCTTAAAAAAGAAACCCACAAGCAACCCACACACGCTTGCAGAGCATAAGCACGGACACACGTCTGCAGACACACCCACGTTTCACAGCAGCTACCGGGTCACCCGCAGACCAGGAGACTGTGACGGGAGAAGAGACACAAGCTTTTACTTTCAACACTCTGTATTATTTGATTTTGTGATAATGAACTCAGATTACTTTCATAATTACAAGAACCAAAGAAGATTTTTTTGTTACGTCCTCCCGCTCCCTAACCCCCACCCCAATTATCCCTGGATCTTAGTGAAAATCATAGTGGTTGAAACTGCTACTTACTAAGAAGGCAAAACTGGTGGTCTGGGCCCGGATGAATGACTCCAGCTGAAAAAACCTGGGGGCGTGGGCACAAGGTTGCTGCTTAGCACAACCAGCTCCGCAACAAGCCCGGGCGGGAGCAGTGCAGAGCTTCTCCAGGCTTTCATATCATTTCTGCTTCCCTCTTCCCCGTTTTCAGCCCTGGCTGCCTGCCTTTAGCACGTGTTATACTATAATTACCAAAGCAATGGGATTGGTATAGCTTCTCGCTCCATGAAAGTGCATTCCCTTCTCCCTTATTTGAAGGCACAAGAGCTACTGAGCAAGGGCCACGGCAGCAAGGCCCATCCCTCGCTAAGATAAGGTGAGAAACACCCCGTGCCTCCAGGAAGAGCAGCTGCATCATCTGAATTCACTGAACACCGCACTCCCGAGTGCCCAGCTCCGAGCCCCGCACACCAGCTGGTTTTCCCAGCGCCTTTCCCAGGGCCCTCCGCGGGGCACCAGACAGGCACATGTGGTGCGAGGGAGGACGCACGGTGAGCCCAGGGCAGGGCGGCGCAGTCAGTCCTTCCAAAGAGCCACTTTGGCTCTCACCGATGCAAGACACGCCAGTGCCAAGCGCTGCAAGAATCACCAAGAGCAGCCAGGAAAGGCCTCAGGGCTCTTACCACAGCAGCTCTGAGCCTGCTGCTCATGCAGGGCTTCCATCCACCCAAGAGGTCATTGGGGGAGGAGGAGGAGGAGGAGGAAAGGAAAATGAGAGCAGTGGCCCGCATTTCCGGAGCCACGCCTGGCACGGGTACTGGGCGCTTTATTTGCATTACTGCATTTAAGCCCTTGAACCTCTGTGCGGGGCACCATGATTATTCCTACTTTACAGGTGAGGAAATCGAGGCACAGGGAGATGAAGGTCAGACAGTTTCGAGTGACTGGAGCCGAATCGCAGCCCAGGCAGACTGACCTCAGAACAACATGGAGAACCAGATGGAGAAGTAGGATGGGGAGGGAGGAAGGAATAAAACAAGTCGACCAAAGCTCTGACCGGTTCCTCCTTTTCAAGTAAGGGCAGAGCAACTGAGTTTTGGTTGAAAATCAGGCCCTTAAGTCAAAGATTAGCCAATGTGAAACTCAAGGTAGGGGAGAAATTGTCAGGAATACTACTCCTATATTGCTTTGGGTATCTATAAGTATAGAGGAAGAACTATAAGGATAATGTTTTAACAAAAATCCTGAGCTGGGAGACAATCTCCACTCCTCCTCTAGTCCACCTGGCAGGAGGCAGACACACACAGGCAGGTCACAGCCAGCTTGTCCCCACCTTTATCTTGAGGACAAAAGCCTCAGGTGAATCTTTGGGCCCAAAGTTTCCTCCCCTCATTCTGATAGGAAAGGGTCCCTCCCTAACCAGATGAGCCGAGTGGCAGGGGGACAACCCCACCTCTCTGACAGCTGCAGAACTTCAGAGCTCACAAAGTGACCTCACAGACTTCATCATCCACTCTCAAAAGCCACCTGTGCACTGTCTCCATTCATTTATTCATTCAAACATTTACAAGTATAGATCAAGATCTCTGGGCTGAAATTTAAAATATACACATGAAATGCCACCATATATTTTTTAAAGTAACATAACATGAGCGCCTATCCAAGGAAAAGGTGGACCCAGCGGGGTGGGGTGGGAGGGGAGTCGGAGATGAAGGGGGATAAGGTAAGAGTAAAACCAAGCGGAGGGCTTTCCTGGTGGCGCAGTGGTTGAGAGTCCGCCTGCCGATGCAGGGGACACAGGTTCGTGCCCCGGTCCGGGAAGATCCCACATGCCGCGGAGCGGCTGGGCCCGTGAGCCATGGCCACTGAGCCTGCGCGTCCGGAGCCTGTGCTCCTCAACGGGAGAGGCCACAACAGTGAGAGGCCCGCGTACCGCAAAAAAAAAAAAAAAAAAAAACAACACCAAGTGGGGCCTGGCTGTCAACACCCACCCCAATCTAGGCTGGAATGTACCCCTGGCCTCCAGGAATGTGAATACCCCTCACCACCACCAGGCTGGAGGCTCCTTCCCGACCTCCCTGAAGGCACTCCTTGTGTATCTCCTGGCTCCAAGTGCCCAGCTTGCAGCCTGTGTGGTGGGAAAGGGACTAAGCAGGAAGCTAAAATATGAGCATTCTCATCAAGGGGTAAATCTTGACATTTCTGAGTCTCCTGTAAAGTGAGGAGACTGGCTTATGCATCAAGATTCCTTCTAATTCTAAGGCTTATGGATTTAAAGTTAGCGATGACTGTGGGTCCCCTTCAGTTCAGGAAGGCCCTTGGTTTCTTCTGCCCCTGAAGAAAGGCAGTATTATTTCCAGGTAAACTAAAGGAGCTGGGTAGCCCCAGGCCTCACACATGGTAAATATTCTAAAATATTTTCAGAATTGATACCCCTGCTTAAAAAAAAAATTTGGAAAAATTGCCCTTATTAGAAAAGGCAAGGAAGTATTTGCTATTCACATGCTGACTGTTAAACATCTCCATGGACCAACATGCATCATCCTTCCCCCAACCACCCCTCATGAAGCCTCCATCATCTACAGTCACGTGAAGGAGAGACGGTCTCATAAAGAACTCAGGTGCATGCGGCCAAAGCTGCTGTGAAAAGGTAAAGACATATTCCATATTTGCACTCCTTTTTACTTAGCTCTTTTAATCAACCCTTTCTGATAAATAATTCATCTCACTTCAGCAACTGTCAACTTTAGTAAAAGGTCAAAGCATTAACCTTGAGCTGCTGTAGGAGGCAACTTCTCCAGCTGCCTTCAGAGAGGCCTAGAGAGGTTCTATGGAGGGAGCAGTATTTCCCACACGACTAAGAAACGCATATTCCGAAGAGACATGGGGTGTCTGCCTCTGATACCCTAACCTCCCAACTGCTTCCTAATGGAACAACTACAAGGCATTACCTTCTTCTGAGATGCTCTTAAACAAATAAGGTTCTAAGCATGTTATTATAAATGAGATATAACAGGTCTGTCAAAGCAGGTTCTTTAAACTGTCTTGATTCTTTTGAAGTCACTGAACAGACATTTGCTTAGATCCTTCTAAGCAGTGTAACAGCGAGAACACTGATACTTTGTCAAGTCAAAAGTATAACCTAATTTTATGTTTCACAGATTAACTTGAGGGAAATACAATACAAACCAGTGTCTTCCACTGTCTCAGCAGCCAGGCTCTTCAGAAGGGGAGCTTCTCGCCGTAATACTGAACTTGGGCCAATTTTCATTAAAAGGCCTCAGCCAGGTCAGAAGCTATGACAAAGCTGATTCTTTGAATTAACACTTTAAACCAAGATGATGGCAAGATGATTAATTCTGTTAAGAAAGCTGGTGAAGTGGAAGTTATACTTGGGTACAGGGATCAATTGCAAAGTTCCCATGCTTTTCATGTCCTCCTCCTTCGGTCACTTCTGACTAAGGCATCACAAAACCTGCAGTGGGAACACCAGAGTGTCACTGCACGTCTGAATTCATTGTGTCCCCTGAAAGGAGGTCACCCTTGGGCAGCCTTCCTGAGATCTTCTTGCCTCATTTTCTCAGCCTCTTCCTCGTGTAGTTAAGAAACTCCAACCTCCTCATAGTACAGAGGAGAAATTAAGAGATAACCTCAGAAGTCTTCCCCCAAATCAAGGGTACAGCCGAGACTAATATCCCGGTGTCTGGACTCCTAAACCTCCTTTGAGGCTGGTGTGCTAGTGTGGATTTCATGGTCCTGGTGCTCAAATGTGTAGACAGAATTTATCCCCCTACTCCTGGCCCAGGCAAGGTTGGATCAACCTAACTTACCCAGGCTATCTAGTCATATAACCCTGCCCCAACTCTACGTCACTAGACTTTGTAAGTGCAAAGGAGAGATGGGAGAAATGAGGAGGATGGGAGAGATGAAGGAACGTAAACAATATGACTTCCAAGGGTCAGATGAAACAAAGCCAGCCTGAAGGAGAGGGGAGAGCAGTCAAATCTATCAGCCTAAGATCTTTAGTCCATTTTAAACCTGATTTATGGGGACTTCCCTGGTGGCACAGTGGTTAAGAATCTGCCTGCCAATGCAGGGGATACAGGTTCAAGCCCTTGTCTGGGAAGATCCCACATGCCGCGGAGCAATTAAGCCCGTGCGCCACAACTACTGAGCCTGTGCTCTAGAGCCTGCATGCCACAACTACTGAAGCCCGCGCGCCTAGAGCCCGTGCTCCGCAACGAGAAGCCACTGCAATGAGAAGCACGTGCACCGCAACAAAGAGTAGCCCCCGCTCGCTGCAACTAGAGAAAAACCCACTTGCAGCAACGAAGACCCAACGCAGCCAAAAATAAATAAATAAATAGATAGATAAATAAAAATGATTTATGGGAATTCCCTGGCGGTCCAGTGGTTAGGACTCCATGCTTCCATTGCAAGGGGACACGGGTTAGATCCCTGGTGGGAAAACTAAGATCCTTCAAGCTGCGTGGCGTGGCCAAAACTAAACAAAAAAACTGATTTATGCAACTTCCAGTCATTACAGGCAAAGTAAAAAACTCAAGCTTTGAGCTCCAAATACTTCTCTACTCACATGGAGAACTGGGAGGATGAAATAAGACCTAAGGACAAACTTCAAGAACCAGAGTCTTTTGATGGCAGAAAAACTGGTTCCTAGGTGATCGAAGCCATTTCACCACAAACAAAATAAAAAGACTCTAGTTTTTTCTGATACCCTCACAGTACCAGAGATTTATTATAATTCATCTTGATTTATTACACTGTTCCTTTTCAAATCCCACGGATATTTGATGCCAAGTCTGCAATGGGGAAGGTAACCGCCAAGTGCCTGTAATGAGTCCCAGTGTTTAACCTGAAGACAGCTGAGAGCGGGCTCTTCCTGCAGCAGCAGGTCTGGGGCGTTTTGAGGGCTTCCTTCACAGCTCCCAAGTGCTACGCAGCTGGAGATCAAGGCCAGTATCTAATCATTTACATTCAAACGTGAAAAGCCCAGCAGGCAGCAGCCCCTGGGATGCAGTAGCTCAGAACCAGAACAAGGGAAAACCAGTATGGTGGAAAACCTCAACAAAGGTGTGCAGAAAGCCTGGTGCATCTTCTGGGTGAAGAGACTTGATTTATTTAAAGGAGAAAAGGAAAGGGGACAATTCTCTTGGCTCCAACCAGCCAAAGCTGCACCCAAAGCAAGCATAAGTCCTACTAGTTACTGCTATCTAACGTCTTACCGGTTATCAAACTCAATCCAAACACTTCTGTCCAAAACGGCCTGATGAGAGCTTCTGCTTGTTTTGTGTCCAAGTGCAACACGAAGGGCTGGGACCCCCACTGTCCAGGAGGGCTCCAATTCCCCTTCAGGTTGCCCCCAACTTTAACCATTTCTCTCACTCTTCTGCGAGGCCTTTGGCAGCTTTTCTTCCTCAGCCTCTGCTGCCTGCGGTGCTGCTGGGTCAGCAAGTATGGGGAAATAATCCTTGGACTTAACTGTTACTGTGGTGTTATTCTCAGAGTGCCCCTTGCTACACTGCTACTGAAGGCCAAAAAAGGAAAAAGCTGCACACCGCTGATGAGAACAGCCCACCTAACAGGACAGTCCCAGGCTATCATCAGATCTATACACTCCTGCAGAGAAAGAAAAGGGAAGGGGGCAGGTCAAGTATCAGAGTACTTATAGGACGAGAGGGGCAGAACAGAGGTTCTTCTCTCTCAGACCCCACATTTGCTGAGGGGTTCACAGTGGCCTCCACCCGCTCCATACTCAGCTCAAGGCTAAAACAGCGCTTCCCAAGGCAGACAGACAGCACCAACTCCACCAACTTCCTCGCAAAGCAGCTGTGGATGACCATCCTGAGGCCTGTGGTGATGAATCCTGTCTTCATATGAAGTTTTCATTTCCTCCTGAAAAGTTATTTTCAATTCTACTTCCTAACGCTTTTGACTATGGAACTTGAACTAGAAGAAGGTTCAAAACCGACAGAGACCCAAAGAAAGCCGAGGAAAGAAGAGAAGAAACTGGGCCGTCCTGCTGCCCTGAACCCGCCAACCTCCCGGCTACGGGAAGGCTCTTTAGTCTTGGGGCTGAAGGGGCTTGTCTTCCTCAAGCCCCTCTCAATCAAGGACCAAATTAAATCATTTAAAATCATTAAAAAAGGGACTTCCCTGGTGGTCCAGTGGTTAGGACTCCGTGTTTTCACTGCTGAGGACCCAGGTTCAATCCCTGCTTGGGGAACTAAGATCCCACAAGCTGCGCGGTGCAGCCACAAAACTAAAAAATAAAACCTGCCCCCACCAAAAAAAAATCATTAAAAAAAATGTCCAGGTATTGATCAAACCTGGTGATTCTTGCTGAGCAAACAATCAAACAAAACTCTGCCGCCATCTATATTTGAACTGGAATAACCCACTAAATTCCTCTTTAGATCAGAAATCTGCTTGGCATGAATAAGCACAAAACAAGCATTCGAGTTACACAGGCGTCAACGGAGCAGGGAAGTGGAGGCGGCTGACAGGAGGGTTTGCAAAGAAGCCCTGGAGCCATCGGATTCTTTTTTTTTTTTTTAAGATGTTGGGGGTAGGAGTTTATTAATTAATTTATTGATTTTTGCTGTGTTGGGTCTTCGTTTCTGTGCGAGGGCTTTCTCTAGTTGTGGCAAGCGGGGGCCACTCTTCATCGCTGTGCGCAGGACTCTCACTATCGCGGCCACTCCCGTTGCGGAGCACAGGCTCCCGACGCGCAGGCTCAGCAGTTGTGGCTCACGGGCCTAGCCGCTCCGCGGCATGCGGGATCCTCCCAGACCAGGGCCCGAACCCGTGTCCCCTGCATTAGCAGGCAGACTCTCAACCACTGCGCCACCAGGAAAGCCCCGCCACTGGATTCTGAATGAAGGAAAACCCCAGGAGATTCTAACCAAATCTGAAAGAAAACACAGATCAGGACTCTGTAGGAGAAATGCCATCATGACAAGAACCCTAAGTCTTGAGTTCCAACAAGTCAAGTAACTGAACGGGAAGATGCCACAGGACTGAATAAATGTGCTGGGGGAGAAAAGTTTTCCTGAGAAAAGTTTAAACGAAAGCCAGGGGTCTAACAGGTGGAGCCAAGTGTCATCTTCATGACCGTCCTCCAGCGAGCTTAGTCCACGGGTTCACGAGGGGATTCTCACCTGCCCTTCAAAGACTGAACACTTCACACACTCACTGGGGTGTCACTCCAAGAACCACAGGCACGCCTGCCGGGAAGTTTTACCTCTGAACGAGCAGGAGGACATAAACTGATTCTCAAAGCAGTAAACCAGGAGACACCCTGACGCATTCTCACGTTGTCTAGCTACCGAATGACGTCTGTGCGCTGCAATCCTGTTTGCCTTCTTTTTTTTTTTGGCTGTATGCGGGCCTCTCACCGTTGTGGCCTCTCCCGTTGCGGAGCACAGGCTCCGGACGCGCAGGCTCAGCGGCCATGGCTCACGGGCCCAGCCACTCCGCGGCATGTGGGATCTTCCCGGACCGGGGCACAAACCCGTGTCCCCTGCATCGGCAGGCGGACTCTCAACCACTGCGCCACCAGGGAAGCCCCTGTTTGCCTTCTGTTTCTGACAAGAAAATGACCAGAGCCGGAGAACACTGGGTTTTCTAGTTGCTTCTCAAGGGACTTACCAAAGCAGACGGTTGAACTTAGCGGTATTAAAAGTCTCTTCCATGAGACAAGTATGTGGCAATTTCTCCTCCCACGCACTACTTGTGAACTTCAGTCCCTTTAAGTCTGTACAAGGATACAGTTCCCACTCTTTTTAAAGAGTGCTAATGCCACGTTCATTCTTTAACCAAGAAAGGTAAACACTGACATCAGACAGAACTATATACCTGACTTTCAAACCTGTTCTGGCCACGACCACTAGAACTTATGAGCAGTGTTGTCATCGAAAATGATGCAACCCTCAGCCCAACACCTTATTTCCAGGGTCTCTGACCAGAGCCGCCAGATGGACGCATGAACTAACATTACAGCCACTGGGACCTATGGAAGGAGACAAATCCTTTCACAGTCAACTTCCTCAAGCCCTGACCTCTGAAGAGGAAGATTCTAATTCATCTTTATGGATCCTTCTATTTCAAATATTTAAAATAAAAAAAAAGACTTCTGAAGTGAAATGGGGAGGAGGACCTATAGAAATAACCAGCAGCTACTAATAGCTAAAATGGCTGCAGCCCTCAACATTTTCTAAAGCAGCAAATAGTCCTCATTACATATAAATATAACCTGCCAGCTCAGCAAAGGAATGGATCTAGATTCTAAGCAGCTCCGGGATGGCTCTGGGTCACTGGCTAGCAAATGTCTTTATTGAGGAAATACCAGAGCAGAATCACTACTTGTTTTCCCCAAAGCTTGTGATGCGAATGACACAGTCTTGGTCCGTGGAGGGTATGTCCAGTGAGAGGTGAGGCTGACTTTCCCAGGGCAAGCTCAGTTCAGTAGGAAAGGCAATAATCACCCCCTACAGACTATGTGTTTATGCTGTTTTTCTTCTGTAAAATCAAGATCCTTTGTCTCCAAGCTTACCTGAAGAGGTCATGAGCAACATTCCCATGCCTGTCTAGCAGAAGTGACTCTCCACAGACCGGCAGGAAGGGGTTTCTTGCTCCAGACGGAGCTGGTGTGTCCACGATGCCTCTGGCTTTGTGGGCAGAGGAAAAGGCTCTCTCCCAGAGGGAGCAGCTGTGCCATCATCAAGCCTGCAGCCTTTCCAAGAAGACCTCACTGTCTGAGGACAGCACAGGACCTGCAGCTGGCCCAGTAGCATGGCAAGTGCTGGGGACCAAGTTCTTCCCAACAAGAGTCACCCAGGACCTTAAATCAGGACGCTGGTTCCGCACAAGAGGGAGAAATTCTAAATCCCAGGTCGGGGACTGGGAAAGTGGAGTGAATATGCACAAAGGGAGGGGTGGTACTTAGTTCTAGTTAGCCAGCACTACCACTTTATTCAAACCAGAGAAACAGTTCCTTTAGAAATCACTAAAATGGAAGCAAGGGGCAACACCCAAATGACGTTCCCACACTTCTCAACTCTTCTCCCATCAATGCAGCACGGGACAACACCTGGCCCTGCCTGCTGGGAGAGGGAAGCGAGCTCTACAAATGAACAAGGACATCGGCCCACCTGCTCTGCCACTTAGAAAGCCTTCTTTCTGCATTTGCTCTGGGAAGCTGATAAGATCACAACAATAGGTTCATCCAGACACCCTGCTCCTTTAATTACTGTTCTAAAACAAGAGAGCTACACAGGAGAACCGACCAGGAAGAGAGTCAGACCCTCTTGTTTGGACTTGACCAGTATGAAAGTCCAGGTGTGACAGACAAGGAGCGGCTGAGACTGTCCAGCTGATGGGTGCAGTGAAAGCCGAGGCACCATCGCCACAGAGTTGTTCTCACACTCCAGAAGAGGCAATGCTCCATGTGAATAGGTGAGGCCGATCCCCAGTGGAATTAATATCAGGAGAGGGACCACGGCACAGTGCAGTAATGCCATCACAGGATGGGCACGGAGGAGACGGTCAGGGAAGCACAGAACGCTGCTATTACTGACTGGTAAATTATTAAATCACTTCTTAAAGTAAAAAGCAATGATTCTAGACCCTTAAGTAGACGTGCCTGATTCAGAGATCAGAATAGGGGCTGAAAATCCAGCACAAGACCTGAGAAGCCCACAGTGATCTCCTCTGTGCCAGCTCTACCCGCTGTGCCCTCCCCACGCTTTCTCTCTGCCCAGGATCTTAGGCCGGAGACCAAGAGCTAGTGCCTAGCTTATCCCTGGACCCACGGAGGCCAGCAAGGCGGTGGCAGAACACCCAGGGAATCAGGAAGGCAAAGGGGCGTCAGATTCTCCCTGGAAGGCCATGACTGGACTTCCAGAACCAGACCCCTGAAAGTACACTGCCCCTCACAACAACAGTTGCTGGGTTTTACTTTCCTTCTCCAAACCAGGAACCACATTTCTGGATCAATACAGTTAACAAGGCACTTCACACTCTGGAAGACAAATTGTACATGAAAATGCTATGCTGTTGAAACACACAGCAGGCCAATTATTTTCCACAGGGCTCTGCCATTTCCACAGGAACCCCAAATCCAGAGGGAACTAAGTAGTCCTGCTGGGAGGAGAGGGGGTATGAAGTGAACTGTCAACAAGAAGGGAAGAAATGATTTTAAATGGAAGCAAACCTATGGGTTGAAGGAATCAATGAAAAGCAAAGTTTTGAGCTGGGCTTGGGAAGACGCTGGCCACCGAAGGGAATGTAACAGAAGAATGTGAAGTGAGCTACCAGGACGAGCCAAACAAGCCAGAGGCAGCCTGCACGGGGAGCCCAGGAGCCCAGAGCAATCAGGAAACCCCTAAAGGACTGTCTGTAAAGTCTAGATTTTCTTGAAAATGTGACATGTCATCCCAACGCATGAAATGAAAAGACATCATCTGAGCGCGTGAGGAAAACTCTATTTCTGTGAGTCAAGTCTGCTTATTCAATACTTGTGCTGTGTTTTGCAGCACGAGGCCCACCTGTGATGGGAATTACAGAGGCAAAGAGAGGAAGACCTCTGGGCCCACAAGTAGCCCTTGATGGCTGCAGTTTTCATCTCTCCAGCTGGAGTCCTCAAATAGGAGAAAATAATTCTTTTCTGACCCTCTGTTCCCACCTTACACATATATTTAGATATTTGGTGTTTAACGTTAAGGTTCTAGCCACCCACCCGAAATAACTGAATTTTATAAGGTGAGGTGGGTAGTGAGATAAAAATCCCCGAGATTTCCTCTGGGATCTATGAATCAAGCTTCAGGAAGACAGGACTTTAAGGAAAGTCCTGGGGCAGGACTTTAAGGAAAAGAAAAGTCCATTTCCTCAGGAGGTTCCTCCCTCACTTCCAGCACAGACGTCTCGTGGAGCCAAGTCACAGGATGTCTAACCTCGGGAACACACGTGTCATATTCCTGATGGCAGCAAACAAAAATGCTTTTCCCATCTGCAGGCTCAGATTCTCCTCATTTTCACATGGGTCACGAGCTCTATTTTAATTTTAAAAGTTGGTGCCACAATGGAGCAGAATCACAGAGGAGATCATGGAGAGATTAAAACTGCATTTGGTGAAATGCATCGAAACGATAAGATGGGCCAATGGAGGACTGCACAGATGAAGAGTTTGTGATAAAGCAAATACAGGAAAATGTTGATTGCAGAGTCTGGGTGGTGGTTATGTGGATGTTCACTGTATAACTCTCTTAATTTCGCTGTCTCTGGCAGATCCATCTGCCTGAGGATGGAGGTGGCCTTGCAGGAGTGGGGGCACTCACACTTGTGAGATCAGAAGACCTGGCCTCACCTTAAACATGCTTGCTGGCCTGAAGGCAGCTTGTCAGGTCAGCAAGGGTTCTTTACAAAGGTATACATCAGAATCAGCTTCCTCAAAATTAGGGACCTTTACAAACGACTCATGCCTGGGCCCCACTCTAACTCTCCTGACCCACAAGCTGAGGCTGGCAGGGTAATGTAATTTGTCTATCTTGATGGGGATTTGCATCGTTCTTGCGTATACACTGTCAAAACTCAGTGAATGTATACTTCAAATGTGTGCATTTCACTGTATGCAAACTTTATATCAAGAGAAACTATAAGCAAATACTGAACACCAGTTAATTGTATGCATGTTGAAATATTTAGAGGAAAGTACACAGATGTCTGCATTTACTTTGAAATGTGTCGAAAAATAAGATTGATGGATGGATAGAAGAGTGGCGAGATGAAAAGAAATATGATGACAAAATAAGTATAGTAAGAAAGATGTATTGGGGGTGGGTAGTGATAGTGGTGGTGTTATGGCTGTGCCAGCAAACAAGTATTTTTTAGAAGTTCCTCAGATTGGTTAAACAAACTGTGGTCCATCCGAACTGTGGAATACTACTTAACAACAAAAAAAAACAAAACAAAACATAAAAGGAATGAATTCTTGATATACACAACAACTTGGAAAGGGTGGTCCAGTGGTTGAGACTCTGGGCTCCCAATGCAGGGGGCCCAGGTTCGATCCCTGGTTGGGGAACTAGATCCCACATGCCACAACTAAGAGCCCGCATGCCACAACTAAAGATCCTGCATGCCGCAACAAAGACCCGGTGCAGCCAAACAAATAAATAAATTTTTTTTTTAAGAAAAGAAAAAAGCCAATCCTGAAGGTTATACACCTGTATGATTCCATTTATAGAGCATTAACAAAATGACAAAATATATAGAGATGGAGAATAGATCAGTGGTTGCCAGGGGTTAAGGATGGGGGGAAAGGGATGGGTATGACAATAAAGGGAAGGACTGGGGATCTTGGTGGTGATGGAACATTCTATAGCTTAATTGTGGTGGCTGGTACTCCAAGTTACACATGTGATAAAACTACACACACTAAACACACACACACACACACACACGGGTGGATGTCAAGTGGTGAAATCTGAAGGTCTGTGGATCGTACCAATGCCAATGTCCTCGTTTTGATATTGTGCCACAGTTACATAAGATATACCACTGCAAGGGAACTGCATGAAGGTACAAGGGACCACTCCATTATTCTTACAACTTCCTGTGAATCTATAATTATTTCAAAATAAAAAGTTAAACAAAAGTTCCTCAGACGATTCCAAACTTCCCTAGTTAAGAACTACTCATTTAGTCTAACCACTTACTGTAGTGAAGAAAAATCAAAAGTCTATAGAGGTCTCTCAATCACAAAAACTTCAACTTCTAATTCTTAAAGTAAACTTAATCAATTACCAAAAATGTTTATTGATATTTCTGAGCCATTTGTGCCTAAAGACATCATCCCTTCCTTTCTTGGGATAGTAATCTTGGTATTACATGAAATATTAGGATTGAGATAATCCAAATGGGTAATGTGGGGGAAAAAGAGGTAGGTCAAGTGGACCAAAAGGAGAGGAGAGGGAAAAAAAAGAGAGAGAGAGAGAGAGAGAGAGATGCTTTCTAAGTGACATTGGAGCAGGTGCAAATTTGCAAACTAAAAATTATAGAGTTTTTAAAAAACTGAGTGTTTCACACCCATCATATCCAAGCCTAGGTTTGTCAAAACAGGGTTCTCTCAGTTTTCAGAGCTTCTAAACCATTATTTGCTAGTAAATTTCATGAGAAGCAGAAGGGGACATGCTCTAGACACAGCTGTTTCCATCTGTTGTTGAAAATAAGATCCGGTCTAAAAAAAGAAAATGTTAAAAAGTCATAAATCCTTCAAACTACAACCTCAGCAGGGGAGTGAACCGCGATTCTTTTCATCTTTTAAAATGTAATAACTTTGCTCTAGCTTGATCATATAGAAAAGGAAACCATTCTGACACATTTAAATGCTGATGTGCTGATGCCCTTAAGAACCGGAAGATTAAGCAAAACAGGGCCCTCGGGGCTTCTACAATTTAACAACTTCACCATCCTCCCTGCTGCTTTTCACCACCCCATCCCTTCGCCAACCCCCAATCATTAAGAAAAATAACCGGTAAGATCTTTGTAATCAGGATTAATAATGATTTGGGAGCTAAGAATCCGGGACTTGTTAAACGATACCAACTTGAGTCACTTGCTGAAAGTTCACAGGAGAGTAAACCTAAGACTTAAAAATTATTTGAAGAGCCAAGTCTCAATTCCCAAAACCAAAACCAGGGGAACTTCCAGTTACAGTAATATGATAGTCTAGAAAACCAGAAAACCCTACTGCTACAAATACCTAATACTATTGGAGAACAAAAGAAAGAACTGGAAATCCCCAAGTGCCAGAAACCAAGAGAACTGAAAAGAGAAAGTGAGGGTTCGGGGGAGGTTGGTCTGCTTGTGCTACAGAGGAAGAAAAGCCTCTCCTGAGCCCTGCAGCTGCAGGCCTGCACCTCCTACTCTGATGATGAGGTTGCAGTCAAAAATTACAAAACACAGAGGGAAACAATCTACCAAGGGCAAGACTCCAAAAACAGTACAGTCTGACAGATCCTGCAAATATGTATACAGTAATGTCTACACCTTAACTTTTTTTTTTCCTTCGGCTGCGTTGGGTCTTTGTTGCCGCATGCGGGCTTTCTCATGTTGCGGTGAGTGGGGGCTACTCTTCATTGTGGTGCACGGGCTACTCATTGCGGTGGCTTCTCTTGTTGTGGAGCACGGGCTCTAGGTACGCGGGCTTAAGTAGTTGTGGCTCGTGGGCTCTAGAGCGCAGGGTCCGTAGTTGTGGCCCACGGGCTTAGTTGCTCCACAGCATGTGGGATCTTCCCGGACCAGGGATTGAACCCGTGTCCCCTGCATTGGCAGGCGGATTCTTAACCACTGCGCCACTAGGGAAGTCCCTACATCTTAACTTTTAAATTGTTCAGAAAAAATTATAAATGAAAGAGGTAAGGGAGTGAGAGGGAAAAGACTTCAAATACGACAAAATGTTAATTGGCTAAATCCAGGTGAGGGGAATATAGGTGTTCGTTGTCCTATTCTTTAAGATTTCTGTAGGATTTAAATCTTTCAAAATAACAAATTGGGAAAAAGAAAAAATGTATCTTATACATTTATAAACATAAAACCAATGTCTCTATCAAGGCAATTAAATATGGCAATGAATGTGGGGGTTAAAAAAGAATGAAAGAACTGGAGGCACTTAATGAATGATTTAATATGGTTCCAAGCCAAGTAACTTATAGAAAGAAGTAAGTCCCCAGGAGATCATGTGAGGGAGAGTGAGTTCATTTATTTCAGGGGATCTCATTTCCATACTACTTAGAGCAGATAATAGTATGCATTTGTATTGGATTATCTAAGAAAATGTAATTGCCAACCTCACCAAAAGATCTAAGAATAATATTTTCACTAGATATTCTACAGCCATGAATCCTGAATACTAAATTAGCAAAAGGCTTCTTATGTTAATGTCAAAGGGATTTTTAGAAAGAAAACAATACAAGGGGATAAAAAAAATAATTCATCTGTGGATTAAAAGAGCTTGTGGGACAGCAAAGCAGAGCCTATGGGAAATTTAAAATGCATATACTAGAACAGGCAAACCTGTACAGGAAGTATTGATAGATTGCCTGATTCTGGGAGACTTGGGTTGGGGGACGGGGGGCAGAGAGAAGATATGGAGGGCGCAGAGCTTCTTTCTGGGATACTGATGGTGATGATGGTTGCACACCCTGAATACACCAAAAAGAATTGTATACTTTAAATGCATGAATTACATGTGAATTGTATCTCAATAAAGTTGTGGAAAATGCTGGACTTCCCTGGTAGCACAGTGGTTAAGAATCCGCCTGCCAATGCAGGGGACACAGGTTTGAGTCCTGGTCCGGGAAGATCCTACATGCCGCGGAGCAACGAAGCCCGTGCACCACAACTACCGAGCCTGTGGTCTAGAGCCTGCAAAGAACTACTACTTCACAACTACTGAAGCCCGCGTGGCTAGAGCCCGTGCTCTGCAACAAGAGGAACCACTGCAGTGAGAAGCCTGCGCACCACAACGAAGAGTAGCCCCCGCTCGCCGCAACTAGAGAAAGCCCACGCGCAGCAACGAAGACCCAACACAGCCAAAAATAAATACATTTATATTAAAAAGTTGTGGAAAATGAATATACTAGAAAATAAGAATAACGTAATTATTGAGAGTGTCCAACTCAAAAACCTAGGAAAGAACTAAAGAGCAAACCCAAATAGAGGGAAAAGGAGGACAAATTGGCCAAAAACACAGCACCCAGCAGAAAATGACCATGGTGTTTAGGCAGAAAAAAGGTCAACGGTGGCAGAGTAACATGGAAGCTAAGCTTCTGAGGACAAGGCCAAACACCATACCACAAATGGACCAGTGAGGAGCCTCCCATCTTGGGGACAGTTGAGAAAAAGGCCACCATCTCCGATGCCATTTACATGCTAGAATTTGACCCTGTCAACATGCCGCCCTCATGGCCTCAAGTTGCTCAGTCCAAATTAGCCTTGGGATGGGGCCCAAGTCATCTCTCTGGACCCTGCTGTGAGGAAAGCCAGGCATTTAAGCTTTCTGAGCTCTAACGGATGAAAGCAGGCCCTCATGAGGTTGGAACTCCAACATCCATTCCTGAGGGCCAAGAAGGTTCAGAAAGGACCTTCTCTAACCCAGTGAAAAGCATCTACAAAGCCACAGCAACGATTACTTTCGGTGGTGAAACTTTAAGAATGTTCTCTTTAAAATTCCTCTGCGGTCAGGAACAAATCAAGGATGCCCACCATAACTGTTTCCATTTAGTGGCGTATGAGCCAGCTGAGCCAGCGCAGTGTTACAGGCTGAACTGTGTCCCTCCTAATTCCTGTGTTGAAGTCTTAACACCCAGTAACCCAGAATGTGACTGTATTTGGAGATAGGGCAGTTAAGGAGGTAATTAAGGTTAAATTAGGTCATTAGGATGGGCCCTAATCCTATATGACTAGTGTCCTTATAAGAGGTGGGGATTAGGATACACACACACAAGGAAGACAGCCATCTACAAGCCAAGGAGAGTGGTTCAGAAGAAATCGACCCTGATGACACCTTGATTTTGAATTTCCAGCCTCTAGAACTGTGAGAAAATAAATTTCTGTTGTTTAAGCCACTCAGTTTATGGTATCTTGTTATGGCTGTCCTAGCAAACTAACACAACAAGAAAAGGACAAAAAAGATATAAGGACCAGAAAGGAAGAAACGCACGTGTGATATGATTATCTGCATTAGGAAAGGCAGGAGAATCTACAAACTGCTAGAACTAATAGAAGCTCAGTAAAATTGCCAGACGTGAGATCTACACACAAGAAAGTCACAGGACCCCTCCTAATATACAAACAACAATTAGAAAACAAACAGGTATGTTAATGAACTGTCCCTCACTGTGCAGACAGATGAAAAAGTTGAGATATATTTATCCACATATCAAGGGAACACTACAAAGTAATTAAAATAAATGGGCTGGATCTGCACAAATACATCTCAAAAACACAACTCTGAATTAAAAACCAAAAAAGCCAAGTTACAAAGAAACAGATACTTTCTATTTATTCATTTTTAATACACACACAAAATCATGGAGATGCACATAAGTACAGCACAGATAAATCCACAGCAAGGGTGTTTATATTAAACATTTCATCTTGGTGATAGGCACATAGGTGTTTGCCATATTATTTTCTGTACTGTTCTGTATATTTGAAAGGCTTCATATTTTTTGGATAAAAATAAAAAACTCTTGAGGTCCAGACAAATGCAAACATTAAATTCTAAGGGGCTCATGATGTTTTAAAAAGTCCCACAACACGGTTCTCTAGTATCTGTACACACGTGTTTTTTCAGGGGATTTTAACCTCACTCCCACACTACTACTACCCCAGCAGGAAGGTAAAACCAGCAAAGAAAGCAATTTAATTTCCAAGACATTTATTTTCAAGTCAGAATAAAAACCAACTTTAGGTAGTGCCCTTTTCTCAGGGCTGTGATCGACTATAATCTGAAAGGTGTCAGGGGTAAATATACCATATTCCCACCTGGGAGTAATCAGGGAGATCATTAAAGAGAAGATTCAGCCTAGTCAAAAGAGCAACGCAGGATTATCGGCACCAGGTGCAATACGGTTCACATTCAAAGTCAAGTTAGGACCACGATAGGGATCCCTTGGATAAAGCCAGTGATTGATAATGTCATGGAATCTTTATTGCTAGGTTAAAAAAGAAATCTCAGATCCACTAAAAACCTGCACTGGCCCCACCTATGCTTATTAGCATAACCTTCCCCACTCATCCAGCCCCTTTCTAAGCCTAGGATAATGACTCAAGCTGCCACTTCCCAGCCTTTTCCTAAGGGGAAAAAACAGTCAAGAATACCTAATAAAAAACTGTAGTGCAAAGGGCAGGGAGAGTTCATGTGTTTAATTTTAGTCAGTTACCAGGTTTTTCTTGAGCCCTGGCCAGAGTTATTCTGGTTCTGGCATGGGGAATCTATTTTGCATGGGTGTGGGTTAGATTAAAAACAAAGAAGTAAACAAAACTCTCACAACAGGCACTCAAACAACACGTCCCTAACTGAATCCATGAGGTCACCAGACAAGCACTGACCACTGATCCAACCAGGACACCAGCCAGGAGGTTCTGGTAAAGACAAGGGTTGCCCACAATACAGAAAGGGACAGGGGAAGCAGCTAACAGAATCACCGTCTCAAATCCTCTACCACTGCCTCCTTCAGATGGAAGTATTAAGCAATGTTGGAGAGGAAAAAAAAAAAATCCCACTTTCAAGAGACCCATGGATGAAAGAGAACCATGTTAAGCTCCCCTGGAAGAATAAAATATTAAATAACAAATGAGGTGCTTAAAATATTATGTTACTCCATTTACAAGTCTGTCACTATTGGTTCATTTGTTATATATACAGCCCTTTTTTCCAAGGGAAAGCAGAATGTCCATTAAACAATTTGATCCTTGTAAAATCAATGGCAGCAAAGTGAGTCAACAGGATGAGGACGTCTGTCCTTTACCCAGCAAGGTTGATAGCTAAACCACTGCAAAAGACTTCCAAGGATTAAATTCTGAAAGTCAAGATCTGGGTTTTAAAATATGCAGCGAAGGTAGCTTCTGATTCACAGCAGATTCTTTGGAAAACAGTACTCCATCCAACCCCGAGATCCTCCTCATCTCTTATATGCTCCCTCCTATAGCTATTTGTGTACTTTTACTACACACTGTCTCTTTGACCAGAGCGTAAGCTCCATGAGGGCAAGAACCGTGTTTTGTCCATTTCTGCACATCTAGTAGGGCCTAAAATGATACCCTGCATATAGTCAAATGCTCAATAAACATTAGCTGGGTTTAAGCAAATCCGGCCCAAAGAGGCCTAGTGAAAGAGAAGGAAGATAAGAACTACAGTCTGGAAGGCGGCCTGTTCAAAAGAAATACACATTTAAAATGTTAAAAGATGAACAGCCATCCTTTGCAGGCCAGAGACAAAATGGTCCTCTAAGTAAAACTGAGGAAGGGAAGTACCAGAGTTTCCTCTGGCAAGCTTCTGAAAAGATAAAAGAATGTCTGGTTTGAGTGATAATGTGTTACAGGCTTAAGCAAGAACAGGTGAAAAAAATCTGATAAAACCACGAAGCTGCTGGTAACTCAACGAAGAGGGAACCAGGCTTGGCCAGGCTGCTTCACAACTCATGGCTACAAAGGTGGCTTTAAAATAAGAAAGGCTCAAAAAGAACAGGGAAGATAAAGGCATTATCCTCAACTCGTTCTTTATTGTATATGGTCTCTTACTCCTATTATGTATTTATGGAGTGCCAACTACTGGTGAGCCATCGAGGTTAAGGGAAACACCCCAGTCATCGCTACTCAGGAGTTGGCCTTGGCTTGTGTTCTCATTAGCTGTTCAATCCGCTATATGCCTAACCTGGAGAGAGGCCAGTACACCAAGTGTCTCTCAGGAACCGTTTATTATAACCTCTCAAAGAGCAGAGTCAGTTTCAGTTTCTCTCTGAGAAGTCACAAAGACTCCTGAATGAAAAACATCAGGATTCAAAAACAGATTACCATTTTGTAGAAATCGACAAGCTGATCGTAAAAATTTAGATGGAAATATAAGGACCTAGTATAGCTAAAAAGATTTTGAAAAAGAACAAATTCGAAGAACATACACTACCCGATTTCAAAACTTAACTATAAAGCTGTAAGTAACCAAGATAAGGATAGTCATATAAATCAATGGAACAGAACTGAGTCCAGAAATAATCCTTTACATTTATGGCCAGTTGATTTTGCCAAGTGAATTCAGTGGGGAGAAAGAATGATCTTTTCAACAAATGGGGCTAAGAAAACTGAATGTACAAGTGGTTCTTTAAAAAAAAAAAAAAGGAACTGAGACCCTTACCTCATACCATACCCCAATATTAACTTAAAATGGAATAGAAACATATGTAAGAACTAAAACTATAAAACTTCTAGATGAAAACACAGGAGAAAATCTCTGTGATCTTTGGATTAGACAAAGATCTTTTTACATATGACAACAAAAGCAAGATCAATAAAAGAAAACCACTGATAAACTGGACTCAATCAAAATTTAAAATATTTGCTCTTTAAAAAAACACCATATAAGAGAATGAAAAGACAAGCCATATATTGGGAGAAAACATTCTCAAATCACATATCCGGAATACACAGGGAACTTTTAAAACTCAGTAAGACAACAGCCAACCTGGTAAAAAACAAATGGGCAAAGGTATGAGTAGACATTTCACCAAAAAAGATATATGAACTGCTATTAGGCACACGAGAAGAGGCTCAACATCATTAGTCATTGGGGAAATGCAAATAAAAAACCACAATAAGATACCACTACCCACCTATTAGAATAGCTATCAATTCATAAGACTGACAATACCAGGTGTTTCGAGGATGTGAGAAAATTGGAACCCCCGTCCACTGCTGAAGTGTACAACCACTTTGGAAAAGTCCGTTTCTTAAAAGGTTAAACAAAGACCTGCCATGTGGAAACACATATCCACATAAAAACTTACACGTGAATGTTCACAGCAGCATAATTCATATTTGCCTTAAACTAAAAACAGTCTAATTGTCTACCACCTGGTGAATGGACACACAAAATGCAGTAAGTTCATACAATGGAAAACTATTTAGCATTAAAAAAGAACAACACGCTCAACATGGAGGAACCTAAAAGAAGGAAGCCAAATGCAAAAGACTTCATATTGTATGACTTCATTTATAAGAAATTCCCAGAAAACACAAATCCAGGACAGCAGATCAGTGGGACTGAGCAGGGACTGACTACAAACAGATATAATGTAACTTCTGGGGGGATGGAAGTGTTATAAAATTGGATTTTAGTGATAGTTATACAACTCTGTAAGTGAAAATCTTTTGGGATACTTTCTAGTAGAAATGGAGTTTTCAGGCAGAGTTACTAAGAAAGGAATTTCTCTATAACAGTGCTTTTCCAACTTTAGCAAGTGTAAGAATCACCTGGAAAACCTGTTAAAACCCAGACATCCCAGATATCCTCCCATCCCAGATATGGATTCAGAAGGTCTGGGATGGGGCCCATGACTTTGCATTTCTAAGAAGCTCCCAGAATACTCAGTAAAAATAGATTCCAAAGTCCCACCAGAGATCTATTACACAGCCTCTTCAGGAGAGGAGGGCCTGGGAATCCATACCTCTTACAGGGAGAGTCACCCCCGGTATCCATCCACAGGGGATTGGTTCCAGGACACCCTCACCCCCCACCAACGGAAACCAAAATCCATGGATGCTCAAGTCCCTTACATAAGATGCATAAAACCTACATACATCTTCCCATACGCTTTAAATCATCCCTAGATTACTTACAATACGTAATACAATGTAAACACTATGTAAATATTCAGTAGTTACCAGTGAGTGGCAAGCTCCAGTTTTGCTTTTTGGAACTTTCTGGATTTTTTTCCATGGTTGAATCCATGCATTGGGAACCTGTGGACAGAGAGGGCCAACTGTATAGGGAGAATCCCACGCTGAATCTCATGGTTCAGCACTTCATGAACTACAACACTCTCATATACAATTATTTTCAGTAGTTTCAAGAATAAAATCTGTGTGTTCCTATTTTGAAAATGATAAAGTAAATGTCCTATATTTTAAATGGTTCAAAATCAGAAGGGGTTCTGCCTTAGGCCTTTCTAAATAAAGTAATTTGCAGAGAAGTAAATTGTATTTATTCAAGGCATTCTAAATATGCCTCCACATTTAAAAAAAAATTTCTCCTTTAAAAATGTTGAGGCCACTTTTCAGGCTGAATCTAATTTTAAATCTGTTCAGATGCAAGATCACATGTCTTTCTGAATTCTTAACAGGGATGTGCAATTGTCTGATCCATAGGATCACAATTCTGACTGCCACAGATAACACTCAGCAGCAGTGGTGCCATTTTTAATGGTTCAACTCAGTAACTACTGGAGTCTAATGCTCTGCTATCACAGAAGACACAGACACAGAAGACCAAGTTCGTACCGGGAATTCACCATACTTTTTAGTATCATAAAAAAAATAGTACTAAACATCAGCGTGTGCGGGAAGAGACAGGGGAAATTTTTACAGAGGTAGGACTGTGTTCTAGAAAAAAATGAAACAGCGCTTAAATTATTTTCAATTTCTCTAATCACTATGGTTCAAAGGAGAGGGAGTGGTCTCGCACATCGTATGCCATGTTGCAGGAGCCAGAAAGAGCCAGGCTGAGTGCTTAGAAGAGCACACACGGGACTTCCCTAAGAGCACCTCACCTCACCGTTTCTTCAGATTCTGACTGAAATGGCCTGGGGTGGGGCTCAAGCTCTCCAGAGGAAGGATTCAATGATAAATTATATCTCTAAAGACAGTCACAACAATACTGTCCATCCCACAGGCTTCTCTGCAATGGCCCCTCTCCTAGCCCAGATTCCTGTTTAGACCCACAGAATGTGGAGGAAATGACAGCAAGTAACTTCTGAGGCTGGACCCTAAGAGAACGTCAGCTCTGCTTTCACTGCTTGGAATGCTTGCTCTTGGAATCCAGCTCCCACATAATGAAACCCAAGCTGAACAAGTGGCGAGAAAGCTACTTGGAGAGGAAGAGATCCTTGACTCCTAGCCACGCCCACCAAGGTCCCTGTCGTGTGAGTGAAGCCATCTTAGATGTTCCACCCCCAGTCACCATCAACTACAATCTCATGAAATGCCCCACCTGTGGCCACACAGAGACGAACCACCCAGCTGAGCCCTGCCTCAATTCCTGAGCCACAGAATTATGAGCAAATATAAAATGGCTGTGTTCTAAAGCCATTAAGTTTTGGGGTAGGTTTTGTTACCTAACAATAGAGTACAAAAATAGGTTTCAAGTCTGCTCTCAAACGTTTTTCTAGGTAAATGGTGTGCAGACTGTAGTCAACATGTATGGACTTGGTCTCTATACACCTCAGGGGTGGGAGGAGCCTGAAATCTAGCCACCGGGGAAAGAAAATAAGTGTTCATAAGCCAGACCCAATCTGCTTCATAGACTTTTTCACATCTGTCGGCAAAAGATTTTGTTGCTTCCCAAATTGTATATTAAAAAATCAAGGGCTTCCCTGGTGGCACAGTGGTTTAGAGTCTGCCTGCCGATGCAGGGGACGCAGGTTCGTGCCCCCGTCCGGGAGGATCCCACATGCCGCGGAGCAGCTGGGCCCGTGAGCCATGGCCGCTGAGCCTGCGCGTCAGGAGCCTGTGCTCTGCAACGGGAGAGGCCACAACAGGGAGAGGCCACAACAGTGAGAGGCCCACGTACCGCAAAAAAAAAAAAAAAAAAAAAAATCAAGTTACATGAATGTTTTATGTTTTTCTAAAGGCCAAATCAGACACAGGACTCCCACTACACACCAACCTATCAATGTGATTCCACTCATATTAAGGGTTTACTGAAACAGAAGGAACAAAAGACCCTAAAGACATAGCTTTCTACAGTATCACCCAGTCTGCTCTTCCCTCTATATACTAGCAATTTTACAATAGGGAAGAGAATTTAAACCCAATCACATCTAAGATGCGACCCATCACAAAGGCTGCACAAGCAGATGCTGAGTCAGGCAGATTCAAATTCTGGCTTTGTCGTTTCCCATCTATAAGGTGGGAAGTTTGGCATTGAATGAGCACTCAAGAAATGTCAAGTTCATGTTTACCTTCTCTCTTCCCTCCCAAATCAATGCAACTGAACCTATAAAGTATTGCATAGCCCAAGGATTTTCTTGAACATCTAAGCAAACACGATAAAGAAACTGAATCACATATGGCTCAGTTCATAGTGCTCAGGGGAATTAAACATAAGTATCCAGGTACACTGAATAAATCTTACTGATCCAAGTACCGTACAGGTCTTATTATCCTTTCAAGTGTTTATAATTTCAACATCTGAGAAAGAAAATTAGTGGAGTTGCTTCCATTTTTGTGGACAGGTTGTCCAAAAATTTTTAAATGACAGAGCAGATAACTTAGCTGCCAGAGAACAGGCCATTCTTGTCTAGAGATAGATCCTTAAAAGGAGAAGTGCAGACATGAGCTCTGAGCCTAAAGCAGCTATGCAAGTCTTAATGATCCCAATTCAAAACTGAGAGCTGGCTAGTGAACACTTCAGTGCTGGGAAGTAGCAAGTCCTTGAGTTTATGGCTTGAGAGAGAGGAAGGCTTTGGTTGAAACAGGACAAATAGTCTTCATATTCAGAAGGATGCTAACGGGTAGAGGAGCTTAGTTCTGCCAGGGTTTAGGAGACCAAAGATTCCCAACATGATCCCTGATTCTTATATAAGGTAGTAAGTTGAATATTCTACTCTAACTGGCATCAAGTTGATACCAGCAGCCTCCTACTAATTATAGCCCAGTCTTCACCTGTCTCTGTTATACTGAAATTTCCTCACCCTTTTAGTCACCTGAACCACAGAACCAGAAAAATAAGACTATATGTGCTTTCAGGTCTCAACTTAATATGATTTGCTCAAATCTTATAATGTCTGCTCTATGAACTGTGAAATCTCAATTTTATTATTTAGGGACTACTCACTCACCCTCCTTTCAGGTACAGTAGCTGAACTTGAGGCAGCAGTGAAGAACTTAGAAATCTTCTGCTGAAGGCAAATAAACGGAAGACTACTGTTGCAAGGTTCTTAGCCTATCCATGAAGTAGTATAAGACTAACTGAAGATACACTATGGTAAGTTAAAAATGTATAATGTAAAACCTATAGCAACCCCTAAAAAAAAAATAAGCCAAAGAGGTAAAAAGCTAACAAGCTCATAGTGGAGATAAAATAGAATAAAAAATTCTCTTAGTCCAAATGAAGTCAAGCAAAGAGGATAAAAAGAAACAAAGAACAGAGACAGAAAACAAGCAAGACGGTCAACTTAAACCCAATCATACTGATAATTGCATTAAATGCAAACATTCCAGTTAAAAGGCAAAGATAGTCTGGATAAAAGCAACACAAAATTGTATGTTTTCTCTAAGAAACCCATTTTAAACAAGAAGATACAGATAGATTAAAAGTAAAAGGATAGAAAAAGATAACCATGTGAACACTAATCAAAAGAAAGCTGGAACGGCTACAATTATTGCTGGAGATTTTAACACTGCCCTCTATCATTGATCAAACAAGTAGACAGAAAATCAGTATAGTTCCAGAAGACCTGAAAACACCATCAACCAAATTGACCTAACTGACATTGATAGAAAATCTCCTCAAGAACAGCAGAAAACACATTCTTTTCAAATGCATGTTGAATGTTCAGCAAACTAAAACATATTGAGCCACAAAACAAATCTCAAAAAATTTTAAGAGGATTCAAGTCATACAAAGTATGTTCTCTGATCACAACAGAATTAAACTAAAAACCAATACCAGAAAGATATCTGGAAAATCCCTAAACATCTGGCAATTAAATATGACACTTCTAATAACCTGTAAGTTATAGGGGGAAAAAATCACAAAAAATTAGACAATATATTGAAATGAATGAAAATAAAAGCACAATATATCAAAATTTATAGAATACATAATATTTTTAAACAGCTAAATAAAATAGTGGGGTTTTTTGTTTGTTTTCAGCAAAACATTCTCTTATTTTTATCTCAGCAAATGTTCTCATTTGGCACCTGACTGGCATCAAACCAAAGCCCTTAGGCCAACAGGCGTGGCCTGAGACCATCTGCAAACTTCCCATGCGTAGGTCGCAAGGGCTATGCGCGTCAGAGCACCTGTTCCTCTCTCTGGTCCCTTAGGGCGGCCTAAAGGTCTCAGGTGCACTGTGCCGGCCACGAGGTGGTGGAAAAGTCGTGACACTGCAATCTGCTGGGATAGGAAGACAAGCAGTGCATTGAAAGCAAGTTCTTTTCTCAGGCGACAGATATCCAGATAGGGTCCCGATCATGCTTATTCCGCATACTCCTGTCTGCCTGGGCTGGAATGAAGAAAGAGCCATCCTCCCGGTGCAACTGGGGAGGACACACAAGCGGGCTTACACTTTTTAGAGCTCAAGCGTCTAAGGAAGTCTTGTTTGGGGGCACGGGGCAGCAAGCTCTCAGGTCAGCACTGCTGGCCAGGGGAGATCCCGAGTCCAGCTCTGCAGCCGTTGCACAGTGGGTACTTTCCCAGGATCCATGAAAATACTCAGAGCCCATGAGGACATTTTACTTATATGCAGTTTCCAACTGTCAGAGGAGTTCAGGACTGTCTGGCCTTCTCAGGATCCTTCTCAGGATCTCAGTTCAAGATTAGCTATTCAAAGCATGAAATAAGAGGGAATACATTTTAAGAATCAAGTCTGCTCTTTTTAGCCCTGCTGAGGGAACAATTTCAGACATGACTGATAGAGAGAAAGCTGGGCACCCAGCAGGGCACAAGCTGGCTTTCAGACCCAGACTTCTCTGGTGCGGCAGAAGTGGGCCCTCGGCTTGGGGTCCCGCATTCTAGCTTATCTTCTGCGAGGAGGCTAGTTGACCCGGCACGCACGGATCATGAGCAGCTGCAGGAGAATGAAGACCGGAGACGTGATCAGGCCGAACCAGAGCTCCCGAGTCTGCTCCACCAGCTTCTGGCACAACAACATCTCGAAGACGAACTTCAGGCTAAGAACCGTGAGGACCCAGGAAAGGCGGAGCACGGCCAGCCGCTTCTCTCCATCCTGGAAGAGGCGCACGGAGACGATAGTGGTGAAGTAGGTGCTGAGCCCGTCAGCGGCGAAGAAGGGCACGAACACGTTCCACCAGGAGAGGCCGGGGGCCAGGCCGTCCACACGCGGGGCCAGCAGCACGGAGAACACCAGCAGGGCCAACAGGTGCACGAAGATCTCGAAGGTAGCGACGCCCAGCCACTGCACCAGCTCCCGGAGCGAGAGAAGCATCGCGCCGGTTGAGCACGGGCCAGGGCCCAGCCGATGGTCCCACCGGCTAGGCTGCGCCGCCACTCCCCACGGGCCTCGCTGGCGCCTGCCACCGTCGCCGCCGCCGGGCCAGCGAGAGGCAGAAAGCGGCCCCGCCTGCCTCGGGCCGAGGGCCGCGGCCCCAGTACGCAGCCGATCCCCCGGCCCCTGCCCGGGACCCAGCACTGGCCGCCAGCCGACGACCCTTGCTCGGACGCCATGCCCCGCCGGGCGCGGCCCAAGGGCCTAAAATAGTGTTTATAGGGAAATTCATGGCTTTAAATGCTTATTTTAGAAAAGAAGAAAGGTCTAAAATCAGTGATTTAAGCTTCAAGCTTTAGAAGCTAGGAAAAGAAGAGCAAATTAAACTGAAAGAAGGAAGAAATAAAAAGCAGAAATCAATAAAATAGAAGAGAGAAAAACAATAGATTGAATCAATGAAACCAAAAGCTGGTTCACTGAAACAATTCATAAAATTGATAAATCTCTAGGCAGACTAATCAGAAAAAAGAGAAGACACAAATTTCCAAAGCCAGGAATGAGAGACGGGTAAACATTCTTACAGCCACTAGAAGTATAAAGAAATATTACAAACAACATTTTGCTGATAAATTCAACAACTTAGATGAAATGGACAGATTACATGAAAAAGACAAACTACTAAAGCTTATTTGATAAGAAACAAATAAACTGAATAGCCCTATACCTGTTAAAGAAATTAAATTTTTAGTTAAACTTTTCTACAAAGAAAATTCCAGGCCCAGAAGGCTTTACTGGTGAATTCTATCAAACATTTAAGAAAAAAAAAAATACTACACAACATCGTCCAGGAAATAGAAAAGAAACACTTCCCAAATCATTGTATGAGGCCAATATTACTGGTACCAAAACAAGACAAAAATATTACTTAAAAAGAAAATTACAAATACTCCTTATAAGCATAAAAGTAAAAATCCTTAGCAAAATTTTAACAAATTGAAATGAATAACATATAAAAAGAATAATATATCATGACCAATTGGATTCGTTTACTCTTAGAAATCAATGTTATCCATCATATTAACAGAATAAAGGAGAAAAATCTTATGATCATCGCAACAGATGCAGAACAAGCATTTGACAAAACTCAACAGCCACTGAAAATAACAACTCTCAGCAAACCAGAAATAGAAGGAAACTTTATGAAACAGCTAGCATCATACTTAATAATGGGAGACTGAATGCTTCCTCCTAAGGCTGGGAACAAGCCAAAGATGCCTGTCTCACTACTTCTGTTCAACATTGTACTGGAGATCCTAGCCAGTGCAATGAAGTAATAAAGCATACAGATTTGAAAAGAAGTAGTAAAGCTGTCTTGATTTGCAGATTATGTAGTTATGTGTGTAGAAAGTTCTATGGACAACACAAAAGCTACTAGAACCAGCAAGTTAACTTAGCAAGGCCATAAGATACAAAATCAACATACAAAAATCAATCATATTTATATGGCAACAAACTACAGGAAAATGAAGTTTAAAAAAAATTTTTTTCCCTTATTTATTTATTTATGGCCGTGTTGGGTCTTCGTTGCTGCGCGTGGGCTTTCTCTAGTTGCAACGGGAGGGGGCTGCTCTTCGTTGCAGTGCACGGGCTTCTCTTGCGGTGGCTTCTCTTGTTGTGGAGCATGGGCTTTAGGCACGTGGGCTTCAGTAGTTGTGGCATGTGGGCTCAGTAGTTGTGGTTCACAGGCTCTAGAGCACAGGCTCAGCAGTTATGGCGCACAGGCTTAGTTGCTCCGCAGCGTGTGGGATCTTCCAGGACCAGGGCTCGAACCCATGTCCCCTGCACTGGCCGGCGGATTCTTAACCACTGTGCCACCAGGGAAGTCCCGGAAAATGAAGTTTTTAAAAGTACCCTCAACAGATATGACACCAAAAGCACAGGCAACAAAAATAAAAACATAAATTAGACACATCAAGATTTAAAACCTCTGTGCATCAAAGGACACAACGGAGTGAAACAGCAACCTACGGAATGGGAGAAAATATTTGCAAATCATATATCTAATAAGGGGTTAATATCCAGAATATATAAAGAACTCCTACAACTCAACAAAAAACAAATAGCCCAATTTAAAAATGGACAGAAGACTTGAACAGAATTTCTCCAAAGAAGATATATAGATAGTCAACAAGCACATGAAAAGATGCTTAACATCACTAATCATTAGGGAAATACAAATTATAACCACAATGACCTATCACCCTACACCTGTTAGGATGTCTATTATCCAAAAGACAAGACATAACAAATGCTAGTAAGGATGTGGATTAAAGAGAAGCCTCGTACATTGTCGGAGGGAATGTAAACTGGTACAGCCACTGTGGAAAACAGTATGGCAGTTTCTCAAAAAATTAAAAATAAAATTACCATATGGTCCAGCAATACCACTTCTGGGTATACATACAAAAGAACTGAAAACAAGGTCTCAAAGAGATATTTGTATATCCATGTTCACAGCAGCATTATTCAAAATAGTCAAAAGATGGGAGCAACGCAAGTGTCCATCAATGAATGAATGGTTAAACAAAATGTGATATGTATGCAACAGAATATTAATCAGCCTTAAAACGGAAAGAAACTCTGGCACTTGCTATAAATGGATAAACTCTGAGGATATCAAGCTAAGTGAAATAAGCCAGTTACAGAAAGACAAACACCATATGATGTAGCAAAGACAAACACTTATATGAGGTAGCAAGAGTAGTCAAACTTATAGAAACCGAAGTACAATGGTGGTTTCCAAGGGCTGGGGGAGGGAGAAAAGGGGAGTTGTTGTTTAATGGGCACAGAGTTTCCATTTTTCAAGATGAAAAGTTCTGGAAATTGGTCACACAACAATATGAATATACTTACCACTACTGATGAACCCTTAAAAGTGGTTAAGATGGTAAATTTTGTTATGTGTATGTTCACCACAATTAATTTTTTAAAATAATTTTAATGTGAAATTCTTAGAGATAAACGTTTAAGAATGTGTGCAAGACCTTTATTCCAAAACTGTAAAAGACTGCTGAGAGAGATTAAAGATCACTTAAATAAATGTAGAGAAATATCACTTTCATGGATTGGAGGTTGCGATATTAAAATTCATTCATAAATTTCACTCAATCCCAATCAAAATTCCTGTAGGCTTTTTTCCTAGGAACATATAAGCTGATTCTGAAATGTATATGGAAATTCAAAGGATTGAGAATACTCTAAACAATAATTTCAAAGAATAAGGTAGAGGATTTACAATATCAGTATTTGATTTCAAGACTTACTATAACAACACAATCATCAAAAGAGTGTGGAATTGGCATAAGGACAGACATATACAGCAGAACAGAATAGAGTCCAGAAGTAGACCCACAGATACAGGGTGAATGGTTTCTTTTCTTTTCCTTATTCCTTTCTTTCTTATTTCGGTAACACTGGTTTATAACATATATAAGTTTCATGTGTACAACTTGATATTTCTCCTTCTGTATACACTATAGCAGGCGCACCACCAAACATTTAGTTGCCCTCTGTCACCACATAGTTGATCACTTTTACCAATTTGGCCCTTCCCCTCTCCTCTGCCTCTTCTTCTCTGGTAACCACTACTCTGTTCTCTGTATCTATGCGCTGGTTTTCCTTTGGTTTGTTCATTTTGTTTGTTTATTCTTCATATTCTACATATGAGTGAAATCATACAGTATTTGTCTTTCTCTGTCTGACTTATTTCACTTAGCATAATACTCTCAAGGTCCATCTATATTGTAGCAAATGGCAAGATTTCATCTTGTTTTATGGTTGAGTAGTATTCCATTGTATATATACCACATCTTCTTTGTCTGTAAATAGAGTTTTTACAAAGGTTCCATGATAATTCAATAGGGGAAAGCATAGTCTTTTCAACATTTGGTGTTGAAACAACTAGGGGGAAAAATGAACTATGAAAGCAAAGACAAGGCTTGTACATCAAAAACTACAAAACAGCTGAAAGAAATCAAGGAAGGTCTAAAAAAATGGAAAGACATCCTATGTTCACACACTAGAAGACTTTAATATTGTTAAGATGTCAATACTCCCCAAATTGATCTAGAGATTCAATGCAATCCCTATCAAAATCCCAACTGCCTTTTTCACAGAAATGGATAAACTGATCCTAAAATTCAAAGGAAATTGAAAGCAACCTCAAAGAGCCAAAACAATCTTGAAAAAGAAGAACAAAGTTGAAGGACTCATACTTCCTGACTTCAAAATTAACTACAAAGCTATAGTAATCATAACAGCATTGGCATAAGGATAAACATATAGACCAAAGGAATAGAATTGAGAGTATAGACGTAAACCCAAATATCTATGGTTGGTTGACAAGGGTGCCAAGACCATTCAACTGAGAAAGAACAGTGTTTAATAAATGATGCTGGAACAACTGGATATCCCCATGCAAAAAAACTCTTAGAAGTAAACCCAGGTGAATCTCTCTGACCTTAAATTAGACAACAATTTCTTAAAAGTACAAGAAACAAATGAAAAAAACAAATTAAGCTTCACCAAAATTTAAAACTTTTGTGCCTCAAAGGGCACTATCAAGAAAATGAAAAGCCAACAGAATGGGTAAACTTTGGCAAATCTTCTATCTGATAGGGGACTAGGATCCAAAATATATACAGAAAATTTACAATTCAACAACAAAAAGACAAACAATCCAAATAAAAAATTGTCCAAGGACTTGAATAGACATTTCTCCAAAGAAGCTATACAAAGGGGCAACAAACGAGAAAACATGCCCAACATCCTTAGGGAAATGAACATCAAAACCACAATGAGATACCACTTCACAACCACAAGGATGGCTATTATCAAAGAAACAGATAATAACAAGTACTGGAAAGGATGCAGAGAAATCAGAATCCTCATGCACTGTGGGTAGGAATATAATATGGTGGAGTTTCTTTGGAAAGTAATCTGGAGTTTCTCAGAAAAGATCAAACATAGTAACCATATGACCCAGCAATTTCACTCCAAGGTATCTGCACAGGTGAAATGAAAACATATGTCCACACAAAAACTTGTACTTGAATGTCCTTAGCAACATTGTTTTTAATGCCTCCAAAGTGGAAACAATGCAAATGTAAATCAACAGATGAATGGATAGACAAAATCCATTGGAGTATACAATGGAATATCATTCAGCCATAAAAAGGAATGAAGTACTGATATATGCTACAATATGAATGAACCTTGAAAACATCATGCTAAGTGAAAGAAATCAGACACACACAAAACACACATTGGGCTTCCCTGGTGGCGCAGTGGTTGAGAGTCCGCTTGCCGATGCAAGGGACACAGGGTCGTGCCCCGATCCGGGAAGATCCCACATGCCGTGGAGCGGCTGGGCCCGTGAGGCATGGCCGCTGAGCCTGCGCGTCCGGAGCCTGTGCTCCGCAACGGGAGAGGCCACAACAGTAAGAGGCCCGCGTATCGCAAAAACAAAAAACAGAAACAAGAAAACCACATATTACATGGTTCCATTTTTATAAAATGTCCAGAATAGGCAAATATATACAGGTAGAAAGTAGATTAGTAGTTGTCTAGGCCTGGGGTAAGATTGAGAGAAATAGAGTTACTGCTAATGGTTATGGGGTTTCTTGCTGGGGTAATGAAAATGTTCTAAAATTTACTGTGGTGATAACTGCACAACTCTCTTAATACATTAAAAACCACTGAATTGTACATTTTAAATGGGTGATTGGTATGGCATGTGAATTACATCTCAATATAGCAGTTAAATAAAAAAAATAGTCAAGGGAGAAATCGAGCTGGAGAGATGAATTTTGGAGTTATCAGCATATGTACAGTACTTATAACATTAGCCTCAAAAACTTCTCCAGGGTTGTGCTATACAAAAGAAGGAGAAGTGGTCCAAGGACTAAGCCTCCATGTCCTTCAGCATTAGAGGTAGAACGATAATGAGGAATCAGCAAAGGAGATAACATCAGTGAGAGAGGCAGGAAGAAAACCAGGTAAGCGTGGTGTCCCAGAAGCAAGTGAACAAAGTGTTTCAAGGAGACCAACTTGTCAAATGATTCCGGCTTCCCCAAACTGAGAACTGAGAAGGGACTACTGATTTAGCAACATGAAGGTTCTCGGTGACCGTGAGAAGAGCAGTTCTGATAGAAAAGTGAGGGCAAATACTTGATTACAGTGGGTTCAAGGAGATTGGAAGGAGAAAAATCAGAGAATCAAGAAAAGAGAATTCTTAAGGAGTCTGCTAAAGAAGGAAGTAGAGAAATGGGGTGGTATCTGGAGGAAAAGTAGAATCAAGAGAATCTATGGTTGCTGTTTTCAAGATGAAAGAAACACCAACAGTTTTACGCTGATAGGAATGTGCCACTAGAGAAGCAACTTTTAAGCGAGAGGGGAGGAAGGCTGGAGCAGCACTCTTGACTCAGCAAAGAGGAACGAAACCTAGTGTGCAAGTGGAGGCCTTGGGCTTTGCTGGGAGCATGGATGGCTAAGACCTACTAAATACAGGAACAGGGGAAATAGCACAGATGCAACTAGGTGCATAGATACGGTGGTGAGCACCAATAATGTTTTCTCGATTAAATAGGAAGTAAGGTCATCAGCAAAGGCTGAGAAGGGACTTTTGAGAAGAGAGAAGAAGGTCTGGAACAGTCCTCTAGGAGGGCAGGAGAATGAATAAACCTTAGAAATACAGCAGGATTCCCAGGCAGCACTAAGGGTCTCCTTGAGGTTAGTGATTGTGAATCAACGGTGAGGCCAGGGAATTCCCTAGCGGTCCAGTGGTTGGGACTCCCAGCTCTCACTGCTGAGGGCCCAGGTTCGATCACGAGTTGGGGACTAGGATCCCACAAGCTGTGCGGCACGGCCAAAAACAAAAAAACAACCAGCGAGGCCAGAGAACATGTTCAGAGTTCCTTCCAGCCAAGGAGAACACCCACAGAGCACGCAGAGATTTGGATTCAACCGGAGTTGTGGTTTAGCCAAGCAAGTGTGACAAAGCAAAAGAGGGGAAGGGGACTGACAGTGTACTAGAAGAGGCAGTGATTATAATGACTGACTTGGAACTTAACATTATTTAAGGAGAAAAGTAAGTGCATGAAGGGGTGAGGGATGGAGAAGGAAATAGGATCAATGGACTATAGGACCTGTTGAGAGGACTGATGTTATGACAAAAAGCAGAAAAATGCAGTCACGGGTGGCAACTCTCACAGTTGACATGGTAAAGAAATGTGTTTTATTTCTCCATCATTTTATGAAAACACAAAGAATGCTATAGGCATTGGTAGTGCTTGGTAGGAAGCACACAGGGTGGAAAAAGACTCCCATAATTTAATTTCTGATGGCCAAACTGATTGCAATCTATTACAATATGAGATACCATTTATTAGAGTCACATCACTTGCTGCCTAATTAGGCTTGTTCCCTAAGTGCTGGGGCTCAGTTTTCTCATCTGTTAAATGGGGACGATAACCGTAAACACTTCTACAGGTTGAGGATTGAAAGAGTTAATATATGAGAAGTATTTACAACTCTGCCCGGCACTTAGTAAGCAATAAATAAATGTCTGCTATTGCTAATACTGCTATAACATACTACTGTTTAAGACTGTGCATGTTTCTCATTTTTAAAAGCTGCAATAACCAACAAAAACAGACTGTTATAAAAGCAACAGTCTCAGTAGGGAAGAGTTCAAAGACTCAAGTATTAAGTCCGGCTCAGGCTCAAGTCATTACAGAATTCTTCCAAGTACTTTTCCCACTCTGCTCCAAGTTTCTCCACTTTCTGGGGACATGGGAGAAATAACACGTGCCATTCAAAAGGGCTGTGAGCTCACAGGAACTCTACAAACATTAACTTTGCTGTTGGATAATGGGTTCAACTTCATCCGAAATTCAATTTCTAGGTTCTGTGCCAGCTCCTTTACTTCCTGCCCACATGGGTGGCCTTGATAGTCACATGGAATAGCAACATCTTAAAAAAAAAAAAAAAAACACACACACACACACACACATGAAAAAGCCACCTTAGGAAAGGGTGCTTTTTATTATTTACGAACATTTCACATGTCCATTTAGAAACAGACCAGACTTCATTTACAGTTCAAATGAGATGCCTGCTTGGTTACTGGTCATTTTCTTACTCCATAGGTCACTGGAGGAGGGAGGAGAGTCAGACATCCGCCTGCCTGTCACCTGACAGAGACTCCTCTGTGGGATGTAATCCCAGACATTGTCCGGGTCCCAGTGGATTGTTACAGGTCCCACCAGCATGCTGCCTGTTTGACAGTTTCTGTTTGAAGCACCCCGAGGAAGCAAAAGCACCCACTGAGTGCAGAGCCCTAAGATTAGCTGCCTCGTGCAGGTCTGGCTTGAAATGTCTCCACCCCTGCCTCCCACCTGTTGTTTTCTTTTAGGGCGGCTCAGATTGTGGATCCCAGGTAAAATTTTCTTATGCTCTACGTCTAGCTGTTGGCAGAAGCAATCATCGCATCAGAAGTAAAAATGGGAAGAAGCAGTGAACTCTGGAACGAGTTGGACATACTCAGGTTGTCTCAGGATTGAGGCTGAAGGAGAGAAGAACAGGGGCCCTATGAATCCTACTGCCTGGTGTTATATATTTACCAAATATTCTCTGCATTTGGGGCTGAGCCCTGGGCTCTTTCTATTCGATAATTTAATTGCTCTACTGAGAACAAACTAAATCAACAGGAGGGGCTGTGTGATCTTTCCCTGCGGCATTCTTATAACAACTTACAGAGAAGTGTGACCAAATGAGAGATATGGCTCTCTTCCAAAGAGGTAAAAGGGTGAAAGCATTTTGGGGGCAAACTTCTCGGGCATCAACCTATTACATCATGAGTTCACCCAAACAGGCACAATGGCTGGGAGGTGGGCGGGGGGTGGGATTTGCTCTGAATAGGTCCCCCCAGCAGGTACAAGTTTCTGGAGATAACAACAGACACAAAAACAAAATAAGATCGACACGTGCACATGGAGTGACATGGAACAATGAAGAAAACATTAAATAAAAGACAGAGGTTGCAAAACGAGATAAGCAGAATGTGATTTCTACTGTTTTAAACATATCTACTAGTCCGCGGGGGCAAAAATCTGCAGAAATACATACCAAAGGAATTATGGGGAACTTTTGCTTTCTATCAATACATCAATGTTTGAAATCTTTACAATGAATATTCTGATTATTTCTGTGATCAGGAAAAAAGACCCAGAAAGAATCCATGCTTCCAGATTTGCTTGAAAAACAAAAAACTGCTAATCTGGAAACCACAAAGGTCTGTTAACTTCTCTGTTTCTGCAGAGCATCTATTAGTTCGCCCTTTCCAACTTTTCACCTGCTATAGGACATTTTTCTCTTTTACAGTTTCTTCTTTTTTCTTCTACAAATGCTGCCTCTGAATTCTTTCTAAATCCTTCCCAGTCGTCTTACAAGCCATCTTTTCCTTTTGGATTAATTTCTTCCAGAAAGTCAACTCCAAGCTAGCTTTGCCAACCCTACAAATTCCACCAGGATGAACTAATAAGTAATGGATACTTTCTCATAAAAATTACCTTTATCTTCACCTCTAGAATTAACTTCCTTTTTCATGTGTATCTTCATTGAACAACTTTTATTTAGGTACCTACTCTATACCATGAGCCATGAATACTCCAGATAGAATTAGAAAAAAAACCCACCAAACTTCCTCAACTACCATATTTGGTTCATAATGGTACTCTGCAATCAACGAGAACAATGTCCCTTCTCAGAATAGCAAACTCCAAACCTCAAATCCCTAACAAAGAACAGTAAACAGGTTTAGTCTCGCATGCCAACTTCAGCTAGTTAGTCTGACTTGGGGACCCAAGTACTGTGTTGAGAAGGATTCTGAGTCCATGTAGAGCTCCATAATAAAGAGTGAAGTACGTTTTTTTAGCAGTTCTTTGTCATAGGCAAAGAACAAGGTTGGGGTCACTGGCTCTTCCTTCTCTTCACAACCTGTTGGGACCAGGCTGGTATAACCCACATTGTTCTTATTTTTGGTCTATCTTGAGTCCAGTCACTGTGAAATGTTGCTAAATTTGAAGAAGGTGTGGGTGTGCATATGTTGGGGGAGGGGGGGTTGGAGGAAAAAGGTACCTCTTTTCTTCTCTTGAGAATCTTTAACTGTTCTACTGCAACTCAAAGGAGAATGAGATGGCAATTTAAGGGGGTGGAGAAAGATGATTTCACTACAAGGAGTTTCCAACCTGAGTCATATTTCAAGTAATAAGACCTTGAGCTGGTTATCTCCAGCCACTCACAAACCCATCCTCCCTATTCTCAGTTTAATCACAATTGCATAAAATCAATAGACCCATGCAGTAATTTTTCTCCATGTTCCCCAAAGTTTATTCAACATCAGGTTCGTTCACCTTTCTACTTACCCTCTTCCCATGGTATCAAACTACAGGTAAGACAAGTAGGCTTGGGTTTACCATTTCATCCCGTAAATCATTCTCAGATGCAACACCCTCTCTGAATTCTTCCCACATATAGATAGTACAGAATGGTGATAACTCTAAAGAAAGCCTTCGAGTTTCTGGTTATCAATAGGTTCACTTGATCTATTTTCTGAAACTACACATTTACCAATTCTCTGTCTACTGTGAGAATACTATGGAAGACTTCAGAACAGCACAGTCCGATAGAACTTTCTGCAATGATGGAAATGTTCTATATCTGTGCTGTCCAATTATAGTAGTCACTAGCAATTTGTGGCTACTGAGCACTTGAAATATGGCTAGTGTGACTCAAAGGAAGTTTTACATTTTAATTAATCGTAATTTAAATAGCCACAGGTGGCTAGTGGCTACTATACTGCATAGTGCTGCTATATAGGACAGAAGAAAGAGAATAAATCCAGGCTCCCTGGAAAATGGAAAGCTCTAAAAGTTTATCCTGGAACTTGCCTCTGCATATCCTGAGTACAGAGGAAGAGTTAAGTCTTCTGTTGCCATAGAAACAGATCCTTGCCACAGCTGTGAGCCCCCAAGAGGTACAGTGCTCAAAGATTTCCCTATATGACTCAGGAGCTGCTCTTCCTCTGGGAGTAGAGAACAAAATGATGATGGGTTTACAGCTTCCTGCTTCCCTGTTCATAGTGCTTCTTTGCTCCACAGTACAATGCCAGTGATAGGGCTTTACGGAATTTCTGAGCAGAAAGAGAACAGAAAGCAGCTAGCCAACCCCACTTACTTTCCCAAAGAGAAAAACAAACCATGAAGGTAAGGTGACTTACTCATTTAAAAATTTTTTTACACAATTGAAGGTAAAAAGTAAACAACCCACAAGGAATTTAAAATGTAGTTCAATGAAACATAAAACTCAATGAACAGGTTAAAAAACAGGTGAAGAAAGAATTACTGTACTGAAAGGTAGAGATAGGAAATTACCAAGAGTGCAGCACACAGAAAGAAAGAGTTAGAAAATATGGAACTGTTTAAGAAACATGAAGCATAGAAGAAAAAGGTCCAATACATGACTTCTAAGATTCTCAAAAGGAAAAATGGGAGAGAATAAAACAAAGGCAAAACTTGAAGGGATACACGGCTGAGAATTTCTCAGCTTCTTTGAAAGACATGAACTCTCAGATTCAAGGACAAATAGCAAGCAAGAAAAATAAAAATAAATCAAACCCTGAACACACAGCACAACAGTAAATTTGCAGAATACCATGAACAAAGCAAAGATTATAGGGACCCTAGTGGTCCAGCAGTTAAGACTCCACACTCCCAATGCAGGGGGCCCACGTTCGATCCCTGGTCAGGGAACTAGATCCTTCATGCTGCAACTAAGAGCCTGCATGTTGCAACTAAAGATTCTGCATGCCTCAACTAACCCACATGCCACAACTAAAGATCCCACATGCCACAACAAAGATCCCGCACTCGTCAATGAAGATCCCACATGCCGCAACTAAGACGTGGCGCAGCCAAATAATAAGTAAATAAATAAATAAATAAATAAATTTTCTAAAAAAGAAGAAGAAAAGATTATAAAGCAGCTAATAGAAAAAAACAAATTAACTGTAAGAGCTGAGAATCAGACTTCTTAATTACAATATCAGATGCCAAAAGATAATGAAATGGAGTAACTTTGTCCAACTGCTGAGAAAAAAATAACTGCCAACCCAGATTTTTATACCCAGCTAAATTATCATTCAATAGTTACAGCAGGGCTTCCCTGGTGGCACAGTGGTTGAGAGTCCACCTGCTGATGCAGGGGACATGGGTTCGTGCCCCGGTCCAGGAAGATCCCACATGCCATGGAGCAGCTAGGCCCATGAGCCATGGCCTCTAAGCCTGCACGTCCGGAGCCTGTACTCCGCAACGGGAGAGGCCACAACAGTGAGAGGCCCGCGTACCACAAAAAAAAAAAAAAAAAAAAAAAAAAGTTACAGCAAATAAAAACACTTTTTTAATTTGCAAGCAAAAAAAAAGTGTTTATGCTTAATAAATTCTCACTGAAAAAAAACTTAACACCTACCTCTGGAAGAAGGAAATTTAACTCAGAAGGATGAAGTACGATGAAAGAAGGAACAGTAGGCAAAGAATTTGCTAAGCAGGTGGGTGACTCCAAACAAGCAGACTTTATCAAATAAGAACAGTAACAACTAATTCTAGAGTACAAAAACGAAGTGGAATTAGAATACTGAATCTTGGGACTTCCCTGGTGGTGCAGCGGTTAAGAATCCACCTGCCACTGCAGGGACACGGGTTTGAACCCTGGTCCAGGAAGATCCCACATGCCACGGAGCAACTAAGCATGTGTGCCACAACTACTGAGCTTGTGCTCCAGAGCCTGTGAGCCACAACTACTGAGCCCATGAGCCACAACTACTGAGCCTGCATGCCCTAGAGCCTGCACACCGCAATTACTGAGCCCATGCACCACAACTACTGAAGCCCGCACGCTCTAGGGCCCGCATGCTGCAACTACTGAGCCCGCATGCTGCAACTACTGAAGTCCATGCACCTAGAGCCCACAACAAGAGAAGCCACTGCAATGAGAAGCCCACCCCCACAGCAATGAGAAGCCCACACACTGCAAGGAAGGGTAGCCCCTGCTCACTGCAACTAGAGAAAGCCTGCGCACAGCAACGAAGACCCAAAGCAGACAAAAAAAAAAAAAAATGAATACTGAATCTCAACAGTGTGTAAGACAAACTGTGGGTTCTTTTTTATTTGGAAAGAGCGTAGAGATACTGATTTAACATTAGATTTTTTTTTCAAGTATGCAAGCCAAAAATTTAAGAGTAGACTCTAAAAGAATTGAAAGCTTCCAGATGGTGATAAAGAAAACCCACGTTACCTAACAGAAGGCAGGAAAGGAGAAAAATGCAAACAAAACATGTGGTACATAACATAAAACAACATATTAAATAACAATATATTTAATAAGATATTAAATAATAATATATTTTACACTAATTAGATATTAAATTAACATATAGTGGTATTCAGAATACTTTTTAAATGGATTTGGGACTTCTCTGGTGGTCCAGTGGGTAAGACTCCACTCTCCCAATGCAGGGGGCCCGGGTTCGATCCCTGGTTGGGGACTAGATCCCGCATGTCACAGCTAAGAGTTTGCATATCACAACTAAGAGCCCGCATGCCACGACTAAAGATCCCACACGCCACAACTAAGACCCAGCACAGCCTAAATAAATAAATATTTTTTTTTAATGGATTAAACTTGCAAATTAAAAGTCTCAGATTAGGTTGAGGGGGGCTTCCCTGGTGGCACAGTGGTTGAGAGTCCGCCTGCCGATGCAGGGGACACGGGTTCGTGCCCCGGTCCGGGAAGATCCCACATGCTGCAGAGCGGCTAGGCCCGTGAGTCATGGCCGCTGAGCCTGCGCGTCCGGAGCCTGTGCTTCGCAACGGGAGAGGCCACAACAGTGAGAGGCCCACGCACCACAAAAAAAAAAAAAAAAAAATGTCTCAGATTAGGTTGAAAAAACCCCCAACTATCTGTCATTTACAGGAGACACATCTAAGACATTAGGACACAGGGACTGAAAATAAAAGGACAGGAAAAGATACCAGCAAATAGTTACAAAAAGAAAGCTGGCATTAATACCAAAGAAAATAGACCAAAGAAAAAAGTATTATTAGAGATAAAGATGTTCTCTACAAAAGCAATTCTCCAGAAGGACATAAACAATTCTAAACAACTATATATTTGAGAAAAGTTCAAATTACACACAGCAAATTTGACAAAATTATAAAGTGAAGTTGGCGAAGCCATAGTCAGAGAGAGTTTAACATAGTTCTCTCAGGAACTGGTAGATCAAGAATACCAAAATTTAGTAAGATAAGGAAGATTTGAACAACACAACTGATAAGCTTGATCTAAGGATATCAGAATCAAATTTCACCCAACAATCAGAACACAATCTTCTCAAGCATGAATGAAATATTTATTGAAACTGACCATGCAGTGTGCCACAAATCAAGCATCAATAAAAACCAAACAATCAGGATTATAGAGACTCCTCTGTGACTATAATGCAATCATGTTAGAGGTCAACTTAAAATTTTTTGGAAATTTTAAAATATACTTATAAATAACTCACGAATCAAAGAAATACTAAGAAGTAGAAAATACCTAGAAATGAATAATAAAGGAAACACTACAGATCAAAAATCATGGGACCCAGGGACTTCCCTAGTGGTCCAGTGGTTAAGAATCCATCCTGCAATGCAAGGGACACCAGTTCGATCCCTGGCCAGGGAACTAAGATCCAATATGCTGCGGGGCAACTAAGCCCATATGCCACAACTAGAGAGGAGCCCATGCACCACAACAAAGAGCCTGCACGCCGCAATGAAAGATCCTGTGTGCCGCGACTAATACCCAATGCAGCCAAAAAAAATAATAATAAATAAATAAATAAATATTAAAAAATATTATGGGACCCAGTTAAAGAAGTGCTCAAAGGAAAATTCTAGAGCCTTAAATGACTATATTAGAAAAGGAGATTAAAAAGTAAATGAGCATAGGGTATACTTAAGAAGTTAGAAAAGCATAAACAGTAAGCCCAATGAAAGTAGAAGGAAAGATAAAATACAGTTAAGAGTATAAAGCAATGAAATGTGGCAGGCAGAGGGGAGGCAATGGACAAAACCGAAAGCTGCTCCTTTGAAAATAAAATAATAAAAAATAGGTCTGGCAAGACTTATCAAGAATAAAAAGAAAACATACAAATAATATTAGGAATGAAAAGGGGGACATAATATAGAGATAGACACAGAGGCTGTCTTGAAATATATAACACAAGAATAGAAAACCTGAACAGGCCAGTAACACTGAAGAACTTGAATCATTAGCTAAAAGCCTACTCAACAAAAAAAGTCCTAGGTCCAGAGAGTTTTACAGGAGAATTCTACATGTAAGGTCCACCAAGCATTCAAAATACAGATATTTCCTTTGCCTTTATCTGTTTCCTCCAGATCCACTTTCCTCTGTTAGCCTTCTCTCCAGAAGACTAACAAGTCTGGACACGGTTTCATTGCCTCCCAAACTTCTGTTGCGTTTGGCCAATGGGAATCAAGAAACCAGAGGACAAGATGATAGAGAGACTGGGGGTACTTTTTACCTGGTGCTCTCTGTGCTTTGCCATGGTATGGCAGTGGTTCCTTTCTCCTATGTAAGTCCACAGTTCTGTGGGACATCACTCCCAGGGCTACAGTTCTCATCATGTTTGGTAATGGCTCCCTCCCCATGCACTTCAGATCTAGGTGTTATAAGAGCTTCCCACTGTGGCCAGTCTCCAGGTGCTTCACCATCCACTGTTAGTTCCTTTAATCCTGCCCACACCTTTGTAAACTGTCTGTTCAATTAAATTTGATTCAATTACCTCTCTGAGTGTGCCATCTGTTTGCAGCCAGAACTCTAATACACCTTTATACAAACTCTTCAAGAAAAAACTGAACATATACTCCTAACTGCCTTATAAAAAGTTACACTAATCTTAACAGCAAGAAAAAGATAGTATAAAAATTGAGTGAAATGTTATAACATATGCAGAAATCCCAAGTAGAATATTAACATATTAAATCTAGCAATGTATAAAAATAGAACACATCACAACCAAGTAGGGTTTATTTAAAGAATATAAGGATAGTTTAACACTACAAAATCTATTGATACAATTCACCTCAGTAACGAATTAAAGGAGAAAGACGATGTGAATAAATGCAAGGGAAATTTTGATAAAATAACCATTTGTGATATTTAATTTAACAAATTAAGAATAGAAGGAAATAAAGGCTATCCACTGAAAACATAAACAATGCTTCCAATGCAAGAAGCACTTCCTTTAATAGGAGGAAAACAAGGATGCCCATGGTTATAGATTCAAATAAACTTTTTACCAGAGGAAATTGCCAGCAATCCTAAGGTAAGAAAGAGGAGTGACACACAAGAGAATTAGAAAAGAAGAAACAAAACAGTCATTATTTACCAACGTAATTCTCTTGGATTTTCTCTGTAGATGCTTTCCATTAAAACTATTAGACCTATAAGAGTTCAACAAGTCTGCTGAATATACCAGAAACCTGAAATAATTATAAAAAAATTTAAAAATACTATTTACAGCATAAACCAAAAAACTATAAGGTACCCAGGGGTAAATCTAACAAAAAAGATTCAAGATCTTTAGATAATTACTAAGCTTTACCCAGAGACATTAAATAATAATAAGAGGTTACTTTCACTGATCACTTACTATCTACTGGGCAATGTTTTGAGTGATGTGGATATGCCTATAAGCTCATTTAATTGATACAACAGTACTGTATGATAGATACAATTATTCTAAGCCTCACTTAACCTTAACCACTACCCCACACTGCCTCTCCTAAGACGGGGTTTCTCGTGTGCGTAAGTGGTCTACTGGTGAGCATAGCTGCCTTCCAAGAAGGGGTGTCTCACGGCAGGCACCTCCTATGCAGGCACAGCCAAGCCAAGCCTCCAGAAGACATTCTCAGGTGATACTGAGGCAGACTTGACCTGAATTACCCAGGCTCCAGCTGTCTGAGACTCTCAATTGAAGGGCAAGAAGCCCCTCTTCCATCAGATGAGATCACAGCACACACCGTGGGAGCAGAGCTTGGGACTTGATCTATTTCAAATCACATAAGGATACAGACCAGCTCTGAAGAAAGTAGATCTCCATGTTAGGCCTAGCCACCCTTCAGATACCATGTCACTTAAAGTTCATGTGGCTTTCCCATTCCTAAGAACAGGCCAATGTAGATTCCTCAGACTTGAGATGTTTTATTTATTAAGACTTTAAGCTGCTTTGCAGAGTTAAGAACTTAATGGACATTCAACTATTTATGTCTTCTTAGTAACATTTGAAGATTCTGGCTAATGGAAATGCAGTATGTATTTTGCATTTTTTGCAACTTTTCTGTAAGTCTGAAATTATTTCAAAGTTTTAAAAAATGTAAAAAAATTTTATTCTTTCATCTGTAAGTCCTTTCCCATCAGGTTCACGGGTAGACCCAATTTTATAAAGATGGCAATTGATAAACTCAACATAAAACTCCAGTAAATATCCTAACAGTTTTTCCCCCATAGAAGTTGACAAAGCTGATTTTTAAATTTATCTGGAAGCAAAAAGCGGCAAAAATAGCTAAGCAGTTTCTGTTGTTTTATTGTTGTTATCTGTAACATACAGAATTGTTTATTCTGCTGTTTGCAATACAAAGACATGCGGAAATGTTACTGTTTGTGCAATATAGTAGGGGGAAAAATGTGAAACTGTCCATTAGGGTCGGTTTGCCAGATGTCCTGTCATTAAGAATAACAGCTATAAACAGAGCAGTTCCTGGTACTCTGTACTTCATTTTGTTGATTCTATCTGGATTCCCTTATTTGTCCCTAGAAAGCTTTATTTAGACAACACAGCTTTGAAAGAGAATAAATAACAATATGAAAGGATTTGCCCTTCTACATGGCAAGACAAAACTATAGTAATTAAGAAAGTATTAGCACAAGGATAGACAACTTGACCAATGGAACAGAACAAAAAGCCCAGGAACAAATCCATGCCTGGAAGGAAAATTGATATTTCGATAGAGGTATCTTGAAACTTGATAGAGACAGCTTTGCAAATCAGTAGGAAAAGACTTTATCATTCCTCACTTGATGCTGGGAGAGCTGGTTATTCATATGGAAGAAGGAAAATACATCCTTATCTTACTCCATTCAAACAATTTAATCCTCCATAGATTAAGGACTCAAATATGAAAGGCAAAATTTTAAAACTTTTAGAAGAAAATATAAGGCAATAATCTTTACGACCTCAGGGAAAGAAAAATCTTTCTTAGGACACAAAATGCACAAGTCATTAGGAAAAACACTGGAATATTCAATTATATTAAAGGTAAGTTAACCGTAAGAAATCGCAAGGAGAATAAAGAGATAACCCACAAACTGGGATATACAGATGTCTATCTGGAAACAAAATGAAACAAAAACACAAATTCATACAAACTAGTAAGAAAAGGATGAACCATCCAATATAAACATGGATAAAAGACATGAACAAGAATGATGATTAAATATACATTAGTATATTAATTATATGTAAATATGTATTATATCAAGTATATAAATAACAAAAATCACAATGATATACCATTTCACACTCACCAGAACTTACCAAAAATTCAAGTATGACAATATCAAGGTTTGGCAAGAACATGTAACAAGTGAAAATATGCTATTTGGGGAGTATAAATTGGTACAAGCACACTGGCAACCTACTGGGCAATATTTAATCAAGAGTTGAAGGTATATATATGAGCCTGTGACCCAGCTATCTCAAGACTAAGGATGTACTCTAGAAAAACTCTCATTCAAGTATACAAGGAAACAGCAAAACATTCTCGAAGTAACTGAAAATAACTTTAATATCCACTGATGAGAATGGATTGATAAATGGTGATATCTGTGGTATATTCTTACAATAGAGTACAGCAGCAAAAATGAATGTGTTATAGCAGCAAACAGTACAATGGATTTACAGATCTCAAATCCATTTTGAGTTATATCTACAGACAGAGATATGAAAGGATAGAGACATTATAAAGTTTATATAAGTTAAATACTGTTTTGGATAGAAACAGGCAGTGAAAATATGAACACATACAGGATGATCAACAGGAGAGTCAGGGCAGTGGTTACTTTTGGGAAGGGAAGGAGAAAAATAGGAATTGAGCGAGGTCCATACAATTACATCTGCAATGTCCTATTTATAAGATGTTATGGGAAAACCTGAATGAACTTTTTGGCCAGCCCAATATTAATCTGCTTGGTAGGTAAGTACATTATCTCTTTTGCATGCCTGAAATAGTTCCTTTTTTGAAAAGATTCCAAGAGACAAGAACTCCTATTCAGAGTCACACCACTATGTGATTTCCTAAAATGTGCAAGTGAAACCAAAATTGAAATAGCATAAACCCCTGTGACCCTTCCATCTTACAGTCACAGGACTGAAACTTTATATAGAGTTCATCTAATAAATGTGAATGGACAGGAAAAGGAAGGGTCAGGATCCAGCTTGGATCCCATGACAAGATGTACCCTGGGGACCCTCAGGGAAAAGAGAGGGAAGTTATTCCTGCTCTTTTATAAAAGTGATAATCACTTTTTTCTTAATTGTTTCGAACTCCTTATGCAAAAGATACTTTGTAATTATGCCATCAATTAAACATGTTCAGCCTCCACTATACAACCTAAGAGAAATTTGTCCCCTCAGAACAGAGGTTCCTACTTCTTTTTTCTTGTTTGAAGAAGTTGGTTAAAGTCATCTCTGCAGGATGTATCTATAATCCTAGAGACCTGGATACCTTCAAGGCCCAGAACGCCCCCTCCCAGTTCCATACTTCTGCCCTTTTCTCTTAGTTATTGCTGGCTCTTAGGCATCAAACGCTGGCTTCCTGTTCCCCTTTATTGAGCTCTAGAGACTTGGAACTGGTAAGAGGCTTTGAAGAAAAGTACAAAGCCAGGAAAACACGGAATGGAGACAACTATGACTTTCCAAAGGAAAGCAAATCTCAACAGTTGTAATAACCTTTTAGATTTTCCTCTGTCTGTAGCTTACGTAAGACGTGGCTCAGACATGAGGACCTAAGAAGTACTTAAGTCACTGAAGTTGGAAACAGTGAAAACTCAGGTTCCGGTGGGCAGAGAGGCCGAGGACAGGCTTTTTTTTTTTTTTTTTGTGGTATGCGGGCCTCTCACTGTTGTGGCCTCTCCCGCTGCGGAGCACAGGCTCCGGACGCGCAGGCTCAGCGGCCATGGCCCCCCAGCCTAGCCGCTCCGCGGCATGTGGGATCTTCCCGGACCGGGGCACGAACCCGTGTCCCCTGCATCGGCAGGCGGACTCTCAACCACTGCAGCCACCAGGGGAGCCCTTTTTTTTTTTTTTAAATTTTATTTTTGGCTGCGTGGCGTCTTCATTGCTGCGCGCCGGCTTTCTCTAGTTGCGGTGAGCGGGGGCTACTCTTCGTTGCAGTGCGCGGCCTTCTCACTGCAGTGGCTTCTCTTGTTGCAGAGCGCGGGCTCCAGGTGTGTGAGCTTCAGTAGTTGTGGCACGCAGGCTCAGGAGCTGTGGCTCACAGTGTTAGCTGCTCTGCAGCATGTGGGAAAAACAGCCAGGGCTCGAACCCGTGTTCCCCTGCATTGGCAGGCAGATTCTTAACCACTGAGCCACCAGGGAAACTCAGAGGACAAGCATTTTGGATGTTGGTATTATAATCCTGGCTTGTTCTAAACTCTTAAGTATCTCTAGCATGCCCTTTTCACCATCCTATAAAGACACTGGGTGAACTGTTCACTTTGGGTGTCATTCTAAGTGCTTTATTAGACCTAAATTCTTCAGAGCACAGACTCTGTAGAATCCTCTCTATGTGAGGTAGTCCCCCAGTCAGTGCCAAGCACCATGCCACCATCTCACAATATGGAAAAAGGAGGCACACCTGTGGCTCTTATATTCTCATCATTAGGCCTGCAGCCATCCCTTAAAACAGAAATATGATGTTGTTCTTGTAAATGGCCTCGGGGCCTCTGACCCAGGGCCTCCATTTCATGATCCTTTTACACTACAATAGTGTTTTAATGAACTGAGTTTGAACGCTGAAACTCCAGTCTCGTTGGTCATGCTACTGCGACAGTTCACTGAGCACAGCCCTCCCCATTCTATTCTGCTGTCCTGCACTTTGAATTCAGGGCTTGCTGTCAGCACGGAAAGCACCAGAGTTCTGATATGGCAGCCTTTGGTTATGTTCAACCGAGGGATTTATCTTCCACAACCTACTCAAAACCCTCCTCCAAAAGCTACCAAAAATTCCCCTGGTGAGAAATGCTATTATGAGAAGGAGTGGCTGCTTTCTGACTCACACTGTTTCATTAAAAAGATTTTTTTTTCAAACAAATGTTCAGTAGAAGAATCCAAAGGTTTTCCAAAGTCACAGCAAAAACAGAACAGCTCATAATACTATTTCTCAAAGGTCTGTCACTTCATAGGAGATTCCTATACCTCAAAATGCTGGAGATGCTTAGATTCACTATCCTTTTACATTGCATTTGGCCTCTGGGCTGAGAGGAGGTAGGAAATGGATGCATTAAACGCAGCCAACAAAACTGGGCTCATCAGATATTAAGATGGAAGGCAGCTAACTTGCAAGCCAGCCCTGGGCACAGGCCTTGGACTTATCAGAGTTCGCCAGGGCTGGCTGCAATAGTTATGAATGTTTTAGCCATTTCTGACCAGGATTAAGGAAATCTAATAATACGTGTTATACTTCATAATGCTTATTACGGTAGTGGGCAGTGTTACCACAAAGTTTCTTTGAAAAGCTGACTTAGATGGTGCTGTGTCTCTGGGGGCATTAAAAGTATGTATGATCTAAACAGAATAGACCAATATTACAGAAAGCTCACTTGTATTTATGGTAGACCAAGTACTTCATTGGTTTAGGCTGGAATCCCAAGGGCTCCCTCAAATCCCTGTAGGATTGCTGGAGTACTTAAGCAGGCATCAAGATAAAAGAGACTTAATATTTCTTAGTTTTTCTCTAAGGAAAAGCACCTTCTCAGTGTGTGTGGGGGGCAGGGGGTGGTATTTGAGAGGGAAACAAATGAAAGATCTCCAGAGACTGGAGAAATATGGGCAAAATGACCAAGCTGCCCGGAGTCCTGGAGTCTCAGTCCTGCATTCTCCTCCTACCTCTGTCTCAGATCATCTGGATGACTCTAGATTTAAGTTTCTCCCACACATAATAAATCAACTTTGACCTTAAAAGATACTGTACAGTACAGAGGTGACTAATTTCAGAACAACTCCTTTTGAAGCATGGCTTATTTAATTACACTTTGTAGAGGGCTGAAAGTACTACCAACAAGCAAGCTGGAGCCATGCTATGCCAAGTCTAATTCACCAAGACCAAAAGGACCACATATGCCGAAATGTAACGAGGGGTTTCTCCAAAGATTATCCTTCAGAGAGTAAGGTATCACCTTACAGCCAAAGTCTGCATAAAGTCTTTCAGCACAGAACATTTCCCTAAATTCTGTACTTTGGGCAAAAAAATACTCAACTATAACACAGATTTAATAATTATTCCAGGGGCAAAATGACATTTCAGTCACTACTGCTGCCTATCATAAACAAAGCTTTAAAAATTACTTAAGGGCTTCCCTGGTGGCACAGTGGTTGAGAGTCCGCCTGCCGATGTGGGGGACACGGGTTCGTGCCCCGGTCCAGGAGGATCCCACATGCCGCGGAGCGGCTGGGCCTGTGAACCGTGGCCGCTGAGGCTGCGCGTCCGGAGCCTGTGCTCCGCGGCGGGAGAGGCCACAGCAGTGAGAAGCCCGCGTACCGCAAAAAAAAAAAAAAAGAAAGAAAAAATTACTTAAAACAGCACTAAAGTGTCAATGTCGTGAAGCTCAGAGACAAACACAAGACCAAGAAGGAAAACTCTTACATTTCCTTACGTACATTTTGGCCTGTGATAAATTTTACAGAGATGGGATTAAAAGGTGGTGGATCAGGCTTCTAGAAGACAGTGTTCAGTGACCAGAAAGAAAAGGGACTCTAGAGATGACAAAGATACTGAAGTCAAAGATCATGAAAAAAAAGTTTTTCTTTTGATATTTTCATTGAGAAGATAAGAGGACCATTTATATTGGCACATATGAGGAATTTCTTCTTACCAGGCACTTGACTGGAACCACAAAGAAAAGATCACCTGCCCCAACCCAGATAGAGGATTTAGTTAACAAGGAATAACGTGAGTGAAGAGCAGAGAGGAGATCATCCGTGTAGCAGCCTCAGGGACAAGCGCCTGAATTTGTTTATTCAACAGAGGAACTGATGAAGAAGGTAAAATCTTCCACAAGCTGCAACATTCGGACTTTCTCTTAAAGGAGTGAGGAAGCAAAAATTCTTAGAAAGAACAAAGTAATGCCAATCACCTTCATAATAAATATACATTCCCAGCACCGAGCACAGGTCCGGGTATACTGGAAGCACTCAACCTCAGTTGAATAAATGAATATCTTAGCTCAACAGATCTACACACACACACACGAAGTCTCATACTTTCAGTCAGCTAAAAAAAACAAAACAAAAACAAAACAAAACAAAAAAAAACGGTATTTTGTCCACTTTAAAGTCTGGATTCATCCTGAGATCTTGTACTTGTCTAGGTGCCCGGCTGGGGATATAAGAAAGAGGATGTAACTCAGGAAGCCCTTCTGTAGCGCAAGGATAGGGGACACTGCCACAACTACCTTCTGTTCGGAGCAACTCGGGACCAAGGCAGATTGGCTCAGGCCTATCTGTAGGAGAAAAATGCTTCGTACCATGTAAAAGAAAACAGCCAAAGAATGAACAATGCTCTTGCTGGGTGGATCTACCCTCTGGGAGCAATAGAAAAGAAGATTTGTATGGATTCTGCCTGGGAAATATCTGACTAGTTTAGTGATACTGAAAGTGATGCTAATGAACGCATGAGAAAAGAATTCAGAGTTCTTTCTCTCTGTTTATGGAGAGAAAAGTTAAATCCATGGTAGGGGTGCACTTCAGATATAGACGGTATTCTGACTACCTTTGTAGAATCATTTGTTACAAATTCAGATTCTACTGAACTCTGGGAGTGGGGTCCTGTCCTCTGCATTGTTAATGAGACCCTAGACAATACTGGGCAGAGTCAAGCTTGAAAACCCTTCGAACCATTCACAGAGATCAGGAGAGCTCTTGTCTCCATCTGCCTCCTTCTCCTTACAGATCCGGGAGTGCACCATAAATTCTTACCATGCCTCCTCTTACTTTACGGGGCACAGCGAATTCCTCCTTCCTCTTTTTTTTTTTTTTCTTTCTCTTTTTAAAAAAAATTTTATTGGAGTATAGTTGATTTATTTTTATTTATTTATTTTTTTTACAACTTTATTGGAGTATAATTGCTTCACAATGGTGTATTAGTTTCTGCTTTATAACAAAGTGAATCAGTTATACATATACATCTGCTCCCATATCCCTTCCCTCTTGCGTCTCCCTCCCTCCCACCCTCCCTATCCCACCCCTCCAGGTGGTCACAAAGCACCGAGCTGATCTCCCTGTGCTATGCGGCTGCTTCCCACTAGCTAGCTATTTTACATTTGGTAGTGTATGTATGTCCATGCCTCTCTCTCTCGCTTTGTCACAGCTTACCCTTCCCCCTCCCCATATCCTCAAGTCCATTCTCAAGGAGGTCTGTGTCTTTATTCCTGTTTTACCCCTAGGCTCTTCATGACATTTTTTTTTTCTTTACTCCCAACAGAGGAAGGCTGTACTCTCAATTCCAAAAACTCGAGGGAGATCTCAAGGTAAACAGTCTCATCAGCCTACAAAGTACCGCAGCTGCGGCTTTCAGATTAAACCTGGTTCTTTATTTGCTTCGCACTTGAGGGTTGGTCTTCAGGTTATTCACCCCTCATCCATTTAGCCTATCAAAATCAGGAACCCAACTGTTGGTTTCAAGGATAAACCTGAGTTCTTATGAGAAAATAAGATTCAGAGGTGAAAACTGCCAGGTCTGAACGAAGTCCATTCTCACACTCAAGCCTACACCCACCGTAATCACTAGGAACCATTTGACAGAGACAAGGCCGTGGCAAAGCTTGGAAAAGAAACAAATGGAAATTTGTACACATCCATCATTCTAAAAGATGGGGAATAGGATTTAGGTTTTGGACTAACTTCAAGATTTTGGTACCTCAACCTCAGTGACCCAGTCATTAAAAACACCCCCTACTTAAGGGTTAGTAAGAGCAAGACCAAGAGCTTAAGTTACCACTACTTCCCTATGACTTTTTTCCCATTTTGAAACTGTCAAAATTGAAGTTTAGTTTTAAAATTGGGTTTGCTAAAATGTAAGTGCCCAATAAGCTTGGGTTGAATGTCACATCTGTAAAATACAAAGCATGTTCCTTTCCCCAAAAGGAACTGGAGCTGCATTTCTGGTAAAGAGTGGCTTGGCTCAGAGAGTATTCCTTGAGACCTATTTGGTGTGTGTCTTTGTTTAATGGCAAAATGTACACATCCCATAAAAAACACACTTTAAGAGTGAAACCACTGTTTCTTGCAACACCTTTCAAACCCCAGTGATGGAGAATTAACTGTGACCTTCAAGAAATGATCTTCTCCTCAAGGGAACTTTTTTTTTTCTTTTAGAGAAAATAAGCCCTCATGGTAATAGAGAGCTAAAAAACTCTGCTTTTTAAAAAGTCTTCCAAGAAAACCCAGTCTTCATTAAGAATAAAACTTCTGCAGGGCAGGGACCCATCATGCTATTTGGAGGCCACAGAAAGCTTTTCCTTTTCCAGAAACTATGGAAAGGACCATTACATGTAGCACACCTACAGTGAGACACAAAGAGGCTTTCTGATCCACTCTGATGGAATTGACAACTCTCCCTAATTATTTAAGAACAGAGAAAATAAAATCACTTGAGAACCCTAGAGTGGCAGCAAAATAGAACCCATGAGATATCCTGCTGGCACGTTCAAATACTTACGAAAAAGTCACCATCTATCAGCCCCTGTTGATGGCTTGGTAACAACAGAGAACAGTTTAGTTTTCTGCACATGCACGTGTATACACGCAACTGACTAAGAAGTTGGAGGGAAACCTCAATGACCAGCCATTTTATATTAGGGCCCAGGAAACAGGCAACCTCTTCCTTCTGACACGGTGGAGCCTCTATATTTTTTCCCCCACATCTAGAAATCTATATTCTGAGATAAACAGGACTACAAATGGATGACCAGACCTCCAGAATACCATCCAACCATTAGGAGTTAAACACCTTATAGCAAAACGCATTTTATGTGGAAAAGAAGGGACTCTACTCGGATTCTGTAAAGCAGCTCTTCTCAAGTGGCATTCTTATTATGGACGGCCCCCTCGATACAGGTCAGATTTCAGTAGAAAGCACTAGCTTCCATTTTGGGGAGAGAGTTCACACGATCTTAAATCTCTCTGTCCAGCAACTTCTGAGGAGATGAAAGAAGGCAGAGAACTCTAGAAGTGTCCCTGTAAGAACACCACTTCCCATTTCTATGTTATTTGGTTTTTGGAAACACCATCTCATGAGACCACAACAGCGACCTGGCAAGGTAAGCAGAACAGGTATTATCTCTATCTTACAGGTGGAGAAATGGTGACTCTGAGGCTAAATGACTCACTTGCACAAGGTCACAAGGCAGGCAGTTAACTGGCAGCCCAACCGGGAGAGGAGCCTAGCCCTCTGACACGCGAGCAGTGCAATTTCCACGACACTATCCAGCTTTCTCATGTTTTAGGTTGAGAGGCAGTAGAGGGTAATGGCTAAGAGACCAGGTGGATTCTGATGCCGGCAGACCTGCATTTCAATCCCAACTCTGCCACCTATTAGCTATCTGGCCTTGTGTAGGTTCCTTAACCTCCCTTTACACCTCAGTTTCTTCACCTGTAAAATGGGAATTAAAACATTTTACCTCCTAGAGTTATAGTGATGATTAAATGAGCCAATGAACATATGGCACTCTAATTCATTCATTCAACAAATATTTGTGCCTGGCACATGGAGTGCAGGAGTTACAACAGTGATCAAGAGGCACAGTCTTCCTCTCATGGAGCTTAAAATTTAGTCAACTTAAACAGAAAGAGTAAATGGATAAATACAATGTGTTAAGTGCTATTGACATAACAGGTGAGTGACTGGAGAGACTGAGGGAGCCAATTTTTAAGAGCGGTCCCTAAGGAGAAATTTAAGTTGAGCCCTAAGGGATCATAAAAGGCTATCCCTGTGCGGAATGGAAGGAAAAGCATTCCAGGCAAAGGAAATAGGGCGTGCAAGGGTCACAGCCCAGAGAAGGCAAATGTGACTGTGTGTATCCTCGCAGCATTTGGGGAGCAACTTTTACAGGCTGGCTGTATTTGTATTTTAAATTTTACAGGCTAGCTGTATTTGTATTTTAAAAATAACACAGACAAGGCTCAAGAGAGGTGAGGTGTCTCTTCCAAGGTCACAGCTTCTCCAAGGAGGAGCTGAGACCCCAGTATTCTACCTCCTGACATAACATCAGCTCGCTCCCTTTGAGGAAGCCTCTAGCTCACTGAACTTCCCCACGTATTTCACTGACAGCTGTTTTCTGCGCCCATGAAGAGTTCCAAAAGCACCTTGAAAACACAAGCAACGACATCACATCAACTTCCAGGCACCCAGTCAACTGCGCACTGAAATCCTCACTCTTCTACTCTTAAGACATAAGAGTGAAAACTGCTGGGACCTTCCCCAAGGCTCCAAAATTTCTCTTCTTACAGCAACAAACAAGAGAGGAAGGGGATGTCCTGGAAGGAAGAGCCTGTGGCCTGTTGCAGAAGGTGAGATAGAACCACCATTGCAGAAGAGCGGAAATATCAAAGTTCCTCTCAAATGAGCTGCACAGGAAAAACTAATTACTTTATTTGAATAAAACAACAAATCCCTAAGGAAGTGGTTCTCAATCAGGCGATACTCCGCCCCCACCAAGAGCACTTTGAAATTTGTGAGAGTATTGAGTGGGCAGGGCCAGGTATGTTCAATGTCCCACAAAAGGACAGGATGGTCCTATAACAACTATATTACCCAAAATATTAACAGCGCCCCCCCATTTTAATATTAATCCCTCAAGGGATTAATATGCTCCAACTTTTCCCGTAGTCCCTGGTTCAGTGGCTCTTCCTAACCTCACTACAACTAGATTAAAAAAAACTTGAGGTTTTATAGCTGAGGAGTCTGTTTTGGAATCCAATTTTAAGCTCATAGCTCCAGCATGGAACTTGGTGGTGGAATAAGGAAAAAGATGTTTCTAGTAAGAGACAGACAAGAAATTTAAGCAAGGGAACTCCTTCTCCAGAGAAACCTCTATAAGATTACATTTTTGCAACACAAAATTTCTACTTGCGCTTTTTGAGAACCTCCTTATAGTACTCTTCAGTTTAAAATCAGACACTAATGACAGTTCTTTTAAAAACTTAACTACAATCATCTCAAAAATACACCTGACTCCTTCTGGACCAAATTTTATAAGACATATTATTAAGTTCAAGATGTCTAAGGGAGGGAGATGCAAGAAGGAAGAGATATGGGGACATATGTATATGTATAACTGATTCACTTTGTTATAAAGCAGAAAATGACACACCATTGTAAAGCAATTATACTCTAATGAAGATGTTTAAAAAAAAAAAAAGATGTCTAAAGCTGATCAAATGTCTAAAAGTACCAAAGGTAGTCATGCCTTGCATCTCATTCAGGGCAGAGTTGGATGCATGCAGGTCAGAGAAGCTCCAATGATATCTAGAGGTCTGTTCAGGGATTAAAATTCCATCCTAGCAATTAAAAGCCACTTTCAAATGTTACCCTAAATTAGTCACTAATTCTCCCTAAAAATTATTTCACAATTATTTTAAAGAATTGAAAAAAAATTAACACTGTTTTCAGAAATAGAGATACAAAAAGTCTACCCTATTTCACAATAGCTAGAACAGTGATCCAACAAATAAATCCTCCATAAAGCAATCTTTCTTCTACACAATATCTAAATTTTCTGAAGTCTCCCAAAGGAGTATGAATATGTTAACTTCTTCACTGCAACTTGCCAATTAGCAAATAGCGGCCCCACACCCCTTCTGACCAATTTTCTAGAAGCCTAACCTGGCTTCTCAGGTTAGCTAAGCAGACAGACCTGTTTTCCTCCAGAAGCACTGAGCAGTGCCTTTTCTGCCCTGCCTGTTAGAGCCTGGGAAATCCTCCTTCAGCTTTTCGCTGACCTGTCACCAGAAGTTCACAAAATGAATTCATCCAGGTTCTTTGAATCCTCCTTTCCCCCTGACATGTGCCAACAGCCAGGCAATAAAATGCCACCTCTTGGTTAAAAAAAGATGCAGAATACCCAGAAGACCAAGCACTTAGCATGGAGGGGAAGAAAAAAGATGGAGGGATGCAAGAGTCATTGAGCCAAGGCTACTGCATGCAGCACGGGTAACTAGAGCCCTGGTCCTGCAAAGCCTCCCAGGGAGGCTCCCGGCTGGGCCCTCCATCCAGCAGGCCACACCTGTCTATGACAGCAGCCTGACAGCCGCTCCACTTTAAACAATTCAAACAGATTTCCAGGAGGGTGGCAAAACTGGGCACCCGTCTCTCCCGGCAAGAGCAAGAGCCCTAATCCAAACACCACTTGGCCCCAATTTTTTCACACCCTTTGTTTAGGAGACACCGCTTGGTCAAATTGGATCCTTCTCTCTCTGTTACCGGTGAGGCAAGCACAATGCAGCAGTTGCAGAAAGAAAGCATCGAGGCCGACTTGCTATAAGCCAGACAAGACCTGAGGATGGGGATGCCAGTGAATCAGACTTCAATAGGCATCCATAAGTGAACCAACACCTGAAGCCCTAATACGCCCGGCTCCGCAGCCTCTCAGAAAGCCTCTTTTCTAGAGGGTGGGTATCCCATTCATCCCCTGGCTTCGGGAACCAAGGGGAAGGCAGACAGATCCAGGTTGCGCACTCCACCTCCAAATCTTCGCACACGCGCGAAGGTGTGGGGCGCCCCGGCGCGCCCTCGCTTGCACTCCACCCTCTGAGGCCCCCACCAACCGCGGACTCACCACTGTGCGAGCTGAACCACCTGGGTGCGATGTGCAGAGGTAGAGCATCCGCCAGCGAGGCTCGGGAGCCCAGGTACAGCATCCCGTCTCTATGGTGACCGCCGCCCGTCTCCTGGTAACCATTGCCGTGGGCATAGGTGGAGTCGGACGCCGACCCTCCGCCGCCGGGCGCCCTCTCGGAGTCGCCGGTCCCCCGGGAGGCGGGGGTGTAGAGGCCAAAGGGCACCCCCCCGGCCGTGCTGGGGTCCATGCCCATGCCCGCCACCGAACTGACCGAGCGGCTGCGCAGCCCCATGGCCCCGCCGCCCGCCCTGTAGTGCCCAAAGTGGGGCGCCCCTCCCGGCGGGGGCACGGCGCTGTCATCGGTGGAGACCCCTGGGAAAGGGCCCCGGGAGCGGGCCGCCGTGCTCTGCTTGCCCCCCATGCTCGCCCGGGCCCCGGTGGGGCGGGAACCTGGAGGCCGAGACCCTCCCCCACTTCTCAGCAGCGGGGGGAGGGTTGGGCGAGCATAAAGGGGGAGGAAGTCAAAAAAGGAGACCGGGAAAGAAAAAAGGAAAAAAAAGAAAAAAAGAAAAGAAAACCCGCGGGCGGAAGAGGCAGGCGAGCGGGGATCCCAAACTAAGAATTTAAAACGATCCAAGCCAAACGCATGTTTCCCCTCAAGGTCCAAAGAGGCGCAGTCCGGCGCGGGCTCGGCGCGCCACAGGCCGCCCCCGGGCCCCCGAAAGCCGGGGGAGCTGCAAGGAAGGAGGGAGGGAGGCGGCGGGCGGGCGGGCGCAGGGAGGCGCCCGAGGAGGCCGCCCGCCCGACAGCAGGAGGCGGAGGAGGGCTGGGGGCGCCGGGCGCGTCCCCCGCCTCAGGACGCCGCGACCATGGACGGCGACCCGGACCCCTCCAGGCCTCGGGCGAGCTGCGGCGCTGGGCAGCCAGGCGGAGCTCGGGAAGCCGCGGTCGCGTGGCGTAGCGCTCTCGCTCCAGCCGCAGCCGTCGCCGCCGCCTGCCCCGCCAGCCGCACCGCCCTGCTCGGTCCCGGGCTGCGCTCGCCGGCGCTCCTCGCCGCCGTGGAGACAATGGAGAGAAGCAGAGCGCAGGCGCCGCCCGCGCCCCCTCCCCCCCCGCCGGGTTAACCCCTTCGCGGCCCCTGCAGCGCCGGGCTGCTGACGCCCGAGAGGTCCCACCCACCCACCCAGCCCGCCCCGACCCGCCTGGAAACTGAGTGGCCTGAGCCATGGGGCGTCAGGAACAGAAGCAAGGCGCCTTTCCAAGCAAGCGCTCTTTAAGCCCCTGAAAGTAGCGGATGATTCAGAGGGGAACCACCTATGGGGGGGAGGGGCGACCATGGTTCGAGGAGTGGGAAGGAAACGCAGGGAAGAATTAAAATTACTCTAGACGCCTACCTGGCTTTGAGGGTCACTGGTCAAGCTCCCCTCCCGGCACAAATTTGCCCCCGCAGCGCCCTCTGGTGGACGTGCTGTCCGTTCTATCGGAGGTTCCCCATCCTAGAACCCCTAAAATCAGGAAGCTTAGCATTTGGGGGATTTTTAGTTTTTCGGGGGTACTTTTCACTGGGGCACTTGTGACTCCAGATTTTGCTGAAAGTAGATCAGAACTTCCTATTTTGGGCCAAGCAAATGGGTAGATTTCTTAGCTAAAATGTGATCCTGAAAATCATTAGGTGTACGATAAAAAGTGAAAAGATATAGACATGGAAATGGAATAATACAGCTAGAACTAGTGATTTTAGAAACTCCCTAGTCCAAGGCGGGACCCCTGTTTTGTTTACCATTTATCCTGGCATGCACCACAGGGCCTGCGACACAGTAGGTACTCAATAAATATTTGCTGACCAAGTCTGCATTTTGCAATATGTGTCTCTCACATATTCACACTCACTGATTCATCGTTCGTTCATCCATTCATTGGTTCAACAACTATTTTTCAAGTGCTGAGTGCTGGCTATGAGCATCACCCAGTTCCTGGCCTGATTTCCTTGCCCTAAATGTCCTCCAGATACTTCCAAATCAAGGAGCCAAAACAGGGTGTAAAGAAATATTAAAACCAAAAGAAAGAAAAGTTGATCTGTCACAGGTATTGATTGTCCCAGTGTGACCAGCTTGGAAAGAAACAGGAGGAAGGTTATGTGCAATCATGGAGTGTTTTTGAGGGCAGGGGAGGCAGTGAGCAAAAAGCCCTGCCGACGGAAGTTGAGATTTCTCTATGAGAAATGATGTAGCAAAAACAAAATGTTTTAATACCCAAGAAGTTATCTGTAAGTGCCTAAATGGGGAAGTTGTATACACTTAAAATCCAAATACGTGATGTGAAGAAAAACAAGAAAGTTTAACTTTAACCCAATTTCCTCCCTGAAGAAAGAAGTGGGGTATTTCAGTACCATGCAGAAAAGAGGATACTAGATCCCTTGACAGATGTCTATTGGGGAGATAAATATATAATCAATAAGTATTGTAACCATCTAACTAGCTTTTGATTTTCCTATTCATTCAACACTTTTTTTTAATGTTAAACAAAATATGAATTTTTTTTTTTTTTTTTTTGCTGCGTGGCACTGCTTGTGGGATCTTAGTTCCCCAACCAGGGATCAAACCTGGGCTCCGGCAGTGAAAGCGCGGCATCCTAACCACTGGACCACCAGGGAATTCCAAAAATATGAATTTCTAGTAAGTGCCAGGCACTGCACTAAGTTCTAGGATACGATGGTGAGAAAGACATATAGAGTCTTGTTCTCATAGGGCTTCAGAAGAAACACTAACCTAAATGTCCATCAACTGATGAATGGATAAACCGAATGTGGTATATCCATACAATGGACTGTTATTCAGCCATAAAAAGAATAAAGTGCTGATACATGCTACAACATGAATGAACCTTGAAAATACTAAGTAAAAGGAGCCAATCACAAAAGATCTTATATTGTCTGATTCCGCTTATATGAAATGTGTAGAATAGGCAAATCCATTGAGACAGAAAGAAAGCCTGGAGGGAGGCGAGAATGGAGAATGACTGCTACCGGGTTTCTTTTTGGAGTGATGAAAATGTTCTGGCATTAGATAATGGTGATGGTTGTACAACCTTGTAAATATACCAAAAAACAAAAAACAAAAAAACCCCACTGAATTATACACTTAAAAGGGTGAATTTGATGGTGTAAGAATTACAGTGCAGTAATATATATATATATATATATATATATATATATATATGAAGTATCAAAGGAGGCAGTGACAGTACAGTGTGGTAAATAAGCCTAGAACAGGGACTTCTCTGGTGGCACAGTTGTTAACAATCCACCTGCCAATGCAGGGGACATGGGTTCAATCCCTGGTCCGGGAAAGATCCCACATGCCACGGAGCAACTAAGCCCGTGCGCCACAACTACTGAGCCTGCGCTGTAGAGCCCACAAGGCACAACTACTGAAGCCCCCGTGCCTAGAGCCTGTGCTCCTCAACAAGAGAAACCACTGCAATGAGAAGCCCGCGCACCGCAACGAAGAGTAGCCCCCACTTGCCGCAACTAGAGAAAGCCCGCGTGCAGCAACAAAGACCCAACGCAGCCAAAAATAAATAAATAAAATTAATTAATTTAAAAAAAGCCTAGAACAGTGCCTGGCAAGTACATGACACTCAATAAATGTTTGTGAAATGAATGAATGAATGACTAAGTGCTATGAGAGTTCAAGACCATGGTGCTGATGGAAGGAGACAGGCACAGACACAGTGATTCTAAGCCAAGACCTAAAAGATGAGTTGGAGATTAGCCAGGGAAAGCAGGGTGGAGGTGGGGGATTAGCTGTGTTTCAGGAAGAGAAGAATGTTCCAAGCAAAGGGAACAGCATGTTCAAAGGAACTGAAAGATGCAGTAGAGCTGCAAAGAGAGGAAGTGGTCCTCAGAAGCTGACAAGAGGGTCCAGGGAGCCATGGGAAGGAGCATGGACCATATCCTGAGGGGATGGGGAGCTGTGGAAAGATTTATCAACATCATTATCATTAAAAATAATGATTAATAAGGCCAATCATTAATGAAGATTCCAACTTGGAAAATTAAGAAACTTATCCTCTCCCCAAATAAAGATCTATATTTTTCTTTGCTTACATATTCATAAAGATGCTGGATGGAAACATGAAACAACATAGTGCAGTCCCTTGGGGGGGTGGGCAGTAGGAACTGGAGAGCTGGGTGAGAGGATACATGGGAAATGTTTCATTTCATTATATACCTTTTTGTATTTTAGTGTTTCAGCCATGTAAATTTAAATAGAGAGAGAGAGAAAGAGATAGAGGTATATAGAAAGTGTATACCACATGCATTAAGACTTCGCCTTCCAATGCAGGGGGTGAGGGTTCGATCCCTGGTCAGGAAGCTAAGATCCCACATGCCTTGCGGCCAAAAAACCAAAACGTAAAACAGAAGCAATATTGTAACAAATTCAATAAAGACTTTAAAAATGGTCCACATCAAAAAAAAAATCTTAAAAAAAAGGATATACCACATGCACACTGAAAAGTCATACAGCTGGAAGGAGCAAAGCTGGACTTCTAAGCTTTACAGTGAAGATGCTCATCAAGGAATCTTTGCATGACAATTTCATTTTCTCTCTATGCTTTCCAATGGGGTGAAAAAGATTAGATCTGCTTAACAGCTCTATTTCTTTTTGTATATTAATAATTTGCCCTTAAGGTGTATATTCCAATCTACTATCATAAGCTAGTCTCTCTCACATCTGGCACCACTGAACAGCTGAGAGCCTGATCTGCAAAGGTGAAGCCCCTGCTCTCTGCAATGTGATGACACTAAATTTAGGTGGCCTGTGGGACCCCGAGTGGCAGTCTTTCTCAGGCAATGCCCTTGTTATCTCCTTGTGCAGTTATTCATATGACAAATTTCCCCCTGGAATGAAAATATTAAGATACAGAGCAGGGAAAGTTCAATCATTCAGTAGCTTGATTCTGTCCTTTACATCCTAGAAAGAGGGACTCATGACATAACAATAGCATCCACTGAGACCTGAAGCCTCAGATTTGTTTCATTTCATCGTTTGTTTCATCAAGAGTCCTGTACGTATTTTGTTCCAAGTTTCTCCTGTGGGTTCTTGGTTTAAAGTTAACAGGTCTGGAGAGAGTGGCAAGTCATTCTGGATACTCTTTTTTTTTTTTTTAATGTATTTATTTTTTTTTTACTTTTTGGCCACACCCCGCAGCATGTGGGATCTCGGTTCCCCAACCAGTGATCGAACCTGTGCCCCCTGCAGTGGAAGTTAGAGTTTTAACTGCCGGACCACCAGGGAAGTCCGCATTCTGGACACTCTTGATGCAAGGATATCAGATGCAAGAACGGCCCCAGCTAGACTTGGGACCTCTGTTTTATTTTTTATCTTCATGCTCTCACTTAGCCTGGGTGAACTGCTTCGTGGCTCTCCTTCAGCTGTGAAACAGGGTTAGTAAATCACTAACCCACCTACCAGAATAGTCAGGAGAAAGAGCTGATAAAATCAGCATTGACTGTAGCCAATATTTTATAATAACTATAAATGGAGTATAACCTTTAAAAATTGCGAATTACTATGGTATACACCTGACATATAATATTGTAAATCAACTATTCCTCAATTTTTAAATATTTTTATTTATTTATTTTGGCCATGCTGCATGGCATGCGGGATCCTAGTTTCCTAACCAGGGATAGAACACCGGGCCCCCTGCAGTGGAAGCACAGAGTCCTAACCACTGGACTACCAGGAAAGTCCCTATACCTCAATTTTTTAAAAAATCAGCATTGCCAAAGCCATTTGCCTTTGCAATGTCAGTGCATAACAATGGTGCAAAACCCCGGTTTTGAACATCACCTTGAAGAATGTAAGTCTGGGGGACTTCCCTGGTGGCACAGTAGTTAAGAATCCGCCTGCCAATGCAGGGGACAAGGGTTCGAGCCCTGGTCCAGGAAGACCCCACATGCCGCGAAGTAACTAAGCCCGTGCGCCACAACTACTGAGCCTGCGCTCTAGAGCCTGTGCTCCGCAACAGGAGAAGCCACCGCAATGAGAAGACCGCGCACCGCAATGAAGAGTAGCCCCCGCTTGCCGCAACTAGAGAAAGCCCACGTGCAGCGACAAAGACCCAACACAGCCAAAAATAAATAAATTTTTTTAAAAAAGAATGTAAGTCTGGGACTTGAATTGTTCAGAAAATGGGGGAAATGGCTTGTTAGGGCCTACTCCTGGGAAATAGCCAGGGTGGGGATGGCATGGACAAGTATCTCCAAGTAAGAAACTTTCTCCCAGGCCTCTCATAGCTCTTTAGGTTTTTAATCGTTTTGCTTGAAAAGAGAAAACATAAATAGAGAAAATCAGGGTAATGATCAACCAAATGCATATAGCAAGGAGCCAGAGCATGTGGGCACATGCACAAATATTTGTTGATTGATGAAAAGAGGGAAGTTACTGGTAGAGCTCAGGGCAGGGTTCCAAGATTCCCAGATGTAGAGAGACTGAGGGGTCAGCTAACTCCACATTCTACAGAAGAGGAAACAGGAGACCAGAAAGATAAAGGATCGTGCTCAGACTTGCAAGGCCAGTTGCTGATAAGAGCCAGCCAGAGCCCTGAATTTCTGGGTTGGCCACATACCCTTCCTTCCTGTGGCGTGGCTAGCAAGTGACCTTCTGAAAAGACATTGTTTGGTGATAAGGGCCCTGTGGCCTGGTCAGCAAGTTGAGGTCTGCTTGACAAGGGACACCTCAATGGTCTCCAGTCTCTGACTCAGGACATTCATATGTGGATCTCAGGGGAGCACACTAGTGAAGAAGCAAGCAGAGAGCTCTAGACTTAGCTCTGGAGTCCTTACTCTTTCGTGGTGACAGTGTGGGTGGGAGATAGAAAGAAGGCCTGAGAAGGCAGTTAGAAAGGGGCTCATGGTTCCTCCCTCAAAAATTCTACCTTGCCTTTTTCACATTCAAGAAACAAAACACTGGGAGAACAGAGAGAACCAAGGATTTGAAACCCAGAGTACTTTCTGTACCTAATAACCATGACAAGCAGATTTTGAGAACTAGACAAAAATGAACTAAAGAGGTGGGAGTGGGGGAGGGTTGCAGAAATGTTCGGGCAGGGGCAGTCCTACTGGTTTTAGTGGGAAAGGAATTACTAAGCTATATATAGACAGACAGAGAGCTTTGAAATCTCTCTCTCTACCTCTATGTCTATCCAAAATAAAACTTCAAAGCCTAAGCAGGACCCTTCCTAAATAGCCCTTTTCAACTTTTCTAGCTGTATTTTTTGTTACATCCTGTCATCTACCCTAAGTTACAGTTGTACCTAACTATTTGCTAACCACTCAGTCAGTGGATATTTATTGAGCACCTACTACATCCTAAGCAACAGGCAAATAAATAAGAATATGATGTGTTAAATGAATTAATTCATTTATTCCTATGTGATGGCATAAGCATACCTAGAAACTATTCTTTGTCTTTCCCTCTCTGTGCCCTTGAACATGGCTTGCAGTTTTTCCCCTTCCTGGCCCTCTGAGCTGAGGCCCTTCTCTCTAGAGCAGTCTTTGGCATTTTTGATGGAGAATTGGGAAGAAACTGGAAGGCAAGAAGAAAAGCCAGTGCAGGAGTGTGGAGGCCAGGGCTGGAGGAAATTTTTAAGGGCTGTGTTGTGTGAGTATAATAACTGATAGGTGAATGAGAAAGAAAGCAAGGGATTTTACAGAGAACTATTGGTGATTCTGTATTTCTTTCTGGGTGTAAAGAATTACAAGTAAAGACCATGAATAGTTTTAGAAATTGCTTTTGTTTTCACAGAGAGCATCCTTTGGATGTAGACAGCACTGTGTGGGCATGATAGATGCTTTTTGCATTTATTCATTGGACCAGTATTCATGGAGTGCCATGTATGTGCGGTGGCCATGCAGGGCTGAACAAAACAGACCTGGTCCCTCTCCTCCTAAAACTTGAAAATATTCAATAAACAAATATTGAGTTACATATTGTGATGTGTATTTTGAAGGAAAGAAAGAAGCACAGTGTCGTGAGTGTTAATTGGGGAACTGCTTTATGTCTTTGGAACACATCCTGCTCTTCACACTTTTTGATGCTGAAGTACTTTTTCTGATAGTGGACTCTATCAAAAATCCTAATAATATACTGAGAAGCTCAAATGTCACGGTCTTCAGGATGCTATGTCATGTCTCCCATTTAAGCTGTTCTCTCCTGGCACATTGCTTTTATAAAACACAATTCTGCCAAGTGCATACCTGTTGTACAGTGACAAACTGTCTCTGTTTGCCCACATTGAGCAGCTTCCTGGCATGAGTTGGTCACCCTAACCTGTTGACAAGTCTGTCTTCCCCATTATATCCAACACTCCAGGAGGGAATGGAAGTCTTCTTATCTCTATTCATGCAACAACTTGCATGTAGAAATAGAGTTAATATTAACAACAATAATAATAGCTTACACTTGAGTGTTGACTATATTCCAGGCCCTATGCTTGCTTAACTCCTTACAACAAGCAAACAAACTTCTTCCTTCTATGGAGAAACTGAGGCTAAGCCAGTTAAGATCAGGATTTGAGAGGCTGGGGCTGAAAAAGAGAACCTATTAATCACCACCCCCCATACTAGCACAGCAGTCCTCCAACTTTTTGATCTCAGGTTCTCTTTACACTCCTAAAAATCATTAATAACCCCCCAAAACTTTTGTGTGGGAGATGTCTAGTACATCAGAAATTAAAACTGAGAACTTAAAAAATATATATTTCATTTAAACATCTATGCACATTCACATCAATAACACATTTTGTAAGTAAAAAATAACTATTTTCCAAAATAATGGTTTTGTGAGAAGAGTGGCAAATCTCTTTAATGTCTGGCTTAACAGAAAACCCCTGGATTTTCACATCCGCTTTTACGTTCAATCTGTTACAAATATGTATCATGTAGCCTCTGGAAAACTCCACTGTACACTGGTGAAAGAAAATGAAAAAGGCAAATTAACTTCTTTGTATGACTATGAAAATTGTTTTGCCTTCGGAGATCCCCTGGGTCCTTGGATACTTTGGCAGGCGCCGCTGTACTGTATAAAACAATGAATCGCACGTTCACTCTTTTCAATGCCTTTGTGGCAGGCCTCAGGGGAAGACGTAACCATTGGTTTGCACTAATGTCGGGCTTTGGTTATATACGGCCTGGGCCTTGCGAAGGACAACAGCGAGGAGACAGAGAGGTGCCTCCCCTCGTCCAAACCTTAACCTGCAAGCTCTTCGCGGATTGCCCACAAGTGGCTAGACCTTGGCCTACAACTCCCGGCAGAGCTCGCGGCAGGGGGCGTGTATTCAGAGGCGCGAGGAGCGTGGGTGACTCTAGCCGAGTGACGGAGTGAAGGGGGCGTGTCTGTCTTGGGGCAGGCGCCGTGCCGCAATTGGATAATCCGGGAAGAGGGGGCGGAGTCAGTGTTTGGTCAGCCAATGGTTTGCGGTCAGACGGAAGGGGGCACGGGGCGTGGCTGGACTGACTCGGGGCTGCGTGGGGCTCACGGAACCCGGGAACGCGGGTGTCGTGGGTGGGAACGCGTAGTCCTGGGGCCGCCGAGTCTGGGCGCGGGAGATGGCGGCGCGGTGGAGCAGCGAGAACGTGGTGGTGGAGTTTCGCGACTCCCAGGTGAGCTCGGGGCCTAATGGAGCCTTTTAAGCATGCGCCCTTCCTGGTTCCCCTCCCCCACGCTGCCGGGTCATTCTTGGGGGCGGCGGAGCGACCCCCAGTCCGGGCTGGAGAGATGGGCAAGGGAGTGACCCGGACCTGTCAGACCCGAGCGGGTGAGGGGATCCTTGATGACCGTTGCGGGTGTTTGGGGCTGGCATGGGCGGGGTTTCGGGGTTCCCCTCGTGGATACCGGGAGTGGGGTCTGCCTGGGGACATCGAATTGCAGAGATTGCGCGCTAGTGAGCGCTGAGGGGAGGCTTCCCATGACCAGGGTGGTGAGCGAGGGGGTTTAGGTACCCCTGCGCCTAGTGACTTTGGGCAAGTCACAGAATTTATTTGAGCCTCAGATGCATGGACTTAACCCTGCCTCACAGGTCTTTGGAGTGGATTCGATTAAAAAAAAAACTGCATGCAAAGTGCCTGTTTCGCGCCTAAGCTTTTAAGTGGTTACTGATGCTAGAATAGTGGAAAATACCGTAGGTGAATAGGAGTATGTGCCGCATGTATTACCCGGGTTCGAATCCCGCTCTTAGCCTGTCATCACCCTCTGCGCATGTTTTCTTACCTGTAAGAGGTGCGAATCGTACCTACCTCATAGGGTTGGTGTGAGAATTTTTTTTTTTTTGCGGTACGCGGGCCTCTCACTGTTGTGGCCTCTCCCGTTGCGGAGCACAGGCTCCGGACGCGCAGGCTCAGCGGCCATGGCTCACGGGCCCAGCCGCTCCGCGGCATGTGGGATCTTCCCGGACGGGGGCACGAACCCGTGTCCCCTGCATCGGCAGGCGGACTCTCAACCACTGCGCCACCAGGGAAGCCCAGTGTGAGAATTTTATGAGGTCATACATTTAGAATGTGTGGCACAGTGCTGGACACATGGTAAGCCCAAAGGAACGCTAGTATTTACTAGGAATTTTTACCATTTTTCTATTTGGTTCCTTCCATATGCCGGGCTTTGTGCTAAGTGATCTACATTTCCTTTTTCTAATTCATGAAAGAACCATGCAAGATAAGTAGATGTTGTTGTTTTTTTTCCCCAGCGGGGAAGCTGATCCCCATTTGGCTGATCCCAAGTGACTTGGCCAAGGCCTCCCATTATGTGGTCGCATTGGGATTTGAACACAGACGTCTGGCCCCAGGGCCTTGTTGTGCTCATTGCACTACTCTGCTTCATACTGTATGAGCCTGTCATACAGTCGTTTTACAATAAATATCATTCCCCCCTTTCCCCAGCACCTAGGACAGTGTGTTGGTGATTCTCTTCATGTATCGAACACATAATTTATTGAATACCTTCAGTGTGCCAGACTTTCATTCAGTCATTTTTTCAATAAGGGTTTATTGAGCTTTTGACAGGTGCACACTGTACCAGGCACTGTGTTGGTGCTCAGGTGATTTATACTGAAGGGGAATCTGGATTTACGATAAGGGGGTGATGTGGTTTCTTCTTTCTAAAACCTATCCCTTCTTTTGCCGTAAAGATGCATGAGGGGAGAACCTCCCACCAATTTGCTCTATGGCTGCCCTTGATACATAGTGCCCATGGAGAATTGGAGCAACCACATTTGGGTGAAAGGATCCTAAAGCACTTTGCACTGTCAGCATGGTGTCTCTGGGAGGAAGAAAGATGCCGGACTCCCAGGGTAAAAGAACCATATTCCTGTTACCCTTTCTGTTAATTGCTTTCACTGGGGACTAAGAACAGAATCATGTGTCCAACCTCTGAGCTTGCTAATTTGGAAGCTACTAATCTGCAAACGCTTTAATTTTCACAGAAACCCAGGTAGTCTCACCCCTACTTCTCTACACAGATGTAATTGAAAAGACCTGCAGAGAGGGTGTTGACACATATATTAGGATGCTATGAAGTCGTATCAAATAATTAAACCTAAACAGCAGTTGTCATAGTAAGAGAACAAACTAAATTGGGTAATTTAACTGCCTTGCGGGAGTTTCTGTTTTTCTTTCTGATTTTTCTATTCATTTGGAAGGGTGAGTCTTAGTGTGAATTAGCTTGGTTTTGTGATTGATTTTGGTGATCACTGGGAGGGGTAGGGACTCATTTTATTAACTATTTCATTAATGTAGAAAGAAAAAGTTAAAACTCATCACACCGCCTTTCTGAAAAGGCAGAACAATAGACTTTTCCAAACAGCCCACCACCTTTATTTATTTATTTATTTATTTATTTATGGCTGCATTGAGTCTTTGTTGGTGTGACCCCACCACTTTTAAAAATCATTTTAAAATTTAAAGCTTTTAGATTTTTCAGAGAAAAACCCCAGTCTGAAAGGTGAAACTTTTTTACATTTTATATGTGTCATTTACTTTATAAAACAGATGTTACTTTCACCGATTAATAGTGAGGAAGTTGTGCTGCTTGGCATCTACTCTGAAGTGGTCCCTGGAATCGATGAGTGTGAACGCTAAGAAAGCTTAGCGATACTTTTCTAGAGCAACACCATCCACTAGAACTTTCTGAGATGATGGAAATGTGGCTCATCAACACTTGAAATGGGGCTAGTGTGACTGAGACAGTGTATTTTAATTAATTAATTAATTAATTTTAAAATAAATTTATTTTATTTATTTATTTTTGGCTGCGTTGGGTCTTCGTTGCTGCACGCGGGCTTTCTCTAGTGGCGAGCGGGGGCTACTCTTCATTGCGGTGCTCAGGCTTCTCATTGTGGTGGCTTCTCTTTGTTGCAGAGCACGGGCTCTAGGTGTGCAGGCTTCCGTAGTTGTGGCATGTGGGCTCAGTAATTGTGGCTTTCTGGCTCTAGAGCGCAGGCTCAGTAGTTGTGGTGCACGGGCTTAGTTACTCAGTGGCATGTGGGATCTTCCCGGACCAGGGCTGGAACCCGTTTCCCCTGCATTGGCAGGTGGATTCTTAACCACTGTGCCACCAGGGAAGTCCTTTTATTATTATTATTTTTATTTATTTTTTGGCTGTGTTGGGTCTTAGTTGCAGCACGTGGGATCTTCGTTGAGGCAGGCGGGATCTTTTGTTGCCGTGGGCGGGCTCTTCGTTGTGGTGTGCGGGCTCCTTTCTAGTTGTGGTGCGCAGGCTCCTCTCTAGTTGTGGCGTGTGTGTTTTCTCTTTAGTTGTGGTGCGCAGGCTCCAGAGCACATGGGCTCTGTAGTTTACAACACGTGGGCTCTCTAGTTGAGGCTCCCAGGCTCAGTAGTTGTGGCACGCAGGCTTAGTTGCCCCGCGGCATGTGGGCTCTTCGCTCCCTGACCAGGGATGGACCGCGTGTCCCCTGCATTGGAGGGCGGATTCTTTACCACTGGACCACCAGGGAAGTCCCAGCACAAGATATCCTAACATTTGTATGTGTCCTTTTCAACTTCTTTCATTAATGTTTTATAGTTTTCAGTATACATGTCTTTCACCTCCTTGGTTAAATTTATTTCTAGGTTGTAAATGGGATTGTTTGATGCAATTGTAAATGGGATTGTTTTCTTTATTTCTTGTTCTGATGATGTATTAGTGTATAGAAATGCTACAGATTTTTGTGTATTAATTTTGTATCCCACAACTTTATTTAATTAGTTTTTTAGTTCTAACAGGTTTTTGATGGAGTCTTTAGAGTTTTCTGTATTTAATATCATGTCTTCTGCAAATGGTGACGGTTTTACTTCTTCCATCCAAATTTTGATACCTTTTATTTCTTTTTCTTGCCTAATTTGCTCTGGCTAGGACTTCTAATACTGTGTTGAATAGATGTGGCAAGAGTGGGCATCCTTGTCTTGTTCCTGATCTTAGAAGAAAGGCTTTCAGCTTTTTGCTGTTGAGTATGATGTTAGCTGTGGGCTTGTCATATATGGACTTTATTATGTTGAGGTACGTTCCCTCTATATTTACTTTGTTGAGAGTGTTTATCATAAATGGACATTGAATTTTGTCAAATGCTTTTTCTGCATCTATTGAGATGTTCAAATGATTTTTATTCTTCATTTTGTTAACGTGGTGTATCACATTGACTGATTTGTGGATATTGAATCATCCTTGCATCCAAGGAATAAGTCACACTTGATCATGGTGTATGATCCTTTTAATGTCTTGTTGAATTCAGTTTGCTAATATTTTGTTGAGGATTTTTGCATCTGTGTTCATCAGGGATATTGGCCTGTAATTTTCTTTTCTTGTGATGTCCTTATCTGGTTTTGGTATCAGGGTAATGCTGGCTTCTTAAAATGAGTTTGGAAGAGTTCCCTGATCTTATGGTTTTTGGAAAAGTTTAGGAAGGTTTGGTATTAAATCTTCTTTGGATGTTCTGTAGAATTCACCAGTGAAGCTCTCTGGTCCTGGACTTTAGTTTGTTAGCAGGTTTTTGATTACTGATTCAGTCTTTTTTTTTTTTTTTTTTTTTGTGGTACACGGGCCTCTCACTGCTGTGGCCTCTCCCATTGTGGAGTGCAGGCTCAGTGGCCATGGCTTACGGGCCCAGCCATTCTGCAGCATGTGGGATCTTCCTGGACCAGGGCACGAACCTGTGTCCCCTGCATCGGCAGGCGGATTCCCAACCAGTGCACCACCAGCGAAGCCCTGATTCAGCCTTTTTAATAGTAATCAGTCTGTTCAGATTTTCCGTTTCATCATGATTCAATCTTAGTAGATTGTATGTTTCTAGGAATTTACCCATTGCTTTTAGGTTGTCCAGTTTGGTGGTATATAATTGTTCATAGTAGTCTCTTATGATGCTTTGTATTTCTATGGTATCAGTTGTAAAATGTCCTCTTTCATTGCTGATTTTATTTCAGCCCTTTCCCGTTTTTTCTTGGTGAGGCTAGCCATAAGCTTGTCAGTTTTGTTTATCTTTTCAAGGAACCAGCTCTTAGTTTCATTGATCTTCTCTATTGTCTTTTTTTTTTTTGGCTGCTCCACGTGGCATGCGGAACTTCCCCAACCAGAGATCGAACCTGTGCCCCCTGCATTGGGAGCGTGGAGTCTTAACCACTGGACCGCCAGGGAAGTCCCTGTTATTTTCTTTTATTCTACTAACTTTGGGCTTCTTTTGTTCTTTTTCTAGTTCCTTGAGGTATAAAGTTAGATTGTTTATTTGAGACTTTTCTTGTTTCTTGAGATAGACATTTATTGCTATGAAATTCCCTCTTAGAACTGCTTTTGCCGCATCCCACAAATTTTTGTGTTATATTTCCATTTTTCTTTGTCTCAAGATATTTTTAAAATCTCTTTTTATTTCTTCTTTGACCCATTTGTTGTTCAGTAGCATGTTGTTTAATTTCTACTTATTTGTGAATTTTCCACCAGTTTTGTTTGAGTAATTAATTTCTCATTTTATACCATTGTGGTTAGAAAAGACGCTTGATATGATTTCAGTCCTCTTAAATTTATTAAGACTTGTTTTGTGGCCTAACATATGATCTATCCTGGAAAATTTTTCGTGGACACTTCAGAAGAATGTGTATTCTGTTGCTTTTTTTAAAATTTTTTTTTTTTTAAAGAAGATGTTGAGGGTAGGAGTTTATTAATTAATTAATTAATTTTTGCTGTGTTGGGTCTTCGTTTCTGTGCGAGGGCTTTCTCTAGTTGTGGCAAGCGGGGGCCACTCTTCATTGCGGTGCGCGGGCCTCTCCTGTTGCGGAGCACAGGCTCCAGACGCGCAGCCTCAGTAGTTGTGGCTCACGGGCCCAGCTGCTCCGCAGCATGTGGGATCCTCCCAGACCAAGGCTCGAACCCGTGTCCCCTGCATTAGCAGGCAGATTCTCAACCACTGCGCCACCAGGGAAGCCCCTTTTTTAAAAATTTTATATTTGGCTATGTCTGGTCTTAGTTGTGGCATGCAGGATCTTTTGTTGTGGTGCACGGGCTTCTTCTCTAATTGCAGCACATGGGCTTCTCTCTAGTTGTGGTGCACAGGCTTAGTTTCCCTGTGGCCTGTGGGATCTTAGTTCCCTGACTAGGGATCAAACCTGCATCTCCTGCACTGGAAGGCGGATTCTTAACCACTGGACCACCAGGGAAGTCCCTGTTCTGTTGCTTTCGGATGGAATATTTTAGATATAACTGTTATGTCTATCTGACCTAATGTGTTGTTTAAGGCCGATGTTTCCTTATTGACTTTCTATCTGGATGATCCATCCGTTGAGGCAAGTTGGGCATTAAAATCCTCTAATATTATTATATTGTTGTCTGTTTCTTCCCTTAGGTCTGCTAATATGTGCTTTATATATTTAGGGGCTCCTATATTTAGTGCATAAATGTTTATAAATATTATATCCTCTTGTTGGATTGACCCCTTTATCATTATGTAACACCTATCTTTTTGGGGGGTATTTATTTATTTATTTGTTTGTTTATTTTAACATCTTTATTGGAGTATAATTGCTTTACAATGTTGTGTTAGTTTCTGCTGTATAACCCACCCCTCTAGGTGGTCACAAAGCACCGAGCTGATCTCCCTGTGCTATGCAGCTGCTTCCCACTAGCCATCTATTTTACATTTGGTACTGTAACACCTGTCTTTGTCTCTGCTAACAGTCTTTGTTTTAAAGTCTATTTTGTCTGATAGAAGTATAGCTACTCCAGCTTTCTTCTGCTTTCCATTTGCATAGAATATCTTTTTCCATTCCTTCACTTTCAGTCTGTATGTCTTTCCATCTAAAGCGAGTATCCTGTAGGCAGCATATAGATGGGTCCTGTTTTTTATCCATTCAGTCACTCTGTCTTTTTTAACTTTTTTTTTTTTTTTTTTTTTTTTTGCGGTACGCGGGGCTCTCACCGCTGTGGCCTCTCCCGTTGCAGAGCACAGGCTCCAGTCGTGCAGGTCTAGCAGCCATGGCCCACGGGCCCAGCTGCTCCGCGGCATGTGGGATCCTCCCGGACCGGGGCACGAACCCACGTCCCCTGCATCGGCAGGCGGACTCCCAACCACTGCGCCACCAGGGAAGCCCACTCTTTGTCTTTTGATTGGAGAATTTAGTCCTTTTACATTTGAAGTAATTATTGATAGGTTTCCCCTGTTAATAACATTTTACACTAGTATGGTACATTTTCCACAGTTAATGAATCGATATTGATATATTAACCAAAATGCATATTTAACTCAGATTTCCTTACTTTTTACGTAATGTCTTTTTTCTGTTCTGGGATTCCATCCAGGATACCACATTATATTTAGTTGTCACGTCTCCTCAGACAGATGTCTCCTGTGCCCCTTGCATTGAGAGCATGGAGTCTAACCACTAGACCACCAGGGAAGTCCCAGATTTTTTTTTTTTTGCGGTGCATGGGCCTCTCACTGCTGTGGCCTCTCCCATTGTGGAGCACAGGCTCCGGATGCGCAGGCTCAGTGGCCATGGCTCATGGGCCTAGCCGCTCCGCGGCATGTGGGATCCTCCTGGACCAGGGCATGAACCCGTGTCCTCTGCATCAGCAGGCGGACTCTCAACTATTTTTGGCTGTGTTGGGTCTTCATTGCTGCGCACAGGCTTTCTCTAGTTGCGGTGAGTGGGGGCTACTCTTCATTGCAGTGCGTGGGCTTCTCATTTCTGTGGCTTCTCTTGTTGCGGAGCATGGGCTCTAGGCGTGCAGGTTTTAGTAGTTGTGGCACGTGGGTTTAGTAGTTGTGTCTTGCAGGCTCTAGAGCTCAGGCTCAGTAGTTGTGGTGCACGGGCTTAATTGCTCTGCGGCATGTGGGATCTTCTTGGACGAGGACTCAAACCCGTGTCCCCCTGCACTGGCAGGCAGATTCTTAACCACTGCGCCACCAAGGAAGCCCAGGAAGAGAGGTCTGAAGTGATCTTTAATGTCATGCTCAGGCTGTGGGGAACCACTAAGGGAGTGTGAGCAAGCAAGCAGCGTAGCCAGAGGTAGGTACTACAAAAGCCCTGAGGGTGGAGGGAGCAAGGCTGGTGACAGGCGGGTGTCCCTGTCCAGGGGAGGACCGACAAAGGCCTGAGCTGAGGCAGAGACAGGAAGAAATGGATGGATTAGGAACAGACTTTCCTAGCTGTTCCTTCAAGTGTCCAGAGCTAGGAAGAGTCCAGGAGGCAGTCATGTCACGAAGCCAGTGGTTTTAAGGAGGGAGTGATCATGAGTTCTGATGCTGCCACAGGATCAAGTAAAACAGCCAATAAATAGCCAGCAGTGCAGGAGGCCAGTGATAACCTGTGCTGGACCATTTTTTATTGTTGTCCACCGGAGAGGTGGTAGAAGAGGGTTCTGAATCCAGTCTGACATAAAGCCCATGCACATCCTTTCTGCTGCACCAGATGAACTGTGTTTTTTTGGGGTTTTTTTGCTGTACGCGGGCCTCTCACTGTTGTGGCCTCTCCTGTTGCGGAGCACAGGCTCCGGACGCGCAGGCTCAGTAGCCATGGCTCACGGGCCCAGCCGCTCCACGGCACGTGGGATCTTCCCGGACCGGGGCACGAACCCGTGTCCCCTGCATCGGCAGGCGGACTCTCAACCACTGTGCCACCAGGGAAGCCCATGAACTGTGTTCTATGTCTGCAGAAATGCCATGTAGAAACTTTCTTCCTTTTGATGCAACGCAGTCAGTTTCTTTGGATTGGTGAAACCAAATGCTTAAGAACACAGCAGCCTTCATGAAAAAATGATTTTTTTGAACAAGGGCAGCAGCAATTTGTGTACAGAGGCTCACAGAGTTTCATGAAATGGTATCTTTTATCAGCCATCAGTTAGCTTGTCTTTTCCACGTTATAAATTACATTTTCTCTAGGCCAGTAAGAATCAACCATCACTGTCAGTGCTATGGCAGTCTTATTTCGTAGAGGTCATATGACTCCTAAAGTGTGCTGCAAAGGCCACCATCCTGCAGAAAGAACAGGGCTGTTAAGAACTTTATTCTCTTTTGTCTAAAGATGTCACCTTGACAGGGAGCATTTCTGAACATAAGTTTGTTTCCTGCAGGTGGGAGAGGAATTTTCAATTTCTAAAAACAAAGGTTCAGAAAAGGTATGATTGGAATTTTACATCATAAAATGTGGGGATAAGGTACACAAAGTTTGCTCGTCAGTTCTCTCTATTCCAGTAGAAGGTTTCCCACAGCAGGCAATGAACTATCAAAGTTCATTATCCTAGGAGGTATTAAAAAAGTGAGGGAACTGGAGAAGTATAGATAAATTCATGGGTGATAAATTAACAAAGGAAACTACTGAAACAAATTCTTTGAGATGTCTCGGCACATTCCGAGCTGGGAGGACCCTGATTTTCACCTGGTTCTGACCCATCTTCAAAACTATCAGATGTGTGCAGAGTGACTGCATTCACAAAGCACCTCATTGGGAGCTCTGGGAGAAATGAAATAGACCCTCACCTGCAGGGGCTCACAGCTCGTGGGAGAGGATCAATGTGCACAGCAGTAACTACAGTAAGTCCCCTACAAACGAACCTTCAAGTTGCGAACTTTCAAAGATGTGAACGTGCGTTCCATCAACATCAGGTGTGAGTGAAACTGCAGCCTGCCCTCCGTCTCCTGTTGCTGACGATCCTTCAGCTCTACCATCTCCCACCTCCTCTCCCTCCTCCAGTCAGTAACTCTTCTTGCCTGTTCCCTCGATGCCAGCCCCTATATGCCAGCTGTTGTACTGTACTACTGTACTTTTCAAGGTACTGTACTGTAAGATTAAAAATGTTGTCTTTATTTTTTGTGTTTATGTATTATTTGTGTGAAAGGTATTATAAACCTATTACAGTACAGTACTACATAGCCGATTGTGTTAGTTGGGTACCTAGGCTAACTTGGTCGGACTTATGAACAGATTGGACTTACAAACTTGCTCTCAGAATGGAACTCATTCATGTGTAGGGGACTCACTATACCACAAAGCAAGTTAAGGCAAGTCCCATGATGGAGGGGCAGGGAAGGTACTTTGGGAGAAGGTGGAGTCCCCTTGGTGGACGCTGGGTGAGCTTCTTAGAGGAGGTATGTCTTGAGCCTTAAAAGTTGAGTAGAATTTCAACAGCAGAGTAGGAGAGAAGGACTTTCTAGGCGGAAGGAAGAGCTTAAGCATCTCTTCAGAATTGGGGGAGTTGCAGAATCGGGTGAGTGCCGTGAATGGGTGTGGCTTGAGCAGGTAGAGAGTGGGTTAGCCTGAGAAGTTCTGTAAGTGTCTGATTTGGAAAGACCTGAAGGCTGAGGAGTCTATGCTTGATTTTATTCAGAGTGAGAAAAACCAACAAAGGTTTGAGAGCAGTGGATTGATGTAATTAGAACTCTGTCTTCAGAGGTTCAGTGTTAGGTTGAATGGAGACGGGAGAGAGGAAGGTAGACTGTTGGGAGGGTGTTGCTGTAGACCAAGTCTCAGGCCTAGATGAGAAGAGTGGAAAGAGAAGAGAGTTGGAAGGAGCCTTCGAAAGAAAGTGCTTTTTATTATAAAATAATGCAAATATAGAAATAATACAAAAATGTAGACTCATTTAGAGGAATAAAATTAAAATCCCATGAGAACAACTACCATCTAAACATTTTGGGATACTTTTTTTCAGGCTAAGTAGCTGATTTAAATTTTAGTTCATAGTAGGGAATGAAATACCACTTTCCTGTACTCCTCTAAGTTGTCTTTAATCTGCAGCAGGGCTCTGCCTGCAGGCTGGTGGGAGGTTCTCTCTCAGTCACTATGGGGCTCCCTTCCTCTCTTTGCAGTGGGATCATACAAGAACCCTATGGTTCTTCACCCCTGATGCCCAGACTTAGCATCTCTCAGCCGTTCCCCATCGGGTGCACTGAGGGTGCTGAGGCCTTTCCAGGGGGATTCTTGTCCCTGACAAAGCACCACCGTTTACTCTGGTCAGTTTATTTTTATGTCCTTTGCTTAAAGCACTTCCCTCTCTCCATTTCCCCCTTTGGGACAGCCTAGCAAACCCTCCTTCATGTGCTCCTGCAAACATAATGTTGGCCTCTTTCTTTCTGGGATAGGAATAGGGAAATATCAGTTAGGTGTGGGTTTTTTTGTTTTACTTCTTAAAAAATAACTTGCTCTGATAAGGTGATATGGTGAGTTATGATACTCTAATTGCAGGCTCCTGCATTTTTCTATGTCATTCTTTAATGCTTCTAGAACATTTCATTGTATAGATATCTATAATTTACTTATAGATAACATGAATTCAACAACTCTGTGTATGAAAGTTTTGCTATATTTTGGATAGATTCTGGAGGTGGAATTACTGAGTCAAAGGACATGACTTTAGGAGAGTTCCTAGTGGTCCAGTGGTTGGAACTTCACGCTTCCACTGCAGGGGACGTGGGCCTGATCCCTGGTCAGGGAACTAAGATCCTGCATGCCGTGCAGCGTGGCCAAAAAAAAGGCAAAATGACAACGTGACTTTTGGGGGGGGTATTATTACCAGATCATCCTTTATTGTCACCGTACCACAAACTTAGCAGCTTGAAGCACCACCCACTTATTAGCTCACAGTACTGTAGGTCAGAAATCCAGGCTCTGCCTGGCTGCTTTCTCTCTTCAGTCTCATAGGCTGAAATCCAGACATCAGTTGGCTGTGTTCTCGTCAGGAGGCTCAGCTGACTAGGGAAGAATCTGCTAACAAACTCATTCAGGTTGTTGGAAGAATTCGGTTCCTGAGGGTTATAGGACAGAGGTCCCTGGGTTTTTTTGCTGATTGTTATTTAGAGGTCACTCTCAGCTTCTGCCATGTGGTCTGTCCATCTTCATAGCCGGCAGCAAAGAGTCTTCTCCATGTTAAATCAATCCCTCTCCCTTCAAATCTCTGACTTCCTCTGTCTCTGACCTCTAGACTTAACTTTAAAGGGTTGATGTGATTAGGTCTCTCTATCTCCCCCTCTTCCCTCCCCGAAGAAATTTTTCGTCATCTCAAATGGAAACTCCATACTCATTAAACAATAACACCCCACACCCCACACCCCCAGCCCCTGGCAACCTCTACTGTACTTGCTGTTTTTATGAATTCACCTAGTTTAGACACCTCATATAAGTGGAATCATGCAGTATTTATCCTTTTTTGTCTGACATTTCACTTAGCATAATGTTTTCAAGGTTCATTCATGCTGTAGCATGTATGCCATTGTGTGTATATACCATGTTTTGTTTGTTCATTCATCAGCTAATGGGCATTTGGGTTGTTTCGGGTCTCTCTATCTTAGAGTTAACTGATTTGGGACTTTAATTACATCTCAAAATCCGTTTATAGCAGTACCTAGATTAGTGTTTGAATAATGGGGAGAATGTGTATGTACACCAAGGGCCCAGAATCTTGGGGCCACCTTAGGATTCCTGCTACCACACACCCTCTAGAAAGATGGTACTGCCCGTGGTTGGAGGTACCATCTTGCCCTCTTTCATACCCTTAATGTATACATTGCACAGAAGAGTTCTGGAAATGACATCTCATTTCACTGCCTGCTTTTCCAGCTGGGCTATTCTCTGCTCACGACTCTAGTGGAATGAAGGATGCATAATAATCCCTTTTCAGCCTCCAGTGAAAGCACTCTGGCTTCTTGTCCCTAATGTTACCTGTGACATGTTTCTTGAGGGTGTACAAGTGAGAAATCCATTAATAAGACCAGCGAGAGTGAGGAAGAGAATTTCTGTTTACCATTTGTGATTTGTGAGTGTAGCAGAATGTACAAAATGCATTCTCTCTTGATAGACTCTTGGAAAGAACTTAGAGCATTTAATAACCAAACAATGGCACAAACTGTTTCAGATAATGCCCTGAGAATGCAGCAGGACTTGAACTTGTCCAAATAAGAGAATTTAGGGCTATAACTAGCATGATTAAAATTAGCCTCAGGCTGCAGCCTGAATGTAGATTTGTTTGATCGGTGTGGTCTTTTGGAAATTGGACATCAGATCCTCAAAAGATGGTGATCCCTAGGAACTGGGAGACCTGGGAAATGGAAGGCAGTAAAATGTGCTGGAAATCTCAGATTAAATGGGAACTGGGCATCTCAATGACAAGAATGTGACCGTGGATTTAGCAGAGGTGGTGTTTGAATATTACCAATTGCCATTCAACTTGGAGGAGGAGTCCATGCCCTTTGGGAAGGCATGGATGGTGTGTGTATGTGTGTATATGTTTGTGTGTATGTGTGTGTGTGTGTGTGTGAGAGAGAGAGAGAGAGAGAGAGAGAGGGAGGGAGGGAGGGAGGGAGAGAGAGAAAGAGAGAGGGAGAGAGAGAGAGAGAAAAAGATGTCCCAGGTTAGAATGTGTGTAGCCTTGGTCTCAGGGGGAGCAGACAACTGCTGCCCTATTGTGGAAGGTGAATGTGAGATTTGAATGAGAATTAGAAGGGGGTTAAAGTATCCACTGTAGAGAACTGCCAGCTGGGGACTGCCTGGGCCATGGGAAGAGGAAGACCCACAGGTGTCTACCTGCTAACCTGAGCTGGCTTTGCTGGCAGAACTGAATCTGTGTTTTCTCTCACAGGCAACTGCAATGTCTGTGGACTGTCTGGGGCAGCATGCAGTGCTTTCTGGGTAAGTGAGCTTACAGAGTTTGTCTGCCACGATTTCTGGGAACAAATTGCAAATCAAGAGGTTTCTGGGAAATTGGAAAATACTTTTTTGTTTAAGGATTACGGTCATAGGATTTAGTTCTGCTGTCCTAGTGACCTCAGTGGTAGTTGTGGGGATTATTTGCAGTTTATTTTTTTCTCTGCCCTAACAGGTGAGCAATAAAATTCCTTTGAAAGGTTAGTGACTGGTAGTTTGGTCTTGAAATTGCCATTTTCTGTTTAGTGCATGGACTCTTCAGAAGGATGCTGTCTGGTACAGTCTAACAGGTAGTTAGTTCCTAGGATGGAGAGGATCTGGGTTACAGTTTGGCCATTGATTATGAGCCTCTGGACATTTATTCAGTTGGCCTCCCTGGACTTCGGTTTTCTCATGAAGCAATTCGATTTCATCATGAAGAAGTTGAACTACATAATTTCTGTAGTGTCTTCTGGTTCAAAATTAAGATTCTGGCAATTAAGTTCCCTGCATTTGCTAATCATCCTAACATTGTACCAGTATGATAACATTTAATTGTCAGAGTCCCTTTCCGTTCATGTTGCTCTAGATTACTACTGCTCAGATTTAGCTATATGTTCATTAACTTAGTTGTTTATGAACCCATTTATAAAATGAAGTGTTTTCTATTAACTTCATTATTTTATTTTGAAATCATGTTTTAAATTACTTTTAAATAACACCATAGCAAACATTAATTCCAAAGGATATACCATGGAAAGTGAGTTTCCCTCCTACCTGTGACTCCACTCCCCAGAGACAGTTATCGATACCGTTTTCCTGTGTCACCCTGAATGCGTAGACAGGAAAAACTGGTGTGTCTCTCTTCTGCCCCTGCCAAACTCACTTTTTTAAAAAATAGCTTTATCGAGATATAATTCACATACCATGCAATTCACCCCTTTTCAAAAAAATTTTATTTATTTTATTTATTTTTGGCTGCATTGGGTCTTCGTCACTGTGAGTGGGGTTTGTCTAGTTGTGGCGAGCAGGGGCTGCTCTTCATTGCGGTGCATGGGCTTCTCACTGTGGTGGCTTCTCTTGTTGCGGAGCACGGGCTCTAGGTGTGCGGGCTTCAGTAGTTGTGGCATGTGGGCTCAGTAGTTGTGGCTCGCGGGCTCTAGAGCGCAGGCTCAGTAGTTGTGGCACACAGGCTTAGTTGCTCCGCGGCATGTGGGATCTTCCCGGACCAGGGCTCAAACCCGTGTCCCCTGCATTGGCAGACAGACACAGACACTGTGCCACCAGGGAAGCCCCAATTCACCCATTTAAATGTACAAGTCAGTGGTTTTTTGGTATTTGTTATTAATTTCCTAGTCAGTTTTTAAACCTCTTTTTTTTTTTTTAAATCAAGGAAATGCCTATACATAGTTTGAAAAGTCAAGTAACATTACAAGGCTTATATTGTCAGTCAGCAGAATCCCACCTCACCTTTTTTTTTTAAATTAATTAATTTATTTGTTTTTTTATTTTTGGCTGTGTTGGGCCTTTGTTGCTGTGCATGGGCTTTCCCTAGTTGAGGCAAGCAGGGGCTACTCTTCCTTGGGGTGCGCAGGCTTCTCATTGTCGTGGCTTCACTTGTTGCACAGCATGGGCTCTAGCGCGCAGGCTCAGTAGTTGTGGCTCACGGGCTTAGTTGCTCCACAGCATATGGGTCTTAACGGGCCAGCGATCGAACCCGTGTCCCCTGCATTGGCAGGTGGATTCTCAATCACTGCACCACCAGGGAAGCCCCCCACCTCACCTTTTTCCCCACCCTGATCTCACTCACCAGAGGCAACCAGTTAAGACTCTTCAGCTATTTATTTTGGATTGCCTCTATTTTTCCAAGTGGTATACTACATACACTGCTGTATCTTGATTTATCCATCATAGATATTCAAATTGAATTCTTACAGTAGATGATGAGTATTTAGCACTTCTACTTCAGTTGTGAGTCCCTTATGTATATATACCTGGCCTTCCCCCTCCTTCCAATGTAGTCATATAACAATTGTTGGGTTAAATCAGTATTTGGGGTTCTTTTTCTCAGAGTTATTGTCAAGAGGTCCTATGCCATTCTGATTCTGGACTCTGTATGTGACCTATTTTTTCTCTTTGGAGAAATCCTATCTTTGTCCCTAGTGTTATCTTTACCTCTTGTGTGTGTGAAATTTTCACTGTGACCGCTTTGGTATGTGTCTTTTTTCATTCATTGTGCTGGGCACTTAGGGGGACCCTCCTCCCCTTTTTGACATTATTACCTGTTTTATCTAAACAAATAGAAAAATAACATATACTTGGCATTATGTAGCCATATTAACAACCCATAAAATACTTTCAGGTGCCCTGGAATAACTGTATCTCAAACGTTAGATTTCTCAGTATTGACTGATATGGATATTGTCATTTGTAGCATTCTAGGAGAGAACGGGATTATATAACTGGAAATCATGCAAGTGTTCTTGTTCTGATGTGTTCTTAGACATGCATGCATCCATATTATTTTTCAACATGATCTTGAAGTTCACCATTTCATTTTCTTATATTGAACTTTAAAATATGTGTAGTAAGGTGTATGCGTAAGTGAACAGCTCAAATAAATTTACAAATATGTACACCCATATGGTCACCATTCAAATTAAAATAACGACTAATTTTTAGCACGTGGGAGGGCCCTTTCAGTCTGGAAATCTGTGTCTTTTAGTTTGGAGAAATTTTCCTGCATTACGTCTTTGATAGTTTTCCTCATTCTTTGTGGAGCTCCTCTTAGTGTACGTTGGATATCCTGTATGGATTCTCTTCTGAACTTTTGGTCTTTTTGTCTTTCTGTTTTGCATTCTGGGAGTTTTCTTCAGCTTTAACTTCCAACCCTTCTGTCAGGTTTTAAAATTTCAACTATAACTCTAGTTTCCAAGAGCTCTTGTTCTCTGTTCTTTAAATTGTCTCCTTTCGTGTCTCTGAGAATATTAATTCTAGGTTTTCTCCTTTCCTCTGTGCCGCCCATTTCCTTTTTTTCCTTTTGGCTGTGTTGGTCTCTGTCTTTCAAGTTTCCTGCTGTGACTGATGCTCACGGGCTCTCTGTGAATATTAAAGAGTGAGTGGAATCTCTGTTTACGTGTGCAGTGGTGGGACCCACTGCAGGGAGATCAGGTGGGAACCAGGCCCTGTTGTTGGAGGGTGCCCAGATGTCATCCTCTCCAGGGCTTTGTTGTTGTTGTTTTGTTCACTTTCGTTCTCTCTTGGGCTGCTCACTTCCTCCTGAGAAGAATCCACTTGTCATCAGTCACCATCTGAAGACTAAAAGCCATGTGTTGTGAGTTCTGAGCAGGGGAAGAGGCCTGAGGGTCTCACCCTCCACTTCCTGCCCTGTTTTGAGCACAGCAGCTCTCGCTCACCCCCTGCTGTGCCTCTTGTCCCAGGCCCAGGGCTCCTCTGAGGTAGTTTCTCTTCCTCTGCAGCTCCTGCGGGCCTGGATTCCACAGTGTGAACCAGCTCGCTCTGCAGGCACTTGGGTGCTGGTTGTCTTTCCTCTAGATCAGTTACCATTTTTCTGTCGGCTTTCCGTTTCCTCTCTCATTTTCTTTGTGGGTTTCCGCCTTTTATGTTTTCACTCTTATTCTAGTGGGTCTTCAGTGGGGGATGAAGACAAACATGTTATGTCCAATCAGGCATGTTTATCCTGAAGTGCCCACCTTCTGCTGTTCTGCATTTGCCCTGTACTGTCTCTGATTTCCCCTGTTGAAAAACACGCCATATATATAGTGCTTGGCCTTTGCCCTGTTTTCATTCTAATGGGAAATGCCGGCCTGCCTGCCATAGGATCAGATGATTCCTTAGGGAGAGGTCAGAGTTTCTAGGTCTTTGTACTATGCCAACTTTCTCAGAAGCCCCAGAAATTCTCTTAATTTGTGTGTTACCTGTGCTTCCCTTCTCTATTAATCCATCCCTCCTAGGGTTTCTGCTAAAGTTCTACATGCCATTTTTATTTCCACTTCCTGTCTGTTCTGAGCAGGGACAGTTAATCTTTTTCTTCCTTATCGAGCCCACCTGTCCTTGCCGACTCCCGGGGGCTTGGAGCGCTCCCCAACAAAGAACTGCTGATGGCTGCTGAAGAGGTTGATACACATACCAAGGATTTTTTTCTTAAAACAGAAGGAAAATAGGTGAACAAAGGACATCACCGTTTTCAGATCCTTTATATTGATTGGCACCTTGAACATTATTGCCACTTATTATTATTTTCATTATTATTATTTTTTGGTTATTGTTTCCCCTTCTGATAGTGTTAATTTAGTTCCCATCACCAAGTAGTCAACTTGCACGGGAATTTGAGATTTTCTCAAATTATTTGGCTAAGTGATAAGCGAGGTGTTTAATTTTACACACGTTTATTGCATGCAAAGCACTGTGCCTAGTGATGAGGGACATACAAAGATATTCAAGACATGGTCCATACCCCAAACACTCAGTCGGTTTGGGACAGGAACCTTTACGTTAGCAGTTCTGCTACAGAGATAAGTGCTGTACTGTAGTCCAAATGCAGACTGTGTCATGGGAGTCGTGTGGAAGCAGCTATGATCCTAACTGGGGGATTGGAAAAGCCTGAGAGAGGGCTGGGTGGAGCTGAATCTGGTGGAGGAGGTCAGACTTCCATGGATATGGGAGGGAGGACCATCTCTTGAGACAGATCTCACAGGGAGTATGGCTCCCGCTTGCCCAGCAGCCACGAGTTACTCTTGTCACTTGTATGCCTTTCAGAGTGGATAAATGTCATGTACATCTGGGGATTTTTTGAGCACTGCTTGCGAACCGTATGTTATTCCAAATGTGCTTTTCTATCTTAGTGCTAATGCTGTTCTGTTTTCATAATGTTGATGTTGTTTTCCTAGCCGCCGATTCCTATACATCGTCAGTCTAGATGCCCCCTTCGAAGGTCACCGAAAGATCTCACGCCAGAGCAAGTGGGACATTGGAGCCGTGCAGTGGAATCCTCATGACAGCTTCGCGCACTATTTTGCAGCCTCGGTGAGCTCATTCAAGGAGTACAGGAAAAGGCTTTTATTATTTTTTTTTATAAATTTATTTATTTATTTATGGCTGTGTTGGGTCTTCATTGCTGCGCGCGGGCTTTCTCTAGTTTTGGCGAGCGGGAGCCACTCTTTGTTGCGGTGCGCGGGCTTCTCATTGTGGTGGCTTCTCCTGTTGCGGAGCATGGGCTGTAGGTGCGCGGGCTTCAGTAGCTGTGGCGCATGGGCTCAGCAGTTGTGGCTTACGAGCTCTAGAGAGCAGGCTCAGTAGTTGTGGCGCACGGGCTTAGTTGCTCCGTGGCATATGGGATCTTGCTGGACCAGGGCTGGAACCCGTTTCCCCTGCATTGGCAGGTGGATTCTTAACCACTGCGCCACCAGGGAAGCCCAGAAAAGTCTTTTAAATGTGAGATCTAGGCTGGTAGGTCTGTGTTCTACGTAGCGAAGAGAACATAATCTTCATTTCTCAGGCGGCAAAGAGGGGTTGCATGGTTCGAAAAGGAAGATGGAGGCAATTGCAGATTTAAATGTATATGAAAAGAATTGGGGTACCATCGGTAATTCTAAGAATTGAATCCAGATTTGGAAAGGGAAACAGGTAGATACCTCTATGTCTATGTGTGGTAAGAAAGAACCTGTTTTCTGCATGAATGTAACTAGCCAGTGACTGAAAGAGGTTCTAAGGAAGGACCTGGTGAGCTGGTCTGGGGGCGATAGTCATTGCTTTCAGAGGGATCAGAAGATTCCATACACCCTTCCACTCAAAGGAAGGGATTCTTTTTTGATTGAATCCTGTTTATATGTGAATTCTTCCAGGGAAAAGATGCATATGTTTCATTAGGCTTTTCAAGGGGTTCACAACTGAAAAAATATCTGGACTTAGATCATCTCTGGTATCCCTTGCCCTATTCTTTATCAGTGTTCTGTTCTCCTAGGACAATTAGAGACCTAAACCTCTGGCTCCTTTTGCACTGGGCCGGGAGGGCAGTATTTGAAGGAGCCCTTCTCATCCTCCAGGGAATATGACCATTCGTAGTGCTGTCTGGGTCTGTTCTTACCGGGAATGACAGTCTGTGAGAGGAAAGCATCTCACAAAAGAAAGAAGAACACTGCTCTCAGCTTTAGAAGGAACAAAAAGCCGCTGTTCCCCGTCATTTCCAAAATAGAATCTGACTGTCTGCCTTTAACCAGGGACAATGACTAAAGTGGACCTGATTCCTGGGGCTGTACACAGGTCAGGCCAGATCATTCTTCGTGGCGGGGGCTGTCCTGTGCTTTGTAGGAAATTAGCAGCATCCCTGGCCCCTCCCTCACTAGATGCCAGTAGCATCCTCCCCCACCCCCATCGTGACAGCCAAAAATATCTCTAGGCATTGTCAGGTGTCCCCTGGGAAGCAAAGTCTCCCCTGATTGGGAACCACAGATTTAGGCTGACCCTTCAGTACTAGGCCCAAGTGGATTAATACTGCATGTGTTTGGGAGTGGCAAGAAAGAGCCTTATGTGTTTATTTTTTTCCGACAATCATTTAAAGTGAACAATTCAGTATCATTTACTACATTCACAGTGTTATGTAACTGCCATCTTTATCTAGTTCCCAAACATTTCCATCACTCCAAAGGAAACCCCCTTACCATTAAGCAGTAATTCCCCCACCCCCAGCCCCTGGCCACCTCCAGTCTGTGTTCCATCTCTGGATTTAGCTATTCTGGATATCTCATATAAATGTGGTCATACCATACATGACCTTTTGTGTCTGGCTTCTTTATCCATGTCAGAGCATGTATCAGTACTTTACTCCATTGTTATGGCTGAATAATATTCCATCATAGGGATACACCACATTTTGTCTGTTCATCCACTGATGGACATTTGGGCTGGCTATTATAAATAGTGCCGATAAGAACATGTACGTGCATGTACTTTTTTTAAAAAAAAATAAATTTATTTATTTATTTAATTTATTTATTTTGGCTGCGTTGGGTCTTCATTGCTGCGCACAGGCTTCCTCTAGTTGCAGCGAGCAGGGGCTACTCTTTGTTGCAGTGTGTGGGCTTCTCATTGTGGTGGCTTCTCTTTTTGCGGAGCACCGGCTCTAGGTGCGCCGGCTTCAGTAGTTGTGGCTCGCAAGCTCTAGAGCACAGGTTCAGTAGTTGTGGCGCACAGGCTTAGTTGTTCCACGGCATGTGGGATCTTCCCGGGCTAGGGCTCACACCTGTGTCCCCTGAACTGGCAGGTGGATTCTTAACCACTGTGCCACCAGGGAAGCCCTGTACATGTACTTTTTTGGGTACTCATTTTCACTTCTTTTGGGTATATTCCTAGGAGTGATTGAAAGGCCATGTGGTAAGTCTGTGTTTTACTTTTTGAGGAACCATCAAACTGTTTTCTGCAATGCACAAGACCGTTTTGCAGTCCCATCAGCAGTGCATCAGCATCGCATAGCAATGCACAATCCAGCCTCACCAAAATTTATTTCCTGTTTTTGTTTTTGTAATTTAAAAATTCTAGCCATCTTAGTGGGTATAAAGTGGTATCTCACTGTGGTTTTGATTTGCATTTCCCTAGTGACTAATGATGTTGAACGTCCCTTCATGTGCTGGCTGCCCATTTGTATATCATTTTTTGGAGATACGTTTATTCAAGTCCTTTGCTGATTTTTGAATTGGGTTGTTTGTCTTTTTGCTGTTGAGTTATAAGAGTTCTTTATGTATTCCTGATACTAGACCCTTATCAGTGACATGACTTGCAAATATTTTCTCCAATTCTGTAGATTGTCTTTACTTTCTTGATAATGTCTTTTGATATGTAAAAGTTTTAATTTTGATGAAGTTCAATTTACTGATTTTTTTTTTCCCTTCATTGCTCTTGGTTGGAAGGCAAGCATTTTCAGGAGAAAGAGCTTTGGAGTAAGGCAAATCTGAGGTCAAGTCCCAGTTTCAACACTCACTGTTTTAGCATGAGCACCCATCCAACTTTTGGAGCCTCAGTTGCCACATCTATGATGTGGGTGATGACACCCAGTGTGCAGTGTGATGGGAAAGAGCAGAGGGCAGGTTTCTTAAGGTTCCTAGTGCATAAACTGGCACTAGCAGACCCTGGAAATGGCTAGGAATGTTATTATAAGATAAGGGGGGGGGGCTTCCCTGGTGGCGCAGTGGTTGAGAGTCCGCCTGCTGCTGCAGGGGACATGGGTTCGTGCCCTGGTCCGGGAAGATCCCACGTGCCACGGAGCGGCTGGGCCCGTGAGCCATGGCCGCTGAGCCTGCGTGTCCGGAGCCTGTGCTCCGCAACGGGAGAGGCCACAACAGTGAGAGGCCCATATACCGCAAAAAAAAAAAAAGATTAGGGGGGCTTTTCTTTACACTCCTATTCCCATTGGAAGCTATTTTGAATCCTTACCTTTTGACAGGAAGCTTACCTATTTAGAATTGGAAACTGGCGTTTCTGGATAAAAATCTCAGAGCTGTATACAACTGTCTGTCTCTGAGCTAAAATGAAAATCCATCATATATATATATATATGATATATATATATATGATATATATATCAGTTCAGAAATTATTAAATAGCCTACTAATAGTAATTAGTCTATTAGGAATCTTTATCCATTTTCAGTGTGTTTCATGAACTCATGATATTTAGGGAGCATTTGCTGGCTTGTTTCTTTAAGAGAAATGTAGTTTGATTGAAGCTTTGTTTTTCTTCCTTTTCCTTATTGTAATTTTGGTTTCTTCTGGCCCATTTTCCCTGTGTCTTTCTGCTTAACCCTTAAAGAAGTTCATATTTCAAGGAGTCTTCTATAATTTTGCCTTCTAGGACACCCTTTTAGTGGTGATTCTGTTTTCTTTCTCATGCATGTGTTTTTTCAAAGTGTGGTAGGTGGACTCCAGGCATTTGATGGTGGGAAGGGTGAGCTGAGAACATGGAGTGTGGCAGCAGCTGGGGAGATGGGTGTGTGACCCTTAGGGCAGGAAGGTCATTCCTCTGATGGTTGGGGGTGGCTCCATAACCCATAGCTCACGTGCTCACGAGTGTGTCTGTAGCCTTAGTTCAGCTGTAACTGTTCAAGATGGGTTTCCCCTTGTCTCTTTTCAGAGCAACCAACGGGTCGACCTTTATAAGTGGAAAGACGGCAGTGGGGAAATTGGCACGACCTTACAAGGCCACACTCGTGTCATCAGGTAGGCACAGCCCTCCACTGCTCCCTGGCCTGTCTCACTTTGTCACAGTCCCTCGGGAAGTGAAACAAAGACATCATCCCCCTCCAGGCTTGACCCTCTGTGTTGCATTGGCCCCAGGTGGCTGCTGCGTCCTTAGCAGTCCTGAAGTGATGGTCTTTGCAGCGAGGAACAGCCGGTGTTTAGGAGCCAGCATCCCTGTAGCTGTTAACCCCGATCCCAGGAGACACTTAGGTACAGCCTGGTCCAGAATAAAGGGTTAGAACTGTTTGCTGCAGGAGGGAGATGAACTTACGCCCACAGAATCCCCCAGCTCACGGTCGGCAGTGCCCTGGAGCACAGAGACCTTGGGGGCCAGCCCTTTGCTCTCTGTCCAGCCACAGTGGGGCACCACGTGGAGCTCCTGCATTATAGTCCGTTACCCACATGCCCAGTTGCTTCCCACTCGTGGCCTTCCAGCTGGCTTCTGGAATGTTCCTGGATCCATCCTTTCCTTGGGTCACTGTTTCTGGGTGGGGAAAACTTCTTGTGAGAAGTAGCAGCAGGAAGTGTGGGAGTGGTGAAGCTGACGTGGGAGGTGATGGGAAAGGCCAGAACCCCCGGCCTGTGTTAACTGTTTGTATAGCAAGTGCCTTTCAAGGAGTGAGGACGTGGGTGGGGAGGACCAGAGCCCTGCTTGCCCTCCTTGAAAGCTGTGTGGCAACATGGCAGTTTGCCAGTGCTTTAAAGATGTTGAGTTTACTCAAGGTACCTGTGGTTGAGTCTGATTTAAAAAACGATGTCAACAATCACGTGGGTTTTTTTTCTTTGTTTTGTCTTAGTTTGCGCACATGCATGTATGTGCGCTTTTGTGTGTGTATGTGTTTTAAATTGAAATGCTCTGTTTCTTTTGGTTTGGGGGAGCAGGTGGTAACCAGGGAAGGACCTGAAAGTTTCCTTCAGAGCTTGGTTAAGTCTTCTTTCCCAAAGAACTTTGGAGATTCCCAGCCTAACCATGTTCAGGGGCCCATTAACAGTGACTTTCTGAAGCCAATAGAAATGAAATCTGCAAATGCTTTGGAAATGGACTCTGAATTTTTTCTCTTCGTTGTTGTCCTGTTTATTCCTTGTGTTTCCAGTGACTTGGACTGGGCAGTGTTTGAGCCAGATCTCCTGGTCACCAGCTCTGTGGACACCTACATCTACATTTGGGATATCAAGTAAGAACCGTTAAGAGGCATAACCCCTTGGCTGTGGGATGATCTGGGACCTTTGTTTTAGAGATCGGGTATCTTAATCTGGTTTTCCCTAGATGCAGACAGACCCTGAGATGAGGAGACCTTGCAGATACGTTGCTTAGGAGGGGACAGAACTGCTGGTGGGGGTGGGAAGAGAGACAGGGTCGGGAAGGCCACACAGAGAGGGCACCTCATCTACTTGGGTACCACCGTGAACAGGTGGAGCTTGGTCTTACTGGGAACACTAGGGGCTGGTGTACCACTCCCTCCTCAGAGGTGTTCCCCTCCGAGGGCTGAGGAAGCGGGGGCGCCATCCACTGTCAGTCATTGGTTGAAGGCTGTCCCCGGGGGCCTCAGCTCCCTGGCACTTCAGGCCCGTCACAGAGGTTTGCAAAACGGGCTTCAGCAGCCAGGGAAATCCCGTTGTCAGAGAACCACAGATTCTGGCATTTGGAAGTCAGGCTGGAGTTTCCTGAAGCGGCAGGGGACGGTGGGGGCATTCTGATGTGTACAGACACACACGTGCTGCAGCGAGCAGTGCTCCAGGACAGCTGCTTTGCTCTTGGTGACGCTTCACTTCCCCTCTGGAAAGGGGGCTGAGAGCCACCTCGTAGAGCAACTCTCCGAGGAGCAAAGAGCGGAGGAGCGCCCAGCCCAGGGCCTGGCGCGTCCTAAGTTCTTAATAAACATCCATTCCCGTTTCTCTTTGTAAAGCAGATTCCTTTCCCCGTAACCGTTAACTAGAGGGCCTGTGGCCTGTGGAGTCCCCAGGACAGGACACCCTCTCCCCAGCCAGGCCACTCTGCTCCCAAATGGCAGTGACTTTGTGATGCTTTACACTGAAAGGTAAACTGTGGGCAGAGGACAAGCCAGGGATTGAGGTTTGACTGGCCAGACAGACCAGGGAAAGGGATCCTCAGGGAGTAAGGATGCGCACAGCTGACTTCACCTGCATCCCATGCAGGTTAGCGCTTCCAAGGTGACAGGTCTAAGGGTAGCGCCAGAGGAGGGAGAAGGAGCAGAAAATCCAGGGGAAGTGGAAGAGAGGGGCTCTTAAGGAGCAAACAGCCTCCTGGGAGCTCCGGGGCAAGGATCCCTCATTTACATGAAACAGTTGTTTTCATAATTTAAAGACTGAAAGACACTTGAACTGACTTGCCTTCTCAGGTCTTCTGAACAGTAAGCCAGGGCTGCAGATTTGCCTTGTCTGGCCCTCCTAGCCCTAGGGGGCTGCCCAGTTCTGTCATTTGGACCATTCGTGGTGAACGGTTGAGTCTCCCATTGTATCCAGGAGTAGTTTAAAAAAAAAATAAAATCGTGGTAAAAGCCACAAAGCAAAATTTACCATCTTAATCATTTTTAAGTGTGCGGTTCAGTAGTGTTAAGTATATTCACATTGTTGTGCAACAAAGCTCTAGAACTTTTTCACCCTGCAGAACTGAAAATCTGTACCCGTTAACCAACTCCCCGTTTCCCCCTCCTTTCAGTCCCTGCAGCCACCACTCTACTTTCTGTCTCTATGAATCTGACGACTCTAGGTACCACGTGTAAGTGGAATCATACAGTGTTTGTCCTTTTGTGACTGACTTACGTCACTTAGTATAATGTCCTCGGGGGGCATCCATGTTGTAGCACGTGACAGAATTGCTTTCCTTTTTAAGGTCTAATAACAATCCATTGTATGTAAAGACAATAGGGTATTTATCTGTTCATCAGTCGTGGACCCTTAGGTTGCTTCTACCTCTTGGCTGTTGGGAACATCCAGAGTAGTTTTCCAGTCCACCTTGGCAATGCTGTTGGTTCTTGCAGAATTACGCCTCCACGACTGTCCTGTTGTTCCACAGGAGAAATGACACCAGGAAGGGGTTCCTTTGGCTCCCTCCACCCCCGCATCAGAGTCACCCAGGCCATGCCAGGTTGTGTAATTTGTTCTCTGTGGATACAACTGTATAATTGGAAATTCAGACTTAGCCTCAGCTGAAGAGGCTGAGAAAGTTCATCTCCCTGGAGGGAGACAGGCTTCTCTTTACACTACTTTTTAAGGCCCTCACATTCCCACTGAAGTCCAAGAACCCACTGAAAGGAAAGTGAAGAAATGCGAGCAGCGGGAGAAAGGCACCAGGTGGATGGGGGCAGGTGAACGGGCATTTGACTGCTGACTCTTATGTTTCAGAGATACACGGAAGCCGACCGTTGCGCTGTCTGCTGTAGGTGAGTGGACGCCCCCCGCCCGCCCCCAGCGGCCTGCATTCCCTTCCTTCCACTGCTTCGCTCCCACTGACCCTCCGTCCCCCATGCCCCGGGCTCTGTCCACGGTCGTGTGGACCTGTAAGGTCCACATCACAGGACCCTGCTCCCGCTCCTCTCAGAAGTTAGAGTCAGGACTGTAGAATGTGGTCAGGAGCTTATTTCAGAATTCAAGGGCAGGAGCCACATTGGTTTGTTTTTAAACTTTTTCTTGTGGAAACTTTCAAAAGTGTATAAAACTAGAAGAGGATGAATCGCCTTGTGTTCGTCATCCAGCTTGAACATTGTTGGCGACCAGACAGTCTTCTTTCCTCTTTCACCCACTAGCGCACCCACCCCTACCCCTATCCCCTTTGGGATTATTTTGAAGCAAATCCCAGGTGTCATATCATTTCATCAACAAATATTTCAGTAAGTATTTTTAATAAGAGAAGAATCCTTTAAAAAAAAACGTAACCACAATACCATTAGCATACCTAAAAATATTAACAGTAGTTCTTTAATGTCGTCAAATATTTAAGCAATATTCAGATTTCCCCAGTAGTCTCAGTAGTTGTTTTGTTTTTTTGTTCTCTTTTTACAAATTATTTGAATCAGAATCCAAATAAAGTCCGTATTTATAAGTGGTTGATATATTTCTCATCTCTTTCAGCTGGTAGGTTTCTCCTCCCTTCCCTCTTTTGCTTTGTTTGTTTTTCCTTCCCTGCAAGTTTCTTTACTGAAGAAACTGCCGTTCCGCACAGTCCAGATTATACTGATTGTGTCCCCGTGGTATCATTTATGGGCATACAGGGCCTACTGAAACTTTGAAATTACTTTCTGAGCTACCTGTTTTCATCACTCTGTTGGAATTTGACTACTTTTGCAATTCTGCATTGGGGCTGTTACAGAGTATTCCCACCACTTCCTGAGAGTTGAACTTGGGCATAGAACTGGTATACCTTGCCCACCATGATGAAGCCCAATCATCAGTATTCTATTTTGGCATCCTTGGTCAAAACAGATCATATTATCTGTCTCTTAAATCCTGCTTTTTTGTATCTTCTTGCGTCATTTGAATTCACATTTGGTGTTTGCTCCAAAATGATCACGTGATTCTTCTTTTTATCCCCCTGCACCCCGACACCTCATCATTTGAAGTCATTAAACATCATGATGGTATTAAGCAGTTGGTTGGTTGGTTCTGTGAGGTTAGGGACCACGTCTGCCTTGTTCAGGGCTGCAGACCAGGGTCCGCCTAAGCACCTGTCCTGTGGAGATGCTCTGGGAGTGTTTGTTCCATGGATGTGGAACTCAGGCACCTGTGTCTCCTGTGCTGAGTGCTTAACAGTTGTGCTGGTGCCTCCCTCACAACCTGTGCACACACACTTGTAGGCACTTATGATCTGAGGCATAGAATGGCCTACAGACGTGGTTGCAGAGGACACTGAGCTGAAAGAAAGTACTAATGGTCTGTGAATGCCTGTCATCCATCCCTGACTTTGTTATTTCTACTTGCAGGTTTCTAAGTTAGATGGCTTATAGAGGACCTCTAAAAAGAAAGATAATTCTAATTGCTTTCTCTTGGGAGTCTTTCTGAAAAAACAGAGGTAGGAGACTTCTTTCTTTTTTGCACCTCAGTGAGGTCTCAGTGGTGGCAGAGCTCTCATTCCCTGAGAGGTGCAGTCCGGGTGCTGCGGCTCCCCAGAGCCTGTGGTCCTCATCGCTCTGTGAGCACATTGTCTATACCTTGGGGTAGGGAGGCAGTAAGAGCATGTCCGTGTGTGCTCCAGAGCGTCCTCTGTTTCTGAGAACTCTTATGGTCTGGGAGGTCTCCGTTTGACCCTGGTGTCACAGTCCTAGTAAAGCACGTTGAATTAGGGGGTTCCCAGAATTTTTTGGGAGGCTTCGTGTTCTGATGGACCACCTACTGGGAAAGGCATATTTTCTTGGAACTCGTTTTTCTTTTCTTTTTCCTTTTCTTCCGGTTTTATTGAGATATAATTGACATACGGCACTGTATAAGTTTGTGTACAGCATAATGATTTGACTTACGTACATGATGAAATGGTGACCACAGTAAATTGAGTGAACATCCATCATCTCATTTAGACACAACATTAAAGACATAGAGAAAAATCTCTTTCCTGTGTTGTTGAATTCTTTGGTAACTCTCACGTGGAGATGGAGCAGTCTTTTTTTTTTAAAATAAATTTATTTATTTATTTTTGGCTGCATTGGGTCTTTGTTGCTGCGCGCAGGCTTTCTCTAGTTGCAGTGAGCGGGGGCTACTCTTCATTGCTGTGTGCAGGCTTCTCATTGCGGTGGCTTCCAGGCGTGTGGGCTTCAGTAGTTGTGGCTCGCGGGCTCTAGAGTGCAGGCTCAGTAGTTGTGGCACATGGGCCCAGTTGTTCCGTGGCACGTGGGCCCAGTTGTTCCGTGGCACGTGGGATCTTCCCGGACTGGGCCTTGAACCCGTGTCCCCTGCATTGGCAGGTGGATTCTTAACCACTGCGCCACCAGGGAAGTCACTGGAGCAGTCTTTTCTTACGCGGTTTCTTCTCTAGCTGATACCATTTCTCGCAAAGAAACTGGGTCTCCTAAGTAACACACTGCCGTCCTCCAACTTCAGGGGTCTCCATCATTCGTTCTTAGGTGACTTAAGGTGCCCTGTGTCTCAAGGGAAAAAAAACACAACAAACAAACAAATAAGCAAACAAATACCCTCACCAAAACCAAACAAGGATAAAGTCTGGGCCTTACTCTATTTCCTGTTAGGCTCTAAGTCCTTGTTTTCCGTCTCATACTCTGCAGATTCTTGGGTCAGGTTGCTCTCCAAAGTCCTGGATCCACTGCGGTGTCCCCAAGGAATAAACGCCCACCCAAAGGGAGAGGGTGTCAAAGCAGAAATGTCATGTGTTGTCTGAGCAAAGAACAAGAAGAGGTGGCAGGAGAGTCATCATGTGATTCTGGTTTAACATAATCAACGTGATTATTTTAAGAGTCAGCTGGAAGTGCTGCTATGTCCCAATTTTCCACCTATCTCAGCCCCTTGTGGCATCTTCCAGTATGCCTCCTCTCTTACGTAGCTCTTCTGTCACCATTGTTGTTACCTCTGTGTTCTGGCAGAGGACTGAGTTCACACGGTGCCAGGAGTGTTGCCTTTCCCTGTCTCCACGCAGGGCCACGTGTAACCGCTCGCTGATGGGGAGATGAGAGTGGGGGTGGGTGCACATAACTTTCTGAGGGCAGAATTGGGTCACACTGGGGCTCATTCTTCAGCTGAGCCTCATCTGGAGGCTGTGTTTTTCCAAGACTCTCCCTCCCCCAGAAACGAAACCAAAAAAACCAGTGTGGGAAGGAGCAGGCTTTGAGCTGAGGCTCTTCTGATTGGGAGCGCGAGCTTGGTGTCGGAGAGGATGAAGGGCCAGGTTGTGTGATGTGTCAGTTACCAGCCAACAGAGCCGGGCTGAGCCGCTGCTCTGTAAGAAACTGTATTTCCCTGCTGATTCTGCTCGGAGGTAACCTGAAGTGTTTTTTTTTCTCCTTAGTGAGATTATTTCCTCAATTAGGTGACTCTGATCCTGTTCCCATGTGTTAATTCATTTATTCTTTGGCTTCATTTTCTCCTTAATGGTGGAGCTGATGGAGTCATAGAAGCTTGAAGAGTTCTGTTCTTACTCATCCGGAACTCATTATCCAGCTCCCCTGGATAAGCTCCGCTCTGGTACTGAAGGCGTTGAGAGCAACAGCGTTCCTCCCCTGATTTTTCTTTGCAGCGGGTGCCTCACAGGTCAAATGGAATAAAAAAAACGCTAATTGCCTTGCCACCAGTCATGACGGGGATGTACGGATATGGGACAAGCGGGTAAGTAATCTTTTTCCCCTCCCCTCTGAGAGGATATGAAGAGGATGTTGTGAATAGCAGGACTTGTCTTGAGAGACCAGGGTACCCTGTGCAGCATGGTTAATTGCCATGTTAAGATCCTAGTACCAGATGACATTTGCTTCCCGATCAAACTGGTGTTGATGGAAGATAAGGGAGTGAGACATTATGATCAGTGGTTAAGAAAATGAACTTGGGGAATTCCCTGGTGGTCCAGCAGTTAGGACTCTGTGCTTGCACTGCAGGGGACACAGGTTCAATTTCCGGTCAGGGAACTAAGATCCCGCAAGCTGCGTGCTGCGGCCAAAAAAAAAAAAGAAAATGAACTTGGCCTGACCTAAGCTAGCGTCCTATTTTGCTGCCTCCTGATTATGATATCAGGTGAGCCACAAACTTTTCCAAGCCTCAGTTTCCTTTTCTTCAGAATAAAGATGATAATAGTGTGTGTGTCCATGAGGGGGTCAAGCCTGGGGGACCAGACACTATTCTAGAATGGTCAGCAGGCTTCTTATTCCTGCCCCAGATTGCAAAGTGAAAACTCATTGTTCTAGGATGTATACCATCTAGAATTAAATCACTGAGGCAGCATACTTGGTATGCTCAAATCTTCCCTTGGAAGTCTAGCTGTGCCGTCAGCCTCAAATGAGCCTGCAGAGTGTACGTTCTCCCTGCATTAGCCCATGGACCTGAGAGGCATGAGAGAGTTGCAGGGTTCTGGGCTGCTACTGTAATGGCAAGTCTGGAAGTTTGATATGTTGGCATCAGTGAGAACAGTGATGCAGGGAAAGGGCCTCTTCCATAACTAACTGCCAGATGATTGGGTAAGAATGCAGAGAGTAGTCGACTTCTGTAAGATCTGGGGTGCAAATTCTGCTTTCTGCTCTGTGAAACCTGCCTTTGTGGGGAGGACCTACTGTTAGTTTTCCTGGAACTTGTTCAGGAACTGTCCCAACTGGGATGCTGACTGTAAAGTCTCAGCCTTGCTTGCGGCTGCCCTGCTTCCTTCCCCTTCCAGCAGGGAATAAAGTCATACAGGTGGAGAGGAGGGGGAAGTGAAGCAGAGACTGGGAGGCTGCTGGATTGGGTGCCAAGACCTGCTGGGAAAGCGGTGTGGCGGCCGAAGCCCTCGCTTTAGGCGGCTCTTAGGTGACAAGGTGATTTCATAAGGACAGGATGGATGGTGCATCTTCTATATGTTAGTTTTATCTCTGTCCCTTTAGTCCAGTCTGGTCATAGTCATTCTTCATCCCTCTTTATTTCTTCAATGGGCAATTGGTTTCATTCATATTTGTCACTGGTATAGCATTTAAATATAGTAAATGGTTTAACTAAAATGTTTGATTAATTTGTAGTACTTGTGTATTTGCTTTAGACTGTTTTCAGAGCCATAGGCAAAATAAACAATTGGGTATTTAGCTGTGAACTCGGTCAGGACCTGTTTTCCAAAACAGTAGCTGTGTTCCTTATCTTGTAGAAATATACTGCTGAACTGTTTCTTTCTAGCCTTCTGATTGGTCTACTCATAACTCTGACTTCCCTTAGCGAGCCTTTTATCTATTTTGTTTAAAGAGCTTTAACTTTTTCTTGGCTATTAATACTTAGGACTTCTGTTCATATGGATTGTAAAACTTGTTGGTTGTAATTTCACTTCTCTGGCACTTTCTAGTATCAAAGCAGGACTATTGGCAGCAAGCATCACAGGCTTAAAAAAGTGCAGTATCAGTGGTAATGTTGGATTTTCACTCAAATTCGTGAATGACTAGTAATACTAATATTTCTAAGTGTTTATTATGCAAAGGCATTGTTCTAAGAACTTTATGTGTATTGATTCATTTCTCTTTATAACTAACCTTTAAAGTAGGTAATATTATTACCCCATTCTACAGCTGAGTAAACTGAGGCACAGTTTGTTGCCAGGATTTAAATTCAGGGAGGCTGGTTCTGGAGATTGCACTCTTAACCTCATAGACCAGTGCTGATTACAGAAAATAATACATGCTCTTTGTTGAAAATATAAAAGAGAAAATAAAAATCATTCACAGTCCTGCCCCAGAGACAAATGCTAATATTTTGATGTTTTCTTTTCTTACGCTTTTTTTTAAAACATGGTTTATCATATCATATGCATAGTTATGCATACTTTTTTCATTTAACATTACAACAAATACATTTCCCCTGTGTTATAAGCTCTTTCTAAGTATAACTTTTAGTGGCTACATCATATTGTATCCAATAGCTGTACAATAATTGGTTCTAACATTTAGTTATTCCCCACTTATTATTCATGTTGTTTCTGGTTTTCTAGGTGTTCCAAATAACACCAAGATGAACATCTTTGGTACCTAAAGCTTTTTGTGAATTTAGGATATTCCCTTAAGAAAGGAAGAATTTTAAGTCTGTTGATAAAAATTGTCCAGTTTTTTTCCCGAACAGGTTATACTATTTTATTTTATTTTATTTTATTTTTATTTTTATTTTTTTTTGCGGTACGCGGGCCTCTCACTGTTGTGGCCTCTCCCGTTGCGGAGCACAGGCTCCGGATGCGCAGGCTCAGCGGCCATGGCTCACAGGCCCAGCTCTGCAGCATATGGGATCCTCCCGGACCGGGGCACGAACCCGTATCCCCTGCATCGGCAGACGGACTCTCAACCACTGCGCCACCAGGGAGGCCCAGGTTATACTATTTTATATGTACACCACCAGTGACAAATGCAGCCTCACTGCATTGAATATCATTTACAAGTATCTTCTAACTTGATTGCTAAAAACAATCTTTTAATGTTTTAATGTGTGAATATATTTCTGAGGTTTCCTTCTGAATTTGTTTTATATATGCTTATTAATCATATATTGTTTTCTTTTGTGATGTGTGTTCATTCTCTTTTTGAGGTCTTAGGGCTTGATCATTTTAAGCTTGGTGGTTTTCCGATATAGAGAACAAACTAGTGGTTACCAGTGGGAGAGGGAAGTGGGGAGGGGCACTACAGGGGTAGGGGATTATGCGGGACAAACTATTATGTACAAAATAAGCAACAATGTTGTGTTACATTGTACAACATGGGAAATAAAGCCAATATTTTATAATAACTATAAATGGAGTATAACCTTTAAAAATTGTGAATCACTATATTGTACACCTGTAACATATAATATTGTACATCAACTATACTTCAATTAGAAAAAAAAAAGATTAGTGGTTTTACCCCCAGGATTGGGGTTGGGTCTGTGTAGATGTCAGAGCCCCTCTTTGTGGGTGATTGTGAGGAAGGGGAGCAGGAATTACAGACCACGTACCAAAGGAGAGAAGCATCCACTACCTTGTGTCCTTCATTAAGGCCGTACCTGGAGCCAGAGCGGAAGTAGATTAGGCTCACAGGCCCGTATTCAGAGCATGCGTGAAGGAGAGCTGGAGAAGTCTTCTGTCGTTTGTTTTCAACAAAACAAAGCGGAGGGCTTCCCTGGTGGCGCAGTGGTTGAGAGTCTGCCTGCCGATGCAGGGGACGCGGGTTCGTGCCCCGGGCCGGGAAGATCCCACATGCCGCGGAGCGACTGGGCCCGTGAGCCATGGCCGCTGAGCCTGCGCGTCTGGAGCCTGTGCTCCGCAACGGGAGAGGCCACAACAGTGAGAGGCCCACGTACCGCAAAAAAACCCCAACAAAGCAGAGTTTCTTAAGAACAGAGATGGTCTCTGGGAGTTTTTTGTTGTTGTTTTGGCTGCGCTGTGTGGCATGCAGGATCTTAGTGTCCCGACCAGGGATCAAACCTGTGCCCCCCTCCAGTGGAAGCGCGGAGCCCTAACCACTGGACTGCCAGGGAGTTCCTCTGGGAGTATTTTTGTATTCCCACTTGGCACCCGGCAGACTGTTACATGGTGGACACTCTGAGTTCCTTCTGAAGTGACAACTCTCATTGCTGATCCTGTTGCAGAAACCCAGCACAGCAGTGGAGTATCTCGCAGCCCACCTCTCCAAAATCCACGGCCTGGACTGGCACCCAGACAGCGAGCACATTCTTGCTACCTCCAGTCAAGACAACTCTGTCAAGGTGAGCAGCACCCCCAGGGCAGTTGGGGGAGTGTGTTTGGGAGGCATCAGGGGTGTGTGAGCACTTTCTTCAGAAGGAAATTTGCAGTAGGTTAGCATGGCACGCGTTTCAGGGGTGCATGTGCTTTTTGGGGAGCTGGGCAAGCACACCTGGTTATGTGGTCCAGCGGGAGTGATGTAGTAGCACGTATCTGATACGGCTCCTGGCATTTGTTCAGAGGCTTTTCTTCTTTCCCTTTGTGAAAGGAAGTCAGAGACAAAAACATCTAGAAAGGAAAAGAAGTTGACTTGCCAAGAAGTTGTCAGGAAGCCCCATTTCAGGACTGGCTCATCAAAATAAAAACACAACAGATAAACAAATAAAGGAGAAAAGCCCACATGGTCGTTCAAGTTACCAAGTTTACCATTAGTCTGGGGTGGAAAAAGAGCAATTTTCTCACGTGATTATCACATCTGCACAAGTTAGGACGTCTTCGATCATCAGCATTTCACAAGTAGAGATGGAGTTGTTTTATTAGAGATTCTCTAATTTACAGGAGATGCTCAAGGATTTATGTATGTCAGTGACCCTATTATTTTTGGTTTCTCTCAGTGTTTCTTGTTTGTTTATCCTCTCTGACTGTGGGATGTGATATGCACCCTTGTTCAAAAGGATGCAGGGCACAGAATTAGCCGTGCCCCACAGTTCCTGCATATGATCAGGTCTCTGCCTGGAAGGACAGAGATTTGACCGCATAAATTTGCTTAGCAACTTTAGGATTCAGCTTCAGCAATTTAATGCTTTGTTTTATTTACACAGGCATGTACGTCTTTTTGGTATGGTTAGCAAGGCTAGAATCGTACACTCAGGCTTAAAATCTAACTTCTCTCTGGAGGTTTGTAAATCCCCTGGGGTTGTAGTTTATTCTTATGTGCCAGCAGTGGTTTTTCTGTTTGTTTGTTTGTTTTGGATTTAAGTGTTTGTCCCCATACCCCATCAGCTTGTTTCCCAACTTCAGGAACCAGAAATCATCCGATTCACCTCCTTCTCTTTCTTTGAGGTCCCCAAGTTTGTCAATATTCACTGACAACTTTACTCCCCTTGAGACTCGGATTCCATAGGTAATAAAGCAGATAACAGGCCAGTTTCCACATGTGAAACACAGTCCTTATTCCTTACTAGTGGGCTTAGCTTATGAATTAAATGAGATTTTTGGCATGGTATTTGATTTATTCCACTATATCCTGGTAGGAAGACAGTTTTTACTGAACATATACAAATAACATAATTGTAAAAAGTGAAGCAATTTAGAGGTACTTACAATAGTCAACCATTGTTTTTAGTAATTGGTTGATAAGGCTCAATGCATGCCATTTTTCCTATATAATCATTTTCTTTAGTTTATCTGATAATTTATTAGCTTATAATTTATAACAATAATGTTTATTCTATTTGTCTTTTGTGAATTCTAAGGGGTCTGCTGGAACAAGATACCGTTGAATGAGTTTCACTTCACTTTGTAGATTGTAAACTGTAAAACTGTTGAATTGAGGGTTAAAGCTAGATCAAGAAGAAAGAAAAGGATTTTTCTTCTATGGCCATTAAAAATAGAACATGAACTATAATGAAATTAGTTCATGTCGGTTTGGATAACCAATTGTTTTCTTCCTTATCTTGGAGTAAGCAGGCTATTTTACAAAATTGCCATCTTCCAGACTGAGTCCTGGAAATCCAGACCCAGCCTCTTTGTCCATTCTGACATGTTCATGGTATAAGGGGAGCCATATTGAGAAACCTGTACCCAGAGGCTGTTCCCTGTGATGTCAGCAGTCAGGAACCTGGTTCTTGACCGAGGCTCTTCTGACATTTCTTGAGAAAAATTTCTTTTTGATCCCTAGCTTGGAGCAGAGGCCTTTGGCAATGGTAAGAGGAAAGCAGAAGTTACCTATGGATAGGAGGCAGCATGGCTCTGGTTAACTTATTATAATAACCAACTTTATCACATTGAAATAGACTGAAGTCCTCCGTTCAACTATAACGTAATCATTTCATAAGACCCCATCAATGATGGCCTTGAGAATAAGAGCTTTTTATGAACAGTAAGGACTTTTTCCAGGGTCCTCTATTTATCCCATAAATTATCTGACATAACTGTCACCGATTGATGAGCATATTTAAATCTAGAAGCAAAATCTTTTTTTTAAAGGATTAATTTTATTAGTAGTTATGCCGGTCTTTGTAAATGAACGTGAATATACTTTTGTCCAACCTGAAAAGTAAACTATTGCTGAAGTGCATTCAGAGTAATAATATTTTGCTTGTATATAATCAACCCAGGGAGGTTGAACTTCTCTTTTATTTGCTAGTTTTTCGCATAGGGTGGACCTGGTAACAGGAAAGCATTTACAAAGTGTTGGGCTAATTGAAAATATGGAGAATGCCAAGCATACCTAATTATTTCTAGTTTTCCTTCTTTTATAAGTTGAGGGAGCAAGTCATAGTTTACCCCGTGGCCGTCTGGGAAACCCAAAAGCAGTTTAGATGGAAATGACATCTTAACAATTTTATTATGTTGAATATGGGACTTGAATTCGGCAAAAAAGAATTGTCAGAAGAAACAAGAATTGCCTCATGCTATACCTATATAGTTCCACCCTCCCCAGCCCCTAACTTCTGGCAACCACTGATCTGTTCTCCATCACCGTAGTTTTGTCTTTATGAGAATGTCATTTAAATGGAATCATGCAGAATGTAACTTTTTGAGGTTGGCTTCTTTCACTCAGCATAATGCCTTTAAGATTCCCCCAAGTCGTTTTAAGAATCAGTAGTTCATAAACTTTTTATTGCTGAGTAGTAATCCACTATATGGATATACTACACTTTATTATCTCTTGACCTGTGGAAGGACATTTGGGCTGTTTCCAGTTTTGGGTCATTGTGAATAGAGCTGCTGTAAACATTCGTGTATTGATTTTTTTCTGTGAACAGAACTTTTCAGTTTTCTGGGACCAACATATAAGAATGGGATTGCTGGGTCACATGGTGGGTGTGTGTTTAACTTTTTAAGAAACTGCCAAACTGTTCTCTGGGGTGGCTCCTCTCACCTTTTTGGTTTTTTTGTTGTTTTTTTTTGTCCGTGCTGTGTGACATGCGGGATCTTAGTTCCCCAACCAGGGAATGAACCCGTGCCCCCTCCAGTGGACCACCAGGGTAGTTCCCTCCTGTCACCTGTTTTTTTTTTTTTTTTTGGCAGTACGCGGGCCTCTCACTGTTCTGGCCTCTCCCGTTGCAGAGCACAGGCTCCGGACGCGCAGGCTCAGTGGCCATGGCTCACGGGCCCAGCCGCTCCGCAGCATGTGGGATCTTCCCGGACCGGGGCACGAACCCATGTCCCCTGCATTGGCAGGCGGTCTCTCAACCACTGCGCCACCAGGGAAGCCCTGTCCCCTGTTTTCGACAATAGTTCCGTAATACCTGGTAGTTCAGAGCTTCAGTCTTGACCCTCCTGCCTTTGGTGCTCTGCCATTTCCTGCTTTCATGACAAATGCTTGAGCTCTAAGTGTGTTTGTTTTTCTGTTAAAAGCATAGACATCTCTAAGGCTCAGTTTTTGTCTGGCTCACCTGTGTGTTCCCTGCACCTTCCGTGTTGGAGTGGGTGGAAGAGTGGATGTGAGTGGTTGGGCCCCAAATAGTCGCACAGTCACCTTTTTGCTGCGTGGCCTTGACAAGTTACATCGTTTAGTAATTTAGCTTCCACCCTTGAAAAAGAGATTCATAACACCCACTGTATGATTGTTGTAAGGATTAGATGGGATGAAACTCTTAAAGCTCTAAACATCTGTCTGAAATGCGGTCTGCGGTCAGTACATTTTTAACTACTAGCAATAGCGGTAGTTAATTTAGTAGTTAAATTACTCTGTGGTGTGAAGTGATACAGGATGAAAAGTTGTCACTTCTGCCTTTCAACTATGAAGGTGGTTTAATAGGCAGGCTGGCAGTGATCTGCCTCAAGGAGTGATCCTCATGTGTTCACAGAAGTCTTTGTTTCTCCTATAATGTTTCTAAGTGTGAAAGGGGCGTTTCCTGTGTGTCTGTCACAGGAGCATGGCCATGGGGGCTGACTCAAATGCACTTAGAGGACAGAAAGCATGGAGTTTGAAGGCTATGCTTATTTCTTTTCTGTTTTTTTTCAAAATATATATTTATTTATTTGGCTGCATTGGGTCTTAGTTGTGGCACGCAGGATCTTTGTTGAGTCATGGGGGATCTTTCATTGTGGTGCACAGGCTTCTGTCTAGTTGTGGCATGTGGGCTCAGTAGTTGTGGTGCATGGGCTGTCTAGTTGTGGCACAAGGGCTTAGTTGCCCTGCGGCATGTGAGATCTTAGTTCTCCGACCAGGGATTGAACCCGCATCCCCTGCATTGGAAGGAGGATTCTTAACCACTGGACCACCAGGGAAGTCCCGGCTATGCTTATTTTGATAGTTGAGTTTTTTTTGTTTTTTTAATGGCATTTATTTCACAAATTATCCTGCTTTCTTTCTTCCAGTTCTGGGATTACCGCCAGCCTCGGAAATACCTCAATATTCTCCCTTGCCAGGTGCCTGTCTGGAAGGCCAGATACACTGTGAGTGAGATGCCCTACCTCTTGCTCGGAAACATTATCTAAGTGTTTTGGACAGAAGGGGCCAGGGACATTTCCTTTTATTTTTTTGTGAGGCAGTATTCTCCTTCTGTCTTGGTTTAGAAGTGGGACAAAGGTGGTAGTGACGGCAAAAAGCTGTTATCTATTTAAAAATTTGCCTTTGGGTCGTTGGGTGAGACTCTATACTAGAAGTGCTAGACTAGCTGGGCTGGGGAGCTGGGCAGTGTGAAGGTGGTCAGTAAGGGAGGGGAAGAGGGTAAGCTGGAGGGTTGAGAGGCTGGAGGTCAGTGGATCGTGGCGGAAAGAACTCTGGCTTTAGATTCAGAAGACCTTGGTTTAGGGCTTGGCAATGCCATTTAGTTTTTTTCTCCAGCTTTACTGAGATATAATTGACATATAACATGGCATAAGTTCAAGGTATGCAACATGTTGATATGTTACACTTACATATTGCCATACAGTTACCACTGTAGCATTTGTTAACACTTCCATCGTCACATAATTACCATCTCTTTTCTGCAGTGAGAACACTTAAGATCTCCTCTCTTTTAACTCTCAAGTATATCATATGGTGCTATTAACCATAATCACACGCTGTACATTAGATCTCCAGAGCTTATTCATCTTATAACCAGAAGTTTGTACCCTTTGACCAGCATCTCCCTGTTTCTCCCACCCCCAACCCCTGGTAACCACCGTTCTACTCTGTTTCTATGAGTTCAGCTTTTTAGATTCCATGTATAAATGATATCATACAGTATTTATCTTTGTCTGACTTATTTCACTTACCATAATGCCCTCAAGGTCCATCCATATTATGACAAATGGCAGGGTTTCCTTGTTTCTTGTCGCTGAATAATATTCCATTGTATATGTACCACATCTTCTTTATTCATTCATCCATTAACGGACATGTAGGTTGTTTCTATATCTTGGCTATTGTGAATAATGCTGTAATGAGCCATTTAATACTTGTGTGGCCTTGGGCAAGCCACCTGTGTTTTTTGAGTAATAGTTTCCTCCTGTGTCAAACATGAATAATAGTGTTTAAAATGCCTCGCTCTTTTTTAAAATCGTGATAAAATTCCTTATTTTTAAGTGTCCAATTTGGTGGCATTTAGTACCTGTACAATATGTTTTCCCTTTGGAAAAAAAAATGTATGAAAATTCTGTATAAACCACAAAATGCTACAAGTATAGTGGATAGGCTGTTACCGACCTTCCAACTTTGTTGCCAGATTGATCATTGATCAGAGATAATATATTTCCTTCAGTGTCAACTTGAAAGGGAGCACAGGGATGAATGAAGGTATCTTTATGCATTAGGCTGCCACCTGCTGCGTCATGGAGTGAAGAAGAGAATTGGGGTATTACTTGGCCTTCGCATCTGGGAGCACTTGGGAGGAAGTCAGGCTTTGCTCTTGTGAATTGAAATACTTCTCTGGATTAATATGTTTGCTTTAAAAAACAAACAGGAAAGCTCAGGAGTGCTGCCGAGAGGGCAGGAGAAAATAAATGTGCTCTTAGGTGGCTTTGACTTAATTCCTTAAAGAACAGAGTCTGCCTATCAACCAAATGAGCCCCTTAGCTACCTCACAGATTGGGTGTTTATAAGTGGAAAGTGTCAGTCCTGAAATTGGAAGGTTTTCCTTTGCAAAGCTGTGGTCTTGGGGGCAGTGGGAAGGTGCTGCTTCACGTGGATGGTGTGCTTCTGGTGCATTTCCACATGGCAGGGTTTGTTTGCTGTCTGGGGTTACCCTCAGTGTGCTTTGCATGCTCATTCTGGGCATGTACTCAACAACTCTCAGAGGGGACTCGAGAGGAGCCGGGGAGCTCCCATGTGCAGCCCCTAGAGCCATTTGCTTATTTTACATTAAAAAACGTTCTTCTCCAAGTATTTGGCTTAGCTTTATTTTTTACTTGCTGTGGTCCATTCCATCAGCAAAGAAAAAAAAAAAGGAAAGCAAATGAAAAGTAGATGTGATGGTCAACTGACAGTATTTGGAAAAATGTTCCCCAGATGGGTTGGGGCCTCCCATCATCCAGTTTATTTTAATTAGGCGAGAATTCCAACGTGGGTAACTCAAGACTCAGCGGATTCTCCCTGGAACAATGCCTGCTTTTCCCTCTTCTGCCACAGCCTTTCAGCAATGGATTGGTGACCGTGATGGTTCCCCAGCTGCGGAGGGAGAACAGCCTGCTCTTGTGGAATGTCTTTGACTTGAACACGCCGGTCCATACCTTCGTAGGCCATGATGATGTGGTGCTGGAATTCCAGTGGAGGAAACAGAAGGAAGGTGGGTGGGAGGGAGACCGCCAACTGATTTTCTCCTGAGCCCTGCTCACCAGCAGCTCCCGTCGGGGTGGGCCACGTGATCGGAGGGGAGGATGCAGGAACAGGGCTGGCTTAGGAGCGGGAGTCAGGGAACCTCCCCCTTTAATCGTAGGTGGGTGATAGGGTGTGTGGCTGTGCTTCTTCCCCCCAAGTCCATCCTTTTGTGTTCTGTGCAGTCTCTCTCCTGTGTGGAAGGGATCTGGAGAGGTTGGTAGCCTTGCTGTTGGATCATTTCTAGAGCTGAAAAACTCTGGGGTCATCGCACGCTCAGAAATCCCTGGCACTTGCTCCTTCCCCCCGTTTTTGTTTGTTTGTTTTGTTGTGTTTTGTTTTGGCTGCAACGTGCGGCTTGTGGTATTTTAGTTCCCCCATCAGGGATCAAACCCGGGCCCTTGGCAGTGAGAGCGTAGAGTCCTAACCACTGGACTGCCAAGGAATTCTCCCTTCCCCCTCTATTGATGAGGGAGATGCAAGGTCATCGTCAGTACCACCTACCACGTATTCCCAGTTCTCTTCACAAACACACAGTGGTATTTCACCTCCCAACCCGTTGAAGATACGTTTGGCCACGTGACCTGCTTGGATCTTGAAACATGAACGAAAGTGATGCAGTCTCTTTTGGGTTGAAGTGGTAACAGCCAGTGTGCAATTATTTACCCTCTCTGCTTCTTCCGAGGTACCTGGAGAAACTCCATGTGGCGCTGCTCCCACCAGGGTGGGGGTGAGGTGAAGACGTAGAGAGAGCAGGAGAGCCTGGCATTAAGCCACTGAGATTTGGGGCTGTTTGTTATTGCAGCTTAATCTAGCTAGCCCTCATTCATGCATCATAAGTATAATGGGGGTCAGGAAGCCCTCAGCCTCAGTTTCTCCAGCAACTCACCATGCAAACTTAGTTTCTACCTCCCTTGTCTTGAGATCTTATTGCCACACTCTCTAAATGTTTTCCAGACCAGAAGTTTATTTCATGGTCTTTCCATATCACAAAAGGAAAACCGGACAGTGGAGTGGTGTGACTTGTCCAGAGTCCAGGAGAGGTCTCTGGTGGACCTGGGATTAGAGCAGTCATCTTATCCCAGCTCGTTTGTGACCTTCACAAGCCTCTTCTAGGATAGTTTTTTTGTTTTTTTAAATTTTTATTTATTTATTTATTTTAAAATATTTATTCATTTATTTGCATTGGGTCTTAGTTGAGGCACGCAGGATGTTTGTTGTGGCATGCAGGATCTTTCACTGTGGCGCGTGGGGTCTTCGTTGCAGCACATGGGCTTCTCTCTAGTTGTGACTCAGGGACTCTAGAGCGCACGGGCTTAGTTGCCCCGCAGCATGTGGGATCTTAGTTCCCCGACCAGGGATTGAACCCATGTCCCCTGCATTGAAAGGCGAATTCTTAACCACTGGACCACCAGGGAAGTCCCTAGGATTGTTTTTGAAAGGAATCTTTTGATCATGCTCTTAATTTTCCCATCTTCATTTCCATAATCTGACTTGCTTCTAGAAACACGAGGCTGCTTGGTCTCTATCCCATCAATTTCCATGCTTGACTTCATCTTTCAACTCTTTGTCCTGCATTTTGCCATTGAAAAGAGATGATAGAGTTTCCCCATGGTCTGGCAGGTTGGCCTGTAGTTTTGGACTGAAATAAAAAGTTTTTAGCAACCCATTTTCAGTTGTCTGTGTCATCTGTAAGCTGGCAGGGTGAATTGTATAAATTGGGGCTGTCTAGCCAGTAGTGAAATTTTGAGTACAAGTTATAGATGTTTTTTTAAAATTCCTTTTTATTGAGAGATATATCATCTACAAAATTGCATAAAACATGTAGAGTTTATAATGTGAAAATCTGTGTGACTACCACCAAGGTCAAGAAAGAAAGAAAGCATTGCTAGAACCCGGAAGCTTCCTGATCACAATCCTTTCCCTTTCCTAGAGGTAAACACTATCCTAATATTTACGATAGTGATTTCTGTTTTTATTTTTACAGTTTACCACCCATTTCTGCATCCCTAAAAATAGTTTAGGTTTGTTTGTTTTTGAACCTTTTATAAATGTAATCATCCTGCATGTATTCCTTTTTTAAAAAAGAAATTATTTATTTAGTTGCAGCATGTGGACTCTTAGTTGCAGCATGCACACGGGATCTAGTTCCCTGACTAGGGATTGAACCTGGGCCCCCTGCATTGGGAGCCCATAGTCTTACCCACTGGACCACCAGGGAAGTCCCCATCCTGCATGTATTCTTTTTTTTTTTTTTTTTTTTTTGCATTACGTGGGCTTCTCACTGCTGTGGCCTCTCCCGTTGCGGAGCACAGGCTCTGGACACGCAGGCCCAGCAGCCATGGCTCACGGGCCTAGCCGCTCCGCGGCATGTGGGATCTTCCCAGACCGGGGCACGAACCCATGTCCCCTGCATCGGCAGGCGGACTCTCAACCACTGCGCCACCAGGGAAGCCCCTGCATGTATTCTTATATTTTACTTCTTTCTCAACCTAATGGTGTTCCATTTTCTTTTTACTGCCATGTCTTCTTAGTCAGTTTTTATTGGACCACCTCAGGCTTTGATGTTGGTTTTTCACTGTGGTGAAGGAGCTCTCAGAGGTAGGAGAGAATCAGGATGTTGTGGTCCAAGGAAAAGGATGCTTCATGAAGGAATCGGAGGTCATTGGTTTTGGGTTTTGCTGAAGGATCTCCATGCAAAGTAAGAGAGAAGCACTTAATTGTATAAATAGGTATAAATAGGAAGCCATACGATCATTAAGAGACCAGTTCCAAAAGCTGATTGAGGAGGGATGCCTGATTGTAAGACAGCAGAAGCAGAGGCAGCACGAACTGGTTTTGTGAATGAGGTTGCCTTCAGAGGCAAGGAGAAGACTAAATTCCTTGGAGGAGGCTGCTGCCCTCTCTGTTTGAAGGCAAGGAGAAGAGGCAAGAAAGGGAGTAGGTGTGAAAGCAAAGGCCCTTTGAAAATAGGAGGGAAGAGGGCCGAAGACCCAAGGAGAGGAGTTGGGTTTAGAAAGGAATTAGGCATAACTTTTCTTCAAAGTCAGGGACATGAAAAGAGGCTGGATGTGGAGTCAGAAAATTGTTGCTGGGACTTCCCTGGTGGTCCAGTGGTTAGGACTCCACGCTTTCACTGCTGCGGGCCCGGGTTCAGTCCCTGGTCGGGAAACTAAGATCCTGCAAGCCATACAGTGATGCCAAAAAAGAAAAAAGAAAAGAAAATTGTTGTTATGAACATGGGCTAGATGGTGGTTCTCATGACAGGTAGTAGCTCAGAATAGTTGCTGTCTTGATAGTTGTGCACAGGGATGTATTAAAACATGGAGGAATGAAGAACTGGTTGAAGGCAGTGACACAGAGAAGGAACTTGGGCCCTCACTCACTCTGTTCTTTGTTGCCTCAGTTTCCCCATCCATAATATGAGGGAATGGATGAAATTATTTCTAGATTCTTTGCTCTCTAAAGATGGCCATAAAGAAGATTCTAGATACTGCAGAATTACCCTGAAATGTTCTGATCTTTCTTAAAGCTCTTTCAGAAAGCACCTTCGACCTTTTTATTGATAGGATAATTTCCCTTTGACCAGACCTATCATGTGAAAATACAATTCAGTCAGTTAAGAACATTAAAGATTGATTATTCCTTTTATAAAGAGATGCATTTCTTTACCAAAAAATTATTTTAAACAGTAAGATGTCACGATGCATTTAAAACAATTCATTTTACAAGCAACCTATTCATCCCCAGCTCCTCTGGAGCACGCAAAAGGAAGAACATTTGTGGAGGTGAAAATTCAGTGAGACATTAAATCCCAGCATCACTCTTCACTTGCTAATTTGTGAGCTACTATTTCACTTCATTTAAGTTTCTGCTCAGGACTTCCCTGGTGGCACAGTGGTTAAGAATCTGCCTGCCAGTGCACGGGACATGGGTTCGAGTCCTGGTCCGGGAAGATCCCACATGCCATGGAGCAACTAAGCCCGTGCACCACAACTCCTGAGCCTGCGCTCTACAGCCCACAAGCCACAACTACTGAGCCCGCGTGCCACAACTACTGAAGCCCGCATGCCTAGAGTCCGTGCTCCACAACAAGAGAAGCCACCGTGATTAGAAGACCGTGCGTAGCCACGAAGACCCAACGCAGCCAAAGATAAATAAATAAATTTATAAAAAAAAGAAATAAGGGCTTCCCTGGTGGCGCAGTGGTTGAGAGTCTGCCTGCCCATACAGGTTCGTGCCCCGGTCCGGGAAGATCCCACATGCCGCGGAGCGGCTGGGCCCATGAGCCATGGCCACTGAGCCTGTGCGTCCAGAGCCTGTGCTCCGCAATGGGAGAGGCCACAACAGTGAGAGGCCCGCGTACTGCAAAACAAAAAAAAGAAAGAAAAATAAGGTTCTGCTCAAAGGTGACTTCCTCAGGGAAGTCCTGTCTAAAAATAGTTCCCCTGTCAGTCTCTATCCTCTTATCCCATGTTATTTTTTTCATAACATTGTCACTACCGGACACATTATTGTATGTTTGTCTGTTTCCACCACTGGAATGTGAGATCTGTAAAGACAGAGATTCTAGTATTCATGTTATAGCCCTAGTGCCTAGAACAGTACCTGGCATATAGGAGATGTTCCATAAATATTTGTTAAATGGATGAATGGATGAATGAATCTCACCCCGTTGCAACCTGTAAGAAACTTGATGTTGAATCCAGAAAAACCTCCACGATTCTTATCTGGTTATCTCTAGGGTCCAAGGACTACCAGCTGGTTACGTGGTCACGGGATCAGACCTTGAGAATGTGGCGGGTGGATTCCCAGATGCAGAGGGTATGTATTCAATGATGCTATGGAGGAATGTTAACTGGAAACACCAGAAACTTAAGATAGAAGATTTGGTAGTTGAAGAAGTTAGAGCATACGTAATGGACATGTAATACGTACTTGCTGGTTGGCCGAGTGGCTTGTGTATGCTACACTGAGGCTTTGAGGTATTCAAGAGCCCACTTCAGTATTCAGCACTTGAAGGCTGCAAAGCCTCTGAATGTCTTTTTTTCCACTTGTCCTGGTCTAAGGTAGTGTGGGTTAGCATACTGAGCAAGTGGCTTGGGGGCTTCATTTCTTTCTCTTATAAATGGGCTAGAAAATCTGCCCTGGCACTAGGCAGTGTTCAGAGTTCTCCACGTTCATCAACACCTGTTAAGTGAAGCCCTTTCCAGTTTTTGCCCCGTAGGTTGTATCTGTTCTTGTATGAAGCACAGTGGTCCCTGTGTGAACTGCTTTCGTGGCCCTTGCTTTGCTCTGCCCCGTCACGGGGTTCTGTCTTCTCATCCGGTGGCTAAATTCCTTGAAGGTGGGATCGCTGTCTCACTTGTATTGCATCCCATACAGCACTCTGTACAGAGTGGATAGAAAATGCTGGGTCAGATTTGCTCCACTGCTTAGTACCAAGTCATTCATGAGCAATTTTGGTCAAATATCATCACCTTATTGCCTTTTAAATCTGTTTTCTCCAAAAAGTACCATTTGCTCCAAATGCTTTGAGGTTATGATATTTTTGCTCTTGGGTTGGCTGAATAACTCCATCAAGGCTGGAGTTTAAAAGGTTTTCTGAGATTTGCGTAAACTATGAACAGGATAAAACATTTTCCAGGGTAGACTAATAGAGTCTGTTACCCTGTGTATTTAACCAGGGAGAATTGGTGATGGGCAAAACTCATTTTGATTGTATCTGTTTGGGGCTGACATCTCTCTCCTTTGTGATTCCCATTTTTAAGTCAGAACTCAACCAAACACGACAGTCCTTTCCACTGACTTCTCTAGACCTAGATCTCCTCCCCTCTGTTGCAGCTTTGTGCAAATGACATCTTAGATGGTGTTGATGAGTTCATTGAGAGCATTGCTCTTCTGCCGGAACCAGAGAAGACCCTTCACACTCAGGATACGGATCACCAGCACAACTCCAGCCACGGGGAGGAAGAAGGTAATTGGTCACACTGATGTTTTAGGTGCGGTGCCCCTCTCTGCATCTCCGAGTTGTGGCAGATACCCCAGAACTGTTCTCTGAATCCATTTCAGAAATCTTTTCCAACAAGTTACCCTCTCTCTCCTGCTAGTCTTAAAGGAAGACCCCCCAAGCAGTCTCCTGGAAGAGAAGAAATCAGAGCAGCTGGGCCTGCCTCAGACTCTGCAGCAGGAGTTCTCCCTGATCAACGTGCAGATCCGCAATGTGAACGTGGAGGTGCTCGGGCTTAGCGAACGGTCTCTCGCTTGCGGTTGGCGGTTGGTGGGTGAAGGGACTGTTTCAGCCATGATTTAGGCTAGCAACATAGCTTTGCTGCTCTAACAGGGAAGCCTTCTGTGCTTGCTTTTTTTGTTTTCTAGGTTATCTAAGGACATAGATATTTTACAAATGCAGATTATTTTCCCTTACCCTATTATTTTCTCATAAGATGAACCAAGGGATAAACTGATGCTCAAATAAAATCTCCTTAGATGCTCTGACACCTCATTTTACTCTATGTGAAGATGCTCAGCTCCTGGAAAGTTTACTGTTTTGTCGGGGGTTACTGGCAAAGTTAATGGCAGGGCTGAGTTTGGAAGCCAGCCTCCTGACTCTCCAAGACTCTTAGTACTTTGCTGTACAATCTTGCCTTGTAAGCTGGTCATTTCCTTAGAGATTTAGACGCATGTTAAGAAGGTGACCAAGTCTCTTTGTTCATTTAACACACGGAGAGATTTACTCTTTTCCTTTTGGGCAGGTATTGAAATTCTGTGCTTCAGGGAATTGAGTCTGTGAAGGAGTTTTAAAACTTGATTAGTTTTTCTTTTGCCCAGATTCAATTAACAGTAGGCCTGGATCTGTGCACTTACATAATTGTCTCATTTGGCCTTTAAAACAGCTCTGCAATAAGTGGTTTTATCCCCACTCTACAGATGAGGAAACAGAGACACTACAAAATGAAATAACTTGTCCAAGGTCAACAGCTATTTGAATCCGAGTCTCCAGATTTCCCATATGTGTGGCTCTTTTTGCCATCCTCCAGCTGCTGTCTCTAGTTGGCAGCACAAGAAATCAAAAGTGATAAAGGATTCCTTGATTAATTGGTTATCTAGATCAGCTCAGTTTATATTCCCTTTGTCCCAGTTGAGAATAGTTTGGATATAAGTGATCTAGTCTAAGAAGGAGATCTTGATTCCTTTCCCAGGACTGCTTTTTAAAAATCACTGGGGGGGGGTGCTTCCCTGGTGGCGCAGTGGTTGAGAGTCCGCCTGCCGATGCAGGGGACACGGGTTCATGCCCCGGTCCGGGAGGATCCCGCATGCCGCGGAGTGGCTGGGCCCGTGAGCCATGGCCGCTGAGCCTGCGCGTCCGGAGCCTGTGCTCCGCAACGGGAGAGACCACAACAGTGAGAGGCCCGCGTACCGCAAAAAAAAAAAGAAAAAAAAAATTACTGAGAGGGACTTCCCTGGTGATCCACTTCCACTCTAGGGGGCGCGGGTTCGATCCCTGGTTGGAGAACTAAGATCCCATATGCTGCGTGGCATGGCCAAATAAAAAAGTAAAATAAAAATTACTGAGCTATAATTCACGTACCACAAAATTCACCCTTTTAAAGTTTATAGGGACTTCCCTGGTGGTCCAGTGGTTGAGACTTCGCCTTCCAGTGCAGGGGGTATGGGTTCAATCCTTGTTGGGGAGCTAAGATCCCACATGCCTTGAGGCCAAAAAACCAAAACATAAAACAGAAGCAGTATTGTAACAAATTCAATAAAGACTTTAAAAATGGTCCACATCAAAAAAAAATCTTAAAAAAATAAAGTGTACAATTTAGTGGTTCTTAGTACATTCACAAAGCCATGCAGCCATCACCAGTGCTACTTCCAGAGCGTTTGCATCATCTCCAAAGAAACCCTACATCCCCTAGCAGCCTCTCCCCATTTCCTCTCTCCCCAGCCCCTGGCAGCCCCCATCTCCTTTAGAGAGGAGGATTTTCCCAGGAGTATTTTTTTTTTTGACATCTTTATTGGAGTATAACTGCTTTACATTGTTGTGTTAGTTGCTGCTGTATAACAAAGTGAATCAGCTATATGTATACATATATCCCCATATCCCCTCCCTCTTGTGTCTCCCTCCCACCCTCCCTATCCCAACCCGCTAGGTGGTCACAAAGCACCGAGCTGATCTCTCTGTGCCATGTGGCTGCTTCCCACTAGCTAGCTATTTTACATTTGGTAGTGTATATATTTCATTGCCACTCTCTCACCTAGTCCCAGCTTACCCTTCCCCCTCCCCGTGTCCTCAAGTCCATTCTCTATGTCTGTGTCTTTATTCCTGTCCTGCCCCTAGGTTCTTCATAACCATTTTTTTTTTAGATTCTATATATATGTGTTAGCATACAGTAGCTAACACATGTTAGCATACATTTCTCTTTCTGACTTACTTCACTCTGTATGACAGACTCTAGGTCCATCCACCTCACTACAAATAACTCAGTTTCGTTTCTTTTTATGGCTCAGTAATATTCCATTGTGTATATATTCCACATCTTCTTTATCCATTCATCTGTCGAAGGACACTAGGTTGCTTCCATGTCCTGGCTATTGTAAACAGTGCTGCAATGAACATTGTGGTACATGTCACTTTTTGAATTATGGTTTTATCAAAGTACATGCCCAGTAGTGAGATTGCTGGGTCATATGGTAGTTCTATTTTAGATTTTTGAGGAACCTCCATACTGTTCTCCGTAGTGGCTGTATCAATTTACATTCCCACCAACAGTGCAGGAGGTTACCCTTTTCTCCATACCCTCTCCAGCATTTATTGTTTGTAGATTTTTGATGATGGCCATTCTGACCGGTGTGAGATGATATCTCATTATAGTTTTGATTTGCATTTCTCTAATGATTAGTGATGTTGAGCATCCTTTCACATGTTTGTTGGCAGTCTGTATATCTTCTTTGGAGAAATGTCTATTTAGGTCTTCTGCCCATTTTTGGATTGGGTTGTTCGTTTTTTTGATATTGAGCTGCATGAGTTGTGTGTATATTTCGGAGATTAATCCTTTGTCAGTTGCTTCGTTTGCAAATATTTTCTCCCATTCTGACGTTTGTCTTTTCGTTCTGTTATTGGTTTCCTTTGCTGTGCAAAAGCTTTTAAGTTTCATTAGGTCCTATTTGTTTATTTTTGTTTTTATTTCCATTTCTCTAGGAGGTAGGTCAAAAAGGATCTTGCTGTGATTTATGTCATAGAGTGTTCTGCCTATGTTTTCTTCTAAGAGTTTTATAGTGTCTGGCCTTACATTTAGGTCTTTAATCCATTTTGAGTTTATTTTTGTGTATGGTGTTAGGGAGTGTTCTAATATCATTCTTTTACATGTAGCTGTCCAGTTTTCCCAGCACCATTTATTGAAGAGGCTGTCTTTTCTCCACTGTATATTCTTGCCTCCTTTATCAAAGATAAGGTAACCATATGTGTGTGGGTTTATCTCTGGGCTTTCTATCCTGTTCCATTGATCTATATTTCTGTTTTTGTGCCAGTACCATACTGTCTTGATTACTGTAGCTTTGTAGTATAGTCTGAAGTCAGGGAGCCTGATTCCTCCAGCTCCGTTTTTCTTTCTCAAGATTGCTTTGGCTGTTCGGGGTCTTTTGTGTTTCCATACAAATTGTGCAATTTTTTGTTCTAGTTCTGTGAAAAATGCCATTGGTAGTTTGTTAGGGATTGCATTGAATCTGTAGATGGCTTTGGGCAGTATAGTCATTTTCACAATGTTGATTCTTCCAGTCCAAGAACATGGTATATCTCTCCATCTGTTTGTATCATCTTTAATTTCTTTCATCAGTGTCTTATAGTTTTCTGCATACAGGTCTTTTTTCTCCTTAGGTAGGTTTATTCCTAGGTCCCAGGAGTACTTTTAACTTGAGTCAGGTTTTTAACATCTTCCTGCTTTATTTTCCCATCTCAAAATAAATATAACAAGTTTCAGCCTATCTCACAGCTTTGGGATGAAGCTTTTTTAAGTAAAAACACTTTGAATTTATTAAATCGGTGCTAAAATTAAAAATCCGTTTTGAAAATGAGTTGTCCACATCTTCCAAATCCATCTTTGGAGACTCTCTCTCACTCCGTTACCAGGAACCTAGAGCATTCAGTTACCTTATTTAAACCTGTTTGCATCTGAAGACCCTTTGCAGTTCCTCTCCAAAGCAGCTATTGATTTGTCCCCTGCAGATGGACGCAGCAGACAGGAGCTGCACAGTGTCTGTGCACTGCAGCAACCACCGCGTCAAGATGCTGGTGAAGTTCCCTGCGCAGTACCCGAACCATGCGGCCCCTTCTTTCCAGTTCATTAACCCCACCACCATCACATCCACTATGAAAGCGAAGCTGCTCAAGGTGGGCATCTGTGTTCACAAGTTCTCCTTGATGTCAGAAGTGGAGAGCACTGCTCGTGTGCATCAGTGTCTGAGTCGAGCAGTGAAGTTGAGTGAAAAAACCAATCGATAAGATTTGGACTTCATGTGTCCTTCCACCTAGCAGGGTTAACAACTGTATTCTTTTTGTGTAGAAAACATAGAGCGCTGGTTCTTAATCTCTTTGGGTCATGGACCGCCCCCTTCTAAAGTCTAATGAAAAACACACACCCTTCCACAGAAAAATTTGCACAGATATCGCATATAACTTCAGAAATATTGCATATAAATCATAGGCAATTATGTAATTGCATATAATCTGCTCACAGATCTCATTAAAGCTATGTGTTAATCCCAGGTTAATACAATACAATCTCATTTATTTGGAAACTATAGGTAAAATGTATTCTGAAGCTAAAAGATACTTTCTAATCAGAAAAAATGTATGTAAGGTCATTTAAAAAATTCTGTTCCATAAAAGGAGATGTTGTTACTTAGAGTGAGGCTGGCTGGCTGGACAGGTGAGGTGTGTGATAGGACAGCGGTGCCTGAATGGAGGGGTACAGCCTGGCATCTCGTCTTTACCCTTACAGGTTCAGAAACTTGATTTGTCAGTTCACGCAGAGCTAATCAGGTGGAATCCTCATAAAAAAGCCCCATGAGCTGAGATACGTCTTTTTCGGTCTGAGCAGCATCACATGTGAAATAGCAGAAATATCCTGACAGCAGCAAGTTGACCTGAATGCTATTCATTTTTTGCCTAGTTTGTGTTATATACACTTGATTGTTCTATCTTCTTGGGGTATGATAGGTAACCAAGAAATTGTTCAAGCTTTGTAAGGGTCTGTGAAATGCTAATTACTCAGATTTTGTGGTACTTGACATTTTGTCCTTGGAGTCTGAACATTTCGTTGCCTTGTTTGGACATACAAAAAATACAGATTTTTCTATTGGTATAAAAATGATAGGATAAGCAAGTGTTTTAAAGGTCTAATTCAGTGCTGTCCAATAGAAATGTGATGCAGACTACATGTAATTTTCAATTTTCTAGTAGCCATACTAATAAAAAAAAAGCAGGTAAATTAATTTCAATAATATTTTAATTTAATCCAGTATATCCAAAGTATTATCATATCAACATGTAAGCAGTATAGGGCTTCCCTGGTGGCGCAGTGGTTGAGAGTCCGCCTGCCGATGCAGGGGACACGGGTTCGTGTCCCGGTCCGGGAAGATCCCACATGCCACAGAGCGGCTGGGCCCGTGAGCCATGGCCGCTGAGCCTGTGCGTCCGGAGCCTGTGCTCCGCAACGGGAGAGGCCACAACAGTGAGAGGCCCATGTACCACAAAAAAAAAAAAAAAAAATTAATAAACATGTAAGCAGTATAAAAATGATTGCGATAGCTTACATTCTTTTTTTTTTTTTCTTTTTGGTACTAAGTCTTCAACTTTCGGTGTGAATTTTATGCTTACAGCAGATCGCAATCCAGACTAGCCACACTTCATGTGCTTTATAGCCCGGTAATGACTTCCATGTTAGACAGCCCAGGTCCAAGTTACATGCCTATCTTCAGTATGTATATGTCAGTTTATATCGATAGCATGTGCTTTAAAATGTTAAGCTCCATATATATATGTGTATAAAATATATATGTTATTAAAGTATAGTTGATTTACAGTGTTGTGCCCCAATCTCTGCTGTACAGCAAAGTGACTCAGTTATACACATATATACATTCTTTTTTTAATATTCTTTTCCATTATGGTTTATTCCAGGAGATTGGATATAGTTCCCTGTGCTATACAGTAGGACCTTGTTGTTTATCCATTCTAAATGAAATAGTTTACATGTACCAACCCCAAGTTCCCAGGCCATCTGTCTCCCTTCCCCCTCCCCCTTGGCAACCCCAAGTCTGTTCTCTATGTCTGTGAGTCTGTTTCTGTTTTGTAGATAGATTCATTTGTGCCATATTTTAGATTCCACATATAAGTGATATCATATGGTATTTGTCTTTCTCTTTCTGACTTACTTCAATTAGTATGATAATTTCTAGTTGCATCCATGTTGCTGCAAATGGCATTATTTTGTTCTTTTTTTATGGCTGAGTAGTGTTCCATTGTATGTATGTACCACATCTTCTTTATCAATTTATTTGTCAATGGACATTTAGGTTGTTTGCATGTTTTGGCTATTGTGAATAGTGCTGCTATGAACATAGGGGTGCATGTATCTTTTTGAATTACAGTTTTGTCCAGGTATATTAGGCTTTATATTTTTAAAGGACCCCCCCCCAAAAAAGGTACATTTTAATTTTCACTGAAGTGAAATCTGTTCCCCCTGGCATGTATGTATCACATGGAACAGTTTTCAGTCCAGACTGGAGGATATCACTCTAAGTGATGCTGAGATTTCTCATGGAGGAGGGTGGGGTCGGGGGAGAGCAAAGGAGTAGAATTCACTATAAAGGAAGAATGGTGGTTCTAATCGTGCTGTCTCAGAGCCAGTGCATGTGCCTGCCATGGCAAAGGAAAGGGCTTCTGGAAGAGGATTCACAAATGAATCTTCTCTCTGAGCCTCTCGGGGAGGGGGAAGGTGGTGTGTTGTGTTGGCAGCCTCAGACACAGCCACGCTCCGGTGCCCCAGCATCGTCGCTGCTTCCGATGCTTCACACAATAAAAAAGAATCAGGAGAAAGAATGTTGCTCTTCTTGACTGCGTTTTGTGCCTTTTCCAGATCCTGAAAGACACTTCCCTGCAAAAAGTGAAACGCAACCAGAGCTGTTTGGAGCCCTGCCTGCGCCAGCTCGTCTCCTGCCTTGAGTCTTTTGTGGTGGGATACTTGTTACCAACCTATGCTTTGGGGTTTCGTTTCCTTTCCTCCTCCCTAAAATCCTGGGCTCCCTGATCTTGGAATAATGTGTCCTGTTTTGTAATTTGGCTTGAAGACAGATTGTGGGTTTTAGTCTCTTGATTTTAAAATTTCAGAACCAAGAAGACAGCGCTTCCAGCAATCCCTTTGCGCTCCCGAACTCTGTCACGCCACCCCTACCGACATTTGCCCGGGTGACCACCGCCTATGGGTCCTACCAGGATGCCAATATTCCCTTTCCCAGGACCTCGGGGGCCAGATTCTGCGGGGCAGGTTGGTCTCTTGATTCTCTGATTCTAGATTGAGAGAGAGAGAAGCTAAGAATGTCTGTATAAAAATTTCCATCAGAAAATGTTTCTTTGTTTTTATTTCCTGAGAACTCAAAAGATTTCTGTCATAGTGTTATCTGATGCCGAATTGGCATCTGGGGACATACCCTAAGAATGTTCACCAGATGTACAGACTTAACTTGTTTCATTCTGATGAGTGTGAATTTGAGTCTTGACTCAACCTATTGAAAATACACATAGGAAATATAAAGTACCTGTGAAGACTTTTTCCAAACCACATATATCCCATCTCTCTTGAATCCTGGAGATTCTTATCTTTGTTTTTATTAAGTACGGCTGCCGTTGTGAGCCTCTGTAGCTTAGGATACTATGTCTTATCCTTCAGGTATATTGAGGTAGACAAAAGATTGACCAGTGCTTTCTTAGGATTTCCCATGACCAGCTCATTGACCTTGATGTGCACGTGTGATGTCTCCTTTGACAGGGTACCTGGTGTATTTCACAAGGCCCATGACGATGCACCGAGCAGTGTCTCCGACTGAGCCTACTCCGAGGTGAGTCTGGGAGATGCAGGTGTAAGCTACATCCATGGGCCAGAAATAGGCAGACATCTGGGAATTTGTCTTTGGACAATTTGTGTCAGTTATCAGTAAACACTCATTATAAGATTTACTCCTGGGCTTCCCTGGTGGCGCAGTGGTTGAGAGCCCACCTGCAGATGCAGGGGACACGGGTTCATGCCCTGGTCCGGGAAGATCCCACATGCCGTGGAGCAGCTGGGCCCGTGGGCCATGACCGCTGAGCCTGCGCGTCCGGAGCCTGTGCCCCACAATGGGAGAGGCCACAACATTGAGAGGCCTGCATACTGCAAAAAAAAAAAAAGATTTATTCCCAAAAGATCATGGTTCATTGAATTTCACCCAAGCTGAGATTTCTACTGTAAAGTTACTACTAGAAGGAGTTGCTTGATAAAAACTGTTGTCAAAACAGGGCAAATTCTTTTTTAATGTGCTTTTGCCCTATTGCTAAAGTATTATCTGAATATTAAATAAAACTATAAAAATAGCAAGAGATAATCTATAGTCCTGTAACACTAATAGGCCACTTCTAACATTACCACACACATGTAGTGTATGTGCAGCCACCCCTAGAGTCAATTTTAGAACCTTTTCATTATCCCAAAAAGAAACTTTGAATCCCTTAAGGGTCACCCCAGTCCCTAAGTCCCCCATTCCTCCAGCCCTGGGCAAACACTGATGTACTTTCTGTCTATAAATTTGCCTATTCTGGACAGTTCATATAAATGGAATTATATGTGTGTTCTTTTGTAACTGACATCTTTCACTTAGTATATTTTCAAGGATCATACATGTTGTAGCATGTATCAGTACTTCATTTCTTCTTATTAACAAATAATATTCCATCACATGTATATACCATGTTTTATTTATTCATACATCGGTCATTGGACATTGGGACTGTTTCCACTTTTTGGCCATTATGAATAATGCTGCTATGAACATTCTGTGCAAATTTTGTGTGGATATATATATTTTCATTTTTCTTGGATATATACCTAGGAACTGAATGACTGGATCATATTATAAATTTTTTTCTTAATTAATACACTTTATCTTTTAGAGCAATTTTAGGTTCATAGCAAAACTGAGTGCAGAGTACATATACCCCTGTCCCCACACCTTTACAACCTTCCCCATATTAGTGGTTTTTTAAACTTAAATATTATGCTGTAGACTTCTGGTTCTGCAGTGTGATGACCAGGATAACTTGGAAACCCTCCTGCTACAAACACCTGGTTATATTGTATATGATATAATTAGCATACTTAATAATGAATAGCTAAGCTAACAAAAAAGAAAGGACATTGCACCAAGTTCATGAGCAGGTGCTACGGCTGTCCTGGGAGTTTGCCAGTTTCTGCAGTAACCCAGGCAGATGAGAACTTGGCCCTACAAGAAGTGGGAGTTAAATGCCAGAGAACGCCCTACATTACACTAGATTCCTTATTTGAAAGGCTGGACTAGAAAACAATCACCTACTTTTTATTTATTTTATGTTTTTGGCTGAGTTGGGTCTTTGTTGCTGCATGCAGGCTTCTAGTTGCGGCGAGCGGGGGCTACTCTTCATTGTGGTGCGTGGGCTTCTCACTGCGGTGGCTTCTCTTGTTGTGGAGCACGGGCTGTAGGTGCGCAAGCTTCAGTAGTTTTGGCACACGGGCTCAGTAGTTGTGGCACATGGGCTCAGTAGTTGTGGCTTGTGGGCTCTAGAGCGCAGGCTCAGTAGTTGTGGCGCACGGGCTTAGTTGCTCCACGGCATGTGGGATCTTCCCAGAGCAGGGCTCGAACCTGTGTCCCCTGCATTGGCAGGCAGATTCTTAGCCACTGCGCCACCAGGGAAGCCCCCAATCACCTACTCTTAAAAGGAAACAACAGATATTTGTATCTGGACTTTGGGTCAGTGGGAAAATGTTCCTATTAGAACATTTTTCATACTAACAGTATTGTATTGAGGTATAATTTAGGGTACACAAATGTGAAGTCTGTACCTTGATGATCAGCACCCAGATCAGGATACAGAGCCTTGTCCTCACTCCCAAAAGTTCCCTGGTCCCTTTACCCAGAGGAAATGATTCTTCTGCTTCCATCATTGAAGTTTAGTTTGCCTGTGCTTGAACTTCATCTAAATAGAATCATCCAGCATGTACTATTTTATGTCTGGCTTATTGTGCTCAACTTAACATTTTTGAAATTGATCCATGTGGTTGCATGTATCAGTAGTTCCATGGTATGAAAATAATATAATTTGCTTATTCATACTCCTGTTGATGGACATTTGGATTATTTCCAGTTTTTATTTTATTATATGTAGACCTACACATACAAGTCTTTTTTTGTTTTTTAATTTCATACAAATCTTTTTATGGACATGTGTATTAATTTCTCTACCCAAGGAGTAGAATCCGTGGGTCATAGGATACGTGCGTGTTTAATTTTATTAGAATTGCCAAAAAGTCTGTCCCCGTGGTTATGCCATGTTATACTCTTCCAGCAACGTTTCAGAGTTCTGGCTGCTCCACATCCTCTCCAAAACTTGGTGTTTTTAGTCTTTTCAGCTTTAGCCATTGTGGTGGGTGTATAGTATTATCTCATTGTGCTTTAATTTGTGCTTCCATGGTGATGACTAATGATGGTGAACAGCTTTTGTGTGCTAATTGACCACTTGGATATCTTCTTTTGTGATTTGCCTGTTCTAGTATTTTGTCCAGTTGTTTTTAGACTGTGTTTCTTATTATCTGTTTGTGGTAGTTCTTTATCAATACTTATTGCAAATCCTTTGCTGGGTGTTTGTATTGATTTTCTCCTAATCTATGGCTTATCTTTGTCCCTCTTTAATGATTTTCAATTTTCAGCAGTTTTTAATTTTGATGCAGTTCAGTTTATCACTTTTTAAGTGTTAGGGTTAGTGCTTCTGGGTCCTGTCTAAAAAAAATCTCTGCCTGTCCCAAGGTCATATAAATATTCTGTTTCTCCTAAAAATTTATAGATGTAAATTCCTTATCTAAGGTCTGTAATTAATCTCAAAGTAATTTTTGTGTATGATGTGAGGTAGGGGTCAAAATTTTTTTTTTCAGTAGAGATATATAGTTGTTATATATATAGCACCATTTATGGAAAAGATTTTGCTCTTGTTGAATTTGCATTGATACCTTTGTTGAAAATCAATTGACTGTATGTTTTGGATCTATTTCTGGACTCTATTTTTTTCTTTGGTTTATTGGTCTCTCCTTATGCCAAACTACACTGTTAATGTAGGTTTATATAGTAAGTCTTCAAATCTGGTAATGTTAAGTCCTCTAACTTTATTATTCTCATTCAGGATTGTGTTGGCTACTCTAGATCTTTTGCATTTCTGTAAAAATAGAAATCAGCTTACTGGTTCCTACAGAAAAAAGCCTGCTCATATTTTGATTGGAGTTGTGTTGATTCTATAGATCAACTTGGAGAAAATTGGCACCTTAACAATCTGGAATCTTCTAGTCTATTAACACAGTGTATTTCTCTATTGTTTTGAGTCTTTAATTTCTCTCAGCAATATTTTATATTTTCCATGCACATTTTTTCTTTAAATGTGTTCCTAGGTATTGCATGTGTTTGTTTGCTTTTTGTGGTACGCGGGCCTCTCACTGTTGTGGCCTCTCCCGGTGCGGAGCACAGGCTCCGGACGCGCAGGCTCAGCGGCCATGGCTCATGGTCCCAGCCGCTCCGCGGCATGTGGGATCTTCCCGGACTGGGGCACGAGCCCATGTCCCCTGCATTGGCAGGCGGACTCTCAACCACTGCGCCACCAGGGAAGCCCGGTATTGCATGTGTTTTGATGCTATCGTAAATGCAATTTTATTATTTTCTAAATGTTTGTTTTTAATATATAGAAGTACAGTAGATTATTGTAGATTGACCTTGTATCTAAATTCACTTATTAGTTTAAGTAATTTATAGACTCCTTGAATTTTCTATGTATATAGTCATAGAAACATTCTCCGCTTCTGCAGATAAAGCATTTTTCAGTTCTAAAAGTGCTCTTTGATTCCTTTTTGGAGTTTCCATTTTTTCCCCATTTTATCCAACTTTTTCTCCTGATTTCATCAAGCGCTAAGAATGGCATCACTTAGAACTATGGAAAGATCCAAGCCAGTACAGTTAATTGTGCCTTTTCAACCACAGATCTCTGTCAGCTTTGTCTGCCTATCATACTGGCTTGATTGCGCCCATGAAGATCCGCACAGAGGCCCCTGGGAACCTCCGTTTGTACAGCGGGAGCCCCACGCGCAGTGAGAAGGAGCAGGTCTCCATCAGCTCCTTCTACTACAAGGAGCGGGTAAGCGGCCGATCCACGGCCTTTGATTCTTATCCCTTCCCCAGATTCTTGTCCTTGGCCTCCTTGCCTGCCATGCACAACAGCTAAATTAGTGATCCCCCTGTGGTCTTTCCCTTTCATACTTAGTGTGTTAGAGAAAGACCATTGCTTTGTTCCTTTCGGTTGGTTTTTAACTACTGTAAATTGTATAGGAGGGGGAGGGGTGGTTGGTTGTTATAATCTGTACTCTTCCCTCCCCTTTAACCCTGTCCTGTGATCCCCATACATGAAGTCGATTCCCATCCTCTCAGATAGAATCACGTAGCTTCAGGTCTTCCTGGGTATTCTGATGTTTGTCAGCAAATTAAGGGATGCTTCAGAAGGCTTGAGATCCTGATATATTTGGAACTTCATAGTTGTGGGAAGTTTTCAAGTTGACCTCTAAGAGGTTTTATACTTCTACTAAGTCTGCACCGAAGTACCCATTTGAATGGACCGGTTTATACAAAAATCGCCTGAAACTGTCCTGTTCCTGGGTTCTTAAGGAACTCATCGTCCCTAAAGTAGCTATTATGCTGTCAGAAGCCTTTGGTGATGACAATGTAGAGAATATGGCAGAGCGTGGGAATGATTCTGAGAACTTTCTGTGTTATCAGGTTGAGTCTGGCTTAAACTGTCTTTTAACTGACATGATGTATTAACTGGTTACCACTGAGCTACTCACAAACTCAGTCCTTAGGAATTCTTTGTTGCTCTCTCCCACTAATTGAGAAATGATGGATTGACTATAATTAAAATTTGTTTTTTTGTTAAAAATTGAATTATTTAAAATAAAACCCCAATTTCCAGCAAGTGTTAGAGGTGTCTTCACTTTGATTGCAGTGTAGTGTCTAACCTTCCTGGTTTGCATGATGTTGGCTGTCGCTGACTTTGTCAAGTCTTAGGGTCGTATGTGACAAATGAGTGGCAGGAACTGATGCTTGAGACACGACCAGTCTTCGGCAAAACCTTCAGTCAAATGGGGAAAATGATTTTTTTGTTGCCTTTCTGGCCAGCTCCATAGTCCCTTTCTTTGCATCTCTGACGGAGTTCTCCACCCCACCGCTGCCTCCCCCCACCCCGCCCTGTCCTGCACCTGTCACAGAACTTCTTAGAACACTTTTATCTTCCCAAGTCCTTTACATTCAAAAAAATTTTTTTTTCTTTTTCTGCAAGCTAGTGGGTAACTGGTGAGAAGCTTTGATAAACTGGTTGGAACTAAGGCATTTTATTATTGATATAGTAGCTAAACAAACTCAAGGTTGAATAAATGTGGGAATTTTCTTTAGCACCAGGGCCAGGTTGAGGAGACCTTTTAGTCAAAGAGGCAGTTCTGAATTCCCCTTTGCATCATGCCCCGTGCTTCTCGTGCTTGGGTTCAGATTGGGCAGCATAGCTGGGACTTGCACTTTTGACCCTGTGATAGTGTGTACAGGTCGTGTTTCATCAAAATAACTCCAGTTTCAAGAAGGAGCCTCTCCTAATGCAGAAGCATTTGTAAGGCCTACATTTTTTTTTTTTTTTTTTTTTTGCGGTACGCGGGCCCCTCACTGTTGTGGCCTCTCCCGTTGCAGGGCACAGGCTCTGGACGCGCAGGCTCAGCGGCCATGGCCCACAGGCCTAGCCGCTCCGCGGCATGTGGGATCTTCCTGGACCAGGGCACAAACCCATGTCCCCTGCATCGGCAGGCGGACTCTCAACCACTGCGCCACCAGGGAAGCCCTACTACATTTATAATTTTGATGGTCTGGACTCTCTTTTACGACAAACACACTGTAATCATGAAGAGGGAACAAAGGCACATAGATAATTAGCTCTTATCAGACAGGATATGCTGGGGTGTGGAGGAAGGATTGTGATATTTCACTTTGGGGTGATTCCCAGTGTGCTGCTTCTTCCCAGAAAACAGGCCATTGTAGTCCCCTAGAATGACATAGTAAGTGGTCTCTGAATTGTATTTCAGACAGTGAGTGAATAAAATGGGGGGAGGTAGTTTTATTATAATTTCATATGAAACTTTTGTATTGATGTATAGCATATGTACAGAAAAGTTCACAAATCCTAGGTATATAATTCAGTCAATTAGCAATCCCAGGAAATAGACTGTTCCAAGAAATAGACTATTCCAAGAACCCTAAAAGCCCTGGGGGAGGGAGGCACATTTTAATGTATGACACATAGTAATTATTAGGTTAAATCATATGAAACTGCTGATATTTGAGCATTTTTGACCTTAAGAAAAAGTTTCACATGGTTCAGCCTAGTAAGAAGTTAAAATCAGTTATTAATAACTGGTCAGTCAGTTATTTTGTGATGAATCTAAAATAAACTTGTAAACTCTCCTTGAAGCTTGTTCATGTCCATCCCATTTACATACGGCATGGGGAAGGAATTACAGGAATGAAATATGGCCATCTTATCTTCCTCACAGAGGACAATAACAGTTTTATCCCTCGAGAAGTATTTTCTGATTCTTGGGTGTCTAGTTTCAAATGTCAAATAATATCACTTTTATTACTTTTGTCCTGGAAATGATTCCAGTGTACTAAATTTCTCTGTGCTTAAGTCTTCATTTTCAGCCCAAATTTTATCTCCTGCATACTTTTATTCTTGTTTAGATCTCTACCCCTGAGAGCTTTAAATGAGTAAGAAGAAAGGAAAAGAATATAACTGCATTAAAGTATAACAATGAAATAATTATAGAGTATTTTGGAGATTGCAGAAATATCTTCCTAGAGCCATTGGGGACTAATGCTTATTTCTCTTGTTTTTGTGTTTTTAACCTGCCCTACTTAGGTCATCTTGTTATATCACCCAAAGGTTCTCCAGATGGAATTCCAATGTTTGCTCTTAAAATTTTTTTTAATGTGAGAGATGTAAAAATAAATAAATAAAACCATTAAATTTCATAAGAAGTTAGAAGGCACAGAGAGATGCTAACATTCATTTGGTAACTGGACCATCTATTAATAGCTGATGAAATATTGTTTATTCTTAGGGTAAATCAGAAGGCCCAGGACTTTAGATAAACATCAGGCATTGCCCTGTAAACATTTAAAAAATGTTGCAGCCTTCCACATTCACTTCAGTTGACATCACTATAATAGCTTTTTTTTTTTGCGGTATGTGGGCCTCTCACTGCCGTGGCCTCTCCCGTTGCGGAGCACAGGCTCCGGACGCACAGGCTCAGCGGCCATGGCTCACGGGCCCAGCCGCTCCGTGGCACGTGGGATCTTCCCGGACCAGGGCACGAACCTGTGTCCCCTGCATCGGCAGGCGGACTCTCAACCACTGCGCCACCAGGGAAGCCCTAAAATAGCTTTAATGTAAATAACTGAGGAGGTCTTGAAGTTAATAATTTCTGACTTCCCGGAACAGTGCTGTATGCACCCGTGGTTAGCGAGAGCCCTGGGGAGCATCACCCTTCAGTTCTCTCAGGCTCTCACTTCCTCGTGGCACCACTCTGAGGATGGTCCTGCAGTCCCAAGGTCAAGACTTCAGCTTCCCTGGTGCCCCCCCAGCCACACACCAAAAACAATCCGGTGTTGAATCTCTTGAGGAACTTCTTCCTTGTTAGGAATGAGAAGCTTCTCGCACATACATATGCTTTTGAAGGGGAGGCAGAGTTCTCCACCTGTTTCCTTTTTTTTTTGGCCGCACTGGCCTGTGTGGGTCTTAGCGCAGCATGTGGGATCCTAGTTCCCGACCAGGGATGGAACCCACATCCCCTGCATTGGAAGCGTGGAGTCTTAACCTCTGGACTGCCAGGGAAGTCCCTCCACCTGTTTCTTACGATCTTATTCTTGTAAGAGAACCACAAATCTCCATCGTAGTTCCTCTGTCAGAGCTGTGTGGATGTCAGCCTCCTGATACCTTGAAATGTGTTTCAGACTAAAGGACAACAACGTTGAAGCTGTGTACGGAGTGTGATGGGTTGGGAGGGGGGTGAGGGAATCTAAACACTGCTGTGCTGAGTTTCAGATTTTTCAGTCATTCCCATCCCAATTTTGCAGTATATTATGGTACCTTTGAATCCATCAGATGTGTGGGAAGCTTTCATTTTATTCTCTATTTTTTCCCTTTTAATTTTCTTGGTGTTTTTCTTCCCTCCTCGTGGGTGTAACGTTTTCACGCACAGATGTCTCCTCGCTCTGCCCGGCGACGTTGGTCCATACAAGCAATTAACGACTTCCCGGTACTGTGCGCTGTGCAAATGCTCTCCTTAACTAATCCTGTCTCTGCCCAAAGGCCCAAGAATAAAATGCCACCTGCCTGGCTTTGAGGAACCTGAAATGACAGGCTGGCTGGTTTTCAGGAACAGCATAATCAATTTCTCACTCTTGGGAATCAGGCACCAAGGACTGCCTCCTGGTTCTATCAGTTTCAGATGGGTGAACACTGGTATCATTAAGGATTGTGAATGGCCTTCTTTGAAAATGAAGCTGAATGCTGGATTTCTTGGAAAGAACCCCAGTGATAAGCCTTTAGCTCACCTGATTTCACTTGGAGTATTTGTATAATTTCATAGAGCTTTCAAAAGCCTACCTTTGGCATGGCGGGGCAGCAGAGGAAGATATAAGAGACTTCTACCATTTTGTCTCCGTTTTTATCGTCTTGCTCGAGTTCAAAGAGGGGAGTGCCCACCTGCTTCACTGGCATGACACCGAAGCTAGATTTTAATCCTTTGGGAATTTCCTGGAACCAATTTTTTTCCTTGCCATCAGTATTTTGCATTGACAGTAAAACCTCTGCAATGGACATCTTCTCTTCCTTTTCTCTTGCTTACTCTCTCCTCTTCTGTCTTCCTCTCCCACCCGCTTTGTGTTTCAGTCGTGCCATGGTGACCTCAGGCTGTGCAAGGCAGCTTTGAGGCTTTTGTGTAAGTTTCATTTGGTGTAAAAACAAAAAAAATTTTAGGAGCATAGTCCTATAGCCTTTTTATATAAAAACCGGTTGAAATCAGGAACCTTGATTAGCAAGTTCCACTGCCGCCCAACAACCTGGGGGTGGAGCTGCCTCCGTGACCATCTTTCCTCAGAAAGCCTGTCCTACCAACCCAGCTGCTGCGTTTCCACTGATTTTTCCAGAAGTCCCTGCTCCTGCTGCTATTTAAAGAGGAACTCATTTTGACTCACTGCCCACTCTGCTGATGATTATGCATTGTCAACGGGGTTGCTGCGAAGCAGTTGGTGGCTTATTCTTGGGCTGTTTTTACATTTAACCCATTTATTGCCATCGATGTTGCCTCCGACTGTAGCAGTAACACTGGTGGTTCAGTCGCAAGCTGGCTATTGGTTGTCATTCAGTGCTCTCTGCACCAGTGCCTCCCCGCTCCCACCGCCCCTCCCTCCCCACCCCGATCCTCCCTCTCCTGTTTCCCGTAATTCCATGAACACCTTCTTGGTCTGTTCAGAGGAGCATCCCAGTCTCATCGTGTGATAACTTGTCTGTCTTGCTTTGTCTCTCCTCCCTCGATCCCTGCTCATGGAATCTGTGGGGAAGGGGTGTTTTCTATCGATGGGGCATTGAGATGACCTAAGAGAAGTGCAGAGTCCTTCACCTCCCAGAGGTACCGATTTTACTGCACGGAAACGTATCCACAGTTAAGCCCGTCAGAGTGGGACTGGAGCAATGCAGGAGGTTTTAGGGGGCTTTGGGGCCCCTGTGCCCTTTTCTCACCTGGAAAGGTCAGCCACACCTCATCCCGGTGTGTCATTGTTGTCGTCACCTGACAGGTGCTCAGACTAGGGAGGTTATTCTAAAATCTCCAGCAAGATACTAAGGCAAAGGAATCTTGGGAAGGTGTGGATGAGGTATGAACCATTTTTGTTGCCAAAACACTAGAGGAAACACTCCATGCTTCTCAGGGAGCACCTGGGTCCTAGGCCCTGACACCTGATTTGAGATCTACCACATCCTTGTTTAGGCAGCCTTGTTGGATTTGAATCCCCAGAATAATTTGCCATGAGACAGGTTTACTGAGTGACTTCCATAGCCTGAAGGGGAGACAGTTCATATTTTAAAACCATCAACCTCCAAGTTTGAAAAAAAATATTTTGTGACCCCCCGCTTAAAGATTTTTTATAATGTTTTATAGTTATTCCTTGCTGGATTAAATGAACAAAAACAGCTGTCCCTTAATTGCTTTCACACTTTGATTCTTGGTGGCAGCTATCATTAGGGTGATCCTGTGTTAGGGAATCTCCTTCTATTGTAGTCTCAAAGGCAGCTTATCGAGGTCCATAAGGCACCACCTGTACATCAGTACAGGTCAAACAGAGAAGCACCTGGAAGCCTGGTGTCTCAAGAAGCTGACAAGGAAGTCCCAGGAAATACAGACAGTGATTTCCGTAATTCTGTGAAAGGTAGTTGCAGAAAGCTGCCCAGACCACTATCTTTACATTTTCATCAAGGACTTATTGATGACTCACAGGGGCCCGTTTCTGCCAATCTCCATCACCCAAGACTGCAAATGGGAGAAGAGCCCTGAGACGTCTCTTTGGACCCCGAGTTTTCTTTTCTCTGAATGTGTCGAATCCTAACAAATCCAAAAAGGAAATTAAACGGCGTGAGGTTCAGGCTCATGAGCCCAGCCTGAAACACAGCACCTTGGTCTGAGCCTGGCGTGTTAAGCCCTGTAGCCGCAGGAGCTGCTTGCCTCTGCCTGTCATCAGCGTGTTGCTCTGGCTCAGCAGTGCTTGGCAGAGAAGTGACTTTAGAAGTGAGTAATTGTGGACAGTGGTGTGTTGGACAGCCCTCACTGGAATCAGATGATCTCCGTATATGCAGAAATGGATCTGTTTTTATATGGATCAAACTATTTACATATTAACAGGTAGCTTAGTCAGGACTTAATTTTCCCCCCTTTTTAATCTAAAATCATACTCTTAAAAGCAGGTTAACGTATGGGCTTAGCAGCCTGAGAACCTGTGTTCAAAGCTCAGCTCTTAGGAATGTGGCCTTGAGTAAGCTCACATCCTCATTGGTGAAGTCCGGGGCGTCTCTCATTTCCTGAATACAGGCTCCTCTCTGGCCATTGTAGAGAAGGCTCTGGGGAAATATGATAGTTGCTCATGATCTTCTTCCACATCCATTACCCAGGTCCCTCTGCTCAAGTATTTTTGACATTCTGAAAATGATCCTTTTTAGAAATATTTCAAGTCTGCTAGGAAAAACATTCTGACATGAGCTAGTCTATTTGCAAATGAACCACTTTGGGCACATGGGCCTTAATATTATGCTTTCATTGGTTTTGCTGAAAAAGTCAGGCGATTGTGGATGTTTCCAGTGTGGTCTGAAAGCTGTAGACCCCATCCCTCACGAGGCGTCCAGTGGTTTCCACTGTGCAGTTAAACGGATCTGTTGTGAATTGCTCAATTGTTGAAGGGCTTCTTATTTTCTCTTTGTAATAAGGAGCCAGAGTCAGTGCCTGGAACTGTTTTAGAAGCCTTTCAACCAACCTGGAAGACCCAATTAGATGGATCCTATTTGATTCCAGATGGAATCTTTTGAATGTAGATCTTTTCTTTCTGCCTTTAAAAAAAAAATCCAGTACCCTAAATCTCATTGGAGATGACGAATTATGTGGGGCCTTGTGGGTATGTCATTTCCCGGGATTCTTAAACTCCCAGAAGTCTGGATGAAAGTCACAGTGGAGTGAGTTTATGGACTTATGCCCTCTGTGTTCTAGTTAACCATGTTGTGCCGTCCCATCACTGCAGGGTCGGTGCATGCTGAGTTACTCTCTGTAAAACCAGTCCTAGTGCTCAGGGCACGTGTGACAGTACAGTCTAATGTCGGTAAACGCTGCCTGGCTCCAGTCCATCCTGACAGGCCATTTTTCTCGTTAACACACTCGCCCCTTACTTGCACCCACATCACAGTTCTTCTTTAGAAAATAACCAAGGCCAGCAGAGAATTGAAGGGCTACTAGCCCCAAAGAATAGATGCAGTTTCCTCTTGTGTTGCAGAATAATGACTTGTGTATGGATACATAGTAACTGAACTGCTTCTAAGACCAAATAGGTTAAGGTTCCAAATTGATAGCATATGTATTTACAAACGATGATGAACAATTCAAATACTTTAGCTGAACATCTACATTTACCTGCCATGCACTGAGTCCTGGTGTCCTGGGTTTAGCAGGTTCCATGCCACTTACTAATCCTATAGGAAGTGATGTGCGTTGGACAACTTTGGGGGTTAGATGGGACGTGAACGGTCAGAAATGCCTGGATATAGACCATGACTGATTTATGGAAGAGTGATTGTATCAAAATCACTGGTGGAAAATGAATTTATCTATCTATGAACCATCTAAATAATAAAATACTCTACATGCCCGAGAGTTTATGGACATTTATAATAATTACAGATTTTTAAATTGCACTTTTTCAGTTGACACTTTGCAGTCTCACCTTTTCATTGTCCCCTGATTAACCTTGTGAGATTGGAACCACAGAGCTTATCATGAGCCCAGAGTTACCAGTGAGCAAAGAGAGAGTGACACAAGCCTGAATTCACCGCAAAAAAGGAAGGTGCCTGGGGTCACATTGAGCCAGGGCATGTGTTAAAGAGACCAGTAAGACTTGATTTTCTGACTCCACATTACAGGGCCCTTTCACTGGCTCCTTTTGCCTCCTTTGTTAATAAATATGTCACTTCCCTCCTGAGTTGAATCACTTTGGTGACCCCCTTTCTAACTTCTGGCAATAAAATAAAATAGAATATTGCTCCCTTGGCTGGTCGTCATTTTGAAGATACCAGATGGGGCTACACTCTCATAATTCTCATTTTCCAGGACATCTCTCATTTCCCACATACAGGCTCCTCTGTAGCCATTTGTAGGGAAGGCTCTGGGGAAATAGGATAATTGCTTATGATCTTCCACATCCATTACCCAGGTCCCTCTGCTCAGGTATTTTTGACATTCTAAATGATCACTTTTAGAAATAATTCAAATCTGCTAGGGAAGACAGGGTAATTTTTCTTGAGCTGCTCAGTTTCTGTGTCTGCCTCCCATAGATGAAAGTTTGCAGATCCCACACTGCTGTGTCTGAATTAAATTTCAACAAATCCAATTTAAATTGTCTGAAAAGGAAAGAAAAAAAAAAAAACTTTGATGAGTTTCAAGCAAGAATTTTGAACCTAGGGCTGAACCCAACCTTAAAAGTTGCTCTTCTCCCACATTTTTGTGGTCTTTACTAACTTATTTACTTGCTGTTCTTTCTTTTTAAAATTCTGGCTTCAAGGTGTTTTTGAGCACCTGCAGAATGTATATAGCACTGCAGTAGGTGCTTATTTTCCTCTTAGGATTCTGGGCCATGAGCTCAATGCCCTTTGTCATCCTTTTATTTTCTACAGATGCTGATTCATATAATTGTGGGCATGATGTAATGCAAGGTCTCTGCAAATTACCAATGACCCAACTATGGTGTGCTCTGCAAATGTAGGTTTCCATTCATTGAAGTCCCCATTAGTTATATCTTGTCATTTCCCCCAGAAATCAAGGAGATGGAAAAGTAAGCGTGAGGGATCGGACTCTGGGAATCGACCAATCAAGGCTGCTGGGAAAGTGATCATTCAGGATATTGCCTGCCTTCTTCCTGTTCACAAGTCATTGGGAGAACTATACATGTAAGTTCAGAATTTCAACTATGCCGTGCTTCCCACTTAGACATGAATATCAAAGTTGTTTATTTTATCTTATTTTATTTTTTGGCCGTGCCTTGCGGGATCTCAGTTCCCTGACGAGGGATTGAGCCCAGGCAGTTGAAAGCCTGGAATCCTAATCACTAGGCCACCAGGGAACTCCCTGTTTTAGTTTTTGAGATACTGGAATCCTTTTTAGGAGAGACCCAGTGCATTAGCTTTCTTCTGCTGCATAGAAAATTACCACAGACCTAGCGTTTAAACAACACACATTTATTATCTCCAAGTTTCTCTGGGTCAGGAGTCTGGGCATGGCTTACCTGGGTCCTTGCTCTGGTCTCCCCAGGCTGAAATTATGAAGTCAGCCGGGTGGTGGTCTTAACCAATGCTCAGGGTCCTCTTCCAGACTCATTCAGGTTGTTAGCAGAATTCAGTTCCTTGCAGCCGGAGAACTCAGGGAATTTCATCTTCTCCAAGACCAGCAGGAGTGTCTCACTGATGCTTCACTGTCTTTCTAAGGTCTCATCTGATTAGGTCAGGCCCACCCAGGAGAATCTCTCTTTTGACAATTATGGGAGTGATATGTCATCAGTACTGACTGGTCTTGACCCCGTTTAAAGGGAGGGTTTATACAAGGCATGTACAGCAGGGGCTAGCAATCTTGGGCACAGTCTCAGAATTCTGCCTCCTGTCCTTAATATGTAAAACAGTTTAAAAGCAGAGCCACTTTGGTTGAAGGGAGCTGGGAGGTGGGTGACAGGCACACAGAAGCTGCTGACCTGTGGTTCCCCTTCTTCCTGAACTTGAACACATAATAAAAAATATTTATTTTGTCGTTTATGTACAGCACATTACTCCTTGTTAGAAACTACGGTCAGCATTATGCATATCTAAATCAATTTTTATTCAACCCTTAAGCCTGGGGAACTCCCCAGAAAAGCTAGCTGGCACATTGTTCTTTGAACCTGGCCTCCTTTCCTGACTTCAAAGAGGTAAGCAATTTCACCTTCCCCAGGCCTGAACTCACAGTGTAACGTCAGCTGTAGGTAAGCTTTTTCTCCATGTTACGTAGAAAGGGAGCTTACGGCCAATACGAATAAAACATTTTGAGTGACAACCAAAGAGGCAGTTTTTAGTTTATTTGTTAAACCAGGAGTAATTGATTTAGAAGTCAACTGGAAAGAAACTTTTTAATTCTTCTTAAATTTCAGATTGAATGTGAATGATATTCAAGAAACATGTCAGAAGAATGCCACTTCTGCCTTGCTTGTTGGAAGGAAGGATCTCGTCCAGGTATTTTCCATTCTTTTTGTTGGAGATCTGGATTCTTCTCTTGGAGCAGGTTCTTTTCACTTTACTGTTTTGGTTTAGTGACATTTCAAGGTGTACCTCCTATTTTGTCATTTCTTTCCCATTTTCTTTGCCAAACTATAGGGCTAGAGCAGCTTTTAGATCCCTTGGATGTTTTTCTTATTAGTGCTTAGTTGAGGAAGTCCTAAAGCATTTACTAAGTGTTTTTATAACATCTCTTTTCTATTCTAGGGCAGGGTGATTGTTAATATGTAAATTTGGGTGTCTTTATCTTTGCCATTTACACCCTCAGTTCTGTTTTGTTTGTTTTTTACTTTTAAAAATGCTTCATTTCATAAAAGGTTTACCAAGGCATTCCTTAAGATAGAGACATGTTCAGTTTTAAAACAAGGTGTAATATTACAAGAATTAAAATTTCCTTCATCTTTGCAGAAACACGTCAATGCTTAAGCAAGTTGCTCCTATATTGGTGAGGTTTTTTGTTTATTTATTTATTTATTTATTTTTGTTTGTTTGGCCGTGCCACGCAACTTGCGGGATCTTAGTTCCCTGACCAGGGATCGAACCTGGGCCCTCGGCAGTGAAAGTGCGGATTCCCAACCACTGGACCGCCAGGGAATTCCTGGTGTTTTTTTTTTAAACTGTTTTATTGAGATTGTAGTCCATAGACCATGCAATTTACACATTTAAGATGTACCATTCAGTGGCTTTTAGTATATTCACAGCATTTTGCAATCATCACCATAAGCAATTTTGGAACATTTCCTTTACCCTGTAAAGGCACCCCACACCCCTTACTTGTCACTGCTCAAGCCCCTCTTCCCCCATCCAGCCCTTGCCAACCACTAATCTATGTTCTGTCTCTATTGCATCTTTTATTCTTTAGTGTGAGGATTAGATTGAGCAATGGAAACTATGAGCTGCTGTCCTATCTACTCAGTTTTTTCCTTGTAACCCTCCAAATGACCCAGAGCTAAGGCCTCCCCTTGATTTTTATCTGATTGAAAAATCCCTAAGATTTCCTTTTCTCTCCTAGTAAACACCGTCAAGTCTCTGCTGCAAACCCTTTTAAGTAAAACTTAGAGTCATGGATTTAATCTTTTTCTCTAAGGACCCAGCCACCTAAAATTCTGCAAACACTGAGAAGGCAAAACAAAGTAGTGGAAATAGTGGGGAATTTCTAACAGGAGGCGTCAGCCCGACTCCACTCCCTAGTGGTGTAACAGTGGGCCATGTATTTCCGACTCTCTCAGCCTCTGTGTGTTGGTCAAATGAGACCCACAAGAATAATTGCCTCATAGGGTTGATGAGAAGATTGGTTCACGTTCTGAAAAAACATTCTCTGAGGAAAAATTACTTCCTAAAGGTTTTTTTTCTTTTTCTTTTAAGTTTTTAGGACTTTTATGGCAGGGTTGATTTGGAAGTTCAGGCTAGTCCGAGTGAAGTGGAAAGACCCTTCTCTGGGGTTCAGACATACCTGGGTTTACATCTGGGCTCCGTCCCTTTCATGTTGTGTGATCCTAGGCAGCTACCTAATCATTCTGAACTTCAGTTTCCTCACCTATAAAATAGGAACAATACTTCTGAGGTCCTTATGAGAACTAAATAAGGTAATATGCATACAATTTCCATACCTGTATCTGGTAGATGTAAATACCCAGTATGTGGCAAATTATTGCTGCTGTTCTTGCAATTGCAGTCATCATTGTGGTGTGGTCTTCCTTAATGGACTGGAAATGACATCAGTGCAAATGCTTGGAGAATTTTTTTTGTTGTTCTTTTTGCACATATTGAAGATGATGTGTCTCCTGTTTTGCAAAGAGTTACAGGAATAAACCTGTCAACTATTTCTGTTGAAGGCACTTGGGAAACGTGTATTACAAGTGAGGAAATAATGGACCCAAGTTGTCAGCCAGGGTAGTAAACATCCTTTCCTATCCCAGAAACCTATGAACTTCTTCCAGCAACCATCCAGGTGGTCCATTGATCATAGAAATGAATGTTTTTCTTTTGAACCAATACTCGTGGGGGTTATTTAAGTATACTGGAGCCACACGATTGCATTGATTTTTTTTTAACATATCTGATGTGTTTCTATACCTGTTTTTCAGTATTTTTATTTGCTTATTCTTTTTTTCTTCTATTTTAAACTCCTTGATTCAAAGTCTGTATCTTCTTCCTTTCGGGTTTTTCTCAGAGTCTAGTAGTGTTTTCCAGTTGGTGGGCGTACAGTGATGTATTGCTAGTAAGAAAGATTTCCCAAAAATAATATTCCATTAAAAATTTTATTTATTTATTTATTTGGCTGCGCTGCGTCTTAGTTGCGGCGTGTGGGATCTTTTAGTAGCAGCATGCGGGCTGCTTAGTTGCAGCATGTGGGCTCTTAGTTGTGGTACACGTGTGGGATCTAGTTCCCTGACCAGGGATTGAACCTGGGCCCCCTGCATTAGGAATGCAGAGTCTTAACCTCTGGACCACCAGGGAAGTCCCCAGTATTCCATTTTTAAAGGTATAGAGGGGAGGGGACTCTGTTGATGGTGTGATGTATTTATATTTAGCATGTGCTAAATCTTGGATTTAATAGACACATCATGGACATTAGTTTCTGCTTGAGGACTCCAAGCCCCGTGAGGTTTCAAGTTTGGGGATATTCCTCAGATTTGATGTCAACAAAAAGAAAGCCGAGTCTATTTTTTCTTGGCCTATTTTTCTGTAACTTCAGAGAGTATACTGAAACTTTTGTAATGGAAGGTTTTTCATTATTTGGGCAAAGGACAATCTTAAGTGTGATACCGAATGCATTTTTTTCTCCCTGCCAGTTCACTAATGAAGCAGCAGAAAAAGTCACATGAGTCAGTGGTTAAATAGACCATCCAGGGAAGTTGTTGCATGGTGTCATTCCTCTGTCGTCAGCTTCATAAAAGTTTTGAAGGCTAGTGTTCCTCAAATGTTCATACAAGTCCCCCGAGAATCTTGCTAAAATGCAAATTCTGCTTCAGTAGGTCTGGAGTTGGGTGTCAGACTCTGCATTTCAGTAAGCTCCCAGCTTTGGCCGCCCCCAGAATAGCAAGGCTTTAGGCTGTGTGTGGAGGAGGAGGTGGGGTTCTTTCATGGTTCGCGGTCCTGTGTTCACCAGTCTGAGTGTGGGTATTTCTCTTTGATCTGTCCAGGTTTGGTCACTGGCTACAGTAGCTACGGATCTTTGCCTTGGTCCGAAGTCTGACCCAGATTTGGAAACACCCTGGGCTCGACATCCATTTGGGCGACAGCTACTGGAGTCTCTGTAGGTTTTGAGAGCTAAAAGTGAGGAAAATGAGTGATGTCAATTTTAGGTCTATAAACACTTTCAGTGTTTTTGTCTAAGAGAAAAGTGCAAAGGCCTGAGGCATGAGAAGAGGAAGTGAGACCTTCCCTTTTAGGGCTGCTATAATTTCTGTGCAGAATTCACTTCTTAGAGCAGAAGAAATTTTATAGTATTTGTCATTTATAACAAGGATTTGGGACTCATGTGTCCTTGAGAGAGTTATGCTTTGGCCCAGAAGTACATCAGTCTGAACACAGGAGTTTGAGTTCTTGAGGTAGAAAGTTTCTTGGGTGCTATAGAATCTCGCCCCTGAGAGCAGGTTAGAGAATTGCACGTTGGCCTTCGTGTTTTCCAAAGGCCACGATGCATTCACCCTGTTAGACAGTTTATGAAAACCTTGAGTTTGTGTTTGATTTATTGCACTGAAATGTGGCAAACTGGAAATACAGTGTGCAAAATGATTCACAGCCAGGAAAAACCACTTGAGGCTCCAAGACAGGGAGGCCCAGGTCCTGACAGAGAGATGGAAAAGCTCTCCTTCCTTCAGGTGGAGGTTTGCTTTACCTACTTGTTGAGGCCGGACCTGGGACACGTGCTCATGCTTCAGGTTGCTCATGGTGCTTGTTCTACCTACTTCATATGAGGCTCATGAGATAGTGTGAAAACACCTTAAAACTATTAGACATTGCTTGGTAGGAAAGTATCAATATTATTGCATCACCAAGGCCAAGTCCCTGGGATCTCTACCTCACATTCTGTCTAGCGCAGTTGTACTGAAAGGAGCAAAGGGGATGTGAGGACCTAAAAGGTAAAACTATCCCCTGCTGTTCTTACTTAATAGCTCAGACTCCTAATGCCACCTCCCGAGTCTGTGACCTGCTCCCCATACTGTGGTGGCACCGTGCTCTCTGAGCACCTCCATGTAGCCTTAGGTCATATGAATGGAGGACATAGAAACCCCCCAGGAAGCAGTGTGATGCCTCCTTGGAGTTGGAGAGGCCGAGAGAGCATGTATGGCCTCACTCAGATGTGGGTTGAGTCTCCTTAATTCTTGAAGAAGCTCCATTCAAGTCTGAGCCCAGGCCTGGCTGCCAGCTAGGAGCTTTCAGATTGGTTATATCTAGGTCACGTGTAATACTCAGATACATGTTATTCCAAAACAAATTGAGCCAAACTCAGAGTCGATCATGCCCCTGGATCTGCAGGAAGCCCTCGGTCCTGATGGGGGCTTTGGAGGCAGAATCAAGAATTCTCCCTTCCTTTATGGTTTATCACAGGATATAGTTCCCTGTGCTATACAGTAGGATACCCATTCTATATAAATGATAATGGAAAAGAGTATGAAAAAGAATGTGTATATATATATATATATATATATGTATAACTGAAGAACTTGGCTGTACAGTAGAAATTAACACAACACTGTAAATCAACTAAACTTCAATAATATAAATGAAAAAAAAATTCTGCCTTCCTACCCCGATGGCGACAGCCCACCGCTGTCGTGACATTCATTCTTCCCCCTGCCTTTCTCATGACTTCTCCTCTCCTGCCCCCTTTCTCTCCAGGCTGGCTCATTACTGCCGGCTCCGGGACGTGCAGACGTTGGCTATGCTCTGCAGTGTGTTTGAAGCCCAGTCTCGGCCGCAGGGGATACCAAACCCCTTCGGGCCTTTTCCCAGCCGCTCATCTAACCTTGTGGTGTCCCACAGTCGATACGTAAGTTGGAGGTTTCCTGGTGTGAGTTTGACTTTTCCCAGAGGTCGCCGTCATGGGGACCAGCGCTCTCATGCTGCTCCTGTTTGCTCTGCAGCCCAGCTTTACATCCTCTGGTTCCTGCTCAAGTATGTCCGACCCAGGATTCAACACTGGTGGCTGGAACATAGGTTGGTATAGCGTTAGCCCACGCTCGGTTTTTGTTTTTGTTTTTGTTTTTTTAAACATCTTTATTGGAGTATAATTGCTTTACAGTGGTGTGTTAGTTTCCATGCTGGGTTTTTATACTCTAAATGTGGTGTGCGATTTAATATGTAATCTTTACTTGATGAATACTCTCCATATTTTTCCTTGTTTCTCATTGCCCCACACACACACAGTGCGCTGCAAAGCTTGCAGGATCTTAGTTCATCTTAGTTCCCCGACCAGGGATTGAACCTGGGCCCGCTGCAGTGGAAGCTTGGAGTCTTAACCACTGGACCACCAGGGAATTCCCCCTTTGCCCTTTTTTAAAAAAAATTAATTAACTTATTAATTTATTTATGGCTGTGTTGGGTCTTCGTTGCTGCACGCAGGCTTCCTCTAGTTGCGGCGAGCAGGAGCTACTCTTTTGCGGTGCATGGACTTCTCATTGTGGTGCCTTCTCTTGTTGCGGAGCATGGGCTCTAGGTGCACGGGCTTCAGTAGTTGTGGTTCATGGGCTCTAGAGCGCAGGCTCAGTAGTTGTGGCGCACAGGCCTAGTTGCTCCGCGGCATGTGGGATCTTCCCAGACCAGGACTCAAACCTGTGTTCCCTGCATTGGCAGGCAGATTCTTAACCACTGCACCACAGGGAAGCACCCCCCTCGTTGCCCTTTAAATTGAGTATGATGGGGATACTGTAGTCAGCAAGGTCTGGGCTTTTCGTGTTTGAACAGGCTGGTTTCTGGTCGCTCTGCCTTGCTGGGTTGCTTTCCATCTTGTAACCTTAAGAAACTGACAGTGGGACTTCCCAGTGTCCCCCCGCCAAATGCTAACCCTTATCCTTTCTCCTGCACAAGCCCCTTTCCCGATCATCTGCCACTTCCTGTTACCTCCCTCTCCCCACGTACCTCCTTCAGGGTAGAGAAATAAAGCTGAGCCTGGTTCCAGCTGGCCGTAAAGGTCTATTTAACGAGGAAGTGTATTTGTGTTTTCTGGATTTTTTAAATTTCTTTTTAAAAATGATCTTAGTTTTGTTGATTGCAAAAGTACTATTTGCCCAGTGAAGAAAAACAAAACAAAAAGCATTAGTGGAGAAAATAGTAATCATTGATTCCCCCACCTAGAAATAACATATGTTAACATTCCAGAACATTTTCTTCCAATCTTCGTGTGTGTGTGGGGGTCATTCTCTATTTGTGGTTTTTGTGTTCCATTTTTGATTTTGTCATGAGCATTTTCTCATGTCATTTAAAGAGTTTTTATAAGTAATGCCTGCCTAATAGTCTACACCATCTCTACCATAATTTGCTTATTCATTTTGTGGGTACTTAATTATCAAGTTACCTTAATAGTAAACACCTAGACAAAAAGGTAAGGCTAGGAAAGTGTTCTGTTTAGTTCCATTTCTCAGGATCTTCAACTTAGCTTATCTTTCTTCCAGGGAGTCAATTGGACACATGTGCATTATGAGAGTTTTCTGGTATTTCCCGTGCCTTCTCTGATTTTCATCTTCTCTTCCCATTTGATTTTTTTCAGTGGGAAGAGAGACAGAACACATATGTTCACCCTGGGGAGAGTCCTCACCAGAAGAAATCCGATTTGGGAGTCTGACCTACAGTGATCCTCGTGAGCGAGAGCGTGACCAGCACGATAAAAATAAAAGGTAATGACCTTGGCAGGTGGGAGCTGCAATTTCATGACGCTTAGATTCTCCAAAATCAGGACTCTTAGCGTATTATGTGTCATTTGTTATATTAAGTGCTGTTTGGCCTTGAGCTTGTTTCTCTTAAAGGAATTGACCAGAATTTTGAATTTGATCCAGGCTTCTGGACCCCGCCAACACCCAGCAATTTGATGACTTTAAGAAATGCTACGGAGAAATCCTCTACCGCTGGGGTCTGAGGGAGAAACGAGCTGAAGTGCTGAAGTTTGTTTCCTGTCCTCCTGATCCTCACAAAGGAATCGGTGAATAAGAATTTCTTTCTCTTCCCGTCACTCTCTGAAAAGTCCTATAATTTAATGTGCCCATAACATAATACTTGGAATGAAGTTCCAGTTTCTCATCTATAAGCAGAAATTTCTGAAGCATTTTGAGTCTGTTTCAAGCTTCTGAAAACCCTGGCATTTCATGAGGTGATTACATTTTTATTGTAACGGAAGAGGTTTTCTATACAATCCTCAGATATTGATTGGAAGTAGGGATATTTATTCAGTGATTCAACTAATGTTTATCAAATTCCTCTTAGTCACAGTGCTAGCACACTCACTCCTTCCCGTGGTGGAATGCACAGACCGGTGGGAGAGGAAAATATAATTACAAATTGTGATCAGTATTTACGAGCAAACAAAAGGGGTGTTGGGGCAGGGAAGCAAGGGGGGAGACTCTTAGAAGACATGTCGAGCTGTATCGGGAAGGCTCTCTGAGGAGCTGCGGTTTGCAGGATGGGGTGGAGCCACACGTGCAGCGAGAGAGCAGCACGACGGGCATCCCATGCAGAGGGAGCGGGTCCATGGGGGAAATAACTTGTTATTCTAAACAAGTGGAGGAAGACCCGTGTGGCTAGAACATAATGAGCGAAAAGAGTGCTGTAAAATGAGACAGTAGGATAGTCAGACTTGAGAGTCATGGTAAAGAATTTGGATTATATTCTAAGTCCAATGGTGAGCTTCGAAGGACATTAACAGGTAAGTTATATGACTTCCCTGGTGGTCCAGTGCTTAGGACTCTGTGCTTTCACTGCCATGGGCCCGGGTTCGATCCCTGGTCAGGGAACTAAGATCCCGCAAGCCGCGTGGTGAGGCCAAAAAAAAAAACATAAGTGATGTGCTCTGGTTTCCCTTGTAAGAGGATCCCTTTGGCTGTTATAGGAAGAAAGGGCTGGAGGAGGATAGAAGCAGAGGTAGGAAGGCCATTTGAAGATTCTTAGATAGTCAGAGAGAGATGGATGGCCTAGTCTCGGGGTGACAGCAGTGGAGGTGGAGAGAGATGAGTGGAGTAAAAATGTATTTTAGAGGTAGACTCAGTATGACTTACTAACAGGTTGGGTATGGGCTTGAGGAGAAGAGGCAAAGCTTAGATGATTCCCAAGTTTCCAGCTCAAGCAACTGGGTAGGTGGTGTTGCCATATTCTACGATAGAAAAGACTGGAAGAACATTGAAAACTCAGTGTGGAACAGTTGGAAATGTTGGTGAGGTTCAGACTGTAGAAATCATGCAGGCAGTTGGATGTGAGTCTGGAGCTTAAAGGACAGTTCAGGGCTGAAACTAGGAATGTGGGAATCTTCACCATGTCGGTGGTGTTCAAGCTGTGAGAGTTGAGTGCATTTACCTGGGAGCTGGGGGGTGGGGAGGAAGAGGATGGGAGGAGCAAATAAGAGAGCCCACTTACTCTGGGCCTTGAGAGAAACCAGTACTTGGAGACTGAGTCTTGGAGGAAGAACCAGAAACAGAGACTTAGAATGAGATACCAGTGAGTTTTGAGGAAAAGCAAGACTGTACTATGAAAGAAGCTAAGAGAAGAGATGTCTTCTAAAGAGTGACATGAAAGACAGATACAAGAGTGGACTGAACACACACTGATTTCCTTTCTTCCCCACACCCTGCCAAAGTGTCTACATAGAGCTTTTCTGTAAAGACACAGCCATGCAAGGAGAAGTAATGTTGGCAGTAAAACTTGGGACCTGGAGGGCAGACAAGGTTAGTGATACCTGATCTCACGGGGGAGAAAGCTGAGCCCTGAACTGGCAGGCAGAAAAACAGCAACGCACATGACAGAACCCCCAGGTGGCTCAGGAATTAGTGGTACCCCGTACCTCTGCAAGTGGCATGAAGGTGAGGTCAAAAACGGGAGTATTGTGTCATGGCCTTTCTAGGGTCCCCAGATCCCCACTCCTAGTTTGCAGAGCAGTTATCACCCTTCCTCTCCCCCAGCAGAAAACGGAAGTTCATTCTCCAAAGAAGGTGGACACATTTCCCAATAAAGGGCCCGCCACGTAGCTAGCATACGAATGAGGAAAGACCCAGGGATATAGAGAAGATCCTAGAAGCTTCCAGAGAGAGAAAGGTCACATACAAAGGACAGGAATATGAGCAGCATCACACGTCTCGGGAGCAGTAAACTAGATACTGGGACTAGATGACAGCAGTGCAGCAGTGCCTTCCCTGTTCTCAAGAAAATGATCCTCTTAGAATTCTAACCTAGAATTCTGTACCCAAGTTATCCATCAAGTGTAAAAGTAGGCCTTCAGCCTATCCAAGGAGGAGAAATAGATTCAAGCCAGGAAACCAGGGTGTTGGGATGATGGTGAAGGGAGATGTACGTGACAGACCTAAAGACAGACCAGTCCAGGTTGGAGCTTCAGAGCACTGTCTCCAAGAAGAGAAAAAAAAAATCTGTGTATTTCAGTGTATATAGTGTATTTCAGTATTCAGTGTATTTACAGAAGATTCAGATGTTTGGAGATGAATTATCAATAAGTATGTAACTAAGCAAACAGGAAAAACAAGACTAACTCTAGGAGGAACAAAATATGCAAGAAAGAAAGGAAGTCATCATGGTGCGTGGCTTGGCTTGAATAATATTTACCTAGAGAAATAATGTGAAAACAGTACTGATCCAACCAACTGATAATAGAACCACATGGGGAAGATGAGGAACAGGTGGTACATGAGTCTGGTTGGGGAGATTGGGGAATGAAAGAGCTTCCACCCGGGAAGGTCAAGAGACAGTGCTTAAATATGACAACTAAAAAACAGCTTTATGAACATGTTGTGTAGAGATAGGGAGGTAGAAACAGAAGAAATAGTTAAGAATTTCCTCTAGAGGGTGATGGGTGTAGGAGTGAAGGGGAATGCTGCTTTTCATAACACGATACATAGAATAATTTGACCCTTTAAGTTGTGCGAGTATAGTTTCAATTAAAAAAAAACTAATATATAAATACACACATACTAATACATACATTGAATAACAAGGATTATTTTAATATGGATTATCTTTTTTAAAATTAATTTATTTATTTGTTTTTCTAAATTTTTGGCTGTGTTGGGTCTTTGTTGCTGTGCACGGGCTTTCTCTAGTTTTGGCGAGTGGGGGCTACGCTTCGTTGCGGTGCTCAGGCTTCTCATTGTCGTGTCTTCTCTTGTTGCAGAGCACAGGCTCTAGGCACGCAGGCTTCAGTAGTTGTGGCACGTGGGTTCAGTAGTTGTGGCTTGCGGGCTCTGGAGTGCAGGCTCAGTAGTTGTGGCGCAAGGGCTTATTTGCTCTGTGGCATGTGGGATCTTCCCGGGCCAGGGCTCGAACCCATGTCCCCTGCATTGGCAGGCGGATTCTTAACCACTGCGCCGCCAGGGAAGCCCCAAATATGGATTATCTTGGTGCATGTACATAAAGAAATGCAAACAGAAAATGCTATGTGGGTACATATTTTTCAGAGCATCTACATGCATGAAAGTATATCAGGGAGAGATTAATGATGGCCTGGAGCAATTTGTCTTTTAAAATTAGTTTCCAGGAAAATAAATGAATCACAGAGATATGTAACTGATGTGTCAGTCCATCAATCAGCTAGACGTATTGACATCTCCTATTATAAAGGTCGTGCTGGGTTCTGTGGGGTGGACAAAGAACTGTAAGGTGTGGTTTGGGGAGGGGGTCATTCAAGAAGTCTATAATCCAATCAGAGAGATGAAACAGAAGCTCATGAAGACTTAAATGATGTTCAAGAATGAATAGTATGTCCTAATACCATTACAAACAATGCTACAAAATTTCAGAAGGGGGGAGCGTGGATTGTGGAAGAGTCACAGACAAAAACACTAAGTATTTCATCCTTAAAGTTTTTCCTTTGGAAGAGTCAGACTACCCAAATACAGGAAATAGCAGGTATTGAATATGACAAGGTTGCCAAGTTGGTCTCCTTCCTCCTGGTGGAAAACCAGCAGTTTCCTCTCACACTTATCACATCTGCAAGGGTCACTCCATATCAGCAGCAAGATTTGAGGGATGAAGTTGTTTTCATTTAGGGGATCAGATATTTATAGAAGGGACTCCAGGCTTCCTTTATTTTGAGGGGATAATGCTAGACAGAGTATTCTTTAAAAAAAGGAAAAAGGAAAAAAAACCTCCATATGCAAGGTGATTTTTGTCTTTGTTTTTTCTATTGAGGCATGAGGCGCTAGGTCAGAATGGTGGTAGAGAAGGTGCAGCCCTCCCCCAGTTCCTATCTGCCCACCTGAATTTTATTCAGCAATTTTCTGTTTCAGTTTATTAATTTAATGTCTTATTTACTTGGCTGGTTTTACTTACGTTTGTGTAATGTGGTGTTAATTAACACACATAACTCTTCATTGTGATTAACAGACTAGAATTGTATGATACTAAACCTTTGGAGTTAGCTTCCACCTGGAGGTTCCGTAAAGCCTTGGGAATCCTAATTTGATCGTTCCATGTACCAGCAGTATTTTTATTGTCCTTATTAGTTTGTCTGCTAGCAACCAAGAATGATCCATTTCGCCTCTACCAGGTTTCACCTGCACAGCCTGTACCTGTGATTCTGTGCCTCCTTCCCTGAGATCCCCCAAGTTTATCAGTGTTCCAGTGAAAGACACTTGACAGCTTTGTGGTTTTCATCAATGTCATAGTTTTCCGAGTATAGGTCTTCTACCTCCTTAGGTAGGTTTATTCCTAGGTATTTTATTCTTTTTGATGTGATGTAAATGGGATTGTTTCCTTAATTTATCTTCCTGATAGTTCATTGTTAGTGTATAGAAATGCAACAGATTTCTGTATATTAATTTTGTATCCTGCAACTTTACTGAATTCGTTGATGAGCTCTAGTAGTTTTCTGGTAGTGTCTTTAGGATTTTCTGTGTGTGGTATCATGTCATCTGCAAACAGTGACATTTTTGCTTCTTCCTTTCCAATTTGGATTTCTTTTATTTATTTATTTTTCTTGTCTGTTTGCTGTGGCTAGGACTTCCAGTATTATGTTGAATAAAAGTGGCAAGAGTGGGCATCCTTGTCTTGTTCCTGATCTTAGAGGAAATGCTTTCAGCTTTTCACTGTTGAGTATGATGTTAGCTGTGGGTTTGTCATATAAGACCTTTATTATGTTGAGGTATGTTCCCTCTATGCCCACTTTATGGAGAGTTTTTATCATAAATGGATAATTTTGTCAAAAGCTTTTTCTGCATCTATTGAGATGGTCATATGGTTTTTATTCCTCAATTTGTTAATGTGATGTATCACACTGATTGATTTGCTGAAAAATCCTTGCATCCGTGGGATGAATCCACTTGATCAAGGTGTATGATCCTTTTAATGTATTGTTGGATTCAGTCTGTTAAAATTTTGTTGAGAATTTTCACATCTGTGTTCATCAGTGATATTGGCCTGTAATTTTCTTTTCTGGGGGGGTATCTTTGTCTGGTTCTGGTATCAGGGTGATGCTGACCTTGTAAATTACTAGTGTTCCTTCCTCTGTGATTTTTTGGAATAGTTTGAGAAGGATAGGTGTTAACCCTTCTCTAAATGTTTGGTAGAATTCACCCTTAAAGCCTTCTGGTCCTGGACTCTTGTTTGTTGGGAGTTTTTAAATTACTGATTGAATTTCATTACTGGTAATTGGTCTGTTCATATTTTCTTTTTCTTCCTGGTTCAGTCTTGGGAGATGGTACATTTCTAAGTGATTTTGAACACATTCCACATCCCTTTGTACCTCCTAAAATGGCAAAAGTTAGCATGTTTACCAGCATCACCCAAAGTGGATGCATACTCTTACCAACTGTTAACTAGTGGTCATGCCATTATGTGCAACAATGAGCGGCAAGAGAGAATATTAAGATTATGCTCAGTGACTTAGTGTTTTTGTATTTTTTCTCTTTAGGAATTTAAATCCATTTAGAAATTGTCCACACCCCTAAAGATTATTTGTTAGTTAAATAAAATATAAGTTCAAGGTCTTAAAGTTAATAAGGATGTTAGAAATTATGTTTAAGTGACACACTAAAAAGAAACATGATTACTAATGATGTATTGAATTTTTCAGCAAGATGACATTTTAATCATTTTACCCAGATAGAAGTGGAGAATAGTTTACATATACAGTTATCTCAAGTGCCAAAGAACAACCCTTTTAAAAAGACGTGTTATTATCATTCAGTTTACATGAACACACGGTTTTTACATTTTCGTAATTTTAAATGTTGAATCTTTTCAAACCAATAAAACCAGTAAAGGAAACTTAAGAAATATAAACTAATCAGTTTTTAATGAGAACACAAAGCAAAGTCTTACATAATATATACAGTTATGCTTTACAGAACTAGAACAAAAAATTTTTTAATTTGTATGGAAACACAAAAGACCCCACATAGCCAAAGCAATCCTGAGAAAGAAAAATGGAGCTGGAGGAATCAGGCTCCCTAACTTCAGACTGTACTACAAAGCTACAGTAATCAAAACAGTGTGGTACTGGTGCAAAAACAGAACTATAGATCAATGGAACAGGATAAAAAGCCCAGAGATAAACCCATGCACCTATGGTCAGTTAATCTATGACAGAGGAGGCAAGAATATACAATGGAGAAAAGACAGTCTCTTCAATAACTGGTGCTGGGAAAACTGGACAACTACATGTAAAAGAATGAAATTAGAACACTCTCTGACATCATACTCAAAAATAAACTCAAAATGGATCAAAGACCTAAATGTAAGGCCAGACACTATACAACTCTTAGAGGAAAACATAGGCAGAACACCCTTTGACATAAATCACAGCAATATCTTTTTTATCTGTCTCCTAGAGTAATAAAAATAAAAACAGGGCTTCCCTGGTGGCGCAGTGGTTGAGAGTCCGCCTGCCGATGCAGGGGACACGGGTTCGTGCCCCGGTCCGGGAAGATCCCACATGCCACGGAGCGGCTGGGCCCGTGAGCCATGGCCACTGAGCCTGCGCGTCCGGAGCCTGTGCTCCGCAACGGGAGAGGCCACAACAGTGAGAGGCCCGCGTACCGCAAAAAAAAAAACCAAAAATAAATGGGACCTAATTAAGTTTAAAAGCTTCTGCAGAGCAAAGGAAACCATAAACAAAACAAAAAGACAACCCACAGAATGGGAGAAAATGTTTGCAAATGAAGCGACCAATAAGGAATTAATCTCCAAAATATGCAAACAGCTTATGCAGCTCTGTATCAAAAAAAACCCCAAACAACCCAATCAAAGAATGGGCAGAAGACCTAAATAGACATTTCTCCAAAGAAAACATACAGATGGCCAACAGGCACATGAAAAGGCGCTCAACATCACTAATTATCAGAGAAATGCAAATTAAAACTACAGTGAGGTATCACCTCACACCAGTCAGAATGGCCATCATCAAAAAGTCTACAAACAATAAATGCTGGAGGGGGTGTGGAGAAAAGGGAACCCTCCTACACTGTTAGTGGGAATGTAAATTGGTGTAACCACTATAGAGGTTCCTTAACAAACTAAAAATCGAACTACTATATGATCCAGCAATCCCACTCCAGGACATATATCCAGAGAAAACCATACTTTGAAAAGACACATTCACCTCTATGTTCATAGAAGCACTATTCACAATAGCCAAGACATGGAAGCAACTTAAATGTCCACTGACAGATGAATGGATAAAGAAAATGTGATACGTATATATAATGGAATATTATTCAGCCATAAAATAACAAAATAATGCTATTTGCAGCATCATGGATGAACCTAGAGATTATCATACTAAGTGAAGTAAGCCAGAAAGAGAAATATTATATGATATCACTCATATGTGGAATCTAATTTTTTTAAAATGATACAAACAAACTTATTTACAAAACAGAAACAGACTTACAGATACTGAAAACAAACTTATGGTTACCAAAGGGGAAACGTGACGGGGGAAGGATAAATCAGGAACTTGGGATTAACATACACACATTACTATATATGATAGATAACCAACAGGGACCTACTGTATAGCATAGGGAACTCTACTCAATATTCTGTGATAACCTATATGAGAAAATAATCTGAAAATGAATGAATATATATATATGTATAACTGAATCACTTTGCTGTACACTTGAAACTAACACAACATTGTAAATCAACTATACTCCAATAAAATTTCTTTTAAAAAGTTATGCTTAGAGAAAGAAGACAGCTTTTTTCTGAGGGCGGGCGGGGGTGCTGCGTTGGGTCTTCCTTGCTGTGTGTGAGCTTTCTCTAGTCGCAGTGAGCGGGGGCTACTCTTCATTGCGGTGCGCGGGCTTCTCACTGTGGTGGCTTCTCTTGTTGCAGAGCACAGGCTCTAGGTGCACAGGCTTCAGTAATTGCAGCACGTGGGCTCAGTAGTTGCAGCATGCGGGCTTTAGTAGTCGTGGTGCACGGGCTTAGTTGCTCCACGGCATGTGGGATCTTCCCAGACCAGGGCTCGAATCCGTGACCTCTGCATTGGCAGGTGGAGTCTTAACCACTGTGCCACCAGGGAAGTCCCAAGACATAGCTATTTTTAACCCAAATTTTCAAACCAGTTTATCTCAGGATTTACCTTAACTAGGAACTACCATACAATTTTTTCCTTAGTTACCATGTATTTAGTCTCTATTTGTCCGTTTTTATGACTACCTATTGTGGCAAAGCAGAGGAGATGGCTTTGACAGAGGAAAGAACCCAGGACCCTCCCTCTACAGTAGGAGGTGAAAGAAGAGGGAGATGGGACGGGTTGGGGGTGTTGAGATGAAGTGGCCCCCATTGGAAAGCTTCTGTTTTCTTAGGGAAGGGAGGGAAGAGGCCATCGGGTGAGAGAGAGAGAGGGGCATGCGGGAGGGGTTTAAGAACACGGCAGAGGTGTGAGGTGGGCACCTGGGAGTCGGGGAGGAAGAGCCTGACCACTGCACACAAGCCAGGAGTCTACCTGGAGGTGCGGTCAGTGAGACGAGCATCCTGACGGTGCGCCTTCCCATGGGAACGCTCCCGGGCTGACGCGGAGGAGGCCAGGGATGGGGCTCGTCCAGGTGAAGGTTTTGCCAGGTGGTACCGTGAAGGAGAGTGGGGCCAAGGAGTTCAGGATGTTTGCAAAAAAGTGACTATGAAGTGGAACCGTGTGATTCAGGCTGGTCAGAGGGGAAGCTACAGCCAGAGAGGGGCTGATCGCATGGAAGTGCAAGTGGACTTTGGATAGAATGAAAGACGGTGGTGGATTAGAGGCGAGAGGACGGTGACCTGGGAGGCCAGGTGTGCAGAGGGTTAGTGGCATGGATTTTGAAGATGCCAAGGGTTGGGGTGAAGGGAAGATTGAGAACCAAGAGCAGAAGTCTTCAGGGTATGGGGGGTGTGTGTGTGTCCAGAATGTCGGTAGATGACAGTAGAGGGAAAGGGGAAAGGCTAGTGAAGCCGGGGGGCAGCAGCCTCAAGAGGAGAGCACGGACTGGAGGCAGCCGTGCGCCACCCTCCCCTCCCACCCCTCCATCCTTAGGATGTAAGACAGAGCCGGCCTTCCCTTCGATGGAGGCCGAGACGCAGCGGGGTTTGGTTAGGGCCAGATGGTGAGGGGACCGTTCCCAAAAGAGCCTGTAGAGCACGTGGGAAGGTCTGCACTCGATGCAGCGCAGTGGAAGGCGGTCTGGGAGGAGGAAGGATCTCCAGGTAGCAGGGGGTGAGCAAGGGAGCTGGGTAGTTAACGTGGGCCGCCTGGCCCCAGGGCCGTGGCTGAAGCGGACAGGGACTTCGGGGCAGGCGGGGACCAGCGGAGCAGGGCGGTCCTAACCGCTCTCCCCCGCGCTGGGGCAGCCCTGTGGTGGCCTGACTCCGTCCATCTTAGGCTGCTGGGTCATTGGCAGGCAGGTAGGGAAGAGATTGTAAGACCAAGCAGCTCTTGCCTGAGCGTCGACTGATCCTTCAGTGCTTTCAGACACATGTTTGTTAACTGCCTTCTCTGCATCTGTAGCTGTTGGGGTGGAAGAGGAATGAGATGGAGCCTCGACCGCTGCAGACACTGGGGTTTCCACCCAGGGCCTCGGGGAGCCAGGCGCCTGCTGCACCCTCTGCCCGCACCCTTCCACTGTGGTGACGACAGCAGCTCCTCTTTAAAAGACTTAGTGAGGTTGTAGAAGGGGTTCCGCCATTAAAAAAAAGAAAATTGAACAGCAGGGGTCTAATAGGATCCTACAGAATCCCCCAAATGAGTACCTCGTTCTTACTCACAATGCCTGGCTCCCCTTTGCAGAACTGAACTCACCATGTCTCTTTTTCGGCCATCTCCACCCTTCTCCAGAGTTCGGTGTGTACTGCAGCCACTGCCGGAGCGAGGTCAGGGGCACGCAGTGCGCCATCTGCAAAGGCTTCACGTTCCAGTGCGCCATCTGCCACGTGGCCGTGCGAGGGTCGTCCAACTTCTGCCTGACCTGCGGGCATGGGGGACACACCAGCCACATGATGGAGTGGTTTCGGACCCAGGAGGTGTGTCCCACCGGGTGTGGGTGCCACTGCCTGCTTGAAAGCACTTTCTGAACTGACAGCCCATGGGAGTTGTGGGAAATCCCAGAGAACCCGTCAATGCCGGTTGACAAGCTCTCTGCCGGGAGAGAGGCTCCAGAACCCACCCCTAACTAGACAGGGATGTGTTCTCCTCAAAGACTGACATGGTGCCAGCCATTCATGAGCCTTTGCTTCTCTTTGGTTGGCTGTTGGTGGCATGGATGTTGGTGGAGGAGGACGCAGGCAAGTGGAAGTTTTCTTGGAGAAAAGCACCTGCCTTCAGAGCCGTGTTTACCTTTAAGATGACAGCATCCTTTCTGATGCCCTCAGAGAGATCAAGGTTGGTTGCAAAGGACAGTGGACAAATGGGCCTGTGACATAAGTTTATGCATTTATGAACTGATGGACTGTGGCCTTTTAAAATATACTTAAATTATAAATACGTAATGTTCTTAAGGATCCTTAAGATGTATTTTTTTTGTTATTTCTCTTCCAGCTATTCTCCCTTGGCTAATAAAATTCTAGTAATCGTTTGAAAAACAAAGAGATGAAGTTGAACGATATTTTAGTGAATCTTTTTTTATTCTACTTCTAATTGAAATTAACTCTTTGGGATAGGACCAAAGTCAGTGCTCATATTTTCAAAGGAAATGCTGATTTGCTTTTGTCATCCAACAGGAGAAAATAGAATTTGACATCTAAGGTTCTTCCCAACCCCAAGAGTTTTTTAAAAATCATTTCTTTTAACAAAGGAAAATGAAATTACCTGGCAGCATTGCTGAGAGAGTCTCCCGTTGCCACTGTGTAGGTTGGCTGGGTTCCCGTAAATGCCTTCACTCTTTCCTTGGGCTCCTTCATAGGCTTTGACCCATGTTTATCTTCATCCACCAATTCTCCAGAATGATTCTCAATGCTTCCCATTTTGTATGTGCCAGGAAAGAGACATCTTCTTTTCAATGTTGCTACTGAAATTTGTATTTATTTATTTATTTCTAATTTTTTTTTTGTCTGCATCGGGTCTTAGTTGTGGCACGAAGGGATCTTTTGTTGCAGCGTGGGCTTCTCTCTAGTTGTGGCATGTGGGCTTTCTGTCTCTAGTTATGGCATGCAGGCTCCAGAGCATGTGGGCTCTGTAGTTGTGGCATGTGGGCTCTCTAGTTGAGGCGCACGGCCTCAGCAGTTGTGGCGCGCAGGCTTAGTTGCCCCACAGCAAGTGGGATCTCAGCTCCCTGACCAGGGATTGAACCCGCGTCCCCTGCATCAGAAGGCAGATTCTTTACCATTGGACCACCAGGGAAGTCCCTATATTTATTTCTTAGAATTTTACAATTCCAAATTGATTAGCTTAAGAAATATAACTCCCATGTCTCGAAATGTGAAAGTGTTGTACATCACTGTGGGGTTTTTGTTTGTTTGTCTTGTTTTGTTCTTGAATTTTCATTCATTTAGTTTTTGGCTGCATTGGGTCTTTGTTGCTGTGCAAGGGCTTTCTCTAGTTGTGGCGAGCGAGGGCTACTCTTCGTTGTGGTGCGCGGGCTTCTCATTGCGGTGGCTTCTCTTGTGGAGCACGGGCTCTAGGTGTGCGGGTTTCAGTAGTTGTGGCATGTGAGTTCAGTAGTTGTGGTTCATGGGCTCTAGAGCACAGGCTCAGTAGTTGTGGTGCACGGGATTAGTTGCTCTGCAGCATGTGGGATCTTCCCGGACCAGGGCTCGAACCTGCGTCCCCTGCATTGACAGGCGGATTCTTAACCCCTGCGCCACTGGGGAAGTCTGCATCACTGTGTTTTTTTTTTTTTTTTTTTTTTTTTTTTTTTTTGCGGTAGGCGGGCCTCTCACTGTTGTGGCCTCTCCCCTTGCGGAGCACAGGCTCCGGAGCACAGGCTCAGCGGCCATGGCTCACGGGCCCAGCCGCTCTGCGGCATGTGGGATCTTCCCAGACCGGGGCACGAACCCGCATCCCCTGCATCGGCAGGCGGACTCTCAACCACTGCGCCACCAGGGAAGCCCTGCATCACTGTGTTTTAAACTACAAGTCAGGACCCATTAATAGACTGTGAAATCAATGTAGTGGATAAAAACCAGAATTTTAAAAAATGAAACAGAGTAGAAGAGACGTATCAGAACTTACCAGACATAGGGTAAACATTGTTTTCTGTAACTTGTTTACCAGTGTATATGCACACACCTGCACATGTGTATAACAGATCACGGTGTAAATTCCTTCCATCCTGAGGGTTGTGGTCAAAACGTTTTCAAAGTGCTGTTTTGGATGATGCTTATATGAACATCATCCCTGTGTTACTGGGCACAAAACACCATGACATAAGAAAGGCCTGGATCCTGTGCAGTGAGAGCAGAGGTTTAACCTTGAGCTATGATCCGAGGTAAGATGCCAGCGTCTTTGCAGAGTGGGCTGAATAACTAGGTGTAGTAGGTACATGGGAGGTGGATAAAGGAGGCGGCCAAAGAAATCGGAATTTGTCCACTCTTGTTCACTTGTTTGTATCGACACTGCTGTAATGGCACCACGGGATAAGTCGACAAGTTTTTACAGTAAGTCCCCTATGTACGAACAAGTTCCATTCCGAGAGCACGTTCGTAAGTCCAATTTGTAAGTCCGACAAAGTTAGCCTAGGTACCCAACTAACACAGTTGGCTATATAGTACCATACTGTAATAGGTTTATAATACTTTTCACACAAATAATACATAACGAACACAAAAAATAAAGACAACATTTTTAATCTTACAGTACAGTGCCTTGAAAAGTACAGTAGTACAGCACAACAGCTGGCATACAGGGGCTGGCATCGAGGGAACAGGCAAGAAGAGTTACTGACTGGAGGAGGGAGAGGAGGTGGGAGATGGTAGAGCTGAAGGATCGTCAGCAACAGGAGACGGAGGGCAGGCTGCAGTTTCACTCACGCCTGATGTTGATGGCAAAGGTTCTGGTTCCTTGCTGGACTGAATTCTATCTACCCTCTTGAAAAAACGGGTAGTAGCTCTTTTTTCTCGTCATAGATGACACGGTAGCACTGGATTGCATTCTGAATGGCTGCTGCAGCCTTCTTGTACCGTTCTATGTTCGGGTCCTGTGCCTCAAAAACTAACAGTGCCTCCTCCTCAAGTAAAGAAAATCCCCTTGCCATTTCCTCTGTTGTGAATCTCTTCGGTTCTTCAGTTACTTCTTCCTCTTGTCTCTCTCCGTCCTTTCTCTGGGCCTCCAATTCCATCAGGTCTTCGTTAGTAAGCTCCTCGTGTTACCCAGCAACAGTACTGTACAATAAAGTACACAAAAACACAATCACTTGTAGAGGATGCACGCACATGACAGTGTACGCCAGACACGTGAACTAACTTACTTGATTGGACAGGCACGTTCTCATCTTTGAAGATTTGCAACTTGAAGGTTTGTATGTAGGGGACTTACTGTACTGAGGATCTGTCATGTTCCTCAATGAAGTCACACCATTTGCAGAGAACAATCTTTTCCTGTTCCCCCAGTGCTTGAGCTCATGTCAAAATCTAGTTTCTTGCTCCGATTTTAGTCCTTTGACTCTGTTCCCTTATGGCAGTTATCATTATTTTCCAGTAAGACTTGTGATTGAAAAGCAGTCAAAACTTTCAGGAATAGATAACGGATGTGAACTCGGCCATCACTTTGAAAATATACAACTAATCCTGGGAGACTGGTTATTACCTCCCGAACCAAGTAGCAGAAATCCTCAGCTTTACCACCAAGGGGGATGCCTGTTAGTGTTTGGGAAGTCCTGTATGGGAAGGCCCATGGATAAATTCGTTTAGTTTGGACTAACAGAAAAAAAGGTAAGAGAAGCACAGACAGGAGTATCCGGCTTTTCCTTCTATCATAAAAATATTCCTCTTACAGTAACATAACTCTCATAACAATCTCTTAGTACTATCTTTATTTGGCTACGTTCAGCCAAGATACAGTATAAAGGATGCGAAGCGATTAGATAGAAATGATGTCCCTTTTCTCATTGAGCTCAGCTTTGCTGTCACGGCTCTGGATTGCCACACAGGAAAGCAGTCTCTCACTCTCAGTGCTTTCAGAAGATTGAAAGTATCGCCTCCATAACCTGGCCCTCCCTGCTCGATGCCTCTGTGTCCAAACTGGGAGTAACTCTGGTTTAAAGGCCTGGGGCCAGGCCAGACATTACTGTCTTCTGCCTCTATCTTGATTTAGAGAGAATCGTTGATGAAGAACACCTCCAAAACCGTCTCTGTGTTTTTTCTTCTTTTTCTAATGGAGATCGGAAATGGAAGAAAGGGAGAAAAGATCAACACTGGTATCCAAAATAGGTGGATTTTCTTTCCTGTCAAGGAAATGTCCCACTTTTCCCAGCAAAACTTGCTGGCTTTAAGAGGCTTGGGCCAACCTGTTCCTTTTCCTTTTTTTTTTTTTTCTGTGGTATGCGGGCTTCTCACTGTTGTGGCCTCTCCCGTTGTGGAGCACAGGCTCCGGACGCACAGGCTCAGTGGCCATGGCTCACGGGCCCAGCCGCTCCGCGGCATGTGGGATCCTCCCGGACCGGGGCTCAAACCTGTGTCCCCTGCATCAGCAGGCGGACTCTCAACCACTGCGCCACCAGGGAAGCCCCCAACCTGTTTCTTAATCAAACTTTTTTCCTTCCGTAAACATTTTGGACACAGACGCAACAGAGGTAAAATAGTTGTGCAGTACAAATAGAAGATATAGTCTTTCTTGTTTTACCCATAAAAAGCTTTGATAGAGTTGGAAATCCTGAAATAGAAATGGTCGTAGGAATTCCAGGTGAAATTTTTCAGAGCACAGAGCTTCCTGACTTTCTACCTTTTGAAACCTGAGAAACTGTTAACACTAGGTGGCAGCAGAGATCTAGACTTGGTGAATCTGATCGATTCCTAAGACTGAAATGAGGTTGCCGATAAAGATTAAACCAGACTAGTCTATACCTGGTTCTCCAGTTGTGAAAGGAAAGATCTGCTCAATTTATCTAGATTCATCGATCCGGTGATTGAACAGATATATGCCATCGGAAAAGGAAAGCTAGTTGAAGTCCTGCCCATCACCTCCTCTAGTATGAAAATTTCTCACACATCATGGCGTTCCCTCTACCTACCTCATTATGTCCTTTCATTCAAAGATCAACTTTGGGTTGGCAAACACTTAATACGTCTCAATACATTAATACTTAAATAAAGAATTTTTTTTTAAAGGACAGATTCTACTTTTCCACCCATCCACTTAACAAGTATCCGTTCGGTTTCAGGCACTGTGCTACCCTTTGTAGAAACATGCTTGTTCATTAGACATGCTTCCTTCTGTTTCATGATCTTGCATTTTAGTGTGCACTATGCTTATAACGAAGGTCTTCTGGGTTAGAAATTTGGAGTGGTGGGAATAGGGACTGTGAATCTCCAGACCTGTGTTCCCACCCCAGCGTTGCTGTGTGACTGTAGTGCAGGCACAGAGCTTCTGTAAATCTCTAATTACTCACCTATTAGGAAAAGGGGCAGAACTATTTCAGGTGTTGCAAATTCCAAAGCTTATGGGGATCAGGCACGTACCAGAAATACAGGAAGCAAGTGGATGTTATGATTTGTTTTATAAAGACACTTTAAGTGGAATTCTTTAGAAAGACATTTTGCATATGAAGCACATTGGACAGTTTTCTCTTACAGAAAGAATTTGTCTTCTCTCCCATTTTTTTTTCTTGAAACCCTCCGCCTTCTAGATCTTCCATTTGTCTTCCCATGTTGGTAGAGTCACAGTGTAAAGCGTTTTAGTTCAGCCACAGCCGACTCTACCACAGCTGGGAATAATCAGTGAAAGAGAAGTAGCTCACAGAATCTAGGAGGGCTGGAAATCAGGCTTGGGGGTCATGCAGCCAAGGGGAGTGTTAAAATACGGGATGCCCCGGTCAATTTGAATTTCACTTGGAACATACAAGTTGTTCATCTGAGGTTCAAATTAAGTGTAGATCTTGTATTTTTTGTTGTTGTTTGGCTACGTTGGGTCTTCGTTGCTGCGCGCGGGCTTTCTCTAGTTGCGACCAGCGGGGGCTACTCTTTTGTGCCGCATGGGCTTCGTTGCTCCACGACATGTGGGATCTTCCCGGACCAGGGCTTGAACCCGTGTCCCCTGCATTGGCAGGTGGATTTTTAACCACTGAGCCACCAGGGAAGTCCCAGATCTTGTATTTTTATTTGCTAAATCTGGCAATCCTCACCAAGGGTCGTGCTTAAATTATACCCTGAGATGATTCCAGCTGCTGGCTCCAGCAGGGCCCCCACTTTGGGCATGGGATGCCACCCCTCCAGGTCTCTGCCAGCTCTGACTCTGGGGTCTCACCCTGAATCTGTTCCTCATGGCTCCTTCTTTGTATCACCTGTCCAAAATGAGGTCTTGAAGTCCAATAGCCAATACACCAAAGGAAAGATGCCCCATCTCACAGGTAATCTGGGAAATGCAAGTTAAGACAACAGATAGCATTGGTGAGGCAGTACGCACAGTGGTAAGAGCCTGGACCCTGTGGCCAGAATGTGCGGATTGCATCTCAGCTTGCCTGTATCCTTGGCACTGTGCCTCACTTTCCTCTTCTGTAACGTATGAGTAACAGTACTTATTACCCCAGTGGGGTCATTTTGAACAATATATTTCTGAATTTCCAAGATTGCTTCAAAGTTCAGTATGCTCTGGCATAGAGTTCTTTCTGCTCCCTTGGCCGGGTCTCCTAGAGAATGAGGGGTCTCCTAACTGCCTGATAATCAGCCTCGCCACCACAATTTACTTTGGAAACCCTCAGGACTCAACTCGTCATGTCCTGTAACCTTGCTTATGTCAACAGAGAAAGTTAATAAATGTATGTCCCTCGGCCAGATGATCAAGGTCAACAGTGACTGATTAGTCATGTTGACAGTGTGATACAATAATGTGACGAATAGGGCATTTTACCTCTATGGTCATCCTCTCCCAAATCCATAAGCCCAGTCTAATGATGAGAAAAACATCAGACAAATCCCAACTGAGGGACATTCTACAAAATACCTGGCCAGGACTCCTCAAAACTGTCAAGGTCATCAAACAAGGAAACTGAAAAACTGTCACAGCCCAGAGGAGCCAAAGGAGACGTGACAACTAAATGTAACGTGGCATTCTGGATGGGACCCTGGAACAGAAAAAGGACATTAGGGAAAAACTAAGGAGATCTGAGTAAAGGATGAACTTTAGTTCATAATAACATACCAGTCAATATTGGTTTATTCATTGTGACAAATGTACCATATTAATGTACGGAGTTAATAAATAGGGAAACTGGGTGTGGGGTGTCTGGGAACTGTCTGTAGTATCTTTGCAATTTTTCTGTAAGTCTAAATCTCTTCTAAAATAAAAAGGTTGTTTAAATGAGTTTCAGTAAGGAATTTTAAATTTCTCTTAGTGACAGTAATAACTTTCTTCCAAAGCTATTCAGAAGAGGTGAGGCAAAGTTTGAAGATGTACTGTACTCCCTTTCCTATTAGCCTATTCTTAGGACTGCCTGTTTCACATGCACATACAATATTCATTGTCATCATTATCATGATTTCAAATGACATGTGCTGATATTTCTAAATAACTGAATCAAAATTGTAATCATTCCTTATGTCATCTTGTTAGTTCCCTCAATTCTTAGCTTGACATTTTAAGATCAAAGAGTAATCAGAAGGGAATTCCCTGGCTGTCCAGTGGTTAGGACTCTGTGCTTTCACTGCTGAGGGCGTGAGTTCAGTCCCTGGTCGGGGAACTAAGGTCCTGCAAGCCATGTGGTATGGCCAAAAAATAAAATTAAGAATAGACAAATTTTGAAAAAAAGAGTAATCAGAAAGTGACTCCCAAGCACTGCTCAGTATATAATTAATCTTTCCAATTTAGGCTGCAAAGCCGATTGATCACTCTTAGACATAAGGATAAACTTAAAAAAAAATAATTTATTTATTTTTGGCTGCATTGGGTCTTTCGTTGCTGCACACGGGCTTTCTATAGTTGTGGTGAGCAGGGGCTACTCTTCGTTGCGGTGCATGGGCTTCTCATTGAGGTGGCTTCTCTTGTTGCAGAGCATGGGCTCTAGGCGCGTGGGCTTCAGTAGTTGTGACATGTGGGCTCAGTAGTTGTGGCTCACGGGCTCTAGAGTGCAGGCTCAGTGGCGCATGGTCTTAGTTGCTCCACGGCATGTGGGATCTTCCCGGACCAGGGCTTGAACCCGTATCCCCTGCATTGGCAGGTGGATTCTTAACCACTGCGCCACCAGGGAAGTCCCCAAGGATAAACTTTTGAAATATCAACCATCCCTGTTACTACCTTGATTTATTTAATTGAGTCACCATGTTCAGAATTGGCAGTAACCTTGCACTCATGGTGGACTGGCACACACACAAAAACACACACAGGAAATGTCATTTTTCCACCCATCAGACTGGTGAAGATAAAGTTGAAGAAGCACAAATGTTGGCTAGTGTGTGGGGAAGCATACAGCATTATATACTGTGGGTGAGAGTGGTAATTGGTACAGCCTTCTTAGAAAACAATGTCAGTAGCTCTCAAACTGTTCACTACCCAACCCTTAGACTCAATTTCCTTTTTAGGAATTTATTCCACAGAGGCAGTTACACAAATGCACGAAAACGCTTGTATGAGCATGTTTATTTTCACATTGTTTATTATAGTGGAAAAAAATGAGACAACCTAAATGCTCATCAATCGGGGACTGATTAAATAAATTGTGATGTGTTCATACAATGGAATATTATGCCACCATTGGGAAAACATGGATGCAGGGTGTTTGTGCTGCTATATATATTGTTAAGTGAAAGAACGTACTGACAAACTGTATCGAGTACGGTCCTGTTTCTGTTTTTTTAAGTGATATATACATATACATTTATAAAGGCATAGAAAATTTCTCAAAGGATACACTATTAAAAGGAATGTTCTCCGGAGAATAGGCCTGGAGGGGTTTGGGATGGAAAATAATTTTACTTTTTATTTTTAATTTTTTGTACTATTTGTTTTTTTTAATATGTTACTTTGACTTTTTAATGTAACAAAAAGCAAGTAAATACTGTAAGGTTTCCTTGTCAAAAACAAACGAGCAACTTTTTTAAATATAAAAAGTTTTGGGCCTCCCTGGTGGCGCAGTGGTTGAGAGTCCGCCTGCCGATGCAGGGGATACGGGTTCGTGCCCCGGTCTGGGAGGATCCCATATGCCGCGGAGCGGCTGGGCCCGTGAGCCATGGCTGCTGAGCCTGCGCATCCGGAGCCTGTGCTCCGCAACGGGAGAGGCCACAACAGTGAGAGGCCCGCATACCACAAAAAAAAAAAAAAAAAAATATAAAAAGTTTTAATTGGCAGCTCAGTGCTTGACTGAGAAGAATTTTGTGTATTTGAGACAGCTGGAAGCAAACCACTCCAGTTCCTCAGTTTTGTTTTAAACAGGACAGCTGTATCTGGGGCAAAATGTTGACATGGGTCAGAAAGGCACACACCCAAAGAATAGGTGCTTATATTGTGAGGCTTTTGTTGAGCAGATTTATTACTAGGTAAATTTTATGGGTGTGTTTCACATTTCAGATGTGATACCAGTCTGGTCTGAGGTATTGGCCTGAAGTAATTAACTTGAAGGTTAATATTGATAGCTTAATTAATAGGTAATGACAACTAAAATCAGATTTTAAAAGTCCTTCCCTAAAGAGTTTTGGCATGATGTATATTACAATCCTTGGAATGATTATGCTGCCAAGAAAAGTTGACTCTTCTTCCAAAATAGTCTCAAAAGACAATTATAAAGAGTAAAAGGAAAGAGGGATTCTATCTCAAGCAAGCTAGCTGAAGTCTGTTCCAAGAAATTTGAATTCAGAAAGTTTGGAGTGGGGCTTCCCTGGTGGCGCAGTGGTTAAGAATCTGCCTGCCAACGCAGGGAACATGGGTTTGATCCCTGGTCCGGGAAGATCCCACATGCCGCGGAGCAACTAAGCCCGTGGGCCACAACTATTGAGCCGGCGAGGCACAACGACCGAAGCCCATGCTCCTAGAACCTGTGCTCCACAACAAGAGAAGTCACCGCAATGAGAAGCCCGCGCACCTCAACAAAGAGTAGCCCCTGCTCGCCACAACTAGAGAAAGCCCGCGTGCAGCAACAAAGATCCAACACAGCCCAAAAATAAATAAATAAATAAATAAATAATTTTTTTTTAATTAAAAAAAAAGTTTGGAGCAACGTGGAGCCAATACTGGTAATATATGAAGTGAAAAAGACATGATAAAGAACTTATATTTATGTTAGCATTCTAATTGTGTAAAACAAACCAAAAAATGCACGTGTGCACATTTAAAATCGTGGAATAATAATCCCATTTCCAACTCCAGTCCTTCTTCCTCTGGGCTTCCCGGTGTAGTGAGGACTTGAGCGCCCCCAGCTGTGGGGAAAGTGCTTGGCAGCAAACTCGGAGCACCCTGCGGGTGGCCCTGGAGGCTCCCTGGGCCCAGTGAGAGGAAGGAGGTCTACACTGGCCTCATAGAGAGGACCTGAGTCCCTGGGGCCCCCGGAAGCCAAGGAGTTGAACAGGTAAGCTGAGTGGGGGCAGTTACCTGAAAAAATGAGATTAGTGGTGGTTACCGAGAGCAATGGGAAATAGAGTTTGGAAAGGCGACCACTAAATCTACTCACTGTGAGAAGCAATCATTAAGGAGGGTTGACCTATGAGTACGTATTTGTGGGCAGGATCCATTGTTTTTAAAGGTCTTTTTTCTAGTTTTATGGAGATATAATAGACATATAGCACTGTATATGTTTAAGGTATACAGCATAAGGATTTGACTTACATAAATCATGAAGTTATTATCACAGTAAGTTTAGTGAACATCCTTCATTTAGATACAAAATCAAAGAATTGGAAAAAATACTTTTTCTTCTGATGAGAACTCTTAGGATTTACTCTCTTAACTTTCATATATAACATACAGCAGTGTAAATTATATTTATCATTGTATATTACATCCCTGGTACTTATTTATCTTATAACTGGTTTTATTTTATTTTTTAATAATATTTTTAAAACTATTTATTTATTTAGGCTGTGCGAGGTCTTAGTTGTAGCACATGGGATCTTTAGTTACGGCATGTGCACTTCTTAGTTGTGGCATGCACGTGGATCTGGTTCCCTGACCAGGGATCGAGCCTGGGCCCCCTGCATTGGGAGCACGGAGTCTTACCCACTGGATCACCAGGGAAGTCCTTATAACTGGATTTAAAGTTTTAAAGCAAACCTTTCTCAATACCATCCAGCTGAAGATCATCAGAATCACACTTCTGGGTGAACAAGGTGAGATTTTTTTGCCTGTTGCAGAGAGGGAGACCACTCGCCCTGGACCCTGGGACATCTTGGTGAGAGGCTGCTCTAAGGACCTTCTTACAGGGTTTGCACTTGTGTTAGGTGATTTTGATGTGAGTTCATGGAAGTGGAGGTTTGCTCCGTGTTGGATGTTATGTTCCTGTCAGAAGCAAGGATAATTCTATGATTAGATACATTAATAAAACGTAATGAGAGAGAGGGGAGACCAGAGTGAGGCTACACCTGTAGTTGGTAAAGAAGCAGCCGTCACTTATACTGGCTAGGAGAGGGGGAAGGCTGGTATTTTAGGGCTTGGATCGTGTTCAGCTTTTATTTGTGTTCAGACACGACTCCCAGGTGGTCTGGTTCTCGTCTTGCTCCACATGGTCTCAGAGTGGCCCTGTCCAATGTTGATATGACACTGTCTGTTCACCAGGAGAACAGCAAGACCTCTCCCAGGGACTCAGACCAAACTTTGGCCGTAAGGAACAGCTTTCCTCTGGTGCACCCACAATTACAATAAATTTTGTCAGACTAATACCACTTTCAAGGTAACAAACCAAGTTTTATCCACTCAACCAAATCCTGAGCAACTTAGTAGCTTTTCTTATTCTCGAGTCATTTTTTTTTTAACAAATGGTGTATAAAAGGGCCACAGGTCAAAGTGTTATCCGTCAGTATCTTAATGATACATTAACCTTTAATCAAAGGTCTTTTATCAGTCAGATGACAGCAAGAAAAGAACTCAAGACAAACAAACAAAAACACACTATGAAGCTACGCATTTTCTATGGTACCTGTACATACCTATAAATGCATGGAGAACATTCTGGAAGAACACATGTTAAACCAATAGCTATGGTTACCTTGGAGCAGCAGGGAGACCAAGATTGGCAGTGATGATCAAAGGGAACCTAACGTTTTAAAAAAAGAGACTGTTATTTTAGTTTTAGGTTCACAGCAAAGTTGAGTGGGAAGTACAGAAAGTTCCCATCTACCCGCTTCCCCACACATACGTAGTCTCCTATGTTACCAACATCCCCCCAACACAGAATGTTACATTTATTACAAATGATGAACCTACACTGACACATCATCACCCAAAATCCATGGCTTACCTTAGGGTTCACTCTTGGTGCTGTACATTCTGTGGGTTTGGACAAATGTGTAATAACTTGTATCTGTCATTATGGTATCATACATAAGTTACGGTGTCATAACTTAAATATTGTGGGAAATGGTTTGTAAATATTTGCTAAATTGGTCTTTTTTTTAATGGTCTTTAACCAGGTACGATGCTGCACCAATAGTGCTCTTATTATTTTCAAGGTCTCTCACTAAGTTCTAATTTTATGTGGAGGCTTCTGACTTCAGTCGTATTTTCTAGCCATTGTGAAATGAAAGAATGTGGGACATACATTTTTCTGTTTCCATGATGCTTCTTCCACTTAGTTCCCCATCTTTATTTTTTTTTCCAGTTCATATATTTTTTTTGAATTTTATTTTATTTTTTTATATAGCAGGTTCTTATTAGTTATCTATTTTATACGTATTAGTATATATATGTCAATCCCAATCTCCCAATTCATCCCACCACCCCCAACCCCATTTTTCCCCCTTGGTGTCCATATGTTTGTTCTCTACATCTGTGTCTCTATTTCTGCCTTGCAAGCCAGTTCATCTGTACCATTTCTAGATTCCGTATACATGCGTTAATATACGGTATTTGTTTTTCTCTTTCTGACTTACTTCACTCTGTATGACAGTCTTTAGGTCCATCCACATCTCTACAAATGACCCAATTTCTTTCCTTTTTATGTAGTTCCCCATCTTTAAACTGGTCCTTTCTATGTACATTTCAGTTCCATTCCTGAGAGCCCCCAAGGGGAAAAAAATAGCATATTTATTTTCACTAAAACATAACTTAAATTTATCATTCCTTTCAATTATTATGAAGGCATGCAAATTTGTTTTGGGTCATAATTAATATTCTATTTAAGTTACATGTTTACCCCTCAGTTTTTCTTAAACACCTCCCTTTAAAAAAAGTTTTTAGGGACTTCCCTTATGGCACAGTGGTTGGGAGTCTGCCTGCCAATGCAGGGGACACGGGTTCAAGCCCTGGTCCAGTAAGATCCCATATGACGCAGAGCAACTAAGCCCGTGTGCCACAACTACTGAGCCTGCACTCTAGAGCCCATGAGCCACAACTGCTGAAGCCCGCATGCCTGGAGCCTGTGCTCCGCAACAAAGAGAAGCCACCTCAATGAGAAGCCCATGCAGTGCAACTAGAGAAAGCCCATGCACAGCAATGAAGACACAATGCAATGAAAAATAAGTAAATTAATTTTTTTTTAACTTAAAAATTTTTTCAAATATTTACAAAGGTAAAATAGTATAATGAGCTCTCACGTATGTCTCACCAGCTTTCACAATTGTCAATACCTGCCTATCCCATTTTTATCTCTATTCCTGACACCCTACCCCTCCCAACTTGCCATGGGATTGTTTTGTAGCCAGTCTCAGACATCATATCATTTCATCAACAACACTTCAATATGTATCTTTAAAAGATAAAAATTCTCTTGTGAAATCCAACCATGCTACTTAAAACTTTTAACACTGATTCCTAAATATTCAGTTAGTTTTCATATTTCCTAAATTGTGTCACAAATGTTTATTCCAATCAAGATCCAAAGTCCACACTTTAAATTTATTGCCATGTCTATCAAGTCTCTTTTAATCCAAAGGATCTGTAGGTTTCCTCCCTTTTTCATCCTTGCAATTTTTCTGTCAAAGAATAAAATGTTTTTTTCTTCCAGTTAGCAAATAAACTATTGTTTCTTTGCAAATTATTTGTAGAAGGACATGTGTCCTGGAGAGTTTTCTACATTCTAGATTTTGTTGATTGTATTCATTCTATTTCCTGTGAACTGGTAGTTAGATTTAGAGTAGGGTTTCCAGATAAAATACAGGACACCCAATTAAATTTGAATTTTTTTTTTTTTTTTTTTTTTTTTTTGCGGTACGCGGGCCTCTCACTGTTGTGGCCTCTCCCATTGCGGAGCACAGGCTCCGGACGCGCAGGCTCAGCGGCCATGGCTCACGGGCCCAGCCGCTCCGCGGCATGTGGGATCTTCCCGGACCGGGGCACGAACCCGTGTCCCCTGCATCGGCAGGCGGACTCTCAACCACTGCACCACTAAGGAAGCCCTAAATTTGAATTTTGACTAAACAATGAATCTTTTATAGTGTAAGAGTGCTCAGTAGTGCAATATTTGGTCATCTTGTATTTTTATTTGCTAAATTTGACAACCGTAATCTAGAGAGTTATCATATTCAGACTTGGGTTTTGGGCAAGAATACATTCAATTTAGTGTTGTGTACTTCTATCAGGAGACACATAAGGTCTGGTTGTTTCTCTTTTTGTGATGTGAAAAATAATACAAGGGTTCACATTTTGTCAGCTGGATGCATCCATTGTTAATACAACCTTTCAGCTTCTTACCTGATGTTTTTGGCAGGTGATGATCATTGCCCAGAATCATTGCTTTATTAGGGCTTGCAGAATGATGCTATTCCAGGTCTATCATTCCTTCTGCGTTCATTAGCTAGTATTCTCTATAAAGAACTTACTCTTCTGTACAGTTTATGTATTGATAAGAAAGTTAAGCTCTTTCCTTAAGTCAGAATTTTGCAAGCACCTAAGAGAGAGCCTTACAGGGCTAACTGAAATCTTGCTAAGGATTTAGATAACTCTTACAAATCCAGTAAATCGAAGTATACATTCAGTAAGGTTAAATTTTTAAAACATTTCTATATGTTAAAAATCAAACATATACATTTAGAAAACCAGAATTCTTCAGCATTGAAATGTTGACAGCACACTGAATTAGTTAAATCTTCCTAAGGATTACAATTAAAATTAGATGTTAAATTCTCTAGTATATCAGATTATCTGAAATGTTTCAAACCACTGAGAACTGAATAAAGCCTATAAAAAGAGGCACAACGATTATACAACTTTTCACACCTGGTTTTACACAGTATATATCAAAACTTTATTTCCTCACCATCTATATGTTTATTATTTATGCCTTTTTAGGATTGCAAACTCATCCACTTAGGGGAGCTGAGTAAGCATCGCTAGCTTCCTACCACACCTGAGAGTGTTTCAAGGCAACACGCCAGAAAGGGCAGACAGAACGTGGGAACTTGGATCCACCAAACCCCGTATGGACAAGCCCAGGCCTTTCCGTGTCTGGCTCTCGAGTCCACATCTTTGAACTGGAGTTAATTACACATTTTTCAATTCAGAGCATCATACATTCTGGTTGTCTTTCAAACTTCATCCTTACCAATCTTTACTTTCTGATGTAGGTAGATGGAATTTGGCACCTCTTCTCGTCCTCCTAACATGAGTTGTAGCCATTCTTCCTGCTGCCTGTTAAGAGCTCACTGGATTCTGCACTCTCTCTGTTTTGCTTCTGTATCTACCCATCAGCCCCCATTGCACAGTTGTTTTTTGACAAATCAACCTTAGAATTCCAGATGAAATGTGGAACTGTCCCTGTCAAGTTTCTTATTCTTACTGATATTTTTCAGGTAAAGAAATAGCCACTGAGAAATTAAGCAGGTGTTTCTCATGACAAGTTTTCAGCTAAGAAACCAGAACTATAATTCAGGACTACTTTCCCATCATTACTAGGTCAGAAGTAGGCACTATGTGACTGGATGCTGTTGTTAGGTGTTCGTCTTAATTGTCTCAGGCAGATGTCCTATCTACCTCCCATCTGACCTTTTATTCTTCCATTTCTTCATATGTAAGGGTAAGAGATCAGTGAAAACAAATGAGCTCGTTTACTACCATGGTGCAACAAATTGATTGTGACATCTGCATATCTTGAACACAAAAATCTCTTTTTAGTCATTATTCACTCAGTTATATAAAATGCTGACATCCACTGACTTGTTGGACGGGGCTTTGAGGCTTTCAGGTAAAGATATTGTTTAAAGTAAATTGTATTATTCCTTTCACTTTTAAGCAACAAATTTCCAATCTAAAGATGGAGATTACTACTGTCTCTCAGCTCACCTAGCCCATTTCTGTTGTTGATTTGTCCTTGTTTTACAGAGTCATTTGCAGTTTCTATTGCATTTGAAATAATAATCTACTCTGGAAACTCCTAAGTGTAAAAAAATTTTATGTACTTGCCTAATTCTATATTAGCTTTAAAAATTCGATATACTTTTTTTTTTTTTTTTTTGTGGTACGCGGGCTTCTCACTGCTGTGGCCTCTCCCGTTGCAGAGCACAGGCTCCGGATGCGCAGGCTCAGCGGCCATGGCTCACGGGCCCAGCCGCTCTGCAGCATGTGGGATCTTCCCAGACTGGGGCACGAACCCATGTCCCCTGCATCGGCAGGCGGACTCGCAACCACTGCGCCACCAGGGAAGCCCTCGATATACTTTTTAAAAAGCAGAATGGAAGATAGAATCTACCTTATGACGTTCTAGCTTGGGGGATTTATTATTTTCATAGGGGTGACTATAAAAAAGGGCTTAAAAATTTTTTTTAATTTATTTTTGGCTACGTTGGGTCTTCGTTGCTGCGCATGGGCTTTCTCTAGTTGCGGCAAGCAGGGGCTACTTTTCCTTGCGGTGTGCGGGCTTCTCATGCCGGTGGCTTGTCTTGTTGCAGAGCACGGGCTCTAGATGAACGGACTTTAGTAGTTGTGACACGCAGGCTCAGTAGTTGTGTCTCGCAGGCTCTAGAGCGCAGGCTCAGTAGTTGTTGTGCACGGGCTTAGTTCCTCCACGGCATGTGGGATCTTCCCAGACCAGGGCTTGTACCCATGTCCCCTGCATTGGCAGGTGGATTCTTAACCACTGAGCCACCAAGGAAGTCCAGCGCTTTTGTTTATCTTGCTGATTGTAATAGCTTCCTTTTCCTCATGGACTCTGTTCTTTTTTTTTAAGACTTTGTCATTAGGAGCATTGTGTGATGTTGAGAGTATAGTTGGAAATACCCTAAAGGATTAAAGCAGCCATGTCTTGGCCAGCTCATAGAGCGGAGAGGTCATAAACACCTGATGTCTCTTAGCCTTATCAAGTGATAGTTACGCATCTCAACCCTGGAGGGATTTTGAAAACTCTCAGAGGTTCCCATGGCTGGTTAGCTCTGGCTACTTGAATGCCAAGTTGGGCAACAAGAGCAAACTAATAAAATCTAGACCAGAACTAAAATTCTGTTTTCTATTCATTTGTAAAAGCATTATTGTAGGAAGCTTACGGTATAAAATCTCACTGTGTTAGGCTGAATTATGGCCCCCTCCCCAAAGATATACACATCCTAATCCCAGGAACTTGTGAATTTGTTATCTTACATGGTATCTTAGTCTGTTTGGGCCACTATAACAAAATTCCATAGACTTGAGTAGCCAATAAACAACAGACATTTATTTCTCACTGGCAGATTCAGTGTCTGGTGAGAACTCACTTCCTGATTTACAGGTAACAGTCTTCTTGCTGTGTCCTCACAGGACGGAGGGATTAGGGAGCTCTCTGGAATCTCTTTTATAAGGGCACTAATCCCATTCATGAGGGCTCCACCTTTATCACCTAATCACCTCGCAAACTCCCATCTCCTAGTACCATCCCACTGGGGATTAGGTTTCAGCCTATGAATTTTGGGGGAACATGGACATTCAGTCTACAGTACATGGTAAAAGAGACTTTACAGATGTTATTAAATCAAGGATCTTGAGATAGAGAGATTGTCCTGGATTAACCAGTTGGGCCCAATGTAATCATAAGAGTCCTTAGGGAGGCAGGAGGGTCAGAACAGAGAAGAGACGTGAAGAGGGAATCAGGTGTTGAAGTGATGTGCTTTGCAGATGGAGGAAGGGACCACAAGCCAAGAAACATGGGCAGCATCTAGAAGATGGAGAAGGCAAGGAAACAGATTATCCCCTAGAGTCTGTAGAATAAATACGGCTCTGCCTAAACATTGATTTTTAGCCCCCAGGACCCATTCTTGGACTTCTGACCTCCAGAACTGTAAGATAATTAATTTGTATTACATTAAGGCAAATATATTTTCAAAAAAATAAGTAAAATTACAAGCATTGTTGCAAGTTTTTCCCCTGACCCAGAAAATACAGGGTGAGGTCACTGAAGCAGGGACAAGAGAGCAAAACAGCCCTGAACTCCACAGAAGGTAAATGACCTGTTTGACTGTAGCCTGACCAGCTCTTAGAAGGAGAAATTAATGACCAAGGACGTGTGAAACAAGGAAAAAGCTTTCAAAAGCTAGAACTGTAGCCAGGATCGCTGGTTGTGCAGATAAGCAGTTGGTATTGATACGGTGAAAGTGACTCTTGCCACCTTCGGAAAATGATGACAGTTATTCAAGGTTTACTTTCTTGGATAGAATAAGCCTTCATAATTCTTTCTCTAAGTCTTTATAACTCTTTTTAACTTTCCAGTACTTTTAAAGTCAATACTTTACCTAAATGCAAGATGGTTTAAATAAATCTATTATGAGAAGCCATAAAATTAATGAAATGATAATCATTGAATACAATTAAGGACAAATCCTGAACTATTACTTCTCCACATGGAAGCAAAACACTCCTGTAAGGAGTAATATGGGTCAATCCTGTTAGATTCTGCTAGTTCTAGCTAGAAATCCTTCCAAAAAGAATAAATTTTTTTTAAAAAATAGTCTTTGCTCTGTAGGAAAATACTTTCTTCTTTTAAACTACACAGATTGTCAAGATCTCAGGAAACAAGGCAAGGTTGATCAATGTTTGGGTAGCTAATCAATATCCAGGTTCTAAGTGGGTACATTTATTGAGCGTTTATTGTTGATGATTAACAAGATTGTTAATATATTTTTTTAATAAATAAATTTATTTACTTAATTATGGCTGTGTTGGGTCTTCATTGCTGCATGTGGGCTTTCTCTAGTTGTGGCAAGCAGGGGCTACTCTTCTTTGCAGTTAGCAGCCTTCTCATTGCGGTGGCTTCTCTTGTTGCAGAGCACAGGCTCTAGGTGCGTGGGCTTCAGTAGTTGTGGCATGTGGGCTCAGTAGTTGTGGCTCAAGGGCTCTAGAGCGTAGGCTCAGTAGTTATGGCACATGGCTTAGCTGCTCCACGGCATGTGGAATCTTCCCAAACCAGGGCTTGAACCCGTGTCCCCTGCATTGGCAGGTGGATTCTTAACCACTTCTCCACCAGGGAAGTCCTTTTAATATTATTAATAATGTAATTACTAACAATAGGTAATTAACAAGGTAATTATTAATATAATATTATTAATAAGGTAAACATTTTTATTAGGAAATTTATCCTTAACTATATGTCTCCTTTTCTCTGATTTATTCTGAGGGGTAAATATTTGGTTGCTTTATACTCACTGCATGACTTTACCACCAAATTTTGTAAGTGATGTTCAATCTTGTTTAATGGAAGAGTAAATATTAGTGATCTATTTTTCTTTTTTTTCAAATTCTAAAATTGAGATATAATTGACATATAATGTTATATTGGTTTTGGGTGTACAACATAATGATTTGATATATGTCTAAATTGTGAAATGATTGCTACAATAAGTTAACATCCATCACCTCACATAGTTACAATTTTTTTTTTCTTGTGATGAGAACTTCTAGATCTACTCTCTTAGCAACTTTCAAATACACAATACAGTGTTGTTAACTGTATTCACCATGCTATCCATTACATTCCCAGGACTTATTTATCTTGTAACTGGAAGTTTGTACCTTTTGACCATCTTCAAAAGGTAAAAACTTTTGGGAGTTTGTACTTTTTAACCACCTTCAAAAGGTTAAACTTGGGGGTCATGGGCGAAATGGGCAGAGGTATCCAAATGTATTTTTCAAGAGTAATCTAGGGCTTCCCTGGTGGCGCAGTGGGTGAGAGTCCGCCTGCCGATGCAGGGGACATGGGTTCGTGCCCCGGTCCGGGAAGATCCCACATGCCGTGGAGCAGCTGGGCCCGTGAGCCATGGCCGCTGAGCGTGCGCATCCGGAGCCTGTGCTCCGCAACGGGAGAGGCCACAACAGTGAGAGGCCCGCGTACCGAAAAAACAAAAAACAAAACAAAAAAAAGAGTAACCTAACAAAGATGATGTATAGTCTTTCCATTTTCATTTTAATAGAATATATAAGGTTATGTGTGGTCACCATAAGAATGAAACACTGGAACTGGGCCCTGGAGGGGGTTTTCTGAGCTCTTTTCTTTTTTTAATAAATTTATTTATTTTTGGCTGCGTTGGGTCTTCGTTGCTGCGCACAAGCTTTCTCTAGTTGTGGCGAATGGGGGCTACTCTTCGTTGCGTTGCGCGGGCTCCTCATTAAAGTGGCTTCTCTTGTTGCGGAGCACAGGCTCTAGGCATGCAGGCTTTGGTAGTTGTGGCTCGCGGGCTCTAGAGCACAGGCTCAGTAGTTATGGCGCACGGGCTTGGTTGCTCCACGGCATGTGAGATCTTCCCGGACTGGGGCTTGAACCCATGTTCCCTGCATTGTCAGGCGGATTCTTAACCACTGCGCCACCAGGGAAGCCCAAGACTGGGAGCTTCTTAAGGACAAAGTCAGTGCCTTACTTACTCAAGTGTGTAGTTGATTTTGGCGGCCACAGCCGTTCCTATTTTTGAGCTCTCCCCACCACCACCACTGGCTTTGTAGAGTTTACCTCCCCTGTGAAAGCATCAAAGGACAAGAAGCACTCTTTCCCTGTTGCAGACCATTAGGGTAAGGACACAGGACCTGGCTTGGCCGATCACTTCTCCCACCTGGGACACAGAATCTTGAACTAGCGACACAGAGGATGTTACGGTTAGGCCTTGTTCATGGTGATGGTGGTAGCATCCCGACCAAATGGTTTCTGCTAAAAAATGGTGTCTGCCTTTCTGCTTGCTGACCCTCCACCGCTGCCTTATTTCCTGTCCACTTCCCAAACCCAGTTCTCCTCCCTCCCATCTGTTTCTTCCGAATATTCTTTTTGTGTGTGTAGAGTTGGTTTCTGCTGCTTGCAACCAAGAATCATGACTAACACGGTCAGCTTTGTATAACCAAAGGATGAGATTAATGCTTTAGTAACTGTTGAGTGAATGAATGAAATCTCGTAAGCTGTCAACATGTCTTAATAGAAGGGTGGAGTAAAAGGGGGAAGTAGGTTAAGAATGAGTATGTTGTAAGAATATAATATGAGTATGCTATAAGAATATAAGTATGTTATAAGAAAGTGAGGTGGGGAGGAATAGTTTTCTGTTTAAATTCTTCTCCTTTTAACTTGCCAGATATGCTTGCTGTAATGTGGAAGCTCTGACAAAGACAAGACATGGGACAACTGTCATTCTTGAAAATTAAATTTTTAGAAAATTTTAAAAAAATTGTCATTCCAAAAGTTTTTTAAGAAAATTAAATTTTTTTAATTTAAAAATTCTTTAAAATACAGTTAGAAAAGAAAATCCCTCTGCTTAAATCTGAGGTGCAGGTCTTCAGCCTCCTCTGAAGCTTCCTATAAATTCCACTGTGAGTCTTTTCAACAACTGCTTTTCAAACACAGTAACCCTGAGCTCCTCCAGGTCTCGGGTTACTCAGCTCACGTGGTGACATGCTTGCAGGAAATTGTCCTGTTCCTGTTTCCTGCAACTTTGATGGAGAGCAAGGATTAGTGTGGCTTCACCTTTCACAAGTCGCACCAAGACATTAGGAAAGGACTTGAAAGGATTTGGTTCAGGCAGTCATCAAGAAGTCCTTTATAAAATTAAGTCTCATTAATCAGCGCTATGATACTCCAGAAGGCATCCAAATAGACCTTGACTTCACAGGAAATGCAACTGAATAAATGAGCTGTGTAAGCTAGAATGCAGGAAAATTGTTGAAACTTTGTATAGAAAAATGTTCACCTCTGTAGCAGTACATCAAAACGGTTACTTATCCATTACTCTTATGCATTTAGAGAAGTTGTTCTTTCTTTGAATAATTATCTGATGGCCTAAACCTAGCTGGACTTTCTTAGTTTGGTTTTACACACTGTTTACACTTGTGTCAGTCCAGGGTCCCCAAGAGACAGGGGGCACACTCAAGATTCTGCCTGCTGTTCATTTTACCTATTAGAGAGAGAGCCAAAGGGAGAGACACAGTCACCAAAATCCACAGTACTTCTGCCCTTTGAACAGACTCCAAACTCCCTGCCATGGCTTCCAAGGCTTTGCATGACCATTAGGGTCTCACCGCGTCTCCGATTTTATCTTTTCACACTACACAGCTCTCTTTCCCAAACTTCTGGTCTGCGAACTCTTCTTCAAACACACCTCTGTTACTGCCTTTGTTTGTGTTAAATCCCCGGCGGTCCAGTGGTTAAGACTATGCGCTTCCACTGCAGACAACCGAGGTTCCATCCCTGGTGGGGGAATTAAGATCTCGCATGCCTTGCAGCATGGACCCAAAAAAAAAAAAAAAAACTCATTAAAGTTTTCTATAGTGATGGCATATTGTCTTGATAATATTTTGGGTATATTGGGTTAACTAAAATATATTATTGAAATTAATTTCACCTGGTTCTTCTTATCTTTTTGATGTGGCTACTAGGCAATTTCAGTTTCCATTGGTGGCTTCCACATAATTTCCCGTGAAACACACTTTATTAGGTTTACACTTAACCAATTTATTGAATATCTACCCTGAACCGGGCCATGCAGAGAGGAATGTGTCAAGTACCACTGGAGTACACAGGGAGGAGAGCCGTGCCCACGGCATTAGAGAGGCCTTCAAGGAGGAGGTGGCATCTGCCCTGGTACTCACTCTTCAGAAATCAGCAAGACGTTCAAAGGTGTGGTCTCGCTGTGGGCTTTGCTCCCTTCGGCATTTTAAAAGCATGGAAGGCAGCACCATACACCTCTACCCTATGAAAACCTGACAGCCACACGAGTCCTGGCTTTCCAGCAAAGGGTCGAATCAAGGTAAGGGATATTCTGATATCTGAACCTTAATCTCAGTATCTGGCCTCATGTGCTTAGTATTTATATCATGAAGTGAGCAGTAGACAAACATTGCTGGAAAAGTTGTTTGCCTTTCAAGGACATCTAAATAATGATTTCTAAAGTATAGTGCCAAGTAAAGCATACTGTTTTTTTCTGTTTGTTTACAAATTTACTACTGATTTAATATTCAGCTGGGTTTGGGAAGTCATCCTCAGCTGCTACTTTGATAATCTTTGAGTTCTAGGGGACTTTGAAATGACATTGCTAACCAGCCAATTTGCTCTTTGGATTAAGTGTAGCTTCAGCCTGATCCCAGGGGAGCTCTAGGACGTGACATGTATCACCGAGGTTGTCCTTCCACACGCAGCCAGAGGCAAGGGAGCAGGGGTGTTGTACTCCCACAGAGATTAGTCATTGGCCCACAGGCTTCCCTCCCAGGATGGAGCAGAACCTTCCAGGCATCTCCAGACAAAGCCGTGGTGGCCAGCCAAGGACAGGAGGAGGGTGTAGGGGTGAGCAGTTATCAGCCAACGCCCTGGAGCTGGAGGACAGGTGCATGCCCCAGTTAGGGCATCTGGACGGGACACCGGCAGTTCTGTCACAGTCACACTTTGGGAAAAACCATGGCGAGCCTCAGTGCTGCCTGTGGTGTCTCCTGCGGCTGCACAAGAATCAGGCTAGTCTTTGGAGCACCTGCTATTATTTGCCTGGCCATTCCTGTTCTGGACTGTCATCATCTCTAAGATAGAGATCCCTTACCAGATGAAGGGGAAATTTCATCTTGCAGTTGCAAGACTATGCAGTCAAGACGAATGGCTCTCATCTGTGTGAGAATTTTTTTAAAAAGACAATAGAAGGGGCTTCCCTGGTGGCACAGTGGTTGAGAGTCCACCTGCCGATGCAGGGGACGTGGGTTTGTGCCCTGGTCCAGGAGGATCCCACGTGCCGTGGAGCAGCTGGGCCCGTGAGCCATGGCCACTGAGCCTGCGCGTCCGGAGCCTGTGCTCTGCAACGGGAGAGGCCACAACAGTGAGAGGCCCGTGTACCGCAAAAAAAAAAGAAAAAGAAAGAAAGACAAAAGAAACCAGTGTTCACTAGCATAAGAAGCTGGCTAAAGTCACCAGGGTCAATGTTAGGACCTCCAGTAGATTCAGGGCTTCAGACTCAAAAACCAGTGCTTCACCACTGGTAACCACAGATATGATCTATTATCTATTTTCTGTGATTTTTGTTCTGTTTTGTTTTAGATTCCACATAGAAGTGAGATCGTCAGACACCTCTTAAACTCCCATAGAGCTGTATGTCAATTATATCTCAATAAAATGGAAAAAACAAACCCCCCAAACCCAGTGCTTCAACAGACACTATGCTGTCTTTTAGCAAACCAACTAACCAGCTAGCCAACCAGCCAATAAACAAAAAGCTCACCAAAAAGAAATAAACAAAAACCCCAGGGTTTGTCCCGCAATGAATGAGGTACATAGTCAATGACATGTGGAAGAGAAAGATATTACCTTCAGATTTTCCTAGTATAAGCAAAATGCTTAGTGTTCAAAAGAGTGCTTGAGGGACTTCCCTGGTGGCACAGTGATTTAAGAATCTGCTGCCAATGCAGGGGACACAGGTTCGATCCCTGGTCTGGGAAGATCCTACATGTCGCGGAGCAACTAAGCCCGTCTGCCACAACTACTGAACCTGCGCTCTAGAGCCCACGAGCCACAACTACTGAAGCCCGCGTGCCTAGAGCCCGTGCTCCGCAACAAGGGAAGCCACTGCAATGAGAAGCCCGCACACCGCAACCAAGAGTAGCCCCCGCTCGACACAACTAGAGAAAGCCCGCATGCAGCAAGGAAGACCCAGTGCAGCAAAAAATAAATAAATAAAAATAAAATAAAAATTTTTTTAAAGTACACAGTTCAATGCCTTACCGTATATTCATAAAGTCATGCAACCATCACCACAATCAATTTTAGAACGTTTTTATCATCCCCAAAATAGAACACTGTACCCCATTGCCAGCACCCCCCGAGTGGGTTGAATTGTGGCCCCCAAAGGTATGTCCATTTGGAATCTCAAAATGTGACGTTTTTTGGAACAAGAGTCTTCGCAGATGTAATTAAAGTAAGGATTATGAGATGAGATCATTCTGGATTAGGGTTTTTAAAACCAATGATGAGTGTCTTTATAAGAGACAGGAAAAGGAGAACATGCAGAGACACAGAGAGAAGGCAGTGTGAAGATGCAGGCAGAGATTGGAGTTACAAAGCCCAAGCCAGGAGCATCAGTGGATCACCAGCCAGCACCAGAAGCCAGGAGAGAGACACGGAAGGGATTCTCCCTCAGAGCCTCCAGAGGGAACCAACCCTGCCGACACCTTGGTTTTGGACTTCTGGCCTCCTGAACTGGGAGAGAATACATTTCTGTTGTTTTAAGCTGCCAGGTTTGTGGCAATAATTATGGCAGCCCTGGGAAACGAATAGACTTCAACCTCCCCCTCTTCCCCTGGCTTCTGGTAACCACCAGTTTATTGAATGTCTTTAGAGATTAGCCTATTATTGACATTTCATATACGTGTCATGTAGTCTTTTGTGATTGGCTTCTTCCATTTAACATGGCGTTTTCAAGATTGATCCATGTTGTAAGATGTACCTGAATCCCATTTCTTTTTATGGCTGAATAATATTCCATTTTATGGATACACCACATTTTGTTCATTCATCAGTTGATGGACATTTGGGTTGTTTCTGCTTTTTGTTTATTATGAATGATGCTGCTGTGAACATTTATGTGGAAGTTTTTCGGTGGATGTATGTTTTCGTTTCTCCTAAGTTTCACCCTATGACTCCATGTGAGTCATATGGTGACTCTGTGTTTAACGTTGGGAGGAGTGGACTGTCAGACTGTTTTCCAAAGCAAATACACAATTTTACTTTCCCACCAGCAATTCCAACTTCTCCACCTTCTCACCAACATTTGTTATTATCTGTATTTTCTTTTAAAGCAGGCATCCTTGTTTTTTTTTTAATAAATTTATTTTATTTATTTTATTTTTGGCTGCACTGGGTCTTCATTGTTGCACACAGGCTTTCTTTAGTTGCAGCCAGGGGAGGCTACTCTTCGTTGCGGTGCGCAGGCTTCTCATGGCGGTGGCTTCTCTTGTTTCAGAGCACGGGCTCTATGTGCATGGGCTTCAGTCGTTGTGGCACGTGGGCTCAGTAGTTGTGGCTCGCGGGCTCTAGAGCGCAGGCTCAGTAGTTGTGGCACACAGGCTTTGTTGCTCTGTGGCAGGTGGGATCTTCCCGGACCAGGGCTCATACCCATGTCTCCTGCATTGGCAGGTGGATTCTTAACCACTGTGCCACCAGGGAAGCCCTATCTGTATTTTTTTGATTAGACCTGTATCCACACCACAAGTCCCCTTGGCCATACACAGCCTTCTATGTCGACACCACAAGCCCCCTCATGGCTTCGGCTTCCTCACCACGTATCCCTTTGGGCACACATGGCCTTCCATGTCCATGTAAGTCCCCTGGGCTAACACAGTTTACTGTGTCCACAGCATGGAGACCACAGTCTCAGGTATCCAGAGCCTTCTACGTTGACCTCACGGGTCACCTCAGGTACTAGAATCTCTACCTCCCTGCTACAATTTGCCTTCCGAACACAGAGCCTTCTTGTCCAACACAGAAGTTCCTTCAGGTACACACAGCTAGCTGTGTTCACACAATTCTACTCAGGTACACAAGTCTTCTGTGTCTCCATCACACATCCCCTGGGTTACACACAGCCTTCTTTGCCCAAACCGAAAGTCTCCTGGTTACAGACAGTTTTCTGTGACCACACCACAGGTCTCCTCAGGTACTCAGAGCTTCCTGTATCCACACCACAATTTCAACTGGGTACAACCACCTTCTGTGTCCCCCGGCGTACAAAGAGCCACCTATGTCCTCATCACAAGTCCCCTCAGGTACACACAGTCTTTTTTCATCTATACCACGATTTTCCTCAGGGACACACACCACAAATCCCTGAGGTGCTCACAGCCTTCTATCCACACAGAAAGTCTCCTCAGGGGCACACCGCCTTTTATGCCCACATCACACGAGGGCACATGTCGACACGTCTACCTCCACACCACCACATGTCATCTTGGGAACAAACAGCTTTCTTTGTTTTTCTTTTGCCGTACCACACGGCATGTGGGATCTTAGTTCCCCAACCAGGGATCAAACCCGTGCCCCCTGCAGTGGAAGCACGGAGTCTTAACCACTGGACCACCAGGGAAGTCCCCGGAGCAAACGCTTTCTGCTTCCCCTCCACATGTTGTCTTGAGCACACACACCCTCGTATGCACAGGATGCATCCTCTCGGGGACACACAGCCTTCTTTGTCTACATCACAAGTTTCCTTTGACACCTACACAGACTCAGGGGCCCACAGCAGACATCCCTTCGAGTTCACACAGCCTTTTTCTTTAACTACTGAGTCTCTGTGCCCTTGGGTTGATGCAGCCTTCTGTGTCCTCTATCCACACCACAAGTCCCCTCAGGGACACACCGTTTTCTGTGTCCACCCCACAAGTTGCATCACATCTACACAGCCTTCCACTGCCCCCCTCCACAGAATTCCCTCAGAGACACACAGACCTCCCTGTCCACACGCTAAGTTCTCTCAGAACACACACTGTTTTCTGTGTCCAGACCCAAGCCACATCTGGCACACACAGCCATCTCTGTCCACAACACAAGAGCTCTCAGGTCCTTTCACCACAAATGTCTACACCACTGTTCCCCAGGGTACACAAGCCTTCTGTGTCCACACTACCAGCTCTCTGGGTACACATCCATATCCACACCACACATCTCCTCGTGTCTATACAGGCTTCTGGAAACACACCACAGGTTTCCTCAGGAACACACAGCATTCTGTGTCCATACTACTGATCCCCTTGGGCAGGTACACACGTCCATACCACAAGTCCCCTCAAGAACGCAAAGCCTTTCATGTCCACACAGTGAGCTCTCTCAAGTGTGTACATCCACATCACAGCTCCCCTCCCCACACACAGCCCTCTTCCTCTACACAGGCCTTCTCAGACACAGCCGTTTGCCTCTGTACCACAGGGCGCCTCACGGGCACCCAGCTTCTGCTCACACGCACACATCTTGGATACACCAGTGTCCACACCATGAGTCCCCTTGGCAGCACACAGCCTTCCACGAACACACCACAAATTTCCTCCCATGCTCCCAGCTTCTTGGTCTCAGGCTTTTGCAAGGACTGCCCTAAGCAATTAATCACATAATATCTACAAAACCCAGGATGACTCAAGTTTATTGTGCTAGTACACCAGTCACCGCAGGCTGGTATTCTGATCAAGTTTATTTTTATTTTATTTCTTTCTTTTTCATGTCTGGAGACAATTCAACTATTGGTTAAGTTTAAACTGGCTTGTTCAAGCAGGTTTCATATGTGATATTATCATCTTAAGTGGAATTGTATAATCAAATAATTGGGCATTTCAAACTCCTCTTTTCAGTGTGCCTTGGCTTTTTTAAAAAATTAATTAATTAATTATTATTTTTATTTTTTTTTTTTGGCCTCACTGCATGTGGGATCTTAGTTCCCTGATCAGGGATTGAACCTGCGCTCCCTGCATTGGGAACACGGAGTCCTAACCACTGGGTCGCCAGGGAAGTCCTGAGTGTGCCTTGGCTTCTTATTTGCAGTTTGGAGGTTCAATGGTTAGAAGTTTTCAGGTAGCTTTAGAGGTTGGGTGGGAAAGCCAGCTGCCTCCTTCAGATGCTCTGGAAAGCCTTGAGCTCCCCAAAAGTAGGGCCTTGGGGTCACCACTCATCCAGTTGGACCCAACACTCTCCAGGCAGCACACTTCCTCTAATCAGATGGAAGTGGCAGGAAAGGAGCGGACACCAAGCCCCTAGAATGAGGATTATGAAGACTCTCAGGGATTGGGCACTGGCTCCGGGACATTTCAGCATCGCCCTGAGGCAGGGATAGGGAAAGTCAAAGAGGAGACTGGTTCCGTCTTGCCCTTGCCTTGCTCCTTTTCTCACACTCTGATCTTCCAGCTCTGCCAAGTTCATGTTGATATCATGTTTTCCCCATCACTGTGGACCTGCCAACCCACGTTGTTAATAGAGAATAATTTTCCTCACACCCTCTTGGAGAAAGAAAAGAGAAGATGGACTATGGCAAACTGATCTCCTAGACGGAATTTGACTTTGGAACGTCTTCAGTTAGGAAAAAAGCCAAACGTTTTCTGTAGTCAAACAGTACTCTTCCCAGTTGGCCGTGAAAGCAGGAGAGAGGTGGTCATCCCGCGTGGTCCTTGTTTAGAGCGAGCAACAGAGGAGCTGTGACTAGGGGTCAGCAGTCTAGCCGGAAGGGCAAGAGGGGTGATGCTTCCACACCCAGACCCTGGGCTTGAGCTGGTTCTAGCCTTGTCATTTGTGTCCAAGCTTGGACTTGGGTGACTGCTGGTCTGGGAACTTCCCCACAGTTACACAGAACAAATCCTCTCTCTAATCTCCAACCAAACTCAATCCATACCCCAAAGCCAGCCTCAGAATAGACTTAGTCTTAGAATAGTCTCCATCAGTGATTCTTCCCGATATCCCTTTCCCACCCCCAACCTACTTATTCTGAACCTGACTGGCTTAGATGTGCTAAAGCAAGTGCTACCAGGATTAAGCAAGTTTCTTTATGGCAAGATCTCTCGGAACCTTTAATATGCATTTTGGTCCTTTAGGAGGGGAACAGAATTTGCAGAGCTGCTCCCACTTATTTGACCGTGAAACTTATTTCTTACAGATCTTTTTATAAGACGGGTGTGGGCAGGACATTATTATTACATGGGTTTTCCAGAAGCAGGATCTGAAAGGGTGGTTGTTGTGCAAGAGACTGACTGAGAGGAGGGCCTCCAAAGAAACATGTAAGGCGGAGAAGGAAGCAGGATAGGGCAGGGGGTGAACCAAGGAAAGACATGAGTTTGGATTAAGTGTAGCTTCAGCCTGATCCAAGAGGAGCTCTAGGACATGACATGTATCACCGAGGTTGTCCTTCCTCACGCAGCCAGAGGCAAGGGAGCAGGGGTGTTGTACTCCCACAGAGATTAGTCATTGGCCCACAGGCTTCCCTCCCAGGATGGAGCAGAACCTTCCAGGCATCTCCAGACAAAGCCGTGGTGGCCAGCCAAGGACAGGAGGAGGGTGTAGGGGTGAGCAATTAGCAGCCAACACCCTGGAGCTGGAGGACAGGTGCATGCCCCAGTTAGGGCATCTGGACGGGACACCAGCAGTTCTGTCACAGTCACACTTTGGGAAAAACCATGGCGAGCCTCAGTGCTGCCTGTGGTGTCTCCTGCGGCTGCACAAGAATCAGGCTAGTCTTTGGAGCACCTGCTATTATTTGCCTGGCCATTCCTGTTCTGGACTGTCATCATCTCTAAGATAGAGATCCCTTACCAGATGAAGGGGAAATTTCATCTTGCAGTTGCAAGACTACACAGTCAGGACGAATGGCTCTCATCTGTGTGAGAATTTTTTTAAAAAGACAAAAGAAACCAGTGTTCACTAGCATAAGAAGCTGGCTAAAGTCACCAGGGTCAATGTTAGGACCTCCAGTAGATTCAGGACTTCTGACTCAAAAACCAGTGCTTCACCACTGGTAACCACAGATATGATCTATTATCTATTTTCTGTGATTTTTGTTTTGTTTTGTTTTAGATTCCACATAGAAGTGAGATCGTCAGACACCTCTTAAACTCCCATAGAGCTGTATGTCAATTATATCTCAATAAAATGGAAAAAACAAACCCCCCAAACCCAGTGCTTCAACAGACACTATGCTGTCTTTTAGCAAACCAACCAACCAGCTAGCCAACCAGCCAATAAACAAAAAGCCCACCAAAAAGAAATAAACAAAAACCCCAGAGTTTGTCCCGCAATGAATGAGGTACGTAGACAATAACATGTGGAAGAAAAAGATGTTACCTTCAGATTTTCCTAGTATAAGCAAAATGCTTAGTGTTCAAAAGAGTGCTTGAGGGACTTCCCTGGTGGCACGGTGATAAAGAATCCACCTGCCAATGCAGGGGATACGGGTTCGAGCCCTGGTCCAGGAAGATCCTGCATGCCGCGGAGCAACTAAGCCCGTGTGCCACAACTACTGAGCCTGTGCTCTAGAGCCCACGAGCCACAACTACCGAGCCTGAGTGCCACAACTACTGAAGCCCACATGCCTAGAGCCCGTGCTCCACAACAAGAGAAGCCACCGCAATGAGAAGCCCACGCACTGCAACAAAGACCCAATGCAGCCAAAAATAAAATAATTAATTAATTAATTTTTAAAAAAGAGTGCTTGAAATGTGTGCATGTTTGCTTGTGACAAATTTGTGTTTATACTTACTGGCATAATTATAAGTAAATATTTATTGGTTTTCTACTGTGTGCTAAGTGCTGGAGATTCAAACTAACATGGGAATCATTCCCTGCCCTCGAGCACTTCCAGTCTAGTTAGGGAGTGAGGGTAATAGTACAGGACACTGTATGGCAAGGGCAATATGAGTGGGACAGACAGCAAAGGAATCAGAGAAGATTCTTTGGAGAGGTGGTCCTTGAATCTAGGGGTCAGGCCTGCCAGGCAGAGGATCTTTCCATTTGAAGGAGGGTGAGGTGAGCCTGAGGAAGTGATTAGGGCTCGCATCCCAGCTTGAATTTGGATTGCATCATTTTTGCAAGAGGGAACATCCGACAGTTTCTGAGCAGGGTAATGACATGTACTTAGTTAATTTGCACTTCCTCAGTGGTGTTGAAGATGCATCGGAAGAAGCGGAACTTGAAGGAAAAGAGACTGTTAGGCTATTGCACTAGTCTAAGCATCAGGGGAGCATCTGAATTAGAGTGTGGAGTTCAATTTCAACACATATTTATTAAGCACCTAGTATGTGTCTGAAGCTCTGTGAGGAGAAAAACAGCAATGATGGAGGCAAAGTGGCCCCTGCCCTTGAGTTGCTCATGTCTAGTGGCAATAGAAAAATTAGCATTAAATTTGAAGTTAAACTAGGCTCCCAGCTGTATTCCTCACTAGTTCTATGGTCTCAGGTCTAATCTTCCTCATCTATCAAATGATGAAATTGAACCATATTCCTTCTCTTGGGTCACTTTTAATTCTATCCTTTCTACTATGAAAAGAAAATACAAGTTACAGAAGATGCATTTTAAAGGAGAAGCCTGCGGTATAGGTCTTGGGTGATTCTAAGATTTTGCATGTCAGGGCTAGGTGAGCTGTAGTATCGTGGACAGAAATAAGGCAATCTAGAAGGGCTACTGACTTAAAAAGCTTTTAAGACCTGAAACCATAAAATTCCTAGAAGGAAACGTAGGCAGTACCCTCTTTGACATGGGTCTTAGCATTATTTGTTTTTGGATCTGTCTCCTTGGACAAGGGAAACAAAAGCAAAAATAAGCCAACGGGACCACATCAAACTAAAAATCCTTTGCAGAGCAAAGAAAACTATCAACAAAATGAAAAGGCTGCCTACTGAATGGGAAAAGACATCTGCAAACGATATATCTGGTAAGGATTTAAATAGCCAAAATATACAAAGGACTCATACAACTCAACATCAACTAAATAAACAATCTGATTTTAAAATAAGCATTTTTCCAAAGAAGATATACAGGTGGCCAACAGGCACAGGAAAAGATGCTTAACATCAAACCATCAGGGAGATGCAAATCAAAACCACAGCGAGATACCCCCCACACACACCTCTTTGAATGGCTATTATTTAAAACGACAGCAAATAACAAGTGTTGGTAAGGATGTGGAGAAAAGGGAACATTTGTGCACTGTTGGTGGGAATGTAAATTGGTGCAGCCACTATAGAAAATAGTATGGGGTTCCTCAAAAGATTAAAAATAGAGGGCTTCCCTGGTGGCGCAGTGGTTGAGAGTCCGCCTGCCGATGCAGGGGACACAGGTTCGTGCCCCGGTCCGGGAAGATCCCACATGCCGCGGAGCAGCTGGGCCCGTGAGCCATGGCTGCTGAGCCTGCGCATCCGGAGCCTGTGCTCTGCAACGGGAGAGGCCACAGCAGTGAGAGGCCCGCGTACCGCAAAAAAAAAAAAAAAAAAAAAAAAAAAAAGAAACAAACTAAGTGCCCATCAATAGATGAACAGATAAAGAAGATGTGGTATATATATACAGTGGAATATTACTCAATCATAAAAAGAATGAAATCTTGCCATTTGTGACAACACGGATGGACCTAGAAGGTATTATGCTAAATGAAATGTCAGACAGAGAAAGACAAACATCATGTGAATTCACTTATATGTGGACTCTAAAAAACAAAACAAATGAACAACCACACACACAAAGAAACAGAAACAGGCTTATAGATACAGAGAACAAACAGGTGGTTGCCAGAGGGAGGGAAGGGGGATGAGTGGAATAGGTGAGGGAGATTAAGAGGTACCTATTTCAGCTACAAAATAAATGAGCCACAGGGATGAAGTGTACAGCATGGGGAATATAGTCGAGAATATTGGAATAACTTTGGTGACAGATGGTAAGTAGACTTGTGATCATCCTGTAATATATAGAAATATTGAATCACTATGTTGTACACTTGGAACTAACATTGTTATAGGTCAATTATACTAAAAAAAAAAAAAAGACATGTACAAGAGTGTTCATAGCAACTTTATTCTTAACTACCCCAAGCTGGAAGCAACTCAAATAGGTATCAATGATAGAATGAATACATTAGTGTGGCTTTTTCATATAGTGAAATACTATACAGCCACAAGAATGTACAAATGATTACTACGCCTCAAAACATGGGTGAATTTCAGGAACATAATTTGAGTGAAAGAAGGTAGCTACAAAAGAGCGCACCCTATATGATTCCATTAATATAAAGATCAAAAGCAGACAAAACTGATGTACAGTTTTTGAAACCAACATGGTGATTTTCTTTGGAGAAGAAAAGAAGTAGTAATGTGAAAAGGGCATGAGGGAGATTTCTGTGGGACTGCTAGTGTTCTATCTTCTGGTAAGTGTGTGTTCATTTTGGGAAAACTCATTGAACTGTACCCTTATGATTTTGTGTACTTTTCTCTATGGATGTCATACTTCGACGAAAAAAGCTTTTTTTAAAAAGGAGCCATTGACAATAGCAAAAACAAAACAAAACCCTATAAGGTATACTTATAAATTAATTTAACATATATATGCAAGTCCTGTATACAGAAAATTTTAAACTTCATGGAACTATATTACATATGACTAGAATAAGTAGAGATATAGCTCAAGTTCATAAATAGGAAGACTCGGTATTGCAAACGTATTAATCCTATAGATTCAATGCAATTCCTTTCATAATCCAAATAGGCTTTTTCATGGACATTAACAAAATGATTCTAAAGTTTATATGAAAAAGGAAAAATCCAAATATAAGCCAAGACACGCTAAAGGAGAACAGGGAGTGAGCAGTAGACTTACCAGATATCAAGATTTAATATAAGGTTATTATAATAACAAAGACAATGTGGTATTGACAAAAGGAGAGACAAACCTGATCTTTATAACAGTATAGAAGATGCCCAAAACTCATAGAACTGTATAGTTGTCTCTCCATATCTATGAGTTCCACATCTGCGGATTCAACCAACTGCAGATCGAAAATATTTGGGGAAAAAAATTCCAGAAAGTTCCAAAAAGCAAAACTTGAATTTGCTATGCATCAGCAGCTATTTACATAGCATTTACATTGTACTAGTTATTATAAGTACTCTAGAGCTGAGTTAAAGTATACAGGAGGATGTACATAGGTTATATGCAAATACTACACCATTATATATAAAAGACTTGAGCATCCTTGGATTTTGGTATCTGTGGGGAGAGGGTGGTGGTCCTGGACCAAATCCCCTGTGGATACCAAGGGACAGCTATACATTAAAAAGGTCAAATTTTGTATCTCAGTAAAATAACAAAATGGCCTTATCTGTTTGGGTCTATTTCTGGACTCTGTTTTGTTCCATCGATCTATTTGTCGGTTCTTATGAGAGCACTACACTCTTTCAAATGTGAAGTTTTAAGTCTTGAAGTTAGGAAGTGTAAGTCTGCAACTTTGTTCTTTCTCAGTATTGCTTTGGATATTCTAGGTCCTTTACATTTCCATGTAAATTTTGAAGCAGTTTGTCAATTTTTTTCTTGTCTTTCTTTTTCTTTTTCTTTTTTTGGTGAGAACATTTAAGTACTACTCTCTTAGCAAATTTCAATTATATAATTGTTTATCAATTTCTTTAAAAAAACCTAGTGGGATTATGATTGGGATTGGATTGAATCTTTAGATCAATTGGAGGATTTGAGATCTTAATATTGAGCCTTCCAGTCCATGAACTTGGAACTTGTTATATCCATGAACTCCATTTATTTAGATGCTCTTTCATTTCTCTCAGCAGTGTTTTGTAGTTTTCAATTAGTTCACATAATTCATGCTTTTTGACATTATTATAAATGGAATTTAACATTTTTATTTTTCAATTGTTTGCTGATAGTAGTTAACACATAATTGATTTTGTATTTTGACCTTGGATCCTGTGAACTTGCTAAATTCACTTATTAGTTCTGGTTGCTTTGCAAACTAGTTGATGTTTTCTATGTAAACAATCATGTTATCTGCAAACAGAGAGATTTTTAAGCCTTCATCTCTGCTCTTTATACCTTTCATTTCTTTTTTAAAAAAAATACAGTGGTGCAGTGGTTAAGAATCCACCTGCCAATGAGGGGGACACAGGTTTGATCCCTGGTCCAGGAAGATCCCACATGCTGCAGAGCAGCTAAGCCCATACACCACAACTACTGAGCCTGCACTCTAGAGCCCGTGAGCCACAACTGCTGAGCCCAAGTGCCACAACTACTGAAGCCCGTGTGCCTAGAGCCTGTGCTCCACAACGAAGAGTAGCCCCCGCTCACCACAACTAGAGAAAGCCCATGCGCAGCAACGAAGACCCAACACAGCCATAAATTAATTAATTAATTAATTTTAAAAAATACATCCTGAGTTTTATTATTTGAAATAGAACATTTTTATTGAAGTATAGTTGAAGTACCCATATGTACAAGAATGCTTATAATAGAAAAAAAAGAAAAACTCAAATTTGTATCTGCAAGTAAAGGAGAATGGGTAAATAAATTTGTATTGTGGAATATGACACTGCGGTGAAAACTGATGACCTACAGTGACCCTCAAGAACATGGATGAACCCTAAAGCAATATTGAGTAAAACATGAAAGGTTACATAAATCAAAATACAGTGTCATGTGATTTTCATAAAATTCAGAAACAAGGTAATCTAAACAATATGTTGTATAAGCATACATATAGATGTGATAAAAATATAAAAAAAATTTTTCATGGACATTAACAACATGATTCATGGACATTAACAAAAGTCAGGACAGTGATTACCTCTTGGGAGGAGGCAGAGAGATGGAAGTTTTGGAGTGTAGGAGTAGGTGCAATTTTTGTAATGTCTTAGCTCTTGAGTTGGGAGGGAAATTCACTGAATTAATTATACTATTTTTGCTTTAGAACGTATACATACTCTTTTGTTTGCATTTAAAGTATTTTAAAAATTAAGGAACTTAAAATAGCAAAATAATTATTAGCATACCATACACACTGTTCTTGTTTTCCACTTACAATATCATAGAGATTGTTCCCTATCGGTACACATAGATCTACCTCATTCTTTCTAACGGTTACATAGTATTCCACTGAATACACCATCATTTATTTAATCAGTCTTCCTTAATGATGAATATTTGGCCTGTTTCTAGTCTATAAGCAATGTCGTAATTAATTACTTATTTATTTATTTATTTTTTTGGCCACACCGCGCGGCATGTGGGATCTTAGTTCCCTAACCAGAGATTGAACCTGCGCCCCCTGCAGAAGGGCAGAGCCTTAACCACTGGATTGCCAGGGGTGTCCCCGCAATTAATATTATTATGCATACATCTGATGGGGTTCAGGGCAGGCCACTCCAAAATATGCCATTTGGCATATTGATTATTTTGAATTAAATTTACTTAAGAAACAGCTGGTAGAAGAAGGACATTCTGACCCTGCTTTGTCCCCCTAAAAGCAGGAAATAAGTCTTCCATGTGAAAGGTACCTTCCATGTACCAGAAGGGTAGAGGGCATTCTTATCACTAGAGATAGGGAGTTCAGAGCTGAGATGTCTGTAAAAAAAAAATCTTGTTACTTCTTTACTAATATACTACTCCAAGCCCAAACTCCTTTGTCTTGTCAATTCTTCACAAATTTATTGTTTCTTTGTCCAAAAGGTATAAAAGCTGCCTGCTCTGGTCACTTCTTTGGGTCTCATACCTTTGGGGTCCTCTTACATATGAAATTAAGTTTGTTGTTCTCCTATTAATCTTTTATTTCAGGGAGTGTCTCAGCCGAGAACCTAGAAGGGTAGAAGGAAAATTATTTTTCCTCCCTACACATCTTTATACAGTAATCTGAAAGGTCACATTTCTAGAAGTGGAATTACTATGGTAAGAAATGTTACAATTCTGAATAGATGACTAAATTGCTTGTTTAACTTCAGATAATATGAGTTTAAGGCAACGGTGACAAATCCAAATGTGGGTGGCCTACAGATATTGTCATCAGGAAGTACCTGAGGACACCCAGGAGTGTTTGAATGCTTTTGCACATGCAAGGTATTTGGAACAGAGTAGGTGTGGAAGTGGAGTGAGAGTGACTATGTATTCACTGCTTGAGAAAAGCAAAATTAGTGACCTAAGGCCTCCCTCCAGGCCCGTTGGACAGCAGTTCCACAGCCGACCCATATACTCAGCCGAACTCTTGCCTACTCCCTGAGGGTGAGCCAGGAAAGTCTTGGGAAGGAGAGAAGGAAGGAACAACTCTCCTGGCCTTGGACGTGTCTGTAGTTGGGGTGGCCCCTAGGGCATCTGAGCTAGGCTTTCCCCCACAGAGCTGGCCCAGCATAGAGGCCCAACCCCAGAAGAGCATAAACAGGGGTGACCCTGAAAATACCTTTTGCTGAGAGAGACCAAGGCCAGTTGAATGGGGCAACCTCAGTACCAGGATCCTTTTATTACAAATTATGAGTTCAGGTGAGATCCCCAATTGCTGGGCAGTTAAAGTTGTGTGCAGTTCTCCCCTGTTATAAACAAAACTGGATTGAGCACACTTGCTCTTCCCTTCCATCCAGCATGACTACCAGGCTTTACTTCTTTAGGTCCCTATTTCTCCTCCTATAATGGCAGCAGGATTCTCTGTTCGTCCCTCAGGACCCTCCCCAGAAGATGAGACTAGAGTGAGGCAACTGAGGCAGTCATTCTGCAGGCAAAAGTTAAGGGTGTGCCAAAAAACTCAGTAATCAAGATAAAGAATACTTTAGGGAATTCCCTGGCGGTCCAGTGGTTAGGACTCCGAGCTTCCACTGCAGGGGGCAGGGGTTCTATTCCTCCTCCTGGAACTAAGATTCTGTATGCCGCGTGGCGCAGCCAAAAACAAAAACAAAAAGTGTATTTTAAAAATTCAAAACTAATGCAAACAAAAAAATCCATGATGAACAAAATACCAGAATTTACAGTGTTAAAGACGAGATCCAACCCTTCACTTTCACCAACCTGCCTCACTCCTCTCACTAGTCCTGGTTCCACTAAAACTTTATATACAAAATCAGGTGGCCAGCCCACTGGCTGTGGTTTGCCAATATTCCTATTTTTTTAAATTCTTTGTTATATATATTTTTTATTGTGGTAAAATATACATAATATAAAATATACCATTTTAACCATTTTAAACTTTACAGTTCAGTGGCATTAAGCACATTCATATTGTTCTGTACACGACATGATTTTTTTAAAAATATTACATTAAAATATTGTATATCGTGATTACTGAGTTTGGGGGCGCCAGAGGCCAGTGTCTCCCTTGCCTTACTCTAGTTCTCACGCTGCCTCCCGCACTCTTCACCCACTCCTGCAGCCTGAGGAAGGAAAACTGCAAGTTTCTCCCATAAGGCAGCAGCGGAAGAGTTATTCCGGTGGCGATCAGGCTATCGAGGACGTCGGTCCACACAGCCGCCGGCAACAGGAAGACTTGCTCCACCTGCGTCCTCCCGCCGCCTTTGCTCTCTTGCAATGAGACACACTTGGCTGACGCTCCCTCTTACCTGAACAGGACCACCTGACGGAGGGCGGGCATCCCCCGGCCCGCCCCGCTCGGGTCGGCTGGGCGTCCTGCCGGCCAATGGGGAAGGGGCCCCTCCGGACACGGGCGACGTCCTTAGGAGCGGCCAATGGGAGCGCGGCATGCAAATGAGCAGGTGCGGCGACGGCTGACCAGTCAAGGCGGCAGCGGCTCAGGGGATGTTAAGAGGCGCGCTGGGCGGCCGTAGAGCAGACGCGCAGGCTTCGAGCTGCGAGCTCCCGTCTCCCGCCATGGCCCCCGCTCCGCCCCCCGCCGCCTCCTTCTCCCCCGCCGAGGTCCAGCGGCGCCTGGCGGCCGGCGCCTGCTGGGTCCGCTGCGGGGCCCGCCTCTACGACCTCACCGGCTTCGTGAGGCACCACCCAGGGGGCGAGCAGCTGCTGCGGGCACGGGCTGGTCAGGATGTTAGCGCCGACCTGGACGGGCCACCGCACCGGCACTCGGACAACGCGCGCCGCTGGCTCGAGCAGTACTACGTGGGGGACCTGCAAGGAGACCCTCAGGTACAGCCGGGCCCGGGGGTCACACACCCTCTATTCCCCCCACCCTCCCCGCCCCAACTCGCCACTCCCCGGCAGGCCGCGTTCACCTGCCCTCTAGGAGGACCCAAGGTGACAGCCTCCGCCCTCACCTCTCTTCTCTCCAGGTAACAGGTCCCTGCCTACCACCACCACCCCCAACCAGGAGTTTGCCCTTCCTCTCCAGCATTTCCCCGTCCCTCCTCTATCTGCTACTTCTCCCACCTCCCAAGGTGCCTCCTCCTTGCTACTTGTTCCTGCTGCAGCCTCTGCCATCTGACAACTTGGATCACCTTTTCCCTCCCAGCCCCTCACACACTCAATCTTTCCTTCCTGTCCCCTTATCGGCCTCTCCCTCTTCGCAACTGCTCTTCATTTCTGTTTGAATAATAGCTTCCAAGTTCACCTGTCCTCTCCTCCCCATCTCACCCTACCCCTGCATCCAAAAGGCACAGACCAGTCACCCTTCTCAGCTAGTTTGGATTTCCTGGTGCCACCCTAGTCTTGCACAACGGCTTCTCTGGTTGCGTGGAGAGGTTGGCGCAGTGTCTTGGGTGGCCTATGTCCTCCCACCCCTCAGACCTCCCTTTATTCCTTGTCTTGCATGCTGGCTTGGGTGTCCAGCAGAGTGACATGGCAGGGGTAAGCCAGTTTTGCTGGGGAGAAGGGAGTAGCGCTCTGGGCTGCCTGCTGCTGTGCACCACAGGCTCGTGATTGTATTTAGACCTCTGACTGATCCTGGGGTGGGTTTTGTTATCCCCATTTTAGGATGTGGAAACTGAGGATCAAGGAGGCACTGTCATTTGAGGTCAATTTGGAATTTGAGGTAATTTGAGCTAGTTATTGGAAAAGTCAAGTGTGTCTGATTCCAAAATCAATGCTCTCTCCATCCCAAGGATCCTTGGGCCTGGGAGATGATCCTATCCGTTGGGTTCCAGGTAGGCTTGTGCCAGAGGCAAACCGACTCTTCAGGACTTCCCCAGGCCCAGCTGTAGGACTGGTGACAGTGAGGCCATCATGCTTGGACATAAACCAACAGTTGTTCCCTGCTTCTAGCTCTTGCATTCAAGATGGCCCCAGCAAGTGCTTTTAGATCTTTGGATGAAAGGACTTGCCTCTCACTGTTCCAGGTGGCTTTTCACTAGGCCATCTCACCTAATTCTTTAATCATTTATTCACTCACTCACTTGGTCCCTTAGTGATTGACAGCACTGAGCTAGGCACTGAGGAGGTATCAATGGACAAAAGCAATACGGTCTTCATGGACCTAACAGGCTAATGAGGTAACATACTAATCCTACAGTAATTTGTAAATTACCTGGTGCTATCAGAGTATGAATCAGGGAGAGCTTTCTGGAGAAAGTGCTATTTACCCTGGGAGCTAATCAAGCCAGGTGAAGTGTGGTGAGAAGAACCTTCCAGACAGAGGGAAAAGAATGTGTGAAGGCTCTGAAGGGTAAGGGCTTGGCAAAGTCAAGGGACAGAAATAAAACCAATGTGACCAGAGGCTGTTGGGCAAGGAGAGGGAGTGGAAGGAGGCCGGAGATCAGCCAGGGCCACTGTGGTCAGGATTTGGGACTTGATTCTAAGAACAATGGGAAGCCTGGTAATGGATTCAAGCAGGGGTGTGGCCTGGTCAGATTTGCATCTTTGGAAGAACATCCTGGCTGCGATGCCAAGAAGGGGTGGACGGAGCCCACGTGGGTGTGAGGAGACCAGGCGGGAGGCTACCGCATAGCCCGAGTGAGAGGTAACGGAGACGATGACCAAGGGAAGGGGAAGGTTGAATTTTGGAGACTTCATACGTGACATGGCAGGACCCAGCATTCTGCAGCGGGGGCCCGGTTTAATCTTGGAAGCTGATGTTAGGTGTCAGGTCATGCTAAAGGGGCAGATGGTTTAGCCATAGATGTAACGGAAGCTGAGTGCAGGAAAGGAGAGGTGGGGGCCGGAATACTGGAGACTTCCGGGCTCGTGATGGCTCATGGAAGCCATCCTACATTGTAACTGTGTCCTATCAACAGGAGCCTTAGGGTGTGGCCTCTCCTCCCAGCACCATCTAGAGCATCTCTCCTGGCTAGCTGCCCTAGATGGCTTTACCTCCCAGCTCTGCTAGCTACCCAGCACTATGGTTTGATTTGGCTTCGTTTTGCTTTGCTTTACCTGACCTTCAGAGAATACTGAGTCTAAATTTGTTTCTTACCCCTGCACTCACCTGTTACCCCAAGAGTCCCAGTGTGGCCATGTTTCAGGCATCCTTGTATCTGGGCCCCCACCTGAGGATGTGGGAAAAAAACTAAAAATTAACACCACCTTTACAAACCCGTGGCCCAAACTTGACCAATGGCCGTAGTCACCCAATACTCCAGTTGCTCATCAGCTTCTGTCTATTATTCTGGAAACTAGTGTAGGGTTGTCTTTATATTGGGGAAGAGAGGTATTCAGAGGAGAAATCTGGAGAAGATATCTTTTCAGAGAGAAGCCATCTTCGTAAGGGCTGAATGGAGAGAAGACATATCTGTTCTTCTCTCTGGTTAAGCCCTTCTGGCAACCCCCATGCTGCCTTCTCCACCTCTCCCATCTCCTCCTGCTGGACCAGGGATGCTGACCCCTGTTGAGGCTAGAACCCGGCTCCTGTAGTGTGAGAACCAGAAGGGGCGTTGACGGGGAAGGGGAGTGTCATGAACCAGCTCTGTTGTTTGGAGCTCAGTTCTGAATGGTGCCCCTCCTTGGAGTCCTTCTTCCCAAGTGTAGTCCTCAGCGGGGAGCCTGCTGGAGCTCTGCCATGAAATTCCAGGGACAAGGCTCAGCCCCACTGGTTTCCCCTTTCCCCCACTTTGCCACACCCCCCTGTATACACACTTACCCACACATTCACACTCACAGGGAAGCACACACACATGAAACAAGTCAAACTTGTTTGAGCCAACATACCGTGGGGATGAGACAAGATCTGTTGTAGCCCTGGACTTGAGGAAGTGAATCAGTGATGGCTGAGCAGGGAAGCCAGGCCCTCTTCTCGACTGGGCGCTCAGGGCTCCTCACTCCAAGCTTGGATAAGAGTGCCTCACGTTGTTAGTGGGGCATGAAATCCATTGACTGAGCTGCAACCAGCAATTTTTTAAAAGAAATAGGAAAGAAAAGAACTTCGGGTCCAAACCTCCCAAGGCCATAGATACTGTTTCGCAGACTTGTCATCCATGAATCACTGTCCCAGTTTTTTTCCAAATTGGCATATGACTTGAACTATTTAATATTTATCTTTAAGTAGACTCACTTTTTATTTTACCGTTTACTCACCCTAGGCAATATTACCCTGAAATCAGGGTTTACATGCACTTTAAAAATAGAGCTATTAAAATAAATGCTCATCCTCCTATCCCCTAAAATCCTGAGCACCATCAGTGGAGTAAGTATCACACTTTGGAAGACACAAAGAGCAGAGCTTCTTAACCCTGGAGTTCTATGGACCATTTTCTGGGATTGATGGAAGAGATGAAATTGTGTGTAAAACATGCATGGTTGTGCATTTTTCTGGTGAGAGAGCTGCAGCTTTCATCACAGTCCAACCAGAATCCTTCCCTCACTCCGGACCTGCCACCAAGAGGAAAATAACTGAAAGGGCAGATCATACTCCCCCCGTCTTACACACCCAGACCTTGAGGGGGCCTCCTGAGGGCAGACATCTGACCGTGCCCCTGGAGAAAAGCCCTCTGTTTGGGGAGACCCTAGAGGAAGGCAAGCCCTGACTCCTCAGCCCCTGCTGTTGGGTTAACCCTACTCTCTGAACCTGTGTCTCATCCTAATCCCACAAGGTGTATCTGTCTCTGAGTGGCTGAGAAGTCCACAGATTCTGCCACATGTGGTTCTGACAGGCTTTGGGGGTCCAGCCATTCAGAACTTTGGAGCTTGAGTAATTAAATGGGGATGGACAATAGGGAGGAGATCTAAATGCAGGAAGACTCAGGGTCCGCACCCCACCCAGGCCTCCGGAACAGCTTGAGCACAGCCCAGCTTGGAATGCCGGTCTGAGCTGAGAATTCAGATAAAAGCTGATGATTGGGAAACTTGCTAAACTCCCCCTGCCTGCAGAGCGGAGTGGATGTGAGAAATCTGCTAACCGAAGGGGGTCAAGGTCTGCTTAACCCACACAAGGCTTCCTAAGTGGGCCTGCCTGGCCAATCAGCAGCCACCGTCCTTTGCTACCTGCCAGGGACTTGTGAGCCCTGGCCTGCTGTGGTGCCAGGTGAGCCTTACCTGGAGGATGAAGCTAGGGCAAGCTGGGAGAGGGCCAGGGATCCAAGTCACTGTGGGTCCATGTGACACAGGGTAAACACAGGCTCCAAGAGTGCCCCCTGGTGTCACCTCAGAATTCAGTGATTGAAGGGGCTTCGAGACCCAAATTAGGGCGAAGGTTGGAAATTAGGACTGCATGGGGGAAATAAAAAGAAATAGACAGGAATCTCAGAAACACCTGAGGGTAATCATTTCTGGAAACATTCCCAGCAGAGAACCCAAATTGATGCCTGAGCAGCATCCATCATCTTCCCTTTCCTTATTTATTTATTTATTTATCTTAAGACACACAACTCGTTGTTGGTCCATATGTCGTCTTCATTCATTTAGACAGAGAGGAAATAAGCGTCCTGTTCTCTCTGAAACCCACCACGGCACTGAAAGTACCCTTGCCAGGGCCATCGGGACCTTCACCTGGCTAAACCTGGTGGTCAGTTCTCACCTGGCCTGGCAGCACCTCTCGACATGGCGATCGCTCCCCCCTGCTTGACACACTGTCCTCAGCTGGTTTCTGGATACCTCGCCCCTTTGGTTTTCTATTGCTGCTGTAACAAATTACCACAAACTCAGTGACTTAAAGCAACACACATCTATTCTCTTGTGTTTCTGGAGGGTCAGAAGTCAGAAATGAATTGGCAGGGCAGCCTTCCTTCTGGAGGCTCTAGGGGAGAACGTTTCCTCACTTTTCCCAGCTTTTAGAGGCTGCCTGTGTTCCCTGGCTCCTGGCCCCCAGCCAGCAGTCACATTGCCATGACCTCTGCTCTCCTCTCCCTTCTCGTTCTCGGACTCTGATTCTCCTGCCTCCATCTTTCACTTATAAGGAACCCTGTGACTGCACTGTGCTCCCATCCCCCCGCACCCCCCCACACCAGATATCCAGGATCATCTCCTCATCACAGAGTCTTGAACTTAATCACACCTGCAAAGTCCTCTGTGCCATGTAAAGTAACATAGTCACGGGTTCCAGGTATTGGGACGTAGATTTTGAAAGGGGGGTGCGTTATCCCGCCTACTTCACCCCTTATACCCCTGGTCGTTACGGCTCAGTCTCCACTGCTAGTTTCTTTTGCTCCTCATTTCCCAGAAAAGTCACACAGTGTGTGCTCTGCTGTACAGCTTCTTTCACCCAGTACTACGTCTGGGAGATGATCTGTGTTTTTCAACGGTCTCCATTCCTTGCTCTGTCCTAGAGAATCCAGAGGCTGTAGAGGGGAAAATGGGGGGTAATTGGAAAAAACCAGAGCCAGTGGCTGGGACAGACCCCATGCCGATCCTCACGAGCCTCCTTAGTCTTCCTTCCAGGATGCCTACCCACTACTACCCTACCTTGGCCAGAGCTGCGTTATGCTCATTACTGCAGCAGTCTCCTGGGCAGGTCTCTCCCTGCCAAGACTTCCTTCAGCCCATTGCCTTGTGAAGCTTTCCAAAGAGCATGTGGTTTTGTTACAGCGGGATTCCTAAATCTTCAGTGGCTCCCAATTGCCACATCCTTTAAGTCCATCTCAAACTCTATTTCTTCCACAGAGATTCTCCTTATCTCCCCATCTAGAACGGAGTTTTTCCTTCTCCCAGACTCTCATAGCACTTGGCCTCTCCCTACATGACACCATTCAAAATGCTCTTCCTTATTCACTGTGTTTTCACTATGTGTCTTATCTTCTCTACTAAACTGTAAACTCTCCGAAGACTGGAATTGCCTGATTCATCTGGGTTTCCCTAGGAGACAGTAGCACACTGGTGCCTGCCAACAGGAAGCAATAAATGTCTGAATAAATGAATGAATGAGCTGCTTGGAAAACTGATATGTGTACCAGATTGACAAGGAAAGTGGTGATATTAGCACACACAAGATACTTCAAGTAGTAAGATATTTAAAAAAAAAACAGCAGAAACAGACCCCTTTCCAGTTTCTTCTTTGTTAGCTAAAAGGGTTGGGAGTTGATAGAAAGGATGGAGGACTATCAAGTGAGTCACTCATTTCTACCTTTGCCCTCAGTGTTTTACAGCCAGAAAGAGTTGGCAAAGTGTCTTCCATACCAGGCTACTGAAGTTCATCCCTGCCTGTGAGTCCCCTGCAAGGTTAGAAGTGAAATTAACCATAGAAAATGCCAATTGAGAGCCCTCCTTGCTCTCAGGGCTGTGACCCGTCCCCATGTGTCTGTGAGTGTCTGGATGATGTGCACAGGCAGGACCCAGGTTCCTGGGTTTCCAGTTCTGTTTACTCTTTCCTGTGTCTTTTCATGCAAAAGTCTCTAAAGCGTGTCATCTCCGAATGGTGATTCTCAATCTTCTCTAACTGCTGCTCATCTAAGATGGGCAGAAGATTTTAACGACCGTTTCCCCACCTGCTCTTGCCCTCTGATGGAAAACAAACACAGTCATAGTAACAAGACTGGGGAACAACAAAATTGATGCTAGCAACAGCCATAAAGTTATCACTGAGAAATAGAAACCTCATCCTCAGGATTTGTTGTTGGGAAGCATTGCCCTAAAACATAATTATTCAAATGCTTTGTTTTCTGACTTCGATAGTATTTATATTGCAAGGTGTTAAAATAGCAGTACCAGATAAGCAAATTTGGGGGGATGTGTTTTGAACTACGATGCATACAGAATGTCTTAAGGTCCTGTTAGAGGAAAGCTAGTAGCCAAAAATTCTTTTGATGGAAGTACATGTGACTACACACTTATAGAGTGAACCATGTAATCTACAACAAATGTGGTTGATAATTACCTAAGTGAATTAGTCATAGTTTCTCCTTTAAAACAAATAGAATTTAAAGGGAGTAGAATTCTAGTTCTGTACATTCTTCTATGCCCAGCAGAACCTTTTTAACATTGCTTAGCATTGCATGAGGCTTACCTTTCCCACTGGAAAATGGAATTGGAGATTTTAGGGATCTCTAGTAATGGCTAGCTTTGTTTTATAAATCCCAAATGTTAATAGTCCATAATAACCCACTTAGTTGCTAATAAATAGCCGCTAGACTTATGTAATAATGAATGTCTATGAAACAAGCATCATTTACCCACAAAGATCAAAGAAAGACCTCACATTTTTAAATCAAGTTAAGGCCCACACTTTGAGACTGGCTGCCATGGAGGAATAAGGAGAAGTTACATTTAGCTGAATAAATACAGCTTCCATGATCCCAAGTTAGGCACCAGGACAGACCAACCCGATTTAGTTGTTGCTTCCCCATGTCCTGGGCAAGACCCTTTGGAGTGCCAGGTGTAAAAGATTATGCAGGTTGGAGACAGGGTGCCATAAAAAAATTCAGTTGTTCTTGAACCTGAGTAGGAAAGTCCTTGACTCCTAGGATTAAAGGTCACTTTTTATGGCTGAGTAATATTCCATTGTCTATATGTGCCACATCTTCTTTATCCATTCATCCGATGATGGACACTTAGATTGTTTCCATCTCCTGGCTATTGTAAATAGAGCTGCAATGAACATTTTGGTACATGACTCTTTTTGAATTATGGTTTTCTCAAGGTATGCCCAGTAGTGGGATTGCTGGGTCATATGGTAGTTCTATTTGTAGTTTTTTAAGGAACCTCCATACTGTTCTCCATAGTAGCTGTACCAGTTGAGCTATTTGTAATGAGGTGGATGGACCTAGAGTCTGTCATACAGAGTGAAGTAAGTCAGAAAGAGAAAGACAAATACCATATGCTAACACATATATATGGAATTTAAGGAAAAAAATGTCATGAAGAACCTAGGGGTAAGACAGGAATAAAGACACAGACCTACTAGAGAATGGACTTGAGGATATGGGGAGGGGGAAGGGTAAGCTGTGACAAAGCGAGAGAGTGGTATGGACATATATACACTACCAAACGTAAAATAGATAGCTAGTGGGAAGCAGCCGCATAGCACAGGGAGATCAGCTCGGTGCTTTGTGACCACCTAGAGGGGTGGGATAGGGTGGGAGGGAGGGAGACGCAAGAGGGAAGAGATATGGGAACATATGTATATGTATAACTGATTCACTTTGTTATAAAGCAGAAACTAACCCACCATTGTAAAGCAATTATTCTCCAATAAAGATGTAAAAAAAAAAGGTCACTTAAAGTGAATCTACTTTAAATGAAGACCAAAATTTCATAGAAAATGGGCCAAGTGGTTGAGAGAAGGAAACTGATTCTCTTTAAAAATGAAACTGAAAAGTTTTTTTTTGTTGTTTGCTTTGGTTTATTTTAATCTGACAGCAAGGGAATTCCCTGGCGGTCCAGTGGTTAGGACTCTGTGCTTGCACTGCAAGGGACACAGGTTTGATCCCTGGTTGGGCAGCTAAGATCCTGCAAGCCCCGTGGCACAGCCAAAAAAAAAAATCTGACAGCAAAATTAAGATTGCACTTGGATGCTGATTCTTAAATTGAGCAAATAATGAATCAAGTAGTGTTGTTTTGCGCATGTGTGGTTTTTCTGACAAAAACATATGAAAGCACATTGTGACATTCTAAACTTTGCGTTGGCTGTTCACAGTGTGATCATAAAGGTCATTTTAGAGACTTCCCTGGTGCTGCAGTGGTTAAGAATCCACCTGCCAATGCAGGGGACACGGGATTGATCCCTGCTCTGGGAAGATCCCACATGCAGTGGAGCAACTAAGCCCGTGCGCCACGACTACTGAGCCCGTGAGCCACAACTACTGCAGCCCACGTGCCTAGAGCCCGTGCTCCGCAACAAGAGAAGCCACCGCAATGAGAAGCCCGCGCACCGCAACAAAGAGTAGCCCCTGCTCACCACAACTAGAGAAAGTCCGCGTGCAGCAACGAAGAACCAATGCAGCCAAAATTTTAAAATTTTTAAAAAAAGGTCATTTTAGCAAGAGTATTTAAGGGCTAAGGATCTCTTTTGATCCTTTAATAAACAAGTCCTCCTCTTTTGAAGGGCCTCATCCTTTGTTGATTGCCTGTGTTTCAGTGTTAAACAGCCTGACTTTGCCAGATCCTTATTTGGCAGTGGAACTGTAACTAAAACAGTTTTCTCTCACTTTCATTGACTTCATGAAATTTTCTAAGTTTTTGCATTGATTTTGAATTTTCACTCTGCAGTCAGTTTGCATTTTGTTATATTATATACTGTCAGATGGTAGTAACCCCAGCCATCACTTTGTCCCTCCTTTTCTCTATTGTGATAATTACCCATGAACATAGTTCATACAAACATTTAAATCATTAAAAGTAATGTGCAGGGCTTCCCTGGTGGCGCAGTGGTTGAGAGTCCGCCTGCCGATGCAGGGGACACGGGTTCGTGCCCTGGTCCGGGAAGATCCCACATGCTGCGGAGCGGCTGGGCCCATGAGCCATGGCCGCTGAGCCTGCATGTCCGGAGCCACAGCAGTGAGAGGCCCGTGTACCGCAAAAAAAAAAAAAAAAAAAAAAGTAATGTGCAAAAAAAAATATTGAGTGCCCCTCCCAACCTAGTCCCTGTGTAAACACTACCAACAATTTCTTATGTGGCCTCAGAGAAACACATATATTATTCTATTTCCCACATAAAGGAGTTGTATGGTACAGGCTGCTTGGCAACTTGCGGCTTTTTTCACCTAGTGACATGTTTTGTACTTCCACATCAGCAATAAAAGTTTTCTTCATTCTTTCTTCCAGTCCAAGAGCATGGGATATCTTTCCACTTCTTTGAGTCCTCTTTGATTTCCTTTATTTTATTTATTTATTTACGTTCCAGTTGGGTCTTCACTGCTGCGCTCAGGCTTTCTCTAGTTGCGTCGAGTGGGGTCTACTCTTCGTTGAGGTGCGCGGGCTTCTCATTGCAGTGGCTTCTCTCGTGGCGGAGTACGGGCTCTAGGTGCAGGGGCTCAGTAGTTGTGGCTCACTGGCTCTAGAGCGCAGGCTCAGTAATTGTGGCGCACGGGCTTAGTTGCTCTGTGGCATGTGGGATCTTCCTGGACCAGGAATGAACCCATGTCCCCAGCACTGGCAGGCAGATTCTTAACCACTGCACCACCAGGGAAGTCCCTTGATTTCCTTTATTAATGTTTTAGTTCTCAGCATATAAGTCTTTCACCTCCTTGGTCAGGTTTATTCCTAGGTATTTTTTTGGGATGGGGTGATTTTAAAAGTTATTGTTTTTTTACATTCCCTTTCTGATATTTCATTGTTAATGTAGAAAAATGCAATTGATTTCTGAATATTAATCTTGTTTCCTGCTACTTTGCTAAATTCATTTATTAGATCTAGTAGTTTTTGTGTGGAGTGCTTAGGGTTTTCTACATGTAGTATCATGTCATCTGCATATAATGACAGTTTTACCTCTTCCCTTCCAATTTGGATACCTTTTATTTATTTTTCTTCTCTGATTGCTGTGGTTGGGACTTCCAATACTATGTTAAATAGAAGTGGTAAGAGTGGGCATCCTTGTCTTGTTCCAGATTTTAGTGGGAAGGTTTTCAGCTTTTCACTTTTGAGTATTATATTGGCTGTGGGTTTGTCATAAATGGCTTTTATTATGTTGAGCTATGTTCCCTCTGTACTCACTTTGGTGGGAGTTTTTATCATGAATGGATGTTGAATTTCGTCAAATGCTTTCTCTGCATCTATTGTGATGGTCATGTGGTTTTTGACTTTTCTTTTGTTTATGTGGTGTATTACATTGATTGATTTGCATATGTTGAACCATCCTTGTGAACTTGGGATGAATCCCACTTGGTCGTGGTGTACGATCTTTTTTATGTGTTGTTGGATTCGGTTTGCTAATATTTTGCTGAGAATTTTTGCATCTATATTTATCAAAGATATTGGTCTGTAATTTTCTTTTTTGGTGATATCTTTTCTGGTTTTGGTATCAGTGTGATGGTGGCTTAAGAGACTGTCTTTGGGAGTGTTCTCTCCTCTTCAATCTTTTGGAAGAGTTTGAGAAGAATCAGTATAAGTTCTTCTTTGTTTGTTTGGTAGAATTCTCCTGTGAAGCTATCTGGTCCTGGACTTTTTTTGTAGGGAGTTTTTTTTTATTACAGATTCTATTTCACATCTAGTGATTGGTCTCTTCAAATTATCTATTTCCTCTTGATTCAATTTTGGTGGGCTGTATGTTTCTAGAAGTTTGTCCATTTCTTCTAGGTTGTCAACATTCTTTCTGATAGCCGTCCCTATTGATGTTTTTCCCTATTATATCAATGCTACAAGAAGCATACTTACATAATCATTTTGCACACATATGCAAATAAATTTGTAATATAGAGTCCTAGACGTGAAATTTCTAGATCAAAATGATATCCATTTTGTATTTTGATGGATTTTGCCAAACTGCCCTCTAAAAAGGTTGTACCAATTAAAACCCCCTCCAGAAGCATACAAGAATGCCTATTCCTTCACACCCTCACCAATGCTGTGTGCTACCAGTATTTTTAATCTTTGCCAATGGGTATAAAAAATTGCTCCCTGTTCAAATTTTCATTTATATGAATTATGAGAGAGTGAGTGTCTTTTTATACATTTCTAAATTATTTGCACCTTCTTGGTAAACTGCATGTTCAGGTCCTTTGTCCATCTGTACTGGATAGTTGATCTTTTTCTTATTGATTTATATCACTCTTTATATATAAAGAATATTAGCCTATTTTCCGTCATACATAATACTACTTGTCTTCCAGCTCTCATTTGTCTTTTGGCTTGTTTAATTTTTTTCTTTTCTCCATTTAAACCTTTCAGTTTTCCATGTAGTAAAAGCTGTCATCTTATCATTCTTAGAAAGACCACCTCTACTTTATGATTTTATATATAAAAGCAAGCAAAAAATATTTTGTATCCTTCTCATAGTTTTTATCCTTAATGATTCTGTTGTTGTTTGTTTGTTTTTGCTTAAATGTTTTATCTACCTGGATTTTTTTTTTTTTTTTTGGTGTAAAGAACAAAATAGAGATTATTTTAGGTTTATATTTTTCCAAGTGACCAACTGGTTATCCCAGTAGATTTATGGAATAAGCTATCTTTTCTCACTGATTTAAAACAAAAACAAAAACCTTTATCACACATCAAACATTCACAGATATATTTTGGTCTATTCTTGGACTCTATGCTATACTAGTGAAATCACTCATTTTCTTATTAGGTTTTAGCCATTCGGGTTTTTTTTCCCCCTTTCCTCCTTCTGTTCCATTCCATCCTGCTCCCACCTGCTCCACTAAAGAAAGCAAAGGGCAGGACAAGAGCTGAGCATCAATTCTGGACCATGTTGCCAGCCTTGGGGAAATACAGTCAAGTCTGACTTTCAGGGGCTGTGGCTGCCCAGCATGCCCTGACCCTGATGTCGTGTGGCTGGAGCAGGGAGGAAGTGGCTCAGGGAAGCTCAGACAGGCTGCAGCCGCAGTCCGAAAGCCCATGGGAAGGGGGGTTGCACAGTGAGTGTGCAGTGGTTGTGGAATGGTAGTGATTTCAGCAGGGAATGCAAGGATGAGGAGGGGTGTGGAGGGAATGTCTGGAGGCAGCCTTGCCGCTGGAACTCAGCATGGGGGCGGGTCCTGTGTACCTTTCCTGCTTTGTGTCCACAGCTTGTAGTTGGAGGAGGGGCCTACAGGTCAAGTTCTATGTGTGTATGAACAGGGGAGGCTAGGAGAGCCGGGAAGGAGCCCTATCAGGGGAACTGGCACCTCCCTTGTAAAGCCCTGTAAATCTAAAACTTCTTGTCCCTCTGGTCAAGGGAACTGAATACTTATCCCCCACTACCTTCCTTTCATCAAAATCAAATGAGGCCTTACTAAAAATAGATTCCTGGGACTTTCTGGGACGGTGGAAATGTTCTACATCTTGATGTGGGCATTGGCTGCAAGGAGGCATATAATTGTCAAAACATATCAAACAATACACTTAAGCTTGGTAATTTTTTACTATATGAAGTTTATACCCAATTTTTTTAAAGAAGGCAAATAAATTTAACACATATTTAGTAATTGCTTCTAAAGATATGACCTCATGATTGCAAGCGTTAGATGTTGGTATACACCAGCCTTTAAAAATTGCTTTTTTTTTTTTTTAAATCATTTTACCGTTGAGTAGTATTGTCTGAAGGTCTATCAACTAGAGATTAGCAATCTTAGCTCAATTAAAAGCATGAAAACTCTGACAGGTTAAAAGGGTTGTCTCTGGTCATTCAGATCTTAATGTCAATCACGTAAATTAGGTTTTTCTCCGGCTAGAACTGGGCAGAATTGGAGCACACTGAGGGAATGCTGGTTTGGATTTTGTGGTGAGGAGATGGCTTTGGAGAAAGGCTCTGGGAAGCAGGGAGGTCCCAGTGTGGTGGTGTTTGGGTAATAGGAGCATACTGTGATGTAGCGACTGGGTTTCCAAGAGCCTTGGGGGGAGGGCAGTGAGACTAGCTGGTAAGGAGGTGCAAGTATCAACATTTTACTTAGGACTGTCCACATACTGTGAGGCACTTCTTTGCCCTCTGATCTTCTTCCTCTTTCAGACATATACAGAATACTACAGAAGTGGAATCACACAGTACATACAGGCAGACCTTGTTTTATTGCACTTCACTTTGTTGCACTTCGCAGATACTGCATTTTTTTTTGTTGTTAATTGAAGGTTTGTGGCAACCCTGTGTCAAGCAAGTCTATTGGTGCCGTTTTTCCAACAGAATTTGCTCACTTTGTGTCTCCGTGTCACATTCTGGTAATTCTTACGATATTTCAACCCCTCTTACAGCAAAAAGGTAATAACTCACTGAAGGCTCAGGTGATGGTTAGCATTTTTTTAGCAATAACGTATTTTTTAATTAAGGTATGTACCAAAAGTGCTTTGAAAAAGAAAGAGTAGAATGTGAATGGTAGGATCTAGGTAGTAGGGATACAGGTATTCACAGTGAGATTCTTTCACCTTGGCTGCATGTTTAAATTGTTTCATAATAAAAAGTTGGAAAAATACTGGGTAGTTACATCATGGACATCACTCCCAAATATGTTCTTAAAGGATGAATGGGAAAATAAAACAAGGTAACAGCACATGAATGGTTACGTGTAACAAGGCATCACATTTCTAGTGACATTGTATTAGTTTCTTAGAGCAGCTGTAACAAAATACCACAAAGTGGGTAGTTAAAATAAAAGGAATTTATTCTTACCATTCTAGATGCTAGAAGTCTGAAATCAAGGAGTTGGCAAAGTTGGTTCCTTCTGGAGGCTCTAAGGGAAAATCTGTTCCTTGCCTCTTTCCTAGCTTCTTGTGGGGCCGGCAATGCTTGGTGTTCCTTGGCTTGTGGATACATCACTCCAGTCTCTGCAGCCATCTGCACAAAAGCATTCTTCCCTGTGTCTCTGCATCTGTGTCTCCAAATTCCCCCTCTTCTTACTAGGACACCAGTCGTATTGGACTCAGAGCCCACCCTAACTCAGTATGACCTCATGGTAACATGATCAGTGCAAAGACACTATGTCCAAATAAAGTCACATTCGCAAGGTTCTGGGTGGACATGAATTTGGCAGGGGTGGGGTGCAGGGAGATACTATTCCTCCCAATACAGATATCGTTAAACAACTTCTGCCGCTCAAATAACCTAGAAGGAAGTGAATGTGATAGGCCCTGGAGAACTGCGTTATATTTCAGAAAAGTGGCTCTAGTAGCAACAGAGATTCTAATATTTTAAGACTTGTGTGAAAAGTTTAATGTTTCACTGGGGGTGAAAAGATAGACATAAAACTAAATTAGAGAATTAACTGCCATAAGGATATATATATGTATACATATATATATATATACACACACACACACACACACACACATATAGATATATATATGTGTGTGTGTGTGTGTGTGTATGTATATATATATATTTCATATTCTTGGGCCATTCCCCAAATCTACAAAATCAATCTCTGAAAGCAAGACCCCAGAAATCTGTACTTTTAACAAGCTCTCTGTGTGCCTTAGAAGCAACATAAAGTTTGCAACCCACTGTCCTAGAAGGCTAAGGGCAGAGGGAAAATGGAGGTGGAAAAGCTGGAGTCACTGAAAGTGGCTCAGTAGGTAGATCTCTTGGAATTACTGAAGAATCAGCGTCCCCAGGCTCCCAGAGTGGAGCTTAGTGCGGAGCAGTTGTGTGGTGGGCGCTGAATTAGCAGCCCATCCTATTCCCCTCCAGGAGAAAGGAGGAGCCGGGGATCTGCAGCTCTGGGTCTAGCTCTGGGTCTTACTAGCTACGTGACATCGCATGAGTCACTAAACCTCTCTTGGCCTTGATTTCCTTATTCCTTGCATCACTACAGGATTTTCTGCGGCTTCAATGACATCATGTGAGCTCTGTAAGACAGAACATGTAGATTAAACTGAGATAAATGATTACAAGCCCCTTTAGCCCCAGCTTCTGCTAAGAAAAGGCAGATTCCTGTTAGGTGGTGAGGGATGGATGCTTTTAGGATCTGAGTTGCTATGTGCTCAGACTCTCTTGGGTGAGGCCACTTAGCCCCTGGAGGAGCTGGAGAGTGGTGACATTCAGTCTCCCAGAGTTACCCCTCCCCCCAGCTAGGGCATGTGGGGTCTGCACCAACCTGCTGTCCTCCTTGTGTCTTCACCTGGACAAGTACAATGTTGGACTGGGGACACGTGCCCTGGTCAGGGACAGCTGGTCTCTGAAACAGAGGCTGGCGACCGCCCCAGTGGTCCCAGGGGCTTGCAGGGCTGCCTCTTTCTCCCCACCATTCCTTCCTCTATTCACCTGCAAACATAGTGGATATAGTCTCATTATGCCCAGACCAAGCTCGATGCTGGGGATAAAAAGACACCTGGTCACTGCCCTCATGGGGGGTACCTACCAGGAGACAGAGGGAGATAGATAGGACAATTACAGGTGGTGGCAAGAGCTGTAACAGAATATATTTTAGATAGATAGACAGACAGAAAGTATATTTTAGATCAGGGGTCTGTGACAGAGTGACAGCTGCAGCTTCTGATGGAGATGGTCAGGGAAGGCTTCTCTGGGGAACTGATATATGATGGATGAAAAGGAGCTGTCATAAGAACTGGGTGAAAAAGCATTCTAGGCAGAGGAACAGCAAGCACTAAGGTCCTGGGGTCTGGCAGGATTGGTGACATCAGGCACCCAAAAGGCGGCTCTGCTGTTGCTGGAGTGTTGTGGGTGACGGGGGAGTGTGGTGTGGGCTGAAGTGGGGAGGAAGCAGGAGCCCTGCCTCAGCGGGGCTCACAGGTCATTGTAGGGGGCTTAGATTTTACTCTGAGAACAGGGGCTGGAGGACTTGAAGTGGAACACTGACAAAGTTGGTCTATAGTTTATTAGATCATTCTGGCTGCCATGTGGATGGTAGCTTGAAGGGAGTCAAGAGTGGAAACAGGGAGCTTCCCTGGTGGCACAGTGGTTAAGAATCTGCCTGCCAAGGCAGGGGACATGGGTTCAAGCCCTGGTCCAGGAAGATCTCACATGCCACGGAGCAACTAAGCCCATGCGCCACAACTACTAAGCCTGCGTGCCACAACAGCTGAGGCCGCATGCCACAACTGCTGAGGCCCGCACACCTAGAGCCTGTGCTCCACAACAACAGAGGCCACCGCGATGAGAGGCCCACACACCACAATGGAGAGTAGCCCCCGCTCGCCGCAGCTAGGGAGAGCCCACGTGCAGCAACAAAGACCCAACACAGCCAAAAATCAATCAATTAACTAATTAATTAATTAATTTAAAAAGAGTGGAAACAGGAAGAGAGCTAAGAGGCCATCACTGTTGTCCAGATGACAAAAAGAGGTGGCCTGGACTGGGAGGCCATTGGGACAGGAAGAAGTAGATAGAAATTGGAAATGTCTTGCTGAGGGATTAAACATTGGGAGTGAGGGAAGAGAGGAGTTGAAAGTGACATCAAGGTTTTGACCTGAGTAATTAGGTGGTTTGATTTGTGGAATGATGAATACTGGGATGGAGGTCCATGGTTTGGGATGGGGCAATTAAAGTTCAGTAGGACCCTATTAGGTTTGAGATGCCCAGGAAACACCCAGGTAGAGATTTCAAATAGTAGTTGAATATATGAGTCCAGAACTCTGGTGTCCAATATGGTAGCCACTAGGCACATGTGGCAATTTAATTTTAAATTAAATAAATAAAAATTCAATTCCTCAGTCCCACTAGCTACATTTCAAGTGCTCAGTAGACATATGTGGCTAGTGACTACTATATTGGACAGGACAGCTCTAGAACATTTCCATCACTGCAGAAAGTTCTTTTGGGCAAAAAAGCGTTGGTCTGAGCTGTGGCCCAGAGTCACAAGGCATTTCTCTCTAGGATAGTGGCATCCTAATCTGGTGATTTGGGGCCAGGAAGCTGGTGTGCCTGCATCCTTCTCAAATGGCTCCTTCTTGCTCGCTCTCTACATGATCACACCATATCGTGTATTCAGTGATGTCCCTGACATGTGGCCATGTCAGAGAGGCACTGGCCACCCAGAAGGACAAGTTGCCTTGAGGCTGATCAAGGACATCATCCCCTGGGGCTGAGCCTCATTAGAGTGATGAATATAAACACACGAGCATAAAACGTGGCGTGTAGGCTATTAGTCATGAGGAGGTACCAGTTCTAGGGCTCACTGTGTAGACTTGGCTAGTTTGAGAAATGTGCAGTGGATTTGGAAGTTGTCACGATAAATGAGGGTGGAAAAGAAGACAGGTTTAGAGTTCAGCAGTCTTATGTTCTTGAACTAACTGTGTCACTGGAGGTAAGCCAGTCAGCCTCTTGAACATCAACATCCTCAGCTACAAATGGGAGAAGATTCCATGCCTGAGCAGGGGGAGGGGGAAATTGCTCGAATAAGTAAAAAGAAATAGTGGGTATAAGACAGGTTGTTTTTTGTTGTTGTCTTTATTGTTTTGTTTACAAAACAGTTCAGTGACTTTTATTGTTTCTGGCAATATAATCATTTGCCATTTTGTAAACAAAGGGAACAACAGTATTTTTCTTTCTTAAATTATTAGATTACAAAAGGCACATTTAGGAATCTTGTCTCTGGAATCGTGATATATGAGGTTATTTGTAAATCAATGGTCTTGTTTTTCCTTTAATAAAACAGCAAAATAGTATTTTGAGATTAATGCTTACAGACGGAGTGTTACATCTGAAATTGGGTTTTTTTATAGAAGTTGGGTCAGTGAGGAGATAATATATTTTAGATGGCTTAAGTGTGTCTTCCCTGTGGATAGCATATTCCGTAAGCCCACCTGAGGAGCCTTGAGGTCTAAGACTTGAGAGAGCACAGTCTAGAAATGTCCCGTGGAATCTGCAAAAGGCTAAACCTTGAGGAGCTCATTTCCTGCAGTTGCTGATGCTGCTCATCAGAGTTGAAGCTCTGGTCCCACCCATCCTACCACTGCAGGCGAGGCAGGGTTTTGTAAGGCAGGACCAAGGAGGTGAGCCTCAGAGAGCTCCCCTGGTCCCCCCTGACCATGCCCAGGTCAACCTCCCCAGCCCAGGCTCCCAGATAGAGTTTTCCCCTCAGGCTGTTCCAAATCCCTGTGATTGGCTTTCATTGGGAAAAAAATGTGTCCACTTGACTCTTGGTGACTTCCTAGAAATGGTGCCCTCATCTAATTTTAGAGGCTAGAGCAGAAGGGATCTGCCTGGATACAGATGGTCCATGGCAGGATTTGGTAGAGAATCAAGTTGGTAGCCTGAAAACTTGTGGGGTGCTATGGTGAGTTTTGAGTGGTAATTTACTATTTTCAATCCACTGGCCCCCTTTTCTGATGTCTTGGAATGCCCACCTATGCTGGCTCCTGCTTCTGGTGACAAGGTTGCTGGTGATGTCATCCAAGGGGGCTCATTTCATGAGTAAGAGCAATGCTGGGTCCACAGCAAACTGACGTCAAGGACCCAGGAGGCTGGGAATGTCTTGTCCACATCTCCATGTCTTCTGAGAGAGAGGTGTGGGGCACACCTCAGGTACAAGTTTCCTATTCCTACTCATTTTCTCTTTTCCTTTCATCTTCCTACCATGAATACAGGGAGAGTGTCTGGCAGAGCTAGCTGCCTTGCAGTGACTGGGTGAGTGGGACGTGGGTGTGCTTTGGGAGTTCTGTGGCTTGTCATTTGCCAGGCATGGATTTTGTTTTGGTTTGGGTTTTGTGCACGTCAGGGGTTTATTTTAAATGTTTTAAGGCTTGGATAGGCCATAGGACCTGGCTGGGCCTGGCTTCTGATTTGGACCTCATCACACAGCAGCTTATTGGAGACGGAAGCAAGCAGGTCCTGCCGCCTTCATTTTCACCCCATGTTTCTGGCTGCAGAAAACAACCAGCTCCAGGGAGGCTGCTCCCTGGGGGGCCCGGGGGTGGGCTTGTTAACACTGGCTTCTCCCCAAGGAAGCCTCTTGGTGCAGTTACGGTCCTTCTCCTTCCGGGGCCTGCCTGAGCCACGTGCAACCCAGGTATCCTGAGACATGTGGGCCTCTGGGCCTCCGTGGGAGGGGGGCAGCTGGACACAGGGCCTGGGGCACCCTCTCATTTCAGAAGAAGGGTTTTCAGGCCGAACCCAGGCCATGGGATAAAAGGCCATCTGTCTGTCCCTCGGTGCCCAGCCCTGCTTTCCCAAACAACATTCCTTTATGCCGGCTCCCCCGCCTCCTGCAGCCCCCGCCCCACTGCACACAGCCTCCTTTCACCGCCTCTGCGGTCGGCTTGTTTGTTTGCCGTGCAGAGGGCAGGCTTTTTGTTGTTCTCTTTTCTCTCCCCCTCATGCACCATCCAAGCACACCCTCTCTGGGGACGGTCTGGGGCACTAGAGAGGGGCTTGGGGGCTCAGGGCAGGGGCTTGGAGCATCCCGGTGAGTCCTCCCGGAGGGGATAGAAGGGGACGTGGGAAGGACCTTGGCAAGGACAGCCCTGGAAGTGGATTCCTGGCTGGCTCTCCCAGCAACTGTTTGCGAGTCCTTGAATCAGTGACTTGGTCCCTCTGTGCCTCCGTTTCCCTCATCCAGGGAACACGTCCTCAGGGAGAATTGTGTTGATCCCGATGAGATGTTGGCCACACGTGCAGGTGGTAATGGCACTCACCGTGGAGGTGGTGTAGCTGTCCCAGAAGCCTCGTGGCTGGGTGGGGGGTGGGGATCGCCAAGTAGGCCATGGTTTGTGCTAAAGGGGGTTGCGGTGCACCAGACGTCCCCCCACCCCAGTTCAGCCTGCCTCCCCAACACAGTGCTTCCAGGTGCTGGGGAGTGACTTCCCAGGCCCTGAAGAAGGGGAGCAAGGCCACCCCTGGCTACTAGACAGGGAACGGTGGGCTGGGGAGGGAGGTATAGTAAGACCCCTACCCACGAACGAGTTCTGTTCCAAGTGCACGTTCGTAAGTCCAATTTGTTCATGAGTCCAACAAAGTTAAGTAGGTACCCAACTAACACAATCGGCTATATAGTATTTACTGTAATAGGGTTTTTTTGTGTGTGTGTGTGGTACGCGGGCCTCTCACTGTTGTGGCCTCTCCCGCTGCAGAGCACAGGCTCCAGACGCGCAGGCCCAGCGGCCATGGCTCACGGGCCCAGCCGCTCCGCAGCATGTGGGATCTTCCCAGACCGGGGCACGAACCCGTGTCTCCTGCATCGGCAGGCAAACTCTCAACCACTGCGCCACCAGGAAGCCCATGTAATAGGTTTATAATACTTTACACACAGATAATACATAAAAAACAAACACAAAAAATAAAGACAACATTTTAAATCTTACAGTGCAGTACCTTGAAAAGTACAGTAGTGCAGCACAACAGCTGGCATACAGGGGCTGGCATCGAGGGAACAGGCAAGAAGAGTTACTGACTGGAGGAGGGAGAGGAGGTGGGAGATGGTAGAGCTGAAGGATCGTCAGCAACAGGAGATGGAGGGCAGGCTGCAGTTTCACTCATGCCTGACGTTGACGGAACACACGTTCATATCTTTGAAAGTTCACAACTTGAAGGTTCATATGTAGGGGACTTGCTGTACTCGAATGCCTACCCTTCCTAGCGCCGTCTGTGTGGGCTGCCACCGAGGGCCTGGCAGGAAGGCTGTGCTGATTGCAAGACCCTGGTTTCTGCCGCCTCCTCAGATCTTGTCTCCACATCTCCTTGGACGCCTCTATCATTTGTTCTCATTCCTGGTTGGATTCCTTCTCCTTCTGTGGCCCTGAGGCAAACCCAGGGGAAACTGGTTCAGCTTGGATTCTAACCAAGTCCCACAGCCTGGGTGGCTTAGGCAACAGAAATTTATGTGTCACAGTTCTGAAGGCTAGCAGTCTGAGACCAAGGTGTGGCAGGCTTGGTTCCTAGCGAGGGCTGTGGGAGAGACTCTGTCCCAGGCCTCTCCCTAGCTCCTGGTACTTTGTTGGCAATCTTTGGCGGTTTGGCACTTGCAGATGCTTCACCCTGATCTCTGCCTCCCTCTTCACATGGTGTTCTCAGTGTGTGTGTCTGTTTCCAAATTTCACCTCTTTATAGGGGCACCAGCCACATTGGATTAGGGCCCACCCTAATCACTTCACTTTAACAAATCACACCTGCAGTGACCTTAGTTCCAAATAAGGTCACGTTCTGATGGACTTGGGGTTAGGACATCAACATAGGAATTTAGAGGTGGGGTGGGCATGCGGAGGATCAAGTCAACCCTCCCTGGAGGGAACATCCTTGGTGCACAGCTGCGTCTCTGCTGCGATTCCCTCACCCTCACGGATTTGTCTCCTTTCCAGACACCATGAGGGGGAAGAGCGCCTGTAAAAATCCGCATCCACCACCCACTTCTGCTCCCTGACACCCTGCCTCCTCTCGGCTAGCCTGGAGGGAGAAAGAGGCCCGGGCTGCCTTTTTTTTTTTTTTTTTTTTTTTTTTTTTTTTTTTTTTTTGCGGTACGCGGGCCTCTCACTGTTGTGGCCTCTTCCGTTGTGGAGCACAGGCTCCGGACGCGCAGGCTCAGCGACCATGGCTCACGGGCCCAGCCGCTCCCCGCCCGGCATGTGGGATCCTCCCCAACCGGGGCACGAACCCGTGTCCGCTGCATCGGCAGGCGGACTCTCAACCACTGCGCCACCAGGGAAGCCTCCAGGTTGCCCTTCGTTGAGCCTTGCTGGGGCTCTGGTCCTCCCAGTGCTGCCCGCCTGTCCCCAGCCCACTCAGGGCATTGGTACAGCTGGGTGGGTGCACGTGGGCTCCCCGTGCATTCCCTGTTGTGGGAACAGGAGGACAAAACGCTTGCTCTTGCCCGTCCACGCCCATCCTTCTCTGAGGCTGTCCCGGGGGCAGGAGGGCTGCAGCTCACCCAGGCTTTTCCAACTGGCGGGCCAAGGGCTGTGTTTGTATTCAGGCAGGTTGGTTTGGCCCACATCGTGTGTTTGTTTTAAACATGAGTCAAATTTTGAAATCTGGAGATTTCACAGAGAAATCTAGTTTTCCAGTTTTTCTCAGAAGTCGGAAGGTCTGACAACACTGGGCCCCATCCTCACCTGACCTGAACCTCAGTCGGGGCTGCCCCCTTTCAACGGGGTGTGACCCCCTCCAGTTTGCTGCAGTCCCCTCCATTCCCCACAGCCTCCCCCATGCCAAGACCCCACGACAGTGACCATAGATTACTGCATGTGTTGCATTTCTTTTTTTCTCTGTACTGCTGTCTCTAGCAAAAGGGCTCCTCATGTTTTTGCTTGTCTTTTGTTTCTTGGTGCCTCGTGGTTTAAGAAAAAGGAGAGTGAGCATCTTTCCTCATAGAAGTAAAGAATATTCCTATGTATTTAGCCAAAAAAAAAAAAAAAAAAAAAGTTCGCGGAGACTTCCCTGGTGGCGCAGTGGTTAAGAATCCACCTGCCAATGCAGGGGACATGGGTTCAATCCTTGGTCCGGGAAGATCCCACATGCCGCAGAGCAACTAAGCCCGTGAGCCACAACTACTGAGCCTGTGAGCCACAACTCCTGAAGCCTGTGCACCTAGAGCCTGTGCTCCACAACAAGAGAAGCCACTGCAATGAGAAGCCCGCGCACCACAACAAAGAGTAGCCCCCTCTCGCCACAACTAGAGAAAGGCCATGCGCAGCAACGAAGACCCAACACAGCCAAAAATAAATAAATTAAAATTAAAATTAAACAAATTCTCATCACAAGAAAAAAAAAAAGAATATTCCTACGTGTTTAGTCTGCAAACAAAATGAGTCTGTACTATGAACCACACTCTGCCTGCTTCATTCATTGAAGACACCTGCCCACCTTCTGAGCACAGAGCAAGAACTCAGGGTGCCTTTGCCGGAGAGAAGCACTTCTTGGTCCAAGAGGAAGATCCTCAGGTCACAAAGCAAGCTGATGAGGGAGGCTGGTCTAGAACTTTGTCTCTTCATTAAAGCTGAATCTGCAGGGTCTGGAATAGATGGTCGGACCCAGATTCTTCCCCCGAGGGCTGCCTCCCTGAGAGGCATGTTGGGGGAACTGGCTGGAACCTCAGCAAGCTGGCAGGGGACAACTCCTGGGTCCTCTGTGAGTTCGGGTCCGAGGGCATTGAACTCAGTGTGAGAGAGGAGGTGGCTGCCGAGGGAGCCCAGGAGAGCGGGCGGTGGTGTCAGCAGGACCATCTCCATGAGACAAGAGCAGTGGCTTGGGCTGACCTGAGAGGACATCACGATTCATTAGCAGCCGGGAACTGGCACTGTACTGGGAGAAAATAGGGCTGGTGCTGCTGTTTCATTGGCTTCTTTCCCTGCAGCCTTGGACTGTGGCTGGGAGGATCTAAGGAGATCAAAATGCCCTCCACACCTCCTCCCCCATATTGCCCAGCATGTCCAGTGGTTCCCAGCTCAGGGTGGGCAGTGCCTGCCTACCTAGTCTCCTTAGCAGGGCACATTGACCTTCTCCCCTCAAGTAGGCATCCTGCCTGCCTGGGCCCCCAGACCCTAAACAGGCCACCATCTACTCAAATATACCATTCAGCACGTATTCAGGTGCTGACCCCGTGCCAGCTGCCAGGAACAGAGCAGTGAGCAAGTCAGCAGGGTCTCTACCCTCATGGAGCTTGCATTCTGGCCTGGGAGGCAATCACAGGGAAACGCATAGGAAAGCAAGATGCTTTCAGCCCCTGAACGATCGATACCTTTGCCAGGCTCACCAGCTTCTCCCAAACAGCCTTGGGCCTGACCATAAATGTGCTTCTAGCCAGGTCTCCTGCCTGCCTTCCCAGGATGGAAAGGTCAGCGGGGCTCAAGAGAAGGGGTGGGTCTTCAGCTCCATTCTTGCTACCCTGGGACAATCTTGTGACCCTCGGGTAGACCCTCTAGGAAAGCTGTCATCTGACACAGGTGGGTTGGACGCCGCATGTCAAGCCACATCCATCAACATTTGGGCTGATTTTTCTTGTGAAAGCCATTGTGAGTCTGACTACAGAATTACTCACTTCCCTTCCCCAAAGTCTGTAGCTAATGCAATCTGAAGGCAGGACGCAGAACAATTTCCAAAACCTGGAAAAGAGTCCATGTATTCTTCACTTGCCGCTGCTTTTTGGTTTTTAAAGGTTTTTGGTTTTCAGGCTTGCTTCCAGGATCAGGAGAGTCTTTTGAATAATGCATTGTGGAAGTTTCCAAGAAACTTTTTTTAAAAAGTCTTTTAGAGTCTGAGTTGTACCCTAGTCCCTAGGAATGACCTTTACACACTTCTGATTCATAGATGGTGTTTGCCCATGGAATTCAAAGGTGAGCCCAGCTCAACCATAAAATAAACACGGGGCAGGGAAGTCTGGAAACCAAGGCTCAGATCAGTGTGTGTGGTGTGGCAGCTCCCAGCAGGACTCGGTTCCTGGAGCACCCGCCCCCTGCCCCGGTTCGGATGGGAGCAGCCCCCGAGTGCAAATGGGAGACCTTTTGAAAACTCACAACTAGACCCTAGAAAAAGAGTCAATAAAAGGTGCACTAGAGGACACTTCCTTGTACCTGAGGGCATTTCTGCTCCTGGCAGCGCCCGCATGCTGCTTGCTCTGGTTCTCCTTGAAATCTCCTCCCGTATTGGAGCTGTGTACAATCTTGTGGTTAATAAACCTGGGCTCCTGCCATGGAGGGCTGTGGTCCCCCGATGAGGCCACCCAGAAAGCACCTTGCTTCTATTGTCAGTCTGCCATCTATTGGCCAAAAGCCTATCACCCACGACATGACTGCCTGGTGGTTCCAGGACCCTCAAGTTGTGATTAGCTGGGGTGGCAGGAGGACAGGAGGAAACAGCCTTCTCCCGTCCCTTCCTCTTCTCCTTTCCCCACCCTCCATGGCAGCGCACGGCCCGTGCCAGCCTTCAGACAGGTGCTGGTGCAGGACTCAAGGGCAGCGTCTTGGGAGAGTCCCTGACTGCTCAGGGCTGGGGAAGCAAGCTGGTGAGCCCGGTGCTGGGCAGGAGCCGCTACCCTTTCTCCTGGCTCTCAGGAAAGAGGCAGAGAGCCACGGGGATCCTCCCTCCATTTCCCTCATTCCACCCGGAATATTTCCAGCTGAATGACAATAACAACAAAAAACCCTTGAAAGTTCTGTTTTCATTTTCAGCCAACATCTCTCTGTGAAACTGGATTTTTAGTAATTTGTTAAGAAAACCTTGGAACTGGAACAAAGAGAGCATTTGACCTACTTCCTGTTACACAGAGACTAGAGACCCACACCGACCACCATGAGCCAAGGAAACAATGACGTACAATTAATGCTCACAAAACAAAATTTTAGGTTGTAATTTCTTCTGCATTAATAAATATTTTTAAATGGAACCTTTTTTTTTTTAATCCCCCTGTAAATTTGCCAAATGCCCTTCCTTGGGAAGAACTGCCTTTTATTCTGCAAGCATGTGTTTCCTACCTATTTCTTTCATTTATGAAATGCTGCTGCTAAGTTTTAAAATATTTTTTAATATATGTTTTTTCATGTATTTATTTTATTTACTCTTCTTTTTTGGCTGCGTTGGGTCTGTCTTTGTTGCTGCGCACGGGCTTTCTCTAGTTGAGGTGAGCAGGGGCTACCTTTCCTCGTGGTGCGTGGGCTTCTCATTGCGGTGGCTTCTCTTATTGCAGTTGCAGAGCACGGGCCACAGGCACGCGGGCTTCAGTAGTTGTGGCGCGTGGGCTCAGTAGTTGTGGCTCACGGGCTCTAGAGCATAGGCTCGGTAGTTATGGCGCACGGGTTTAGTTGCTCCGCGGCATGTGGGATCTCCCCAGACCAGGGCTCAAACCTGTGTCCACTGCATTGGCGGGCAGATTCCCAACCACTGCGCCACCAAGGAAGCCCCTTTTTTAATATTTTTATTTGGCAAAATAAGATGCTGGTAATTTCATGTCAGACTAATGTACTTTCAGTTCTGCTCATGCCTATCCTGTGGACTATCCTTAGCCAAAGGGCACTGAGAATATATGGCCCAGATTATTGGACTTTGACCCTTGTGTCTGGGCACCACCCCACCCAGCCCGGATGGCATTCTAAGATGGTGTGTTCAGTGTCCTGGGCGATCTCTCTCTTCCAAGCAAATGTGCTCACCCCCCATTCTTTATATATTTCCAAGGAGCATGAGCCTGGCAGAGTTTCAGGGCTCCACCCCGAGCAACACAGCCAGGATCCCCTGAGGTTCCTGCCACATCTCAGGGGTCTGGAGTGTCAGGGGATCGTGGCTGTGTGGCAAAGAGCAAACACTGAAACATGATCCACTCAAGAAGTGTGAGTGGAGATGTAATATTTTCAAGAGCCCACCCTAGGTAACTTGAAGAGAAGAAACAGTAATTTCCTGGCCTGTTAGAATCTATTGTTTGTCCACCATGGGACAAACAAGATCATGGCCCAAACATGCAAACACAATAAGAGGAAGGAAATTGTAAATACCAACTGAGGCAGTGGGACACATGGAAAGTGTGACTTTTGTAATAGTTGGAACATGAAGAGCTCATTTCTGGCTAGAATGGTTAGGGAAGAAGTACATGGTTGTCAAGAGAATATTCTGGAGCCCAACTGCGGCTCTGCCCCTCATTAGCTGTGGGGCTCCTTCATGCCTTGGCCCTCTCATCCGTCAAGTGGGAATGATAATCATGCCTGCTTCATATGGTTGTTATGAAGATGAAAGGGCTGGGCACATGGTAGGCCTTCGTGAATATTAACCGTTGTCATCATGCTAGGTAGGATGACATTTGAGAAGAAAAACGTGAGGCATGTTTAGAAAATGGCAAGTCGGGCTTCCCTGGTGGCGCAGTGGTTGAGAATCCATCTGCCGATGCAGGGGACATGGGTTCGTGCCCCGGTCCGGGCAGATCCCACATGCCTCGGAGCAGCTGGGCCCGTGAGCCATGGCCGCTGAGCCTGCGTGTCCAGAGCCTGTGCTCTGCAACGGGAGAGGCCACAGCAGTGAGAGGCCCGCGTACCGCAAAGAAAAAAAAAAAAGAAAATGGCAAGTTGTCCCTACCAGTGAGAGGGAAAAATTTAGGTTAATTCAAGGCGTGACAGGAGAAGAGCTTGGAAATACAGGGGAAAGACGTTAAATACAAGGAAGTCAAGGATAAGCCGACCTACAGAGGAAGAGAGTGTGTTCCCTCTTAGGAATGTGGTCAGAGGGTCAGCCTGTAATGTCAGCCGTTGGAAATGTACTCCCGGAGCAAGGAGCAGGACCAGTGTTAGAGAGACGTCGCAGAGTCTTCTGAGCTAATGTGTGATTGGCACGTTGCAGATGTTCAAACACGTATGTCTGTGGATGAGTGGGTGACAGCAGTGGGTGTGGATCAGATCCTTGTAGGAGGGAAGAATTAAGGGAAGAGGCAGGGGACCATAGTGATACTTCACTGAGACCCCCAGCCCCTGAAGAGGAGGCGGATATGGAACCAGGGCTTCTGTCCCTGCAAACCCCCCTCAATGATCCCATTTCTTAGGGTTTCTCTGGTTTCCACTGCCTTCTGCCCTCCTGTCCATCACTACTCCGGGCACCCCAGTCTTCATCACAGTGGGTCTGCAGGTCTAGCTCGCCTCCTGGGCCACACAAGCTCTCCACACCACGCCAGCAGCAGCAGTCCATGAAAAAAGCTTCAGGTGGCTATAAGCTAAGTGAATGAGCCGCATAAGATGGAGGTCAAAGTGCCAATGGGAGCTCAGTTCCCGTGGCCTGAAATAGGATGTTCCATGTGGGGGAGGCATGAGCCCTGCTGGGTTCTGGCCTGGTCCCATCACACCCACCTTGGAAGAGGAGCAGGAACCAATCATTATGCTTAGAGACCCTGTTATGTCCTAAGGGGGTCTTGTGGAAAAGCAGATGGCAGTGGTCCTCATGTATGTATAAGCTGCCAGGCGAAAAAGAGCCTGTACAAGACCTAGAGGGGAAGAGCCAGGAGTGGTCCCTGGAAACTGAGGCAGCCAGCTGAGCAGAAGGGAGACTTTCCTAAGGACTCGAGCTCTTAGAAAACAGCCCAGCCTTACGTGACCAGAAGCACAGGCTGGATAGATGTGTGCTCTGTGCCCAGTGCTGAAAAGTGATGACCATTTCTTCTGCTTCCAGTGGTTGTTTAGATGCATGTGCCCCAAACAGATCTGTGTCTGCCACTCAGGGATGTCTAGCGCAGTGTGTAGCGCAGACAAAACATCAAATGCTAATTCGAGTGATAACCCCTTCCCTGCTTGGGATGGGTGGACCCCAAGACAAGCCTTTTGTGGAGAGAGCTGGATGGAGTTGTAGTGAATGAGAGGGGTTGGAGGTGCAGAGAAGAATTAGATCACCCTACTTAAGAAAGGACTTGGGGTGACCAGGAGAAAAGAACTATCCAGGAGGGAGGGAGAACCAATAGGTCCATGATTGGAGGCGCTCGGAGGTATATTAAGGGTAGAACAGAATTAGAAGGGACAAGATTCTTATATGACATTTGTATTTGATACTTAGGGAGTTTCCTTGTATGAAATACTATAAAATCCACTCCATCCTCAAGAGATCATCAGAGATGCTTTTTAGAAGAATTCAGGTATTAGCATGGTGACAAAGACTAAAAATACTGAGATACCCAGACCAAGACAGGACCATGAAAGCCCGCTTTTACTTGGGTTACATATGGGTTTTCCCAGAAAATGACAGCGTCACTGTCACCATCACGTTCTCTTCATTCATTTGGAAGCAAAAAATGTAAGAATCATAACAACAGAAACCCCAGCTGGCTGCTCAAACACTCTTGGGTTCTTGCCAATATCCAGGTTCCAAGGGCCCCTTCTCCATGGCCACCACAGCTTCCTTTAGTCACAGGGACTCAGAGGACGCTCCCCCCCACCCATCGCTAAGTGCTCTCCCCACCCTTCCTGGAGGGAAGCCTGCATTTTACCTACGTGTCGGCCTGCCCTCTCCTCTCCGGCCTCACCCCACATGACGTCAGGGCCAGCTGGAGCCATGTGATTTTCCCAGTACATTCCATTTCCTTCTGCCTTTGCCTCTTTGCTCCTTCCATTTGACCTTGAGCCCATCTGGGTTCTCCTCTGCCAGTCCCGCCCCACGTGTGGCCGCTGACTCGCACCTGGGAGTTCCTGGGGGGACGGCTTCCTCACGCTCTGCTGCCTTTCTTTCTTGTGGGCACGTGGACCTAGCTGCCCAGCCTGTGGCCCACGAGCTCTGTAGAATTACCAGGGAGAGAGGCAGGTGATGTAGTCATTGGGCGTGACCCAGTGAGCCTGCCAGGTCCCCTGGGTGCCACCCTGTGACTCTTTACCTGACACCTGTCAGGGGCCTGGGGAAAGGCTGGCAGGGATCTCCTGGGCCAGGGCATTCCCACTCACTGCTCTCATTTCCCTCCAGTCTCTCTGCCAGCTTCTATCCTCCCCCAGATCTTTTGCCTCTTGTGTTTATGGGTATTATTTTCTTTTTCAGGGAGAAGAAAAGTGCAGAGAATAAGACCACCCACATCAGTGTCTACCCTTTTTCAAGTGCACTTGGTGCCCTTGATTTCTGCCCACCCTGTCCTGCCATGGTGCTGCCACCACTCCTGACTGCCTCATCGTGTGGCAGTTGGGGGTTCTCTTCCCTCACCCACTGTGGGTAATCCCCTTGTGTCTTCTCTCCCCAGGGTTCCATGGAGAATGGGGCTGTGACCTCTGCAAGCACCCAGAAGACAGACCCTGCGATGGAGCCGAAGCTCAAAGAAGTGGACTGGGACAAGGTAGTGGGCACAAGACAGGGTGGGGTGATGGTCGGGGCTCCCAGGGCCAAGGGGAGGGTGCGTGGAGCCACAGGCTATGGTTATTCATGATGTTTGCCCAGGGAAGATGAGGACCGAGGAGCAGGTGCCCACAGCTCACAAGCACGACCTGGGGCAGCAAACCTGGGCCGAGGTTATGGTGGGTCTGGGGAAACGACACACGAGATCTGTGCAGAGCCAGGCTCCAAAGACCCCAGAGGGTGGTCTCCCACAGGGACCCCTGAAGCTGAGAAGGGCACGATGACAGGGTCAGGAGGCCCAGACATGCCCAGCTTGGCCAGTGCACAAGACAGAGCTGCCCCAGGTGCCGGCCACCACTCTCAGGAGTGCCCGGCATGGGAGCCTGCTGAGGCCGGCAGGGAAAGTGCTGGAGCCTTCTGTAGCATGTGGCTGCGGAGCCTGATGACAAACCTCTCTTGGCGCTTGGAGACCAGCATCTTGCTGTGATTAGGCACACCCATTTGCTGGTTAGGGAAGTCCTAGAGGAGCTGGGTAGTCACAGGTGGCAGTGGAGCCATGAGGAGGGAGGGGTAGCATTGTCTGGGGGCTCTGGAGAAAACCAGACCTGGGTGTCATTTCCCTCCAACCTGGGTCATAGGACTTTCTCAATGTCATGTCGCCATTTCCTCCTGTAATAGACATAAGTGTGTATGTCTATAAATGTCCCCAACCTGTGCTGGACACTGGGAACAAGAGACCAACAGGACAGGCCATTGCTTTCAGGGAGCTCACAATATGGTACAGAGGGCAGATCTCCCCCCAGACATGTTATTACAACATGGGGAGATGCAAGAAGCACACCCAAGGGACACAGGTGACCAGAGGAGGCCCCCACTGATTGTTTGCTGGGCCCCTTTTGCCAGGACTCCTGAGGCCCTGGCCCCAGGAACTCAGAGATGGCATCTGTCACGTGGGAATCGCCTCTGCCTCTGGGGAAGCCCATCAGCCCAGGGCAAAGATGCCTTTGGGTGCTTCACTAAAGAGGCCAGGACAAGTTGTCCTGTGCCCCATCCCCTTCAAGCAGGCCTGTGACCGAAAGGGAAATTGAAGGCCATCAAGGGGAAAGGCTTGCATAGGCCATGCAGTATGTCCCCAGAGGGCTCACTGGACCTGGTCTCCTGACCTTGACGCCGGACTCAGCCACGATTGCTCATTGCCCAGGCCAGGGGCACAAGTTGAGGGTCTCAGTACAAACAGCTGACTTCTCTGGAAACTTTGGGGACCTGGGCTTGTTCTTCACGAGGGCAGGATGGAGGGGGAGACGGCCAGCTTGAATGGGACAAGGATCTTGGAAGCTGGTGGAGTCAGGACCTCGACTTGAAAAAGGAGCTGTGGTGGAAGACGAGGAAGGTGTGGGGATGAGGGTAGGACCAGAGAGTGAGCTGCAGCCTGTCGAGCTCTGGGCTCAGCGGCCAGTGGACGGTGCTGAAAGGACCACGTGAAGAGGGGTCCTTGGGGCCAGCATCTGTGGGCTTGGTTTAGGGGTTGAAGGTTGGAAAGAAAATACTCTACAGAGAGCTGAGCAGGCCTGGGGTGGGGAGGCAAGAAAGAATCATCCTAGAAGGGAGGGGACTGTCACACCAGCCTGGCTGGGGACTGGCAGATCACCAGCCCTGCTCAGGGGAGGGGTCCTCCCAGTTTCCCTGGGCTGCCCTCGGCACAAGGCAGAGGGATCAAATCCCCCAGGCCTGTTCTGCCACCCACCCCGCCCCCACCCAAGGGGAAGAGAGGCCTCCTCTCCCCCTGGTCCCCAGGCCCTGCCCAGGCTCCTCTCCAGCACAGCCAGGTCATACCTGACTCACCTTCCCCGCCCCTGTCACTCTCTCTCACACACACACTCTCTCTCTTCCTCCTCTCCCTCCTCCTTTGTCCCTGGGCTGAGAGAGAGGGGCAAGGGCTGGCCCAGGAGACGGTGTGGAGACCCACTGGGAGCAATGGGGGGTCAGCTTCGTGCCTCCCCCAGGCCCTGAGAAGACCCAGCACGAGGAACTCACTTCCCAGGGAGAGCGGACAGTGCTTTCCTTGCTTTTTTTCCTTTTTTATTCATCTACCACGTGGTCAGTCCCAGCCCCTTTGTGGGGAGATGAGAGGCTGGGAGACCCCCCCATCTGTTTCTGACCCAGGCCAGGGTCTGGACCCTGAGGAGCTCTAGAGAAAGGCCAAGAGGTCAGCAGCTTTGTCTCAGCCGGGGGTCCCGGGCCTGGGGTGGACTCGCCAAGGTTAACCCTTCATGTTTTGCATTCATGGGAAGCCCCTCTAGGTGCTGCTAAGGAAGAGAGTCTTGGTTACCATGGCCCAGCCTCCCTGGTCCTAGAAGCTGGGGGACAGAGTCAGCCATGCTGGAAAGCGTGAGGGGAAACTGGGATGGGGGTGCTGGGGCAGAGAGTGGAGGGTGGAGAGTTCTGAAAAGACAGGAGAAAAGGCCAGGAGGCGAGCCCGGGGGGCGCTGCCCTGCTTAGAGGTGCAGTATCGTTTGACTTTCAAGCTCTGCATGGGATTGTATTGGAACAATTTCTGAATCATACCTTGCATCACCTCTTGGGCAGGACCCAGGTTTCCTTGTGGGACAAGAAACCAGGTTGTAGCTCCTTACCCCACGCTGCGCCTTACCTGTCTCTCCCTGTTTCCTGGAACCCAGCCAGCTCGGAACCTACCCCAGTAGAGGTAGACGGAGCGCCCACTGCTCCTGGCTTCTGGGCACACCTGTTCCATTTGTCCCATGACCTCTTTTGCTCCTTCACTGTGTCCTTGGCAGGGCTTCCCATTAGGGGGCCAGGGTCCTGGGAACCAGATTGAACTAGTGTGATTTGAGGGGTTTGCAGAGCCCCCTGCCCAGATCCCCTGGGACAGCGGAGTTCACACTGAATTAACTCTTCTTTCATTGAGCTCTTACAGCTGTAGGCTAAGCACTTTAATGATATTATCTTTTATCAACAACACAAGGTGATAATGATCCTGATTCAACTAATGAGGAAGAGCTTCAGCCCAAGGTCAAAGTCGCTCTGCGGGTTAGCGTAGGGGATCACAGCTGAGCCTCCTGCCCGGCCCCCTGCATGTGTCCTGGAGCCCTTCCACCCTGGTGGCTGGCCAAGAATAAGACCCTGAGGCCTGTGACTGGGGGGTGGGGTGGCAGAAGGCATGGAGGAGGCCAAGCAGGTACTCAGGGAGGTGTCTTCAAAGCTTGGCACCTCCACTCTGCATCCTGCTTCCCTCAGGCTCCTGGAGGCCGCCAGCAGGTGTCACAGGGCAAACTGCAGCTCCCCAACCTCCCTGCCCCCCCCCACACACATCAGGGGCTGCCTGGCAAAGATGTTGATTTTGCCCAGTGAGTTTTACCCTTTCACGACCCTCACATAAGTCACTGAGAACTTGGGCAAGTAGCACCTGGATCTGAACCAGCGCCCCTCGGGCAGCCGCCCCTGGGACAGGGCCGACCTCGACACCATGGGTGCTGGCTTCCTTCCCAGGACTCTGCCCCCCCGTCACCTGGGGCCCCCTTGAGCCTCCCTTCTCCCTTTGGCCCTCCCCAGAGTAGGGGTGTGGAGGGTCTGGCTGCAGAGGGATCCACAGGGGGTCCCCAGGATTGTCCTCCTGGACCAGAGCCTCTCAAGTTTCCTCCCTGCTCGTCCCCTTGCCCGGAGGTCTGGGCCCCTCTTCTGAAGAGCTCAGCTATGCTCAAAAAATACCCCCCGGGGAGACACCAGGCAGGCAGGCTGGGCACTGCCCTCTTTGTCCCTGCAGGGGCAGTGGACAAGGCAGGCTGGGGGGCAGGAGGTGCCACTGGATGACCACAGGCAATTGCGGCCTGTTTCTCCAACAAGAAGAAGGAGGAGGGCTTCCCTGGTGGCGCAGTGGTTGAGAGTCCGCCTGCCGATGCAGGGGACACGAGTTCGTGCCCCAGTCCGGGAAGATCCCACATGCCGCGGAGCGGCTGGGCCTGTGAGCCATGGCCGCTGACCCTGTGCGTCCAGAGCCTGTGCTCCGCAACGGGAGAGGCCACAACAGTGAGAGGCCCGCGTACCGCAAAAAGAAAAAAAGAAGGAGGAGGAAATTATTCCTGCCCTGTATTGTGTGTGGTATCGAAAAGTGAGTTGCCAGTGAAAGACCACCCCGCCTGGCCTTGGGCTGGGCAGCCGGGGCAGGACTGCAGTGGTACTGGCTTTCTGCACAGCATGCCATCCTTCCGCTCTCCATGGGCCTCGGCCTATTCGCCCCCCGCTCCCTGTCACTCTCATCCCCTGGACCTTCGCAGCGGGGAGCATGAGGCCACCTCCTCTGGGTACGGGAAGGTTATAGGGCACGGGCAGGGGAGGCAGAATCCACCCCTGTGGACTTGAGCTTGTCCAGCTGGGAGCCCCCAGTTAGACCTCAGGGGACAGGCCTGCACTCACCCCTGCAAGGCCACCAAGAGCCGCTGCACTAGACACCCCTGCTGGATCCCTCACAGACTCTGTGCCAGAGAACCCACTGCCGTGGGGGTCCTGAGCCAGCTGAGAGCGGGCCTCCTGGCCCTGGGGTTAGGACCTCGGGCGGCTGAGGTGCAGCATACGTAGCTGAGCATCTGGCCTAAGTCTCCTCATCTGTCAAATGAGCTCATCAGGGGCCCCATCTCTCAAAATTCTCGCTTCCAAGAATATTGGACCTGAAGTCTGAGCCCAGGGGCCTGTTACAAGGATGCAGAAAGAGTGGCTGGAATTCTCGTCCTTCACGGGCCCCGCCCCCGCCCCGCCCCGCCCCCCGCCCCAGCTCCGCCCCCCGCCCCGCCCCCGCTCCTGCTGGTTGGAAGCCCCTCCCCCACCTCCCTGGCCCAGGAAGCTGCCCTAGAGCTGTGAGCTCTGGGGTTTGGGTACACATTTCTTTCAGCAGTCGCCTCGGCTCACAGCTGCGGTGGTGGGAGGAGCTGCTGACAGAGAGCAGCTGCCCCTCTCCCCACATTTGCCCCTCGCCCTGTCTGGGGATGAGCAGCTTCCCACTCCTGAGCTGGGGCTGCCCCTGGAAAGAGTTATGGGCCACCTGGCCCCTGTGCTGCCCAGGAGGAGGGGCCTCTGGAGAATGGGTGGGGCGAGAAAAGAGGCCCCTGCCCCACCCTGGCAGCGCCCTTCCACCCACCCTCTGGGCAGCAGGCTGCCCTTTTCCCCCGCTGGCCCTGCTGCAGCTGCATTCCTGGCATAGCCTGGGGAGACTCCCTCCCCCTCCCTCCCGTTAGGGCAGGGATAGAGCTGCCTGGGGGAGGGGAATGGGACACCAGGTGTTTGGGCCAAACTCACCCCGACTTAGACGACTTACACGTGTGCTCCCTGGGACTTGGCCTGTGGCTCTGGGTCTTTGAGTTCACTCAAGCCCGCCCCCCCGCCACCACCCTCAACAAGTGCACTCAAGAGCAGTTTCTGGACGTATCCTCACCCTCATCCATGCGGTCTGGCTTTAGCTGGGTGACCCTGAGTGAATCACTTGCCCTCTCTGAGCATCAGGTTCCACAGCTGTAAAAGGAGGATTTGCTATCGTGAGGGTAGCAACGGAAACCCCCAGATGCCTGGGAACTGGAGGCGTGATCAGTGGCCTGTTCCCCCCTCCTTACCCCACCCAGCCTCCTTCCGAGTCCCGCAGACCTTTGCTGACGCCTTCCCTGTCTTCCCTGAGCCTTAGGAAGTAGGGTGGGAGAAGGCCAGGAGCAGGCCCCAGCTCTGGAGGAAGAGAGCCATTTATGTGGGAGGGTTAAGGGGCCCAGGGGTCCCGGCCAGGTAGAGTAGGAAGTGAAATTTATCCTGAGTCCCTTCCCACCTCATTGGATCCGAGCCATCATCTCTTGCCATCCTCCCTTCTCAGCCAGTTGCCATGTTGGAAGTGACCAGCAAGCGAGAAGTGTTGAATTAGCACCCACCTGAGACTTTCTCATCAGTGAGCAGGACTGGAAGAGAATTGAGAAGAGACACCCTGTGTGTGCATGTACTGTCTAAACCAGGGTGGAGCCCATGGTGAATGTCCCAGCTCCTGGGAGATTGTGTGGAGGATGTTACGAGCTTGGGGGAGGCGGGAAGGGAGGCTCCTACTACAGAACCAACCAACCCTATCTGCAGAGTCACCTAACCCCTCTGGGCCTCAGTGTCCTCCTTCTCAAAGTGGGGAGGAAGTCAGCCAAGCTGGATTTCTACACTTAATGTGGAAGGGTAGCTTTACTGCCCCTAGAATAGCAGGACTGCCAGCGGGGTGAGTGCAGGTGTCAGCCTTTGAGGACTGAGGGGGATTTTGCAGACAGGAAAGTGAGCCTTCTTGGGATTCCTCCGCCGTGGTCCTTCATCCCCCAGGGTGAAGTGGCCCTTCCTGGGCACCAATGAGGGCTACCTTGCAGAAATGCACGGGGGGCTAGACACAGAGCCCAGGTTCCAGGCCCTCCAAGGCCAGACAGCAGGTCAGAGGACCCTTGGGACCAACTCAAGACAGCAAGTCCGCCCTTTGTACAGTGGCCAGTGCCCACTGGTCTAGCCAGGGAGGAACCCAAGTCACGTCCAAAGATCCAGTGGGCAACAGGCCATCAAATGAGAGACGCTTGTGTCTGGGGGGAGAGGCTGGCTCTGTTTCCATCATGCCTGTAAACAAGCAGCTCTCCGGCCATCTGACTCCAGCTTCTCCATACATTCTCTGTCCGTCTGTTCTGTTCCCTTCGCAACAGCGTGTTAGATTCAGTCTGGAGTCCCTGCTTGGTGCTAGACCTAGACGTTTCCTCCTGGGTCTCAACTGAATCAAGCTTATGAATCCCATGCTGTTTTCTGTTCACTTTACAAAATAAGGGCAAAACGGATCAACAGAAAAAAATTTCCCAAACCACTGCTTGGCTGACAGAGAGGCCTGCCTGTTCACATACCTGTGCCACAGCTGGAAACGTTCCTTGTCTAAGGTAGCTGAGTCTGAATTAAGTGTCGTGTGTAACATGCAAAAGTGGAACACGTAAAAACCAGGGCTTTCACTTGAGATAGATGGTGATAAGCTATGGATGCATATTATCATCCTTTGAACAGCAAATAAGAAATATACAAAAAGGCATAGCTAAAATGCCAACAGAGCAGATAATATAGAATATTTTAAATTCTTGATCAACACAAACAAGTCAAGAAGGGAAGAACAGAGAAAGCAAAGAGCAAGACAACATTAAATGTAAATGGACTGAATACTCCAATTAAAAGCCAGAGAGTGTCTGACTAGATAGAAAAGCAAGACCCAACTATACACTGTCTGCAAGAGATGCACTTTAAATTTAAAGGCATGGGCTTCCCTGGTGGCGCAGTGGTTGAGAGTCCACCTGCCGATGCAGGGGACGCGGGTTTGTGCCCCGGCCCATGAGCTATGGCCGCTGAGCCTGCACGTCCGGAGCCTGTGCTCCGCAACGGGAGAGGCCACAACAGAGAGAGGCCCACGTACCGTAAATAAATAAATAAATAAATAAATAAATAAATAAATAAATAAATAAATTTATTTAAAGGCATGTGCAAGGTGAAAGTAAAAGGGTGGGGAAAGAAAGACCATGCAAACACCAAGTATAAGGAAGCCTTGCTAAAATCAGACAAAGTGGACTTCAGGACAAGGAGTGTTACCAGGGACTATCCCAATAATGAAGGGGCCAATTCATCAAAAATGTCTTAACTGGGCAGCCTTGGACAAGTTACTCACCTTCAGTTTCCTCATCTGCAAACGACAACAGTAAAAGTATCCACCTAGTTATGGGTACAGTGAGGATCACAGGATTTAACTCACGTCAGGTGTTTAGAAACATGCTTAGCACATAACCAGTGCTCTGTGACTCTTAGCCCTCAGTGTTGTTGCATCTGGGACAAAGCCTCAGGCTCTCACCGTGATCCTGGCTGAGCTTCTTCTGAGGTGAGGCTCTGCAGGCTGTTTCAAGATAAGATGTGAATACAGGCCACTACCTGGTTCCTCCAGTTTGTGTGTGTGTGTGTGTGCGCGTGCGTGTGTGTGTGTGTGTGTGTGTGTGTGTGTGTGTGTGTGTGTGTAGAGACCTGAGGCAGAGGAATGGGATGAATGACTCAGCCTGCATCCAGTAATCCGTTTGCTGCTAGACCCAAAGGATGAAGTCAAGGAGAGACTGGGATGGGGCCAGGAGGAGCGCAACGACCAGGTGGGGTTTGTATGATTACCTGGTTTAATTGGTGCTGGATGGGATGGCTCCAGGCTGACCTGGGTCATCTTCCAGCCTGAGAGGCATGAAGGCAGTCAGCACCTGGGACCTGCCAAGTTCACATGGCAGGAACCACAATTATCTTTGGGCCTTTCCCTTTGGTCGCCGGCACAGAGAGAGTGCTCGGTGACCTTCCCCACTTGCCCCGAGACCTCCAGCCCACTGCTCCAAGGCTGTGATGGCAGGGCTAGCTTCACCTCTGGTAGGGCTGGGAGCCCTGCTGGGGCTGAGCCAGCTTTGGCATGGAGGCCAGTGCAAGGATGAGGTTCCAGCTGGGGCTGCAGGCAGGTGGGTTTCTGAATCACGATTGATTTTTTCTCCCAGGCTTCAGTGCTCTTCCTCCATATCCATCCCTTGCTCTTCTCCATTCCTTTCCTGACACCACGCCCCTGGCACCTGCAGTGGCCGCCGAATGCCCTGCATTGGACGTTCATTGACACCCACTGAGCACCAAACACTGGGCACATGGTGCCCTCTCTCCTATTGTGGGTGGTGGGTCCAGGCACACCCGGCTTTACAGACGAGAGAGCCGAGAGGCTCTGACAGGTAAAGGCACTTGCCCAGGATCCCACAGCTGATAAAAGGCAGAGTCAGGCTTTGAAGGTGGTCACCTGACTCCAAGGTTATTTTTCTTTACTGATTTTGGTCTAGATTAATCTTCAATACACCGACTCATCAGAAATCTTCAAGGACTTCCCATTGTCTTCAAGGGCTTCTGCAGCCTCCAAACTTTTTTGACCTTGCATCCCTATTAAAAACATTTTGAGCACATTCTCCATTATATGTCCATTTAAATTATCTACAAATTATTTGTGTGAGCTAATGTACTCTTGTATTATGTACATTAGAAAACATTCAATATGGTTTATATATGAAAGAAATATATCAAAAAGAGTCTCTAATATTTTCTCCTCACCTCTGGGGATCAGCCTGTGAGTATCCCTGGGGTACACATACATCCCTACCTTGGAGACAGCCAGCCTGGAAGATGAAGTGACAACTCCTGGGCCTGATACTGGGTGTTCTGTCATCTAAAGCCCTCAGCAGATCTCTTTCTACTGCCCCACAGACCAATGTCAAGGAATCAAATGGGCCACAGTCATTCTCAACTCCACATCTATGCCCATACTCCCTCCCCACCTCCTTTCCCTTCTCCCCCTTCCCAAGTATTCCATATTGTATGAACTTATCCCAAACCCTAGGTTCTGTGCAAAGCCCTCCTCTCCTACCCTAGACCCGGGCATTTGTACCAATCATTCTGCCTCCCAACCTCAGCCTGCCTGCATCACCATTAAATTATCTTGCCTGGCATGTCTCACCTTGCTGAGTACTTTATGTGGGCACCATTATTATTACTTTCATTTCATAGCTAGGTAAACTGGGGCTCAGAGAGGTCAAGTAATTTCCCCAAGGTCACACAGTAAGTGATAGAGCCTGTCTCTAGAGTCTGAACTGTGCTTCAGCACTAAGCTATGTGAAGCAAAGATGGTCTCTTACATTGTTGTTTATTCTTCCCAGCAACTAACATAGAAATATAGATATATCTCAAGCAAAGTGCTGAACGAATGATTGTTTGAATGGGTGAATGAATGAATTACACAGGCCACCACTAAGAAGAAAGCCCTTGGACTTCCCTGGTGGGGCAATGGTTAAGAATCCACCTGCCAGTGCAGGAGAAACAGGTTCGAGCCCTGGCCCAGGAAGATCCCACATGCCGCAGAGCAACTGAGCCTGTGCACCACAACTACTGAGCCTGCGCTCTAGAGCCTGCATGCCACAACTGCTGAGCCCGTGTGCTACAACTACTGAAGCCCACGTGCCTAGAGGCCATGCTCTGCAACAAGAGAAGCCACCGCAATGAGAAGCCCATGCACCACAACGAAGAGTAGCCCCTCCTCGCAGCAACTAGAGAAAGCCCACGCACAGCAACAAAGACCCAACGCAGCCAAAAATAAATAAATAAAAATACATAAATAAATTAAAGAAAAAAAAAAGAATCTGCTAATGCAGGGAACATGGGTTCGATCCCTGGTCTGAGAAGATCCCACATGCCTCGAGGCAACTAAGCCCATGCGCCACCAACTAGTGAGTGCGTACTCTAGAGCCTGTGAGTTGCAACCACTGAGCCCGCACACCACAACTACTGAAGCCCTCGTGCTCTGGGGCCTGCGTGCTGCAACTACTGAAGCCCGCACCCCTAGAGCCTGTGCTCCACAACAAGAGAAGCCACCGCAATGAGAAGCCCACGCACTGCAATGAAGAATAGCCCCCACTCGCCGCAACTAGAGAAAAGCCTGTGCACAGCAACGAAGACCCAGTGCAGCCACAGAAAAAAAGAAGAAAGCCCTTGTTGGAGGAGAAAGGGCCTACTTGATTCCTAGTACAGAATGTATTGGTTCCTATACCTAAAGAATCCTGGTTAAGACTTCAAGCTTCATGCATGGCTGAATCTGGGCACTCAGATGTCATCACCAGGATTCAGTATCTCCAGCTCCTGGCTTGGCCATCCTCTGTGTTGACTTCATCCTCAGGCAGCCTTCACTGGCAACTCCAGGGTCATGCCCTGCCAACCTAGCAATCCCAGCAAGAGGAGAGGGTTGTCCGATGGCTCATTGAACCAGCTTAGGCCATGGGCCTATCCTGGATCCCATTTCTGTGGCCCTCGGGTTGGGATGAACTGTTAGTCCCCAAGCACTGAAGCAGGAGGGTTGGTAGCTCCATACAGACCACATAAGCTGAGGTGGGGCTGGGGAGTAGGATGCTGTAACCAGGAGGTGGGAGAACGAATGTGCACAGGTGTGAACTTCAAGTGTCCACTTGACTTTATCTCTTGCAGGACCTGGTAGACTGGCGGAAGCCCCTCCTGTGGCAGGTAGGCCACTTGGGAGAGAAGTACGATGAGTGGGTCCACCAGCCGGTGTCCAGGCCCATCCGCCTCTTCCACTCAGATCTCGTCGAGGCCCTCAGCAAGACTGTCTGGTGAGCCCTGCTCTCAGACCATGGTGGGCTATCCCTCTCTCCTGATGGTGCCAGTCAGATGCAAAGGGGAAGGGGCAAATGGATCCCTCCCTGGAGCCCAGAACTGTACCGTAAGCTCTTGGCGATAGTGGAACATGCCATAGGCATAATCCATTCATAGGCATGATTTTGTCCACTGAGTGACAATCCAACATGTAGCCAGAAACCACTTTGAATGTCACTCCTGTTCTACTCCAGACTCCTGTGAGGGGTTTCTAGCCTTCCCTGCCCATGGTGGACTATTTTGCCTGCAATTAGCCCCTCTGCCACAAGAGGTCAGCACCTATCTAGCTGCACTGCTAGCCAGAGGGGCTCTTTTTTTTTTTTTCCTGCCAGTACTTCATCTCAGAGACTGAGACAGACTCACAGCTTCTCTCTTCTTTTCTCCTCCTCCCCTCCCCACCCCCCAACATCAGTGTCCCCTGGACCGCAGGTCTCCATATGCTTTGTGCACATGCTTTGGTATCATCTCATCCCCCTCTAGTTGAGAGGTGTGTCTCTAGGGAAGTTGGACCCTGGCGAGCTTCTGTGCATGTATATCTCTCACCCTGACGACCTTCCTGCAGGTACAGCGTCCCCATCATCTGGGTTCCCCTGATGCTGTATCTCAGTTGGTCCTACTACCGAACCCTCGCCCAGGGCAACGTCCGACTCTTCACGTCCTTCACCACAGGTAATGTCGGGTCCTTCCTCAATTGCTCCCGTGGCTCCTGAAGGCCAGAGACCTTGGTGCTCTCCCTGGTCCTGAGTTTCTGAGAACGTAGAACCGTAAGCCATATCACAAAGGTTTTAAAATGAGGTCTATCTGTAGAAATATTCTTCCAAAAGAAATGTCAGACCTCCCCACCCTCCACAAAGTGAGTTTTAAAAAACAACCAGCCACACATTAGCAGACACTACATGAAATCATTTCATCAAGTGGTGTAACAATAAAGACGGGGGTTTCTCACTGAGTCTAAGAATAGAAAAAGTGTGACCTGGGATTGTTTGTCAGGAAACTAAATGAAGTCATTTCACCAGGTGGCACAGCAGAGAGCTGAACTTGGAATGGTTTTCGAACAGAACACAGATTAGAGCCTGGGAGAGAAGGATCCCAGAGTGTCCTAGAATGTCCCCCAGGGCAAAGGCCTGGCGGCAGAAGCCCTGACGCAGAGTAGCAACCCACTAACCTCTACTGAGCACTTATCACATGCCTGGTGCTTTCCAGGGACCATCTCATTTAACCCTCCCAACAGCCCCACAAGAAAGGTACACCCCTTTAGAGATAAGGAAATGGAACCTCAGGAAGTCAAGCGAGCAATTCAGGGTCACGTGGCTAGGATGTAGATGCTAGGTGCCACCCAGGCGGGCAGGGGACAGAGAGAAGGGCTGACATGGGGTGACTTCCAAAGAGCCTGTGAGGCTGAGTCTCTCAGGGCAGCCACAGGTTTGGGCCTCTTCTGCCAGCCCGCTTCCCAAGTTCATCACCTACCTTTGGTCTCCAGGTGCGTGCCACCTGCCCAGGTAATCTGTCCGTCCTGGCAGAACCTGCCTTGGGGAAGTGCTTGCCCATGGCAAATGGCTCAGACAGAGGCCGGGTAGGGGGACAGGTGGGAGAGGGGTGCTGGGAATAGCTCAGGTGGGCTTTCCTCTCCTGATCAGGTCATGTTCTGAACTGTGAGCCTCTGAACCCCTGTCTCTGCCAGACACAGGCTCCTTCTCTCCACACTCCGAGGCTCTCTCCTGCCCGCCTCCCCCAGGAGGAGAAGTTGAGGGCTGAATGGTTTAGATGAGAGGGGCCACAGCCACAGTGCTGGGAGCCCCAGTTTTCCCACCTGGTCCAGGATGGGGAAGGGCTGAGCCAGCTGCAGGAAGTCCCCCAGAGCCCAGGCTGCTCCCGGTCCCCAAGGGTTAATGTGTGTACCCCTCGAGCCAAGGTTACCCTTTTCTGCCCACGCTGAATAGCTTAGGCACAGCACAGGGCTTGTTGCTGAGACGGCCTGCTCACTGAATCACCCACTGTCTGCCGGGCGCTCCCCTAACAATCACCAACAGTGGCAGGGCCGCCAGGGCTGGGGCCGGAGGGGGAACGGGATGCCAGAGCTTTGGCCCAGGTCCCTTTGCAGGATTCCTCCAGAGATGCCACTCGGTACCAGCTCCGGCCTGATGGGCCGACGGGGGTGATGCTGGGGTGAGGAGGCGGGCGGAGACTTGACCTATAGGAAGGGACTCTTCTGCGAGGCAGGGAGGGTGATTTGACCGCTTCATCAGAACCACAGGCCTCTGCAGAGAGCTGAAACGTGCTGTCTAATAAAGGTCTAGGGTAGGGGGTTAGTGGGGCTGTGACCGTGATGCCCGCGATGGTGGCATGAGAGCCGCACACGCCTCCCTCACCTGCAGCTCATCAGGCAAGGCACAGGCCACAGGCAGAAAAAAATAGAGCCACAAAGCAAGGCGAGTGGAAACTCAGCAGGGTCCCAGCACAGCTGCTGGACCAAGGGCGCACTGAAGGAAATGCAGGAGACTCAGGGTGCCAGGGAACAGTGGAAGCTTCACGGAGACACCAGTGCAAGGCTGAAATTCCTAGGTGCATGTGTGAAAATGCTTTGGAAAGCAGAGGGCTTCTGCACATCCAGGCTGGCCCCCAGCACAGTTCCTGGAGGCGCATTAGAGTGAGTGCAGAGCAGCGTCCTAGGCAAGGATTCAGGCCTCCATGCGATTGTGGTGGGAGCCCCAGCAAAGGTCAAGACCAAAGTCTGTGGCCAGGGAATGCTTCTGTATGTCCAGTCCTTTCCCTGCTGACAAGACAGCTACACAGCGAGGAAGGGCTCCTGCACTCTGGGGCAGGGGGGCGGGGGAGCTGGGAAACTCCTTCTCCCCCAACCAGGGACCCTCCAGAGCCCTGCCCTGCAAGGAGAACTGAGAAAACACAGCGCGAGGAGGACTGTGTGGAACTTAGATATACTTTGACTCATTATATTTAAAAATTGTTGTTGCTGCTTGTTATATATGAGGCATATTATATTATTATGATAAGTATTAATATACAATATATATATTATATATATATAAGATATATATAAGATCTTATATATAAGATATATATTTATCACATAATCAGGTGTTATATTCCCTCTGTCTTAGCCACAGCCCTTCACAAGTGGTAGGATATTTTACTGTTGAGAAAACACGTAGATGGTACAGAGCTGGGATCTGAACCCAGGTCTGCAAATCCAAAGCCCAGGCTCCCTGCACTTCACTAGGGTGTCCTGAAAGACCCCAGAGGCGTCCAGCCTTCCCTCAAAGTGGGACCTGGCCAACCAGAGCAGCCCAGCCAGGGCTGGATGGCCACTGACAGGCAATGCTGTCAGGCAAGTGTCTCATGCCAGATGTGGACACAGCAGGCCCCACTGATGAGAAATGTCAGACCAGCTCAACACCTGATTTGAGAAAGATTGGCTGGGTCCTTTGGGGATTGCACCTTAGCTGCATTGTGTGTTACTTTCCAGGCAAGGTGTGAAAAATCCTTCCTTAGCTTAGAGACTCATTTGGAACCGTCTATCAGAATGGCCCTGGGCCTGGAATCTGGTCCAAAGAGTAGGAAAGCCACCTCTCCTCCTCACCTTCCTGGGCTCTCTCCTTACTCACTAGTTTCCTGCGGTCATTCACACTGGGCACAGTCCTTCAGAAGTGCTTTCTTAAACACAACCAGAGGCTGCCACTGTTCTGCTCTTAGAACAGTACGGGTCCAATCTCATCTTTGTCCAGCCCTCCAGAGAGACTTGGGCTGGCCCCTGAATCTCCCACGAGTGTCTGAGCACCTGCTGTGCTAAGCACAGGAGATACAGAACGAAATACCCACTCTGCCCGTAAAATGCTCACAGCCTGGTGGGGACAAATGAGTACAACAGCAGCCATAGCTCAACATGATAAAGGATGATGTGGCAGGCCTCGAACCCGGCCCAGGTCGGGGCAAAGGGCGTCTGCGGAGGCTTCTCACAGGAGGAGACACGTGGGGTAAGGAAGAGAGAGGGAATTCCAGCGAAGGAAAAGATATGTGTGGGTGGGGAACGTGGGCATCTCAGGAGCCACAAGTGGTTCGGTTTGGCCCCCATACAGGGGCAATGAGGCAGGGATGTGGCTGGCAGGGCTGGGTCTCAAGGGAGCTCGAGTGCCAGGCTAGGGGTTTGGACTTTACCTAAAGAGAACGAGGCACCACAGGAGGGTTTTAACACATGTAGGGGCAGAGAGTTGGAGTAGGAAGCTGATGCAGCCACCGGGTGATGAGGCAGTGGGGGCGTCAGAGCAGGGAACTGAACCAAGAGATTTTTTTTTAATTGAGTGAGATACATATAACATAAACTGAACCATTCTGAAGAGAACAATTCAGTGGCATTTAGTACATTCACAGTGTTGTGCCACCACCACTTTTGTCTAGTTCCAAAAGGTTTTCATCACCCCAAAAGGAAACCCCATCCCCACTGAGCTGCTGCTCCCCATTCCCCCCCTCATCCAGCCCCTGGCAACCACCAGTCTACTTCTGTCTCTCTACATTTGCCTATTCTGGACATGCCATATAAATAGACTCCTACATTATGTGGTCTTTTGTGTCTGGCTTTTTTTTTACTTTGCCAGAAGATACTAAGGAGAGGCAGCTGGCAGAGCTTGGTGACATGTTGGACACGGGAGAGAGGAATAAGTTGAGCCTTAGGTAATGTGTGGAAGTCATTAACCCCCCCACTGAGGTGCAGCCTGGGGTGATAGGGTGGGCAGGAAGGAAGGAGAAGATGATTGGCTTCATTTGGAAGCTGCTGACCTTGGAGGCGGGGCTGTGGACAGCTGCATGGAGATGCCCAGTAGCAAGTGGCTGCCCAGGGCTGAGCTGGAGGCATAGATCTGGGGCTTGTCAGCAGGCAGGTGCGGCTGACATCCTAGATCAAACAGAGAGCATATAAGAGGGGAGGGTCAAGGTTTTGACCCTGGGGACAGAGGCAGTTTCCACGATGGAGCCTGACAAAGGGCATCTAGAGAAGAGGAGAAAAGCCAAGTATCCCAGCAGGCAGGGAGTGGAGCTGTGTGTTCAAACCTTGCTGGTTCCAGTTCCTTTGAGAATCTGAAAATTTGTGGACTCAACCCCCAGAAAGATGCACACAGACGCATCGTTTGGGATACCATGTCAATAGGTTCACTCTGAAATCCGACCAAGGACTCTGGGTATTCATAAACCTCAGAATGGGAACTTACGGGGTTACAGATTCAAACATAGAGTGGTCACCAATGTCATAGGCTACAGCCAAGTTAGAGACGAATTGAAAACAATTACCACGCTCTGGCAAGAAATATATCACAAATGGCCTTTGCAGTTCTTTGTAGAAGACAGACTTTAGGGACTTGAGCGAATGGGAAGATGTGAAGTAGATTTGAGTCTGGCCAACCTTTTCAGTAGGTTTGGCTCTGAAGGTACTGCATCTATGATGGGGAAGTCTTAAAGATGAGCAGAAGAGCCAGTGGAGGAGAAGCTGAAGATGCCCAGAGTGGTTGGTTGGGATGGAGGGGCCGGAGGGGAGGCAGCCTGAGGGCTGTGCACTACCTAGTGGGGTGAGCTGGACAAGTAATGTAAGTTGTCTGTAATTCCACATCCTCACTCACATGGGCAATGCCAGTGCTTCCCTCGAGAGGCTGGAGTGAGATGAAATGTGAAGTAACCCATGTAAAGCACTTGAGTGGCACCTGGCATGAAAGGTGCCTCAATACACATCTGCTGCTGCTATTATTATTATTATTATTATTGCCACCATCCAGTGCCCAGGTACCTGGGTACACACTTCTTCTCTGAGGAGCAAGAAGGAAGTTTCAGGGTTGGGGCACAATCAGGTGTGGTTGAAGGTGGACGGATGTGAAGGAGCTGTCCTCCCCCACCTTCCTTTCTTCCACCCCAAGGCGTCTTTTCTCAGTGAAGTAGGAGGCTGGGTGGAAGGAACAGGGGATGTTTGAGGGCAGTGGGGAGGGAGCGGAACCTGGAGACATAAAAGGATCACCAGGCAGTGTTTGAGGTCTAGCTGAGGTTGAAGGCGCCAGACCCATGGCTACACACGTCTCCTCTGTGTTCAGCAGCTTGGGTGTGGAGTGGAGAAATAGGTTCTTGTGCTGATCCCGGCTTGGGAGGTCATGGGGGCAGCTGAGGTCAAAAGAGAATGGCTAGCTTTAGAAAACAGTTTGGTGGTTTCCCCAAAAGCTAAACGTAGTTGCAGTAGGTGCCGGCAATTCCACTCCTAGGCATATACCCAAGACAACTGAAAACATACGTCCACACAAAAAATCACACATGAATGTTCATAGCAGCATTATTCATAATAGCCAAAAAGTAGAAACAACCCAGCTGTCCATCCACTGATGAGTGGATGAACATATGTGGTGCATCCATATTAATAAGGAATATTATTCAGCCTTAAAAAGGAATGAAGTTCTGATACGTGCTACAACGTGTATGAACCTTGAAAATATTGTAACTAAAAGAAGCCAGTCACAAAAGACCACATACTGTATGAGTCCATTGATACAAAATATCCAGAATAGGCAAATGCAATAGACAGAAAGTAGATTAGGGGATTCCTGGCTCTGGGAAATGGCAGGGGTTGGAAGAAATGCACAGTGACTGCTAATAGGTAAAGGGTTTCTTTCTGGGGTGATAAAAATGTTCTAAAATTGTGGTGATGGTTGTACAACTCTGAGTGTACTAAAAACCATTGAACTGTACACTTTAAATGGGTGAATTGTAAGATATGTGAGTTATATTTCAATAAAGCTGCTCTTTTTTAAAAGAGAGAGCAAGTATAGCCAAAGCAATAGCTTGTGGAGAAAAGAAGTAGAACTAAGAGGGTGAGCATAGACATGAAGAAAACTGTGACAAAAGCTCAAGTGTCGGTGAAGTCAAAGAATGGATGAAGTAGAGAAAAGAAAGGAGAGCCGGAAGGACTGCAGGCTGTCCGCCGAGGGCTGGGCGTGGGGAACCTCACACTTCACGATAATTACATCTCTCCAGTCTTCTGGTCTCCGGGCTAATCATCTTCAGGTTTTTCACATCTTCCTCATATGCCATGATTTTAAGTATTGTTCCTGAACCTATCTCTCCTTGGGTTTTCCTGGCCCTCCTGGCCCCCCAGTCCCTGGTGGTTAACATCTTCCACCAATAGCCCCCCAGCTCTGCTGGCTTCATCAGGATCGTCCCTCCCTCTCCTCCATGCTGCTGGGGCAAGGTCACTTTTTCCTGCTGTCTTAGTCCATTCAGGGTGCTATAACAAAACATCACAGACTGGGTGGCTTGTAAACAACAGAAATTAATTGCTCACGATTCTGGAGGCTGGAAGTCCAAGATCAGGGTGTCAGCATGGTCAGGTGAGGGCCCTCTTCTAGGTCAAAGACTCATTGTATCCTCACATGGCAGAAAGCGGAAGAGTTCTCTCAAGCCTCTTTTGTAAGGGAATTAGTCCTATTCACTCCATGACCTAATCACCTCCCATCACCTTGGGGGTTAGGTTTCAACATATGAATTTGAGGGAACACGTTCCGACCATAGCACCAGGTAAAGGTCCAGTGCTGGCCATAGCTGTTCCTCTTACAGTCCCTTTAAGGAAGATCTCAGATGTCTAGCCAAATCTTACTCTGATACCAAAGCCAGACAAAGACACCACAAGAAAGAAAACTACAAACTAATATCACTGACGAATATAGATGCAACAATCCTCAACAAAACACTAGAGAACTGAATCCTAGAACACATTAAAGGATTATACACCACCACCAAATGGGATTTATTCCAGAATGCAAGGGTGGTTCAACATCTGAAATCAATGTAATACCCCACATCAATAGTCCTCTGCGAGGACTCCTCCTAAACCCAACATAGATCGTCACAGCCTCCTTCCCATTTTGATTCAAAGGCCCTAATAGTGGGGCTGGGCCCCATAGCTGCTGGGCAGAGGGCAGCAGCTCCTAAGGTGACAGGGCCTTGAGACAGGACCTCTGGAGCTACCAGGCACTGCTGTGCCCCGGGGCTGTCTGCCCTGACCTTGCCTCTCTCCTGCCCCTCTGCAGAGTACTCAGTAGCCATGCCTGAGTCCACGTTCCCGGCCCTCTTCATGCTGGGGCTGCTCCTCTGGAGCCTCGTAGAGTACCTCATCCACCGCTTCCTGTTCCACATGAAGCCCCCCAGTGACAGCTCTTACCTCATCATGCTGCACTTCGTCATGCACGGCCAGCACCACAAGGTGAGCAGGGCAGGCTCTCACCCGGGTCCCTGCCACTGTGACCCACCCGTGGGAGCTGCCCATCATGGTGGGAGTCAGGTTGAGAGCGAGGGGAAATCAGGGGCGTGTGCCTGGGTCCTAACCTGCCAAAGACTAGTGAGCATGTGTGTCCAACTTTAATCCTCACAGCAACTTCATTCCTTCATTTATTCATTCATTCAGTAAATGCTCACTTAAGTGCTCACTATGTGCTGGGCACTGTCCTAGACACCATTGAACAAAACAGTCAAGAATCACTGCCCTTGTGGAGCTTCATTCTGAAGATGGTGCTACAGTTCTCCCCATTCCACAGACTGGCAGACTGAGGCTTGGGGAAATAAAGGAACTAAGGAATTCACCCAAGGTCACACCTGGATGTTGTCCCCTGTGGAATCCAGAGTCTGTGCTCTCAGCCATCCACCCCCCATGGGGCTCCTCAAGGGCAACATGATGGTCCCAGCAGCTGGGATTGGAAGCCAGGTCTGCCCAGAGGAAGTTGTGTCCCCCTGCTGCTTCTCTGTCCCTGCACCGTGCTGTTCTCAGCCTGTCCCAGGGTCTCCATCCTCCCCCCTCCCTTCCTTCCTTCTTTGCCCTGGAGCTGGTGTTCTGGCACATGGCCAGCAAGTCCTGTTGCTCCTGGTCAAAGGGGAGGGAGGCCCACATCAGTATATTGCTCTTTCTCTGTCACCTGATTTCTCTCTCTCCTCTTTCAGCCCAGAGAGGGTCTCTCCTCAGAATACTCACACAGTCTCTAAAATCTTACCTGTCTGCCAGGCCCTTGGCTTGTGGAGCTCCAGAGCCAAAGACTAGGTTCTTTTGTTGTCTGGTTCACTGTGACAACACCCCCTTGGAACAAAGAAGGCCACCTGGGGTGGGGGACCTGCCTGTTAACACTTCCAGGATCGTCTACCATGTGCGCCTTCATCACCCTCAGGCCTTGTCCAGGTGCCCCGCCTGGTACTTGGGGTGGGGGGTTGGGCCTCCTCTCTAGCACCGAACAAATTCCAGAGCCACAGGGGCCTCTTGAGCATAAAGAGGGGCTCTGCTCTGTGAGCATCCTGCCCACATCACACCCACCCCTGTTTTCTTGGCCGGTTTTCCAGGTCCCATCCTGGCTTGGAAATTGGGGATGGGACAGGCTCTCCAGAGCTTTTAGGCTTGGTGGCCCACCCTCCCCAAAACCACTGAGGGTGCCAAGCCTACACCCTCCCTGGACTGTCTGGGCTGCTCCGCCCCATCCCCCATGGGAGCACCTCTGGGCTGGCATGCTGTGTGTGACCACAGTCAGGCCCTGGGGCCCCGGGCTGCGTCCTGACACATGAGCCCCTCCATCCACAGGCACCCTTCGATGAGTCCCGCCTGGTCTTCCCCCCTGTGCCAGCCTCTCTGGTGATAGCTTTCTTCTACATGTTCTTACGGCTTATCCTGCCCGAGGCGGTGGGGGGCACTGTGTTTGCAGGGGGCCTCCTGGGCTACGTCATCTACGACATGATCCACTACTATCTGCACTTCGGCTCCCCGCACAAGGGCTCCTACCTGTACAACCTGAAGGCCTACCATGTCAAGCACCACTTTGCAAATCAGCAGTCAGGTGAGGACCTGCCGGTGCCTCCCCGCTTCCTCGTTTGTTCATTTCTTATGTGACAGCTACCCGTGAGCTTCTAGCCAGGGCCAGGCACGGTTCTGGGGATACACAGTCAGCAAGGCAAGCGTGGAACTCCCATCCTCGTCCCTGGGGCAGGGGGCTGTGCAGAGACAGACAAACAAGGAAACCAGTAAATAGCAAAGACCATTTCAGGCAGTGAAAAGTGCCACAAAGAAAATAAAGCAAAGTGATGTTACAGAAACCATGTCAGCGGGGGAGGGGACCCACATTGTTTAATAATATAGAATGTGAGTCACAGATGGGATTTTACATTTTCTAGTAGCCACATTAACAAGTAAAATTAAACCAATGAAGTTAGTTTTAATAATGTAGTTTATTAAGCCTAATACAACCAAAATATTATCATTTCAATGTGTGATCAATATAAAAATTGTTGGGAATTCCCTGGAGGCCCAGTGGTTAGGACTCAGTGCTTTCAGCCTGAGGACTCGGCCTGCCGTGGGCCCAGGTTTGATCCCTGGTTGGGGAACTGGGATCCCTCAAGCCGTGCGGCATGGCCAAAAAAAAAAAAATTGTTAATGAGAAATTTTACATTCTTTCCTTCTATTAAGTCTTCAATATCCGGTGTGTATCTTGCACTTACAAGCCCGTCGCCGTTCAAGGGCTAAATGTTCATTGGAAATACTTGATCCATATTTAGAGTTTATAAAATTTACAGTCAAAAAAGTAGATTCACATACATGAGTTGCTCCAAACGTGCCTAAAAGTTTTCCAGTAACTGAATCGAGTATAGCTTTTTACATTGAAATGTAAGTTAATTAAAATTAAATGAAATTGGGAATTTAGTCCCTCCATAGCTCAGGCCACATTTCCAGTGCTCAGGAGTCACATGGGCTAGTGGCTACCCTGCTGGACAGCAGAATGCTAGCTAAAGTGGTCCAGGAAGGTGTCACTGCAGAGACGTCATTAGAGCTGAGACCTGAATTAGGAGAAGCCAGCATCCAATGTCTGGAGAAAGAGCACCCCAGGAGCAACAGGTGTGAAGCCTTGAAGCAGGAATGAACTTGGCATCTTCAAAGAGAAGGAGGCGGCTGGAGTGTGAGGGAGAGAGAGGAGGAGGCAGGCAGCAGCCAGGCTCTCCCAGGAAGCCAGGGCAGATAAGAAATTTGGGGTTATTCCAACAGTATCCTTGGGAGTCTAGAAGCACTGGTACCCTGCTCTTGACTTCTGCCAGAATGGCCCTGAGAGTTGGGAAGGCTATCGGGGACCGATGTTGAAATCTTCCCCACGTGCTAGCCCCAGCTAGGCTCCCTTCTGAGCAAATTGACTCCTTCAAGAATGCTTCATCTTCTCCCCATTTGTCTCCCTCTCTAGGATTTGGCATCAGCACTAAATTTTGGGATCACTTTTTCCACACCCTTATTATGGAAGAACCCCACCCGAAGATACAGTGACAACTCCCAGCCCTGTTGTCCTGCCCTGAGCCCCGCTGTGGCCCCTACCCCAGTCTACCCCCATCCAGACCCTGCAAAGAAGGTTTGCTTGACCAGGCAGTGCGGGCTTTGTCCGGCCCTTGGGCTTGGTGGAGGGTGCTAGGGAAACCCTGAAGCCCGAGGCTAACCCTGAGACTGCCCTCCTGACCCAGCACAGGAGGGTCACGTCCACTTGGTGGCCCAGTGGCCCTCAGGGACTAGCTCTTTCCTGGAGCATCCCAGCCTCTTCACTCACACCCCCGCCCAGTGCCTTAGCCCACAGGACTGCTTCAGGACCCGGCGAGTGGGGACTTTCCTAAGGGGAGTGAAGGCAACTGACCCCTGGGACCAGCTGGTGTCCCACCTGTGTCTTAGCACCCTGAAGCTGCCAGTGTTAACAGTGAAGAATGGGGTCTGCAGGACCATGACCCTCGTCTTCCCCACCTTCTGTTCCCGGGGAGCGTGTGGTGGCTCTGGCTGTTCTCCTGAGGACTGGAGGACACAGAGGTGGATGAAGCACTCTCCGAAGAGGAGAAAGCAGGAAGCCTCCTACAGGCCATCCCCAATCCTGGGGTGGCACCTTTGTCCCCTGCCAATGACAAATGCCAGCTGCATCACCAGGTGCCTCGGGCTGTGACACATCCAGCACCCACACGCCTGGCCCTCACCTGTCTGTGCAGGTGGGCCGAGGATAGCTGTTGCGGGTCTCAAGGCTGGAGGGAGCACACGCCCCTTTCTTTAGGAAGCACCAGCTGCTCTAGCCATCTCTCTGCCTCCAGAATCACAAAGCTTTTCCCCAAGGAAGGCTAAAGAGACCTCTCCATGGATGGGAGCCCTGTCCTGTCCCCAGCCATTCTCGACCTCCACCTGGCATAAGTGGGCCCCTGCCCGCCTCACTCAGGACCCTTCCAGCCAGTGCCTCCTTAAGCCAAGAAGAAGCCTTGATGCGGTGCCTTATCTCCCAGCCCCTCCCACCCCAGCCGTCAAGGTTCCCACCCTTTCTTCCTCATAACCAAAACCCTCGCTGCTCATAAGAGGGTCTTATTTATAAACTATATAAATACTCTTAGTCGGGCCCCAGACCAAATAGCTGCCCCAGACCTTTCTAATCCTACATGTCGAGCTTATGTAAAAACATTTTTGTCTTATTTTTGTTCCCTTCTTACCCACAAACCATTACTACTTGAAACTTTTAAAAAACTCTATGTGTGTAAAGGCTAAAGGGAAGCAGTTTGACCGATCCTGTGATTTGTACTGTTTACTGCGGGGTTATTTAAAGATTTTGGAATAAATATACAAACTACTGTTGTGAAATAAAGGTGTAAATAAATTGTATATTTTGAAAAATAAACACATTGGAAAAGAAACCAAAAAAGATGAGGTGTTACTTGCTGATGGCGACTCACCAGACTTTGTCGAGGCCGGGGAGGCGCAGAAGGGTTTGGGGGTGTGGCTGGTTGAGCAGGAAGGAGTATTTATTCGATCGCTGACCAGGTTGTGTAGATTTGCTAGGGTATAGTGATGATAAAAATCAGACTAACCCCTATCCTTTTATTCGATTTTATTACTGTTTGGTTTTTTTTTTGGCCACTGCCTCGGGGCTTGCGGGACCTTAGTTCCCTGACCAGGGATCAAACCCACACCATTCACAGTGAAATCGTGAGGCCCTAACCACTGGACCACCAGGGAATTCCCTCGTTACTGTTTTTCAATTCTCTGCAGACAGCATCTCCCCCTCACTGCTTATACCTGGAGGTGGGCATAAGGGGGCGTCACTCCCACCAACTGCCTTGGTACACAACAGAGGAGGTGTTTCTTTTGGAATTTATCAGACCACAGCTAAGACTCTAGTTGACTTTTCTAAGGCTCCAGCAACAAATGCCCAACGTAGGAACTAGAACTTCAGGCCAGCTCAGTCTGGGTGAAACAGTTTCCCAGGATATCTTCCCAGCCACCACATCAGAACCACCTATGGAACCTATCAAACCACAGGTCCAAGTCCTCAACACTCAGAGTCTCATTCAGTAGGTGCGGCAGAGGTGGGCTCTGCATTCGCCTGCACAAGGATGCGGAGGAAAAAATGAAAGCGGAGGCAAGCTGATGTTGGCGAGACTGTGGCCACGTGGAGGGGCCCCCGCTCCTGCTGCCTCTCCCTGCTCAAGAGAGCAGCTCCCAGCCTAAAGGTTAGGGCGACCTTTCTGAGCCAACCCTCCCTCAAGCTCCTGGAATCAGGCCATCGAAGCAGCAGAAATCCAACCTCCATTCCCTAGATGCTGTTGGGAATCCAACCATGGAGCATCAGTCCCCAGGGGAAGGAAGAAACAAAAAGCAGGAGTAAAGGAAGAGATCAACTAGTTGTAAATATGCGAGTCTACCGGAGACAGGTCTAAGATGAGCAAGTTTGAGCAAAAAATTAATTGGAAAAAAAATTCTTTAAAAAGATTAAAACAGAGCTAGTAAGAAGTGCCAAAACCTATGTGAGTTTGTAGCATGGTAATGAGAAGATTTAGGGGAAAAAAAAAAAAAAAAAAACAAGCCAATCTATTAATGAAAAGGTCCACTCAGTGAATATTGGACAGACTCCCCCAGAGCTTCCTGCTGTGCTGGCTAGAACTTTCCAGGGGGTTAGGAATTTCCACAAGGCCTTGGAAGGGAGAGAATGAGCCCCATCCTACAGAAGAGAATAATATAGAAAGTGCCCTTAACCTCAAACCAGTTGGCACTCACAGTGCAGTCCCTGCTGGAGTCAGAGAATTTTATCTTCAAGTGCAAGAGACCCAAGGAGGAGTCAAAGATTAGATGCTAAAGCCAGCAAGGGACATTATCAAGATGCCAGCACATCTAGCATGATGGGAAAGCCTGAAACTTGGAGCACGTGATTATTTCTGTAGTGGGAGAAGACAAGAAAGTTTAATGTTTATGTGGGCGAAGGGCCATTTAAATTCTGATCAGTGTAAAGTAAATATGCAGGTTGATTGACTCTCAATGACCCTAGCAACTTACCTGATTCTCTAGCAACAACCCAGCTGCCCTGGCAGTAGACGGGGCCATAGCCGTTATCTTTATTTCTGGCATCGCTCTACCTCCAGACACGCTGTCTTTGGGCGTTTCCCCGCTAACCTGAAGAACCGCCCTCTTAACTTGACTCCGTTCCACTCCTGCATTGGCTCTAGCCTCCTATCTCTGTCTTTGAACTTTGTACTGTTTCTAATTGTGCTCAGCGCAAAGCCTAACTTGTAACAGGCCCCAATAAATGTTAGTCTTTGGGGCCTCCCTGGTGGCGCAGTGGTTGAGAGTCCGCCTGCCGATGCAGGGGATACGGGTTCGTGCCCCGGTCTGGGAGGATCCCATATGCCGCGGAGCGGCTGGGCCCGTGAGCCATGGCTGCTGAGCCTGCGCATCCGGAGCCTGTGCTCCGCAACGGGAGAGGCCACAACAGTGAGAGGCCCGCATACCACAAAAAAAAAAAAAAATAAAAAAAAAAAAAAAAAAAAAAAAATAAATGTTAGTCTTTGTCAGATCTCTGGCAGGTTACATTGTTTGGGCTTTGGTTTTCCACCGGTCCCCTGGCCTCTGCTGCCCTCTGGTGACAGCATGCGGCTCTGCCCTCTTATGACTAGAAATCAGATGTCTGTTGATTGTAAAATTCCATCCCTTTTCCACCTTACCTGTTCTCTTAACTGACTGTTTTGTGTCATCTACTGTTTTTGAGAGGAAGCTGGAACTATACATATGAACTTTCCAGTTCTAACTTTCTATAAAGATATGATTGCAAAAAAAGATGGAGATTTCTTTACAATGAGGTAATAACGGCACAATGAATAACTGTTATCTATTAAGGATGCTACAGGGTGAATGTGAAATTTGGAAAATGCCAAGAGTCTCATCTGCACTCCATCCCAGACACCTTATTAGCTTATAGTGGGGGAGGGGGAAGAAGGAGCGATAAGAAAAAGAAGAAAAACTATCATTTTGGCAAAAGCGTGAAGGTAGGGGGCTGTCTTCATTTAGGTTCCCTAAAAAGCAAACCTTAAAACAAGAACATGGATGCATGTAGTTTATTTGGGAGGCAATTGCAGAAATAAAGAGTGAGAAATTGGGAAAGATTAGACAGTGGGGGAGCCAAATAAGAATGAGCACGTGAGGTTCTCATACAGATCCCACAGGGGCATCTTGAGAAGCAGACAGAATACCTGCCAGAATTGTCCACCTAAAGGACAAGAGGCTGGAACATTTACCCACAGCTTCCTCTCCTATTGGTTGAGCACTGGTGTCAACACCCTTCTCACTGATGTGCTGTCCCAGCATGCAACGCAACCAGATTCCTTGGCTTTGACAAAGGTCCTGGAACAAAAGCAGAAAGACAGATGTGTGCAATTGAAGTGGGATGCAGTCAGTACAAGCTGAGTGTGAGCTTGCTAGGAACTATCCACCAGAACTGTGGCTGAGTTCCCACAGAACCTTCCACCACAACTGAGGTTAAGACCAGAGGTGGACTGAAGGGATATGACAAGGATCCCAGACGTGTCTGCTACAGACCCCAAAAGGCTAGATCCGCAGTGGAAGAGCGAACCAGAAGTAAAACCACCTTCCCAGGGCACTGCAAGTAAAATTACCTGCATGGAGTGGAGAAAAAGCTCTTTTGAGAATATAGAACCACAAGCATAGCCCTCCTGGTGGTCTGAAGCCTGGATTCACATAAACTGTGTGGCTTGAAACACCTCAAGTCAAAATTTTAGTGTAAAATATCCCTGACAGGTGGAGCCACAAGGCTCTCAGGAGAAGCACTTATGAATTTTGGTGGAAAAATATGTAGCTTCAATCCAGCCCTCAAAAAATTCCCACAGATAAAATTCCAAGGACTATAAGCTCACAATAAAAACAAAACAAAACACACAGGGAAAGAAGGCACCGTGAGTAAACGCTGATAGAAACAACATGCAACAAATACACCAACAAAGACATCAGACATAGGAATTATGAGATGGGCTAGAAACTTGCCATTTACTCTCCGGATTCACTCTCCCCTTCTTTCCCATCCCTCTCAGTACCCTGTGAGGCTGATCTGTGTGAACTGCATCAGTGTGTTCTTCTGCATATTGACTGCCAGTTCTGCACATGCAGGCATTGGCAAGAGACTGGCAGTCCAGGTGTTTATACCTGGAACTCTTTAATTTACTTCAGCAATGGTTTGTAGTTTTCAGTGTACAAGTCTTTTCACCTACTTGGTTATATTTATTCCCAGATATTTTATTCTTTTGGCTTCTATTGGAATTGTTTTCATAATTTCCTTTTTTGTATTTTTCATTGCTGGTGTATAGACACACAACTGATTTTTGTGTTAATCTTATATCCTGCCACTCTGCTGAATTCCTTCATTAGCTCTAGTAAAATTTTTATTGGATACTTGGTTTTCTACATACAAGATTATGTCATCAGTGAACAGAGACATTTTTACTTCTTCTTATCCAACTTGAATGCCTTAAGTTTTTTTTCTTGACTAATTGTTTTGTCTAGAACTTCCAGTACAATGTTGAATAGCACTGAGGAACATGAGCATCCTTCTCTTATTCCTGATCTTAGGGAGAAAGCATTCAGTCTTTCACCATTAGATATGATGTTAGCTGTGGGTTTTTCATAAATGTCCTTTATCAAGGGGAAGTTCCCTCCTATTCCTGGTTTGCTGAGTGTTTTCATCATGAAACAGTGTTGAATTTTGTCAAAATTTGTTCCTGCATCAATTGAGATGATCCTGTGGGGTTTTTTCCTTTGTTTTATTAATATGGTGTATTATATTGATTTCATATGTTGAACCACACTTTCATTCCTAGAATAAATCTCATTTGGTCATATAAAGGCATACAATCCACTACTGTGTTTTAGGATTCAGTTTTCTAGTATTTTGTTGTGGATTTTTTCATCTATATTCATCAATGGTATTGGTTTGTAGTTTTCTTTCTTGTGGTATCAGGGTAATGCTGGCCTCATAAAATGGGTTAGGAAGTGTTCTCTCCATTTATCTTTTTGAAACAGTTTGAGAAGGATTCGTGTTAATTCATTTTCAAATGTTTTGTAGAATTCACCAGTGAAATCATCTGGCCCGACCTTTTATTTTGGGGGGAAGGTTTTGATTACTGATTCAGTCTCTTTACTTGTTATAAGTCTGTTCAAATTTTTCTATTTCTTCTTGAATCACTTAGGTTATTTGTGTGCATCTCATCTACGTTATCTAATTGGTTGGTGTACAATTGTTCATATATTCTCTTACAGTCCTTTTATTTCTTTTTTATTATTATGGAAAGAACACTTACATGAGATCTACACTCTTGACAATTTTTAAAGTGTACAATATATTATTGTTGACTGTAGGTACAATGTTGTACAGCAGTTCTCTGGAGCTTATTCATCTTTCTTGACTGAAACTTGATGCTCAATGACTAGTAACTCCCCATTTCCCCCTCCCCCAGCCTCTGGGAACCACCATTCCTCTTTTTGATTCTATGAATTTGACTGTTTTAGATACCTCTTATAAGCTGAGTCATGCTGTATTTGTCTTCCTGTGATCAGCTTATTTCATTTAGTATAATGTCCTCGAGGTTCATCTATGTTGTTACATATTGCAGAATTTCCTTCTTTTTTAAGGCTGAATTCTATTCCATTGTAGGTATATACCACATTTACTTTATCCATTCATCTGTTAATGGACATTTAGGTTGTTTTCACTTCTTGGCTATTGTGAATAGTATTGCAATGAACATAGATGTGCTATTTCTTTGAAATCCTGATTTCAACTATTTTGGTTAAATACCCAAAAGTGGGATTGCTGGATCATATGGTAGTTCTACTTTTAACTTTTTGAGAAACCTCCATACTGATTTCCATAATGACTGCACCATTTTCCCTCCAACAGTGTGCAAGGGTTTCAGTTTCTCTACATCCTCACCAACACTTGTTGTCTTCTTTTTTATAATAGCCATCTTGACAGGTGTGAGATGATATTTCATTGTGGTTTTGATTTGCATTTCCCTAATGATTAGTAACATTGAGCATTTTTTCACATACAAGTGGGCCATTTGTAAGTCTTCTTTGGAGAAATGTCTGTTCAAGTCCTTAGCCCATTTTTTTTCATCAGGTTATTCATTTTTTTATTATTGAGTTGTAGGAGTTCTTTATGTATTTTGGAGATTAACCCCTTATCAAATATATGTTTTGAAAATATTTTCTACCATTCCATAGGTTGCTTTTCCACTCTTGTTTCTTTTGCTGTGTAGAAGATTTTTAGTTTAATATAATTTTACTTATTTTTGTTACCTGTGCTCTTGGTGTTGTATCCATGAAATCATTGCCGGGGTCAGTGTCACAAAGCTTTTCCCCTATGTCTTTTTCTAGAAGTTTTACAGTTTCAGGTGTCATGTGTAAGTGTTTAATCCATTTTGAGTTGGTTTTTGTGAGTGATATAAAATAAGGGTTCAATTTAATTTTTTGGTATGTGGATATGGTTTTCCCAACACTATTTGTTGAACAGACTATCCTTGTCCCATTGTGTATTCTTGGCACCCTTGTCAAAGATCAGTTGATCGTATATATGTGGATTTACTTCTGGGTTCTCTATTCTGTTCCATTGGTCTATATGTCAGCTGTTATGCCAGTACCATAATGTTTTGATTACTGTAGCTTTGTCATATATTTTGAAATAAGAAAGTGTGATTCTTCCAGTTTCATTCTTCCTTCTCAAGAATGATTTGGGGGCTTCCCTGGTGGCACAGTGGTTAAGAATCTGCCTGCCAATGCAGGGGACACCACAGGTTCATGCCCAGGAAGATCCCATGTGCCACGGAGCAACTAAGCCCGTGCGCCACAACTGCTGAGCCTGCGCTCTAGAGCCCACGAGCCACAACTACTGAATCCCATGCACCTAGAGCCCATGCTCTGCAAAAAGAGAAGCCAACGCAATGAGAAGCCAGTGAACCACAATGAAGAGTAGCCCCCACTCACCACAACTAGAGAAAGCCCACATGCAGCAATGAAGACCCAATGCAGCCAAAAATAAATAAATAAATAAATTTAAAAAAGAATGATTTGGATATTTATGATCTTTTGTGTTTCCATATTAATTTAATTTAATTTAATTTAATGCAGCATGAGGGATCTTAGTTCCCCAACCAGGGATTGAACCTGCACCCCTTGCAGTGGAAGCATGAAGTCTTAACCACTGGACCACCAGGGAAGTCCCTCCATATTAATTTTAGAATTGTTTTTCTATTTCTCTATAAAATGACATTGGGAGTTTGATAGGGATTGCATTGAATCTATAGACTGCATTGGGTAGATGCTCATTTTAACAATATTAAGTCTTCCAATCCATGAACACTGGTCTTTCTATTTATTTGTATATTGTTTAATTGCCTTCATCAGTGCTTTGTAATTTTCAGTGTACAAGTCTTTTACCTCCCTAGTTGATTTATTATTCCCAAGTATTTTATTCTTTTTGGTGCTATTGAAAATAGCATTGTTTTCCTAATTTCCTTTTCAGATAATTTGTTGTTAGTGTATAGAAACACAACTGATTTTTTACGTTGATTTTGTATTCTGCAACTTCACTGAATTCACTTATTAGTTCTAACAGTTTTGTGGGCTTTTTAAATGGCGTCTTTAGAGTTTTCTATAGATAAGACCATGTAATCTGCAAACAGGTACAACTTTACTTCTTTCTTTCCTTTTTTTTTTTTTTTGCGGTACGCGGGCCTCTCACTGTTGTGGCCTCTCCCGTTGCGGAGCACAGGCTCCGGACGCGCAGGCTCAGCGGCCATGGCTCACGGGCCTAGCCACTCCGCGGCATGTGGGATCTTCCCAGACCGGGGCACGAACCCGTGTCCCCTGCATCGGCAGGCGGACTCTCAACCACTGAGCCACCAGGGAAGCCCCCTTTCTTTCCTATTTTGATGTCTTTTCTTTCTTTTTCTTGCCTAACTGCTCTGGCTAGGACTTCTATTATTATATTGAATAGAACTGGTGAGAGTCGACATCCTTGCCTTGTTCCTGATCTTGGAGGAAAAGCATTCAGTTTTTCACCATTGAGAATGATGTTAGCTGTGAGCTTGTAATATATGGCCTTAGTGATGTTGAGATAATTTCCTCCTATTCCTAATTTGTTGAGAGTCTTTAATCATTAAAGAGTGTTGAATTTTGTGAAATACTTTTTCTGCACCTATTGAGATGATCATATGTTTTTATCTTTTATTCTGTTACTGTGGTGTATCACATTAATTGATTTTCATATGTTGAACCATTCTTGCATCCTAGGAATAAATCCCACTTGGTCATGGTGTATGATCCTTTTAATGTGTTGTTGGATTTGGATTGCTAGTATTTTGTTGAGGATTGTTGTATCTATATTCAGCAGGGGTATTGGCCTGTACTTTTCTTATATCTTTGTCTGGCTTTGGTATCAGGGTAATGCTGAGCTTATAAAATGAGCTTCGAAGTGTTCTCTTCAATTTTTTGCAAGAGTTTAACAAGGATTGGTACTAATTCATTTTTAAATGTTTCGTACAATTCACTAGTGAAGCCATCTGGCCCTGGGCTTTTCTTTGTTGGGAGGTTTTTGATTACTGATTCAGTCTCCATTACTAATTATAGGTCTGTTCAGACTTTCTATTTCTTCATGATTTAATCCTGGTAGGTGGTATGTTTCTAGGAATTTATCTGTTTCTTCTAGGTTACCCAGTTTGTTGGCATATAATTGTTCATCACAATCTCTCTCTCTCTCTTTTTTTTTTTTTTTTTTTGCTCATGCTGCAGGGCTTTGTGGGATATTAGTTCCCCAACCAGGGATCAAACCCGGGCCCCTGGCACTGAAGGCCTGGAATCCCAATCCCTGGACCTCCAGGGAATTACAGTCTCTTTTGATCCTTTTTATTTCTGTGACATCAGTTGTAATGTCTTTTATTTGTGATTCGTTTTATTTGAATTTTCTCTCTTTTTTTCTTAGTGTAGCTAAGGGTTTATAGAGTTTATTTTTTAAAAAATAAACTGTTTCACTGATTTTTTCTATTATTTTTCTGTTTTTTATTTCATTTATTTCTGCTCTAATATTTATTTCCTTCCTTCTGTTAACCTTGGGCTTAGTTTGTTCTTCTTTTTCTAGTTCCTTGAAGTGTAAAGTTTGGTTGTTTATTTGAGATCTTTCTTCTTTTTTTTTTTTTTTTTGGCGGTACGCGGGCCTCTCACTGCTTTGGCCTCTCCCGTTGTGGAGCACAGGCTCCGGACGCGCAGGCTCAGCGGCCATGGCTCACGGGCCCAGCCGCTCCGTGGCATGTGGGATCTTCCTGGACCGGGGCACGAACCCGTGTCCCCTGCATCGGCAGGCGGACTCTCAACCACTGCGCCACCAGGGAAGTCCTTTCTTCTTTTTTATGTAGGTATTTATTGCTGTGAACGTCCCTCTCAGTACTTCTTTTGTTTCATCCCCTAAGTTTTGGTATGTTGTGTTTCATTTGTTTCAAGGTACTTTCTAATTTTCTTTTGATTTCTTTTTTGACAGGATAGTTGCTCAAGAGTTGTTTAATTTCCACATATTTATGAATTTTCCAGTTTTCCTTCTGCTATTGATTTCTAGTTTCATTCCACTGTGGTCAGAAAAAATACTTGGTATGATTTCAATCTTCTTCAATTTGTTAAGACTTCTTGTGACCTAACTTCTGATCTATCCAGAGCAGAAGCTGCCTCTTGCTCCAGAGCTTCTTGCTCCAGACCTCCCCATGGAATCTGGCTGAAGCTAGTCTGCACTGAGACCGCATCCTTGCTTAGCTATTTTCTCCCCCTGCCCTATCCTACCCTCTATCCTGAGAGCCTTCCTTCAATAAATCACAATGTACCTGATTCTCTTTTTTGGACTCTGCTACTAGGGAACCTGACCTAAGAAGAAAACTGATGATGCAGTAGGTGGAGAAAATAGCAGGAGAATATAAATGAATAAACACCCCAGACATCCTCTACCCAGGTCTTCCCTATCCAAAAAGTCTTCTCATACAATCCAATTCTGTCCTTTTAGAGGAAACAGCCTGATGAGTTAATGAATGTCATTCCTCAGACTTTCTAGCTGGGGACACAGCTAACTGTAATAAAACATGACTCGTACCAAAACAGAAAGCTCTGCAATGACCTTAGAGGAGGAAGTTGATTTCCAAACCCTCCCCCCACCCCAGCTTAAGTGTGTCTCTTCCTTCACTCCCTTCCCCCAACCCCAATATTTTCAAGCACCGAGAAGCAGACACAAGCACCTCTCTAGCTCTGTTTTTTGCTCATCTAATCTTTCCCATACTGTGTCCTGGTTATAATAGTTTCCTGGGACCTTATTCTTTTCTGAATCTCCGGCCCCAAGCAGAGGGCCTGGTCCCAGGAGTACTCTGTAAATAATTACTGAGAAATTTGGGGAAGGTGGGGGAGTGTGGAAAGGGCAAGGGGAGAATACCAGGAGGAAGGAAGGATCCTTCGCTCTGAACCAGATGGAAAGAGGTTCTAGGGAACCAATGCACCCTGAGCCTGGGGTTTGGCTACAAGAGCCCTGTGAAAGCTCCGAGAAGGCGGGTCACACTTCCCTGTCCGACACCCAGTCCTTTAGCTGGCTCAGGGCAAAAACAGCCACCGATAAAGCTGATTTGGGGACACGTGGAGGGGCCGGGCTCAGGGGCCGTGAGCCGAACGTCGCTTGACTTCGAAGGGACACATCCGGCCGGTGGCAGCCGGCGTCGGGTGAGTCCCGCTCCGCCAGCGGAGCGCAGGGCGCGCGGCACGGGGACTCGGCACTTCCCCCAGGGTCTCGCGTTCGCAGACTTCTCGCCCGGGAGGAAGGCAGTCGTCCGAGAAGAGAAGCCGAGGTGTCTGCCTGGAACTGTGCAAGGACCGACTGGACGCCCTCAGGAGGACGAGGGTGAGTCTGGCAGTCGTCCCGGGGCGCACGCGGTCCCCGGAGGCGGCGGGGCTGAAGGGCGCAGCCAGATTCCTGGCCAGTGAGGGGAGAACCGCGGTGGGAGGTGGGGGTGACCCACGGTCCCATTTCCTGGAACTCAGGACCGAGTTGGTTTTCTTTCCTCGGCTCTGAGGGTGGAGCCGCCCGCTCGTGTCTCCGACTGCTTCCAGCTAAAGAAGGCGCGGCAAAGGGGTGGGCTCCGGGTGGAGGTCGTTGTGGAAGGGCCTCGGGAACCCAGCTCAGAAGGATTGGCCAAGCAGCCCCAGACAGACAAATCCAGACAGTGGGACATTGCCAAGGGAGATGATTCCAGATCTTGATGATTAATGCCCTCTTCCTTTTCTGGGGGCCCATCTTAGACACAAGGAGAGTAACCTTATTAAAATGTCTCATCAGGAAAGATGGCATTTTTCGGAGGGGAGGAGGAAATGGCATTAGAGTTCTCAATGGATTTATATTGTTACTACCGTTTTAAGATTTTTCACTTTTAAAATTAGTGACCTTTACCCCTCCTTGTTTTTCTGCAAGTAACATATCCTTATCAAGGTTGTGAGCAGTTTTACATATTACAAATAGCACCTCAATGCACATCCTTAGTATCCAACTATCTGTACACATATGAGCTTTTCCACAGCACAAGTTCCTAGAAATTCACATTGTTGAGTCAAAGTATATATGTATTTATATTCCCTTTCATCCTTTTGGTATCTTTATCCTATACTTAATAAGCCCTAAACAATTTTAGTAATTATAATTTTAATATCTTATAGGTAAGTCCTTTTTTATTACAAAAATCCTTGTTATCCCTACTCATTTCCTCTTTCAAATGAACTTGAGGATCATTTAGTTTCAGTACCAAAACGTGCCATTGCGAGTTTTATTGGAGCTGCATTAAATTGGATTTACCTTTGGAAAGGATTGCCAGGTTTGTCATTTTTAATCTTCCCAGCCAGAAAAATAACAGTTCTTTCCATTCCGTTTTTTTGGTTTTTATTGTGGCCACGCCTGGAGGCATGCGAGATCTTAGTCCCCCAACCAGGGATGGAACCCGAGCTCCCTGCAGTGGAAGCATGGAGTCTTAACCACTTCTCTTCCAGGGAAGTACCTCTCCATTTCTTGAAGCTTTGTTTTCTGTGGTTTTCCTCATACCACGTTATCACTTTTCCTGCGAAATGTATTGTTTTAAATTGTTGCTTTGATGAGTGGGATATTTTTTCCGATTATCTTTTGATTGGTTGTTTCTGAGATATGGCTTTTTTGATGAGGCTGGCAATAAGATAACTGAAGCTTGGAGCTATGAAGCTGAAATCCTCAAGGTCCCTTGGGCAACATTTTCACATCTGCCTTTGTCTCCGGTGGACCAGAGAAAGGTATATAGTTTATTGCCCTCAGGAATCCCAAGAAATGGCCTTGAAGCTATCTGCTTAGCAACTGCGAATAGCTGGGCAGCCTGAGACCCATTGAGTCTTTTTAGGCATGCCCTAATACCTGTTACTTCTCTTGTTAGATTAGTATAACTCTAAGGCAACAACAAAAATGTATCAATTAGTTGCTTATTTGGTTTGGCTTCTGCTAGTTTCTTACTCATGCTTTTAAACCGGATTTGGGCTCCAGACCAATTACCTTCTTGGAATAGAACTGTTGAGATTAACTTTGTTTAAAAGTACTTTAGGGCTTCCCTGGTGGCGCAGTGGTTGAGAGTCCGCCTGCCGATGCAGGGGACACGGGTTCGTGCCCCCGTCCAGGAAGATGCCACATGCTGTGGAGCGGCTGGGCCCGTGAGCCATGGCCGCTGAGCCTGCGCGTCCGGAGCCTGTGCTCCGCAGCGGGAGAGGCCACAACAGTGAGAGGCCCGCGTACCACAAAAAAAAAAAAAAAAAGAATTTGAGATTCTATTCTGAGTCATTAGAAGTCAGTGAAAGTAGATCCTTAAATGTGGGCCTGTCATGATTTGATTTGTATGAAAAGAAAATCACCCAGGCTGCTGTATGGCAAATGGATATGTATTAGTCAATTACTGCTGCACTAATGCTGCATAACAAACCATACCAGAACTCAGAGGCTTAAAAATTAATTCTCTTGCTCACAGATCTGTGGATCTGCTGGGGTTCTCCTGATCTCATGTAGGCTTGGCTGGGCTGGCCTTTAGGCACCAGGTCCAGTTTGGGTCTGTTCCACGTGTCTCATTCTGGAGCCAAGGCTGAAGCAGCAATGAGTACCTGGAGAATGTTCTTTCCGAGGTAGAATGGCAAGAAGGGAAGCTCAACAGTGCCAGCACATTTCAAGACTCTATTTGTATCACATCCGTTAGCATCCAAAGCAAGTCATACGGGCAAGCCCAACATGAAGGGACAGGGAGGGTGGGGTGCCCACTATGAGGCTGTGGCCAGAGTGTGGATGTATAATACTACTACATGGGAGTGAAGAATTGGGAACAATAATTCAGAAAACCCCAGGAGGCAGGAGTGGAAGTATGGGGACTTCCCTGGTGGCGCAGTGGTTAAGAATCCGCCTGCCAATGCAGGGGACACGGGTTCGAGCCCTGGTCTGGGAAGATCCCACATGCCGCGGAGCAACTAAGCCCGTGCGCCACAACTACTGAGCCTGCGCTCTAGAGCCCACAAGCCACAACTACTGAGCCCGTGTGCCACACTACTGAAGCCTGCACGCCTAGGGCCTGTGCTCCACAACAAGAGATGCCACGACAATGAGAAGCCCACGCACTGCAACGAAGAGTAGCCCCTGCTCGCCACAACTAGAGAAAGCCTGCGTGCAGCAACGAAGACCCAGCGCAGCCAAAAATAAATAAATAAATAATTTTTTTTTAAGTTAAAAAAAAAAAGAGTGGAAGTATGAGCCCAGTTAGGAGACCACTTTAGAGGCTAGGTAAGAGATGACAGTGGCTTGAATTAGAGTGGCTCGAATTGGACTCGGCAGAGGGCAATGCTCTAAAGGGATTAGACACGGGCAAGGTTGGACTGGGGGATGACAGTAGAGCCAGGGACCACCAGAAGAGGGAAGAGAGGGAAGGATGGACCCATGACCTCTTTACACTTTTGCAGATCCTGGTGATATGAATTCCAAATCCTTCCCTCTTATTAGGATTGTGGGTGGAGGGAGAGGAATTAAGGGGACAGTGAAAGACATTTGGATGAACCTTCCAGGTAATGGAACTCAGAGGGATAACTGTTCTGCCACCTTGATGTGGAGGTTGGTCCCCACAGGGACCCCAGTCAGGTCAGCAGGAGACACTCAAACAGGATAAACCAGATATGGAAGAGACCTGTGGGCAAAATGGGTTCTTTTCTGGATGAGGAAAAGTGAGGCATTTTTAATCCCCCAACCAAGTACCTGCTGCCAAGGAAAAAGAGAGTCAGGAATTGGGCTGGAGTGAGGTTGGGGGCGGTGCAGAGGCTGATCCAGCCAAAGGGCAGGCCTTCTAGTCTTCAGAGTTTTCATTGGTCCACTTTCTGGTGGAAGTGGCCCGTTGGTGTCATCAACCTGGAGGAAAGGATTTACTTCCTGCAATTTTGTAAAAACATTTTTATTGGGTAATACATTCATGTAGTACAAAATTCAAAAGGTACAAAAAGGACCCAGCATGAGACATAAATCTGCCACTCTCATCCTTGACAGCAAGGTTCCATTCCAAGACACAGGCTCTCTTACCAGTTTCTTGAATAGCCTTCTGGAGATTTAAGTTTATATTTTGTTGTTTGTTGTTATTGTTGTTGTTGTTGTTATTGTATAATCAGTTGCATGCTAAACACACTGTTCTCCTTCTTGCTTTTCTCATTAAATAACCTTGAATATTCTTCTGTATATATGCCCATAGAGTTGTCTCATATTCCTTGGTAAACATGGACCAGATATATTTAAGCATCTCCCTGTTGATGAGCATTTAAGTTGTGTACAGTTTTTCACTATTGTAAATAGTCCTGTTGTGAGCATCTTTGTATATATTTCAGGATATCTTTAGGGAAAATTCCTAGGAGTAGAGTTACTGGGTCTAATTGCTGGGTCAAAGAGTATGGACATTTTAAATTTTGATACAGGTTGACAGATTACCCTCCACACAGGTTGTAGAAATATCACTCCTACTAACCATGTCTGAGATGGTCTGTTGTGATTTTCCTGGTTTGAGCACTGAAGGTCCCATATCCTCAGAACTCCTCAGTCCTGAGAAAGCTAGGATGGTTGGCCACCCTATGTAGTGTATGATCAATTTTTTAACATTTCTGGATATATAAATCAGGATAGGTTAGATTATACTATGGTTCAAAACAAACAAACAAACAAACAACTCAGTGTCTTAAAGAAAGAAATGTCTATTTCTCATTCAGGGAAAGTCCAGGAGACTCTCCAAGGTAGCTGTTCTTCCAGGATGTTTCAATATTATGGCACTTTGATGTTGACACAGACTTTCCTGAAATCTCTTTCACTTAATTTCTTGGCCAGAGCAAGGCACACAGCCATGCCTCGGGGCACTTCCTGTGTGCTTAGAAGTGGAGAGCTGAATATTTGTGAGCAGTAATCATTCCTACTGCAATGAATATGATAGATGAAAAAGGGTATCTCGGTGTGCTGCTTTTTTTTTTTTTTTTTTCTTTGCGGTACGTGGGCTTCTCACTGCTGTGGCCTCTTCCATTGCGGAGCACAGGCTCCGGACGCGCAGGCTCAGCGGCCATGGCTCACGGGCCCAGCTGCTCTGCGGCATGTGGGATCTTCCCGGACCGGGGCACTAACCCGTGTCCTCTGCATCGGCAGGCGGACTCTCAACCACTGCGCCACCAGGGAAGCCCTCCCGGTGTGCTTTTAATGCGCATTTCTATTTTTGAGTATCTGCTGCTCTTTTTCTTGCAGAAAATGAAACCATAGGAACTTTATTGAGGCAATTGGAAAACAGCACAAAGAAAACCATCGAAACCTTGAGGAGCTGTGAGTTATCACGTGCCCTGCTGCTTCTGACTGCCCCAAACTGGAAGTCATTAGTTTGCTAGGAACTCCAGCCCACCCCACCCCGACCCTTGTCCATTTTCTGGGCTGGATGGCTGGAAGCAGCCCACAGGTTTGGGGATGTGCTCATGGCTGGCCCAGGCTTCTGTCCCTGGAATAGCCTTTGAAGGGAACTTCTTGACCAGCCAGATATCTTCTAGCACCTGTCCGAGTGCTGACAACTTCCTTTAGGTAGCTTCAAAGCTTCAAGTCATTTGCTGAATTTCCAAGAAGAAATTCAAATCAAATTTAAAATGCTCATCCATTCTACACATCTGTGAGTCTCTGCTTTATGCTGGAGCCAGTACATAGAGGAAACTAAGATGCAGAGAAAGACCCTGCCTTCCGGGAGCTCCCAGCCACGGCCTAGAGGAAGGGAGAGAAAAGAGAGACGTGAGCACAGAACAGCAGGGGGGTTACTGAGCTTGAACTACGTATATACCTATTAGAACTGAAATCACTCGACAAGATGCCAAATGCTCAGGTGCCAAGCTGTGTGGCAGTAAGAGTAGATGAGAGAGATGGGTTGAGATGGGGGTGTAGGCTGGAGACAGGGAGGATCTGAGGAGGAGGGAAAGGAAGTACATGAGACATTTCTCTTAACCGTCCAGATGTGTCTGTACCAGTCACTCAGAAGCACTGGGACCTCGCTTCTGGGATGAGTCAATCAGAAGCTCCAGGCAGGGCCAGCTTTGGTTCACGGTGTAGGGCTTCCCATTCACATGTTGCTAAGATGCTGCTTCCCTTATGACACACACCCTCCTCAGCTTATTGACTCTTTATTACCTTCTCTCCTAGGGATGATGTCAGTCCCACAGAAACACAAGAAGGGGCTCTCAGAAGATCAAGTCAAGGAGATTAAGAAGGAGAAGCTTCCAGAAGCCGATTGGATGCTGCTAAAGGAAAATTAATTCAGCACACTTTATGAAGGAAAATACCGCAAATCTCCAGTGGCCATAAAAGTATTCAACAAACCCCAGGCCAGAGACATTGGGTAAGTTGTTGTGCAGAGTTCTCTCTGTAACCCCCCAAGTTACTTCCTCTCTATAACTCCACAAGGAGAGAAGCATATTGTCTCCATATTTAGATATAGGGGAACCCAGACCCCAAAGGGTTAAATGACTTGTTCTCCGCTATTAAGGAGCAGCGTCTAGACTTAAAGACATGTCTTCCAACATCAATTCTGGAAACTTCTCTTATTTATTCATGTATTTAGATATTTTTAAAGATGTATTCCTGGGAATTCCCTGGCAGTCCAGTGGTTAGGACTTGGCGCTTTCACTGCCGTGGGCCCAGGTTCAACCCCTGGTCAAGGAACTAATAAGATCCCGAAAGCTGCAAGGTGCGGCCAGGAAGAAAAAAAAAAAAGATGTATTTCCTTTTATTCCTGTTTCTTAGTTTCCCATCCCTTCCACAGACAATAAAGTGTTTTGTTTGTATGTGTTCTGGCAAAATGTATGTCGTCATTATGTGTGTGTGCATTTAAAATTTTCACAAATGGTAGTGTTATATGTCTGCTGCCTACTTTTCTTACCATTCTCACTCAGCATCATGTACTGTACTTGTAGTCCTTTCTGACTGCTGTCCATGGTGGAGATCCACATTTTGCCTTTTTTTTCAGGGATGGAAAACAACCTGTTTCTAACTTTCCCGCATCAAAAATAATGCTGCCTTAAGTATCCCCTTATGGACCTGTATGGGAATTTCTTTGGGCTATATTGCCAGGAGAGGAATTGATTGATCATAGGGTATGCGTATATTAAATTGACTAAGAATTACCAGATGACTCTTCAGAACAGGTTGTATACACCTATACTCACCCCTGGGAGATGCTGACGATCCCTCACACCCCACATATACACAGATGGTCACTACACTGAGTGTTCTCTGAAGGACCTCCCAATCCTGAAATACTGATTTCCCTTTCTATTCTCATAGAATAGTGAGGCATACTTTCAATAATGATATCAGAACCATGAAGAAATTTGATTCCCCCAACATCCTGCATATGTTTGGGATTTGCACTGATGAAACAGGTAAGGCTGCTTCTAGGACTGGGTATGCTTTTGGTGGTCCGTCATATGTCTTCTGTGTTTTACTGCATTGCATTTTTTTTTAATTCCCATATTTATTTTATTTTATTTTATTTTTTATTTTTTATTTATTTTTGCGGTATGCGGGCCTCTCACTGCTGTGGCCTCTCCCGTTGCAGAGCACAGGCTCCGGACGCGCAGGCTCAGCGGCCATGGCTCACAGGCCCAGCCGCTCCGCGGCATGTGGGATCTTCCCGGACCGGGGCACGAACCCGCATCCCCTGCATCGGCAGGCGGACTCTCAACCACTGCGCCACCAGGGAAGCCCCATGCATTGCATTTTTAAAGAACAGCTCAAAGGGTAACATCTACAGTGCTTTTTTATCAACGTTAATTTTTTCACATCCCAAGATGCAGGTTCCCATCTTCTTTCAGGAGAAGGCTTGAAGTTGGCTTCAGCCCCAGGGCTGGTTTGCACTAATGCGACCGTATCTCCTCCTGCTGGTTCACTGGGAACCAAGGAAATGCTTGTTCAGATGCTGACCTGGGTGATGGGTGTGTTTTGTTGCAATAAAATGTTATAAAGCTGACTGACCCAAACAAGGAATCTAACGTTGATCATTAGTGTAGAGTGAATCTAAAAGCTAAATTAACCTACCCCTTTACCAAGAACCTCACTCCTCAGGTTCATTGTTACTTTAATTTTTTTAATGTGGCTGCATTTTCCCTCACAGCATGGCCTCTCCTGCTGGTTCTGTTTTGCTGCTCTTGCTACAGAGAGGACAGAGCAACTCCCATCTTATCCTCTCTGGAAGTTTCTCCACAGCTTCAGGCGACCTGACTTTGGAGCATAGAATCCCAGTCTAAAGGAAAACCTCCAGTGATGTTAATCCTCCTGGGTGACGGCCAAGGTGACTGACTCACTCTGTGTGTGTCAGTTCTTGCATCTCAGGCCCATGCCCTTGACTTCCTGTCTGAGCTCCCCTCACCAGCCCCTGCAGTCTGTGCCTCATTTCTTCCTTCCATACATATTTACTCAGCTCCCCGTGAGCACTGTATGTCCTCCTGGGATATATGTTTGAGTCTGGGAGACATTACTCAAATAACTAAGGGAAATGTAGAATTCCGACATGCCAGACACCACAAAGAATACCCACAAAGACTCTGTGGGTATTGGACCCGTTCAAGGAGTCAAACTGCGTGAGATGGAGATGGAGAAACATAGCAGAGGCGAGTCTGTCTCTGTAGAGAGATGGTGGAGTGGGCTGCAGAGAGTAGGCCCTCTGAGTGGGGCTGGGTCTTCATAGTGTTTGGCTCCTTTCCATCAGTGACCCCACCTCAGTTATCCATCATCATGGAGTACTGTGAGCTTAGGACCCTGAGGGAACTGCTAGATCAGGAAAAGGACCTCACCCTTGCCAAGTGCATCATCCTGGTCCTGGGGGCAAACAGAGGCTTATACAGGTACCAGGTGGGGGAGAGGGCAGCAAGAAGAACGGAATGAGTCTGTCTTCTTTACTGATAGTCCCAGAGATAAGGAGAGAAGAGGCCAGAAGCCCCAGGTAGCCTTCCCTTCCATAAGTTGTTTTACTGCTTAACTCTGACTGTAACACCTGAGACAAAAGGGGGAAATGTGGCTTAATCCAGTGAGCACCAGCTCCCAGAACTGAGGGTTGAATTTAACATCCAGGCTGCTGTTGTGGAACTGGACAAGCCTTAGTCTTAAGGTTACCAGATTTAACAAATAAAAGTACAAGATGTCCAGTTAAATTTGAATTTCAGATAAGCAATGAACAATTTTTTAGTATAAGTATATCCCAGATATTACATGAGACATACTTTTACTAAAATTTCAGATATATAGAATTTCATATAAACCATAATACTTTTTTAGTACTTTTTAAAAAAAAAGTATTGATTTTTCCAAAATTAGAAATGAGCTGGGTGTCTTGTATTTTATCTGGAAGCTCACACATAGTCTATGGTTCCTTTAGCCCAAGGGCCCCCAAAGGTTAGTCACTCACAGACCGCTTACATGGTTATTACCGTATTCACAATAATGCCAGTATTATTTACTTAATATTTTCCTTTTAATCAGCTCACTTTTTAAAAACCTAAATAAGTTTTTTTTTTAAAAAAGGACACTTTCTATTACTACCATAAATTGAAGACGAGAATCACTTATCACAAATAGGTGACCACAAATAAAACCAAAACAATGTCATTAAATTCTGGCTGCATGATGCCTCCTGCCCAAAGGTCTGCAATTCAGACTGGCATTCTCTTTGTGCAGAGGAGATGTCAGCAGATTTAGGGAGGTATTAAAGACATCCAACACCAAACTGAGACTTTCTTCTTGGCGTAAGACTGGAATTAAAAGAAGAATAATTTTCTCACTATGTCATTTTGCATACCACTTATCCATACTTTTAAAAATACTGCCTTAGCTCTTTTTGGAAATCATAATGTTTATTCCTTCTCGACTCCCTACACTAGTGGGTTTTATGAGAAGTAATTTTGGACTGTAGGAGACACTGTTAGTGCCTATCCAGGTGGCCTCTGATCCTTTTTACCTTCTGTGCACACTCATCCCCCACTCAGCATACTTTGCTGCTAACAGCTCATGGCTGCCATCTGCAGAGGAATATCCATGGGCGCTGGTGCCCCTTGGCCCTGAGAGCTGAAAGTGCCCAGGAGCTTTATAGCCACCTGTCCCTGTCCCTGTTCCTCTCCCCCCACCCCACCCAGTCCACAGTCATTGAACAACAGGTGTGAGTACAAAAGTCCAGCTCCTTTGCTTCCTGCAGAACAAACCCTGAGGGGGTAATTATCCTCTAGAGGTCCCATGGGGTCAGGCTGAGCCTGGAACTTCACCTGAAGTCACACCCTTGCTTGATTTCTTCTCCTTCTCTGTCCTGCTTCCTCTACTCTCTCACCTGGTTTCTCCTGGGAATACCTTCTTAATCAATCACTTGTACCCAAATCCATGGCTCATGATCTGCTTCTGGGAGAACCCAACCTAAGGCCAACTCTGTGATAACACCCCAAACTGGGAGGCAGGGGCTCCATTAATCCAAAACACTTACCACTTACTAAGTTGGCGGGAACCCCAGCTTCACATTCTGTTTCAACCAGAAGGGTCCTAGGTATGGTCCCACCATCCAGCCATGCCTCTGATCCCTTTGCTTTGCTCCGTGCTTCCCAGGCAGAGCACCACAGAGGCGTACAGCTCACAATTGTCAAATCTCTCCTCTGCATCCTGGTTTTCCCACCTACCCGTGGATAGCAAAGTCTGTGCAAAGGTCACTAATGTTCCCTGCCTTTGGTTGTGTCAGGCTGCACCATTCGGAAACACCTGCAGAACTCCACAGAAACATCAGCAGCACGAGCTTCCTGGTAACTAAAGACTGCAATGTGAAGGTGAGTATGGCCTTCCAGGGGCCCTTTGAGTTCGACCTGTGTGACTGTTTGGTGCTGGGAGAGGGACGCACGTTTCCCAGAGGCCTGTGCCTGCTCGTTTCTCTGCCTTCACCTTAGAACTGAGTTCAGCTCTTCCCCTGCCTGGACAGCTTCCCGTGTACCCACCACAGGACAGACTCAGTCCTGCCTGCTCTTCTGATGCCCGTCGTCCACCACTTCCCAGGCACTCAGCAGGGATGGGCTAAGAGCCATTTCCCCTTAGATGCCTGGACACCACTTCTGTGTCCCTGCAACACCCATGAGGGGATCTTCTTAAGCCCAGGTAGGCATTCAGACTCACAGGCCAGCCATAGCCCACACTTGGCACCTGGAGGCAATTAGAAGGGTATCATGCAACACAGCTTGCCAGCAGGGCAGCATCAAATCCTTCTCTCCAGCCAGAGACACCACACCTGTCCCCACAATCCTCCAGGAGATATTCTCCTCACCCTCATCCCAGGTGCGACAGAAAGAGGCTCCCCTCGGGTGGGTGCGGGGCCATCCAGGCTTAGAAGCCTCACGACTCACAGGGGTCAATATTCTTTCTTTTTTTTAGATTTATTTATTTATTTTCTTTACTTTTTTGGGTGCGTCGGGTCTTAGTTGCGGCACATGGGATCTTCGTTGAGGCGTGCAGGATCTTTTGCTGTGGCACGCAGGCTCTTCCTTGTGGCACATAGGCTTCTCTCTAGTTGCGGTGTGTGGGCTCTCTAGTTGTGGCACATGGGCTCTCTAGTTGAGGTGCAAAGGCTCAGTAGTTGTGGTGTGCCAGCTTAGTTACCCCAGGGCATGTGGTTCCCTGACCAGGGATTGAACCCGCATCCCCTGCATTGGAAGGCGGATTCTTTACCACTGGACCACCAGGGAAGTCCCCCTATAGCTCTTTATAGTCCCCATCCCCCCGACCTCTTGTCCATAAACAACTTACTAATCACCCATCATTTTTAAATCAGCAGCAATATTACTTAGGAGCATAGGTAACAGTCAGCTTTTTGTCGGTTTCCCAGGGGAATAGAGCTAAAAGGTCCACTGAAATTCAGGTTCTTCTATGGAAGAGAAAAGGGTTCTGTTAACTCGAGGTCCACAGTTCCCAAATGCTAAAAGAATATTTTCTCTGTCATCCACGGATAGCTTTCTCTGAATAACAGCAGACGGGTCTTTTCTGCCTTTCAGATGTCTTTCCCCGTAGCTGGTGTAATATAAGTGTTCACAAAGCACGGTCCTTCTCACACCTGACTGTAACATGTGCTGTTCAGCCTTTCACCCCTGGTGGCTAGCGTGGAGCCAGATGTCAGAGGATGTCAGTGCTCACTGAACATGTGAATGAAAGGGGAAGGAGCCACCTAAGTGTCTAATCCTTTTCCTAACCTTGCCCCTAGTTTTGGATCCCTGGCTGCATTTAGGGCTGGCAGCCCTCTGCACATGGATGGTGCTGATGACAGATGTGCATGGACCAAGGAGAATGCACACTACCATGACTTGTGCTGTGGCTTCTTTAAGAGCATGGCATTGACCGTGCAGGGTCAGTGGGGTAACAGCCTGCCTATAGGTTCAGATACAACAGAGAGGATACCCCTGTGTTGGTTTCTTGTGTGTTTTTCTTGTCTGCTTCTGAGAGAAAATGAGCCATCGGTGACTCCAGGCACCCCTGTCCACCCTCACTCAGTGGAGCTGAGTCGTCAACTGAGAAAGCCCTGTATCTGACGTAGTAACACTAGAACAACAACATACCAAGTCTTATAGGTGCTTTATAGCCATCACCTCAAGTAACCCTCATGCCCCATTTTATAGAGAAGAAACCTCTTTGTGTTTCTCTTGGTTGTTACACCATAATAAATTGAACCCAGGATGCCAGCCAGGAGAGTAGCCACAGAGCCAGAAGACACCACTGGAAATACATCCCAAAGGAAAAAGACCATCCCCTGAAAATCATGTGCAGCACCAACCCCTTCCCTCTATCCCCCAGCCGAGGTGGTGCTGTTTCTTTCTGTCCCTGAGTCATTCTCTATCTAGCTTGCAGGATTTGAGTTGAGCAAAACACAGACTTCCGTCAGCTGACCAACTAAAGGAAAAGAAGCAGAGAGAGTCAATTCTGCCACATACATCTCACCTCAGAGACTGGAAAATGTGTATAATAAATATGACATAAAAGCTGAAATATACAGGTATGTTTATGTTCTCATGCAAGTTCTAACTCAGATGAACGGGACAAGAAAGTCCAAGTCAAATGCCAGTAGGGAGGAGCACCTTAACTCTGTTGAATGGAATTGGGTGGTAATCAGAAAATTCACTGTGAGGACTTCCCTGGTGGTCCAGTGTTTAGGACTCTGTGCTTTCACTGCCGTGGCCCAGGTTCAATCCCTGATTGGGGAACTGAGATTCCACAAGCTGCTCAGCATGGCCAAAAAGAAAAAAAGAAAATCCATTGTGTTTTCTGGAAATGGCTAGAGGGGCATGGGAAAAGGGAAACTTGTTATGGTTGTTCAGTTTCTTGGTTCTCTTTTAGCTTTGGAATCGTCCTCTGGGAAATCGCCACTGGGAAAAGCCCATTTGAAGGTAACCAGTGTGAAAGTTGACTCAGATGGTGCTGGGATTAGGTCGCTTTCCAAGAGACTAGGGATTCCCATCAGTGCTGTCCTGGGCGCTTTGTTCTTCAATGTGGGCATTGCCTGCGCTTGTCATTGGGGTCATTGGAAGCTCCTGTTTCTTCAGTTCTCAAAGTCCCTAGTTCCGTTGCCAGCCATCAGCATCCAGAGAGATGTGTGTGTGCCAGAGAAATTTTTAAGCCTCCCATCCTATCATTTCCATGCCAGGCTGTGATTGCAAGAAGATCTACCAGCTGGTGGCTGTGGACCGGCACCAGGAGCCAGTGGATAAAGATTGCCCTTCACAGTTGCAGGAGATCATTGATGATTGCTGTGCATATGAGCCCTCCAGGAGGCCCTGTGTTAAAGGTAGGGCTTTTTCTGGTCTAAAGAGCATGGACCACATGTGTTACTTAACATTTGTGAAAGATTTTCCTTATGTATCACAGCCAGGGGTTGTTTTGCCCTTCGGGGGACATTTGACAATGTCTAAAGACATTTTCGGCTGTCACAACTCAGGGGAGGTGGGGTGGGGTGGACATGCCACTGGCATCTAGTGGATAGAAGCTTCATCAACATCCTACAAGGCACAGGACAGCCCCCTACAACAAAGATTATCCAGCCCAGATATCAATAGCACAGGAGTTCAGAAACCCAGCCCTAAGGGCATTGTTTAGTCTAAAGTGGGTTGCGAAGGCAGATCACTCCAGCCTATATTCTTTCTCTCCCTTCCTTCTCTTTTATCAACATCCTGGGGGTAATTTCCTCTACTCAGACTTTTTGTTTGTTTGCAGTATGCGGGCCTCTCAGTGTTGTGGCCTCTCCCGTTGTGGAGCACAGGCTCCGGAGGCGCAGGCTCAGCGGCCATGGCTCACAGGCCTAGCCGCTCCGTGGCATGTGGGATCTTCCTGGACCGGGGCACGAACCCGTGTCCCCTGCATCGGCAGGCGGACTCTCAACCACTGCGCCACCAGGGAAGCCCTCTACTCAGACTTTTATTTCACCAGGTTATCAGCTGCTCCTCCGTTTCTTTACACCATCTCCCTCCCTGGGAATGTCTCCCCCTCCCACTCTAGATCCAAATTTCTCAGACTTTCCACAAAGCTCCAGACACAAGAGAACATGATTCACAGGCAGTATCCCCGGATTGGGCAAGTGTTTCCACTGAAGTTGCTACAGAGTTCAAAGATACAAAATAATGTTTTTCTTATCTTTATTGTGATATGTATCACAGTACAGCAATGTATAAAATATATATGTGCAATTTTTTTTAAGTCAGAGGAAAAGAACATCACATATCCACCCGTGGTTAAAGACTAGAACATTGCCACAAATTCAGAAACCACCTATGAGTCCATTGCTTTCACATTCCTCTCCTGGAGTGGGACAGTGGCTACTCCAATATTTGTTGACCGAATGAACTAGAAAATGAATGAATGAAGGTACTGCTAATGGTAGAGGGAAATTCATGGCTTTCCCCAGAGCCTGGGGATGAGGCTTACCACAAGTGTAAACTTTCTTTGGCATATTTTAACCTTGACAGTTCTTTCAAATTTTTCATTTAAATTATACATTCAGGTCCATAAAAGTAGTTACTATCATGTAGTTTAGGGGAACACATTAGTTTTGTCTTTTGGTGGAGGAAAAAAAAAGACATCCATCTAAACAACTCTTCTATGAAGTGGCGCTTAGTGCATTTTTTTTTCAGTCTTTTTACAAGTGAGCCAACGGGGGGTTGGTGTTTAAGTAATCACCCATAAAGTTGTAAATGGGAATTTCACCCCTAAAATGAAATACAGCCAATAACTTTCTCCTCTAACTATATAGAACTTTTGGAAGTTGGAGACAAGACTATAACCTTCTTGCTTGTGTGTTTATTCTTTCTCTTATAATTAGTAAACATGGCCACTAGGTGGATCATGAATGAATATACTCTCAGAACCTTTTAGAAACATTCTGTATATTTTTCACTAAGCAGCCCTCTGTGTTGTCCAAATTTTTTTTTGCCATGTGATATTACCTATTTTTTTAATTTTCAAAGAATCAGTCAGTGTTTGATGATGTGCCTATGTATTCATTGACAAGGAAAGCAATTCAAGATATATTTTGAGATTAAAACACAATTCCATCTATACCTAAATATACACATTTAGATCGATGACGATTTTAAACAAAGTAACTAATGACTTCTCTGGAGATAATTTTTCTTTTTTTGCTTCTATGTATTGTCTAAATTTTATGCATTGGACATGCAGTTACTTATATAACAGTGAGAATCACTCAAAATGTTTTTCATTCTATGCCATAATATATGTATTTGTTTACAAAATAACATTCCTTTTCCTCATATTAACCTTGCTATAGCTCAGTAGAAGCTCCCTTAGGGGCAGGAAAAGGAAAAAATAAAACTACAAATGTTAATGTTCACTTTAGTGACAGGTTTGGAGGAGGAAAATATTGAAAAGTCAATTATTTGGATAATCCAAGGCTTTCAGTTGTTTACACTCTCCTCTGCTACTAGTTCCACTCAGAATTGGAAGCTGAGTAAATGAAATTTGGCAGTGTGCAGTCTGTGCCTGAGGTTTAGATTTTTAGGTCTTCCTCCTAAAGGTGAGATTTCGTCTTTCAGAGAAATGCTTGAAAAATGTTTGCTGTCAAGTGATGTGACGGTAGTTTAGTAGCAGGCAATTGGTTGCAATGGTTTGGGATTGAAGAGACCGTGTAGGTAAGTTCTTTTGCATGAGCTCTTCAACACACTGGAGGATATACAATATATGAACAGGATTGTCCCACTCCTCTTTACAGGCTCCGGGACACTGCGGGCAACATTTTGAAATTATTGGATTAGCTACCAGCCTTTGGATAAAGACATCTCCTTCACCAAAGACTTAGGGAGAAATAGCATGAGGCACAGTTTTAATATTTTCATCTTTTCAAAATGGACCAAGAAATCTTTCTCTTGTGACTTTCTCCCGCCACAAAGTTCAAATGAAGAGCGGTAAAACCCTTCTTCCGCTTTTCTCTTTGGGCGAGAGTTGACGGACGTAGGTTTCTACCAATTGTACGAGGCCTCCTCGAGCGTGGTCCCGCCTAGTCCGTTTACGAAGGATCAGCCAATGAGAGCGCCGCTGTTTCAGCCAGTGGCGACCAAAGAAAGAAGAAGAGAAGGTATTGGCCGCCGACTGGGACTGCTGCCCAATAGGAGCAGGCCGAGCCCGCAACTCGGGCTGGCGGATTGAGCTGCTCCGGAAGTGGGTGTCCGGCGAGAGTTTTTATAAGGAGACTGCAGCTGCTCCGGCGGTCTTGCGACTCGGACCGCGTCCTTCCGGCTTCAGGTGAGGTGGGCGCTTTCCTCTTCCCAGACCTTGGGCCTCTGGCTCCGGGATGACTTCCCGGGCTGGGTCCATGGACGCGGGGCCCCGGGACGCCTCACGAGATGGGCTGCGGGCCGGCCTGGAACCCGGCTATCTGAGGAGGTTCGGCCGCTCCGGGCGGCCCCAAGTGTCGGGGCTGAGGCTCCCGAATCCCCGCTCTTTCGGGGTTGCTGGTGAGGGTGGGGGCGGGGAAGGCAGGAACACCGGGGATTCCGGAAGGAGCCGACTTGGCCGCCGGGCCGGAGTCATAGGTCCAGGGTTGCTCTCCAGGCAGCCGAGCCTCAGACTCATCATCTGCAAATAACTGCCGTCCCGTGGAGCGCCCTCTACATGCATCACTTTCAAGTTGAACGAAAGACCTATTGTTCTATCCAGCTTTATCTCACAGCAACACTGTGACGTAAACACTTTTATTATCCTCATTTTACAGAAGAGCAAGTCGAATAGGGAACCTCCTAAGGTCCCAGAGGTAGGATGTGACAGAGCAGGGATTTGAACCCAGGTCGGCCCCACTCTCCGCCGGCGCCTCTTATTCTTTTAAGTGGGAGCCATCTTCCCGCCTGGAGCGGACATTGGTTGAAATCTGAGTGACAAAGCTTGGGAAGATTACGGGAGGTCTAGGACCAGGCTGCTCACGGCCTGGGGCGGGGGGTGGGGGTGGGGGTGGGGGAGCAGCCGACGCACCGCTGCTCAGCCCCAGGCCTGGAGGGATTTGTGTTTTCCCCACTTTGATTGGGAAGCTTTGCTCCAGTATGGCGCTGGTTAGAGAACTTCCCGCGGTGCTAATATGTTCTTAGTTGTTGGGAGATTTTGGTTGGTTTTGTGTTTTTAGGTGGATGGTGTGTAATTCAGTAGATATTTAGCATCTGCTCTGTACTTCTTGCTGTGTAGGATACACCGGTGAATCAGGTTTGGATTCGGCTCTGGGCCTTTCACGTCTCATCAGAACTGGTTGTTCTCTAATCAGATCTGGCGTATGATGGGAAGAAATTTCACTTTTTAATATTTAACCATACTGAGAAGTGCACAGAATAATTTTTAAAAGACCCGTGCATTCACCACCCAGATCTGACAAATCTTGGCTTTGACTTTTTGATAGAATTCTTTTTTTTTTTTTTCCTTAAAAAAAAAAATTCTGTATTCAAAGCCTCATGTGTACCTCTGCACCCTTCCTCTCCTGAATTTGGTATTTTTCATGCCTGGGCTTGTTTTATACTATCTTATATCTATAAATCCATATAGTAGTGTGGTTTTGCATATAAGTGTCCTAAAATTGGAATTAATAATGGAGGTTGTTCTGTAACTGATATAATTTTTGAGGAAATTTACCGTGTTGGGGTTCTTAGAAGAGAGTGTATGGTTACATCTTGACCAGAGGTTTTGCTTCACTTTCTTCTCCATTTTGAGTTCTCTCATTCTTGTACTTTAGTTAATCAAGTATTCTAGCTTGAGCTTTTAATGTTATTATTATTTTTTAACTGTCTTTTGTTTTCTGAAAGAGTTACTCATGTTTATCTTCCAGTCCTTCTATTAAAGCATTTACTTTGGCTGTAAATTTTCTTTTTCTAAGAGCTCTTTCTTGTTTTCTGATTTGATCTTTATTTCCTTGGCATTCTTTTAAGTTTGGATTTGTTTATTTATTTACTTATTTCTGTTTCTTGCATTGTATTCCTTTGTTTTCTCCGAGTTTCTTCTCTTTGTCTGCTTTGGTCTCTTTCTCGCATGTTGGAGGCTTTTCTTGAATGTCAGTTGTTCTTTGGCTATTTGTTCATTTTGAGGAGAGACCCCCAGAAAACTGATTGGAAGCTCTTTATGAATGACTGAACCTTACCAACCAGTGGACTTTTATTGTTAGTTGTATGGGCAGAGACCCAGCCATTTTCTTGAGAGTCAGAGCTGTCAGTATTTATAGATCTTTCCTCTTGAGCTGGTTTTCTCTAGGGAACAATCCTGTAATTTCCTGCCTTGAGGCATAGAGAATGTATGTAAACCAGAATATTGCGTTCTGGATTTGTGCAGCTGGGGAGAAGGGTTGGAAGTGTCTCACACTTGTGAAAGTTCGTAGACTTTCACTTAACTCTTTGTTTTCCCTGCTGGTCTTAAGTCTGTCTGGTTCAAACCTCCAGTTGTCTGCAGCATAGGGGGAGGGGTTTTTTGATTGTTTGCCTGAGGGACAGATTAACTACTTTCACAGGATTTTGGTACGTGGTTTTTACAGTCCCCTCAGTGGAAATTAGCTTGCTTCTCAACAGCACACAGTCCTACCAGTTATCAGTCCGAAAAACTGATTTGTGTGTCTCATACTCCATTTGCCTTGTACTTGTGGATCCACTACTTTCAGTAGTTCAGTCCTCTTATCGATCTATTTTTATGTATGTATGTATGTATGTATGTATTTATGGCTGCGTTGAGTCTTCGTTCCTGTGCGTGGGCTTTTCTCTAGCTGCAGCGAGCGGGGTCTACTCTTGGTTGTGGTGTGCAGGCTTCTCATCATGGTGGCTTCTCTTGTTGCAGAGCACGGGCTCTAGGCACGCGAGCTTCAGTAGTTGCGGCATGTGGGCCCTAGAGTGCATGGGCTTCAGTAGTTGCAGCACACAGGCTTCAGTACTTGTGGCTTGTGGCCTCTAGAGCACAGACTCAGTAGTTGTGGCGCATGGGCTTAGTTGCTCTGCAGCATGTGGGATCTTCCTGGACCAGGGATCGAACCTGTGTCTCCTGCGTTAGAAGGCGTATTCTTAACCACTGTGCCACCAGGGAAGTCCCTAGATCTATTTTAAAGGATAGTGCTGTGATCACATGACTTCATGTTTTCAAAGGGCAAACAGGAAAACTGGTTATAAGTACTTATTATGAAAAAAAAAGTCGAACAAAATCATCTCTTTAAGTTTCTCAGTTTTGCCAAGAATGATCTTAAACAGAAATATTAAAGAACAGATATGATTAGATAAAACATGTCTTATAGCTGATGTATTTTACTAATACTTACAAATATTGCTTCTTCAGTGATGGCTCATGAAGCAATGAAATATGATCTTCAGGTGCAGTTAGATCATGGTGCTGCACAACAGCCTGCTCCCCCTGAAGTGGTCAGCGGCCCAGGGGGACCACCCCTGCTCCAGCCTTCTCATACTGAGGTGGCCAGCAGCCAGGAAGGACCACCCCTGTTTGAGCCTGCACCTGCTGCAGTGGTCAGCAGCCAAGGGGGACCAGCCCCGCTCCGGCCCCCTCCTGATGAAGTGGTCAGCAGCCAAGGGGGACCAGCCCCGCTCCAGCCTGCTCCACAGGTGTCCATTGATGTGACAGAGGAGCTCTCAGGAGAAGAGACTGTGGAGAACATCAATCCAGGAGTTTCAGAGGAGCGTAGGCAGGAATCTGGTGCTAACCGCACTGCCCAAGTATCTTCATTGAATCCAGTGGACAGCTTCATCAGTGGGCTGCAGAGACTTCGTGGCATGCTGGAATTCCTGAGACCAACTTCGGACCACAGGGTGGGGCCAGTGAGAGCCAGGAGGAGGAGGAGTTCTGCTTCACAGAGGGCAAGAGCTGGAGGGTCTCACAGGACAAACAGTGCCAGGTAAATATATGTATAAACAGTAGGATTAGTGCCAGATTGGGAATTATGAACCTTAGGCCCTGATCGTAGCTCCAGTGCTGCCAAGAATTGGCATTGTGACTTGGCAAGTCAGGTGACCTTTCTGAAACCCTGTTACCGCATAAGTCAGATGAGAATAAAAGTGCTTGCCTTATTTACTTCACAAAGTAATGGAGGGGATAAGTTACACTGATATGTTTTGAAAACTCGGTGGTAGTTTGTTGGCAGCGGTTTCTGTAGAGGCTGGCTTTTCTTTTGATCATTTGTCTGTTCATCAAAAAAATATTTAACTTGCAAGGCCACTCCACTCGCCCATGTTTCATTGTTCTCCACTTAGTGGTGCAGTTGATTTTGGAAGATGGGCAGGCTGGATTTAGAGAAGCCTTGTGAAAAGTAGAGTGTGAATTAATTTAGAGCGTATCTGACTAAGTGAGAAACATTCTAGCCCTCCTCACCTGATAAGTGTTGTAGAGTTAAAAATAATTTTCTTCCATAGGTTTTGGTTCGAATTTGCCTCTTGAAGGGCTTAGCTCTCAAGTCTTGACAGAGTTATTATGAAGAATAACAATTGTCTACGCCTTACCTGTTTTTTAACTTCCTTCAGCTTTTTTTGAAATACTTTGTTTCACATTTGGGCTTCTAAGTATCTTCATAATGTTGAAAGAGATTGAATTCAACCTTTTCATTTTAAATATGAAGGAAACTTGGACCCTGAGAGAGTGGTTTGTTCAGGGTCTCATAGCGACAGCACAGAGGAGGTTAGAGCTGGTGTTTGAACCTGAATCTGACTGTTGTCAACAAAAACAGATAGAAGAAACTTCAGTCAGACCCATTTGTTTTCTAACACTGTGAAAATAATGAGGTGACAATAAAAAGTGGTAGCTGGGCCATCTAATACCTATGTTTTACAAATGAGGAAGATGATGGGGTGATTTGTGATTTGACTGGGATAACTGTGGAACTGGACTGTGCCTTCTGATTCTGGATTTCAGCATCCTTTTCCATGGATCCTGCTGATTACTGTATCAGGGCCTGCTATTACTGTGGCTTAGTCTCTGTAATGCCTGGTCACTGCTGGATGTGATCCATCAAGGGTGAGAGGTGCCTAGTTCTGTGTTGACAAGAGTTGCAGATGTATGCTATTCTGTTATTTTAAGATGCTGTTTACTCGGATTTTGAAAGCAAAGTAGGATTTCATACATTTGTGTCATAGGTGAAGGTACCCTGTAGTGCAATTTGGGGACCCTGTTGAAGTAAGGGGGCTGACAGTTGAGAATGGTGTCCCCAAGAACTGTCAAGAGGCCTCTTGCAGTAGTCCTCACGCTTGGTTGTTCATCCACTCATGAGCAGGCGGGGGTGGAGATTGCTCTTGGTTGGGGACTTTTGTGTTAACCAGTTCACAGGAGAGTGACACTTATAAACCAGATGCCAATTTACAGAGAAAATTAGAAACACCACAGAGACCGAATTCTCTTGTTGGCACAGTCAGCATGATTCTCCTAGGGGATGCTGCCACACAGAAGCCAGACTCTCAGAAAATAGCTCGATGTGTGTAGAATCTCTGCTCAGGGACTGAGCTACAGAATTTAGATGTTAAATGGTATCAGTTAAGCTGTTTGACTGACGGTCATATGTTTGTCTCCACAAAGAGAATAAACCTTAAAGGCAAGGAATTATGCAGTTCAGTGGAGAGAACATGGATTCTGGAGCCAGATAAATGTGGCGTTAAAATTTTTTTCCTTTAAATTGTGTTGTAAACAAATTCCACACTAAATTCACATAAAAGTCTGAGCTTTTCCACGACTCATTGCTTACACCTTCTGAATTTCTTGAGGTGAATTTCTCATTATGGTGTTTGGCGTTACTCACCCGACAGACCATTCCTGGGCCAGGTGCTGAGAGCCTGGGCCAAGGTGAGCAGCTTTTGCCTCAGACTCCACCAAGAAGCCAAAAATTGGGGAAACCTGCATAGTGGGATATTTTTCCCAACTACTTCTCAGCCAAGGTCACAAACTTCTTTCCTGTTTCTTTGTTTGAGGCTGCTTGATTCTGACAGCCAGCGTCATCACTTATTCATCAAATATTTGTAACACTCCACTATGTGAGAGACTGAACTCTTGCCTTGATGATACATTGGTGAACTGGACAGATCAGGGTACCTTTTCTCTTGGAGCTTAGGGAATCTAGGACTACAGAGGGTAAGCAAGGGGCAAGAACTTACTGTACTGTTATTTAATTCAGAGATGATAAGTGCAGGAAAAAAGGAGAATTTCTTGGGTTCCAAGACTGTACTCCTAGCACTGCCTCCCAGTTGCTCTTCATAGTTCCTCTTTTATATGTCCCCACCTGACCTTGGAAATGCCTATTTTGCTATGTAAAAGCAATATTAATGAGTGATTTTTTAAAAAATAGTCAATCACTTAATTTTTTACTGGTTTCTATGCAGAATGCTATTGATATGCATGTAATAGCCTAACTTTATTATGTATTTCATTTGGTTAAAATGTTCTTAGGAAATACTGTTCTTATATTCTTATTCTCATGAGTAGCTATAGCTGCTGTTCATGCACAGTTCCTAAAATAAGTTTGTAAACTTGGTTAGCATTTTTTTTTGAAAAGGAAACCTGAGTGACATCAGTGAAAACAGCAGAGTAAGGACCTCAGAAAATTCTCTCCATAAAATCATTGAAACAGGGCTTCCCTGGTGGCGCAGTGGTTGGGAGTCTGCCTGCCAACACAGGGGACATGGGTTCAAGCCCTGGTCTGGGAAGATCCCACATGCCATGGAGCAACTAAGCCCGTGTGCCACAGCTACTGAGCCTGCGCGTCTGGAGCCTGTGCTCCACAACAGGAGATGCCGCAACAGTGAGAGGCCATGAAGAGTGGCCCCGTTCACCGCAACTGGAGAAAGCCCTCGCACAGAAACGAAGACCCAACACAGCCATAAATAAATAAATAGATAGATAAATAGATAAAATCATTAAAACAACTGGCAAAATTTATCAAAATCAACTTTTCAGTACTCTGGAAATTAACCAAATACTTGTAGCAATTCAGTGAGTGATTCTCAAAGAAAACCAGCTGAATCTCAGTAAGAACTGTGAGCTTTGTGGCATTCCCTATTCCCATCCCCCTCTTCAGCTTCATAGTAGTCTTTTTTTTAAATATTTATTTATTTATTTGGCTGCGTTGGGTCTTATTTGCAGCATGTGGGATCGATCTTTCATTGCGGCACGCAGACTTCGTTGCCCCACGGCATGTGGGATCTTAGTTCCCCGACCAGGGATCGAACCCATGCTCCCTGCATTAGAAAGCTGATTCTTAACCACTACTATGGAGGGACTTACTATGAAGTCCCTCCATAGTAGTCTTGAAAACTAAATGCCTGCAATCACAGTGAAAAGGCAGCAGCCTGGAAGCAACTAGAGAGAGTAGAATGGAATTGGAGGTCCTTCAAAACCTCATCCCCAGAGAATTCTCTTTCTTTGACCTGTTTGTTGGTTTCCTGGAAGATCCCACTTGAAAGGCAATCCCTGGCTTGTCCAGTTCAAAAATTCTAAAGCCTTTTCCCCAGGGTCTGCCTGTGGCAGTGGATGACCATTGGGGCAAACATTAGACTAACCAAAAAGCTTAAAAGGAAAAGGTGGAGAATGAGATCTTCCTATGGGGTTTTGAAAAGTTCTGACATATTCCTGGGAATCTAGAAGGCCACATACATGCCCAGGGCTGTGTGCAGCTGGGCCCACAATCAGTAAAGACCTAAGAAGGCACTAAGCTCTCAGCTCTGGCTGACCTTGAGGCTCTGCATAAGCAGGAAATGAAGGCTAAGGCAGAGTTGTCACCTGCCTGGCTGATTATTGTTGATGTGTCCCAACACACACATCAAGTCCCTCAGCAAAGACTGGGAGGTATACTGATTCCAAGTGTTTAAGGAAATCTCTGTCTAGTCATGAACTGAACACTAAGCTAACCAAACAGAAACTTCAGTGGCCACACACAACAAAGAATGCAAACTTTATAGAATTAACTTCAGAAAAGTCACTAAACCAATAGTAACAACTATAAGAAAGAGCAACAACAACAAACCCTGGGAATGGGTGAAATCTCATTTCCAGAGTTACCACATTATATTATTTGAAATGTCCAGTTTTCAAGAAAAAATAAGGTATGTAAAGAAAGTATAACCAGGGCCTCCCTGGTGGCGCAGTGGTTGAGAGTCCGCCTGCCGATGCAGGGGATACGGGTTCGTGCCCCGGTCCGGGAGGATCCCATATGCTGCAGAGCTGGGCCCGTGAGCCATGGCCGCTGAGCCTGCGCATCCGGAGCCTGTGCTCCGCAACGGGAGAGGCCACAACAGTGAGAGGCCCGCGTACCGCAAAAAACAAAAAAAAAAAAATAAATAAAAAATAAAAAAAAGAAAAAATAAAAGAAAGTATAACCAGTACACAGGAAGAAAAAATAGAAACTGTACATGAAGAAGCCAAGATGTTGGACTTACTAGACCAACTTTAAATCTGCTATTTAAATATATTCAAAGAACTAAAGCAAAGTATAAAACAACAAAATAGACAATATCAATAAAGAGACTGAAGTTATAAAAATGTACAAAATAGAAATACTGGAATTGACACAGTAAATGGAAAAAAAATCACTAGAGAGCTCAACAGCAGGTTTGAGCAGGCAAAAGAGAGAACTTTTCTCCTTCTTTAACATTTTTGACTTGAAAAGTGGCTCAAGATAAGAGGTGAAACAATGATGACCATAGCCAGGCTTCATACCTTCAAAAGACCTTGGTCTTAGTAGCTGCAGAAGCAGAATCCCATGAGGCCATATTTGATCAATAGGGCCCTTTTAGGGCTTCCCTGGTGGCGCAGTGGTTGAGAGTCCGCCTGCCGATGCAGGGGACGCGGGTTCGTGCCCCGGTCTGGGAGGATCCTACATGCTGCGGAGCGGCTGGGCCCGTGAGCCATGGCCACTGAGCCTGCGTGTCCGGAGCCTGTGCTCCACAACGGGAGAGGCCCGCGTACAGCAAAATTAAAAAATTAAAAAAAAAATAGGGCCCTTTTTCGTCTTGCCCACTCTCTTTTCAACCCCCTAATATCAGCAGACAAATTGCTGAGTCAGCCCTCCCCCCCTCCTTCCTTCCTTTATATTAATGAGTCATGTCTTTAAAAGGTATTGACAAAAGAAATGCCAGTAAAGTAGGATTAGCTCTTAGCAGAGGGGTCAGGCTTCAGTGTGGGCTAATGGAATACTTGAGTGGAAAGAGCATGTCTAGTCCAGTCAGCACCTGCCTGAATCTCTATTTCTACTTCAACGTTCAAAGGCAGCATTTAATGGCCTGGTGATGCATTAAAATGACTAGGATTTACCTCCAAATTACTGTGGATTATTCTTGTGATGATGGTACATTGTACAAGAATTCTGTTGTCTTTCTGCATATATAGGTTGAGAGCACCGTTGGATGCTTACTTTCAAGTAAACAGGACGCAGCCTCATTCGCCAGCCACCTCTTATGGTTCAGAGACTAGGAATCCTGTCTCTGAAGACTTGCAGGTATCAGGTACTTCTGACAGTGACAGCTCCACAGAGTATGAAGAGGGAGTTGTCCAGGCAGAGGAACCTGAAGCTGTGGTTTTAGAAGGTGAGTGTTTTATCCAGATTTGATTCACAAGGTCAATATCCGGAAAGCTTAGACTCCAGAAGGCTAGAAATTCTAGACTTGTGTTTTGATACTTTCCCTTTTCACCCCAAATGTCATAGATTAATGCTTTATAGTACAGAGCTTTCACTGGCCATAACTGTATAGAGAGGATTTGATCTGGCTTGCAATTTAATGTGATTTGTGACCCATTGAGTTGGTCACTTTATAATGGCATTTTACATTCCCTTTCGTTTTCTTAGACATTTGAGAAGGAAGTAGATTATTTAAAAGAAAATCTTCGTAAATTCAGCACCCTGTCTAGTCCAGTACTTTTTAAGTCCTAGTGTAATGTTACGTGTAGTGCAAGTGGAACTTTATTTAACAGTAGATGGGCAGAGACCCCTTAAGCATACGCTTGTATTAAAAATCTCTCTGGGGACTTCCCTGGTGGCGCAGTGGATGAGAATCCGCCTGCCAATGCAGGGGACACGGGTTCGATCCCTGGTCTGGGAGGATCCCACGTACTGCGGAGCAACTAAGCCCACGAGCCACAACTACTGAAGCCCACACACCTAGAGCCCGTGCTCCATAACAAGAAAAGCCACCACAAGGAGAAGCCTGTGCACCGCAATGAAGAGTAGCCCCCGGTCGCCACAACTAGAGAAAGCCCCGTGCGCAGTAACAAAGACCCAACGCAGCCAAAAATAAATAAAATCTTTACCCAGAAAAAAAAAAAACCAAAAAACCTATCTGATACCCTACACTGTGGTCTTCTCATAGTAAAGGTAACCAAGGCTTGGAGAAATGGCTTTCCAGGTCTGTGATAGGAAATATACAAGATGGGCCTAGGGCATTTTATTGTGCTGGAAAGCAAGGAAGCCATCTGAGTCTTACAGAGTTACGTCAGTAGGCACAGGCGCAACCTTGAAAGAGATCCTACTGGCCTAAGTTGGGACAGTTTGAGCATTAAAAAGAATAATGAATGTATTCTTAGATTACAGATTGAAATACATCAAATCTGTGTGAATCTATAAATTCATAATTGTGCACTTAAAAAAAAAAACACCTTACTTATCACCATCATAAGTTATTAGAGCCCTGACTCATTGCTCTGAAAACTTGAATAAAGGATTAAGCATTTATCCTGCCTTTCCTATATGAACTGTATCCAGAAAACCAAATAGTTGATGGAGAAGGTCTTTTAAGTTTGTTTGTTTTTTTTGCGGTACGCGGGCCTCTCACTGTTGTGGCCTCTCCCGTTGCGGAGCACAGGCTCCGGATGCACAGGCTCAGCGGCCATGGCTCACGGGCCCAGCCGCTCCGCGGCATATGGGATCCTCCCAGACCGGGGCACGAACCCGTATCCCCTGCATTGGCAGGCGGACTCTCAACCACTGCGCCACCAGGGAGGCCCTAGTTACACACTGTAATCACTCAAAGTCTTTGGTTTACCTTGGGGTTTACTGTTGGTGTTGCACATTCTATAAGTTTGGACAAATGTATGATGACATACATCCATCATTATGATATCATATGCAGTATTTTCAGTGCCCAAAAGGTCCTCTATGCTCTGCCTATTCTTCCCTTCCACCCACCCCCTAAGGAAGTTTTGTTTAATAGAAAAATCCCAGCTAGTAATTGTAGCATGAATGATAGGGGGAAAAATTATCATTTTGTGACTACTAATGAATTGATGTATCTAGTCAAAGATCATCAGTGACTCTTAAAACCATTAGGTTGGAAGGTTGGTGGGAGTCTTTAATAGAGGGACCAGGGTGACACCACCGGAACCCGTTGATCAATCTTAGCATTTCAGAAAGTGAAACCACCAGATTTTATGTGCCTCTTGACGTGCTGCAATCAGAAATGTCCAGGGCTTCCCTGGTGGCGCAGTGGTTAACAATCCACCTGCCAATGCAGGGGACACGGGTTCAATCCCTGGTCCGGGAAGATCCCACATGCCGCAGAGCAACTAAGCCCGTGCACCACAACTACTGAGCCTGCGCTCTAGAGCCCATGTGCCACAACTACTGAAGCCCACACACTTAGAGCCCATGCTCCGCAGCAAGAGAAGCCACTGCAATGAGAAGCCCATGCACCACAACGAAGGGTAGCCCCCGCTGTCCACAACTAGAGAAAGCCCGTGTGCAGTGACAAAGACCCAACACAGCCAAAAATAAATAGATTAATTTATTTTTTTTTTTAAAAAGAAAATGTCCATACCACCTAGTAAGTACTGTTGCCCCCCATAAAAACCCTGAGTCAACTTGAGACTCTAGATATAATAAACAGTTTAAGCAGTTTACAGGAAGGAAATAAAGGAACAAGATGAGCAATAACTCAAAAATGCAGTCATTCAAATCTAAAATGTAAGACATTCTACAAATGGAACATCTAGAAGAAGGCCTATACATATATGAAAATCTAATACATTGTAAAGGGAATATATCAGTGGGGAAAAAATAGACTTATAATTAATATTATTGTTAAAACTGTATAGCTAACTGGAAAACAAATTTGGATTTGTTCCTCAATACTATAAACTAGGATATAAGAGGTTAGAGATCTAGTGTGGAAAATGAAACCATTTAGTATTAGAGGAATACATGAGTGATAAAATCTAGGAGTAAGGAGTACTTCAAAATATAGAAGAAATATAAGAAAATTACATTAAAATTTTTTAAAAGTTATGACAGCCAGCATAGATATTTTGTTTCCACTTATGTAAAATGTCCAGAAAAGACAAATCTATAGAGACAAAGTAGATTAGTGGTTGCGTAAGGGCTGCTGGTACAAATGGGGAATGATTCTAAATTGGTGTGATGGATATTTTTGGGGTGATAGAAATGTTTTAAAATTGGATTGTGGGGGCTTCCCTGGTGGCGCAGTGGTTGAGAGTCCGCCTGCCAATGCAGGGGACACGGGTTCATGCCCCAGTCTGGGAAGATCCCACGTGCCGCGGAGTGGCTGGGCCCGTGAGCCGTGGCCACTGGGCCTGCGTGTCTGGAGCCTGTGCTCCGCAACAGGAGAGGCCACAACAGTGAGAGGCCCGCGTACCACAAAAACAAAAAAATTGTATTGTGGTAATGATTGTACAACTCTGTAAATAAGTTTAAAAATATCTTGAGGAAGTAGTTGGTCAAATCTAGGATGTAGGGCATTTCACAGGACCAGTGACCAGATTTCTCCAACAAATGAGTGACAAAACAGGTGAATTTTAATTTAGAACTTCTCTTAATCAAAAGACGTCATTAAAAGAGTGAAGTGGCAACCCACTGACTAGAGAAAACATTCATAATACATATATCCAGAAAAGGGCTTATATCTAGAATACATAAATAACTTCTACAACCTTATAGAATAATGGGCCAAAGATTTGCAAAGGTACTTCCAAAACAAGATAGCCAAATGGCCAATAAATATATACAGAGACTTGATTAGTCATCAGGGAAATACAGATTAAAACCACAGTGTGGTAACTGATATGCACCCACCGCAACAGCTAAAATTTAAAAGACTGACAATATCAAGTATTGGGAAGGATATAAAGCAACCAGACCTCTCATACAGTACTGGTGGGAGTGTAAATTTTTTTTTTTAATGCTGCTTATAAGAGGTTCACTTTATTTTTTTATTGAAGCGTAGTTGATTTACAATGTTAATTTCTGCTGTACAACAAAGAGATTCAGTTATACATATATATGTATATTCTTTTTCTATATTCTTTTCCATTATGGTTTATCATAGGATATTTATTTATTTATTTGTTATTTATTTTTGGCTGCGTTGGGTCTTTGTTGCTGCGCGTGGGCTTTCTCTAGTTGCGGTGCCTGGGCTTCTCATTGCTGAGAATGGGCTCTAGGCGTGCAGGCTTCAGTAGTTGTGGCATGTGGGCCAGTAGTTGTGGCACATGGGCTTAGTTGCTCCTCGGCATGTGGGATCCTTCCAGACCAGGGATTGAACCCACGTCCCCTGCATTGGTAGGTGGATCCTTAACCACTGCGCCACCAGGGAGGTCCCTCTTCTGCCCATTTTTTGGTTGGGTTGTTTTTTTGTTGTTGAGTTGTATGAGCTGTTTGTATATTGTGGAAATTAAGCCCATGTCGGTCGCATCTTTTGCAAATATTTTCTCCCATTCTGTAGGTTGTCTTTTCATTTTGCTATGGTTTCCTTTGCTGTACAAAAGCTTGTAAGTTTGATTAGGTCCCATTTATTTATTTTTGTTTTTATTTCTATTGCTTTGGGAGACTGACCTAAGAAAACATTGGTATGATTTATTTTGCCTATGATCTCTTCTTAGGAGTTTTATGGTGTCATGTTTTATGTTTAAGTCTTTAAGCCATTTTGAATTTATTTTAGTGTATGGTGAGAGGGTGTGTTCTAACTTCATTTATTTACGTATGGCTGTCCAACTTTCCCAACACCACTTGCTAAAGAGACTGTCTTTTTCCCACTGTATATTCTTGCCTCCTTTGTTGAAGATTAATTGACTGTAGGTGTGTGGGTTTATTTCTGGGCTCTATTTTCTGTTCCATTGATCCATATGTCTGTTTTTGTGCCAATACCATGCTGTTTTGATTACTGTAGCTTTGTGATATTGTCTGAAGTCTGTGAGGGTTATGCCTCCTGCTTCGTTCTTTTTCTTCAGGATTGCTTTGGCAATTCTGGGTCTTTTATGGTTCCATATAAATTTTAGGATTATTTGTTCTAGTACTGTGAAAAATGTCATGGGTAATTTGATAGGGATTGCATTAAATCTGTAGGTTGCTTTGGGTAGTATGGCCATTTTAGCAGTGTTAATTCTCCCGGTCCAAGAGCATGGGATATCTTTCCCTTTCTTTGAATCATCTTCAGTTTCCTTTATTAATGTTTTATAGTTCTCAGTGAATAAGTCTTTCTCCTCCTTAGTCAGGTTTATTTCTAAACATTTTATTTTGGGGGGTGTGATTTTTTCCTTTCTTCTTTTTGGCTGCACAGTATGCAGGATCTTAGTTCCCCGACCAGGGATTGAACTCATATCCCATGCAGTGGAAGTGCGGAGTCTTAACCATTGGACTGCCAAGGAAGTCCCTTGCGGGTGTGTGGTTGTTTTTTTTTTTTTTTTTTTTTTTTGCGGTATGTGGGCCTCTTACTGTTGTGGCCTCTCCCGTTGCGGAGCACAGGCTCAACGGCCATGGCTCACGGGCCCAGCCGCTCCGCGGCATGTGGGATCTTCCCAGACCGGGGCACGAACCCGTGTCCCCTGCATCGGCAGGCGGACTCTCAACCACTGCGCCACCAGGGAAGCCCGCGGGTGTGATTTTTAAAAAAGGTATTGTATTTTTACATCCCCTTTCTGATACTTCATTGTTAGTGTAAAGAAATGCAGCCGATTTCTGTATGTTAATCTTGTATCCTGCTACCTTGCTGAATTCCTTTATCAGTTCTAGTAGTTTTTGTGTGGAGTCCTTAAGATTTTATATATATAGTATCATATTATCTGCATATAATGACAGTTTTACCTCTTCCCTTCCAATTTGGATACCTTTTGTTTCTTTTTCTTGTCTGATTGCTGTGGCTAGGACTTCCAGTACTATGTTGAATAGAAGTGGTGAGAGTGGGCATCCTTGTCTTGTTCCAGATTTTAGCAGGAAGGCTTTCAGCTTTTCACAGTTTAGTATTATATTGTCTGTGAGTTTGTCATAAACAGACATGTTTATGACAAAAAACATGTTCTTGTTTTTTGAGGAAGGCATGTATCGCTTGAACTTCCCTGTAAGAACTGCTTTTGCTGCATCCCATAGATTTTGTATGGTTGTGTTTTCATTGTCATTTGTCTCAAGGTATTTTTTAATTTCCTGTTTGACTTCATCATTGACCCATTGGTTTTTTTAGTAGCATGTTGTTTAGTTTCCATGTAATTGTTTTTTTCTCATTTCTTTTTCTGTGGTTGATTTCTAGTTTCATGCTGTCGTGGTCACAAAAGATGCTTGAGATAATTTCTAAAAATATCAATTAAGTCTAACAGTTCTCTTGTATCATTTAGGATCTCTGTTTGCTGTATTGATTTTCAGTCTAGAAGATCTGTCCATTGATGTGAGTGGGGTGTTAAAGTCTCCTACTATTATTGTATTCCTGTCAGTCTCTCCCTTTATGTCTGTTAACTGTGTTTTATGTATTTCGATGCTTCTATATTAGGTGCATATATGTTGACGAGTTAAAAATCCTCTTCTTGTATTGATCCTTTTATCATTATATAGTGTCCTTTATCTTTCCTTATGGCCTTTTTCTTAAAGTCTATTTTGTCTGATGTGAGTATTGCGACCCCTACTTTCTTATCATTTCCGTTAGCATCATATATCTTTTTCCATCCCCTCACTTTCAGTCTGTATGTGTGCTTTGCCCTAAAGTGGGTCTCTTGTAGGCAGCATATTGTAGGCTTTTGGGTTTTTTTATCCGGTCTGCCACTCTGTGTCTTTTGATTGGAGCATTTAGTCCATTGACATTTAAAGTAATTTTTTTTAAAGAAATGTACGATTTATTTATTTATTTATTTATTTATTTTATTATTATTATTTTCTTTCTTTTTTGCGGTATGCGGGCCTCTCACTGCTGTGGCCTCTCCCATTGTGGAGCACAGGCTCTGGACGCGCAGGCCCAGCGGCCATGGCTCACGGGCCCAGCTGCTGCGCGGCACGTGGGATCCTCCCAGACCGGGGCATGAACCTGCATCCCCTGCATTGGCAGGCAGACCCTCAACCACTGTGCCACCAGGGAAGCCTCCTATTTATTTATTTTTTAATGTTACGGTTTCTTTATTATTTTCTCAATTTTTAAAATTAAAAAAATTTATCTTTATTTTTATTTTTTTGGCTGTGTTGGGTCTTCATTGCTGTGCACGGGCTTTCTCTAGTTGCAGCTAGCGGGGGCTACTCTTCGTTGCCGTGCACAGGCTTCTCCTTGCAGTGGCTTCTCTTGTTGTGGAGCATGGGCTCTAGATGCGCAGGCTTCAGTAGTTGCAGCACATGGGCTCAGTAGTTGTGGCACATGGGCTTAGTTGCTCTGTGGCATGTAGGATCTTCCTAGACCAGGCATCAAACCCGTGTCCCCTGCGTTGGCAGGCGGATTCTTAACTACTGCACCACCAGGGAAGTCCTTAAGGTAATTATTGATAGATGAGTATTTATTGCCATTTTAAACCTTGTTTTCCCATTGATTTTACATTTCTTCTTTTTCCCTTTTTTTCTTTTTTTTTTCCTTTTGTGGTTTGATTCTTCTTCTTATTATTAATTTTTATTGGAGTATAGTTGATTTACAATGTTGCGTTAGTTTCTTCTGTACAGCAAAGTGAATCAGTTATACATATACACATATTCACTCTTTTTTAGATTCTGTTCCCGTATAGGTCATTACAGAGTATTGTGTAGAGTTCCCTGTGCTATGCAGTAGGTTCTTATTAGTTATCTATTTTGTATATAGTAGTGTGTATTTGTCAATCCCAGTATCCCAATTTATTCCTTCCCCCTGATTATCTTTTGTATTATACTTATGTTCTCTTCTTTTTGGTTTTTGTGTATGTTTTTAATTTGTGGTTACCCTGTTTTTCAAGTGTAGTAACCCTTTCCTATATCTGCTTGCCTTAGACTGGTAGTCATGTGGGCTCAAATGCATTTAAGGAAATTTTTTTTTTAATCTACATTTTCTTACTCTCCTTCCCCACCTTTTATGATTTTGATGTCCTCTTTTTCATCAAAATGTAAATTGGTACAAACATTTTGCTAGTATTGTTATAAACTCACTATATATATATAGAACCAGTGGCTCAACAATTTCACTTTTAGGTATATAGCCAAGGAAATGAGTACATGTGTTCATGAACGACATGTACAAGAATGTAATAACACTGTTTGTAATAGGAAAAAACTGAAAACTATCCACAAACCCATTAGCAGTAGAATGGATAAATAAATGCTATATATTTACACAGTAAAACACTGTACAGAAGTGAAATGAACTACATCTCCATACATTATTATGGAAAAATCTTGCAAAGAATGTCAAACAGAAATAGCAGAAAGTGGGTAACTCAGATGCCATTTATATACAAAAACAGGCAGAACCAGTCGATGGTGTTAAAATTTAGTAAAGTAGTTACTTTTGGGGGGCAAGGTCACCTCCCTGCCTGTCACCCAAGATAAAAGGAGGACATAAGGGTATAAGGGGCACTCTTAGGGTTGTTGGTGATGTTCTGGTTTATAGTTCAGTTTGTGAAAATTCACTAAAAATATTTATGGTACACTTTTCTGTATGCATATTACATTTCAATAAAAGATTTTTTTTTTTAAGTGCCAATTTGAAGGGATTCTCTCTGGCCTACGATGGAACAATTTGAGCCTCAAAAAGAAAAACAACTAAAAATTAAGATTACTCTCTTGACCATTAATAGAAGCTGTGAAAGGTTGTTGAGGAACCAGATAGTCTAGGGGTCAGACTGACATCGCTTGAACCCAGTATAAGCCTCCTGGTGTCCTGCTGTCAGAAGCACACAACCTGAGTTTCTTGCTGCCCTTCCTCTTTCCAAAAAACAATTGAATCTACAAAAAACATCTCGGTCTAACGGCCAGTTTATAGGAAAGGCGGGCAGTGAAGCAGTAAGTAAGGAGTACCACAGGAAGCAGTCAGCCAAATCCAGGATGTAGGACATTTCGCAAGACACATGACCAAATCTCCCTCAACACATCAGTGACAAGGAGGGCATAGAAATAAGTGAAGGAGAATTGTTATACATGAAAAAGACTTAAGAGACATAACAATCCAAGCTCACTGTTTGAAGACCTTCTTTGGATCCTGATTGGAGTAAATCTATTGTAAAGAGCAACTTTAAAGCAATTGGGAGGGACTTCCCTGGTGGTCCAGTGATTAAGACTCTACGCGGGGCATGGGTTCGTTCCCTGGTTGGGGAAGATCCTGCATGCCTCACTATGTGGCCACAAAACAACAACAACAACTGGGAAATTTTACATACAAACTGGGTGTCTGGGATGGTATTGAAGGATTATTGTTAACTTTGTTAGATATAGTATTGTTAATTTTGTTAGGTATAGTGTTTATGTAAAAAAAAGTCCTTATCAGTGAGTGCTACAAAAGTTTTTACAAGTGAAACCACATTTTAGGGTTTGTTATTAGGAAAGAAAATAATGGGAATGGGGGCTTATTTGGAACAAGATTGGCAAAATATTATTTTTGAAATTGGGTGATGGGTACTTGTGGGTTAGTTTACTATTGTGTCTACATTTAAAAATGAATTCATTGGGACTTCCTTGGCAGTCCAGTGGTTGGGACTCCATGCTTCCACTGCAGGAGGCTTGGGTTCAGTCCCTGCTCAGGAAACTAAGATCCCACGTGCTGCACAGCCAAAAAAAAAAAAAAAAAGGATTCATTGATGCTACTTGGGGAAATTGTCATTCCTTTTACAGCAACAGTATCAATTAGAAATGGAAAGCTGTGGTGAGTCAGCCTTTCCTGCTAGCCTCATACCTGACTTATATCTTCTTTTATATATTACCTATCCCATCATTTCTGGAAACGACTTGGCAGAGCAACTAGGAGGTAATGACTTGGCAGAGCAACTCAGAGATACCTCAACAGAGCAAGAAGTTACATGTATTGGTGGAGGAGAGACTCTCCCCAGACAGGTAATATGAACATCCTTTTAAATGAGAGGTTTCGATTTACATTTAAAAAGGCAGCTGCAGATTAAAGTGGAAAGCCCACAGACTTTGTAGGCAGAGGGTCCAAGTGTAGATCCTATACAAGTTACTCATTATTTGTGTGACTGCCTCCCCTTAGGTTTAAAAACATGGAGTAGGGGAAGATGTGAGGAGAACTTGTCCTGTCCACCTGACAAGGTTAAGTATCAGTTAAAGTAGTAGATATGAATGCAGTCTATGAACTGTCTGGCAGAAAGATTGCTATGAGATAAACAGTTTTTATTTTTTTAAATTACAAATATCACTGTCCTTAATATGAGACTTATTTATACCAGCTGTGGACCCTGCCAGTTCCAAAACATCATTGGTCCACTTTTTGCAAATTTCTATTTTTATTTATTCTCTCTAGAAAAGTTACTCTCATATAAATTTACTTATGTGTATAAATGTTTTTTCTTTATTGAAATATAGTTGATGTACAGTATTATGTTAGCTTCAAGTGTATTGCAAAGTGACTTGACATTTGCATACATTATGAAGTGATCACCACAATAAGTTTAGTAACCATCTGTCCCCATACAAAGTTATTACAATATTATTGACCACATTTTTCATGCTATGTATTACATCCCCATGGTTTATTATTTTATAACTGGAGGTCAGTACCTCTTAATCTCCTTCACCTATTTTGCCATACCCCACTCCCCTTCCCTCTGGCACTCACCCATTTGTTCTCTGTGTCTCTTAGTCTGGGTTTTTTTGTTTTGTTTTATTTTTCAGATTCCACATGTAAGTGAGATTATATGGTATTTGTCCACACTCCATACTGTTTCCTATAGTGGGTGCACCAATTTACAATCCCACCAACAGTGCACGAGTGTTCCCTTTTCTCCACATCCTCGCCAGTGCTTGTTATTTGTTGTCTTTTGATGATAGCCATTCTGACAGGTATAAGGTGGTATCTCTTTGTGGTTTTAATTTGCATTTCCCTGATAATTAGTGAAGCTGAGCATCTTTTCTTCTTATGTGTCTGTTGGCTATTTCTTTGGGAAAATGTCTGTTCGTGTCTTTTGCCCATTTTTAATCAGGTTTTTTTTTGCTGTTGGGTTGTATGAGCTCTTGGTTTATTCTGGATATTATTATCAGATATATCTTTTGTTAATATCTTCTCCAATTCAGTAGGCTGCCTATTCATTTTGTTGATAGTTTCCTTTGCTGTGCAAAATCTTTAGTTTGATGTAGTCCTGTTTGTTTATTTTTCCTTGCTTCCCTTGCCTGAGGAGACATATTCAAAAAAATACTGCTAGGACCGATGTCAAAGAGCCTACTGCCTATGTTTTCTTCTAGAAGTTTTATGGTTTCAGGTCTTATATTTAAATCTTCAGTCCATTTTGAGGTTACTTTTGTATATGATGTGAGAAAGTAGTCCCGTTTGATTTTTTTACATGTAGCTGTCCAGATTTCCCAACACCATTTATTGAAGAGGCTGTCTTTTCCCCATTGTCTATTCTTGCCTCTTTTGTTGTAAATTAATTGCCCATATAAGTGTGGCTTTATTTCTGGGCTCTCTGTTCCATTGATCTATATGTCTGCTTATGTGATAGTACCATACTGTTTTGATTACTGTAGTTTTGTAGTATAGTTTGAAATCAGGGAGTGTATTGTTTCCAACTTTGTTCTTCTTTCTTGAGATTGCTTTGGCTATTTGGAGTTTTGTGTTTCCATACAAATTTTAGAATTATTTATTCTAGTTCTGTGAAAAATGTATTCATATTTTGACAGGGATTGCATTGAATCTATAGATTGCCTGGGGGGGGTATGATTATTTTAACAGTGTTAATTCTTCCAATCCATGAGCATAGTGTATCTTTCCATTTGTTTGTGTTGTCTTCAATATCTTTCATCAGTGTCTTATAGTTTTCAGAGTACAGGTGTTTTACCTCTTCAGTTAGATTTATTTCTAGGTATTTTGTTCTTTTTGATGTAGTTCACAAATGGGATTATTTTCTTAATTTCTCTTTCTGATAGTTCATTTTTAGTGTGTAGAAATACAACAGATTTCTGTAGATGAATTTTGTATCCTTCAACTTTACTGAATTCATTTAAATATTCTATTTTAAAATTCACACAAGAGGGATTATATAATATCCTGTTCTGAGACTGGTTCCTTTTCCCCCAACTTACTGCATTTTGGAGAGCCTTTTAGTGTCAGTACATAAAATTGAATCTCATTCTTATTGGTAGTAATAGCTGCACAGTGTTTTTACATAGGAATACATTTTTAGTTGACTCTTCCCTTGCCATGTACACTGTGGTTGTTCCCTTTTTCTTTATTTCTTTGTTGTTGCTGTTGCTTTACCTAATAAGATCATGCTGCACTGAGCATCTTTGTACTATTGTCTTGGCAAATATTTGTGATTATATTCATGGGATATATTTCTAGCAGAAAGATTGCTATATCAAAGGAAAGATGTATGTATTTTCAGTTTTGATAGATAACGCCAAGTTGCCCTCAGGAAAATTTGTTCCAGTTTCTACTTGCAGCAACAGTATGTAAGCATGCCCATTTCTCCCTCACCCTCAGTGCTTGGTGTCATCAGACATCAATTTATGCCATCTAATAGATGAGAAAGTAAAAATGTGGTCTCTTACTTGAATTTTTATTTCTTTAATTATAAGTGAACACTTCCCGACCATTTGTATTTTTGTGAGTTGTTTATATCCTTTCTTTTTTTCCTGGTTTTTTTTTTCTTTATTCACATGAGCCAGGTATTTTATAGCTACTTGAATTGATTATGGACCTAATTTCGAATGTATAACAAACTTAATATTCCCTGTTGTTATTTAACTGGGTCACTTCTAGGTTTGTTTTGTTTTAATATCTTCGTAAATATAGCTCCTTTTTGTCATTTGAATGAAAGAAAATCAAGAATTTTATAAGCTCAAAGGGTAATAATATTTTCATGGCTTATATTACCTTTGACCAGATTGCATTCTGGAAAGAATGGGAAGTGATTCATGGGTGTTGGAGGTTTTCTTTGGCATTTTCAATTGTGTTTGTATCATTTTTGTGTGGTTTTTTGTTAATTTGATAGAGTTTCACATCTTCTTCAAGACTGATTTTGCATTTTCTCTAATTTGAATGTATTCTGGTTTCCATCTAGCAGTCTCCCCAGAAGTCTAATCCTCTCCTAGCTTCTGCTTCTGTGGATGAGGAAGAAGTGGACACTTGCACAATATGTTTGGAACAGTGGACCAATGCTGGGGATCACCGGCTCTCGGCATTGCGCTGTGGGCACCTCTTTGGATATAAGTGCATTTCTAAGTGGCTCAAAGGACAGGCACGAAAATGTCCTCAGGTAAAGACCATAGTTTAAAACTGTGCATGTGCATAGTCAGCATGTTAAGTCAGGAGGATTCCTAGAACCACACTTATTGTGTCCCATTGGGCTCCTTAGTGCAACAAGAAAGCCAAGCACAGTGACATCGTTGTCCTTTATGCCCGAACCCTGAGAGCTTTGGACACTAGTGAACAGGAGCTCACGAAAAGGTAGGTGGCAAGTCTGCCTAGCTGGAATATTCCCTTTTGGTTCTTTGTGTGCACCTCTGAAAAAGGTATGAGTCACTCTTAGTGTGGTTCTGAGGCTTTCCTTGGGCTGTGACTGGGGATCTCTGGGGATCATTGGCAATCTGTCTAACACTATGATTTATGATACATGTCTGATCATCTGAAGCATGATTTGCTCTCCATATAGCATTAAAAATAATGATCTGGGGCTTCCCTGGTGGCACAGTGGTTAGGAACCCACCTGCCAGTGCGGGGGACACAGGTTCAAGCCCTGGTCCAGGAAGATCCCACATGCCATGGAACAACTGGGCCCATGAGCCACAACTACTGAGCCTACGAGCCACAACTACTGAAGCCCGCGTGCCTAGAGCCCGTGCTCCGCAACAGGAGAAGCCACCGCAATGAGAGGCCCACGCACCACAAGGAAGAGTAGCCCCTGCTCACTGCAGCTAGAGAAAGCCCGCACACAGCAACCGACCCAATGCAACCAAAAATACATAATGAATTTAAAAAAAAAAAGAGTCATAGAGAAACCTTTAGCCATACGGTAATACCTCACACCTAGGCCTGGAAGCAGACCCAATCAGAAAGATAGCCTGGATTTTTTGTAGCCTGTCCAGATTCTTCCCTAGGGATTACATTTACTGCCTGCCTCTGCTGCTAAATACTGTGAACACTGAATCAGGGAATCCTCTGTCTTACTCTTTGTAGCCAATTCATGGTCATCTAGAACACACTCGCAAGTCTCAATCTCGTCACTAGAATAGACTTAATGATACTTTTTAAAAACTGAGGATTTTTGTTTCTTGTGTCCCTAAGCCCTCCTGCAACAGTAGTCTGCAAAGAAGTCTCATAACTGAAGCTTTGCACTTGTCGTACAATGCAAGAAATTATCAAGATTTGGGAAGCCCATGAACAAATGCTAATAACACTACTTATAAAATATGCTCTAAGAACATTAAAGATTAAAAATACCTGCACTGGACTTCCCTAGCAGTCCAGTGGTTAACACTGCACGCTTCCACTGCAAGGGGCACAGGTTCGATTCCTGGTCAGGGAACTAAGATCCCACATGCCTCGCAGCACAGCCAAAAAAAATTAAAAGAACCTGCACTGAGAGACTACAGGGATGTGGGTTCGCTCATGTATTACTGGTAAAAATGTACACGGGCACAAACATTTAGAGAGGCCTTCGGCAATATGCTTCAGAAGTCTAAAAGTAATTCTGCTTCAGGCATTTTTTCTAAAGAAATGATTAAGGATATGTACAAAGATATACTTAATCAGACTTGATTTTTGCTTAATACTCTGAGGCACATATCCTAGCTGATATATATAGCTCTAGTTGATTCATTTTAATTTCTATATAATATTCTATTTCTCTAATTAGAGTTTACCTATATGTATTTTGTATTGGTGGACAGTTAGGTGGTTTCCAGTTTTTGTTAATATAAGCCATGCTGCAGAGAGATAGGTGAGTTTCTTTAGGTCTAGAAGTGGATTTGCTTTATCATAGTGTATATGTAATTTCAACTTTACTAGATATTGTCAAATTGCTCTTCCAAGAGGCTATTCCAGTATATACCAGCAGCAGTGTAAGAGATTTCTCATTTTTTTTCATACCCTCATCTACTTTATATTATCAGACTTAATTTTTGCCAGTTTCATGGAGTGAAGTAGTATTTACTTAAATTTGCTTTTCCTCAATTGCGGTTGAACCTACTTTTCTACACATTGTGCTCAAATATTTTGCTCATTTATATTGAACAAAATATATTGTTTCTTACTGATTTATAGTTCTTTGTTTTCCTTATACCAACTCTTTGTTGGTTGTATACGTTGCAAATGTCATCTTCTAGTTTATGGTTTGTCTCTTTAACTTGTCTATTGTATCTTTTGTTGAACACAAGTTTTTAGTTTTAACATAGTCATTTATCAGTCTCTTGTTTTGTGTGTTTTTGTCCCTACTACATTAGAATAATGGAGACATTATATCTTCTTTTAAATGTCTTTTTTGGGGGGGCGGCGGGGTACGCGGGCCTCTCACTGTTGTGGCCTCTTCCGTTGCGGAGCACAGGCTCCAGACGCACAGGCTCAGCGGCCATGGCTCACGGGCCCAGCCGCTCCGCGGCATGTGGGATCTTCCCGGACCGGGGCACGAACCCGTGTCCCCTGCATCGGCAGGCGGACTCTCAACCACTGCGCCACCAGGGAAGCCCCCAAATGTCTTTTTTTTTTTTTAAATAAATTTTTTCTTTTGGCTGCATTGGGTCTTCGTTGCTGTGTGTGGGCTTTCTCTAGTTGTGGCACGCGAGGGCTACTCTTCGTTCCAGTGCGCGGGCTTCTCATTGCGGCACCTTCTCTTGTTGCGGAGCATGGGCTCTAGGTGAACGGGCTCAGTAGTTGTGGCGCATGGGCTTAGTTGCTGTGTGTCATGTGGGATCTTCCTGGACCAGGGCTTGAACCCGTGTCCCCTGCACTGGCAGGCGGATTCTTAACCACTGTGCCACCAGGGAAGCCCCTTTTAAATGTCTTTAAAAGTTTTACTTTTTACACTAGTTTTTAGTCTACCTAAAATCTAGTTTTATGGATAACCACAATTGTATTAATTGTTAAAATTAATCATTTAAAAACTAATAAATAATTTTAAATTAATAAATAAACATTTATATAGAAATATTCTTTCTATATAAATTTCCATTGCTACCTCTATCCTAAATTAAGTTTCTATATTATGAGTAGACTACTCTGTTGTTCTGGGGTCTGTTTGTTAATTCTTGCACCAGTACTTCAATTTAGTCTTTCCAGCTGTGAACATTATATAATATCCTTTCACTTATTCCCTGTTTCCTTTGTATCTTTTATAACTGTATTTTGCTTCTTAAAGGCCTTAAGTTTATTCCTAGGTTGCTGTTGTTAGAATGCTATTTCGAATGAATTTTTTTCTGTTATATTTACTAGTCAGTTATCTGGTATATGGGGAATGCTGTTGATCTAATTTTCTTGATCTTGACAACAGCAGCCTTGCTGAACTCTAATAGTTTGTGGGTTCTCTTGAATTATAAGAGCCACTTTATCCCTTCCTTTCTAATTTTCATCTTTTTTTCTCTCCTATCTCATTGAAGTGGAAATCTCTTTTTTTGCATTTCATATTTTGAAACATTCAGATTTATGAATTTTATTCCTGGTGAATGTGTCCTTTCATTACACATTGTTCCTCTTTGTGCCTATTCATCCTTTTTAATTCTAATCAGTCTTTTTTTAACATTTGCCTAGTGTATACTTTCTATCTTTTTAACTTAAGCCTCTTTTTTATTAATTAATTAATTTACTTATTTATTTTTGGCTGCATTGGGTCTTTGTTGCTGCACGCGGGCTTTCTCTAGTGGGGGCTACTCTTTGTTGTGGTGTGCGGGCTTCTCACTGCGGTGGCTTCTCTTGTTGTGGAGCGTGGGCTTCAGTAGTTGTGGCACATGGGCTCCAGAGCGCAGGCTCAGTAGTTGTGGCACATGGGCTTAGTTGCTCCGTGGCATGTGGGATCTTCCCAGACCAGGGCTCGAACCCATGTCCCCTGCACTGGCAGACAGATTTCTAACCACTGTGCCACCAGGGAAGTCCAGCCTCTTTTTTTTTTTTTTTTTTTTTTTTTTTTTTGCGGTATGCGGGCCTCTCACTGTTGTGGCCTCTCCCGTCGCGGAGCACAGGCTCCGGACACGCAGGCTCAGCAGCCATGGCTCACGGGCCCAGCCGCTCTGCGGCACATGGGATCCTCCCGGACTGGGGCACGAACCCGTGTCCCCTGCATCGGCAGGTGGACTCTCAACCACTGTGCCACCAGGGAAGCCCCCAGCTTCTTTTTATAGTGTTCTTTAATTTGAATATCTGACGAACAACCAGTACCTTATTTTCTTTTTATCCAGTAGATAACCTTGGTCTTTTAACAGGTCATTTTTACTCTTTTATAATTTGGCTCTAACTCAAGCGGTGAGCTTGGCTGTAATCCCTCATTTTGCATTTTAGGTCCCCATTCCCTAGTAAGAGCCAGATTCCTGGTCATCACTGCCTACTTCAACACTGAGACCCACACCAGTAGGCTCATGAGTTCAGCCCTGCATGCTACTTTTCTGTAGTGTTTCTGAGCTTGAGAGATTTTTCACTTGTTATATTTTATTCACTATCATGACATATTTACAGCGAAGTGTATATCATAGCATGAATTTACTATGTCATCTTGATGAGAAGTCTTTTCTAGCCTTTCTAATCTCCACCTGTTGCTGGCTTTCCCCCTCTAGTTCCTTAGAAAAGGAGCAGATGCTAAGGAAGAAGGCTGAGTTAGAATCAGCACAGTGCCGGCTCCAGCTTCAAGTCCTCACTGAGGAATGCACTAAGCTTCAGAGTCGTGTTCAGGTAAGTTTGCCTTCTCTAATCCAAAGAACTTTTGGAGTAGGAATTAAGAAGGCATCTAAATATTATTTAGTTTCATCTCAGATACGAATAGGATTTACCAGGTTTTTCAGAAAGTAAACATGATCAACTCTTTATTTCTGATTAGGGCTTATATAACATGCTTTATGATGAATTCTACTGCAGCGTGATTTTTTTTTTTTTTTTTTTTTGCGGTACGTGGGCCTCTCGCTGTTGTGGCCTCTCCTGCTGTGGAGCACAGGCTCCGGACGCGCAGGCTCAGCGCCCATGGCTCACGGGCCCAGCCGCTCCGCGGCACGTGGGATGCTCCCGGACCGGGGCACGAACCCGCGTCCCCTGCATCGGCAGGCGGACTCTCAACCACTGCGCCACCAGGGAAGCCCCTGCAGTGTGAATTTTAAAAAAATTGAACAGCCACCTGATAATCAAAACTTGTTTAAGTCATTTCACTTCCTTGAATCTACCAATTAAATGAGAATTTCAGACAAAATGACCATTTAGGACTTTCATTGCTTTATGATTCCATGCTCTCCCTATTTCAATTGCTTGTTGAAATACTGTGAAAACTGCAGCAGTTCTTTAGGATTCATGTTAACATTTTCTTGTAAAGGATAAGAAATATTCTTGTATTAGATCAAGGAATTGTGTATGAGGGGAATACCAAACGAAAAAGCTTCACATTTACAAAATCTTTTTCGTTTTAGGACTTGAAAAAACTTATTGTGCAGCATCAGGGTCAGATTTCACAGCTGACCGGGAGTTCCCAAGCACGTTTCCTAAGCAGCCTGTCCTCCAGCCAGAGCCAACACAAGTACCATTTCCAGAAGACATTCACAGTGTCTCAAACAGGAAACTGCCGAGTCATGACATACTATGATGCTCTGAGCTGCCTGGTAGTATCACAGCCTTCTCCTCAGGCCTCCTTCCTTCCAGGTGAATAGTCCAGAACCTCAGGTGTTTTTTTTGTTTTGTTTTGTTTTTTTAAGGAACATTTATTTATTTATTTATTGGCTGCGTTGGGTCTTCGTCGCTGCGCGTGGGCTTTCTCTAGTTGCGGCGAGAGGGGGTTACTCTTCATCGTGGTGCATGGGCTTAAGAGATGCAGTGGCTTCTCTTGCTGCAGAGCACGGGCTCTAGGCACCCAGGCTTCAGTAGTTGTAGCTTGTGGGCTCTAGAGTGCAGGCTCCGTAGTTGTGGCACACAGGCTTAGTTGCTCCGCGGCATGTGGGATCGTCACAGACCAGGGTTCGAACCCATGTTGCCTGCGTCGGCTGGCGGATTCTTAACCACTTCGCCACCAGGGAAGTCCCCAGAACCTCAGTTTTTATGTTCATTATTGGACTCTATTTCTCTCCTCCCTTCTTGAAGAATCCAGGACTCACTAGTAGGTGAACACTGTCCACAGCCCACCAAATCACTTTTTCCTAGTCACTTTCCTGTTAATACAGATACTTCAGGGTACTGCAAAGATGTCTGTACTGTCTGTTGACGTCATTCTGTAAATTTGTTCACCAAAAGGGTAGAGATACTGAACCATGGTAAAGTGAGAGAAGATATACTTAGAAGTGTGGGTTGTCCAAGGATAAGAACATCATTCTTGTATGTCCCACTAAAGTACAGGTTCATTTTAGACTAGAAATATTTGAAAAAACACTACCGCAAGCTCTCATTCAAGTTAAAACAAGATTTAATGCTTATTTTCAGTAGTGTTCAAATTGACAAATTTCCAAATAACAGAATTTGGGAACATTTTTATTTTATTAATATTATACTGCTTTTATCTTTTTTGTGTGCTTTTCAAGCTTAATTTTAGGTTGTCTTAATGTTGAAAACCAAATCTCACATGCCCAGTGTTGTAGATGTTTTTCCTGCTGTCTTCAGCATATGATTTCTGTCAACTGTCAGGTCCCTTTGCTTCAGCCTGATTTCCTGTCCCCCGACTTAGAAGTTACGTTCAAATGCTTCAAAACTATGTCCCCCACACTTAGGTATATATAGGATTGGTGGTGGAATCCCTAGATTATCTTATATTTCTCTATTCACTAATATTACCTATGAGTTGAGAAACTATCAGGAGGCTCCAATTGAGGGGAAAGTAAAAGGATTGTTTATAATGTTCCTATATCCCATTCTTTTTTTTTTTTTTTTTTGGCGGTACGCGGGCCTCTCACTGCTGTGGCCTCTCCCGTTGTGGAGCACAGGCTCCTGACGCGCAGGCTCAGTGGCCATGGCTCACGGGCCCAGCCACTCCGCGGCATGTGGGATCTTCCCACACCGGGGCACGAACCCGTGTCCCCTGCATTGGCAGGCAGACTCTCAACCACTGTGCCACCAGGGAAGCCCCCCATTCAAAATTTTAATAAAAAGATTTATCATCATATAAAACCTTCCCCATTAATTGGAAAAATACTTATTTCTTCCAGTTGTTTCCCCAAATTGGGTGTGATCTGTTCCTTTATTTCTTAATGTGTCTATTCCATACTGCACAGCTAGCTCTTCCTGATAGACTGATGATGCTAATTTCCTCTTGTTTCCTTTAATGATTAACTAGGCAAATACTCATGTTCCCTTGTTGATTTAAAGCCTGTAGTTTCTGTGTTTGTTTTTCTGGCTCTCCTAATTCTGTTTCAGGAGAAAAAACAGTAAACTTTCTCTCACTTTTTCCCCTAGTGAAGCAGAAGTGTGATCTTGAATCTAGGATTTGACAAATTTTGTTTGTGTATAACTCAGGTAAAATAGATACTTTGTAAAAATAAATATATTATCATAACCTGATCAGAGTAACAAATAAATTTAAAAGGACAAGTTTCTGGCTTTCTTTTCCTCTCTTGGAATGATATACATTGATTAGCATACTTGATGTCATCTGTTTTCATTCAGTTTCAGAAAAATGTAACATACCTTGACCACCTGACACAGAAATTACTTATCTCCATTCTCTTTTTTTTTTTTTTTTTTTTTTTTTTGCGGTACGCGGGCCTCTCACTGTTGTGGCCTCTCCCGTTGCGGAGCACAGGCTCCGGACGCGCAGGCTCAGCGGCCATGGCTCACGGGCCTAGCCGCTCCGCAGCATGTGGGATCTTCCCGGACCGGGGTTACGAACCCATGTCCCCTGCATCGGCAGGCGGACTCTCAATCACTGCGCCACCAGGGAAGCCCTATCTCCATTCTTTTTTGTTCACTATCTATTCTACATCTTGCGTATCTGTGGTTCAGGTGGAATAGTGTCTTTCTCTCTCTCTCCCCCAACAGCTTTATTATTAAAGTATAATTGATGTGCAATAAACTGCACATACTTAATGTGGTATACCATTTGGTGAGTGTTGATGTATGTATACATACATTCCTGAAACCATCACCACAGTCAAGATAATGAACATATCTATCACCCTGAAAGTTTGCACAAGCCCTTTTGTAATCCATCATCTACCTATCCCTCCCTCCTCTCCCCATCCCCAGGCAACCACGTTCTGTCATGATAGATCAGTTTATATTTTCTAGAATTTTACATAAATGGAACCATACAGTGTTACTCTTTTTTTGTCTGGCTTTTTTCAACATAACTTTTTTAAGATTATCTATATTATTGTGTCTATCAGTAGTTCATTCCTTTTTATTGTCAGGTAGTATTCCACTGTATGTATATACAATGGTTTATCATTCACTTATTGATAGATATTTGGGATGGAATGTATTTTTTAAAATAAATTAGAACCCCAGGGAATTTTTATTTTCTTTGTTCGACTAGCTTTTTCCCAGAGACATGCCAAGAAAGGTGAAGAAAGGACCTACTTGAAATGGTAGCTTGCTTTGCCCTAAATTGACTTTCAGTGATCTGTTTCACTCTCTCGTGTCTTTGGCAGGCTTTGGTGTTAAGATACTGAGTACTGCCAACATGAAAAGCAGTCAGTATATTCCCGTGCATGGCAAACAGATACGTGGACTGGCTTTCAGCAGTCGATCCAAAGGCTTACTTCTCTCTGCTTCCCTAGACAACACTATTAAACTGACCAGGTGAGTGCTTTGTGGGGAAGATGGGCCCTGGGTTGCCTAGGGTTGAATAGTGTGGAAATTAGTTATCTGTGTTATGATGACCTTGGCTTTTGTGGGGGTGGGATGGGAGATGTCTAAGGCATTGTCTTCTCAGATCCAGCTTCATTGAATTTAAAATGTATTGCTTTAAAAAGTGGACACAGCTGGTGACAAAACAGAACGTGTGGTGTTCCATTTCTTTAAAATTATATATGTTACAAAATATATCTTAAGTCATGCAGATGAGAGTAACACCCTAGAGTTGGTAGAATGACAATGTGGAGGGAGCCTTGGTACTGACACCGTGGAGTCACCATACTAGCTTGGGACTGCTTATTCCTTGTCTGTTCCCGGATTGTTGTGCCTGACAGAAGTACCTACCAGGAGCTCATTGTCCTGGGTGCCATGATGACTGCTCTCATCAGTAACCCTCAGTTACTACATTTTATCTTTCACATGCTCTGCACGTACCCTGAATTAGATCTGAGTGTGCTCCATGCCTTTATCTTTTAGAAAGTAGTTCTAACCCACGCACCTAGGGCCACCTAATCTATGACAAAGGAGGCAAGAATATACAATGGAGAAAAGACAGCCTCTTCAATAAGTGTTGCTGGGAAAACTGGACAGCTATATGTAAAAGAATGAAATTAGAACACTCCCTAACACCATACACAAAAATAAACTCAAAATGGATTAAAGACTTAAATTTAAGGCCAGACACTTTAAAACTCTTAGAGGAAAACATAGGCAGAGGACTACCCTGGGGGTGCATAAGAATCTGCCTGCCAATGCAGGGGATATGGGTTCAAGCCGTGGTCCAGGAAGATCCCACATGCCATGGAGCAACTAAGCCCATGGGCCACAACTAATGAGGCTGTGCTCTAGAGCCCGCAAGCCACGTCTACTGAGCCTGCATGCCACAACTACTGAGCCCGCACACCTAGAGCCTGTGCTCCGCAACAAGAAAAGCCACCGCAATGAGAAGCCCACACACCGCAACAAAGAGTAGCCCCTGCTCACTGCAACTAGAGAAAGCCCATGTGCAGCAAAAAACCCCAATGCAGCCAAAAATAAATAAGTAAATAAATAAACTTATTTTTAAAAAAGAAACATAGGCAGAACACTCTTTGACATAAATCACAGCAAGATTTTTTTTTTTTTTTTTTTTTTTTTTTTTGGCGGTGTGTGGGCCTCTCACTGTTGTGGCCTCTCCCGTTGTGGAGCACAGGCTCCGGATGCGCAGGCTCAGCGGCCGTGCCTCACGGGCCCAGCCACTACGCGGCACGTGGGATCCTCCCGGACCGGGGCACGAACCCGTGTCCCCTGCATCGGCAGGTCGTCTCTCAACCACTGTGCCACCAGGGAAGCCCGCAAGATCTTTTTTGACCCACCGCCTAGAGTAATGAGAATAAAAACAAACAAAAGGGACCTAATTAAACTTAAAAGCTTTTGTACAGCAAAGGAAACTATAAACAAGACAAAAAGACAACCCTCAGAATGGGAGAAAATATTTGCAAATGAAGCAGCTGACAAAGGATTAATCTTCAAAATAAACAGCTCATGCAGCTCAATATCAAAAAAACAAATAACCCAGTCAAAAAATGAACGGAAGACCTAAGTAGACATTTCTCCAAAGAAGACATACAGATAGATGGCCAACCATGAAAAGATGCTCAACATCACTAATTATTAGAGAAATGCAAATCAAAACTATAATGAGGTATCACCTCACACTGGTCAGAATGGCCATCATCAAAAAATCTACAAACAGTAAATGCTGGAGAGGGTGTGGAGAAAAGGGAAAGGGAACCCTCCTGCACTGTTGGTGGGAATGTAAATTGATACAGCCACTATGGAGAACAGTATGGAGGTTCCTTAAAACACTAAAAATAGAACTACCATACGACCCAGCAATCCCACTACTGGGCATACACCCAGAGGAAACCATAATTCAAAAAGACACATGCTGCGGCCTTCCCTGGTGGTGCAGTGGTTAAGAATCCGCCTGCCAATGCAGGGGATACAGGTTCGAGCCCTAGTCCGGGAAGATCCCACATGCTGCGGAGCAACTAAGCCCATGTTGCATGACTACTGAGCCTGCACTCTAGAGCCCGTGACCCACAACTACTGAGCCCATGTGCCACAACTACTGAAGCCCTCACGCCTAGAACCTGTGCTCCACAACAAGAGAAGCCACTGCAATGAGAAGCCAGTGCACCGCAACAAAGAGTAGCCCCCGCTCAGTGCAACTAGAGAAAGCCCGCGCACAGCAACAAAGACCCAATGCAACCAACCAACCAACCAACCAACCAACAAACAAACAAACAAATAAATAATTAATTAATTAATTTTAAAAAGACACATGCACTCCAGTGTTCATTGCAGCTCTAGTTACAGTAGCCAGGACACAGAAGCAACCTAAATGTCCATCAACAGAGGAATGGATAAAGAAGATGTAGTACGTATATACAATGGAATATTACTCAGCCATAAAAAGAAACAAAATTGGGTCATTTGTAGAGACGTGGATGGACCTAGAGACTGTCACGCGGAGTGAAGTAAGTCAGAAAGAGAACAACAAATATATTAACACATATATGTGGAATCTAGAAAAATGGTGTAGATGATCTTATATGCAAAGCAGGAATAGAGACACAGACATAGAGAACAAATGTATGGATACCAAGGGGGAAAAGAAAGGGGTGGGAGGAATTGGGAGATTGGGATTGACATATATACACTATTGCTATTATGTATAAAATAGGTAACTAATGAGAACCTACTCTATAGCACAAGGAACTCTACTCAGTGCTCTCTGGTGACCTAAATGGGAAGGAAATCCGAAAAAGAAGGTATCTATGTATACGTATAGCTGATTCCTTTTGCTGTACAGTAGAAACTAACACAAGATTGTAAAGCAACTATACTGCAATAAAAATTAATTTTAAAAAAGTAGTTCTGATTAGATGTCTCTTAGTTGGCTTCTTATTTAATTTCTGCAGCTAAATCTGAGGGACGTCATGATGCCTGCTCCAGGCCTGATATACCTTTTGACTTTTCAAGAATGCTTCAGCTTAATTTTACCCCCAAAATCAATGTACCATTATGTTTTATGTATATCTATATGCTATGACTTATTTTAGTAGTGTTGAAAAATAGGGGGAGAAAGAAAGGTTAAATAGCAAAGTGTTATTAATGACTACCTCTGGATGATTGGATTATAATTTATTTTTATTTTTCTTATATGTGTTTTCTAATTTTTCAATATTAAATATTGATTACCTGTGTAATAGGTAGCTATGGAGAAGGTAATAGGGGTAGAGTAGGGAATGTACTGTCTATCTGTCCCTTTAACTTATTCTTTTACTTCCTTACAGCTCAGGAGGAAAACCTGTGTCCCCCAGAACAAATATTTTGGCATTAAAAGGAGTTACCTGGGCAGTCCCTAGGGGAAATTGGGAAGCCAGATAGTTTTGGTGTGTGGTTATGTTCTTAAAGGATGATCATTAAAATGATAATCTTTACATCTTTCTTCTGTATTTGATTTTTGTAATGCATAGTTGTAAAAGCCTTTTTTAACTCCACAGCCTGGAGACAAATACTGTGGTCCAGACTTACAATACTGGACGTCCTGTCTGGAGCTGCTGCTGGTGTCTTGATGAAAACAATTACATGTATGCTGGATTGGTCAACGGTTCAATTCTGTTGTATGACCTTCGAAACACAAGCTCTCATATCCAGGAGTTAGCACCTCAGAAAGCTAGGTAAGGAGCCACCTGTAGGTAACAGCTTTCTCTTAGACTGTTATTGTATTAATCCTGTCTTTTGAGAGTGTTTCACAGTTGAGCAGAATTCCTAACAGAGGGCAGTTCTCTGAGTCCACTGATCTATTCTCACTTCAGAATCAGTAAGATCCTTAGAGTTTGTGTTCATGATAGTTCATATGGTAGAAAGTTCTGGTACCAAATATAACCAGATGCCAAAATGAAATCAGATCTGTGTTCAGAACATGCCAAAATGAAATGCCAAATGAAATCAGATCTGTGTTCAGAACCCAGCTCCACCATTTATGAGCTGTGTGACCTTGGTCACATTTCTTGGCCTGTTATGAGCTTCATCTGTGAAATATGGTTAGCACAGTCTTGCTTTAATAGACACATGTCTAACACACAGGAAGAGATCAGTAAAGAGCAGCCCAATAAAAAGTGATTTAAAACTTCCCTAATCCACAGCTGAACCAACTTGGTCTAAGAATACCATATTACTATGACTTATCCATTTATAATCCAGTCATAGAGTTGGGAGGTTTGTGAAGTTGGCCCAGGTTCTGAGGATGGGTAGCCACCAGCATCACTTTGGCTCTTCAGAGTGTACTAGAAGGGGGTAGAGCAATCTAAACATAAAGATCTCACTATAGTAATAATTGTTTACTGAAACCTAGCCTCCACACTGGGGGGTTTTCTTTTCATTTGGGTTGAGTGGAACCGTTCTTCAGTGATGTGGTTCATGGGCCTGAAGGTGACTGATGTAAGTTGATACAAATACGAACTCCAGGCAGACAAGGTGACTGCCATCGATGTAGAGGATCCACATAGAGTAGACAATAAAATACAGCAAATAGCAAGGGAAGAATATGTATTCGTTTTTGTTTTAGTTTGCTTAGGTTAGCTTCATTATGACAAGGAAATGAAACAAAGCAGGCAACATGATCACTTTGGCAGCTTCAACAGAAACGAGTTCATAGGAACATAGTCTGTAGGCTAATATTTCTGAGAGAACTCTTGGCGTGCAGTCTGGGTCTTATGATTGAAGAAAGACATTTAGAAAATCTCTAAAGAAACAATCCTGTTTCTGAATTAAAATGTAGTTGCATTAGGCTGTTTTGTTTGTTTGTCTTTTGGCTGTGCCACACAGCTTGTGGGATCTTAGTTCCCTGACCAGTGGTCGAACCTGGGCCCACAGCAGTGAAAGCACAGATTCCTAACCACTGGACCGCCAGGGAATTCCCTAGGCTGGATTTTAATTGAGGGGGTCTGTCAACTACAGCTTGGAAGCTTTAGTTTATTAGATGTATAAGCTGAATTTCCTTCCTGACTTTTCTTGTGTATGTGGCTAACCCCATTTCCAGAAGCTTCACGCCAATCAGATCTTGTGTTTGTAATCTTGTACTTTTAAATTTCCTAGTCCATTTTTTTCCTGTTGCTTTTAGAGCATGTGGTGTCTCCTCTGAAACTGAATGTGGAATATTATATGTATGCTCTTTTGTTTCTGCAGAGTGGGTTGGTAGTTTTATTAGCTATCAGAGGATAGTGACCCTCAGAAGTTTTTTAACCTTTTCTATAGAGTTAGGAAAGTCCTCAAGGGCTCCCGGTGGTGGGGTCTGGAGCAATCCAAGTATTGGAAGGTGAGGCATGATTTCCTTTCTTTCCCTTCAGATGCCCGCTGGTATCCCTGTCATACATACCCAGAGCTGCCTCGGCTGCATTTCCATATGGTGGGGTGTTGGCTGGAAGCTTGGAGAATGCTTCCTTTTGGGAGCTGAAAATGGGCTTTACTCATTGGCCTCATGTGCTGCCTATGGAGCCTGGGGGCTACATAGACTTTCAGACAGAGAGCAGCACCCGGCACTGTCTTGTGACCTACAGACCTGGTGAGTGTTGTTGGCATGTCCTCGTGGGACCTTTGTTTTGTTTGGGAGCAGATTGGTAGAGGGGAGAAAAGGAGAGCCTGTCCTAGCCTTCAGGAGGTACTGGTAAGCCCCTCACAGACTAATAGCTCTTGCTACTACAGTGAGGACAGTGGCCCCAAGTTCTTCCATAGAGCCTGCCTCCCTTTCCTCACTTGTGTGAACTGGGACATGTTTGGCCAGGTACTCCTTGGAAGTGAATTAGCCCCTTTAGGAGCCCCTGTGACTTAAGACAGTAGTGGAATGAGGAGACCTGCGCTTGAAGCCACTGAGCTACCCTTAGATCAGTTTCATGTTTTCTACTTGCCCCTCATTTCACTTAAAAGAAAGGCCTAGATAAGGGGAGTCATGTAGAGAGCCCAGACTCTAGGCTATTAGCTGTTCTTCCTTATTTGGGGCCAACAAACGTTAAGTGAAGAGTAGATGGACAACCGTAGTGGCCCTAGCCAGCTGAACTTCTCATGGCCTCCAGAACCAGGACTGCAACCCTTGACTACCAACCATGCTAAAATTCACTGGCTTTTCCTAGCTGAAAGGTATGAATCTAAATTCCTGATGAGCTATATTGATGGTCAGCCAGATGTTTTGTAAGAGATAGTCATTAAAGTGCTCATACTTCTGCTAGTTGTGGATTGACCTAAGCATTTTAAGTTTTGTTTGAGCTGAGAAGCTGCTTCAGCAGACTCTTCTTTCCCTTTTGGTTTTAGTCATCTAGGTCCTCTATCTCCAAGGATTTGCTATGACTTTAGAAAGCTTGGGGATCCCATTTTGTTCTCTAGCTTTTGTTTGCCTCCCAGCAGAACCACTTGTATATGTTTCCCCTTCTGTAATAATATGCTTTCACTTCATATGTACAGTTCCAGGGATTAATGGGGTCCTGACTGGGGGAAGGAAAAAACCTTGTAGTGAGAACCCTTAAGGAAGACAAAAACCCAAACAGAGGTCTGGCCGGTTACTGTGCTTTTCCTAAAAAGGCTAGCTCATTCTCAGAATTGTATCCCTCATATACAAAAACCTATTGTAGATAACTTGCTTCATCCTAGCCTAGGGTTCTGAATTTCATTTGTGATGTATTATTTTGTTCTTGTTATGTTTGCTCTGTAGCTATTCATGATGGTTTGATAAAATTGTGCCCTTTCCACTCAACTAACTGGTAACCAAGTTAACCTTTGGCTAATTTCTTTGGACCATCCCCATGGATCAATACTGATTTCTCTGTCTCATAGATAAAAATCACAACACCTTACGAAGTGTACTCATGGAGATGTCCTATAAGCTGGATGATGCTGGAGAGCCAATCTGCTCCTGCCATTCTGTACAAACATTCCGTGGGGGACGCACTTGCAAACTACTGACCAAAAGTGCCATTTTCCAAAATCCAGAGAATGATGGCGGCATCCTGGTGTGTACCGGGGATGAAGTGTCAAATTCTGCCCTGGTGAGTAGTCTGTCAGCTTTTTATACTGACTTATATAAAGCAATGAGCCAAAGTTCTCCATAATTGCATGTATCTTCATACGTGTGTATGTGTGGTTGCTTAGTTTATTTTTTACACAAGTCACACTTCATTGATACATACTACTCTATAGTTTGCTCTTTCCCATTTAACTTCCTGTTTTGGATATCTTTCCATACCAATATCTTTAGATGGACCTCACTCTTTTTATGTGAGCTATAGTGTCTCATGGGCCATATTGTGAACCTTTTAAAAAAAAGCGCTACCTTTTAAAAAAAGCGCTACTTGATGTTAGGCAAAATGAAACACACGATGCCTTCTGTGTGGTGTCCTTGAACCCATAGAGCAGCACTGTCCAATTATGTCACACGGGCCATGTGAGCACTTGAAAGTAGTTAATGTAAATGAAGAACTTAATTGTAAAATTTTTATGTAATTTAATTTAAATGTAAAGAGCCTTATGTGGCATACTGTATAACACAGGAAACTGCTTAAGGCACTGTGGTGACCTAGACGGGAAGGAAATCCAAAAAAGAGGGGATATATATATATGTATAGCTGATTCATTTTGCTGTACAGTAGAAACTAAAGCAAATGTCTTTTTTTTTTTGTCTGCGTTGGGTCTTCGTTGCTGCACACGGGCTTTTTTCTCTAGTTGTGGCGAGTGGGTGCTACTCTTCATTGCGGTGCGCAGGCTTCTCATTGCGGTGGCTTCTCTTGTGAAGCATGGGCTCTAGGCGTGCGAGCTCAGTAGTTGTGGCTCATGGGCTCTAGAGCGCAGACTCGGTAGTTGTGGTGCACGGGCTTAGTTGCTCAGCAGCATGTGGGATCTTCCCGGACCAGGACTCAAACCCGTGTCCCCTGCATTGGCAGGTGGATTCTTAACCACTGCGCCACCAGGGAAGGCCCAAGAAAATGTCTTTTTTTTAGAGATGTATACTTATGTATATAAAGGTAAAATGACATGATGTCAGCAAAGAAAAAAATAAAATCAATAAAGCAGGTATGGTAAAAGCTCAGTAATCTGGGTGATAGATGGCTCATTGTACTATTGTACTTTTTATTAATTATTTTTTTCCACAATAAAAAACTTTTTTAAAGGAGAAGAAAGCACCAGTTAGAATATAGGTTCCATGAGGGCAGAGACAGGGACTTTTTGTCTTGTTGACCCTTCTTTCCCTAAAAGAGTTCTTGGCACATAGATTGAAGGGGTGAATACTAGGCTTGGTTTTCAGATCCACTCACAGGTAGACTAATTGCTGATTTTAGTAGGTGAGGCCATACATGACCTATGTCAGGTGTGTTGGCTTTGTGCCACCTTGTGAAGGTTAGGGACAGTCTCTTTTGCTCCGCAGGCAATGCTGTCTCTGCAGTGCTTTCAAAGTTATGTGATGATAAAGAATGCAAGTCCCTAGCTGAATTGAAGGGACCTAGCTGACCTTTATCTCTGCTTTTCTTTTTTAGCTGTGGGATGCTGGCAGTGGCTCGTTGCTGCAGGAACTGCAGGCTGATCAGCCTGTCTTGGACATCTGCCCATTTCAGGTGAACCATAACAGCTACTTGGCTACCTTAACGGAGAAGATGGTCCACATCCATAGGTGGGAGTGACCATGGTCTTGAAACTTGTCGGACATGCTGCTGGTTAATGTTAAATGTTGTTTGTTAGCACCTGGCAGCCCTGAGCAAGATCTGTGCTTATTGTCTGTGGCCTAGAACTTTTGGGATCGTGGCAGTGTCCATCAAAAGAGTCAGTGTCGGGCTTCCCTGGTGGCGCAGTGGTTGAGAGTTCGCCTGCCGATGCAGGGGACACAGGTTCGTTCCCTGGTCCGGGAAGATCCCACGTGCCGCGGAGCGGCTGGGCCCGTGAGCCATGGCCGCTGAGCCTGCGCGTCCGGAGCCTGTGCTCCGCAACGGGAGAGGCCACAACAGTGAGAGGCCTGCGTACCGCAAAAAAAAAAAAAAAGAGTCAGTGTCTGGTACTCCATCATGTTATACATTTCTTGGGGGTAAAAGCCTTCATGAACCTTAGTTGAGAATAATTTTTTTTTTTTTTTAGTTTTTTTGGCAGGTTTTTTTTTTGTTTTGTTTTTGTGGTACGCGGGCCTCTCACCGCTGTGGCGTCTCCCGTTGCGGAGCACAGGCTCCAGACGCGCAGGCTCAGTGGCCACGGCTCACGGGCCCAGCCGCTCCGCGGCACGTGGGATCCTCCCGGACCGGGGCACGAACCCGCGTCCCCTGCATCGGCAGGCGTACCCTCAACCACTGTGCCACCAGTGAAGCCCGAGAATAAATATTTTTGATCAAACTTTCTGCTGAACCTCTGAGAGTATCCTCCCAGAAGTCATTTAGGATATGTGTGTGCACCAAGCATTTCCAGAGGATGTGACATCCCACCAGAGTGGTCTTGTCACTTGAGCTATATGACTTGGGAATGTGTATGTTCCTGAAGGGACTATCTTCCTGACGCTGCTTGGATGCAGCCTGGATGCAAGAGAATCTTTAGTTGAACACAAGAGGACACTGTAGAATCTTCCAAAGGATTTGATCTATTTCTGACCTTGCAGGCTGATAACCTTTTAGTAACTTGGTCTCATCCCTACAGAAGTGTGTGGTAGAGCACATCTGGTCTGCTTTGTGGCAGGAACAGTAATGTTCAGATGTGCAGTGCTGGGATATTGGTAAACCCAGTGATGGTGGTGGCTGATGAGCTGTAGACCCTTCCCTAATGCTGAGTGTACAGAGTTCATCACATTGTGGGAGTCAAGGAAAAAGACCAGTTGTTTGAGCAGTGAGGAAGACTCACTATTTTTTTCTAGCCAGCTTAGGATCTCAGGATTGGTTTTGTATAAGCCAATGCTTTGAAGGCCACTCTTTGTCCCTCTCACTAGGAAAAGATGAGCCATATGTCAGAGCTCTTACTTGAGTCTCCTGGTATGAGAGATCAGGAGCAAGGGGCTAATAACCAAGAGAGGCTTACAAAAGAGAAGCTACTCCGACTGCTGTTGAAAGCAAAAGAAGGACTTGTCTTTTCCATTTTGAAAGAGTTTGTCTCTGAATAAAGTCAGCCCCTTGGAGTGAGGGGCCATTCTTGAACGTGTTTAGAATTCCCAGGTTAAATCCTTCCCCCAGGTGAAACTGATGTTTGATTCCAAGTTGCTCTGATTTGCCTCCCTTCCTAACTTTAAAAAAAAGTGTTGTTAGTAAAACAGTTATTCTTAAGAAGATAATAGTGGTTGGAGGCCTATGTGATTTGCAGGGAGATGCCCACCAGCTTTCATTTCAGCCCTGGATTGTCCAACTTTGGGAGCTGCACTTTTCTCCCATAGAGGGCTCACTTTATATCTGTTTGCTTTGCTAAAGGCTACTCTTCTAAACTGTTGTCCACAACAGAACATGTCTCAAGGTGTGTGCTCCTTGTTCTTGGGAGCAGGATGGCTAACAGTATGATTTTCTTAAATAATTGTAGAAATTTTATTATTTTTATTTTAAAACAGTTCTGACCAGTCAACTCCTGAACTGTTTCCAGCATTTCTCACCAGCAAGGGGTTATTGCAGTAGATTTCCCCAGAGTTCCACATTCTAGTTGTGCTTTCCAGAGCCTGGGAAAGAGCCCCCTTTTCTAGAGGAGGTGTTCCTTTTGACATGTGGATGATTAAGAATGACTGCCCAGGCCTAGAGCTTCAGTGGCAGAAAAGGATTTGAATTAAAAAGCAGAGCTCATCTGGTTTCAGCTGATGATAACAGAGAGGATGCAAGTGGTCAGGCCCTGGCTGCCTTTGTCTTTGGCAGAGGCAGAACCCAGGACAGGGTTAGGATTTGACTAATGTTGAAGTACACTCAGCTGATGCTGATTAATCCCCCCAAGTGTAGGAACCAAGGGACTTGTATTACTAGGGAAGTTGGAAGAATCTCATGTCTTACCAATCCTTGCATTCCTCTAGTAAATTTAGGTGTTTTAGAAGCAAATTCTTGGGACTGATTTCTCCAAAGGAAAAAACCTTTGCCCCTGCCCCCGCTCTCCTCTGCCTGGCAGGAGAGATTACCTCTGTAGACCCAGACTCTGCTCCACCATGTTCCCTCACCCCTGCTCTAAGGTTGTTTTCCCATTTGAGGGTTTGGAGTTAAGCAGACTCAAAAATATTTTCTTGTTGTATCTATCCTTATACCTGCTTTGAAAACCGGACAGTGGCATCTCTGTTCATGTTCTGTGTTTTATGTTTTAATGTTAATATGAAAATAAAGCATTTACCGTGTGTACCTACTCCTGATGTCTTTTGTCTTTTTTTTTTTGGCTGTGTTGGGTCTTAGTTGCAGCACGCAGGATCTTCATTGCCATGCGCAGGCTTCTCTCTAGTTGTGGAGTGCAGGCTTCTCGAGATAGTTGTGGCATGCGGGCTCTCTAATTGTGGCGCTCGGGCTCCAGTGGTAGCCCTGGAATTGGCCATGACCGCAGTTCCTCTCATGAAGGTGGGATCCTGACAAGGTAGAGAGAGTGACAGTACTTAACATCACTAGACAAACAATATGGCCCTTCCCTCACCTGAGTCACTTGCTGCCTGAGTCAAGGAAAGGAAACAAATACATTAGCAGATGCTAACATTTGCTTCTCTGATTAAGACCCCTCTCCCCCCGCCGCCAAAAAAAAAGACGTGAAATTCCTTTAGGAACCATAGTTTGTACAACTTGGCAAATTGTTGTAAGGGAGGTAGAACACCCACACTCCAGAATACTGGGTTCTTCTCTCTGGGTCTTACAACCCTAGACAATCTAGGGTTCTCACCCTATGTGACAAACAAGTTTAGATCCCTTAGCTGGATAATTTGGAGTGCCTGGAAGTATGTTATTCCATTTTTCATCCCTTTACTCTTTTTTTTTTTTTTTTTTTTGCAGTACGCGGGCCTCTCACTGTTGTGGCCTCTCCCGTTGCGGAGCACAGGTTCCAGACGCACAGGCTCAGCGGCCACGGCTCACGGGCCTAGCCGCTCCGCGGCACGTGGGATCTTCCCGGACCGGGGCACGAACCCGTGTCCCCTGCATCGGCAGGCGGACTCTCAACCGCTGCGCCACCAGGGAAGCCCCATCCCTTTACTCTTGTTGGTATTAAGCCACTGCTGTCGCTCCAGCTCAGTAGTCGTACTGTTTTGTTTCTAAAAATTAAAAAATAATCAGAATAGTTCATTTTAGATTTATAATAACAGCTTACATTTACTGAGTATGTACCTAATGCTGTGGTATACCTTTTATATGAAAGGAACTCTCAGAGAAGTGAAAGAATTTGCCCAGGTGTAGTGGCCATGAACATGAGCCTTTCAGATCTCTGGCCAAGGAGGGCATAATTGACTGCTGTTCCAGCTGCTGAGCTCTGAAATCCACTACTGCATCACAGCAAGGCCACACTTTCCAAGGGTTGCTCCCAGCCAGTGACTGAGGATGGCAGGGATACTAAGGCAGGCCCATTTCTGGGAGACGCTGAATGCCTGACAGGCACCTTTAGCTTGAGGACTCTCCAATGGTGTTGGCCAAACTTTCTTAGACTTGAACTTCAGTCTAAGTTGTTTCCACCTAACCATCCTTGCTTCCTCCCTCTCTATCTCTACTTCACACAGGGTGAGATCTGTGTATTTGACTGCTCTAATTGTCTCATCTATGTGGAATCATGCAGTATTTGTCTTGTTGTGACTGGCTTATTTCACTTAGCATAATGTCTTCGAAGTTCATCCATGTTGTAACATGTATCAGAATTTCCTTCCTTTTTAAGACAGTGATGTTCCATTGCATGCATATACCATATTTTGCTTATCCATTCATCTGTCGGTGGACACTTGAGTTGTTTCCACATTTTAGCTATTATGAATAATGTTGCTATGAACATGGGTGTACAAATATCTCTTTGAGACCCTGCTTTCAATTCTTTTGGGTATATACCCAGAAGTGGAATTGTTGAATCATATGGTAATTCTGTTCTTAATTATTTGGGGAACTGCCATACTGTTTTTCCGCAGCAGCTGTGCCATTTTACATTCCCACGAACAGTGCATAAGAGTTTCAGTTTCTCCACATCCTCTTCAACTCTTGTTACTTTCTGTTTTTTTTTTTTTTTTGTCAGAGGGGGTTGTTTGTTTGTATGACAGTAGCCATCTGAATGGTGTGCGGTGGTATCTCATTGTAGTTTTGATTTGTATTTACCTAATTATTAGTGATGTTGAGCATTTTTCATGTGCTTATTGGCTATTTGTATACCTTCTTTAGAGAAATGTTTATTCAAATCCCTTGCCCACTTTCATTTATTTATTTATTTTTAAAATTTATTTATTTTATTTATTTATTTTTGGCTGCATTGGGTCTTCGTTGCTGCGCGTGGGCTTTCTCTAGTTGTGGCGAGCGAGGGCTACTCTTTGTTGCGATGTGCGGGCTTCTCATTGCAGTGGCTTCTCTTGTTGCAGAGCACGGGCTCTAGGTGCATGGGCTTCAGTAGTTGTGGCACGTGGGCTCAGTAGTTATGGCTCGTGGGCTCTAGAGCGCAGGCTCAGTAGTTGTGGCACACGGGCTTAGTTGCTCCACGGCATGTGGGATCTTCCTGGACCAGGGCTCGACCCCATGTCCCCTGCATTGGCAGGCAGATTCTTAATCACTGTGCCACCAGGGAAACCCCCCATGCCCACTTTTAAATTGGGTTGTTCGGTTATTTGTTGATGCCTAATCCCCTTTTGTTTTCTGCTTCCTGGTAGACCTAGATAACACGGGTATGCCAGGAGTGTTCCGGGAAATTTGGTAAGATGGGGATGATTGCGGCCCAAGAATAATAAAGACCAGGTGGCAATGCTTAACTTCCAGAAGCCAGGAGACCACAATTCCATTATTACCAGCAAGATTGAAGAGCTGCCTAAGGGGTCTTGACCAGCAGGGAGTTGGGGAGAGGGTTAATAAAAGACAGCATCCCTAGGGGCAAAATAGACACAGCCAATGAAGGTGCTTTTTAACATCTATAAACAAAAAATTCCATAAGAAAGGGGCAGGAGACTAAAGGTGGTCATCCCCAAAGGTCATGCTCCTTTGCTCAGTTTCTAGACCTGAGCCAATTTTCAGATCCAGAACCCATTGATGAATAAGTAGTTGGGAGCCTAGGAACAAAGACCCTACAACACCATGCCAAGCATATGGTTCCTTCAGTCTTTCCCCAGAGAGACTCAATGGCCATTTACTTGGGTGACTATACACTGACAAAAGAGAAATAACCAACTATTTGAGGACCATTGGACATTTGGTCCGAGTTGCCTTTGATACTCAGACTAAAAGTATCATCATAGGTCCCTGGCCCCTGGGGACCTGGTACTATAAATGGAGTCCTGGCTAGATTATGGCTCACAGTGGCCCCACTGGTTATGTGGACTCATCCAGTGATCATTTCCCCAGTCCCCAAGTATATAACTGGAAATGATCTAGAATAATCTAGACCTAGAAACACTAGATCATTGTGAAAATGATCTGGAAACGTGTGGTATTTCTGGCCTGTGCGGTAAGAATTACCATTACAGGGACTTCCCTGGTGGCGCAGTGGTTAAGAATCCGCCTGCCAATGCAGGGGACATGGGTTTGATACCTGGTCTGGGAAGATCCCACATGCCGTGGAGCAGCTAAGTCCGTGAGCCACAACTACTGAGCCCAGGTGCCACAACTCCTGAGCCCGTGTGCCTAGAGCCTGTGCTCCACAACAAGAGAAGCCACCGCAATGAAGAGTAGCCCCCGCTCGTTGCAACTAAAGAAAGCCTGTGCACAGCAACGAAGACCCAATGCAGCCAAAAATAAATTAATTTTTAAAAAATACCATTACAGGAAAGACCAAATGTAAACCTTGGAAACTGCTCTCCAATCACTGGCCAGGATAATAAATTAAAAGCAATGTCAGGAATTCCCCAGCAGTCCAGTGGTTAGGACTCAGCACTTTCACTGCCATGGTCTGGGTTCAGTACCGGACTGGGGAACTAAGATCCTGCAAGCCGCATGGCGTGACCGAAAAAACAAAAAAAGCAATGTCTTACTGGAGTATGGAGGATGGTAGAGATTAGTGCCACCACTAATACCTACAGGACGCAAGTATGACCCTGAAAGACAGTGGAGAGTGAAAAAGATTCCAATGAGTGGAGCTGCAAGCTGTGCCCTAATCTTTGCACTTTGTATGGAAGAAGTGGTTTAAGGTGAGAATATAAACAGATTCCTGGGCAGGGTCCAGCAGCCTGGTCTGGGATAGTGGCATGTGGTTGGACTATATGGAGAAGGCACAATGTGTAAAGACTTTTTATTATAGGACAATGCACACCAGAACCTCTACCATGGAAGAGGCATTGAACAACCAAGTAGGTAAAATGACTCGACCAATTGACAGCCATCCTTCAGCCACTGTAGACCTGATATGTTGGGCCCACGAATGGAGTGGCCACGGTGGCAGAGACAGAGGCTACATATGGGCCCAAAGTCTGTCTGGGAGAATGGACTGCCACTTACTGCCAACCTGTCAGCAACAGAGACCAACACTGAGTCTCTGATATGCCCTTTTCCTAGAGAAGATCAAGTAGCTACTTTGTGGCAAGTCAGATACAATGGGCCTCTTCCTCTTGAAAAGGCCAGCAGTTCTCCCTTATAGGGATAGCTACCTATTCTGCGTGTGGATTTAACTTTCTTGCTCTCAGGGCCTCTGCCAGCAGAATGCCAGATTGAGGCACAGATTGCTACACAACATAGTGCCTGATCCAGGGGACCCACTGTACAGTAAAGGGATTGCAGAAGTGGATCCATGACCATGGGATCTGTTGGTCTTGTCATATACTATCCCATCCAGAAAGAGCCAGCTAATAGCATACTGATAATGACCTTCTAAAGACATAGCTGAAGCACTAGCTAAGAAGCAACACTCTGAGAGAATAGGGTGTCATTCTTCAGGATGCAGTGTTAAGAGACCTCTATTGGTGCTGTTTCCCCAGCAGGCAGCATACATGGGTCCAGGAACCAACATGGGGAAACAGGAGTGGCTCCATTTACTGTCACTCCCAATGACCTGGGTGATTTTGTACTTCCCATCCCAGCAACCTGGGCTCCACATCATTGAAGGTCCTGGGTTCCTACAGGGGTGCACTTTGCCAGAGGACACAGCAAGGGTCCCACTGAACTATAAATTATGGCTGCTACCAGAGCACTTTGGGACCTTGTGCCCAGGGACCAATAGGTGAGAAGAGGAATCACCATGTTGGCAGTGGTAACTAACCCTGATCAACAGGAGGAAGTAGGGCTGCTTGTACATAATGGGAGCAAAGAGAAATACCCAAGTGGTCCACTTGGATGCCTTCTGGTGCTCCGTTGCCTCTCTCTAACTGTGGACAGACATGCAACAATACCACACCAGGATGAAAAGGTTAATATGCCCACTACCAACACCACCCCTGAAATGAAGGCTTGGGTCACATCACCAGGTAAGCCACCAAGATTTCTGAGGTGCTAGCTGAGGGTAAAGGAAATTCAGAATGGAGGAAAAAGAGGATGAATACCACTTGCAGCCCTGAGATCACCAGCAATGATGGACATTAGTTTATCTCACTAACCTCCCTCTTCTGAGTTTTTCCCTCTGAAAAAGAGATCCATGGAAACTATAGAGTAGCTGTTCATCAAGTTTGTGTAGAGAAATAAACCTATGGGGCACAAGGGATGGAATATAATGGTCGTGAAAATTTGCCTCTCAGATGTCCAATTTGGGGACTGTAATTGACCAGCTGCTGTGCTCTGAAATCCATCGCTGGGTTCACTCTGAGGCCACACTCCCCAAGGGTTCTTCCAGCCAGTGACTGAGCATGGCAAAAGATGCTAAAGCAGGCCCATTCCTGTGAGGCTTTAATCCTAATTTTCTTCCACAGCGAACCCTGTCTGGAGATTGCTTCTCACAGAGCCCAGAATAACCAACCCACCAGGAGGCAAATGGTGGATTAGATAAACCCAAACAGTCCAGGCTGGTTCTTCTAACTACAGTGCTATCCCTAAGGCAGGAAGTACATAGGAGGTGCTCAGAAAAGAACTGCTGAATTATAAATGAATAAATCTAAAAATGGCATGTTGAAAAGGGGTTAATTTTCCTAGGAAGGCTTCAAAAATACTGAGACTTTTGAGCTGAGCATGAAAGGAGAAGAAAAAAAAATTTTTAGGCAGAAAGTGTTAGAACTTCATGGGTCAATGTCACATCTACATGATCTTGAAATTTTGGATATGGCGAAGGTCAGGAGGTGCTTGAGGAAAGAGACCACTGATGCAGTCCTGCGCTAGAGCAATAGTTGCCAAGGACTGGCAGGGACCAGTGCTGCCTTAGTTGTTAGGAAAGCATATTCCTGGATTCCATAATCAGAAACATTTGAAAATTGCTCCAGGTGATTCAGCTGCACAGTCAAGTTTGGGAAAGCATTCCTGTATTTTGGAAGCTGCCATAGTGCTCAAATGGGAAAGATGGTAAGAAGTCAGGGGAGGAAAGTGCTCAGGCCCATCACTTCTTTTCACCTTGCTTGCCCAACAAGAACACTTAGAGGGCTTCAGGGAAGTCACTTCAGCCACTGAGCAGTGGGAGGAGCAGCTTGGCCAGCTCAGTAAGCCTTCATTGATTGCCCTCTATGTGCCCGACATCATGCTGAGCACTGAGGGTACTTGTGAGGTGGTTAAAGACTCTATTAGCTTGGGCTTCCCTGGTGGCGCAGTGGTTGGGAGTCCGCCTGCCGATGTAGGGGACACGGGTTCGTGCCCCGGTCCGGGAAGATCCCACATGCCGCGGAGCGGCTGGGCCCGTGAGCCATGGCCGCTGAGCCTGCGTGTCCGAAGCCTGTGCTCCGCACCGGGAGAGGCCACAACAGTGAGAGGCCCACGTACCACACACACACAAAAAACCAAAAAAACACTCTATTAGCTCTTGCTTGGCGATTAAACCACACCCCGGCTGATACCTCTCCAACAGCTTCCCAATGCACTTAGATTTAAGTAGACTTAAACCTAGTGCAGTTGTTTTCTGTTTATCCTACGTGTTCTTTGTTACTTTATTCCCACCTTTTTGCCTTCTTTTGGATTAATCAAATGCTTTACACTTACACATTCTTGTAGTATTCTTTTAGTGTTTATCATAGACGCCAGGGCCTAGCAGTTGCAATCTGCATCCTTCTTTATATGCTATGGGAGTCATATATTTCACTGTTACACAATGTTAAAAATCTCTCATTATCGTTGTTTAAAACAATATTAATTGTCCACATATTTACCCTTCCAGTGCTCTTTATTCCTTCCCGCAGTACTATGCTTCCATCTGGGATCATTTTCCTTCAGCCTGGAGTACTGCAGACCATCTAGCAATGAATTACCTCACTCTCTCAGCTTTAGTTTGTCTGCAAATGCCTTTTTTAACTATTTAATTTATTTATTTAAATTTATTTATTTATTTATCTTTGGCTGCATTGGGTCTTCGTTGCTGCGCATGGGCTTTCTCTAGTTCTGGCGAGCGGGGGCTACTCTTCGCCGCAGTGTGCAGGCTTCTCATTGCAGTGGCTTCTCTTGTTGCAGAGCACAGGCTCTAGGCACGCGGGCTTCAGTAGTTGTGGCATGCGGGCTTAGTAGTTGTGGCTCGCGGGCTCTAGAGCGCAGGCTCAGTAGTAGTGGCACACAGGCTTAGTTGCTCCGCGGCATGTGGGATCTTCCCAGACCAGAGCTTGAACCCATGCCCCTGCACTGGCAGGCGGATTCTTAACCACTGCGCCACGAGAGAAGTCCCTGCAAATGTCTTTATTTCAACTTTTTTGAATGGATCTAATTACATTTTTAAAAACTTATTGAGATCAAATTCATGTAACATAAACTCCACTATTTTAACAATTGTAAGTGCACAGTTCAGTGGTTTTTAGTATAATCACAATGTTATGATTGTGATTATCTGATTCCAGAATATTTCCATCATTCCCAAAAGAAATCCCATACTTCTCAGTTCTCCCCTCCTCCCATCTCCTGGAAACCATTAATCTACTTCTGTCTCTGTGGGTTTGCCTATTCTGGATATTTCAGATGAATGTAATCCTACAACTGGTGGCTTTTTGTCTCTGGTTTCTTTCACTTAGTATTATGTTTTCAAGGTTCATCCATGTTGTAGCATGTATCAGTACTTAATTACTTTTTTTTTTTTGGCCGTGCTGCGCGGCATGTGGGATCTTAGTTCCCCAAACAGGGATGGAACCTGTGCCCCCTGCAGTGGAAGCACAGAGTCTTAACCACTGGACCACCAGGGAGGTCCCTAGTACTTCATTTTTGAAGTACAATTTCCCTGGGTGTAGAATTCTAGGTTAGCAACACTTTTTTTTCTTTTGGTATTTAAATTATGTCATTCTACTGTTTTCTGGCTTTGATAGTTTCTTAATGAAAAATCAGATATGCCTGTTATTGGTCCTTTGAAGATAATGCATCTTTGTCTGCTTTTAAGATTTTCTCTTTCTCTCTTTGATTGTCACCAGTTTTACAATGACATGCCAAGACTGTCTATGAACCAGGACGTGGGCTGTCACTGGACACTGAATCTGCCAGCACCTTGATCTTGGCCTTCCCAGCCTCTAGAACTATGAGAAATAAATTTCCATTGTTTATAAGCTATCCCATCTATGGTATTCTGTTTTTTGGGGTTTTTAAATTTTTTTTAATTTTTTTTTTTGGCCGTACCACTTGGCTTGCGGGATCTTAGTTCCCCAACCAGGGATTGAACCCATGCCCCCTGCAGTGGAAGCATGGAGTCCTAACCACTGGACCACCAGGGAATTCCCTATAATATTCTGTTAAAGCAACCCACACAGACTAAGATGTCCAGTCTGCTGTTTATGTTATCTAATGAATTTTAATTCAGTTCTAGAATGTCCATTTGATTATTTGTATAGAATCCAATTTTCTGTTGAAATTCTCTATTTTCACCTATTTTATCTATCTTTTATTTTCTATAGCATACTAGTCACAGTTATTTTAAAGTCACCATCTGATGAGTCCAATATCTGAATCATATGGAGTTTTTGCTGACTTTTTGTTTTTGGTTATTTAGTTTAGCTTAGTTCAGCTTTGTTTTGTTTTTAGCATGCCTCATAATGTTTCATTCAAAGCTGGACCATGCAGATTAAAAATTATAGAAGCTCTGGATGGTATTAATCTTTCTCCAAAAAGGTTAATTTTTCTTCTTATAGACAGAGTACTGAAGGGTCACCTTAACCCCACTGAAGCATGTTTTAAGCTTTATTAGGCCCATGGTAGTTTTGCCTTTTCTTCTAGGACAAGGTCCTTACCCCTGGGGTGTTATCCTTCCTCCTGCAATATGGCCTTTGTTCCTAGGGTGTAACACTTCTGAGGTCTCAGTTAAAAGCCAGGGGTGTTTACCAAGGCCTCTACACCTCAGCAGGGTCCAAGCTCCAAGCTGAAATCTCTCTCAATTTATTGCTCTCTCAGCTATTGTTTTCTTCAGGATTTGTTGGAGTCTGACTCTGTGCATGCACAGCTTAGGAGACAGTCAGCCACTTGAGAGAAATTTGTTCACAGATTTCTGGCTCTTTCTCTGTGGTTTCCTTCTCTTTTGACCTTTAAGTCCCAGCCACTTGGAGGATTCTGAACTCCTACCTGTATATTTTCAGCCCAATAAGATTACTGCTTTCTGCAAGGGCTCAATTCTTCTGGGCCACAATTTGGACAGTCCCCTCAGAAAAAAATCTGGGCTGGAGCTTCCCTGTGTACTTCTCTTTTCTCGAAGATTGTAGCCCCCCATTTCCTCACTGTATTAGTTACTTTCTAACCCCTCAAAAGATATTTTATATATTTTATCTAGTTTTTATGGTTTTATTTCAGCATAAATACAAATTTGTATTTGTACTCATATTTGGGATCAGAATCCTCCCCAATTTCATGTATATATAGGGCCTGCAGGGCCTTACATGATCTGGCCCTTGATGGGTTCTCTGACTCCTTCTTCTAGCCCCCTCTTTCCTCATTTCAATGCAGCCACATAGGCCTTCATTCTGAATGCTTATTCCCTTGTCTTGAACTTGCACTCGTCATTAACCTTTGCTTTTGGAACTCTTTTGTTATGGTCTAAATGTTTTTGTCCCCCCTAAATTCATATGTTAAAATCCTAATGCCCACTGTGATGGTATTAGGAGGTGGGGCCTTTGGAGGTGCTTAGATCATGAGGGTAGAACCCTCATGAATGAGATTAGTGTTCTTATAAAAGAGATCCCACAAAGCTCCCAGCTCCTTCCACCCTGTGAGGACACAGTTAGAAGTTGGCTGTCTGCAACCCATAAGAGGGCCTTTGCCAGAACCTGACCATGCTACCACCCTGATCTTGGACTTCTAGTCTCCAGAACTGTGAGAAATAAGTTTCTGTTGTTTATAAGCCACCCAGTGTGTGCTATTTTGTTATAGAAGTCTGAACAGACTAAGTATCTTTAGGTCTGCCCCCCCCTTTTTTTTTACAAATTTATGCCAATTCACTCTTAACTCAATGATCCCTAGCTGCCATTATATAAAATCTCCTCCCCACCCCAGTCATCCCATTTATCTTTTCTTTCTTTTTTTTAAAATATTTATTTATTTATTTGGCTGTGCGGGGTCTTAGTTGTGGCATGTGGGATCTTTGTTGCAGCATGTGGGATCTTTAGTTGCAGCATGCAAACTCTTAGTTGTGGCATGTGGGATCTAGTTCCCTAACCAGGGATCGAACCCAGGCCCCCTGCATTGGGAGTGCAGAGTCTTAGCCACTGGATCACCAGCGAAGTCCCTATCTTTTATTTTCTTCATAGTACTTATACTATCTGAAATTATCTTGCTCTTTATTCACTATCTTATTGTTTCTCTCTCATATAAGCCAGTTCTTGAGCAATGCGTGACATATTTTAAAAAATGCTCAACACATATCTATTGGATGAGTTACGGAAGTGAGGATCAAGAAACAAAGGGTACAGTAAAGGGTGAAATGAATTCCTAGTTTGTGATAGAGACAGTCTGTTTTTATTGAAAAGTCACTGAGTCCAGGCGACCCAGGTCAGGTCAACCCTCTTCCCACTGGCCTGTGGGTTTGTGCTTTCTGTAAAGTCTGACTTGCCTGACACAGCCTGAGCTGGCCAGGTTCCCAGATTTCTCTCAGTTTCTTGCTTGTTGGTCACTGTGATTTCAGGATAGGCACATATACTCTTCCCTATCTCCAGAGGCAGTCTGTGGCCAGGTCTAGGGTTTCCTCACTGCAGGCTGTGAGATGGGCAACTGCTGGCTTCTCTTAGCGGTTTGTCAATTTCTGGCCTTAAACTGGCTTAAAAAATAAACTCCCACTTATTGTCTGCGCACATGGAGACCCATCATTGAAAAGTAATGACTCTTATCCAGTGGTTAGGACTCTGTGCTTTCACTGCTGAGGGCCTGGGTTCAATCCCTAGTCGGAGAACTAAGATCACACAAGCTGCGTGGCATGGCCAAAAAAAATTAATTAATTAAACAATTAAAAAAATTAATGACCCTAAGTGACTTTTCAAGAACTTCAGGTCTCTAGCCTGCCTGAGATTTACCTATGCCACATATCTGTTAAGGAACATGTACATTTATCTGTTCTACCCTGGGCTGTCTTAGTCAATGCTCAAGGTTGGCAGCAGCCTTCGCACCATATTATGGCAGTAGCAGGAGTGAGTTTTGGTAGAGATGTCAACATGTCCTCATTCCTAGAGATAGAGGCCTGTGTCAGCCACAGTGGGCAGTTTGTACCCCTAAAATATTCTCAGTCTCAGGGGTTCATTATGAGGCCCATGAGCCCCCACCCAACCTCTCAGGTTCTAGTTATGTCTGGTCTGGTCTTCACTGCCCATTTGTGGGTCAAGACAGCAGAAGCTGCATTTTTGAACATGGATGACCAGTGGGGATCACATGTCCCAAGCTGCCCTCACTCCCCAACATGGTATACTGGCAGAGTGGGATAAAAGTGCATCACGCCAAGTGAGAGGCCAGGGATTCTGGTCCCAGGCTGGCAAAGTTCATCCTGGGCAGGACATTTAACCCTGCTGTGCAGAACTGTTACCATCTCTGCCATTCTTCAGTTGAGTGAGAACCCAACTCAGGCCTGATGCATGGCTCAGATGACACAATAGATATGAAGATGCTTTAGGAAGATAACATCTCTCCTATGGAGAAGGAGGGGATACTGGTGTTAAGTGAAACAACCATCCCTGCCTATAGTGCTTGCTGAAGATGCTGCATTCAGGTCAGCAAGACAGTTATGAGGCACAGACTTAACCTGAGGCCTCAAAGACATGTTTTGTTATTTTTTTTCCCTCCTTGAAACATGAGTTTAAATTCTGGCTTAAAATCTGGCTCACATGCAAAGGGCTTCCCAGTTTATTCATAATACTGGCTATAACTTTTGGAATTCCCTATTGTGGGCCAGGCACTTTATTATTTCTAATCTTCACAATTATACATTAGAGCTCCTCCTTTTCTTTCTCAGACGAGAAAAATGAGGGTCAGAGAAGTTAAAGGACTTTCCTAGTCTGCCGAAGAGCAAGGATTATAACAGGCTCTTTTCTTATTCTGGAACCAGTGCTCCTAACCCTGATTCAATGCTGCCTCCTTTTCTGGGTAAGAGAGGCTTTTGGGGCCGGGGGAAGGAAGCAAGGAGAAATGCAAGAGGTTCTTAGATGCCGGAATACACCTGATCGTGTAAAGTTCACCTCTACACATAAAGTTTTTTTTTCAAGTCATTGAACGGATGACATACTCTACCGGCCATCTTGGTTGTGGCAATCCCAATCCTTTTTTATTTTTCTGTGACGACAACCAAGGGAATTAGGCAAAGCTGCCCTACCCAGATATCTTAAGGAGCACCAGAAACGCCCCCGGCAGAGAGCGCAGCTTTCCCGCCCGCCGAGGTCCGGGGCGTGGGCCATTCGGAGCTCGGCCACTCCCGGGCTTCGCTCCCAGCTGGCGGGTCTGAGCCGGCAGGGGAAGGGCTCGGATGGACGCCGCCGGGCCCCGCCCGACGCCCCGCCCCCTCATTTAAATACGCCGCGCCGGCGGGTGCGTCGAGCTCGCCGCGGACTCAAGATGGCGGCGTGTGGACGTGTACGGAGGATGTTCCGCTTGTCGGCGGCGCTGCAGCTACTGCTGCTCGCGGCGGCCGGGGCCGAGAAACTCCCGGGCCAGGGAGGCCACAGCCCAGGCCAGGGCCCGGGGGCAAACCTTCTGCCCCTCGGAGGGCAGCCTGGAGGCGGCGCTCTAGGGGGTCAGCTCCAGCTGCCTCAGTCATCTCAGTTCCAGCAGCAGCAGCAGCAGCAGCATCAACAGCAGCAGCAGCAGCAACAACCGCCTCAGCAGCCGCAGCCGCCTTTCCCGGCGGGTGGGTCTCCGGCCCGGCGGGGTGGATCAGGGCCTGGCGGGGCTGGCGGGGGCTGGAAGCTGGCGGAGGAAGAGTCCTGCAGGGAGGACGTGACCCGTGTGTGTCCCAAGCATACCTGGAGCAACAACCTGGCGGTGCTGGAGTGCTTGCAGGACGTGAGGGAGGTGAGGAGGCAGGACGGGGCCGGGAAGTCCAGGCCTGGTGCGGGCCCGACGGTGTCGCCGGCCTTGGAAGCCGCTGACGACGGTCTGCTGCTTCTCTCGCTTCCTCTGAGCTGCGCTCGCTCCTTCCCTCTCTGCCCCTCGCTCCCCGGCGCATTCCAAGAAAGGGACCCCACCCCCACCTTTCATTACCTCTGGGTGCGGGGGTCTGGGACGCAGACCCCAGCTCCCGGCTGCAGTCGGCGAAGGCCCAGAGCGTGTTTATATTTGCTCCGGTCTTTTGTGTGATGCTCTAAGCGCGGTGGCTCCTCGGTGAAAACCTGTTTAGGATTTTGCCATCCGTTTCGACTTGGATAATTTGTAGCAACCCTTTTAAACATGAAAAATGGTTGGCGTACTTCAGCTGTTAAAGAATGCCCTGCTGTTTATTGGCAGTAGATAATGTTTGTTTAGGTAACTGGTTCTATTCTGATGTGTATTGTAGACAGCAACCGAATTTACTGTCTTTACCCTATTCTTTTGTAATTCAAAAATTCCTATTATTTACCAGCTGCTGAAGCTAATATATGCTTTTCCCCCCTTCTTCTGCTTCTTCATTTCTTTTGGTCAATTTGTAATGAATCTCAAGTGTAAGCTATTACTCCAAGTGATTTAGAGTCCCAGAGCTTGAAAAGTTGGGGCAGTATTTGAAGATGGATTGTGGGGTCTTTGCCTTTCTGACGTCTGAGTATGATTTTAACAGTACCTTTTAATACAGTCTAGGTTTGATGTTGTTTGATGTGATTCAGTTAAGTAACAGAGAATTTCTTCTCTGGATTTAATGCTACAGACGTAAGTGCATTTTTGACAGTTACCAAAGTTTGGGAGCAAATCTGGTAGGGATACTTTTATTTTAAGGTTTAGGTATATAGAATTAGGCCCAAAGGTTGACAGAAAGAAGCCACCTCTGGATAATATTTTATTTGGGAAATTGTTAAGAGAATTGCCTAAGGTGTTCATGGTCATAAGAAAACCACTGGCTTATAGAAAAATGCTAGTTTTGGCAGTTTTTTCCCCCCTCATCCCCCTGTGATATTTGCTCTGGTATTCCACGCAGAGTAATTCACAGGAGGAAAAGATATACATGCTCAGGAGACAGCGAGAAGGGAAATTTCTAGAGCCACCAGAAATGTGGGGCCTTAGATGACTTATCTACAATTTGAAAACTAGGAAGATAATCCCTTGTTATTCTTTATTCTTCAACTACTCCTCTAGTCGATAACAGCTATGATTCTTAACTCTGTCAAGCTTCTTGAAATGTTATAGTTGGGCTTCGAGGATATATAATAGATGCTGTTCTCTCAAACTAGGATCCTAATATTGACGACCAAACATTTGGTTAAGCAGTTTGTGGTAGAAACAGGATGTTATTAGGGAAAGTGGCAAAAAGTGGCCCATTCAAGGAGTACATGTCTCTTTACGTGCCTTAGGGACATTTGGAAACAGTCACTCACAGGAGCAGTCTTCCTTTGTCATGCATGTAGAACTGTGTAGCAGCATATATAATCTATAAATAACTTAGCTTTGACCACCTTTGGAGTCTGTTTAATTTGGTAGGTACTATCTTTCTTGCATTAGTTAGTGTAAAGAACCTGGCCTGAAAATGCAGTCCCCGCTCCACCTTTGACTGTAAGATTCTCAGCAGGGGTATTCTTTTGGTAACTACGTTTTTCTTCCTTTATAGGGATTTAAACTCTTTGAAGGTAGTTACTAGGTCCTGTATTTCCTTTGTAACTTTTCGGAGTACCTAATTCAGTGCTGAGACTCAGTGAATAGTGTTGACTGATTGAAGGTGAGTAAGCTAATGGAGCCCATTTTATGCTCTAGAGAAAGAAAAGGTGTCATGTAAATTGGAAGAGGGGGTTTGGGGGGAGCAGGGGTTTCCAAATTTCCAATTTAATTAATTTTCCTCCAATTTTATATACATAAAAATTGAAAGAATAGTATCATGAACAGCTGTGTATATTTTTTAGGAGGTGGAGCTATTTTTAAACTACTTCTTTTTTCCTTTAAAGACAGCAAAAAGAAATTTTATTCCACTTAGAGAATTAGTTAAATCTCAATTATGTGTTTGAAAGAGCATAACGATTAAAAAAGTAAACTAGCTAGGCGCATTTGAAGTGAAAGTGTGGAATATGTTTTGTATGTGCTTTTTGGTAAGTAGGACAGTTTGATAGGAAAGTAGACGTTTGTGCTTCTGTATCCCTTTGGATACATATTTGGGGAAGATTGTTCTCTGTGTTCTTGCTATTAGAATTATGAAAAGGAAAAGCATGTGAGTATTTAAATGGTAGTATAGTAAACCACATTTTTATTTTGAAACAACGTGGGTAGGTTAAGTCTTAAGTTCAGATATTTTAAGGTTCTCTTTAGTGTTCAAAGTTATGTACTAATTCACTTAGAGAATCTATTTGAAGGTATTTATACTTACCTTTAAATAATTTCAGCAGATACTTTCCGTTTGTTTAATGCATCATATGCCACCAAATTAAAATGTTATGTGTGAACTATATTAAAACTGCACATAGACTAAGATTAGTTCACAGCTTTTTCTCCTTTTGGCCACTATTTTAAGGCTATATGTTGTGGGGGATTCTTTTTTTAACCCTCTCAGCTGAGTCATACTTTTTAAAAGGTGAAGTATACCCAGCGGGCCCCCTGTTACATAGTGGGTATATTAGCAGTAATGATGGATAGTAGTCCTGGTTACGTGTGTGTGTATGTATATGAAGTTAGTAGTAGTTCTAGTTATAAGAATATATAACTAGAAAGTATAAGGGTAAAAAGGAAAAATACATCCTGGGCTGTTCTACCAGGTGGAGGAGAAGTAATACCAAAGGTATTACTGTCTAGTATTTGATAAAGAGATAAGACATGCTTTATGTTGAGAGTAATTTTAAAATACTTTATATATTTTTGGCTGAAATGACCAACAGTATCTTTTTCTTTTTCTTTTAATAAATTTATTTATTTATTTTTGGCTGTGTTGGGTGTTCGTTGCTGCGTGTAGGCTTTCTCTAGTTGCGGCGAGCAGGGGCTACTCTTCGTTGTGCACGGGCATCTCATTGTGGTGGCTTCTGTTGTTGCAGAGCACGGGCTTTAGGCGCGCGGTCTTCAGTAGTTGTGGCGCACGGGCTTAGTTGCGCCGCGGCATGTGGGATCTTCCCGGACCAGGGCTCAAACCTGTGTCCCCTGCTTTGGCAGGCAGATTCTTAACCACTGTGCCACCAGGGAAGTCCCGACCAATAGTATCTTGTGTTTAGAAGTCGCAGATGGAGATGTTGGTTCTTTAGAAGTTTATTAGTGATGTGCATAGTTTTTCTTAGGTTTTTTTTTTGTTGTTTGATTTTAAAAAAAAGAAACAAAAACTTTCTAATATGGAAAATTTCAAACATAAACACAAATAGAGAGAATAGTATGATGACTCCCCACATACGCATCACCCAGCTTCAGCTAGCCTCACTTTTTTTTTTTTTTTTAATCACGGGTTGGGAGAATGGATTTTTTTTTTTTTTTTTTTGCGGTACGCGGGCCTCTCTCTATTGTGGCCTCTCCCGTTGCGGAGCACAGGCTCCGGACGCGCAGGCTCAGCGGCCATGGCTCACGGGCCCAGCCGCTCCGTGGCATGTGGGATCTTCCCGGACCGGGGCACGAATCCGTGTCCCCTGCATCGGCAGGCGGACTCCCAACCACTTTGCCACCACGGAAGCCCGAGAATGGATATTTTAAAGCAAGTTCCAGACACTGTCATTTCTGTTATAAATACTTCAGTGTGACTCTCTGATAAGGACTTAAAAAAAAAAAACAGAACCTAATTGTTATTTTTTAGTATTTGAAAGCATTATGAGTACTTCTTCTGAATTTCTTGGTACCTTGTCTTGATATATCAGTTTCAGTTTATAAATTTGTGACCACTATCTCTAAACTATGCACACACAGAGTGAATACTTTGTAAACACTTGTTTAAGATGGACTATTTTACATATTGAACAGGAATATTTCAACATTACAAACTGTAAACTTACTTTCAAACTCATAGGTGAACATTTTCTTTTTCTATTCTTAGCCTTTCTCTTAACTATACGTATCCTAAGATAGTATGCCATAATATCTGTATTATCTCATTTATCCTGTGAGGTGAATAGTGTTATTATCTTAGTTGAGAAACAGGCTCAGAGAGATGAAGTAATTTGTCCAGTGTTATATCCTAAGTTGTAGGGGTGGTATTCAGCAAGTTCTCCTTGACTTCAAAGATTGGATTCTTTCTAATCTGCCATGGATGGCGGCAGCTAGGGAAATTAGTATGTGGCTGTTGAGAACGCCAGGGGTTCATAAGTGCACACAAAAGGAGAAGAGTCACCTGGAATTAGAATCCTCTTTTCTTCACTACCAAGAACAACTGGGTGGGAGCATCATCTTTGCATTGGAGTAGTATAGCTTTCTCAGGTGGACAAACTGGCATTATTAGACAAAGCTAATTTAATTACTAGTCTTAGTCTGAGTCCATTACAAGTAGAATTTCTGCTTCATGAAAAGATTTTCAGATCCCATCTCACCTTAAGCAGAATTTGTACTAGTATAATGGAAGAATTTAGATATATTCCCCTACTATTTGTATTGAATCAATGGAACACCACACAGAGTAAACTAGGACTAGAGCTGGCACTGCCATTAACTAGTTCTATGACTGTGAGTAAGTCAGTTTACCACTCGAGTCTCAGTTTCCTCATGTATTAAATGAGAGGTTTGGGAAATAGTACAATTTACGATTTCTAAGATTCCTATTATTTAACCTTTATGAGTTGTTTCCTGTGTATATTCTCTGTATGTATGTATTTTATAGTTTCTAGGATTTATATGTGTGCCATTTCCTGGTTCCTTATTCATTCACGGGTGGAATAGTGAAATGAATAATGCAAACAGCAGTTAATCCAAACATCGTTTGGCTTTAGGATACATTATGATTGTTTTGTTTGAGCCAATATGGAATTTCCTTCTATGCTGACTCTCAGTGGTTGGAAACAGTCCCACCACATAATCAAGGCATTATTGATCTCCTATTATGCACTTAGCATTGTGGAAGAACACTACTACTTTAAGACACTACCATTGCTTACAGTTGGTTTGATAAATGGAATTGTGATCAAGAAACAGTTATATAAGAGAGTGTTCGGGCTTCCCTGGTGGCGCAGTGGTTGAGAGCCCGCCTGCCGATGCGGGGGACATGGGTTCGTGCCCCGGTCCGGGAAGATCCCACATGCCGCGGAGCGGCTGGGTCCGTGAGCCATGGCCGCCGAGCCTGCGTGTCCGGAGCCTGTGCTCCTCAACGGGAGAGGCCACAACAGTGAGAGGCCCGCGTACTGCAAAAAAAAAGACAGTGTTCATCACTTGGTGTCACACAGACAGTAAATTCTTTAGGGCAATGAAAAGAGCACAAAATTAGGATTTAGACTTGGATGGAACTCTGCTCTGCTACTCTTGGCTTAAAAATCTTATCACTTTTTTTTACCCTTAAGTAGGGACAGTTTAGCCCTGTTGTAAGTGAAGATATACATGAGTTCTTGAGTTTGATGTGCTAGTTATATTTTTCTTTTTTATGTTAAACAAAATATGTTATCATTAAAGTAGGCAGTACTAACACATACCACCAGAAATCATCTTGCTTACCACCTATGGTACATGCTTTGGAAAATTCTAAGACTGGATTATCGCTTAAGATCCTTCCAGCTCTGGTACTTTGTGATTCTGTCATCTGTAGAAATACAAAACATTGCAAGGGAATCATAAGCACAAGTGAAAAGGGAAGATGCTTTGAGAAATTAAGGGGGCTGCACTGACTGTACTGAAGTAGAGAGTTTGAGAATTTTTTCAGAGTCCAGATTATAAAGCACCACTGGCTTGTTCTCCAAGTAAAGCCCAGAAATGGGATTTGTTTTTATCCCTGAGATAAAAATATTCCCACAGATAAATGAGTTACCTGTAAAATAGCACTGTCACTTATGGAAGGAACTTTTTAAGGAGCCTCTTGATAAGACTGCTTTACAGTATATAGTTGCTGAATAATTTCATTGCTCTTTGGAAGAAAATAAAATACTCTGTCAGTCCAAGAGATAAGATGATACATTTCTCCTAATGTATTCAAAACAAATTTCATCAGCAACAATCCTCCCAAAAAACTTCTCTTGCTTATATGAGAAATGTATGTAGTATTTTAAAAAGAAGCAGTTAAAATAGCTTGTAGGGGGCTTCCCTGGTGGCGCAGTGGTTGAGAGTCTGCCTGCCGATGCTAGGGGACGTGGGTTCGTGCCCCGGTCCGGGAGGATCCCACATGCCGCGGAGCGCATGGCCGCTGAGCTTGCGCGTCCGGAGCCTGTGCTCCACAATGGGAGAGGCCACAGCAGTGAGAGGCCCGCATACCGCAAAAAAAAAAAAAAAAAAAAAATGGCTTGTAGGATGTCATGCAAATTAATTTTTCTTCCTTCAGCAAACATTTATTGAATACATACTGTGTACAAGACACTGTGCTTAGTGTTAAAGGTTACAAATATATGATAATACCTAGCATTTATCGAGGGCTTTTTGTGTGCCCTGCCTTAAGGGACCAGATGCTCTCTAGGTGTTATATCTCATTTAATTCTATGAGAGATATATCATTAGTATTATTTTAATTATTACTATTTTTTAAATGAGGGGACTCTCTCAGGGCCAGTAAGTAGTGGAATTGATATTTGAAAGCAAGTCTGTCCAACTGTAAAATGGCTCATTTCCCCTCCCCCTTTGCCTGTGGTAGTCCAGTGTCGTAGTCACCAGCTATATATGTTGCTACTGAGCAGTTGAAATATGAGTAGTCTGAGTTGAGATGTGCTGTAAGTGTAAAATGCACACTTGATTTTGAAGACTTAGAACACACAGGAAGGTAAGCTATTTCAATTTTCGGGGGGTAGGGGTGCGCTGCACAGCTTGCAGGATCCTAGTTCCCCCACCAGCAATCGAAACCGGGACCTCGACAGTGAAAGCACAGAGCCCCAACCACTGTACTGCCAGGGAATTCCCGTCTCAGTTTTTATATTGATTACATGTTTAAATGATAATATTTTGGATATATTGGGTTAAAAACATTATTAAAGCCAGTTTTACTTTTTATTTTTTAATGTGACTACTAGAAGACATAAAATAATATATGTGGCTTCCATTATATTTCTGTTGGACAGCACTGATCTGGAAGAAGAAAAAGGTATCTGTATTAAAACTATAATACAAGTTATAAAGTAGTAAGTACCATAAGAGAAGGATAAATTAAATGCTATGTGCATATGGTAGAGGAAATGGTTGGGAGAATCAGAAAAAAACTCTTCACTGCTTTTCAGTCTTAAATCGATGTTTGTATCATGAAATTCTTAATTTAGCCACCTTAAAATGCCTGGTTAATAGATGGATGTCATTTTCCTCATGCTGACTTTATGAGTTGTAAAGGGGTACAGTAGCTCCTTCAGATTAAGAGGAGCTGTACTCATAAAACTGGAAGCCAGTAAGTGACTCATCTTTATTTGATTGAGTTAGATATATTTAAAACTTAAGAAAGAATGTCAAGTGATGGCCCTCAGAACTGTGCCAGTACTAACCCTTGTATCTGCATTAAAATAGAGTGTGGAGGAACAAGAAGTGTGGACTGGAATCTAAAAACAATGAATTAAGAGAACCAGACATTTATTTTCATTCAGTTTTAATAATTTTACTGAAATTAGAATATTATGTTAGAGCGACTGCATGGTGTTTACAGTACCTCTAAATTCTCCTATTGAAGCCTTGAATAACATTATAACTCTATACAGGGGGAGTCAAGGTGAAAATGAGTACTTGGTTGAATTCCTGGATCTGTATCCTTGTAAAATAGAACAAAGAACAAACTCTTAAAGCATTTTTGTGTTCCTTTAAAAAAAAAAAACAAATATGATGTATACTTAAAATCATAAGGAAGATAAACAGTGAAGTGAAATGATATGTGAGAGAAATTAACCAGGAGAACGTGCGTATGTTATAAATCAATTCAAATGCAGAGTTACCCAAAAAAATGAAAGAGAAAAATCATGTTTAAAGAAAATGCTCTGATGTCTAGGAAGGTTTCATTTGTAATTTAACTTAACGTAGACAGACTGCAAGTCACTTAACAGAATTCCCGAAGTTCCTATGCTGGCCAAATCAGCTCCGTAATGTGATAAACAACATAAAGAGAACAAAAACTTCAAGGAAGGAGAAGGGAATATAATGGAGAGTTTTAATCACACACAAAGTCTGCCATTTGTTAATTAATGCCATCTACTGCGCATACTTGTTGCACATGAAATAATCAGCAGAGATAAGGTCCTATAGTCATGTGGAGCTCATCATAGGAGGAGCAGTGTGGTGAGTGGTAAAAGAGTGGGCTCTGGAACTGCAGTCCTGGATTCAAATCCTAGCTCACTTACCACTTACTGTGACCTTGGACAGATTTATCTCTTCAGCCTTCACTTTTCTTATTTGTAAAATTGAGGTATGAAACCACTCCCACAGGGTTATGAAGAGGATGAAAAAAATATAAATATATAGAGCATCCACCAAAAGACCATCAGTGGTCTTTCTGCCCTTTGTTGTTGCAGATGACGTCCTTCAAGATATGGCTTTATGTTCACTGTCTTGAGAAATCTGAAGTAAATTGTAATGTGCCACACCTTTTATTATAATCCTTCCAAGGCTTCTTCAAGAAAGCTGTAGTTGAACTTACTTGAAGAGTAGTAAGGTCAAAAACTTTTTATAGGACTTCCCTGGTGGCTCAGTGGTTGAGAATGTGCCTGCCAGTGCAGGGGACACGGGTTCGAGCCCTGGTCTGGGAAGATCCCACATGTTGCGGAGCAACTAAGCCCGTGCACCACAACTACTGAGCCTGCGCTCTAGAGCCTGCGAGCCACAGCTCCTGAGCCCGAGTGCCACAACTACTGAAGTCCATGCGCCTAGAGCCCCGTGCTCTGCAACAAGAGAAGCCACCCAATAAGAAGCCCGGGAACCGCAACGAAGAGTAGCCCCTACTCACCGCAACTAGAGAAAAGCCCGCGCGCAGCAACAAAGACCCCAGGCAGCCAAAAATAAAAATAAATAAATAAATAAAAATTTATTTTAAAAAAATAAAGGTAGTATTTTTAAAAAAACACAACTTTTTGTAGAGTCTTTACCAGGTATTTAAAATGTGTACACTTTGAGGTTGTGGAGTGCAAAGGAGTGAATTCTCTGGGTGAAGGAATTCAGTTCTACCAAATGTTCTTTCATTCTCTTGGCCTAAATGACGCCTAAATTTGGAATATACTGCTTATCAGACAAAGGAAATCTCTGTTCTTTGATATAAGAGGAAAAAAATTAGTTCTTCTATTTCTGAAGACTGTGTTGCTTAAAACATCCTCCCTCTGTAGAATGGAATGACTAAGTATAACTTTTATCAGCTGAGAAACAGAAGGCATTGATTGTTATCTTTTTGCCCTTTGTAAAACCAGATAAATATAAAAATCACTTAAATTTTCCTGAACGTTGGCAACTTTTCAGAGGGAAAGTAATATGTAAGGACTTTTATGTTGCTAAGGTGGGAACATTTTCTGGCCTATGGAACAGTCTATATTGAAGTATAAATACATAAATTAATCATACATTAAGGACAGCACAATATATTCTCAGTATGTAAGCCTTCTTTCTGAGGTAATCAGGTAGTAGAGTTAGTTTTGAATAGTTTTGAAATAGACAAAATTCCACAACCTCGGGACTTCCCTGGGGTCCAGTGGTTAAGACTCTGCGCTCCCGATGTAGGGGGCACGGGTTCAATCCCTGGTGGAACTAAGATCCCACATGCCACATGGTGTGGCAAAAAAAAAAAAAAATCCACAATCTCTTATTCAAACTCTGATTTGCTAGATTAGGACCTGACTGACATGTGTATAGATAAAAGCTTTTAGTGTGTAGAGTTGTTGGTTTTCTTTTTTAAAATTATTATAAGCAGTTTCAAGAATTTATACGACTGTATATTGATTTTCAACTTGAAAGTATCATCTGAAACAGGAGAAATTAGAGCAGTGAAAGCGGAAGTCAGAAGAGATTGGTATGGTTCCCTTCCTCTTTTGGAAACAAATTCACATTCTTTAGCCCATGGTCTCAGGCTGCTTCTCCATTCTCCAGCTCTGCTTCCCACCAGCTCCCTACATGATATCCTACCGTTCACTACCTTTCCCCCAAGTCGTTTAATGGTATTGGCTTCCAGAGAGTGCCAGTTACAGCTGTTGAGTTTTTATGTAAATATTTTGTTGGCAAAGATTTTATATTCAGTGATTTGAGAAGTTTCTGCCCCAGACTGTTGCTCATTACCTTTCCCTTTGCACAGTCCACTGCCCCTACCCCCTACCAGTTCTCCTTTAAGCATTGTTTTCTGGCTTGTTTTTACTAGCAGGCTGAACCATAAGAATTACTAATATTTGATCATATTTGATTTATAAAAAACAGTTTCATATGGTTCAGTCTGTTGTTCATCTTGCTCAGGTTTTGAGTAAGCAGTATATGCTTCTGTAGCAATATCATTGTTTTCTTTTGTATCATCTTAAACTCTAGAAATTTAGTCATTTTAGTGTAGGGCTTTCCCCTTGGGAGTCTTCCTGAAATTTTTTTCCCAGCTTCTCATTTGGTGTATCTGCCCCTAGGACCAAAAGAAGAGAACCAGTGTAGATTGTTTTATATTTTTACTCATTCATTTGTGAAATATTTACTGAGCACTCACTGTAGGGGTTAATTAATAAGCAAGATGATTATTTGGCATAAAAAAAGGTGGCATGAGAGTTTTGTTTCTTAAAAAATAATGTATTCCGAAAAACTTTTCTTACTTCTCTTACAATAGGGGAAATGTGGAACCAGGTATAAATGTCAGGGAAGAACTCACCAAATATACTTGGCTTTTTAAAAATTGAGTATTGACCTAACAACCTTCTCCCTAAATATTTAGTTACTCTGAGTTAAGTTGCTAGCTAACATTTAGTTTATGGAACCCTTTTAATCTCATTTGCAGTTCTTGATAATGGTATGTGGTAGATAGGACAGATATCAGCCGTATTTTATAGACAGAAAAACCACAAGAATCAGATGGATTATGATTTGGCCAAGTCTTGTAAGTATTAAGAAACAGAGCTTAGACGCCAACTCAAGCCTTTTTAAATTTAAAGCCTCTGTTTTTCCGTGTTACCACATTGCTTCTCTGATAATTTTCACATTTACATAAATGATATATTTTCATATTTTTAATGTATTTTTATAGCCCATTTTTATTTAAATCTGCCAACAAATATTTGAACACATACTGTATGCCCCTATTTCTTAAAATAATTTTTCTGTTCTCCTCTCCTGGGCGCTAATCTTACACAGGTTAAATTGCTTGCTATCGTCTCACAATCATGAGGCTCTTTTCTTTACCCTCCTCTCCCCACCAGCAGTGGGGTTGGGGGTTTTTTTCCCCCTCTGTTTCATTTTGGATTATTACTATTGCTGTATTTTTAGGTTCATAGGTCTTTTCTTCTGTGGTTTCCAGTCTGCT